>NC_141378.1:6098746-7397492 GCF_017979445.1 Akebia trifoliata | reverse complement strand
CCTAAAGGAGATCAATTTTGTGCCTACGAATAAATTTTCTGACGAAGAACAAATCAAAAGATATGAAATGGATATGATCGATTTTCAAGCATCAAATGCGTTACTGCTCCCCTTAACCACAATTGTCTTATTAAATATATCATCTCTGATTGTTGGATTAAGAAGATCAATTGTTGAGAAAGATTATGACGAGATGTTTGCACAGCTCTTCCTCTCATTTCTCATCCTAGTTATGGGTCACCGAATAATTGAAGGGATGATAATCAGGAAGGACAGGGGACGCATTCCAACTTCAAGTACACTCTTATCTGTTGCACTTGTGACAGTTATCTTATCTTATTGTTACTACAATTGATTAAGCAAAATGTACTTTATTTAGTGCCAAGTTTTCAATAAAGTCTTGATTTAGATCCAAGACACATTAATTGTATTATCAAATAAATGTTTCCTTGTTTGACTTGGAAGTTCTTTTGTTTATCAAAATCTATAGCTCAAATTAAAAAACTTCTTGGCTATGTCAACTCGGTTTTGTCAAAACTACATTTTGAGCCTGTGATTCAACTTTCTCGGAACATCATTTCGATGGATTGTTCATAGTTATGGGGCAGACAATTACCCTCCATGGGTCTATGTTCGACTCCTCAACAAGTTGAATGATCTAGTTTTGGCTCAACTTATTATTAGTTTTACCCCCACCAACCATTCTTATAGTAATGTCCTCTTTAACTTTGATTGATATTTGACTTGCTACTACGATGAATTTTCAACTTCATTTGTTTGAACTCTCGTCACAAGAGCCTCTACCATTTCGTATATTTTGTCGTTCTTATGAAGTCCCCTACGTAGCTTTTAACATTTTTGTAAGATTGCAAGTTTGAGCTGATTAGATTCTTTACAATCCTAGTTCCTGCTTTCCATTATATGTTTGATTAATCACTATGAAGGCATTATTTTTAGTGATTCCTCCGCTTTCCTTTAGATTCTTATGATTCCTCTCTCTCTCTCTCTCTCTCTCTCTCTTCAATTTTATGATTTGACACCAGGAAGGAAGTTAATTGGGACCGACCCAAAAGTTGGGACGTCAGCCACCAAGTTGACACGACATGCAATCCGAAATAAATAAATAAAAACATAGCCAATACCCGAATTTGTTAAGCATGCACAACTAATTTACAATGGGCTATTGTAAGAGTAGTATATGTACAACTCTGCATCGAGTAATGAGATGGCTCTGGAATTGCACGTACGGTAATCAAATTTCTTCCACAAGGGTCCTTTTAAGTATTTTTTTCCAAATTTCTTTGCCAATAAAAAACGGAAATCCAACCAAACAGACTCACTAAAGAGTAAGGAGAAGATAAGAGATGGAGAATCAGTCGTTTCTTCACCTTTCTCAAGTTCAACAACCTCGTGCAACCATAAACAGACTTCATACTATCTTTCATACAACAGGGTTACTCGCCTTATTCTACTACCGTCTCTCATCTCTCTTTCCAAGAAATGGGCCCACACCCATCTTGCCATGGATTCTCATCTTTGCTTCTGAGCTTCTACTCTCCTTCATTTGGTTTCTTGGTCAAGCCTGTCGATGGCGTCCCATCTCTCGTACTGTCTTTCCAGAGAGACTCCCTGGGAATGCAGAACTTCCACCTATCGATGTGTTTATATGCACAGCTGATCCAAAGAAGGAACCAACACTGGAAGTTCTGAACACAGTTATATCAGCCATGTCTCTGGACTACCCTCCAGAGAAGCTCTCTGTGTATCTTTCTGATGATGGTGGTTCTCCAATTACTTTGCAAGCTATTCGAGAAGCTTTCATCTTCAGAAAGTCTTGGATTCCTTTCTGCACTAAGTATGGAATCAAGACTAGATGTCCAGAACTATATTTTTCTTCATCATCAGTTGATGAAGATGATGATCAGAGCACCAAATTTATGGAGGACGTAGAGATAATCAAGGTGAGTTTAGAATTTTAAATCATAGTTTTGAAACTCGTCTGAGTCGACTCGGTTGGATTTCGAGGGACATTGAAACTCGATCGAGTCAATTTGAAAATATTTTTTAAAACATTAAGTATGTTTTATTTGTGGGAAATTCGTTAAAAGGTATAGAAAATTGGGAAAAAATATTATTTATTTTAATTCTTAAATTATCATTTTTAGAATTAGAGTGGAAAAGAATTTCATATTTTATAAAATAGCAAATATTTTTACCACTTAATTTTAGTAAACGATTGAAAAAAGAGTAAGGATCCAAGCTTTATTTTTGTTGGAGCTTAAAACATCTAGGACTCTTAACCAAGCCGTGCACTTAGCCCAATGTGTTTGAACTTCAAAAAGAAATGTGCCACATAGATTCCTAATATTGTTATAGAACGGGCCACCATTTTGTATGGAGATTCTTAAAACAATTCCCACTTTATTAAATAGTAAATATTTTTCCTATCTTAACTTATATATTTTAATTCTGAAAAATAATATTTATTTTCAGAATTAAAATGAATAATCTAATTTTTGAGAAGAGTCATGATAATCTGACTACCCCACATGGCAAACTCAATCGACTACCCTGGTATGACAAGTTTGATAATTGTAGATCTGCACTCCTTGAGACACATAGCTGCACTTCCCCATAAAAATGTATCTTGAGAGAATCGTGTATCTTGAGGAGCGCAAATCTACGGTTCTTGAATTTGTCATGTCAAGTGATTGATTGAGTATGGCACGTGGGGTAGTTAGATTATCATGACTTTTTTGAGAAATTTTCAGTGCATGTTTTCGATAAACAACTTTTTATTTGACTCATCCAATTAACTCTCACAAATCAAAATGAAACTTGGGCATTCAATTTCAATAGCATTTTCAAAATTTAAGAAAAATTATCTCAATTGATGTCAAATGCAGTCGAAATATGAAGCGTTCAAGCAACACGTGGAGAAAGCCAAAGAAATTGGTGATAGAAACATCTCTTCCCGTCAAGACCGTCCCCCTGTTATAGAGGTATGCAATTAAACACAATTTAAAAAATACTCCACGAGTCACCCCAGACTTGAAAGAATTTGCTTCTAGAACTAGTTTTAATTTTTAATACATATTTATTTATTGAGTCACTTTAGAGTGAGTCGCAAGACACTGTGTTTGACACTGAGTTGACATCGAGGTGTGTACAGAATCATTGATGCTTTTCACTTGTTTCTTGAGGAAAAGCATCTATGTTTTCGTGCACATCTCCACATCAACTCGGTGTCGAACACATGTCCCTCCATAGTAACTTTAGCATTTTCCTTATTTACTTGTTTGATTTGATTTTAATTAATTAAACATATTTTATATTAGAAATTGAAACACTCTTCCTTTCAATTAAAAGAAATAACTAACAATTGTCACAAAGGATCTTAAGATCCTTGGAGGATTTCATTCACTAGTTATAAAAAATTTAGTTACAACAAAAAATTTAAAATAGTTTAAAATGAAACAACATAGATTTTCTGTTGAGATCATGTACTTAAGTCTTCGAGTCAGCAGTCCAACCTAGTCAACAACATAAATCTTTTGTTTGAGATCCTATCTTTTGTAGAAGGTCTCAAGTTCTCTTATGAAAAGATCTGGTCCAGGTGGGCCTAATTATAATGTTTTGTTAGCAAGCTTTCTTATAACATAAAAAATAAAAATAAAATACTTATTTAATTGGCAGTTCGAGTATTAATACAATTAGATGAAAATTAATGGCATTTGGGACCAAGTGGTCCCATTTGATGGGAGTGATTGTTTGATCACAGCACAATAGCAGCTTGACAAGTGGTGCATATCACGTAGGTAATAAGAGAGAATTTCTCTCTTCTGTCCTAAGTGGAAAAAAAAAAAATTTCTTAATCTGATCACCTTGTAGTATTTAAAAACATGATCCAATGCCATGGGGTTTTAGAGGACGAAATTCTATGAATTTGAAAAAAAACATATTCAATACAAACACCCTATTAATGATTTGAAATCTAAAAAATAAAATTTCTAAGTAGAAGACGTGCGGGTAGGTGGGAGAATTTTCCTCTCAATGTTTACACCATTTTCACCACCTACCAAGCGGTTATTGTGCTGTGAGCAAAAAATCACTACTAGTACGGTGGAAGCGGATCCTTTGTAGCACAAGGTTCCTATAAAACCCTATGGCACACTTTAAACAATTGTAAGAGTGCCACATTAGCAATGCAATTAAATCCCAAACTTAAAATTTTGGGAGTTTAGTAGCCGCTCATTTGTAAAGACATGGATCTAGTGAAAAAAATTATTTTTTATTTTATTTTTTAAATCAAATCTAAGTCATGATCACAAGAGGGCTGAGGTGTAATTTTTCTCTTGTATGACTCTTATCTATTAAAAGTATGGTATAGGAACTTGTGCTACAGAGGATCCACTTCCCAATACAATGTCCCATTCCTATTGAAATCGCATCGACCCGTTTTCCACCAAATTGAGAATAGGAGTCCGATTGGTAAATTAAGGATTTTTAGGGAATAAGGAGTCGCCACCTAGCTTAGGACTAGGAATCATAAATGACTCTGAAATGGATCGAATCGGTCCACGGAGCAGAGAAATGGGTAAGGGGTCAGATTACCGATTTCGGAAGGTGTTAAGCACCGAACTTGCCTGATCGAGATGATCGGTCTCTACTACGAACTATTCTACGGTCAACGGGTAGAGACTAAAGTCAAGATTATGGTCCAATCATCATTAATATCATTATCAAATTATATCGCATGTGCTAAACGAGTCTCAAGGCCAATATTCCCCAAATATCGCATAATTCTCGAATTCCGCAAAAAATGAAAATATTTGAAAAAACCTTGATCCTGATCTATGCTCCAAAGTCCACGTGGCAATATTTCGATTACAAATCCATATCCGCAAATAATTTTCCAATTAGTTAAAATAGAAGTTTGTGAAAATTTTCTAAATTGGAAAGTTCTGAATTGGAACTTCTAAAGTCGTACTTTATGAGATTTCTAATTCGGAAATATGAGATTATCCAAATAAGAAAATAAAAAATATGATGAATTTTCAAATTAACAATTGGCAAATATGAATTTTCCAAAAATAGAAAATTATGATCATAAAATTCCCCTGATTTGAAAATTACAAAATCCCAAATTTAGAACATTTCAAAAGTGAACCTTGCGAAAATGAGAATTATGAATATGAAAATTTTCAAATTACGAACACGTGGCAAACATTAATAAACTGATTGGTGAGTTAATTCCCATATACACAAGAATTAGTGAGTCGACTCACGCCCCTTTTATTGAGACAATTTGACTTTAACTTCCAATGTACCCAAAAATCAATGAGTAGATTCGTGCATCAATTTTATTAAAAAAAATGATTTTAGAATTCCTATGCACACACAAATCAATGAGTTGACTCACGTAGCAATTTTATTAAAAAAATCGATTTTAAATATCTTATGTGCACAAAAATTCAGTGAGTCAATTAACATCCAGATTAGCGAATCTGTCCAATAGCATCAAACCAATGAGTCAACTCAATAATATCAAAACCAATGAGCCGGTTCACTTACTTGATATGTGAGAATTAATTCAATCAATCCATCAACACCAAAATCAACAAATTAATCCACCAATCTCCTCTCCAAATTGATTTGAGTTTTAATTTGCAATTCCATTCATTTACACAATAAATATGTGATTCACCGTATCATAGATCAAATTATGTTAAAAAGGAGATTGGTAAATCATCAAATCAAGATCATAATCAAATGAACACAATCATCTGCACATATCGCAAACCCGTTAAATAACACACACAAAATTAGCAAACGAACCTCACCTTGCCTACGGTAAATTAGGCACCTTTATTGAGATAAAAAAGAATGTGAAAGCGGTCTCCTAACTGTAGTGGCTATTGTGATTTGCTTCAGAGTCGCAGATGATTGGGAAAGTTTGAGAGAGGCATCAAAAGATTGGATTGCTGGAAGTCCGTGATGGTATGAGTGCTGGTAATAATAGAATGCAAGTGACAAGAGATGGAATGAAGATAAGGAACTGGTTTTAATGGTGAGAGGGGTGAAGGGATTGTTAGCCCAAGAAGAAGAATGTTAGTACTAGCTAGGACGTCAAATGGTTATGCTGTGTCTGAGAATGGAAAAAAGGTATGATTCGGTTGGATATGGGAAGAAGAAGATGATAGACAGGTGAAGCTAACGAGGGTTGTTCTGGACGTCTAAGAAGAAGATGATAAAAGGCGATGTTGATGAGGGAAGGTGAGACTGAATGGGCTATGAGGGATCAGTTTTCAAGAGTTGGTGAGGACGGTTGGGCACGTTAATGGCTGAAGAGGAGAACTATTGCTGATTTGGGCATGAAATAGGAAGGAATGCAACTGCGAAGAAAAGGAGGAAGAAAGTGATTGGCTACTGTTTTAGAGGCCAAAGTTGGGGCTACTGTCAATGGGGAAGGAGATGGTTTGTACCTCCATTGAGTGTTAATGGAGAAGGTGGAAGAAGAAGAAGAAGAAGTTTGTGTTTGGTTGGGTGATGAAGACGATGACAGTGGCTGTGATGTGTGAGGCTGCTAGTTGCATGGAGATGACGAAGGGGGCTGATAGAGAAGACGAACCAGGTATCACTCTTTCCTCTCCTCTCTTCTTTCTTTTCTTTTTCCCTTTTTTTGCTTTTGTTTTTCAAAAGTTTTCTCTTTATGTACTTGCTGCCATGTGTGAGTTGTAAGAGAAAAAATTGAAAGAGAACAGCCCCCTCTTGTCCAAAACGTCAAACCTCTTTGTGTTGTCTCAAGAATATCAGCCTCCTCCCCTCAAGAATGTCAACCCTCTCCTTTTTATAGCATTCTCTTGCTATTTTTTATTAAATCTCTTTCTCTCTTTTATTTATTTCTTTTCCTTTTTGTTTGTTCTACTTTATTTATTTTTTGTTTTTTATTCTTTCTTTTATTTGCTTATTCTTGACCGAACTAAAGAGAGAATATCTCTCTATTTGAGTTTAGAAAAAATGGGACCATGATCCCATGCTTCACAACCCGTGGTACGTTGGTGATTTTTTTAATTTTTAATCTCGATTTTGATTTTGATTACGTTAAAATTTTCAAATTACTTAATTAATTTTTAATTTTTAATTTTCAATTGTGTTTCACCTTTCGATCTTTGATTAGTTGATTGTATTTTGATTTGAATATTGATTGGTTGATTGGATGATTGGATTTTAATGTTAATGGGTTGATCGGATTTTACTTTTAATGTTACTTAGTTGATTTAAGTTTAATCTAGATATTGATTGGTCGATTTTAAATTTGGTTGGTTGATTGGTTGGATTTTAATTTGAATGTTAATTGGTTGATTTGGACTTCAATTTAAATGTTAATCAATTGATTGGATGTTGGATTGAATGTTGATTCAAATTTTAATTGTTTAATTTTAATTGTTTGATCTTAATTGTTTGAGTTTTACTTTTAATTGTTTGAATTTGAATTGTTTGATTTTTTTTAATTTGAGCTTTATTTTTAGTTAAATTGGATTTTTAACTGGGTTTCGATTTTTATTACTTTTTCCTAAGAATGGGATTTCTAAGTTGAATATGAATGTTCAAGGGTATTTTTGTCATTTTATCGATTTTTGTCCATTTTGATGAATTTTGGTGTGAAGTTTCTTTCGGTCCCAATGTAATTATTTCTAAGTCTCGAAATCGTATTTTCCTAGCGTAGCGAAGTCTCTAAATTATCCAAATGTGTAGCAAATCTAAACGAACGTGCTTACTAAGTTAGGTGGAAAATTTAGGGAACCTAAGCGTGCATAATTCTATGTCTAGTGGCCAAAAGAAATAAGGAAATAGAATTAGAAGACAAAAAGGAATTAGAAGAATGATTCTCTCAAGCTTTCGAGTTTTTTGCGCTCATCATTAGGAATCCACAGAAATCGAACGACGGATCGTCAAGTCAAGCGGATGCAAAAATGGGGTGTCTACACCTATAAAATAGGATAGGTGTCTACATGGCGCTTTAGTTGGTGTTTTAAATACTTTGGGTCCTAAATCCATCAAATTGGTCATAAAAAAATCATATATCAAACAATCAATTTCTTAAAAAAACATTATTATGAAATCGGATAAAAGGCTATTTTCATAAGTTGAAAAAAAAAATATGATTGTTCTATTTATTATAAGAATATTTATATGTCTTTTTCATACATCACAACCTACCATCTGTTATGAGATTATTTTTATGGTGATTTAATACATCTGATGAACAAACAACTCTCAAAAAAGAAAAAAATAATTCTTAAGCTTGCTTAGGTTATGAGGCCATATGTTTTGTCATTAACCTTGATTCTTAAAAAGAGTATATCATGAAAGAAGAGTATATATAGATATATAAGGAGGCATTCGAAGGCCCTAAAAAGAGCCAAACATTGTGCCAGACATTTTTTTATGCATGGGTTGGAAATTTTGGAATGAACTGATTTTTTTTAGGATGATCTCTATGATGAGGAGATCATCCTCACAACAAAAAAAAAATGATTATTCTATTTATAATAAAAATATTTATATATCTTTTTCATACATCACAACCTGCCATCTATGATGAGATTATTTTATGGTGATTTAATACATCTGGTGAACAAACAACTCTCAAAAAAGGAAAAAAAATAATTCCTAAGCATGCTTAGGTTATAAGGCCATATGTTTTATCACTAACCTTGATTCAAAAAAAGAGTATATCATGAAAGAAGAGTATATATATATATATGGGAAATGTTCAGTACCCAACCATTTGCCCAACATGTTTTGTCCTACATGGGTTAGAAGCTTTGGAATAGGCTGATTTTTGGTGAGGATGATCTCTATAGTTAGAAGATCATCCTCACTAAAAATTAGCCCATTCCAAAACTTCTAACCCCATGTTTACAAGTTGAAAAATTGTGGACCATCCATTTTTTATAAACCATTTGTGATAGAGTTAGAAGTTTTGGAATGAGCTGATTTTTGGTGAGGATGATCTCCTTACCATAGAGATCATCCTCACCAAAAATCAATCTATTCCAAAACTTTTAACCCATGTAAGACAAAACATGTTGGGCAAATTGTTGGGTAAATGGTTGGGTGCCGAACGGGACCCTATATATATATAGAGAAATGTTTGGCACCAAACATTTTAGTAAATATTTTGCCCAACCATTTTTGTCCTACATGGGTTAGAAGTTTTGGAATTGGCTGATTTTTAGTGAGGATGATCTTTACAGTAAGGAGATCATCATCACCAAAAATCAACCCATTCAAAACTTCTAATCCATCAAAAATGGTTTACAAAAAATGGACAGTCTCCGATTTTTCAACTTGTAAACATGGGGCTTGAAGTTTTGGAATGGGCTGATTTTTGGTGAGGATGATCTCCTCACCAAAAATCAGCCCATTCCAAAACTTCTAACCCATGTAGGACAAAAATGGTTGGGCAAAATGTTTGGTGCTGAGCGAGACCCATATATATATATATATACATAAGGAGGCATTTAAAGGCCCTAAAAAAGAGCCAAACATTGTGCCAGACATTTTTTTATGTATGGGTTAGAAATTTCGGAATGAGCTGATTTTTTTAAGATGATCTCTATAATGAGGAAATCATCCTCATAAAAAATCAGTCCATTCCGAAACTTCTGACCCCATCAAAAATGAATTACAAAAATCGGACGGTCCATGATTCTTCAACTTGTAAACTAGAGTTAGAAGTTTTGGAATGAGCTGATTTTTGGTGAAGATGATCTTTTCACTATAGAGATTATCCTCACAAAAAATCAGTCAATTCCGAAACTTCTAACCCTTATTTTGAAAAATATTTGGCTCTCTTTAAGGCACCTCCGAACGCTTCCATATGTATATATATATATATACACATGAATTTCTTGAAACTTAAGATCCAGAAATAGAAAAAATATGTATCAATAGAAAAGAAAAGTGTAGAATTTATACATGTTTAAAAGACTAATGCGCATATAACATTCAACACATTGTCCTTAAGATAGATTTCCCCCCTATAAAAAAGGGCTTATCCTTTTATGCTCTTAGGACCCATAGTGATTACATGCATAATTCCACTATAAATGGACGACCTTTCGACAATGACTACTTCGTCACAATCAAAACCAAATAGGTTGATTATTTGTTATTTATACGTTATATATATTTTTTTCCAATAAATAATTGTGTGTGTTTGATCTTTTCAGGTGATACATGATAATGGAAGAGATGGTGTTGACGAAAACCATGCTAAAATACCCCTCCTTGTTTATGTTTCTCGTGAAAAAAGACACTTGCATCCTCATAATTTCAAAGCTGGAGCTCTTAACGTCCTTGTACACACATTAAGCCTAATCACCCCCCTTTTTTTTTTCTTTTTACTATTTTTACTCTTATTTTCACTTCGATGGCAAAATAATTGCTATCTTGAGAAGCCACAAAATTTTCTGGCTTGCACATTCGGAGTCACATATGCACTTGGGTATGGACCCCCAAGTGATAATGTCTCAGGAATGCACAAATTGTCTTTTCAATATATATCATTTTTCATGCATGCAAGCACATTTTAAACTCTAAATTACTGGCATTCCCATTGTCATTGCGGCTTCGTGTGTCGGGTATAATAAGCAATTCCCCATACATATTGGTATTGGATTGTGATATGTATTGCAATGACCCAAACTCGGCACGACAAGCAATGTGTTTCCACCTTGATCTCCATATCTCTCAGTCATTAGCTTTTGTTCAATTTCCTCAGAAGGTTTGCAATCTCAGTAAGAATGATATCTACGGGGGGTAATTTAGATCAATATTCAAGGTATATACATGAAATTAAATTCCTAGAATTCCTAATGCATCATGGTTTCAATATATAAAATTTTGTAATGTTGTCAGTTCGATTCGATTTCAAATACTATGGCATGGTTTGGATGGGCTCGAGGGACTGCTATTATCAGACACAGGTTTTTATATGAAGAGGAATGCATTATATGGAAGTGGCAAACAAGAAGGTACATTGATGTTAATTGAATTTCTTTGACCATTTTATTCATTAAATTGTAGGGCCTCAATAAAGTAGCTTATTAGACTGGATCTCAAAAAGATGGTTCCAAATTCAATCAATTAACAATTGGATTTTGATTATATATGATACAGGAAAAATCACCTACAGCTACAACTTTTAGTGACGGTCAAAGTTTGACCGTCGCTATAGAGTCTTCATTTTGGATCCCCCTCGCTCACTGCAACACCGAACTCTTCATCGATTTCTTCTTCTTCGACTGAAGCACCTAATGAAGAACAAAAATCTAAGACAGTTGAGGACGAAGATCGGGAAATAACTAAGAACGAGTATGTCTGATTCTCTCTCTCTCTCTCTTTTGTAAATTGAAGTTTAAACTGTTGAATAAATAAAACCCATTGAAAACGAAGTGCGAAATCAGACTCTCTCGTCTGAAACTCGAAATCAGTCACTCTTTCTCTCTCTCTCTCTCGAAAACGAAGCGTCTGTCTCTCTCTCATCTCATACTCGACAGATCTGTCTCTGTCTCTGTCTCCGTCGATCTCTCGATCTCTCAAACGCGTGAGGGTTCAATCTAAACAGGTCCGATCTGATCTCGACCTCCAAAATTAAGGTATGTTTTCCTACCTATTTTGTTGATTTTTCTCTCCAATCGATCCCTAAACCCTAGATTTTTCCGCATATTTTGTTTTGCTGTATATTTTGTTGATTTTTCTGTATAATCCTAATTTCTATAGCGTTGATTCAAATTTTGGTTTGATTTCAAACCAAAATCCCAATTTCTATAATTTTAATTCAATTTTTGGTTCAGTTTCAAACGAAACCCTAATTTCTCATTTTTATAGCTAACTAATATTCAATTGAACGAAATCAGATTTCAGGTGACCACCTGATCTTGCTAGTGCTGGAATTACACATGTTTGGCTCCCTCCACCTTCACAGTTTGGCTCTTCAGGAACCCAAGGTACTACTCTAATGTAATCCAATCATAAATCATTTCTCTTCCAAGATGGATAAACATTATGTATGTTCAGATGAGTCCAACTTTCATGCAATTGAGGAATTATGGTTGCTTAATTGTTACATCAAATCTCATTCATTTGTAATTAGTACATTTTGTCATAAAATTGTTTCACTATATAATAGTTTAATATATGATAAAGTGATGGTCTGTTTTGTATGTATTTTTGTTTGTTTTTGAAATCATAAGTCTCTTATAAGATTTGCCCAATTGAATCATAGGTTTAACCAAGCTACATAGTCTATAATTCAAACTGTCTGAAATGTGCCCAACTGAAATTTGGAGATTTGTGGCAGCTTTGCAAAAATTCTCTTTGGACAGAGTAGTAGTTGTGTCCTTATTTACATTCTTTTCATTTTCCTCAGCCTTCTTTTGCATCATTTGTGCTGCTCACCCAGTGATGTGGAGTATGTAGAGGCTGGCTTGTCCTATTTAGAAAAATGGTGCATTGAAGTACCTTTGAAATCACTGATCGAGAGATAAACAGTGAGCTTTGGTACAATTATGATCATTTTCATATTTTTTCTTTTCCATTTTGTCAATATGATTTTGATTTGTACCATTTGTTGATGCTATTTAATAAATGTTAATTTGTCTGTTTTGCCAGTTCAATTTTCCCTCTAGTTAAAGTCAATATGGTTTTGATCATCCCTTCTGTAATGGGCTAGAATAGTGCACAACCAAAGCTCAATACTTGAATGATGCATCAAAGGTATATCCATTTGATTTGCTCATTTTTCCATTCTTTGATCAATGGGTGGGACCTAAAATTATATATGCAAGTGATATGGGTAGGCGCTAGGCTTTTCAAGATAGTTGCAGCATCAACAACTATGGTGGGTGGGGATGGTAGCAACTAGAAACTAGTAACAACAACAACAACATAATAGAAATCAAAATTTGTTTATTGGAAATATATGTCAACCAATTGAGCTATGTTTTGACACTTATTTTAGTTGACTTTATGTGTTAAAACAGATTAGTTCCCTATTTTTCTATTATGTGATTTAGACAATAGCTTATGTTCCAATTTTTTATTAGGTGAACGTATACAAACGAGCGTGCCAGTCAGATGATTAAAGATCAAGAGCCTTTCGAAGGAGAAGCTTTGTTGGATGCAAAGTGCTTCAAATGATGAACACATTGCCTATAAGGGTAGTCTCATTTTTTATTTTGCTTATCTGCTCTAATTATCTTATTTTAGTTTACTTTGTGTGTTTAAACAGATAAGTTCCCTATTCATTGACATTTTCAATTTGAAGAAAATGACAAAATTTTCTTAGTCTAAAAATTATTTGCTAAAAATCAGATTAGATTTTGGGCTGTGTAATTTTTCTACTTAGTCTTTGTGGTGTTCATTTCCTGCTTTTATGATTTTTTATTTTTTTTTCTGGGCTACATTTGTATGGTTAATTATTTACTTATTGTGGTAAATGAAGATTAGAAAGTAAAACAAAATGAGACTTTTGAGATTAGGTTTGTAAGAACACACCAAACTGTTGGGCTAATCTCTCCATTCTGTTTTTGTAAATTTGAGGTTGTCTCTTTAATTGTTTATCAGTTCTTTAACTGAAAATCTTAAATGATTTGATCACTTGATTCATCTCTTTGATCTTATTATTCCAACTGACTTCCTAATTTGGCTCAAGGGTCCTTGTTTTTTGTTTCTAACTTTCCAAATGAGTGCTTCTGGGATAGCATCTCTTATCTAACTATTCCATTTTTTGGCACATTTCAAGTGGGAATTCTTAGTGCTTATGTTAAAGATGCTATACTTTGGAAGGTATTTTGGATTGTTGTTAGTTTTTGTTTCAAATAATCATGTTAGTTCTACTTCATTTCCACGTACTTGTCAATTTTTATTTCTCTAAGCTTACCACCATGTTTAGTGCAAATTTTTTTTATAGATGTCTCTATGGAAATAAACTATATAGCTTGTGCTCTGTTTCAAAAATCTTTCTCTTAAAGATATGTGGACATAACCTCATAGCAAGGTGTCTGAACCCACGATTTTAAGTGACTACATACTGAACTAAACATTCTGTGTGTATTTTTTTTGATAAGTAATATTGCTCAAGTTGTAGGAGTTTTTTTTTTTTTATATGAAATCTAGTAGGCCGTGGTGTTGGTATGCCCATGTGGTTATCCATTTAATTGTCTTTCTTTTAGAGGAGTCCTTGTTCAGCTTGCTCCCCTGATCTAACCCATGTTGAATATCATGGGCTCAACATCATATAGAATGGGTTTTGTTGGTAACTTCATCTCCTCCCCATGTTCCATTTTGTGCTTAGTAAATAACTACTGCACGATCATTCACAATTTTTGTGCTATCTACAGCCCTAGAGAAGTTGCTGAAATATTTTGCTGGAAGATACTCTACCGGAGACGAAGTTTGCATGGTCTCCTTCTAGCGCTTTTCTTTTTCCTACCTATTTACTTCTTTGTGAACTTTTAATAGTATGTTGCCATTGTCCTCTTTCATTTAGTAAGAGTCCCATGTTCTAGAAAAATGGAAGAACAGGATATAGTTTGGATCCAAACTTACTAAATTTGATTTTCTGATCACTTGGATTTCCTTTTAATCATAGTAACCATTTATCTTCCATCGATAAATTCCATAAAAAACTATCCTTTGTTCTTTAAGTGGCATAAAACAATAAATTGTTGTCATTGTCCAACGGCATTTTTTGTAAATAATTTTTTAAAACTTTATGATACTTATGAAGATGTCATTGGATTATGATAATAATGAAATTACTTTTTTGCTATTAGAAGACAAAATAAGCTAGTTTTTTAGGGACTTGTACTAAAAATGATAATCTATTGTTATAGAATTTGGGAAGTTGCATCAAATTAACAAGTGATCGATGTAATTTAAAAAGGCCCTTTGATAAAATTACATGAGTTGTACATGCAATGAAATAAGGATCTGATTATCCAGATATTAACCTCCTTCAAAGTAAACAATCTTTCGGTCCTTCCCACAAGTTCATTGCATCGCTATGCAAAAACTGCAAATCTAATATCATCGACGAAGGATGTGAATCAAAAGCATTTCAACAAGAGGCTCAACTCCTGGCTTCTTGCACCTATGAGAAGCACACACAATGGGGTGAACAGGCAAGTACTCCTATATCAATGAAACAATTCATATCTATGTATCTTCATTTTGCTTGATTTTAATATTACCCTTTATATGTTCTTGATTCAATAACAGATAGGTTTCATGTATCACTCTGTGTTGGAAGATTACTTTACTGGATTTCTCTTGCATTCCAAAGGCTGGACTTCTGTCTATTATAACCATTCAAGGCCATCCTTCCTTGGCACTACACCCACAAGTTTGAATGATACTTTGGTTCAAGGGACTAGAGGGAATTCTGGGCTGCTTCAAGTTGGTTTCTCAAAGTTTTGTCCTCTCACGTATGGGCCATCAAAGACGTCCATTCTTGAAAAAATGGGCTATGCATACTTAGCCTTACAGCCACTTTACTCTCTCCCCTTACTATCATATGCTATCATCCCTCAGTTATGCCTCTTGAATGGGATTCCCTTGTTTCCAAAGGTAATTATACTAATACATCAAATACCATTGAAAATCCATAATTAAGTTTGATCTGTCAAGACTAATAAATACATGATACATTATCTATTTTATGTAACGAAATCACTCTGACAAGATTTTCTTGTTTATTTCCATGACTGACAGGTTTCGAATCCTTGGTTTCTTATCTTTATGGTTGTTTACGCTTTATCTCGTTGTCAACACATATTCGAGGTGCTTTCCACTGGTGGATCCTTGAGGATTTGGTGGAATGAAGAGACAATTGAGATGATTAAGGCAGTTACATCCTATTTCTATGGATCTTTGGATGTTGTCATGAATTTTTTCGGCCCAAGGGAGATCAATTTTGTGCCTACGAATAAATTTTCTGACGAAGAACAAATCAAAAGATATAAAATGGATATGATCGATTTTGAAGCATCAAATGCGTTACTGCTCCCCTTAACCACAATTGTCTTATTAAATATATCATCTCTGATTGTTGGATTAAGAAGATCAATTGTTGAGAAAACTTATGACAAGATGTTTGCACAGCTCTTCCTCTCATTTCTCATCTTAGTTATGGGTCACCAAATAATTGAAGGGATGATAATCAGGAAGGACAGGGTACGCATTCCAACTTCAACTAAACTCTTATCTGTTGCACTTGTGACAGTTATCTTATCTTATTGTTACTACAATTGATTAAGCAAAATGTACTTTATTTAGTGCCAAGTTTTCAATAAATTCTTGATTTTGGATCCAAGACACGTTAATTGTATTATCAAATAAATGTTTCCTTGTTTGACTTGGAAGTTCTTTTGTTTATCAAAATCTATAGCTCAAATTAAAAAACTTCTTGGCTATGTCAACTCGGTTTTGTCAAAACTACATTTTGAGCCTGTAATTCAACTTTCTCGGAACATCATTTCAATGGATTGTCCATAGTTAGGGGGCCAGACAATTACCCTCCATGGGTCTATGTTCGACTCCTCAACAAGTTGAATGATCTAGTTTTGGCTCAACTTATTATTAGTTTGACCCCCACCGACCATTCTTATAGTAATGTCCTCTTTAATTTTGATTGATATTTGACTTGCTACTCGATTAATTTTCAACTTCATTTGTTTGAACTCTTGTCACAAGAGCCTCTACACTACTTATATTTTGTCGTTCTTATCAAGTCTGCGTAGCTTTTAACATTTTTGTAAGACTGCAAGTTTGAGCTGATTAGATTCTTTACAATCCTAGTTTCTGCTTTCCATTATATGTTTAATTCATCACCATGAAGGCATCAGTTTTAGTGATTCCTCCACTAACCATTAGATTCTTATCTCTCTCTCTCTCTTCAATTTTATGATTTGACACCAGGAAGGAAGTTGGGGCTGACCCAAAAGTTGGGACGTCAGCCACCAAGTTGACACAACAAGCGATCCGAAATAAATAAATAGAAACAGAGCCAATACCCAAATTTGTTAAGCATACAAAACAAACACTGGTGATCTTTCACAAACGACATGATCCGAACTAAAAACTTAAGCAATCCACCTTAAGAGGACGAAAACTAATTACAAAGGGTATTGTAAGAGTAGTATATGTACAACTCTGCGTTGAGTAATAAGATGGCTCTGGAGTTGCACATACGGTAATCAAATCTTATGTAAATTATTTGTCCCACAAACTATTTTTCAATAGATTAATTTGCTAACATTTCAAACCCAATCGATTGATTAGATATAGGACAAAACACATTTTGGTAAAGAAGCTGCCAGTTACTGAATTAACATCAAAAGCCAAAATTACAATCACAAAATACAAATTCTTAGACTATATGTGAAGCATTTATTGTGAAGGGTCTGAGATCCAAAAACAAGAAATCAATCGGTGTTGTAGAGAACAATAGGACAAAACACATTTTAGTAAAGAAGCTGCCAGGTTACTGAATTAACATCAAAAGCCAAAATTACAATCACAAAATACAAATTCTTATATGTGAAACATTTATTGTGAAGGGTCTGAGATCCAAAAACAAGAAATAGATCCAAAAACAAGAAATCAATCGGTGTTGTAGAGAACAACTCACCAAAGACTTTTGCAGACTATTACTCAATTTTATTCAGTTTAGTTCAGGATCAATCAGATTTCTCGTCCCTTGTGCTGAACCTGGTTTAAATTCTAATGAATCCTCGTCAAGGTTCCATCTTGTAATTCTGCGCGTATATGGACTTGAATATTTATTTTCGTTGATTACCTCGACAAGAAAATCAAGGTTCTTGCAGTTTTTGAAGAAGCTATGTTCTAGTAGCATTTCTGCAGTGGGTCTCTGTAATGGGTCTTCATCCAGGCAACCCAAGACCATGTCTTTGAAATTCTTTGAGAACTTCTTGGCTTCTCCTTTCCTGTAATCAGAGACGAACAATGGGCTTCCAATCCTCTTAAAAAGCGACGTGCAAGAAGGTAGGAATTGAGAAACGGGTGGTCGGCCATAAGCGAGTTCTAAAGCAGTGATCCCCAACAACCATATGTCAGTGTTGGAGTTGAAGTCATTATCTGACTGTTTAAGCTCTGGAGCAATCCAATAAGGAAACATCCTCCGACAAATAAGATTTCATCTGATGTGATTTGGGGTTATAAAAAGAGTCAGAGAAACCAATATCTGCAAGTTTTATAGACCCCTGAACTGAGTCTAAAAAAATGTTACTGGGCTTGATGCTTCCATGTACCTGATTTCCACTTTCAGGTCCATGGAGATAGACGAGAGCTAGGAGTACTTCTCTGAGAACAATTGCAAGACAGACCTCGTCCATGCCTTCGGCAAAATGTGATGAAACAATGGAACGGAGAGAGCCATTGGACAAAAAGGGCATCACCACCCATTGATCGTTCTGAGAGGAATTTAGACATGTGAGAGGTTTAAGGATGTTGGAGTGGGAAAATGCGGTGCCAACGTGTAATCTTGAGCATTTGTAGAGGTGAACAATTTTAATCACCAACTCTGATGATGACGAAGATGATGAAGAAGAAGACGAGTGACTTTGTTGTTGACAAGTAGCTCTGTATACTTTGGTCCATTTGGTGGAGCCGATTAATTCGTGTAGATTGTATTTGTTACGCTCTGAAGGAAAGAGATCAAGTAGATCTTCATGTCCACTGGTATCTTGTTCAAAATTGTCTCTAATACTTTCCATGGTTCTTTGAACATGAAAGAAATAACTTGGAACGAAAGAAAGAGAGGGATTTGTTTGATATTTTTTCGACTTGTGAGATGAAAAATGTGATTTAAGCTAAGATTATTTTAAATAGCTTTATAACTGTTTTCAACGACTAACTAACGCAGTAACTGTTTCAGAATCTTGATAAGCAGAATCTTGGTATGATACTTACAACTGTTCAGAATCTTGATAAACGGAATCTTGGTATGATACTTACAACTGTTCATAAACAGAATCTTGATATGATACTTACAGCTGTTCATCCTCATGCCTGTATTAGACACGTGGTCATTTGTTTAATTTCAAAACACTCCCGATATAAATTAAAAATAAAAATAAAATACAATGCGACAAAACCAATACTCTAATAGATTCGACCAAATTTATCTCATATCAGATGAATAAAATAATGACTACAGATTCCAGATTATAGTTTTTAATGTTACATAACCACACGTGGAGAAATAGGTTTGAACAAAAAGAAACATCACAAAATAAGGAGAGAAAAAGGTTTGAACAAATACTTATTAAACCTTTTTTCAGGGTGATAATTCAATTTTATTCACCCTTTATTGACTAATACTCTCAAATTTGGCAGTAGCATTAGGATTTAGGTGTATGTAGATGTTGAATTTCACTCTATTTTGAAATGCTCTTCCTTCCTTTCGTAGCTCGTTCGAACCTGCAAATTAACTGTATTAATTTCTTTCGTGAACCTTAATCCTACTTTTTTAGAGAAAAGAAGAAAAGAACCCCCTGTCATGAATGGATCCCCTCCCTTTATAGGAAGTCTTCTATGATCGTTCTCTGTGTCCTCCCCCGAGATGGCTCAGAGTAATTTACTTACTCTCTGGTGTGTCAATTGTAGGGGTAGTTACAACTGCTCTAACAATCCTGGAGCAACCAGAATTGACCTGACATGGTATGGGTTGTCAGAGCAATCAATCAATGGCACATCTGTCAGATCCGTCTTACCTATCTATACTTACTCTTGATATCTACGGAGCATTTCATCCGAGCTACTTGATGGGTTGGTGATGCACGTTCGAGCTGCATGCTCTTATATTTGAGAAATTCTAACCACTATCCATCATGCATGTTATCCGAGCTTCGTGTCTGCTTCCGAGAAATGTTCGAGCTATGTATCTATACATCCGAGAATTTCCCTCCACAATGTTCAACAATTTTAGTCACTAATTTAAATATCAAATTAAACACTTTATTTTCTAAGTATTTTACCTTGGATCGTCCAACAATTATATTGCGTTGTCCTTCTTTTATATTTAATAGAGAATAAAAGCCTAATTATAATTTTAAAATATCCTAAGCTAAAAGTGTCATTTTTGTAATATTTTAAGTTTGAGCTGATTAGATTCTTTGTACTACAAGTGGAGCTTTCCCCTATTTTAACCTCATATATGGGCCTTGATCGTTCCCATTTTATCTTCCCCAATCATCTTCTCTTTGAAATGTAGATTTATAGAGAAAATAAGAATATTCTGAACAAAATAAGAGAAAATGTTCATAACAAATATTTATTGAACTTTTTTTTATTTGGTCAAGATTATAATTCTGTCTTTACTGAACACTTTCAAGCTTTGGCAGTTTCACAGCAATTCACATAGCCAACAATGAATGCTAGTTACTAAAATTTACAATGTTTAAGCCTTTCCCTTGAGTTCCACAAAAATCACTTCAGATCTTTCCCTATTGCAGATTCAAAAGTAATAAAATCAGCGCGAAACACCTATTATAAGTATTTTTATTTTATTGATTACACCTATTATAAGTTATGATGATTCTCTTATGAAGTGTTCATTACTTTTGACATTTTTTTTTTAAAGATTGCTAATTTGAGCTGATTAGATTCTTTAGAGTCTCAAGTTCCTACTTTCCATTACATGTCTGATTCACCCTGAAGGCCCCATATTTAGTGATTCCTCTGCTTTCACTAGATCTTTCCTGCTCACTGAGATAGGTAGTGGAACATCCTCGAGAACTGTTGGGTTCAATGAGTATCAGGCGAGTGAAAATGGTGACATTGTAAGACGTGGAGTACATGTGGGTCCTTCAACAATACAGGCCCAGTATAGGTACTACTATCATTTGAGCCTGAAATTCAACTTTCTCGAAACATTTCACCATTTCGATGGATTGTCCACAGTTAGGGGGGAGACAATCAACCTCCATGGTTTCTTGTTTCAATCTCAAAACGAACGGGTTCGGCATGTTCGACCTCCTCAAATGGCTTTTTCAAACAGAGCATACTAAGGTGTTCATTAGGTTAAGTTTCAAGTGAACCCCACTATTTCCCCCTCACTAGACAAAAGTTTAAAACAAAAACCAGATAAATCTAATCTCACTTTTATTAACTCAAACGACAAGTGCATAGTAAGTTTAATTTACAAAATCTATCAGCAAAAATGGGAAAAAATCGAAGGGGGGAAACCAAAAAAAACAGGAACCTCATCTCACTTTTTTATGATTTAACATGAAAATCACTCAACTTAGGCAATGGGACGAGACTGCTCTTGTAAAGAAACCAACACCGCTCCCTTTCTGATTCGTGACTTACTTTTAATTCCCTAGTCCTCAAGTTGTATTTGAAAACATTCCCTATATCATCCATTCCTTTGTACGGCACCCAAAAACACAATATCTCTCCACCTCCGAAGGATAATGGTTTTGCCTCACGCTGAAACTCCAAAGCTTCTACACTCCTTAATTTTGAATTATTAAAGTAGAAAGAAGCCACAACCTTCGGGTTGTGTTGGATGATTCCCCCCCAATTAACACAGTATCTCTTGGTCCATTTAAATTGAAATCTTCCATTACTAGTATCTCTCATGACCCATATCTCTATATCTGTGCTTGTGATCTTAGTATAATTGAGCCCACCACCACCAATGCATTCTCCTATCTGCACATCAGGATACTTTTTCCTCTCACCACCGGGAGGAGAAAACACAAGACCTGCACGATCTTCACTAGGATCAAACCAGATGACATCTTCAGTAACTAACCAATGCAATTTCCCATCAGTGAAAATTGATAACATATCAAACATTAAATGTAGTTTTGAGAGGACAAGCTTAGCCTTTGATACACGCCAGACACCAGTCTTAGAAGAGAAGACTTCAAATCCGATCTCCTTTGGAAAGTCATCATTAAAATTGTGTAAATACCATGATCCATCAGTTCGATATTGGGAGATTAGCTCAAAATGTGATGATGATGATGATGATGACGACGACGACAACGATGGATTGAAAGCCAGTCCCATGTGTATTCTATCAAAATTTGGTTTTGTGGGTTTTGTGATGATTACAAAGTCTTTGGTAACTGGATTGCACACAAAGAATTTATTCGACCTAAATTGATGTTTTGTTCGATCATAGTAAAGGAAGTTACCACAAAAAAGTCCATTGGTTGAAGAGTGCAAAGAAAATGTTTGAGGACGTGGTGTTAGATAGCTTAGAGATGGGTCAGGTACGCCCACCAGATTTGGCACTACGGCGGCTTCGGTGATAGAGATGAAGTTCAGGTTTTTGAGATAACGGCTTTTGCTTACGATAGCTGATGAAGAAGACGACGACTTTTGAGATTGGTAATATTGGTACGTGATGAAAGTGGGATCGTTTGAGATAAAAGTGCACCACTTTTTGCATACTGATTTGAATCGGAAGAGTGATTTTATGGGTAATCGAGGAAGGATCTCATACAGCAATATGTCTTCATCAACAATGAAGGTTCTCATGCAGCAGCAATATGATTTCATCTCCATTTCCATCTCCATCAACATCTCCATCTCCATCTCCATCTCCATCTCCATCTCTCTCAACTGAACCAAGATATCTTATAATAGTTTATTGATTAAGAGTAAGGAAGAATATATTAATGATGAAGATGATAAGGTGATATATATATATGAAGGAATGAGCATCAAAGTAGATGCACTAGACAACAACCAAATCTTATTGAGTAATTGTTAGACTGCTGAAACAGAATAAATTTTCTTTTAAACCTTCCGTCCGTCAAACGAATCTGTTGTAACTTCTTCCTTCATTCTCGTCAATGTTGAGGATAGAATCCCATGAATAAAGGGATCTGTTATACAATTATAAATACAGCAACAATCGTGATGGAGAGTAACATTAAAATTGACACATTACTGATGTGGTGGTGCACATATAGCCATAGATGCTTTTCATGTATCTCGATGAAAAGCGTCTATTATGGATGGTTACTTCAGTATTTTCCATACAAGCAAGTTATATATACTACCTTGATCAAGGGAATTCATCTTCATCTTGTTTTTTCTTTCTTTCAAGTCGCCACCATTAATATTAAGTGTGTACGTGGCATATTTTTGTTGGAGTTCAAACTTCAAACACATCCTACTGCCACACGGCTTGATTAAGAGTCCTAAGTGTTCCAAGCACCAATCCGATAACTTCGGATTTGGATAGATGAATCGTATCCGAAAAGATTTCAATTTGATATCTAATTGGTTTGACTATTGACATGAGAAAATGTTAAAAAATTATATTATATATTAATACTTAAATATATTCAATTGACCCACATTGCCACGTCAACTGGGTAAGTTTGAGTGTTTTTTTTTTTTTTTTTTTTTTTGAGTCAGTGTATCATGACTAGAAAATGAATGGTCATTAAACTCCTAAATTAAAAATAAAAATCCAGCTGTAAAAAATAATCAATTAATCAAGTCCTTACACTGTTTGACATCCGATCATTTTTTTTTTTGATAGAAAACTTACTATAGAAAGACATGTGCCAAGTAGCTTGGGTGGTAAACTCTTTGAGTTATTGGATTTGATTCCCACAATTCATATTATCAAAAAAATAAAAATAGAAGAAGAAGAAAAAAATAATAATGATGGGTAGGATTGTCAATGGACTGGTATGGGCTCAGTTCAGGCCGGTCCTTTTAAGGCTAAAAAAAACTTGCCCGAACACAATCCCTCCAAATAGAATGATACTTTATGGGGACCATTATTAATTTATAAAAAAAAAAAATATTATTATGTAATATATTTTAATATCTAACCGTCCAAAGGGCCCACATTCAAAATCCCAACCCGGTCCTATAATGAAGCGGGCTTAGTCTGGCCCGGGCCAAAACTAAATGGACAAAAATTACAACCCAAATCCGATCCACAACGGTCCAGATCGGCCCATTGGCAGCCCTACTCGTAGGGGTAGGAAGTCAATGATTTATGACGTGCAGTTCCTGCATGATGATGATGCGTTGCGGTTCCTGCATGATGATGGTGCCAAACAAATATTCTTTAAGAAAAATTACTTTTCTTAATTATGATTCCTAATAAATTGTTCTTTCTAGAAAAGGGTCTCACCGGAACAAAAAGTTTATGCCATGTGGCAAGAAAAGTACACCTGGACTTAAATAATTACCCAACTCACAGGAGTATAGGAACGCCACTCATTCCAAAAACGACCAAGTACAAGGGAAAATATTTCTTCTGAAGGTTGTATCCATGAGATGTCAAAGAAGAAAAAACTTGAACGAATGAGCGAATTTGGTTGACAGTTTTATCAGTCGCATTCAATCCAAGCAAGTGAGAAGAGAGGCGTAAAATTTTCTTTTCTTCTTGTTATAAGTAGAGGAATATAGCAAACTTTCACTAAAGTTAGCAGAGCTTTTAGCAAATCCAGTCAACTTAAATAGTGTGGAAGAGAAAGCAATGTGTTGAACAGTAGGCATTTTCTGCATTTTGGGATAAACAACCCTATTAAAGCTCTGCTATTTTTAGCAAGGAAAGGGTTCATCTAATTGGGTATCAGTCACTCTTAAATCTCAGCTAAATTTGGCCTAGATCTTTTGTCTTATTGTGTTCTTCTTAGTCAAAACTGAAAACTATCTCCATTTTGTTAACGTTGGGGAGCCTCATTCACTTAAGGTCTGTATGATTGCTGGAGAATGAATTCTTTGGGAAAATGATATCTGTTGTTAGATTTCACATAAGAAAATGTCAAAAGAGAGATGTTTTTTAGATTTTGGGGTGGGGTAATCCTGGGAGAATAACATCAGGAGTGGGGTGGGAAAATATTTTCCTATCCAAAAACAAAATTACAAAATCACCTTTGGCATCAAAATGGTTTTCTAGGAAAGGAGCAATGCACCTGAAATTCATATTTTTCAGGAAAAACCATTTTCCACAGGGCAATCATGTAAACCCTTTGTCAAAATGCTCTTCTTTACGTTCAAACTCTTCTATGGTAATTAACAAAAACATCATCATGAAATTAGCTACACTAGACGGTTGCATGTGCAACCGCACATATCAGAAGGACATATTTGTAATTTAAATATTAATTAAAGGATTTTTTTTGAAGATTACATAATTAAAAAAAGAGATATAGTTATAATTTTGAAAATTAATCAACTTGTGGGATTGCAATTTTCTTGATCTTTTATTAAAATGACCTCGATTATATTAAATTTAAAGGTAAAGGTAAGAGTATATTTATGAGATCCAAATTTTGGTGACGAACCACTTCTACTTCACCTTCTCTCATTATAATAGTAAATTACAATATCTTTTAAGGGTTATTATTGTTATTTTCAAAATATTGTTTAATCTCTTCTATTTCACAAGAATCTCATAACAGATGACATCAAAAAATTGTTTTAAAAAGAACATTTTTCAACTGAAAATCGTATTTAGATTGTAAGTGAAATAAGTAACTAGAGATTAAGCCTATTACTTTAGATCAAAGACTAAGGTTTTTTTATATGAAAATTGAAAATGCTCAAATTATGTCATATATCACTCACATACCCACGAAAATTAAAATGGGTGGAACCAATTATTTTCCCAAGAAAAAATGTGGTTGGGTCCTTCAATTAGGAAAAAATCAAGAGCAGCTTCAAGAAAATGTTAGAGGCACTCTAGCCCCATTTCCTAATTCATGTTTGCTGAACAAATTAACCTGACGCATTTGTCAAGGATTCACTCTACCACTGAATTAATAGCCTAAGAGAAATCCATCCCTCTTTTTTTTCCTTTTTTTGTGCCTCCATATTGTAAACGGAAGGGACATGAAGATGTGAAGGAAATCCTATCAACTTGTTCCAACCTAGGATAATAAATTCAAGAGTTAGCTTGGTCTCACTACACCATCCAAATAAATAAAAAAAGGATTTACATCTCCAAGCTTAATTAATCGTACTCTAGTCAATGACTCCTTTTCCACGATGATAAACTCTTCTCCATGATCTTCACACACACACATCGATCCCACACACAAAATATTTAGTGTTTCTTGCAATACGGTAATTAATTTAGAGAGTTGATATTGGCACTCCAACTTTTACTTATCACACCCCAATTAAAATATATAAGAAAAAAAAAATCAATTATTGAGAATAAGTAAAAGTTGGCGTGCCAATAGAAACTCTCTTTTTTTTTTTTTTTTCTAGGTTTAGATTTGGGATTTTATAAGAGCCTAATCCTAATTAATTGTAAACAACTGTTGAAGTTGTTTGAATGTGGTATATTGAGGTAATGACCTAAAAACATTTGAATTGGATATGAGCCAAAACATTTTTTTTTTAATAAAGTAGCTTATTGGACTAGATCTCGAAAAGATGGATCCATATTCAATCCAATAACAATTGGAAAATCGAACCCAATTTTGATTATATATAAGCATTCCCAAAACTTTTATTTTTCGTAAAATTCCATAAAAAACTATCCTTTGTTCTGTACGTGGCATAAAACAATAAATTGATGTCATTGTCCGATGCCATTTTTTGTAAATAATTTTTTTAAACTTTATGATACTTATGAAGATGTCATTGGATAATGATAATAATGCAATTACTTTTTTGCTATTAGAAGACAAAATAAGCTAGTTTTTTAGGGACTTGTATGAAAAACGATAATCTATTGTTATAGAATTTGGGAAGTTGCATCAAATTTACTAATTAACAAGTGATCAATGTAATAAAAAAAGGCCCTTTAATAAAATTACATGAGTTGTACATGCAATGAAATACGGATCTGATTATCCAGATATTAACCTCCTTCAAAGTAAACAATCTTTCGGTCCCTCCGACAAGTTCATTGCATCGCTATGCAAAAATTGCAAGTCTAATATCATCGACGAAGGATATGAATCAAAAGCATTTCAACAAGAGGCTCAACTTCTGTCTTCTTGCACCTATGAGAAGCACACACAATGGGGTGAACAGGCAAGTACTCCTATATCAATGAAACAATTCATATCTATGTATCTTCATTTTGCTTGATTTTAATATAACCCTTTATATGTTATTCTTGCTTCAATAACAGATAGGTTTCATGTATCACTCTGTGTTGGAAGATATCTTTACTGGATTTCTCTTGCATTCCAAAGGCTGGACTTCTGTCTATTATAACCATTCAAGGCCATCCTTCCTTGGCACTACACCCACAAGTTTGAATGATACTTTGGTTCAAGGCACTAGAGGGAATTCTGGGCTGCTTCAAGTTGGTTTCTCAAAGTTTTGTCCTCTCACGTATGGGCCATCAAAGATGTCCATTCTCGAAAAAATGGGCTATGCATACTCAGCCTTACAGCCACTTTACCGTCTCCCCTTACTATCATATGCTATCATCCCTCAGTTATGCCTCTTGAATGGGATTCCCTTGTTTCCGAAGGTAATTATAGTAATACATCAGATACCATTGAAAATCCATAATTAAGTATGATCTGTCAAGATTAATAAATACATGATACATTATCTATTTTATGTAACGAAATCACTCTGACAAGATTTTCTTGTTTATTTCCATGACTCTGACAGGTTTCGAATCCTTGGTTTCTTATCTTTATGGTTGTTTACGCTTTATCTCGTTGTCAACACATATTCGAGGTGCTTTCCACTGGTGGATCCTTGAGGATTTGGTGGAATGAAGAGACAATTGAGATGATTAAGGCAGTTACATCCTATTTCTATGGATCTTTGGATGTTGTCATGAATTTTTTCGGCCTAAAGGAGATCAATTTTGTGCCTACGAATAAATTTTCTGACGAAGAACAAATCAAAAGATATGAAATGGATATGATCGATTTTCAAGCATCAAATGCGTTACTGCTCCCCTTAACCAAAATTGTCTTATTAAATATATCATCTCTGATTGTTGGATTAAGAAGATCTATTGTTGAGAAAGCTTATGACGAGATGTTTGCACAGCTCTTCGTCTCATTTCTCATCTTAGTTATGGGTCACCGAATAATTGAAGGGATGATAATCAGGAAGGACAGGGGACGCGTTCCAACTTCAACTACACTCTTATCTGTTGCACTTGTGACAGTTATCTTATCTTATTGTTACTACAATTGATTAAGCAAAATGTACTTTATTTAGTGCCAAGTTTTCAATAAAGTCTTGATTTAGATCCAAGACACGTTAATTGTATTATCAAATAAATGTTTCCTTGTTTGACTTGGAAGTTCTTTTGTTTATCAAAATCTATAGCTCAAATTAAAAAACTTCTTGGCTATGTCAACTCGGTTTTGTCAAAACTACATTTTGAGCCCGTGATTCAACTTTCTCGGAACATCATTTCGATGGATTGTTCATAGTTAGGGGGCAGACAATTACCCTCCTTGGGTCTATGTTCAAGTCCTCAAGAAGTTGAATGATCTAGTTTTGGCTCAACTTATTATTAGTTTTACCCCCACCAACCATTCTTATAGTAATGTCCTCTTTAACTTTGATTGATATTTGACTTGCTACTCGATGAATTTTCAACTTCATTTGTTTGAACTCTTGTCACAAGAGCCTCTACCACTTCTTATATTTTGTCGTTCTTATCAAGTCTACATAACTTTTAACATTTTTGTAAGATTGCAAGTTTGAGCTGATTAGATTCTTTACAATCCTAGTTCCTGCTTTCCATTATATGTTTGATTCATCACCATGAAGGCATCATTTTTAGTGATTCCTCCGCTTTCCATTAGATTCTTATGATTCCTCTCTCTCTCCCTCTCTTCAATTTTATGATTTGACACCAGGAAGGAAGTTGGGACTGACCCAAAAGTTGGGATGTCAGCCACCAAGTTGACACGACAAGCGATCCGAAATAAATAAATAAAAACAGAGAGAATACCCGAATTTGTTAAGCATACAAAACAAACACCGGTGATCCTTCACAAACGACATGATCCGAACTAAAAAACTTAAGCAATCCACCTTAAGAGGACGAAAACTAATTTACAATGGGCTATTGTAAGAGTAGTTTATGTATGACTCTGCGTCGAGTAATGAGATGGCTCTGGAGTTGCACGTACGGTAATCAAATCTTATGTAAATTATTTGTCCCACAAACTATTTTTCGATAGATTAATTTGCTAAAACTATACATTCTAATTATTGCGAAGTTGTCTCCATTTTCTTACACCCCACATATTTTCAAAAAATTTCAAGCCCAATCCATTGATTAGATATAGGACAAAACATATTTTAGTAAAGAACAATGCTGCCAGGTTACTGAATTAACATCAAAAGCCAAAATTACAATCACAAAATACAAATTCTTAGAATATATGTGAAGCATTTATTGTGAAGAGTCTGAGATCCAAAAATGAGAAATCAATCGGTGTTGTAGAGAACAGCTCATCATAGACTTTTACAGATTATTACTCAATTTTAGTTGGCTTGGATATGGTGTCTTTGTCGCGCAATGTGGCATCAGTGTGTAAGATCGCTTGCATGTGTTCTTTCAATGACTTAAGATGACCGATCACTTCTAGAGATAACTAAGTCTCCTTCACCAAAGTCAGACCCTTCATCTTGGCGTTCATATTTCTCATCAACCATTCAGTAGTATTTACTTCATTACTTCCGGTTCGATATTCATAAACATTACTGACTTCATCACTTGTCGACGTCTCCTCTTCCACCTCAGACGTTCTTGTACGTAAATGAGACATGTTAAACTTCATCCCCCCCCCCCCCCCCCTTCACAAAGATCCCAATTGATCACTACATACATTCATTCCTTCAAATATGATCTTCTTTCTTCGATCATCTTTACAAGATAATCCAAACTCTTGCAATATTTACCTATTCAACTCTATATATCTATCTACCGGTATGTCTTCTGTCAAGACTCATATCATTGTGGCCATATATCCTCAAAAGCATGAAAGCACTCCTCATAATTAGTACTATTATTGGTCTTTCTTTCATGTAAAAACCATTTCAATCAACTTTCCTTTATTTTTTCTTCTATTGGGTGGGGTGGGGTTGCTCAATTCATCTATCTTAAAATCCTCGTTATAGCTATGCACATCTATGAACCTGTTGTTTCCTAGTTGCACGGCATTTAGCTCCATTAAGCAGGGCTGGGCTTATTGCTGCTTTGTAAAATTTTCCCTTTAGTTAGTTAAATTTGTACATGTCTGGAATATTAACACTTTGGAAGCACATCTCCACTTTAATTAGCCACCAGAACTAATTCTATGGATAAAATCTCTATATGGTGGTTATGCTCTCTACTTATCTGAACAGAATTAATTTGAAAATGTACTATAATATGTGGTATTAATATTACAAATGTTATCCGGGTGTATCAAACTTGTTGGCATCAGTGTATATGCCAAATAGTTGGTATGTGTCACTGGCATGTACAGGCGTCACTAAGTTTCATGGGTTTCAAATACGCAAGGTGTTCAGTTCTGTTCCCATCATAGTTACAATTCCAGAATTACCAATGGTAGAATAGAAAATTAACCAGAAGGGTTAGACCTGTTACACTGATTTTATGCATCACAATAAGGATGAATCAATATTACTTGCGATTGTGATTGCGATTGCTATTGTGACCACAACGACTTCAACAAACTGATTTATATGATTCAGAGAAATTTTGATAAATAAATGTGTTCTGATGAAGAACAAATTGAAAGATATGAAATGGAAAAAATCGATTTTCAAGCAGCAAATTTGTTACTTTTCCCCTTGACCACAATTATCTTATTGAATGCGTCATCTCTTATCGCTGGATTAAGAAGAATGATCATTGAGAAAGCTTATGACGAGATGTTTGCTCAACTGTTACTCTCATTATTCATCTTAATTATGGGTTTCCTGATAATTGAAGGGATGATAATGAGGAAGGACAAGGGAAGCATTCCGACTTCCACTACACTATTATCTGTGGCATTTTTGATTGTTATCTTGTCTTATTGTTCCTATAATCGACTAAGCAAATTAAATTCTATTTTGTTCCAAGTAAATAACTTCTTGATTGAGATTCAAGTCCTTTTTTTCTTGTATTATCAAAGCAATGTTACCTGATTTGAGTATAGTTCTTTTGTTTATCAAAATTCATGACTCGAATTACCTCCTCTCGCTAGGAAAATAAATTAATGCTATTTCTTCGAAGAAAAAATATCCTTGTGTATGCCAATTGTTTGTATCCTCAGCTAGTACCTATTATCACTTGTGATGATAGAACACATGAACTCAACCTGGCTATGTCAATATCACATTTTGAACCAAAACCTCAACTTTCTTTGAAGGACCTAGTATTGGATCAACTCAATTAGTTTTGACTCCACTATAATCTATCAGAATGATGCCCTCATAACTTTGATCTATGTTTTGGCTTGCTACTTGAAGAATTTCTTGTTGATTGTCATGTTCATTTGTTCGAATTGGCCATTCAAGAGTGCAGGCCTAGTACAGATTCTAATTATTTATGATAAGGAGTTGAGTAACTATCTTTGCCCTGCCTTCCCTCTGCAACACAATGCCACCAATCTCTATTCATTATGATTTGACACCCGACAAGTTATCGACCAAAGAAAAAAGAATTATATTCCTGATTCGTTACTGTGACTACTTTCTATATTTATATATGAATTTAATGATACAGCATCTTTAGCCATTATATATATATATATATATATAATGTGTGAAATCATGCTTGCAAGAATGGGAAGGGAATGAAAAAAAAAAGTTAGTTAAACTAATATTCTGCAGTGGGTCTCTGTAATGGGTCTTCAGCCAGGCAAGACAAGACCATCTCTTTGAAATTCTCTGAGAACTTCTTGGCTTCTCCTTTCTTGTAATCAGAGCCGAGTAATGGGCTTCCGATCCTCTTAAAAAGAGACATGCAAGAAGGTAGAAATTGAGATACGGGAGGTTAGCCATAAGCGACCTCTAAAGCGCTAATCCCGAACAACCATATGTCAATCTTGAAGTCGAAGTCATTATCAGATTGTTTCAGCTCTGGAGCCATCCAATAAGGAACATCCTCTAACAAAGATTTCATCTGATATGATTTGGGGTTGTAAAAAGAATCACTGATTACCAAACACTGATTGGGATTTCGACTTTCAGGTGTCAAGCCTTGTCCAAGGAGGTAGAAGAAAGCTTGGAGGACTTCTCTAGAACAATAGCAAGATAGTCCTCGTCCATGCCTTCGGTAAAATACGAGGAGACAATGGAACGGAGAGAACCATTGGACACAAAGGTCATCACCAAATGATTGAGACACGTGAGGGTTTAAGGATGTTGGGGTGGGAAAATGCGGTGTAACTTGTAATCTTGAGCATTTCTTGAGATCAATAATTTTAATCGTCAAATCTGATGATGAAGATGAATACCACTGTTGACAAGTAGCTCTGTATCAATTTTCTCCAACATCTCATACTTGAGTTCATTCTTTGAAAACATAGTCCTAAAGCACAAAACACATTTTTAACGTAACAAGGTCAAAAGAAATCATAAAAATACTTACATTAAATAAAAGGTTATATTTTAAAAATAATAAGTTAATTGATTACCATGAAAATGACTAAAACATCACAATATTATTACAAAGTGCCGACTGAATAATTTTTTTTCCCTTTCAATGATAGGAAATTTTCTATCAAATATGAGAAATATAGATAAATAACTATCTCATCTGTTGAATTTGAATCACATTTATAAGTTGATTGTAGTTGGTAGCTCCATCCTCATATCAAATGCATTGGTCCCATGTAACAAGTGTGATTGCTCCATGAAAATAATGCATGCTGATAGGTAAATTTACAGGCTAGCTAGAACCATTATTTATAAGAGTCGTGCTGGAGTAACATTGAAATGTACATCCATTCTGACATTCTGATGTGGTGGTGCACACATAACCATAGATACTTTTCACTCATATCTCGAAGAAAAGCGCCTATGGTTATGTGTGCACCACCACATCAGAATGTACAATCGATGTACATTTTAACGTTACTTCAGCATTATCCTATTTATAATTCTTTTAATTAAAAGAGACTTAAAAAAATAATGCATCTTGGGACTCCTCTCATGGACTAATTGGCAGTACCCAAATATCATTTTCTTCAACTTCTAACTAAAAAATTAACTAGTTTGCCCCCGCTACAAGAAAATCCTGGCTCCGCCCCTATGCATGCATGTGTGAAATAAGATATCCGAGGTTGGCCATAAGTGAGCTATAAACCGGAGATCCCAAATGACCATATATCAGACTTGACATCAAAGCCATTACGATCTTTTTTTTCAGCTCTGGGGGGAACCTGTAAGGAAGATCTCTAAACTAGGCATCAGGATTGTAATAAGAAACAGAGAAAGTAAAATTGGTGAGTTTAAGAGGAACCCTGATTCAACTTAAGTCTAGGAAAATGTTAGTGGGTTTGATGTCTCGATGTACCAAACCTTGTTCATGGAGGTAGGAGAGCGCTTCAAGGATTTGTTTGAGACTAATAGTAATGGAGGTCTCTTCCAAGCCTTCAGTTAAATAAGTGGAAATGATGGAGCGAAGAGAGCCGGAAGAGATCAAGGGTATCACCACCATTTGATTTGTTAAACAATCCAAAAAACACACAAAGAAAAAGAAAAAGGCTACTGTTTCATTGATTCTCCGTAATGCAATTGAATACAAAAAGATGATTTAACCTAAATACAAGGAGACTATATATAGGTTAAGTCAAAGGAAATTGAAAAGACTATTCTACCCTTAATAAACAATAAATCAAAAATAACCCTATATTTCTTAACATGATTCTTATTGTAACATGTCCCTTCGACATTGAGAATTTTGAGGGGTTTAAGGATGTTGGGATGGTTGATCAGATTGGTCTCTTTGACGTTTGGGTTCTTGAAATCGATGATTTTAATCTCCAACCTCTGATGGTAATGATGAGTTCCTTCAATTGCAAGTCGCTCTATAAACTTTGGTGAATTTGCTGGAACCAATTGCTTCATGGAGGGTGTATGCATTCAGGTCAGAGGGATAAGAACTGTTTAGAGCTTCATCTTGATCGTCTTCTTCACGTCTACTGGTTGTTTGATCTGTTTTTCTTATGAAACAGAAGAGATTAAAATGATTGAAAAATGTGATTGCAGTTTTAATAGAGATAAGGTGTATGCATTATAATAATGTGCATGAGATGCACTGTATCAATGCTATGGTGTATCTCATCACATATGTTGAAGATATTAGATTTATATCAATTAGTATCAATTAGGTATTTTAGAATATTGGATTGATTAATTGTCTTTCTATATTGGTGGATGTTTTAATCTTTATAAATCCAATGAGCAAATGTAATCATCATCCAAGAATCTCAATAAAATTCAAATTTCTTCAAATTTAATTGAGTTTCTTTCAAAGATGGAAAGAGATACAATTAAATAAATGAACTTAACTAACTGGTTTAACTGTTTCCGACACCAAAAACAATGAGGACACGTGGTACAATCTTGTAGCCCATCATATGCATGGTACATTGTCTCATATGACAAGACCTACGGAATCCAAGTTGAGTTATATGGAGGAGTCAAATCTTTTAATTCTGTTTAAATTTTTAATAAATAAAGATGTGCTCATGAAATTGATCAGCCTAAAGGAGATCAATTTTGCGCCTACAAATAAATTTCGGGACGAAGAACAAATCAAAAGATATTTCGTGGATAAGTTCAATTTTCAAGCATCAAATGCATTACTTCTCCCCTTGACCACAATTGTCTTATTAAATATATCATCTCTGATTGTTGGATTAAGAAGATCTATTGTTTGAGAAAGTTTACGATGAGATATTCACACAGCTCTTCCTCTCGTTTCTTATTGTAGTTATGGTTTACCAAATATAATTGAAGGGATGATAATCAGGAAGAACAGGGACACATTCCAACTTCACCTACACTTTGATCTGTTACACTTGTGATGGTTATCTTGTCTTATTTAACTACAATTGATCGAGAAAAATGTACCTCATTTAGTGCCAAGTACTCAATAATTTCTTGACTGAGAGCCAAGTCCCATTTATTGCATTATCAAAGAAATGTTTCATCATTTGACTTTGAATTTCTTTTTTTTTTATTTAATTTGTTACTCGAATTACTTCTCCAACCAAAATAAATTAATTTTATTTCTTTGGATTAAAAGACTTCTTGGCTCTGTCAATGATTCCTATCCTCATCAATTACTTACCATCGCCCATGAAAATGGGTCAGATGAAGTCAACTCAGTTTTGTCAAAACTACATTTTGAGCCTGAAATTCAACTTTCTTGGAACATTTCACCATTTCTAAGGATTGTTCACAGTTAGGGGCCGAACAATTACCCTCCATGGGTCTAAATTGTTCGACTCCTCAAGAAGTTGAATGATCTAGTTTTGGCTCAACTTATTATTAGTTTGACCCCTACCAACCATTCTTATAGTAATGTCCTCTTTAACTTTGATTGATATTTGACTTGCTACTCGATGAATTTTCAACTTCATTTGTTTGAACTCTCGTCACAAGAGCCTCTACCACTTCTTATATTTTGTCGTTCTTATGAAGTCTACATAGCTTTTAACATTTTTGTAAGATTGCAAGTTTGAGCTGATTAGATTCTTTACAATCCTAGTTCCTGCTTTCCATTATATGTTTGATTAATCACTATGAAGGCATCATTTTTAGTGATTCCTCTGCTTTCCATTAGATTTGTATGATTCCTCTCTCTCTCTCTCTTCAATTTTACGATATGACACCAGGAAGGAAGTTGGGACTGACCCAAAAGTTGGGACGTCAGCCACCAAGTTGACACGACAAGCGATCCAAAATAAATAAAAACAAAGCCAATACCCAAATTTGTTAAGCATACAAAACAAACACCAGTGATCTTTCACAAACGACATGATCCGAGCTAAAAACTTATGCAATCCACCTAAAGAGGACGCAAACTAATTTACAATGGGCTATTGTAAGAGTAGTATGACTCTGCGTCGAGTAATGAGATGGCTCTGGAGTTGCACGTGCGGTAATCAAATCTTATGTAAATTATTTGTCCCACATACTATTTTTTGATAGATTAATTTGCTAAAACCATACATTCTAATTATTGTGAAGTTGTCTCCATTTTCTTACACCCCACATATTTTCAAAAAATTTCAAGCCCAATCAATTGATTAGATATAGGACAAAATGTATTTTAGTAAAGAACAATGCTGCTAGGTTACTGAATTAACATCAAAAGCCTAAATTACAATCACCATATACAAATTCTTAGAATATATGTGAAGCATTTATTGTGAAGAGTCTGAGATCCAAAAACAAGAAATCAATCGGTGTTGTAGAGAACAACTCATCATAGACTTTTACAGATTATTACTCAATTTTAGTTGGCTTGGATATGGTGTCTTTGTCGCGCAATGTGGCATCAGTGTGTAAGATCGCTTGCAAATTTTCTTTCAATGGCTTAAGATGACCAATCACTTCTAGAGATAACTGAGTCTCCTTCACCAAAGTCAGGCCCTTCATCATGGTGTTCCTAATTCTCATCAAACATTCAGTAGCATTTACTTCATTAATTCGGGTTCGATATTCATAAACATTGCTGACTTCGTCGCTTGTCGGCTTCTCCTCTTCCACCTTAGATGTTCTTGTACGTAAATGAGACACGTTAAACTTCATCCCCTACTCACCAAGGTCCCAATCAATCACTACATACGTCCATTCCTTCAAATATGATCTTCTTTCTTCGTCTTTACAAGATAATCCAAACTCTTGCAATTGTGAAAGAATAGATGTTTTGGTAAATCTTCTACAATGGGTCTCTTTGATGGGTGTTTAGCATGATTTACCTATTCAACTCTATATATCTATCTACTGGTACTGGTAATGTCTTCTGTCAAGATTCATAACATTGTGGCCATATATCCTCAAAAGCATGAAAGCACTCCTCATAATTAGTACTATTATCGGTCTTTCTTTCATGTAAAAATCATTTCAATCAACTTTAGTTTATCTACTAGTGGGTGGGGTGGGGTTACTCAACTCATCGATCTTAAAATCTTCGTTATTGCTATGCTCGTCTATGAACCTGTTGTTTACTAGTTGCATGACATTCAGCTCCGTTAAGCAGGGCTGGGCTTATTGCTGCTTTGTAAAATTTTCTCTTTAATTAGTTAAATTTATTAACACCTAGGAATCACACCTCCACTTTCATTAGCCACCAGAACTAATGAAAGTAGATAAAATCCATACATGCTGTTTAAGCTCTCTCCTTATGTGAACAGAATTAATTTGAAAATGTATATAATATGTGGTATTAACATTACAAATGTTATCCAGGTGTATCGAACTTCTTGTCATCTGTGTATATGCCAAGTAGTTGGTATGTGTCACTGGCATGTACAGGCGTCACTAAGTTTCATGGGTGTCAAATACGCATGGTGTTCAATTCTGTTCCCATCACAGTTACAATTCCAGAATTACCAATAGTAGAATGGAAAATTAACCAGAAGAGTAAGACCTGCTACACTGATTCTATGCATCATGATAAGGATGAATCGATAGGACTTGCAATTGTAATTTGTGGCCACCACGTTTGCAATTGTGATTGCTATTGTGATTTGTGACCACAACGTACTGCTTCAACAAACTGAATTAGAAACTTTGATAAATAAATGTGTTGTGGGGTCTAGAATATAGATTAAACTAGTTGATAAAGATACAACATTGACAGATTATGCAGCTGGAGATTAATTATGATAATCAGAATATTGGTGGAATTGGTTTCTTGTTTCGATCTCAAAAAGAACAGGTTCAGCACGTTCGACCTCCTCGAATGGCTTTTCCAAACAGACCATACTAAGGTCTTCATTAGGTTAAGTTTCAAGTGAACCCCACTGTTTCCCCTCACTAGACAAAAGTTTAAAACAAAAACCAGATAAATCTAATACCAATTTTATTAACTCAAACGACTAAAGTGCATATTAAGTTTAATTTACAAAATCTATCAGCAAAAATGGGAAAATTTTGAAGGGGGAAACCCAAAAAAACAGGAACCTCGTCTTACTTTTTATGATCTAACATGAAAATCACTCAACTTAGGCAATGGGACAAGACTACTCTTGTAAAGAAACGAATGCTTCTCCCACTACATGAAAACTGGAAAATTCAACAGAAAAAATTGACGGGTAAAGGCCGACGAATTTTTGAAACTGAATTTTGACGGTCTAGGACCGTCGAAATTCTCCCATCCTTCATTAATTTAACAGTTTCGGCCCATCAAAGAAAAAAAACTGACAATGAAAAATTCAACTCCAATTCGACCTCTTGGTCCGTCGAATTTTATGAAATTTAACGGCTCAAAACCGTCAAATTTGGGCTTTTTTCACATTGTGTCCCATTCTGATTCATGGCATACTTTTAATTCCCTAGTCCTCAAGTTGTATTTGAAAACATTCCCTATATTACCCATTCCTCTCACTGGCACCCAAAAACACAATATCTCTTCACCACCGAAGGATAATGGTTTTTCCTCACACTGAAACTCCAAAGCTTCTACACTCCTTAATTTTGAATTATTATAGTAGAAAGAAGCCACAACCTTTGGGTTGTGTTGGATGATTACCCCCCAATTAACACAGTATCTCTTGGTCCATTTAAATTGAAATCTTCCATTACTAGTATCTCTCATGACCCATATCTCTATATCTGTGCTTGTGATCTTAGTATAATTAAGCCCTCCACCACCAATGCATTCTCCTATCTGCACATCAGGATAATTTTTCCTCTCACCACCGGGAGGAGAATACACAAGACCTGCACGATCTTCACTAGGATCAAACCAGATGATATCTTCAGTAACTAACCAATACAATTTCCCATCAGTGAAAATTGATAACATATCAAACATTAAATGTAGTTTTGAGAGGACAAGTTTAGCCTTTGATACATGCCAGACACTAGTCTTAGAAGAGAAGACTTCAAATCCGATCTCCTTCGAAATGTCATCCTTAAATTGTGTAAATAACGTGATCCATCAGTTCGATATTGGGAGATTAGCTCAAAATGTGATAATAATGATGACGACAACAACGATGGATTGAAAGCCAGTCCCACCTGTATTCTATCAATATTTGGTTTTGTGATGTATACAAAGTCTTGGGTAACCGGATTGCACACACAGAATTTATTCCACCTAAATTCATGTTTTGCTGAATCTTAGTAAGGGAAGTTACCACAAAAAATTCCATTGGTTGAAGAGTGCAAAGAAAATGTTTTGAGGACGTGGTGTTAGATAGCTTAGAAATGGGTCAGGTACGCCCACCAGATTTGGCACTATGGCGGCTTCGGTGATATAGATGAATTTCAGCTTTTTGGAAGAATGGCTTTTGCTTACAATAGCTGATGAAGAAGAAGACGACTTTTGAGATTGGTAATATTGGTATGTGATGAAAGTGGGATCGTTCGAGATAAAAGTGCACCACTTTTTGTATACTGATTTGAATCGGAAGAGTGATGTTATGGGTAATCTAGGAAGGATCTCATACAGCAATATGTCTTCATCAACAAATGACGGTTCTCATGCAGCAGCATTATGACTCATCTCTTTCAACCGAACCAAGATATCTTATAATAGTTGATTGATTAATTGCATTCTATACAATAATACTTTATGGGCACCATTATTAATTTATAAAAATAAAAAAAATTATTATGTAATATATTTTAATATCGTATTGCAGGTCGAGCCATCCAAAGGGCCCACATTCAAAGCCCAAACCCTGCCCTATAATGAAACGTGCTTAGCCTGGCCAGGGCCAAAACTAAATGGATAAAATTACAACCCAAATCCGGTCCATAACGGTCTGGATCGGCCCAAAACCCAACCCATTGGCAGCCCTACTCGTAGGGAAACTTTTTTCATATAAATAATGATCAATAAGTAATTTATAATGTGCAGTTCCTGCATGATAATGATGATGCGTTGTGGTTCTGTAGACCAGAGTGAATGTGCCAAACAAATATTCTTTAAGAAAAATTAATTTTCCTAATTATGATTCCTAATAATTTGTTCTTTCTAAAAAAGGGTCTCACCGGAACAAAAAATGCTTATGCCATGTGGCAAGAAAAGTACACCTGGAGTTATATAATTACCCAACTCCCAAGAGTATAGGAACGCCACTTACTCCATAAACGACCAAGTACAAGGGAAAATACATCTTCAGAAGGCTGCATCCATGAGATGTCAGAGAAGAAAAAACATGAACGAACGAGCGAATTTGGTTGACAGTTTTTATCAGTCCCATTCAATCGAAGCAAGTGAGAAGAGAGGCTTAAAATTTTCTTTTCTTCTTGTCATAAGTAGAGGAATATAGCAAACTTTCACTAAAGTTAGCGGACCTTTTAGCAAATCCAATCAACTTAAATAGTGTGGAAAAGAAGGCAATGTGTTGAACAGTGGGCATTTTCTGCATTTTGGGATGAACAACCCTATTAAAGCTCTGCTATTTTTAGCAAGGAAAGGGTTCATCTAATTGGGTATCAGTCACTCTTAAATCTCAGCTAAATTTGGCCTAGATCTTTTGTCTTATTGTGTTCTTCTTAGTCAAAACTGAAAACTATCTCCATTTTGTTAACGTTGGGGAGCCTCATTCACTTAAGGTCTGTATGATTGCTGGAGAATGAATTTTTTTGGGAAAATGAATTCTGTTGTTTGATTTCACATAAGAAAATGTCAAAAGAGTTATGTTTTTTAGATTTTGGGGTGGGGTAATCCTGAGAGAATAACATTAGGAGTGGGGTGGGAAATTATTTCCTATCCAAAAACAAAAATACAAAATCACCTTGGCGAGCAAAATGGTTTTCTAGGAAAGGAGCAGTGCACCTGCATTTCATACTTTTCAGGAAAAACCATTTTCACAGGGCAATCATATAAACCCTTTTTCAAAATGCTCTTACGTTCAAACTCTTCTATCGTAATTAACAAAAACCTCGTTATCAAATTAGCTACACTAGAAGGTCGCATGTGCAACCACACGTATCAAAAGGACATATTTGTAATTTAAATATTAATTAACGGATTTTTTTAAAGATTACATAGTTAAAAATAAGACATATAATTATAATTTTAAAAATTAATCAACTTGATTATAAGGTTGTGGGATTGCAATTTTCTTGATTTTTTACCAAAATGATCTCGATTACATTAAGTTTAAATCTAAAGGTGGGAGTATATTTATGAGATTCAAATTTTGGTGACAAACCACTTCTACTTCACCCTCTCTCGTTATAATAGTACACTACAATCTCTTTTAAGGCCTATTATTGTTATTTTCAAAATATTGTTTAATCTCTTCTATTTCACAAGAATCTCATAACAGATGACATCAAAAAATTGTTTTAAAAAGAACATTTTTCAACTGAAAATCGTATTTAGATTGTAAGTGAAATAAGTAACTAGAGATTAGGCCTATGACTTTAGATCAAAGACTAAGGTTTTTTTATATGAAAACCGAAAATGCTCAAATTATGTCATATATTACACACGTACCATGAAAATTAAAATGGGTGGAACCAATTATTTTCCCAAGAAAAAAATTGGTTGGTCCTTCAATTAGGAAAAATTCGAGAGCAGGTTCAAGAAAATGTTAGAGGCACCCTAGCCCCATTTCCTAATTCACGTTTGCTGAACAAATTAAAATGACACATGTATCGAGGTTTCGCTCTCCACTGAATTAATAGCCTAAGAGAAATCCATCCCTCTTTTTTTCTTTGTGCCCCCATGTTGTAAACGGCAGGGACATGAAGATGTGAAGGGAAACCTAGCTATCAACTTGTTCCAACCGATAATAGATTATTGAGTTAGCTTGATCTCACTGCACCATCCAAATATAAATAAAAAAAGGATTTACAGCTTAATTAATCAAACTCTAGTCAATGACTCCTTTTCCACGATGATAAACTCCTCTCCATGGTCTTCAAACAGACACATCCATCCCACACACAAAATATTTAGTGTTTCTTGCAATAGGGTAATTAATTTAGAGAGCTGATATTGGCACCTCAACTTTTACTTATCGCACCTCAATTAAAATATATAAGAAAAAATAAGTCAATGATTGAGAATAAGTAAAAGTTGGCGTGCCAATAGAAACTCTCTTTTTTTTTTCTTTTTTTTTTTTTTTGGGCGGTGGGGGGGTTTAATTTAGGATTTTATATGAGCCTAATCCTAATTAATTGTAAACAACTGTTGAAGTTGTTTAAACGTGGTATAATGCTTTATAATGTTGAGGTAATGACCTAAACCAAACTTTTGTAATGTTTGAATGGATGTGTTTTAATCTTTAATTAGGATGTGTTAAATAATTTAAGAAATAGGGGTATAATAATAAGTAAAAGTTGGGGTGCCAATAGCAGCTCTCTTAATTTAGTCACGAGACTATATATATATATATGGGAAACGTTCAGCAACAAACATTTTGGCAAAACATTTTTCAAAATATGGGTTAGAGGTTTTGGAATGGGCTGATTTTTGGTGAGGATGATCTCCTCAATGTAGAGATCATCCTCACCAAAAATCACCCCATTCCAAAACCTCTAACCCATCTTTTGAAAAATGTTTTGCCAAAATGTTTGTTGCTGAACGGACCCTATATATATATTTTGAAATAAGGCATGGCTTCAAAACTCACAAAAGAAGTTGTGACATGTAACTTAGGCCTTCACGTCTTACCTTGCTCATTAATGAAGAAATTATGCATTCATACTTCAGACTCTCCCTCGACAATTGACTTTAACTGAGTTTACATCTCATTGACTGGGGTCTGAATTTTCGTTATCTCATATAGGTGTGGTCAAAGCCAATGCGCAAGAAGGCATGCGATTCTATAATAAAAAATTAGTTGAGGGAGGAATTTATAGATTAGCTAATTGGCCAGGGAGTAAGTGTTAAGAATATTCTCTATATGTCTTTGAGTTAAAAGAGGAGAAAGGAACATTCACTAAGTAACATCCAAATATAGTAATCGACATTTGCAGATTGTTACCCCCCAATGGGATTTTCATTTTCAGTCTTAGAATTTGATGGCTTTTTATGCAACAACTCTCATCACTACTGTCTCAGACCCAACCCAACTCCTCCATATCGTCATCATATTTCACAAGTAAGTGAGTTCCCTTTTTCACTCATTCTTTCTTTTCTAAGCTTTGAGAGATGGGTTTCCTCTTTTTTTTTCTTTGTTTGAGTTGATTTAATAAGCTAGTCATTTTGTTGTTACAGTGCTAGTTTTTGAACTTTTGAAAGATGGGTTTTCTTTCTTTTCTTTGACTTGAGTTGATTTAAGTGCATATACTGCTTGGTTTTAAGCTTTTGAGGGATTGGATTTCTTTATTTCCTTACTTCGAGTTGATTTAAGTTTGTGGTTTTGTTGTTTCTAACTTGCTACTTTTGAGAGATCTATTTTTTTTATTTTCTTAAATCTTTGTTTGTTTGTTTGTTATTTTGCTGATCTTCTTAAGTTGGATTGAATCAAAAGCATACATGGAGAGAATCAGTTCGAACAACTTGAGAGATGGTGCTACAAGCCTTGGAGACAACAAGAAGATTAAAGACTCATGGAGAGGAGATTTGCTAGGTGGGTTTTCTTGGCCTCCAAGATCTTACGCATGTAGCTTCTGTAAAAGGGAATTTAGATCTGCTCAAGCTCTTGGGGGTCACATGAATGTTCACAGGAGAGATAGAGCTAGGTTAAAACAGTTACCTCCTTTGGATGCTCAATGTTCTAAGCTTAACCCTAACCCTAACCCTAATTTTCCATCATACTTTCATTCAACTAGGCTCCCACCAGTGACTTACACATTTCCTTGTTTATCTTCATCATCTTCAAATGAAGGTAAGATACCAAGTTTAAAGCATTCTTCTCTTGATCCATCATACTTGGAAGGCGAAGATTTTGATTTTACCAAGAGTGCTAAAACTTTGCTTGGGGTTGGACAGCTAAAGGGTTTCATGCAGCAAGATCAGTGCAAGAATTTGAAGGGAGAAATTGTTACTATGGATTTGGAGATCGGTCTGCGCTCTAAGGAAGCTTTGGATTTGGAGCTAAGGCTTGGGTACACATAGTTTATATTAATTTACTATTAGGTGATGTACTAGTAAGGATACGGATTCAAAGATTTCCTGCTGCATGGACTTATAATTCTTACTACAGTAACTCATTATTCTACTATTTAGCAATCAGAGTGATGTTTTTGTTGTTCCTGGTCTCATTGTTTTCGTTCCGTGTATTAAGATTTATTAATTTGTATTTTTTTATAGTTCAGGTTTTTTAATAATAGGGGTTTTTCAGATAAAAGTAGTCTTTTAATAGATAGATTGTAAACCAAAGTGTTATTTTCATTTTCTCTTCCCAAAGAAAATCTCTTCAAACCTTACTTGTTTTTTGAAGTTCACTACAAATTCTTCCTTTTACAAAATTATTCTGTTTTAAATGACAGGTTTGCTCCTCATTGTAACTCCATCAGGTATATTTTATTTAGTGTCCAAAGATTTTTGCTTGGCACTTAACATCCAAGACCATTAAAGTAGTAAAATACAATTCGTTTGCTTGCCTAGCAAAAAATAAGAAAGACCATTAAAGTTGTACATTATTTTACACCCAGAATAATAAGATTATAAAATATTGAAATAATTAGTTATCCTTAAAATACAGAAACCCTATTTGCTTGACAAGAGCTTGAAGTTTTCAGTTTCTTAAGAAATGTATTACTTTCATGAATAATGTAATGTTCATAAATACCAAAACTCTTTTTGTATTTTTATTATTCATGGTGTTTTAGAGGTTGGTTATGAAAATAAAGATTAAAGGGATAAAGAACGTGCAATGATTTTTTATTTTCGAATGGCGTTGGACCCTTCTTATGACCAGTATTTGGCTGGAGCTTAGTTTCAGGTTTGATTTATAAGTTCTAGTCATTTAAATTTGAATATTTTACCCACTCAGGGTGTGGCTCAACTGTAAGACATAGCTGAGCTCGCCCCATCAGAACAAAGATTTGCTATTTCAAAATTTATGCGCTAGGCTGACGAACCAATAACATGATATGATGTATATTGAAAAGTTACTAAAATAAAGCACTTGAACTGCTTCCGAAATTTACTCTCTACTGACCAATCACTTTTGTTCATTTAATACACATGGCATCATGCCATTGGTTCATCAGCTTAATTAGCGCATAAGTTTTGAAACAACAAATCTTTGTTTGCCCCATCAGCCCTAGCCTTTGTTTTTGGGTGGGTTTCGCTAGCCGAACAGGCTAATTTACAACCACAATCTAACTATATTATACAAAAATTGATTTGTCTAGTGCCTAAAGAATCAAAATGCTTAGGTATTCTCGCGATCAGACAATTTATTTAGGAGAACTTGATAAATATCATGCTTATTACCCTCTTTTTAGTACATTGAATTTATAATAAACAATCAAATATTGATCAATCTTTTTAACTGATCAATTTCACTTATTTATAAAGTGTTTTCCATCCTTATTTCCATCTGTTTCACTTTTATTTTTTCATTTAGATTAAAGAATCACCCACCAAGCATCAACCAATTTTTTTTTTTTTTTTTATGCTTTAATGGGCCGCATGTACCAACCATCCTAGCATGTGTTCGACATTTAAATGTAGTCACTTTTATATGAAAGGACATATAGAGATTCGAAAATGTAATCTGGGAGAACATACCCAGTCACCCTTACCATCTGAACTTTAATTGATAAAAATTTGAAACAATGCTGTCATAATGATGTCATTGAAGGGTCGTGCTGGAGTAACATTGGGATCGGGGTCAAGGTCGGGGTGAGGGTGGGACATTATGACGTGGACATCATAGGGGATATTTCTAACATGGAAGTGCATAGGAACCATATATGCTTTTCTTCGAGATCCCTACGATGTTACTCCAACATTATCCTTTCATGAATGTCCCTATCAAACATTTCCTAATACTTGATGACAAACCTGGGAACATGGTCAATTTGACTCAGTTTGATGTGTTATAAGTAATAAATTGTTATGCAAATATAAACTCCATTTATATATTATATATTATATATTATATAATATATATAATATATAATAAGTGAGTTGTTATTGCCACGTCAATTTTTGTTAATGCTAACAAAAGGTGGTGTGGCAATAGTAAATCTGTTATATAATTATAATATATTTTTACTTATTTTTAGTGAAAGGAAAGACATGGATAAAGAAATAGAGTGGGCCCACATCACCATCATTGTCATACCCACGTCACTATCATGATCATACATATGTACCCCTCATTCACTCATTCCTTGTGCAGTGTCTTCAAGGACATGGAAATCAGATCAACATTAATGTGAGAGAGAGAGAGAGATCTGTATCCCAACTGTTACATTTTAATTATAAATAAATAAAACTCTCTCTTGAAATTCCAAACGACTCCGAGATGGCCTTACTTTATGATATTTGTCATTCACCAAGCATCACTTTATCAAGCTTGTTACGATGGGGGAGCAATGGTTGGATTTCAATTCTTATTAGTTTCAGGTTGAATTTTAAAATAAATAGAACCTGAACCAACAAGAATCATTAGTATCCGGCAATTTTGATTCTTACTCATGATTCTTGTTGATTTTGATTCTACTTACTTTAAAATTCAACTCAAAACTAATAAGATTTGGAATCCAACCATTGGCCCTCCTAATAACAAACTTGATAAAGTTATGTTGGGTGGATGACAAATAAACTTTAAGAAAAGACAACACGTTTTAGGTGCTGTTTGTTAAACTGAAAAAAATAAGTGCTGAATAGCATTAAGCGCTGAAACTTATAAACGCTGAATTTAAGTGCTGAAAAAATTGTTTGTTTAGATGCTGAATCATGTTTGTTACACATTGCTGAAACTGATAAATTGTCTTTGTTACCCTTACAATCATATTATACATTGTTTACATGTTTCAAATGCTTATTTATTATCAAACACAATAAAATATATTATTTCTTATAAAATTAAAATATAATTTATTTTTAAATAATAAATAATACTCAAATCTTCAATTTATAAATAATAATTTCTATTTATAAAAGCCCACAAATTTCAAATTAAAAATAATAATGTCATACAAGTCACCAAAATTTGAAATCAACTTTAAAAGAACTTAATTTTGGATGAATAATATTCGATGGAAATGAAGGATGTGTAATTATAAAAGCACCCTATGAATTAATAAGGGCAACCCACACTATAGCCATTTTTTGTTTTGTTTTATATGGATTAAAATTTTTGGAATGAGCAAATTTTTAGTGAGGATGGTTTATATGGTATAGAGATCATCCTCACCAAAAATCAGCCTATTTTGAAACTTTTAACTCGTTAAAAATAGTTTTCAAAAAAAAAAAATGGACAATTTACGATTTTTGAACTTGTTTTGATAGGGTTAGAAGTTTCAAGATGTGCTGATTTTTTGTGAGGATAATCTCCTCATTGTAGAGATCATCCTCACCAAAAATCAACTCATTCCAAAACTTTTAACCCATATAAGACAAAATAATTTAGCTATGGTGTGGATTTATTAATTTGTAGGGTGTTTATATACTTATCCATGGGATATAAGAGGTAATATCCTTTTAAGAATAAGGGCATACTTGTCTATGCTCAAAAAAATAAAAGGCATACTTGTCCGTGTTGAAAAAAGGGAAGTGCTTACCGCTTCAACACTTTTTTTCAGCATCAAAATAGTGCTGAATTTTTTTCACTTATTTTCAGCAATAAACACGAGTAAACAAACGCGCTATTTTGAAAAAAGTGCTGAATTTAATTTTTTTCAGCAATAAGCGCTGAAAAATAGCGCAAACAAACACCACCTTAGACTCCAATATTTAATTTGTAGGAAAAATTGAAGAACTTTATATAACATATGTTAATTTTAAAATATTAAAAAAAAAAAAAAAAAATTAATCATGTATAATGTAAAAATAAAATTACAAAATAAATCTGTTTCGAGTATCCATCGAATATAAGCTAATGGTTTCAATTTCGATTTGGTTCTAAGTAAATGGATACCCATTGACACCCTTATTTGTTATTCAGTAAATCGGATCCAAGTCATAAATGCAGTTAATTTGTTACTAAACAATACCTTGGAGTGGATCCTACCCATATCAATTAGTGAAATCCAAAAACACGATATGATGCCATAGTGTTATAAAGGACAAAATTCTAAGAATTTTGAAAAATGCAAATCCAAAAAGAAAAAGAAAATTAATTTTCATCGTTGAATTTTAGTTTTAAATTTAAGAATTCAGAAGTCATCTATTTCCAGCACCTTCACTCAAGCTCAAAAATGATTTTTTATTTTTTTTGAAATCTAAGTTTCCCTAAGAAATCTAAAAGGTTGTGTCGTTGGATTCCTAATTTGATAATTCATATGGGCCCAACGACTCTTAGTAAGATTTGAAATCTTACTAAATTAGTCATGCTAGCACGATTCATAAAGTAAGGTTTGTTCAATAAAAAACTTGTTAAAGTAAGGGAGTTTTTGTAATAAAATTACAACAGATAGGTCTCCCTAATAAATCTCTCAAATTTTAATTCAATAAAACACTATGACTGGTGACAAAATAAAGATGCCTGCACGGTACTATATCATGCATGTGGCACACAGACTCATCAATTAAGGTTGTCAATTAATGGATCCAGTTCGGATTGGGGACCAATTCAATATAGATAGGATTGGGTCTGGAACTAATCCTATATATACCTAGTGGATCGGGTCCCTATAAGAGCTGCCTGGAATTAATTGCACAATTCTGCACTTCAGCATAAGAAGGGTGCAAATCAGGCAAATTGGGCTGAATACTAATTTATATGAAGATACGTGCCTTGATTGCAAATATGGCTTAAGATGAGACTCGAATGGTGAGAGAAGATTTATGTTGCAAACCTTCGTAACTAGAAAAGGGACTTACACGGAGATGATGAGTCACACTACTGCACCCAACGGGCTTGAATTCGGCCCATTTAATGATATTTCCTCGCATGTATGGGGCATTAATGGGCCAGCTCTATCTGACGGGCTTTTCATTTATTTGGGCCCAAGTCTAGTATGTAGATGTATTCCCATAGGTCAGGCCAAAATTAGTGCCGGTTCCATCCTCCTTAGAATAAGGTACATATCTGCCTCAAATATCTATTGAAATTTGGTATGGATATCCTTCAAAAGTTAGATAAGTAGTCGGATATGGATATGATCGGATAAAAAAATTGGATACGGATATTTAGATACAAAGTCGGATATGGATACATACTTCACCCAAACCATTGCCAGCCTTAAAGCATCCCAATTCTATTTGAACCAAATAGGCATTATTGCAAATGGACCCATATCCAGTTGGACAAACGGTTAGACCCAGTTTTTAAAACAGACTGGCAACAAGTACTCTAATAGATAGTTTGTTATGATTTGGCTTCATTGCACCACGGATGATTCATACATATCACACCATTAAAGCTACAAACCATAAATAGGAGAGAGGCCCAATGGAATTTTCTAATATTGGGAGGAAAAACATAGGTTTCTCCTAGTGACATGATCTATTTTGGGAATCTCTAAGATTATCATCCCATCTCAATTTGATTGGGAATCACTAGGAATATCATTCCAAAAGAAAGGAAAACGCGTTAAAGAGATTGTGCAACCATTTGGAACTAAGTAAGTTGGCATGTAGAGTAGTGATAGCTAGGGTTGTTTATTTTCTTTAAAAATGTTGATTTTGTTGGTTTGGTAATTGTGGAGAGTTATGAGGATGCTGAAACATAGGTGATTCTTTTCAATGATTTTGATGATATAATTACAAACAATGCTGCAACCTACTTTTTCCCATTTCATCCCACCTATGAAGGAAGAAGGTTCCTAATGTCCCTTGAGTTGGTTTGAACACTTTCCACTCTTTTGGGTCCACTGACCCATGAAATGTTTTGGCCCACTTATTGGTAAATTTTATCATGATCATGGTCATCATCATATACTATTTATCTTAATTAATGAAGTTGTAAACATTATTATTATTATTTTTCAAAAAATATTTACCTTAAAAAAAAATTCTACTGTTCTGAAATATAAAATTTCTTGGTATTATGTTTGTGCCTTATATTCTATTGGTGGTATTATATTTGCAGAATGGACTCTAAATCCTCGAATTTCTTTCGAGGTGATATTATTACTCAATTTTGTTAATATATATCCGATCCTCGGGGTAATTTCATTTTTGTACATTATATATATTCATAATAAAGTATTTTAGGGTTTCTCTCTGAGAATAAGAGAGATTCAATGATTGTATATAATTTACCTTGATTTTCACGATAATAGCGAAAGGACAACATCATGGCACATAGACATAAGCAATCTTATTATGTATTGTGCTCTATTTATTCTCAACTTGCAATTTTTCTATGTTGATTGTTATCATTGATTTTCCTGCAGAAACAAAAAATAATAATAAAATTTTGTTTTCAAAGAAAAAAATTCATGGAAATATTTTTTTTGAACTTCCATTCAGGAAAAAAAAAAAAGAAATTTCTAATGTTTTGAAAATACTACAATCATCCAAGGACAACCTAAGTGTGCCAAAGGGCTTGAACCCATAGCTCAGTTTCTTGATATATTGCAATTTATACAACTGAGGGGATGGTTATATATATAAATATATTAATCATCTACTGAAGACAAGTGTGCGAATGTGAAATGGTTACTTGGTCTCCTAGACCCTTAATTGTTTATGAAAAATTAATGGAGAGAGATAGAGAGAGACAGCTAGAGAGAGAGAAATGCCAAAAATGAATAGCGCGTTAAGAAAACCTGGATGAAAGCTACAAGAGCTCAAATTGAGACGGATCAAAACAAAGAATGACATTTTTTTAATTTATTTTTCCTAATATGAAGAAGAAGAATGGTGTAGTAAAGAATGGATCCACAATATAGCCGGCCAAAACAATAGTTCCCCTAAGCAAACGTTAAAACCGTGTCTTCTTCAACACACCTTCACAGTAGTCACAAGGACAACACCTATGTCTTTTACTTTTCTTTCCTCACTATAAAAGAAAACAACTCTTCTCCCTCTCTTCCTCTCAATCACACTTTCCATCACCATATATTTCCACACCCTTTGAAACTTTCTTTGCTTTTTTTCACTCTTATTATAAAGCTTTTTCAACCCTAATTTTCAAGGCAAGAAACTTTTTTCCATGGAGCCCGACCAACACGAAGACTTGAAAGGCTTGAGCAATGAAAGTGACGTTCCTGATCACGTCAACGACAATACGGGTACTCGCCGCTTCTATGAGTGTATGTTTTGCAAGCAAGGTTTCACCACTGCACAAGCCTTGGGAGGACATATGAACATCCATAGGAGAGATAGAGCCAGGATCAGGCAGCCTACAATCCCTTCGGTATCAAATCAACCCAGAGAGGATTATGCGACACCCGAGGTTCCCCCACCGATTTCAAATCACCCACTATGTTACTCTCCGGGCCAAGCAACATCAAGTAACTATCCTTTATATTTTCCACCAAACCCACATCCATACCATACCCATGATTCATGCACTCAAAAGCCACACCCCTTGAGTTTGTTTGAAGACGATGGGTTTACGAATTTAAGCTTGCAAATTGGTCCAACAACGGGTATAGATAAAAAAGAAGAGGAGAAGAAGCATGATGAGGAAGAAGATGAATTGGACTTAGAACTTCGATTGGGTCATGATCCTTGATACGTTTGCATGTATTTCTTTTCATTTTGGTTTTATTGTACATTAATTGGGTATATTTCATTAGTTCAATTGTTTTGGGTTCTTTTGGTTGTCTCTAGTAGCTGTTATACATAGAAGGAGAAGAAAGAAAATGTTCTTCACATCAACGGCGTGGAAGGAAGAAAGATGAATTGATAAATTAAACATTTGTATGTTGGCTTACAACCTTTTTCAAGGTAGTTATATTGTTGCTTGCATTCATTTTTTAATTATTAAACTAGTTATGGCACATGTTTCTTTACAGTCTATGTGATTTCTACTAGGATGTAAGCCCTAATTGTTGTAAATAGAACACATTTTGGTTAAAACTGAAATGTTCCCTTTGTTTTTTGCATTATATAGTTAAATACAACTGAAAATCTCTTATGATTATATACTAGAGCTCTTTTCTCTATATTCATCTGTGTTCTTCGAACATCTAGCACCTAAATTAGATGCATTTGAATAGTTAAAATGCATTGAAAGAAAACAGCCATTGTTGAGAAGTTTGGTGTAGATTGCCTAATTGGCTTTCTTCCTATATCAATCCTTGGGTAGCTAGAATGTTGGAGAACTCTATATTAAAACCCTTTCTTATCGGGTTGTGGGGTGGGGAGGGGAGGAAATAGAAAGAAGGAACCCATGCCATTCTTTTAGCTTCTCTACCAAAAAATATTCAAGCAAACATGATTTTATAAAAAAAAATCTAAATGTTGGTTTTGATTCTTTTCTTCCCCACATAATCCATCACATAGAAGAGGACTGGCAAGGCCTGAATACAACTTCCTAGAGGAAGAACACTATATTTAATATTCATGATGTCTTTGATTGCATGCATGAGCTCTATCATACTTACAATCAACAATTTATTGCAATATTATCTCTAACACATCCCCTCAATGATATTGAGAGCTGGCCAAAATCCATAGATATTAATATTATCTCTAACACATCCCCTCAATGATATTGAGAGAATTCAGTTATGAGCAAGATTGAAACCTGCAGAGGGTTTGGTCCAAAGAAGAAAAAGAAGGATTATTTTTTGTCAAAAACGTATTGAGGAGAGGTTTTGGGTGCATTCAACTGAGTTTGGATCAATGGGGACCAGATAACCTGTATGCTTTATAAGTAATGTCTGTAGATTCTTTAAACAAAAATTGTTCTTAATTGGTATCTTTTTCTTAATTTACATGAAAAAAATATATTTATGAAATAGTTAGTACTACTTTTTTGCAGAAAATTTTCAATAATAAAAACTGTTTACATTCATCCATCATATATTGTTAGTGCAATGTCTTTCTTGAAGAAACATTCATGAAAAGTAAGTCTTTCTTGGCATTAATATATTTTTATTAGAGAGATATTTTGCTCATATAAAAGTCAATCCAGGATTTTACAATAATCTCAAATGACCAATCATATGAACCTAAAGAAGGTATGCAGTTTTTAAATTTGAGGATGTCTCAATACACGTGAGTACTTGTGATTTGTTTATCCGGGATTCTACGAATCTTAGTTACATTTGCTTAGTGAAGTATTTTTTTTCTAATTACAAGTTGAGAATGTTTATAAGAAGACCAGGATCGATCAACATGTCCCATCGATTTTCCACGTAGGAGTCGTGCAGCATTTATTTTCTCCAAACTTCATGCTTATCAACTGAGAATGTGGCTTTACTTTCTCTAAAGAAATGTTTGCAAAGCTTGTTTTCTCTGGATATCTTTTTTTAGAGGTCATATGACTATTTATTCTCTCCACGTTTCATGTTTTATAGGTTTAGAATGAGACTTTCTTTTGGAAAAATTAAGACTTATAAGATTTCCTTAAAGGTTGTGTTTGTGAGTTTGATCTTATATGGGATGCCTTGTTGTTGGAAAAGAGTCTTTAATTGTGATATTCTCTTGAGGATGCTTTGTACCTAGACAAAAGCTTGTGAACTGAGTCGTATTTTTAGGTTAGATTCTAAGTCTTCTATAGAAAGAGACCTAAATTCTCATCTAACGCCCTTGGTTTTCATATTCATATTATTAGAGACCTAGGGATATGATTTGTCAATTACAGTCACGCTACACTGACTGTAATGGACACTGCATTCAACCCTATGATAACCATAGATTTCTTACCTCAAGATACAAGTTAAAAAATCTACGGTTCTCTATGCATTGTCACGTCAGCACAGTGTTGAACGCAGTGTCCAATGAAGTCGGTTCAGCATTTTCTTTACAATTATGGTCTTCACTTAATGAACTTTGCTTACTAGTCTAAAATTTCAAATTGGTCCAATTCATTTTAATGGTTTTATAGACTTTTGGTGAGCCCCACAATCAAGTTATTTTGTTGTTAGATCAAGACCTTTTGACGAATTTGGGTGTGTGAACTCACTTCCTGGGATCCATCACTTGAGCATATTTATTAGAAGACCATTCACAGTTGGTGGAGCTAACTTGAACTTTGTAGGTCCTATTCATGGTTTCTAAGAATTTTTTGTGATTTATGAGAGATGTAGGAGCCTCGTAACAATTTTGGTATATAAAAAATCTAGCAATATCCAACCTTTAATCTATTTCTTAGTCAATCTATCACTCACAACTCATTTAGAGTTCAAAAACATTTTTCAACCTAGAAGAAACCCAATCGAAAGAGTTTCTTCAAAGAAGATGGAAGTAATGCAAAGAAAATTGATGTTTTGTTATTAGAATAAAGTATAATTGTTACGCTTAATATCATTAATTGGTGCACTATTAAAAAAAGTTGGTGTGGCAATATCAACTCTAAAAATATACAGGTTATGGCTTTAGAGTAGTATAGCCAATGAACTCTTATAAATGAATAAATAATAGTGTTGACTACTCCAATTAATGAAATCATGCTAGATTATCAGTAGGACCTCCCCTTCTCACTAAAGCTAGAGAAACTAACTCATCTTCAGCTATGTGGAGATCAAATGGACCATTAGAGAACTGCTCGTGAAGGATGCTTTTAAATTTGCAACTCCAAGAAGTTTGGTGAACCAAACAAACAATTAGAGATTTAAGATAGGAGTTGTAATTTTAACCCTCACCAACTACTGCTTCTAAACACTCCCTAATCTAAAATATAACACTACTTCAAATCTAGAAGTAACAAAGTAAGTTTGGCACGTGTAGAAAAATGGAAGTGAAGAATAAATAAGAACATAGGGGGAAATTTTATATATTAAGATGTGTGTATGAGAGGGTGTCCAAACGCTTCATGGGGACATTAGCATCATCATCAAACAAGATTTGAGGTTCTTTTAAAATCTCACCATTCAAGAAGTGACTAATCCACTAAGGGTTACTTGAGATGACAAAACTAATTGGATTTGCTCTCCAAGTCATGACTTCAATTCTCTATATATCTCTCCACAAAAAATGTGACTATTTAACTATTGCACACATACCAAGTGAGATGGTATATGCGGCTTACCAAAAAAAAATTGGAATGACTAAAATTAGCGAATAATCCTTGGAGACTCCCAAGTTATTAGAATAAGTTGAGAGCATTTAGTGATCTTTAGGAAATATGGGTCTTCTCTTCATTTTTGTGGTCTTTTTTATAGAGAAAAAAAAAGTATTATAGGGAAGGAAATTAAATATATACGACTCAGCCTCAAACTAGGCTAATTTAGAGCTCTCTATCAAACGATCGATTGGTTTAGATGAGAGGATAAACCCTGAAGATTCTCAAATTAAATGATCTCAAGAAAATATTTATTTATCTCTATGGTAATATCTATGGTATTATGTTTCTAACCTTTTTGCCTGAGCTGTATACTTGACGTTAAGCATCATCGAGGATGGAAAAGTCCTTTTGTGGAGATTCGGCACAAATTAAAATCACATCACGAGCTCCGTCCGCCTGATTGTCATAGTTAATTTGTGGATGCTACAGCTTATTCTTGTTAGTAGCCCCTCAGTCCATCCACTAGCTAAGAAAAGTTTGCTACACGACAGACGTCCTAATTTTGATGTATTTTCTCCTTTAAGAGTGACATGTGGCACTTTTTTTTATCAGGCTTGTTTCACTAGACAGATTTACAAGCCAAAAAATAAAAATCAACTTAATCGCAAATTAGTATAAGGGTGAATCAGGTGTTTTCTCATGCGTACTTGATCTGATCACATTGTGATTTCAAATATCGGTTTTACGTATTGTCTCGTTCATGTTCGAGAACCAGTTGTCTTGGACAAATCAACTCATCCCGAATGAGATAAAGCATTTGATTTGATTTACAATTAACCATAGACAGATTTACCTGGTAGATCTAACTCTTGCACTTTTACTGTAGAAACTCCCTAGAGGAACCTTTACTTTATGAAGTTTGCCACCCAGCAAACCTCACTTTATAAGTTTTGTTACTCCATCAATTTGTGCCATTAAAAAATATGATCAGATGCCACAGGGTTATGAAGGATAAAACTCTAATAATTTAAAAAAATAATATCGAAAAACAAATATTAATTTTCACCATTGAATTTTAATTTTAAATTTAAGAATTCGATAGTCATCTATTTTCAACACCTACTATCAAGCTTAATTATTTTATTTTATTTTTGAATTTTTTCTTTTGAATATGAGTTTTACCATGAAATCCAGAAGTATGTGTTCTGGATTGCTAATTTGATAATCCTTGGGGTCCCAACGACCCCTTAGTAAGATTTGAAAACTTACTAAATAAGTCATGGTAGACTAATTTATAAAAGCAAAGTTTAGTTGAATAACCAACTCGCGAAAGTAAGGGAGTTGAATAACCAACTCGCGAAAACTCACTCGAGAAAGTAAGGGAGTTTTTTTAATAAAATTGCAAACTATAGGTCTACCTGGTAAATCTCTCATAACTATATGTACGTAGAGTCCGACTTTGGAGCAGGCAGCCCGCTTCTAAATTTGAAGGAACCCTCCTCAATGCATGACACATTGTATTCTAAATTTATTTCACGGCCCAACAATGCTGTCAAAATCTGAAATGCCACCTTGGAAATGCAACGTGTAATCCAATGGAGAGGGTTCCTTCAAATTTTTGAAGTGACTGCCCACTCAAAGATTTTCCCATGTATTTATATATATATATATATATATATATATAATATATATATATATATTATATATATATATATATATATATATATATATATATATATATATATATATAGGGTCATGTGAGAAAACATGTAAGAAAACTTTCGTTTTTCAAAATAAGGGTTAGAGGTTTTGGATTGAGCTGATTTTTTGCAAGGATGGTCACTATGATGAGAAGATCATCCTCACAAAAAATCAGCTCAATCAGAAACCTCTAAATCCATCAAAAGTGATTTACAAATTAGTGATAAAAATTGAAAAAAAATCGACGGTCCACATTCTAAATCACTTTTAATGGCGTTAGAAATTTCAGATTGGGCTGATTTTTTTTTTTTTTTTTTGATGATCTTCCCATCATAGAGATCATCCTCACAAAAAATCAGCTCAATCTAAAATTTCTAACCCATATTTTAAAATTTTATTTACCGCCGAAAGTTTTCTTACATGTTTTCTCACATGGCCCTTGAACCTGACCCATATATATATATATATATATATATATATATATATATATATATATAGGGGACGGTTCAGCAATCCTAAAGTTTGTCAAGTTTGGTGTCAAATATTTTTCAAAATATGGGTTAGAAGCTTTGGAATGAGCTGATTTTTTGTGAGAATGATCTCTATGATGAGGAGATCATCCTTACCAAAAATCAGCATATTCTAAAACTTCTAACCCCATCAAAAGTGATTTACAAAAATTGGACGGTCCACAATTCTTCAACTTGTAAACTAGGGTTAGAAGTTTCAAAATGAGCTGATTTTTTGTGAGGATGATCTCTTCACCGTAGAGATCATCCTCACAAAAAATCAGCCTATTCCAAAACTTCTAACGCCATCAAAAGTGATTTACAAAAAATGTTTGACACCAAACTTGACAAACTTTAGGGTTGTCGAACCGCTCCCATATATATATATATATATATATAGGGTCCGTTCAGCAACAAACATTTTGGCAAAACATTTTTCAAAACATGGGTTAGAGGTTTTGGAATGGGCTGGTTTTTGGTGAGGATGAGGAGATCATCCTCACCAAAAACCAGCCCATTCCAAAACTTCTAACCCTAGTTTACAAGTTGAAAAATTGTTGATCATCCATTTTTTATAAATTATTTTTTATGGGGTTAGAAGTTTTGGAATGGGCTGATTTTTGGTGATGATGATCTCCTTACCGTAGAGATCATCCTCACCAAAAATCAGCCCATTCCAATACCTCTAACCCATGTTTTGAAAAATGTTTTGCCAAAATGTTTGTTGCTGAACATTTCCCATATATATATATATATATAATGTCTTTTATACAATAAAGTTGAATAGAATATATTTAGTCATGAAATCATTTTTTATTAAACACATACAAATTTTCAATTAACTCAATCGTGATTTTCAAAATATCATTCGAGTTATCTAGTTTATTTCTTGAGATTTTGTGAAGTCTAAACTGTTGTATAAATCTATCTCAGTGGTAAATCAAATCAAGATGACTTGAGCAATCTCGGACAAGATTCAAAACCATGGGTTACACCCATTGTAATACATAAATATTTGTTTATAGATGATAAATTATTTATTTTTTAATTTAATTGATTTAATTAATTAATTATCATATAATTTAATGGTAAATTTTGTATATATATATATATATTGGGGTGGTTCAAGGGATATATGTAAAAACAATGGTTTTTCAAAATATGGGTTAGAGGTTTTGGATTGAGCTGATTTTTTACGAGGATGGTTACTATGATGAGAATATCATCTTTATAAAAAATCAGTTCAATCTAAAACTTCTAAATCCATCAAAAGTGATTTACAAATTATTGGCAAAAAATTGACAATCCACATTCTAAATCACTTTTAAATGGAGTTAGAAGTTTCAGATTGGACTATGTTTTTTTTCGGATGATCTTCCCATCATAGAGATCATCCTCACTATAAATCAGCTTAATCCGAAACTTCAAACCTATATTTTGAAAATTTATTAATCTTCCATTGTTTTTACATATGTTTTTTCATATGTCCCTTGATCCATTCCCTATATATATAATTTATAAAAGTCTTCTCAGATCAATTTTTTGTTCTCATTTTAATCATATATACCCTTTTGAGAGCAATTCCAAACCTATCTCTATATTTAGAGATAGGGACCTTTGAACCAAGTTCCAATCGGTCTCTTAATTTTTGACACACCCTCTAAATCACTATTCACGTTATTAGAATTGAAGACGAAACAAGAAAATAGAGATGGTCTCTATTTCACTATTCATCTTGTACAAATACCAATTGTGTCCCCATTATTTTACAAAAATGCCATTCTTAATTTCCTTTTTCAATTAAAATATATTTTAAATATAATATTTTGTCTCTTATTTATTTTCAATTATTATTATTCAATATTTTTAATTCTTTTTATTAAATATTTTAAAAAAATATATGTTAAACTCATATTTAATCAATTGTTTGATTAAATTCAACAAAAAAAAATTATAATAAAAAATCAGTTTAATCATGAATATTCATTTTGTTATAATTTTTTTATTAAAATAAATGAAATTAATTTAAATATATATATTTATATTTTTTTACTAAACATAAGAAGATCATATCAAATTTGATTTCTCATACAATTGGTGAATTTTTATTTTATTATTTAACTTTGGGTAATAAGAAAAGTTAGGATTTCCTATGGTAAATTTTTTTTTTTTTAATATTTAACTTGGAGTGTAATAAGTAAAACTGGAATGTCAATAGCATTCTATTATGTAAATAGTGAATAGTGAATAGTGAATTAGAGGCACCCGTTTGGAGTTGCTCTTGACAAACATATATGCTAAAATTAATTAGTTTGACAAAAACGCGACAATTGTGGGTCAGTTTGAAGGAAAAAAGTTATGCTACGTGGCATATTTTAGTCGGTGGTGGCACAAATTCTGTATGATCTTTTATGGTACAGCAGATTTAGAAGACACTCTGGGTCCATTTAGCATATATGTTTATGTCTAAATTCAGACGTGATTGGTAGATTCTAACCTATCAAGTTTCAATCACCAATCAAGATTATTTTTTAAACAAAAATCCTTATAAGGGGGCCAGAATATAGTGCCACTTGGCTAAAAGGGGATGTGTAGTAGGATAACGTTAATAAAACCGGGCTATACTAAATAAAAAATTCCTTTAAATTCTCACCAGGAGGGAATGGACATAGATGGAACAAAGAAGGTTTTCTAAGGACATCAAGTGGGACCCATATTTGAAAAGCTTTAAACTCAACCTTTTATGATTCAATGCATTTCGTCTTCTCTCTCTCTAAAGGTCTCAATCAATGGACCAAGAACCACCACTTTCGTTTTTTGAGAATTTAAAAGGAAAGAAAAACAACCCAAACAACGAAAATTAGATATTTTTAATCCACCTGTCTTCTTCATCGTCCTCTTCTCTGCTGTTTTGAGCTTCTCGGTATTAGAAACCCAGCAACCAAAACCTCTTCTTCTTTCTTCCTGCAGTGTCTCAAGCAGAAGAAGGCCAGTTTTTAAGGGCGTATGGTGGTTTTCTGAGTTTAATTTGATGGATGAGAAGAAAAGGTACTGTTTTTTTTTTTTTTTTTAATTAATGGAAGGTGGGAGGTTTTTGTTTCTTTAATGGAGGTTTTGGAGATTTGAAGGTTAAGAAGGGTTAAAGGATTAGTGAATTTCTTGGCTCTCAAAATCAATCAGTATTGCTCGGTATCTGAAGGGAGTTTGGTTGAAAAATCTGGTTGTTTGGCAACTGAAGGTGTGTTTTCAGGTAATTATTTATCTTCCCCTGCATTCCTGGTTTCTGGGTTTTTATTTTCAGGTTCAGAGATCTTCTTTTCTCACACAAAACAAAGAAAATGTAAAATTTAGGGGGGGGGGGGGGGGGGGGAATAAGAACAAAAAATAGACAATTTTGATTTTGAAAAAAAAAAAAAAAAAAGGGAAATTTGGAGGTCTTGTGTTGATTAGTATATTAGGTGTTGAAATGTGACAAATGGATTTTTGTTATGGGTTCTGGGTTTTATTGAACATTTTTAGTGAATGAGATAGAGCTTGAAAAAGCTTGGGTTTTAGTTTAAGTGAGTTTTCTTTGTTTGTTTTGCTGTATTAGGTTCCTGAAAGATTCAATCTTTGTGCATAAGTGGATTGAAATAAGCAGTTCTTGCCCCTAAGAGGCAATGTTAAAAGCAATAGCTCCTGGGCTATTGTTTTTTTCTCTAATTTTATCAGTGTGCATTGCAAGTAATGGATTGCCCCTATGTAATTGCGACGACGATGACCTCTGGAGTATCGAGAGCATTATGGAATACCAGAGAGTTAGTGATTTTCTTATTGCAGTAGCTTACTTCTCTATCCCAATTGAGCTCTTATACTTCATTAGTTGCTCCAACATCCCTTTCAAATGGGTCCTAGTTCAATTCATCGCGTTCATCGTTCTTTGTGGAATGACCCATTTGTTAAATGCGTGGACTTACGGTCCGCACCCATTCCAACTGATGCTTACCCTCACCATCTTCAAATTTCTCACTGCTTTGGTCTCTTGTGTAACCGCAATAACTCTTGTAACACTCATCCCTCTACTTCTCAAAGTGAAGGTGAGAGAGCTTTTCTTAAAGAAAAAAGCTTGGGAGCTTGACCGAGAGGTTGTGATGATGAAGAAACAAAAGGAAGCAAGTAAGCATGTTCGAATGCTAACCCACGAGATTAGGAAATCTCTTGATACCCATACTATTTTGTACACCACTCTGATTGAGCTATCCAATATGTTGGGTCTACAGAATTGTGCGGTTTGGATGCCTAATGAAGATAAAACAAAGATGAATCTGACCCATGATTTAAAAGGGAGGAGCTCGTCAAATTCGTACTGTTTTTCAATCCCAATTAATGATATAGATGTTGTGGAGATCAAGAAGAGCGAGGGAGTGACGATATTGAGGCCGGACTCCACTCTTGGAGCTGCAAGCAGCAGTGGGGCTGGCGAGCCAGGTTCCATGGCTGCGATTCGGATGCCGATGTTGAGGGTATCGAACTTCAAAGGGGGGACACCGGAGCTTATCCAAACTTGTTACGCGATTCTTGTTTTGGTTCTTCCAAGTGCGAATGCCCGAGTTTGGAGATACCAAGAGTTGGGGATTCTCAAGGTGGTTGCTGACCAAGTGGCTGTCGCTCTCTCCCACGCCGCCGTACTTGAAGAGTCTTGGCTGATGAGAGAAAAACTTGTGGAGCAGAACCGTGCATTGCAACAAGCAAGGAAAAACGCAATGATGGCAAGCCAAACGAGGAACTTGTTTCAGAAGGTGATGAGTAATTGTATGAGGAAGCCGATGCACTCGATCTCAGGATTTCTTTCGTTGATTCAACAAGAGAATATGGGCAAAGAACAGCGAATCATCGTTGACACGATGTTGAAAACTAGTAGTGTCATCTCAACCTTGATAAATGACATGATGGAGATTTCGACAAAGGATAGTGGAAGGTTTTCATTGGAGATGAGATGTTTTCGGCTTCATTCCATGATAAAGGAAGCAGCTTGCCTTTCCAAGTGCCTTTGTGTTTGGAGGGGTTTTAGTTTCGATATTGAAATAGAAAACTCATTGCCTGATTTGGTGATGGGCGATGAGAGAAGAATTTTTCAGGTTATAATTCATATGATTGGAAATCTCTTGAATGGGTGGAATGGAGGAGGGACCGTTATTTTTCGGGTATGTGCCGTGGGTGAAAGTGAGGGAAGGAATGACCAAAGATGGGAAATGTGGAGTGCAAACTCATCTGATAGGCTCATTTATATAAAGTTTGAAACTGAAATTAACAATGGTGGTTCTCAGTCGGAAGGCTCAATCTTGTCTACACAGTTTGCTAGTAGGAAATGCGAGGCTGGGGGAATTGAGGATGGACTGGGCTTCGATGTGTTCAAAAAGCTTGTGCAGGTAAGAATGCATAATTTTTAAACTATGTGGTTAGGAATTGTTGATTTGGTGCTCCTTCAGAAGAAAATTTGTGGACCATCTCTTGTTAATTGGAAAAACAACTAAATTTTATCATTGAATTCTACAACCTAAAATTTTTGAGGAATTCCAGGCCTTGTAGGTAAGAGAAAGATGAATTAAAAAAAAATGCATTTGTGAAAATCTAGGAGTGGGCCCAACAGGTTATAATCTTAGAGAAAGTCGATTGAGATGATCTAGAAGAAGCCAATTATAGCTTCTGTTAAAAGGAATGTGTGAGTTGATTGTTCTAGAAGAGCGAGAAACACACCCAAAAGAGCATATAAATTCTTTCTTTTTTTTTATTTTTTTATTTTTTGCAAGGCAATAGATGTTTGTGTAGCATTAACAGCTTCTAAATCTGCAGATGATGCAAGGGAACATCTGGGTGATACCAAGTTCTTGTGGCCTTGTTCAAAGCATGACTATCATCCTTAGATTTCAACTCCAACCATCAATAGATGGTGTCTTACTCGAACCTAGAAGATCCTCGGAACATCCACCTTTCAATATTCTGTTCAGAGGCCTTAAAGTTTTATTAGCCGAAGACGATGATCTTAACAGGCTTGTGACCCGTAAACTACTTGAAAAGTTGGGTTGCCACGTCTCTGCTGTTTCGTCTGGGCTTGAATGTCTGAGTGCTCTTGGCCCTTCTGGAACTTCTTTCCAAATCGTTATTTTAGACCTCCATATGCCCGAGATGGATGGGTTCAAAGTTGCAACAAATATTCGAAAGTTCCATAGCCAGAGTTGGCCATTGATTGTAGCCCTGACAGCTAGTTTTGATGAAAATACGTGGGGAAGATGCTTGCAAGTTGGAATTAATGGTATCATCCACAAACCGGTTTTGTTACAAGGAATGGCGGACGAGATTCACAGAGTCCTACAAAAGGCAAGCAAATGTGTGTGAAGATGAGATCATAAATTGTTTATTGGGTTGTCAATATTGTTCCCAACATATTGTCAGATCTTGATTGACTGAAAAAACAATGTTACACAAAGTGGTAATTGTCAAAATTTTATACAAAATTTAACTCTTTTTCATATTTTGTTTAACTTCATTAATTGAACTTTGTTAGCTTATTGACACACTCACATATTTTGCAGATGATGTAAATTTTTACAAATGCATATCAGACTAGCATGGCTTTATTGCATTATGATTAAAATGACCTTTTTCTCTGTTAATTATCAGGAAAGTATGCTTGAGCTAAACTTTTTTTTATTTAAGCTTGACTGTAATTTTGTTTGAGATATTTAAGGCCGAAGAACAATTTTTTTGAGAAAACCATTTAGCGCCTGTTCAAAAAGAAAATGGGGTTGACACTATTTTATCTTTCTGTTAGAACTAATTTGCTTTGAGTGCATATTGTCAACCTCACAAATGCAATGTGATCTTTCTTTTTGCGTATCTTTTATTATTGGTTTATGTTAATGGACCACTAAAAAGGGTGATTTAGACATACCACTTCACATTTCTGAGAATATTTGAGATACCCATGTTTCCAAACTGAGAACATGCTGCCTTTACCTCTGTCTTCTTTAATAGGCTCATCAAAAATGACCTAATTATCATCATCCTCAACCTCTAACTAAAGACCCTTGATTTTTTGTTTTTAACAAAACCAGCCATCTTTCAAGCTCCGTAGTGAATTGTTTTTAATCTACTGAACCTCATCTTTAATCCACTGTTGTGAACATCATTTTAGTCCCTTGATTTGTCTAATCCAAATTATATTATTTTTTACTTCAAAAACCATATCTTGTTCTTGAGGTTTGAAGGGTGAAGTAGATGGAACCTAAAGACTGCAAAGTACGAGAAAAAAATATTTACCCAAAAAGTAAATGATGCCTGATTTTGAAAAGAAAAATCAAAGTGGTTTTTTTTGTTTGAGGTTGAAAAGGATGGTATTTAGGTCATTTGTCTTTGATCTATTATAGAAGACCAAGGTCAAGAGGCATATATTAGTTTCAAAGCTTAGTTAACTTAATTATTCTATCGTACAAAACAGGGTTTTTGTCCTGATCATAAACATGATACATGGTGTAAATTGTGTGGAAAGATGTAAAGATCAACTCTCTTTATAAAAACAAAATCTACCTAAAACTATCCACATAAATAAAGCACTCAAACTTCCTATGACCACTACTCTCTCTCTCTCTCTCTACAAACCCACCATCTCATGCCTCAAATTCTCTCTTTCTCTTCAAATACCTAATCATCCTTCTCTTCCATTTTCTTTTTCTTTTATCGAACAAATGATGGAACATCAAATGTGTATGTTGGAAATGTATTTGTACTCAATGTTTCATTCAATTGTCCTATCTGATGTGTATGATGGATTATAATTTTCTTTCTCCTTTGAGTGTACTCCCTTTACCAACATTTTTGGTGGAAAAAAAAAGTTTAAAAGATCACCAATGACATGACAACAAAAGATCTAAAGCATATGCTTCGAGATTGATTAGAGATCAAGATTTAAAGAGGTAGATATGGGTAGAGAGTAAAGTGGTTTTCAACTTTTAATATCACCATGCTACCTTAACTCTCTTCCAAAACACTTCCCTCACTAAGGAAATTTTCTTTTATCGCTATATATATATATATGGGAGCGGTTCAGCAGTCCCATATGGTGCCACGCATTTTTCAAAACATGGGTTACAAGCTTTGGAATGAGCTGATTTTTTGTGAGGATAATCTCTATGAGGAGATCATCGTTATCAAAAATCAGCTCATTCCAAAGCTTCTAACCCTGTCAAAAGTGATTTACAAAAATTGGATGGTCCACGATTCTTCAACTTGTAAACTTGGGGTTAGAAGTTTCAAAATGAGCTGATTTTTTGTGAGGATGATCTCTTCACCGTAGAGATCATCCTCACAAAAAATCAGCCTATTCCAAAACTTGTAACCCCATCAAAAGTAATTTACAAAAAATGCGTAGCACCATATGGGGCAACATAAGGGGCTACTGAACTGCTCCCTATATATATATATATATATAGGGGGGGGCGGTTCAATGGCCATATGAAAAAACTTTCGTTTTTCAAAATAAGAGTTAGAGGTTTTGGATTGAGCTGATTTTTTGCAAAGATGGTCACTATGATGAAAAGATCATCCTCACAAAAAATCAGCTCAATCAGAAACTTCTAAATCCATCAAAAGTGATTTACAAATTAGTGATAAAAATTGGTAAAAAATCGACGGTCCACATTCTAAATCACTTTTAATGGGATTAGAAGTTTCAGATTAGACTGATTTTTTTTTTTTTTTTTTTTTTTTGATGATCTTCCCATCATAGAGATCATCCTCACAAAAAATCAGCTCAATCCAAAATTTCTAACCCATATTTTAAAATTTTATTAAAAACGAAAGTTTTTACATATGTTTTCTCATATGGCCCTTGAACCTGACCCATATATAAGGCACAAAAGTGAATGACTCGTCCCACGGGCATCCACTGGTTATTCAATAAAATGTGGATGATTATGTCTTAAATCAATCCCTAAAAACTGTATTTTCCTTCGAAAGGGTGTGCTAGAACGGCTTTCCGTTATAATGGACTGTATTTGAAAATTTAATTTTTAATTTAAAATGGTTATTGTGTTGTCACAAAGTCATAAAATATCAAAATGGTTTTGTTATTTTTGGAAGTATCATGCTGAAATAATGTTTAGACAAGGAAACTTGATCATTTTGTTTATCTTGAGAAAACAGCTATTGAGCATTGATTATAACTATCATTGATATGTCTTTGCAAAATTGTGCTCAAGTGGTAATTCTGTCAAGATCTATTCGTTAATTGGGGATCCTATCCTCTTTGGTGTATGATATCATTATTTATTGACTTCACCAACCAAGCAAATTAGCATAACTAAGACCAGTGCATATGATGTGCGGGTGTTGCACATGCCCAGGGACTAATTTTTGGACCAGACCATGGTTTATATACTGGGCAAAACCTAAATACAAGTCTGATCCGTTGTGTACTTGATTATCTAGAAAAAATAAAAATAAGTAAGACTTAAATTTATTATTTCATTTTTTATTTTATGATGGGGTGTTTGGATCCATAGGTCCAACTATGAGGAGGAAGGCAACCGACTTCTTAGAACACCATATCTCACCCAAATCCTATGAATACATGCAATATCCCCATGATCCACACATCATGTAAATCAGGACAAATTCTTATGGGTGGCAAACAAGAGGGATTGAACTCACAACGTCTCCCTTTTAGAGTGTGATGATAAAAAAAACAAAAAGAAAATGCGCATTGGATTCTATTATGATTTTTTAGGTTTATAATATATAAATATAAATAATAATATGTTCAATGGTCTGAAAATTAGTAGTATTTTTATCTTTTAAGATAAATTTCATCTACCAAAAAATTGTAAAATGTCATCAGGCTCATTCATATTTGCTATGTTATTGTTAAAGTAAAGAGTCATGATAATATGATGCCCCCATCACAAAATCGTAGATTAATTGTCTCGGGATACATAAGAAAAAGATTTATGATTATACGTATCCCGAAGTAATTGATCTACAATTCTGTGACGAGCGCGTGTGTTAGAAAATCATTACATTAAGTAATTGTTTCCGTAACATTATTTTCATTTGAAACTATGAATAAAAAGAAAAAGGTTTACTCAAATCTCGGGAAAAAGCATATTAATTACATGTTCACGAAAATGTACATACCCCAAGGGGGAAAAAGAGCAATTGCTCCAGCACATCCACATCAAGAGAGTATTTTGAGTATGCCACGTGGGGAGTACAGGACTCAGAGTCTCGCAAATCAAATCAAATACTCACCATACCATCCTTGAGATGATCAGATGCCACGTGTCATAAAGGTAAGGTTTTGGACTCGGTGAAGGTGATACAACTTGAAAACTACGCTAGGGTTTCTCTCTGTCTTCGCACACGAACACTGATCGAAATCGAATTCGAATTCGAATTCTTTCTTCTGCAAATCCATGGCTTTTGGAAATTTGTTTGAATCATCCACCGAAACGGAGAAGTTCCTCTGCGATAGATTGGTCGATCCAAACCAACCAATCTCGGAGCGTTTTAGAGCTCTCTTCTCACTTCGCAATCTCCGTGGCACTGGACCTCGCGAGGCGCTTCTTCTCGGTAAATTTATTCGACAAATCTCTTTAATTCAATTTTTTGGTAGATAAATTTATCATTTTTATGTTTCAATAATTTCATTGATTGATCGATTGTTTTTGTTTCACGTTGGGTTTCTTAATTAGGTAGATTTTTCTTTTAAAAAAAAAACAGAAATTTGAATGCCTAATTATGTGAAATGTTTTTCCTTGAATTATATTGTGTGATTTGTACCACTAATTAGAGAATTCTTGTAGTTTTTGATAGTTTTGACAAAATATTTGGAAATTTCTTTGTTGCCTGGTCTAACAAAATGGGTTGAAACGTCCGTTATTATTTACGTAGAAAAAAGAGTGAAACTGATCTGACGTTTAGGCTCTGTAAAACACCCAGAAAAAAAAAATTCGAAGAAGAGGCTCACCCAAATTGCCACTAAACACACAAGAATAATTTTCAAAGAAAATTTTTATTGAAAATAATATTTTTCATTAAAATATTTCTAAGCAGACAGAATGCCTGGAATTCTCAACATTGGGTAAGGGGAGGGGTCCTTCAGTTCTATAAAAAGTGTACAGAAGTTGATGTTTCTTTCAGTTAGTCACAAAAGAAACGGTGATGCATGTCTGAATCATTATGGAATTATTGGTTGATTTCTATTGGATTTTCATTTGGAGGACTTGCAGCAACAAGGGATTCTTCAAATTTGCTTGCCCATGAGGCGGCATTTGCATTAGGTCAAATGCAAGATACTGATGCAGTTCGGCCTTAGAAGGGATTCTTAATGATCATTCTTTGCATCCCATTGTACGCCACGAGGTACATTTGTTGTTTTCTCATTTGCTGTATCCTATGAGTATTCGTTGTTTCTTTTATTGGTTACATTTGTTTTTTTTTTTTTTTTTTGACATATTCAGTCTCTTTTAACCAGGCAGCAGAAGCTTTGGGGGCAATTGGTTTGGAGGGTAATATCCCCATATTAAAAAGGTGTTTGGTTTCGGATCCTGCTCAAGAGGTGCGAGAAACATGCGAGTTGGCCCTTAGACGAATTGAAGAACAAAAGAATATCAATCATAATGGTGAAATATCCACAGTTACCGCATCGCCTTTTCTTTCGGTTGATCCAGCGACACCTGCATCTTGTAGTTCTTCTTTAGATGAACTGAGGTTTGTTTGTATTTAACTTACAGCTACAATTACAGTCCTGTAACTCTCATACATTTTTGTTGAGTGGTTCTTGCTTATTATTTAAGGGAAGTTCTTCTAAATGAAGAGAAAGGCATGTATGAGCGATATGCGGCTCTTTTTGCACTTCGAAATCATGGAGGAGATGGAGCTGTCAGTGCTATTATTAACTCGTTGGGTGCTGGAAGTGCTCTTTTGCGGCATGAGGTCTGAAAAATATTTTTACCATTGTTTTATGTGAATTTATCATTGCAAGAGAAAGATGTTTGACTAATCTGTCATATGGTCTATATGGATGATACTAAGTATAGGTATGGTTTCTAAGTAATATTATATAAAGGTAATTTATATAGATGACTTTTACGAGTCTCCTCTTTATTATTTTTTAATTATTTTATTTACAGAAATACCCATTTTGTATTTTTTAAATACAAGAAATTAATATTTTGTGGAAATCTGAATTTCCTTTTCAGTTGGTCTGTAATTGAAAATAGTTTATGTCTGGTTAATCAACCCCAAGGGGTTGGCCTAGTGGAAAGCCGAGCCTTGATAAGCTCCTCAGGAAGGGTAGGTCAAGTGTTCGAAACCCCACGAAACATTGAATTCCTTGGGACCACCCTCCAAGGTCCGGTTGACCCTCGACTCAACCAGTTGCACATAGGACTATCCGAGGGGGCAGTGCGTGTGACAGTGGGATTAGTTTCACCTGAAGGGTGGGGATACCACGATAAGCAAAAGAAAAAAAAATTTGGTTGGTTCATCATTAACCAATTCCTTGTTTTACCGACGACGTAGCTCATAGATCACCTAATTTTTTGACAAATGAGATCACAACCTTGTGTTCAAAAATCTGGATCAGTTGGTCGGTTTTCTAGAAAAGGAGAAAAAAGTATAGAAAGGGAGGGTGAGAGGGAGCAGAAACACAAACAAACATTAATTTTATGTATAAATGTATTAAAGACAGATAGATATAGAAATTTTAAAATTTGTTGAGACCCATGAATTTAGTGTGCCATTTTAAGTTCCAAACTATGCTTAAGCGTACAGAAAACTCAAACAAGTCAATGATTTGTTGTCCCTTTCCAATGTTGACATGCATTTTGCTGAACTCCACGTAGTGCCACTCTATGGGACTGTTTCTTTGGTTGCGTTCATGCAGACTGCAACTCACCTTCATCTTGACCATGCATTTTTGCAGTTGTTTTCTCAACCAAGTTTTTACCTTTATTACATTATTTTACAGGTTGCTTATGTCTTGGGCCAACTTCAAAACAAAGCTGCTTCTGCTGCCCTTTCCGATGTACTTAGGGATGTAAACGAGCACCCAATGGTTAGACATGAAGCTGCTGAAGCACTTGGTTCCATTGCAGGTACTGTCTGACAACTGATATATTGGTTTTTTATGTATTGCACTTGCACAGACTACTTGAGAAAAAAGAAATGTATTTGATCTTGAAGTGATGTGCCACGCCTTGAGATTAATTGATTTGTCAGTCGAGTAAGATGTTAGCATACATTTGGTCCCAGCAATGTAACTTCAAAATGGATGATTTGTTAAGAGTATCAGCGTGTGTTGGTAAATAAAGCAAGAGCTTATATTTCCGTGCCAAATCTTTTATAACTCTCCAATTAATGAAATTATATGACATGCCTATAGAAACACCAAAAGTTGGTTAAACAAAAGGGGAAAAAAGGTGAGAATTGAGAAGCTCCGATACAGCCCACCTTCAAATTTTTCCTCACTAACTCCCTCATTCTCACCAAACATGTTAAAGCTTGAATAGCCTCTCTCCTGGTAGAAACCAATGTTATCAAATAGCATATGCGACCAGCATATGTTGTGCGCATATGCGAAATCGCACAGGGCACATGCGGTTGCATATTGTACAAAATATTTTTTTATTTAAAATAAATAAAAAAATAAAAAAGATGGAAATGTCTTAAAAATCAGAAAAATATAAGAAAATAAAAACAAACCTATAACAATATATTTGGATTTTGGATAGCACTCATTTTTAAAATTGAATAAAATTGAATACATTTAGTCATTTAATAATAAGAATAAAAGAACTTGAGAAGCTAAATAGTCAATAATATATAAACTATTCATGATACGAAGGTGGCCTACTTTAATTATCAAGTTCTAGTCCTAGATAATTAAAGTGGATTCTGCTTTAATACTTTAATCATTGGATACTATGATCTTATGTTAGAATGCATAAACTCAATATTTTGAAAAAATAAAGTAAAAAAAATAAGATTTAAAAAGAATATATGCGAGTCAAAGAATGAAAGAAATAACTTAGAATAATGCATGAATAAGGGATAGAAATAGGGTAGTTGTAGGAGTAGATAGATTAAAAAAAAACTTGAATTTAGTGCTCCAGTAGTCAAATCATTGCCTATTGGACTAATATTCCATCGCATACTTTGTATGCCATGGCATAATAAACCAGAAACCCTAAATCACATATGCCATCATGGCATATGCAATCGCATTTGCAACACTGGTAGAAACCTAAAACGGGCTCCTTCTTCAGAGAAGAAATCGAAAGAAGGTGTGGTCGTTGAAAAAAATATAATGGTCATCCACACCATATTTGATTTTGTTTCTGGTATGTTAATGGTTGTGGTAATATAAGCTCACTCAAACGAGGATTTTTCCTAGCTAGTGTTAGTGTGCTTTGGACATGTGTGTTCAATACATTCATCTGTCGATATCTATACGGCAGAGTTTTCATTGTTTCTCTTGCTTCATTTTTTTAGTTTGTTCAAATTTTGTTTCAAACATATAGTAGTTGATCATCTCTCCACTTCAAAATCGTCTTTTTGATGTATTCCATGTATAGTGACTGTTCCTTCCTCATGATTGAATTGTTTTATCCTTCACTTTGTCTATTTTCAATTCTATTGTTTCTTATTCTAAGCTCGAATCATCTATAGATAACCAAAGCATTGCTCTTCTTGAGGAGTTTGTAAAGGATCCCGAGCCTATCGTCTCACAAAGCTGTGAAGTCGCTCTCAGCATGCTGGAGTTCGAAAGATCTGGAAAATCTTTTGAGGTATGTTTCTGGAAACTGAAATAGAAGTGCCCAAGTCCTTATCTGCTTTACATTTTCAAGAGAAATAATTTTAATACTTCTGCCCTTTCCCATGCAGTATCTCTTCATGCAAACACCTCAGGTGCAGTAGTCACCTACTATAATACTATATCAGTTTTCCAAGCGCAACTTTTTTGCATTCACCCTTCAAGAAAAACATTAATGACAAAACATCAGTTATGTGTCATTTTGAGAGGCAACCCCAGATTTACGCGGACGCTTGCACTTGCATTTGCTGCACCAACACCTGGGACCACTTAAGATGCATGACATGGTACTCCTTAAGACATTTGCAAGCTTGATGACAGTAATATGATGTGGTGTGTGTTAAGTATGACAATTAAGCGTCCTTCGATACATTTTATGTCAGAATTTGTTTGTAGATTTTCAGATAAAAATTAATCAATGCCTTTTTTACTGTCTTGGATGGAACTTTTCACCATCTGCAAGTTAACTTTGCATGCAGCCAGTTGACAAATCAGCAAGCGGAAACAAGTCTTTTGTGGAAAATTTTGATATTGCAACCAAATCAGCATTTGGGTCAGACAGGCCGGCTTGGGTTGGGTCAAAACAGCATTGGTCTGGTCTTTGGGTTCTATGCCCGATTCTGGCTTGGGTACACAGTGGGCTTCATGGTGGGTCTGCTTAAGTCCCCTCTTCATAAATGAAAAAAAGTTTTAAAAAAATAAAAAGAAATGCAACAACTTGATCCAAAGATTTATTTAAATTGGAATTATTTCAACATAAACCTAAGGTATATTGACTTCAAATCTCCTAAGAGTCTTTGAAAGACGAACAGGGCAAAGTTGAAGGTTCACTGCAGAGATACAGTACGTGTCCTTACACATACACATATAGATACATGTTCTATCATTCGAAGTATGTATTAGCATGTCCAGACATATTCTGTAAAACAAGAGAAAGCAAAACTGTTTCCACGATCAATGTTTTTAAATTTCTCTAAACAAGAAGGTTGGGCCCGTTCTGGACGGGGCGTCATTTTTTTTGGGTCTTGTTCGGTATGGGCTTGTTTTTGGACTCCAGGCTTGTGTAGGGTGTGCGAGGTTGTTAAGAAAAACATTCTTCAAAAAGTCTATTTTTTTAGAGGGAAAAATCTACCATTAGCTGTTGTCGTATTGCCATAACAGCTGGTCCCTTGTTTCTCTTCTTTTCTTCTTTTGTTACAGAATTATTATTTTTTTGTTGTGTCTATACGCTCCCTTCCTCTTTCTTTTTTCATTTTTTTCTTTTGTTTCAAAACCTCCTTCTCTTTGTCATGGCCAGATTTTCATTTGGTTGTTCTGAACAGTTTAACTGTTTTTCTTTTTTTTTTTTTTTTTTTTTTTTGTTGATATTTTGTTTCAAAACCACCTTTTTATTGTATCTAGATTTTCATTTGGTGCTCTATACCAAACTTTAATAATTGGCGTTTTATAAGAAAAAGGTTGGTGTAATAATAGACTTGCAGATGCCAACTAGCTCAGCTGGTAAAGTCATTGGGTGATGATACCAGAGACTTGGGTTCAAATCGCGCAAGCACCGAGTTACTAAACTCATTAAAAATATAAACTCCACTACAAATATTTCCTAAATGGTGTGTCATTAGTGAGTGACATGAGCAAATGCATATGTATTACAAAAATTTGGACTTATGCAACATTAAATTTATTGTTTTAGAAATTTCAAATGTATAATTCAGTATTCTATGATTGCAAAGATATTTTAAATAAATTAAAATATTAACTAAGATAACTTTGTACATAACATAATAAAAGGATATTTTTGTAATTTTAATAAAATTGATTAATGTGGTTATAGGAGTTAAATTTGCAATTTTATTCATTTTGAATAAAATGACCCTAATAATAGTAAGTTTAAATGTAATACAGGAACAATTTTGGAAGATAATTTTGGTGTTTGAACTAAACTTTGCCTTCTCTCATTATAATATTAAAGATAAATTGATAGTTATGGGCTTCAGACGAAAAAAAAAAAAAAGGTAAAAATTACTTAAAAGGACCCTTGCAGAAGGGTTTCTTTTAAATAGTCTCTAAGTTTTCGACAAAGCGGCAGGACATTTAATAAACTTTTTCTTTCTAAATGGTTCCTGGACCTCAGGTCCTCATCTCCCACATTTCTCACGATTGAATGTCCTAACCGTTCAAATTTATCATTTTCATTCAAAAATTGGATTTTTGACATCTCAATCGAGTTTTGGAGACTCCATTCCATCTAAAAAGATTTTAGAAAAAAGTCATTTTCAAAGATTTTTTCAAACATTTTGAAAATATATGTAAAAAAAATTAGGATTTTTTCACTTTTTTCTTAATTTTTGGATGAAAATCAATCAAAAATGATTCTTTTAAGTTGAAATAATCTAAACAAGTCATTATCTCAAGTTTTTAGTTGATTTTTCCATGTATTTTAGCCGAAAAAACTTGAAGATTGAAAATGAGTGAGTTTTACCAGTGTCGAGATTACTACTTATTATTTAAAAAGTGGTGAACTCGCAGTAAATAAGGGTGAGTTCGGCAATAAAAATTGTGAACTCGACACTAAATAAAAAAGTGTTAAGTTCATCAATAACGAGGGATCATTAAGTAAGAAGGTTTACTAAATGTCCTATTGAGGTACTATGCAAAACTTAAAGATTATTTAAAGAGAAACCCTTTCGTGAGGGTCCTTTAAGTAATTTTCCCAACAACACCACCAACAAAAATTCAAACGTTAATGTCACATATGGTCAGTTTTCTTGCGTAGCAGAGAGACGCATATTTATTGGGCATATGAGGACACGATTCTAATCTATTGAGTTTAGTTTTCGATGAAATGTATAGAAAATGATATGTTGTGCGGGAGCCATACAAGTACTGAAGAGTATAAACTTTAAGGGTCCCTATCCGTGGCCAACAGTTTGGCAAACATTTTGGCAAACACTTTTTCAAAACATGGGTTAGAGGTCTTGGAATGGGCTGATTTTTGGTGAGGATGATCTCTACGGTGAGGAGATCATCTTCACCAAAAATCAGCTCATTCCAAAACTTCTAGCCCCATTTTACAAGTTGAAAAATCGTGAACCGTCCATTTTTTGTAAACCATTTTTGATATGGTTAGAAGTTTTGGAATGGGCTGATTTTTGGTGATGATGATCTCCTCACCATAGAGATCATCCTCACCAAAAATCAGCCCATTCCAAGACCTCTAACCCATGTTTTGAAAAATGTGTTTGCCAAAATGTTTGCCAAACTGTTGGCCATTGATCGCTACTCAAACTTTAAACCCATTTTTATGTTTTATGTTACCGGTTTTTTGTTTTTTTTTTCTTCAAGGTTTGTTGTAAAAGAAAATTACCGCTGTGATTCAAGTACCAAACTTTAAGTGACATTATGCTTTTTAAGATAAAGAGAGAGAGGAGAAAGGATTTCTTTTTTTTTTTTTTTCTCTTATATAGAATGAACAGAAGGGTTTGTTAGTCTCATTTTCATGTTTTTTCTTCTTTGCTTCTGGACATAACAAACAGGTCGAATAAGATGTTACTCTCAAGTCCATCGATCCAAGCCGATTTCACTACGATCAAAAGACCAAAACAGAATATGAAGTGTCTCCAACAGAAAACCACCATAAATGAATTGGGATTAGCAACCTATCAACAAAAGTACAATTTCACCGTCAAATACCATGTATGGCCCACGAAATCCAAGATCTTTTCAACCAGTGTCACAAACCATGACAATACCAATTAAAAGTTTTATAATATACACAATTACACATGATTGTCCATGTTTTCAAGAATCAGATGTGATAGTGTGCGCTGGTGGTCAATTATTGTACAACGACATAAAATGCGGAACTAATAATGTCACAAATTTTTCTATGATGCTATTATTCTTAGAACTAATGGCTTTCATTTACGCCATATTAACTTACCATCAGGGCTATTATATCAACAAACGAAAAGAAAATAAATCGGAAAAATTGTATCACGTAATTAACAACTCATTCCCATCCATTACCACAATTATAGTATTATACTGCAATTTTTTTATTTTTTATTTTCTCTTAAGATGAGGAACTCAAGGACTGGATTCAAAATCTTAATAGAAATGGTGTATTCTAACTGCAGAAAGATTGCATGAGTTCATACCTTTCCCATGAATGGAAACATCACCAGGAGATCATTAGAATAGTTTACGATAGAAGTAATTCTGCCACTTCAAGATATTACGATAAAGAAGGAAGTTGACTCTGGGTTGATTCTTCTATGAATTACAGAGACAAGACTCCATCCTGACCTAGTTCAACCGAAAGCTTGTGGACACGGGGAAGATCAATTCATCTGGCCTTTCTTCAATCGCTTGGCCTTTATACACATTTTATATGAAACAACCGATGCCATTAACCTGATTGGTAACATAAAATATCATTTCCTTGTTTTGGTTGGAAATATGATCCCTACAAGCAGATATATGCATGAACTGTTAACTAATTGGCTAATTAGAACTGGAATAAAGGTGGTAGGACTTCTCTAAAATGGAGAAATTTTTTTTTATAAAGACACTAAAACCAGATCATAAAAAGAATATAAAAGAGAGAATATGGAGGGAACACGAGAGATTTTACGTGATTCGGTAAAGATGCCTATATCCACGGGTCCATAGGAACCATTCCACAATAAAACCAGAAAATCCTTGTTACATAAATTCCTCTCTCCCAGAACCCTTTTTTCCATGCCCTTTTACAATGGCTCTCCATCCTCTAAATAGACAAAAACCCTAACCCTAATTTAGGAATCTTAATCATAATTACATTGAAACTGCCAAATACATCCTTACCTAGAGAAGGTAGTTATCTGTAAGGAAATAATCCTTTCCTATTGTGATTTTTTCCCAACTAGATACGTGCCAACACAATCATCCTGTCCTATACCTACATCGAGATTCGCACTAGTTGTGCCATTTGAGTGATCCAAATGAGATGACGATTTTTATCCTCCAAAATTTCCATACACAAGTTCTAAGTCTGTTAGTGCCTACATGGAGATGAGTTGAAGGCTAATTTTCAGTGAGGATAGCCTCCTCATTGCGGAGAGATCATCCTATCAAAAACTAAGACCATCACGAAACTTCTAATCCCACCAAATGTTCATTCAAATATTATAGAAAAATGAATGGTCTAGAGTGTTTCGACTTCTTATCCACTAATGATAACGACAAAAGTTTCAAAGTTCATGGCAAAGACTAGGCACATGAGGTTCAATTATTGCAGCACAATTAATTCTGTATATATAATTTTTTTTGCTAACTGAGTGTCCTGGCCAGCTTGCGCGCACCACGACTAATCTCGGGGAGGACTACCACAGCAACCTATCGCCATGGTCCCCCAGTTAAATCATGAGAAAAACCTAAGAGGGGAATCGAACCCGTGACGTGCGCCTAACCCACTTCACGTGCTCGCCCTTACCACTTAGGCAACCCATGGGTGGGTAATTCTGTATATATAATTATACCACCTAGGAAATGAAAGCAAAGATCTTAAATAAAACAGAACATAGTATAGCTCCATTAAACTTTCTTGACTTTTTGCACAACAGAAAACATGTAATTTTATAGCAAAAACACATGGGGTTATGTACATTAGAAGTCAAAACTTTCCATACCTTACAAGAAAATACAATAACCAATTGTAGTGTGCTTGGAAAGGATGATGCAACATCCACCCCACGTCGACACATCGCCCTATACAAGTACTGTTGAGTCATATAAAAGGATCTTGCCATCGCCACTCCATGCAATCATCAAAATCAAAACTGCTCGCACAATCTAATAGGGCATTCTGTTGCTGTTCATATCGACATATATAATTCAACCCAACGAGAAGTTCACAGATGGACGCCTCCGTCTTTTCTCTGTCTGCAAAATACAGAGTTTGGAGCAGAAGAACATTTGTTCTCGTAACAATTTGTTGCTGCTCCAAATTACGCTCAGTTTGCCATCTGATCATGTTATGTGCTAATGGAGCGAGCCATCTCAGTATCTTATCAAGTGTTTCCTTCCAATCATGAGCAAGGGGAGCATCATATATTGCGAGATTTTTAGTGTAGGACTTGAGATTAGTCCTAAGAGACATTCTTAAACTCGTTGGTAACATCTGATAAAGATCGTCTCTAGCTTCATCACCAACTAAATGCGGGTACCGAAGCAGCTTCTCTATAACAATTATGACATTCGCGTAATGCAAAGCAAGGGCAGAGCCTCCAATAGTCAAAGGAGATGCATGGATCATTAACCTACTCTTTGGGCCAAACCGTGATCCGTTAGCCATACTACATTTAGATTGTCTTGGATCTCCACAAAAAGAAACACCGAATTCAACCTGATTAGAACCCCCCGATGGGTATTGGTGATGATCTCTCCTGGACTCATTAGAAGTTTGGCTATTTTGACTGTCGTGCTCAACTTCATCGTCTAGATTTGGTGAAGCTGAACTTGTCAAACTAAGGCAATCCATGAAAAGCCTCCCGGGGCTAGCTCCACATGGAAAATTGATATCTTCCGGACGAAAAGAAGCTACCACACTTCTCTGTGATGTCGACTCATACCTAGCAGTTGTCCCTCTTCTCTCCTTGGCAACTCTCTCGATTGGTCCTGAATTACGTGCGCTTGTCTTGCTTGAAGTTGGTCGCAATGGTTTTGAAACCATCTGACCAGAAAGCAAACCACTTTTATTCTGAATAAGAGATGACCCTTCTCCTTGAGAAGAAAACTCTGAATCCGAGACCGAAACCCCACGAATTTCTGGCTTTAGAACTGAGTCCCCAAATACAATACAGATTCTAGAGTAAATTGTGCAAAGCGTCCTCGCCAATAACCCAACGACCTTATCGAATGTTTGGTTCCACAATGAAACGTCCTTGAGATGCCTAACATCCTGTCTCTGCCAAATTAGCTTCTGCTCAAAGACCCGACGACTTTCCTCGTGTTGATTCTGCTGAAACTTCTTCGATGCTTGCTCTAACTCATTCAAAACCTGAGTTTCATTATAAAGATTCGACGTGGAAGTCACGTATCTCTCCATCTTTCGAATCATTCCTTCCATGTCCTTGACCAAGAACCCGAGTTCCCTAACATTAATCACTCCAGAGATGATATCAGCATAAACATGCTCAAATCCCTGCAATGCAAGCTCAGTACATCTCTTCCCTAACCTAGAAATAACAGCGGCGATACGGTTCAGATCATCTAACTTCTCCGCTAAGGCGAGCTCGAGGAGGTAAGACTCGTCGGATGACACAAGGTTTCGTACACCCTCAGATTTCAGGATCTCGTTTTTGAGCTTAGAGATCTCTTGATCGGTTAGAGATTTGTGGAGATTAACAGTTTTAGACATGACGTTTGCCATTTCAAAGGATAGAATGCCTATAATCTCTTTTTGTTCTGGTTTTTTGGTGTGTTTTTTCTTGGAATGATCGAGAAAAATTGCGTGTTTGAGATTGTTACTTACCTGGTTTCCCATCTTGAGAATCCAAGGTTCTGCAACCATCTCTGCCTCCACGGCCGAAGAAGTTGATTCGGAGAGAGAGAAAAAGATGGAGCTCCGAATCTCTTCGAAGGAGACACGTCGATACAGCTAATAGTCGCGGAAGACTTGGAACGATTTTTTTTTAACTTCCCAAGATTCACTAGAGTGCGAAAATCACCAAGAAATGCCAGAAACGAAGATCTGTGTTGGATTTGAAAATTATAAAAGCTGTCAAATCTGCTTCAATCGCGTATTCTGTCTGTAGATCTGACCTGAGCTTCTCAAATATCATCTCATTCGTAGTCGATTAAATCGAACGGATCTCAGTTAAAAGTAAAAAAAAAAAAAATCAAGAAACAAGCCTCATCAAAGCAGAAACGTTTCTCTGCAATTCCGAGCTTCAAACCTGACTTCACCAGCTCAACCGAAAGAGGAAAAAAAGACAGAATTTTACAGAAGATTGACCGATCTTCAACTAGAGAACTCAATTTCTTCTCAGAATTCTTCTTTAACTCATCGAAAATCAACAAAATTTAAACGAGAAAATCAGCAAAGAACGTGCTTCAAGTTCAATCATCGAAATTACAGGTTGCCTTTTTCTTTTCTAGATCGTGTAAAAGCTCCTGAAAATCTCACGCACTCCTCTCGAATACTCATCAATTCCTCTGAAACTATGTTGAAGAAAGCTCGAACAAACACAGAGAGAACTCGAACTCGAGTTCTCAGTCTGTAAAGCTTCGCTTCCAGCGCATTTTAGCAGGCGTGGGAGACTCGTAATCGATTAAATTTCAGAGGCGAGTGGTCGAAAAAGAGGTTGGAATGGAGGGAAAAGGTAGATGCGTCTTTACTGGGGCGCCTCATTTGTAGTGATTTTTGAAAGGGGATTTTAACAAGTTTGCCCTAATTATTTTAAATTACTACTGATTTACCCTTAATTAGTGAATTTACCCAAATACCCCAAATCATAACGATCTAGCATGTGGCAGTTGAGACCTTAAGAGTTGAGATGGCAGGTCAAAGTTCAAACTCCAAAACTGAGTAAGGACATTTTACTAATTAAATGTAAAATCTAAGGGCAATATGGGAATTTAAAAAAGTATCAATTGATTGGTCTAATGGTCTAGCTTTAGCCTACAATTCCCGAAAAGAGTTTTTAAATTCAAAAACCAAGTATTTTAATTGAACAAATTTATTTGACTAAAATACCCCATTTAAGTTAAACAATGACTTGACAAAGTGAGTACCAACTGTCACATTTATTAAACATTAAGTACAAAAAATTGTCTATTTCAGGGAAGTTAAAAGAAGTTATAGTAGTACTCCAACAAGGTACAAGGGCATCAATGTAATTTAACATTTGTGAAATATTTAATGTTTTTTATTATTACAAAAACCATTTATTAAAAGGAAATTAGTGGTTTAGAGTTATTACTTGGAGGTAGATTTCAAGTTCATTTAAGTGACCTGCAATGGTTGAGCCCCACATCCTACCTAAGCTCCATCCGTAACATTAACATGGATGGTGGGAAAATACATAAATAAAAATAATTTAATATGTATGTAGTACATGAAAATTATTTTGCTTGGACAATACAGAGATGTTCAAGGACTTGAAAGCGAAGAGACCCTTGGAATATACATTTTGGTCCCACAAACAGGTGTAAACAATATGGCTAAATAGGTTATTAGAGTAGACGTGTATTAGGTGAACAAATATTTGAACTTATTAAAATAACATATATTGAGAAATGTTTATAATGAAAAGTCTTGAATTATAAAAAATAGCTTGTATTTGGAATGAACTCAAGAAGCTCTCTCTCTTTTCTTTTTTTTCTCGAAAACTTCGATGTTAAGCGTTTCTTGATAATAATAATAATAAAAACAAATCAATGTTTGGATTTGACTTTTAGTACTCCAAATTTTAATATGTTGAGGGGGTATTCCGATAGAGTTATGTTGGATTAGGATTAAATTTTTTTTTTTTTTTTAAACAAAAGAATAAATTGACCTATGTTCTTGTCAAAGGAAAGCCAACAGAAATAAGGGTAAAGTAAAAACCCATTGGCCACCAAATAAAACAATAGTAGTGCTGGAGTGACCTCAAGCTTGTATCTCATATTGTATATCCTGACGTGAAAGTGGATAAGAATCATAGATATTTTTCACTCGTATCTCGATGAAAAGCATTTAAAAAGATTTGAACTCAATAGTAAAAATACTAATGCCTGATAATTTTCAATTTATAGAGCGATATAAGTTCATTTTTTATGCATTGGAGAAAGAGTAAATAATGATTTTGAAAATAAAATTGTGAATGAATTACTCAGAAGAAAATGGAGAGTATCTATATACTATTACGATGCAATATTAAACAGATTTAGGGATTAGTTGTTTAACTTTTATGTTATTCTTAGTTATTGTATGTAAATAGAGACATTTTTAGTTTAATTTTGATTTGGTGTGGTTTTACTTAATATGCATATACAGTCATATTTTTTAATGGAACCCACAAAATGTAGTTCAGGTTGTGGTATCCATGCCACCACCTCCATCTGGCTATATATATAAACAAATAATTTTGATTGATATTATAACTTAATAATAATAATATTTTAATATTTCTTAAAATTGAAATTTTCTTATGCTTAAAATGTTGTAGATAACTTTTATAATTTGAATAATATTTAAAATATTATATTATTATTTACCATAAATGCACATTTAGGCATGGTCACTAAGAAATGCAAAAAAAATATGGATTTGATTCAGTCGCTCTACGTGAAACATTTAGGAATCATTATGCGGGAAATGTGAAAAACAAAATCATTTGACTTACATTGTAAGAAAAAATACACGTAGAATACATAATGAAAAGTATTACAATAAAAATATTAATTTTTATTTTATTTTATTTATGACAGGGGTATTAGAACTTGTGTCCGACTAGTGAGAACGAAAGAGCCAGAGCCTAAGCCGAGGCATGTGGATCCCATCCCCTAGGCATGTGTAATACTCACACATCATACACATCAGGTAAGTGAGGGTGCGCCCTTGTGGATGGTCCGAGGAATTGTAACATCAACAAAAAGATTGATGTTATATGACAATATTCGTTTCTACTTATTTATCTCACATCTAATACTTTTTGTTCTTATTGCTTTCCATTTATGAGTACTTAAAAGTAATAATATTTATGTCCTTTATTGTTTTTTTTTAAGGTTTGGAGATATATGCTTAATTTTATTTCTAAAATCATATATTAGGCCTCTTAAATAAATTATTAGATATCATATTTGATTCTTACATTTTATCTATTTTATTTTTTCGTTTCCTTTATTTTCTTTACTCTTCTATTACTTTAACATGAAAGAAAATGAAAGTTATTTGACCAGAGAAAAATGAAGAATATAGAAAATCTTTTTTTCCCTTTACATGTCTACAACACATGCAAAATGGACATGATTTGTCAAATATTTTCAAAATCTTGATCAAACCATGAAAACTTAGAGTACTAATCGACCAATTTGATGATTTTTTAATACAATTTGTGACAAAATCATAATTATTTTAAATTTATAATCATATAAATTATTTAAATCAATTTTAATGTGACATTTCAAATGAATCAACTCGGTTGGGGATTGCAAAACGAGATGGAAACCCGGTTTGTAATCCATGCTACAACCTAAAAGTTTGGTTTCTTTTTTATTTTATTTTTGTAAGACATATTCAAGTCGGATTTATTCTATTAAGAAAAGTTGAAAATAATTAAAGTGATTTTGTCAAAAGTTTGGCTTAGTGGAGCAATTATTTTGTGTAACTAACAAGGTTAAAAGAAACAAAAAAATAAATAAATAATGGAATGCCTTGGAAGTACTTACTTTAGAGATAATGGCAGATGTATCCTCTTCTTTTTGTTCAACAATTATTATAAGATTGTCATTTAACCTTTTAAACTTTAGTTGATTTAATATGACTTGGACGTTCAAGTCAAAGGTTTAAAGGAGGGATAAAATGATAAAAGTCATTGTGGTTGCAGAAAATGATTACCCGTTACTTGCGGCTAAGATATTTGTTTTGTTGAGAAATAAAAGACAATTAGCTGTAAATAAGGATAACTGTAAATTATGTGGAGCACTAATTACTTTAATTTATGCTTATAAATATTATTATTTGTTTTCCACTCCAATTAATATATATAACTAGTAAAATATCCATATATGAGGGGAAAATGAAAATATGAATTGTGATTGCAAATTTGTTCCCTCTAATTATACGATAAACTTTATCAGTTTTTCAAGACTTAAGCTCACTCCTTTCTTTATGGATCTTGTGATCACACTTCAACAATTAAGTCAGTTTTGATTCTGATAGACTAACGTCTAGGGGTGTTAATGTGTTGGTTCCTATGAATATTAGAACCATAATCTTTATATTTTATTGATTCCAATTTTGATTTTAAAATAAGTGGAATAGAAACCTGAACCATCAAAAATCATGGGTACCTGTCGATTCCGTTTCTCAATATTTGAATGAGAAAAATTATTTCAAGATCATTATTAAAAAAATCCTTTTAAAAGATAACATATTATTTGTAAAATATCAATTTAATAATAATTTACTCCATTAAAGTGATGATTTAATGATTTTTTATTTTCAAATATTAAAATTTATTTCATTTACAAGTAATAAATTTAAAATGAAATGACTTATCTCAAGCTCAAACATTTAGTTTATATGAAATTCGAAGAACTTTTATATCACATATGATAATTTTAAAATATAGAATTACCTTGAATCATGTATAATGTAAAAATAAATGACAAAATAAATTGGTTTCAAGTACATGCGGGTACCTATATCGGATAAAACCTAATGGTTCTGATTTCTATAAGTTCGATTCCATATTAAACCCGATCCTAATCGGTCCCAATAAAAAGAGAATCAAAATCGGGATTTTCAATTTTGATTCTAGTTCGGTTCAAAGTAAATGGGTACCCATTGACATCCCTAGTAATGTCACTCTCGATAGAAAATGTGTACTTTTGTTTTTAAAGTCTTTACTCTTTCACAACAATTGTTACTCTTTGGATACATTGTCCTTTGTCATGTCAGAATCATTTTTTCTTGTTAAACCACAATCTTGCATGTTATTCTATTAAAATTTGATCATATTAAAATTATCTTATGCACTATTAAACAAATGCCAATAATTGTTAGTTCTTCTTCCATATGTTAATTTAATTTAATTTAACTCTATATCCCACCATAATGTCACCGGACATTCCTTACTAAATTAGTACACACATAGTCATCATTTTAGGGATCTTGGCTCTTAACTTTCCTTCCTTGGAATAAGAATGAAATATATATACTAAAACTCTAGCATGAATCATATTCTCCGATGTGAATCAAATGCAACGAAACATTAAAAACTTCAATGAATATTACATATTTGTTGCTTGTCATTGATTGATAACACAATATGATTCGATAAAAGTTATATTCATACCCATCATTATTTTTAAGAAATTAAGAAGAGAGATGAACAAGCTTAATAGATTCAGACTATGAGTAAGGAGAGAAGTGATAGGGATTTGACATAAGAGGGAGAGAGAGAGAGATTTAGATTTATAAAAATCCTAAATGAGAAATAGTGAGAAAATGGTAGGGTTTCTCTACATCTTATTTTAAAGAATGTTAGAAGTAAGGAAATATTATTATTGTATCTAAAAACATTGATTAATGTAGATTATATACATAATAACAGTTAATGAACATTATATTGTTATTTATGAAATTATTTTGAGTTATTATTAAGAAAGTACCTTCCCAAATTAACTATTATTTTGTTGACCACACTTAAAATAAAGTTGCTATATTGTCCACAATCTTATATGTAATTTTGGAATCGTAGTTATAGAAAAAAGTCATTTTATCTAAAAAGTATATGTGTATTGTAGGGGCAAGAGAAGGCCCACCTCAACTAGAGTTGGAGAACTCGCTAAGAAAACAAGAAGAAAAATAGTGGTTATCTGCACCCCAAATGATGACCAACCAATGGCATAAGAAGAGTACTTGGTAAAGAAAATTGACACAAAGGATATGTTATGATAATAAATATCGAAACGTGTTTTAAATATACACGACAATCTTGAAAGATTTGAATCTTAGAAAAAATATGTAATAATTGTGGTTTGATGAGTACGATTAATTCCACTAGGAATGAGTTAGATGAGATCAAGAATTAACAACCACCATAGAGAAAATGACTCAAAACAAATTGATGTAATTTTCTACCATAAACTACTATATTGATCTACCAAAATCTCAACTAATCTAATTGTTGTAGTGTGATCACAAAGAACGTAATAAGGAAGATTGAGAACAAGCCTTGAAGGGAGGAGGAAGAGCTATCAAACTACTAATTGAAGGAAATTCACATCCACCAATCTCAAAGTCGGATAAAGTTAATTATGGGGGAGGTAATCATTAGATTGTTAGTTGATGGGATGGTTTTGTCAAAACCCTAAATTAACATAGAATTTAACTTGTTGATTTTACTCCAAGAGAATTTGAATGGTGAAATAGGATTTATGTCGGTAACTCTTACTTGCAAGATGGGATAGATGATGTTGATGATAATGGGTTTTTTTGGACAATGTTACATCATTTCGTGCATTTTTCACCGACCATATTAGAGTAGGATTAAATAACCAACCAAAAAAAAAAATAAAAAATTTCTATTAGAGTAAGATAATTTTTATCATTGTTAAAAATAATAATGAAGGGTAAATCAATTTATGCAAAAACGTAGATTTTAAATTTGATTAGTTATATAACATATGATTTGCAACACCAACCACAAATGATGGTTTATTTCCACTCATAGCCCATGCATTTGTATTCATCCACCATCTTGACCATCAATGCAATTATTTGTCTGATTTGCGATCTCTATCTGTGCTACCAAAAGCTTCGAATCATCATATCAGGTAGTTGTTGTAATGGTGACATTTTTTCCATTTTATCTAAGATCATCAATATAATTGTACATGTTCGATAAAAAAACCACTATCGTCCGATTAGTGATGTGGACCCTCTCTAAATAATACTATCAGTGGTGAGAATCCATTATCAATAATGGGGTGCCAAACCATGCTATATTTAATTTTCAAATAGTATGGGAGTGGGTTGCTTGAAAGTTGGAACACCTAGTCCACTTCCAAAAATGACGAAGTTGTACACATATGACAACCTTGGCAGCTAGTCATTTGAGTCCATTTAACCTACCCCACTTTGTTAAAAAAAAAGGGTAGAATGGGAAGATAAGTTAAAAAAGCAAGAATGAAAGGTAGGTAGAGTTTTTCAACAATTTTCCCGCCCGAGAGTGTTTCTTTGTGCTTTGGAGGAGCATATAAAAGTCGTTGACGCTTGGCCCTCATGGGGTTTGCTTTGCTAATTTTTCTAGGTCTCTTTGTTCTTTTATGTAAAATAATGAGTGAAGTCGTTTTCGTGGAAGAAGTGGTTTTCGTTTTCAAAATAGCTTTTTCTTGACGTTGCATTAGCTTTAGAAATTCAAAGACGTACGAGATTTGAGCAAAGAGAAAGATATTGTCGGTCCCTCTAGGCCCTTAGATGATCCTTGGGAATTGTTTTTGGAATATAGATAGCCATGCAATGATGTGGACCTTAAAAAAAGAAGTTTAAAAAAATAGTGATCATGTGAGTTTATTTGGACCTAATTTTTTTTTTTTTTTTTATATTATAAAAGTGGGGTTGTTCCTAATGTGATATTAGGATTGAAAATCATATATACCAAGAACATATAATTTAATAGTATATGAAGAATAATAACACAAAGAAGTTTACAATAAAATTATTTTTTGTTTATAGTTTTCGTAATAGTTTTTAACCTTACATTGCTAAGAGAATTATGATATTCTTAAATGTCAATTACAAGTCTTAAGTAACATTTTAGTCGGACAAAAGGATGTGACATGTGCTTGCGTGCACGCATATTAAGTCAAACAGGATTGCTCCAAGCTTGAGTCGCATCAAATGCAAATGCATGCCCATATGTTAATTCAATTAATATTTTTCAAAAAAATTCAAAACCTAAATTATTTAATAAAATACCCCTGCAATAGAGTCATTTTATAATTTCATTTGCTAAAGAAACAAGCGGTGACGTGTGTCCAACACATTTCTAATTTCTTAAATGGGATTTAAATCTTTTAATTTTCTCCATATAGGGTAATTCAGCTCATCCTTAGCGTTTAGATGCATAGATCAGTTGGTTTGACATGTTGCAAGTAACTTTGGGGTTGTGGGTTCAAGTCCAACTTACCCATAAAAAAAAATTAAAAGACAGGGAGTTCATACCTCATTTTCAAAAACATATAAGAAACCAATGCACCATCAAAGAGTTCATTAGATTTGTTCAAAGATACTAGTCGAAAAGATCAAATTATTGAATCATGAGAGGTGGTCGCCAAGATTCTTTTAACAGTAATGGATGATTGTCACCTTTAAGATGAGCCAAACTAATGTCTCAGTCGACCAGATTCCTGTCTGATATAAATTATTTTGTTCTCTCTACGTTTTATTTATAGATCACATGGTCTATGGTTGTTAAACTGTTTAATAATCACTATTGGATTGATTGGACCATTAGTATCTACATACTAAATTATCTATATCTGATTGTCAAAATCCGTTTTTCGTTCACACTTGATCTAAACTGAATTTCATAGGACACTATTCGAACACCTTGATTGGTTGGTGTTTTTTAATCAATAGGGTTTAGTAAAGAACAGCCCTAGTGGGTTCTATAATTGTTTTAATTAATAGTCTTCTTGAGAGTTCTAACCGTATTGGAGTGTTCTTCAGAGAGATCATCACTCTTAATTTACCTTAGAGAATTTCTAGTACATAGGAGTTCATTACGCACGAGTGGTTTAGCTCTTAATTTGACAGAAATTTCGATATTATTTATTCTGTTTGTTATTTTAAATTATTTTAACATGAAAAAAGCAATGTATGTTGATATTGGAGTTGATTGAGTAATCAAAGGTCAAAGACCGTGGTCAAGCCAAACAATGCTCAAATCCATTCCCACGGTCAATTTATAATAGTATACACTCTCATCAAAATTGGTTTTTGGGTCTTGTTCACGTAGATCCTATAAGCCCATGTACTACGCAAATATTTCACAAATCTAGGTATTTATACTTAAGAAAAAAAAAACTTCATTCTGTGAGAGAGAGAGAGAGAGAGAGAGAGAGAGAGAGAGAGATGCTATTGGCACCCTAACTTATTACACCTTAGTTATTATCTCAAGACATTATATAACACTATTTTAGTCGTCGTTTACGGTTATGATCAGGCTCATCATATAAATTCTTAAACCCAACAATTAGAAAAAAAGAAAAAAGAAAAAAAAAAAGAGAACTTCTATTGACACTCCAACTTTTACTTATTTTCAATCATTTACTTATTTGCATTATTTTAAAAAGAGTTGTTATTACCACACTACTTTTATTAATGTTATACCAATTCCTATGTAAATCACTAAAAAATTGCATACGATTGGTGTGGCGTTAGTAAAAATTGGTGGAGGGAGGGCAATAGTAACTCTCATTTTTAATTGTAGTGTAGAGGATTTTAGTTTCGGGGATGGAGCAAATTATGAGAAAATAACATGAAATAGAAAAATCATTTTCCTAGGTTTGATGTCTGAGAACATTTTTCCTCTTAAGATGGAAAATCACTTTTGACGAGCGTGCAATTGATCAGCAAATTGCATTTTCCAATGAAAAAATCATTTTTCTTGCCAAAATTTCCCCAAAGATTGATTAGTCTTACTAAGTTAGTAAAGATTTTCACCCTTCTAAGGGTCTTTGGACTCATCTTGATGCTTCAGAGTTGTAGAGGAGAAAATTATATAAATCTTGTATATATTTTTTTCAAAAAAATGTTATTTTTCATCGGTGAATTTAAATTTTAAATTTGGACTTAGGTAGAAGCTTGTTAACCATCCTCTTGGACGAAGCCCAAATGATACATATTTTTTTATCCGAGTTTTTTTATTTTATGAAATTTAGATTGCTGTGGTGTTGAATTGCTGGTAATACATCCGAGCAAAACGACTCTCAGTAAGGCTGAAAATCTTTCCAAGATAGGGTTTCACTTTTCCCATCGCTATCATACAGTACGGACCCTAAGGCAAACCGGCCCAAAAATCTCAAAGTCCAAATCGTACCAGCCAACATATCCGAGTCAAGTTACTGTGTTGACAGGTACGAGGCGATCCAACTCGTTTGAGTCCTTTATGCGATGGTGCTCATAGAAATTCTTCAACAGAGAAGAAGCAGAGCTTTGCCTTCCTGACATCAATGGCAGACAACCTGTTTCTAGGGTTACCACCACCTTCTGCGACTCCTCCTCCTCCTGCTTCAGTTGTCGAGCAACATCATAGCGGTACTAAGAGAGAAGATTCTCCAGCTCCAATTCTCAAGAGCGCTCTTAAGCGAGACAGACCTCATGAACCACAAACCGAAGGTACGAGAACTTCTTCTCTCTCTTGAGAAATCTAGGTTTTATTTCCATTTAATCTGTTCGTTTTATTCATCTATCATTGGGGTTCGATTTCGATTGCCAATTTGAAAAAAAGAACAAAGAAAAAGAAGAAGATCCGCTTGATATGATTATATCAGTTGACCTAAAGCGTAGTTCGTTAGCATTTCGAATTTTGAAATTTCAAGTTTTCGACTTATGAAGTTTGATTTCTGGTTGTGGAATTCAATCAAATATTTAGGGTTTTTAAGGTTTCTTGAAGTTTAAGAGATTGTTCTGATGTGGTAGAAATCTTTAATGGCACCGGGTTGGCTTACCCCACTCCCAACCCCAAACGAAAAAAAATAAGTGGCCTGTTTTGACGCAACCCAGATCTTATTGTTCAAAACTGAGCAATTTTGATTAATTTTCTGAACTAGTCCAAAAAAATAAAAATAAATAAAAAGAATCCCAAAGGTTAAGAGGCACCAAAAAGGCAATCATTGATGTCCTGATTCAGAAGGTTGACTTGGGTTCAATTCCCTCCATCACCGAGTTATTGATATCATTAATAACAGGCTTATTGTTAAAAATGAAAAATAAATAAATAAATAATTCAATTTGTGAATCAGAAATATGTCTATGATTACATTCTGCAAACTAATTTTTGTGGTGGAACTTTAGGACATGAGGAATGACAATGAATCCCTTTTTCATCATAATTTACATTGAAAAAATTCTTGAATTGTCTTATTCTTTTCCATCATCACTTGAAATTGCTGATCGTTGTACCAAATTGATTTTCCACAAATGTCACCCAGATATAACAAGAAAGCTCAAAAGACATTGTACAAAAAATAAATTAACGAATATTGTGTATAATTGTCAGTAAAGAGCACATGATAGAATGAAATCCTGAAATAGAAGACCCATGAGGCATCCAAATGTGAAGTTGAATAATAAAATGAAATTGAGGCCCGTTTGTCAGCGTTACAAAAGGTTAGTTGAGTGAAATTTATAGTGGCAACAGATCAAAAAAATAAAATATAAATTGTGGCACAATATTTTTGAAAACCAATAGAAGAAAATCAAACACGGAGATCAATGTTTACTAAATATTAAAATTTTTAAAAGAAGGATGTCCAAGTCTATGATGCTAGGTATAGCTAGGTCTTAATTCGGCTTGATTTGGTATAAGTCACTTTCACTTCATCCTTGAAGCAATATTCTAGTGGTTCATAGATCCTTAATTCCAATCCTCAAGAGTAAACACAAAGCTTACATTAAGCTCTTTGGTAAATTAGCAACAAACAAGAAGTTTTTATGCATGGTTTTTTCCTTAGTCTTATTCAAAAGTTGCTAAAATGTGGTAGGAAGGGACTTAATGAAAGTGGTTAGAGAGTTTCAGGAGGATGGTATTTGGATTGATGCTCTAATAGCATGTTCTGGCCCTTATCTCCAAGAAACAAGGTTTGGAAGAATTAATTGACTACACACCCATCAATTTGGTGAAATTGTGTATAAGATCATCTCCAAGACTCTTGCTTCTAGAGTTAGATCTGCGTTACTTATGGTGATCTCTCCAACCCAAGGTGCTTTTGCCATAGGGAGATAAATGTTGGATGAGGTTCTTATTGCCATTGAATGCATAACTTGTAAATTTCGGTCAAATTATCTGGGGACCATCTATTAAGATAGATATTGAAAAGTTCATATGACCATGTGAATTAGAGATTTCTTGAATATATGCTTGGGATGATGGAATATGGAATGAAGTAGGTAGATGGAAGTGTGTTTTCCATCATCTTCCCTTCCTAACCTGGTTAATTGGAATCCTTGCGACTTCTTTAGAAGTTCTAGGGATTGAGACAAGCAGAGTCACTTTCGCCATTCCTTTTCATTTGTGGTGGTTGAGACACGAGTACGATGGTCTCTCAAGCAATGGCAGGAGGAATCACATAAGGCTTTACCCCCTTGATAGCTCATTTACTGTATTTTCTGTTACCTCTTCTTTTTGGGTGTATCTTTTTCTCAGTTTAGATATGTGGGATGTTTTCTTCTTTGTGTTGAGGCGATATAATGTTTGTGGATAAACCTTGCTAAGAGAAAAGTCATTGGTGTGGGGGACATACATAATATTTAGCATCTAACTTCAATTTGTGGATGTGGCGTGAGTCCCTGGCCATAAACTTATCTTGACCTTTCCTTGAGGGAAAGTATAGGTTGAAGGAAACTTTATTGATCTGTCTTTGTTTTGAAAGGTAGACCTAACAATACAATCTACAACTTGTGGAATTGGTGAACCGCATATTCATTTTATTGTGCGTTTACACGAGGAGTATGGGCTTATTTCTTGGACTTGTTTGGTGTCTTGACTTGTTACCCTAATTTGGTTAGAGTTATGTTTGATTCTTGGATGCAATTGGGAGCTTCATTCAGGATGGTGAGAAGGATCCTACGGTCTATCATCCCGTTTGCCATATTTTGGAGTATATGCATCATCCCGTTTGCCATATTTTGAGGGGTTAGCTATCATCACTTCTTGAGAAATAACATGCCCGAGATTGTTCAACCTTTTCTTTTCAAAGCTACATTTAGGCCACCTAACAAACAAGTTATAATTGTGAAGGATAAAAGAAGCAATCTTCAAATCAGTTAGGTGTTCCAAACCTGACGAAGGCATAGGTGTTCCAATCATGCCTTGCCGCCTGACTTCCCTTGGACCAACGTTGCTTATTTCCACAATAATGCCTGTAGCAACTTATTAGGAAGGATTCAAAGAGACCATGTAACTTGAGAGTTTCTCAAACTGAGTCCGATCCTCCTGCTGGTCGGAAGTCTATGTTAATTTGCTCAAGTCTCCTGCAAAGTCCTCATTTCTTATCTAAACCTTTCCATAAGAGCCCCCATGAGGTTTAAACATAAGATAGCTCCCACAGTGTAGCACATGTAATGTTCACATGATGGATTGACAGACCAATGGAGATTATTCATAGAAACTAAACAAATACTTCTACATATCAGCCCTACAAAAGAACTCTCCCATTCAAAGTAGACCTCTTGCCAAATCAGCAAGGTGTGAGAAGAGTATGGAACATCACAATATGCTAAATTACTATAAATGGATTTTAGAATTTTAAGATTTAGAGGCAAACGGGAAGTTTGGTTCACCTTTCTTGTGCGAAAAAAGTAGCAGTTTTTTTTCTTAAGAGGTCCTTAAAATGACTTGGGGACACTGTCACAAAATTTTCAGAAGTTCGAAAATTTTGGCAAATAAGGGGTGATTAATTCACCGAGTATCCACATAGCCCTTTACTCATCTGCTTTATTTTTTAGATGTTGGCTTATTTATCAATCTGATTGTTGGATTCAGTGCTCCAAAAAAAAAAAAAAAACCCCAATTGTTGTTATTTTTCAGCTTCTGCGGCTGCATCCCAAAAACGATTGAGATTCAAAACAACAGTTGATGCATCTGAAACACAAGTGATAGAAGCCATGCAGAAGATTGCATCACACATAAAGAATCCCACTAAGTTCAGTAAAGCATCGAAGCTTGCCATGCAATTGATTCAGGCTGGCAGTGTCAAGCCTGGAACCAGTGATCACTTCTTTGCTATATTAGAAGCTGCAATGTCATCAACCAAAGCCTGTACGGATGCTTCTCTAAGAGCAGAGTATCATGCCTTATTTTCTGCAGCTCAAGATGTTGTTGATGTGAGGTTTTTTCCTTCGTGTGAACTTAGATAAATTTTGCCTGTCTTCCAGGATTTCTTTTATCATAAGTTTTTTATTTGCAGTGCCTGAGTAAGAAGCAGAAAGATCAATTATCTACATGGACCATTAGGGCAGTGGTGGGAAATGATCTATACACAGATGACAGCTTTGTGGTATGCACACTCGGCCCTGGTTTTGTTTCGCTTTTGTAGTTCTGCAAAACTTAGTGGTTCGACTCATTTTAGTTATGAATAAGAACTCTAATGGGTTCTTTGAGTAAGTTTCATTTTACCTCCTTTGATGTTGTACGTTCATCATACATTTTTCATAATCTATATGAAATCTACCTTTGAGCAAGTTCTATTTTCTCCCATTTATACATGTTTCTATTACATAGTTTATTAGCATTTCTTATGTTGTCAAAAATATACTGCCAATTTTTTTACCTAAGACCAAATTTGAAAATTGTATTGTATCAGATTCCATCACTAATACCCATATATGTTCCATTGTGTAATGGTCCACCTTGATTTTTCAAGTTGGGTTTGGTTTATTTAGGCATTTAAAATTCAATTTCATAAGATGCAAACTTTTTAAAGCAGAGAAATCTGAAAAATTAGATTTTAAGTGCTGGCATTTGATTCTACACACTGTGATTCCACTTGTCTAAATCTAGGATAAAATCATGCTTGTCAAACTTGTTTCTTGAGTTTGGCAGTTAAAGACTGAACTCATGAATTTGGCTATGCAAATTAAGTTGTTGTGGATAGGACAAACTAACCTGTTGAGTATGATTGTCCTGGCCAAGTATGGTTTCTCTGAGAGGAGTGTCAGAAGATGTGTAATTGATGTGAAACTCTTACTATTTGACAGCTCTAAGTGCTTAACAAAATAACTAGTGCTACCTTTGTTGACTCTGTAAAGGTGCTTGAACCCCACTGAAAGAGGACATTTGTTCAAACTTTTTCATGGAAGTAAACTTTTGCAACTCCATTAAGGAATTTCAACGACTGGGAGATAATTGAGGTAACATCTCTCTTAGATCTCTTAAATTCTCTCCAATTGAGAGAGAACGAGCATGATAGGAGAGAATGGTTCAAGGTTAAGAATAAGAGATTTTCTATTAGTTCTTTCTATAAATGCTTGCTTCCGTCATTTGAGGTCTCTTTCTTGGCGTCCATCATTTGTCTGTCCTTGTTCCGTCTAAGGTATCTTTTTTTATGTAGCTTGCTTCCTTGGGTAGGATTCTCACCTTGGATAATTTGATATCTCGGGGGTCGCCTACTCCAAACTTTTGCTTTCTTTGTTCGAGAGATGGGGGGGTATGCTAACCACATTTTAATTCATTGTTTTTTTTCCCAGGGTATTTGTATGTTCTTCTTGTCTCGTTTTTAGGTGGATTGAGTTTTCCAACAATCATTCTTCTCGCTCTAAGAAGGGTGCGGTTTCAATATCTTTTCTCTAATAGAAAAAGACATCTTTGGGCTATTCTTTCTTTGGCCATTGCTTAGGGTCTTTGGAAAGAGAAAAATAACATCTTCCAGAGAAAGGAGAGCATGTCTTAAGCGGTGATTTTGGGGTTACTTTACTTTCGGTTGAAGATGAGTAAGGACTTTGCGGGAGTGTCCTTCCAGGGCTTTGTTTTCAATTGGGACTCCATTTATGACACTTAGCTCTCTTTAGGGCATGTTTTTTTGTAAAATAATTTCTCGACTGACTTGGTTCTCTCTTTCCTAGAGTTTATCACCCAAGGGGCTAGGGAGCTAAAATGAAATTAAATCTCCAATTGCCTCATCTTCATTTGAAGCTCAATCTATGGAAGTGGAGGAATCATCAACAACCTAGGATTCCAAAAATGATTTTGTAAATTCAGATGCCTTTTAAAACAATGTTCTGCTTCGTTGAAGTCCATGGGCCCCATAAACGCTGGTTTGTACAGTTATAAACAATGCTTTTCTTCATCTTGAACTAGCATAGATAAATATAGTAGAGTAACTGTTGTCTTAGGATGCTGAGGATGATATCCTCTAGGTATTGGGGATCTTAAAGAACACATTAATCAAAATTGGAGACGTTAATCAGCTTTTTTTTTAAGCTGCCAACACTCCCCTTGCCCTAGGCACTCAGTTAGATGCTGGTAGAGTTTGTGTTTCTTGGTACTCAGTTTGGAATTTGAACCGTGATTGCTAAGAAACTGCAGTTATGACACTCCTGCACTTGAATCAGTTCACATTCTAAAACCCTCTTGAGGTGTATATTTCTTGGTTCAACTGGAATGGTAGTTCAAATTTCTCTTGAATTCAGTTTTAAGTGTTGGTCTTCAATCTTTATACATTATGTTTGGCTTCACATCTGTCCCGTTTCTTTCAATATCTTGAACATGATATTAGTGGAAGACTAGAAGTTATTCACTGACCAGTTATACGTAAAGACCAAATATTCGAACTGTTGAATGTGTGCTACAGTATTTGAAAAGATGCCTTTCTTTGAACTTGTTTTCGCACTGTGATCAATCATTTATTTTGTGCTTGTGTTTTGTTCTGGTGGGAACATGTCATAGTTTTCAAAAGCAGCTGGACGGATAAAAGAAGCCATATCTAGTCTTCCAGTTGCCACCAAGGATGACGACGTGGAGGAAGCCGAGGCCTTGAAAGATAAAAATGAAGTAACAGGTGCAGATGGTCGAGACCAGGAGAATATTCCCTCATCTGCTTCATCTCAATTAAATGAGAAAGTAGAGCTCGATCCTTTTGGGCTAGATGCTCTTCTTCCTGGCACATCAAGGAAAGATGAAAGAGCAAAGGAAAAGAAAGAGGCAGTAGCTCTGACCAAGAAGGCAGAAGAGGAGTCCAAGAGATTTCTCAAGTCACAAAGAGAAGCTTTAATTCTGTGTCTAGAGATTTCTGCTCGGCGTTACCGAATCCCATGGTTAGATATTATGACTCACCCTTCCACTAATTTCTCTTTAGTTTCTGTGTTCTGATGGTGTAGTGTCTTACACTGTTTTGTTTCTATTTTTATTTTTCTATAGGTGTCAAACTGTCATAGATATCTTGGTAAAGCATGCCGTTGAGAACATAGAGAGGTTCACATCTCAACAAAGGGATGCAATCGAGAAACTTTGGGCATCTATACGTGAACAGCATACTCGTAGGAAACAAGGGAAATCTGTAACTGGGAAACTCGACATGAATGGTTTTGAATGGCTTCAAGAAAAATATGCCAATGAAAAGATCAGCATTCGACATGCAGTTGGAGGTGGGGGTGACCGTCATGCAGAACAATGGCTTGGTTAATCGCCAACTTTTACTTCTATTTTGTATCACAAAATTGCTGATAACTGTGCCAAAAAAAAGAAGGTTCAAGCATTCAATTTGGTTATAAATTACTACTTCTTGTGATGCATGTAGAACTTGTGTTATAATTTGAAAAATGTTTTATCCCATTACTACCAATAATCTTTGCAAGAACAAGATCCTTCACTGAAGTGGTGGAAACGGTTACGGTCCCTGACAATTATTACTCTTCCATAGATCTTAGATAGAAGCTTTGTTGCAGAATGGCAATCATCACAAACTCGTAGATTCTTCACAATACGAATTGGGGTGCTTGGAGCTGTACTAATGAGACCAAAGGCCATGGCCAATTTCTCGCTATGTTGGGTAAGTGCCGTTTCTTTCTCTTCCTCATCTATGTTTAGCAGCACAGCTGATGTGTTAGCCTCATAGCCTACTTTCTTTAATTTCATGCCCATCTCAACTAGCATCTCAAATATTTCATTTGTCTGTGGGTGTGACCTATCTCCCATAATGAACTCATGCACAGAGCCATTAACTTCGATTGAGCTGATACCTGGTGCTTTCTTAATTCCTGTATCCTTCATAGTTTTTCTCACCTCCGCAACATCATTCCATCTATTTGCTGTGGCATAGATGTTTGACATAAGTACGTTGTAACCACAACTATTAGGCTCCATTTCAAGAAGTCTCCTTGCTGCCAATTCTCCTAATCTCAGATTTTTGTGAAGCTTACAAGCAGCAAGAAGGGCACCCCACACTATGATGTTGGGCCTAATGGGCATTCTGTTGATCATGTCATGTGCCTCATCAAGCAGTCCAGCTCGACCAAGAAGGTCGACCATACAACCATAGTGCTCAACCTTTGGGATCACTCCAAACTCATGTAGCATGCACCCAAAAATCTTCTTCCCCTCTGTCACCAACCCTGCATGACTACAAGCATGCAAAGCTCCAATAAATGTAATATCATTGGGCTTGATTTCAGTTCTCTTCAGTTGGGAGAACAGTTTTAGGGCTTCCTCCCCATAACCATGCATTGCTAATCCACCCATCATGGCATTCCACATATAAATATCTCTATCAATTGCTTTATCAAATATCCGACGTGCCCGCTCTATATCCCCACACTTTGCATACATGTCAATCAGAGTGGTCGTCAGTATCACATCTGACAGTATCCCTTCCTTGTCTATGTAAGCATGGATCCACATTCCTAGGTCGAGGGCTCCTGCTTCCGCACACAGAGACAGTAGATTAACCATAGTTACTTCATTCGGCCTCACACCCACATTCCTCATCTGGACAAAGAGTTCGAGGGCCTTGTCCAGGCATTTGGCCTGGGCATATCCTGAGATCATGGCTGTCCACAACATAATATCTCTCTCACGTGTACCGTCAAATAGAGTTCTCGCCTTCTCTATCTCACCACACTTGCCATACATATCTACCATGGCTGTAGCTATCGCTAATGACATTCTTAGTCCATTTCTGAGTATGTAAGCGTGCAGTTGCTTACCGAGCTCCAGAGCTCCTATGAATCCACACTCTAAAACCAGACTCAGCATTGTAATCTCGTTCGGATACACGTTCTCTTCATGCATGTTCACAAAATGTTTTACTCCCTCTTCTAAGTTGTTGCAGTGAATATAACCTGCGATCATGGCAGTCCATGATACAACGCTTTTCTGTTTCAGTTTGTCGAAGAGCCTTCGTGCAAGAGTTATACTTCCACACTTGGCATACATGTCTATCAAAGCAGTAGTAATGGGTACACCAATCGTTCCCGTGTTGATGTTCTTTATCACATATGCATGCATTGGCCTCGCCATCTTAGAATTTGCCAAGTCTGCAAAGAGATTTACCATATTTATCATAGAAATTTCACTGGGCTTTACTCGCCAAAAATGCATTTCTCTTATGAGATCCAAAGCTTCGTTGTAGAATCTGTACCGACTATAGCACCTGATCATTGTACTCCAAGTAACAACATCTCTTTCAGGCATAGTATTGAATACCCCTCGTGCGGAGTCCATACTTGCACATTCAGTGTACATCTGGATCAAAGCGTTCTGTATGAAAACATCCCAATCCAACCCAATTTTCATAGCAAAACCATGGATTTCTTTCCCCTGTTGAGTCCATGCGAGCTGTCCACATGCTTTGAGGATCGACGGAACAGTGAAATTGTCTACATCAATGTTCAATTTCCTCATGTGAACATAGATGCTTATGGCTTCTTTAGGCCGCTTGTTCTTTATGTAAGAGGTGATAAAGAAGTTGAATTGTGATGCAGGACTAGAATGAGGTTGAAATGATACGTCAAAAGAAATTGAATGGTTGTTGTCGAAATAGGTTTTGATCGTGTAGGCATGCATTTGCTTGGTCTCTTCCAAGTTGGTTAGTTCACGATACGAGGAATGGTTGAGTATGGTTTTGGGATGAGGGCTGGGTTTCTGAAGTTTTTGAATTTTGAAGGGGAGGAGTGAAGAAGATAACTGGGATTTGTTTGTTACCATTGGCATCAGGTCCATGTTTCTTGGTTTTGGATTTGGATTGCATGGCTAACGCACAGCCTCATATAGAGAGGTACAAGGATATTTATAACAATCGTTTCTCATCCATTTGGGTTTCAAAAACTTGACTCGGCACTTTGAATCAAGTCAACTTGATGACTCTCGACTCGGCAGATTCAAACAAATATCTTATATTAAATAAATTGTATTTCTTTAATGCTTTTGCAAATAAAAGTACATTAAGCATAACATAACATCGGTTGAGTTTTTAATATGGACTCAGGAGAATTTTTTATTCTATTCAACGAGTTTGATTAAGTGAGTTTTAATACAAAGCTGACTCAAAATTCAATCTAGCAGCTTTGGGACCCATCATTTGGTCCAAGTCAGTTCCTTCTAAAATATCTTTCTTTGTTTGGTTGGCGTCCCTTGGGAGAATTCTCACGTTGGATAATTTGATTGTTCGGGGTTGGATCACATCAAACTGTTGTCCCCTTTGTTTGATGGATAGTGAAACTGTGGATCATGTTTTAATTCATTGTTCATTTTTTCATAATATTTGGTCAACTTTTCTTGGGTTATTCTGTACTCAATGGGTCTTTCCTTGTAAGTTCTCCTCGATGTTGGAAGAGTGGGCCAACAATGCATTCTTATTCAGGAAAAGATACCTTTGGGCTATTCTCCCCTCAGCTATTGTTTGGGGGGTGTGGAACGAAAGAAATAACAGGGTGTTCAATAACAAGATGAGAAGCCCTCACGGCAGGTTCTTGGAGATTTTGGGCTTATTGTATATTTGGTCTAAACAAAACATAGATTTTACAGGAGTTACATTTGATGACTTTCTTTTTAGATGGAACTCTTTATGTAATCATTGACGTTTTAACTTTCTTTTTTATAGCTCTTTGTGAGGCCTCCTCGGCCTCTTTGTATTTTCCCCTTCATTAATACATTAATACATTATACTTATAAAATAAAAAAAAAAATTCAATCTAGTTGAGATGATCTGGTCAAGTTTTGATTAATACATTGGAATAAAACTTTAACATGGTGATGAAGAAATAAAATAAAATTTTAGACAAAATACTAAAACATCTGAGACACCAGACATCCAACAATGAAACATCAATTTAGAAGTTAAGTAAAAAAACAATCAATTCTAAAAAGAATCATGTTTCATTCTCCCATTCCATTCTATCTCAAGTATATGATAGGATCAAACCATGTGTGGACCAACCTACAATATGAATCAATCAGGCCCCTAAGCACTGCAGAGACATGGGTTGATTGATGCAAAATTTTAAATGATTGATATAAAACGTTCATCATCGCCTTCTTTGGTGATGACAGCAAAAATATCATTTTATTTGAGAGGAAAAACGTAAAGTGACAAATTTGTTAGAGAAGACCATATGATTGATAAAGTGAATAATGTTCGATGTAGCACAAACAAAGCAACGAGCGTTGCAAGATCATTGAATTTAATCCTTTGTTAAAAATATTTATCCAGTTTGTTTGATAATGAATTTCTCCTAATAAATCATTAATTTGAGATTTTTTTTAATGATTGTTGAATTCAGTAGTTGAATCAACTAATTTCATATTGAATCAAATATTTTCGTATTTATTCATTCATCATTTTGTGAATTTACCATATAATATGCTCCGCCCATGAATGCAAAATGAGTAGAATTTCCATATTGTATATATATGATATTCTATTATTTATTTCATCATGGGCTTTTTACCTATCAATAATTTTTTTTCCATTTTTCATTTTTCATTCTCACATTGCTGATGCGAAGGTGCACACATAACTATATATGCTTTTCACTCATAAGGTGCCATACACACATTCATGTTAGTAATGTGAGAATCGATGTCAATTTTAATGTTACTTCAGCACTTTCCTTTTTTCCAAAAACCTTTTCTGATTGAAATACTCAAATCAAATGAGTATAAATTAGCAATCAAGGTGGGTGAGAGGCTAAAAAAACGATATTATTGGGAGTTGGATAATGTTACTCAACTCCCGGAGTAGAGGAACAACACTGAATGAGCAAAAAGGAGGGAGGGACCTAAAATGCGCCAAGAGACTCGAAACGTATACGAGAAGCTGTAAGAGGCAGAAAACTATAAAACATTCTCTCCACTCTCCACTCTCCACTCTCTCTGTCTCTCTCTCACACACACACATAAATAATACACAGAGAGGGTTTTGGTTTTGGAGGTGCGCAGGTTAAGGAAATGGCGAATCCACCAAAGCCATGGAAGGCCGAGTACGCGAAGTCATCTAGGTCTTCCTGCAAAACCTGCAAGACTACCATTGACAAGGAGAAGTTTAGATTAGGGAAAATGGTCCAAGCTACCCAATTCGACGGCTTCATGCCTGTAATAAAAAACCTCCTTCATCTCAACTTTACTTCTCTTTCGATTGATTTCTTTAACATTGTTGAATGTGTGATCGATTGATTATAGGTATTTATTTGAACGGGTTTCTTGAATGATTCTTTTACATTTTCTTTCAGAAATTTATGTATCCATTTGACCCCATACGATGCTTTATAATCGTACCCTAAAAAAAGAAACATTTTGATTCTTCGTTATTTTGATCTCACATTGATAAAGTTGTCGACTTTGTAATGTAAGAATGTGTCAATGTTTGATGTTTATGTTGTTTGGTTGAAATTCCAAACTGGATTTTGGAATACAAGGGGAATGGACGCTTAGTAGTTGTCTCGTCGCCAAACCTATGTCTTGGTTTCTTTCTTGGTGTGTAAATTTCTCCGTATTTTGAGGATTTTGTTCAAAGAGTTGTGTGATATCTTTGGTTATATACAGTTATACACCGATAAAATATATATATATATATATATATTTGATATTTTAAATTATAATTTTTTTATTCTGTTAATGTAGTAATTTTGCACATATTACCATATAGAGAGTCCGGGTTCTAAGGGTTCTGTTTTAAGTGTCTTCTATTTGTCATCACTAATGGGAGATAGTTGTCTTTTTATCAGGTTAGTACAGTGTTTAGATGTCATGGGGATCGTACTCCCCCAGACATTAGAGTTTGAAGTTGACCACCATCACTCGTCAAGTTCCCTACACTCACGAATGTTTGCTCTACCTTTTTATGGGACGACTTACACACCAAAAATCAGTCCAAATGGCAGTTTCTATATGTTATGGGTGATTTTCTAGCTGTTGGATTGAGCAGTTTTGGGGGCCTAAAAGAATGTGCTACCAAACTCGTGTTCTTCTTTAGTTTGAATGCTGGAAGATGTTTCATTGCCAATGTCCGATTGTAATTCTAAGATACGAATTGAGTTTAAGTGTGTAGCTTGTTATGTTTTTCTATCATTATGGTGTGGTAACCTTTTTTGCTTTGCTGAAGAAAATTTTTATGAGCTATAATAGATTGTTTTTCTGCACATTATTTTCTTTGTTATAGGAAATTGCCATTGTTTCTTTTGGCATCTATTCTTCATCGTTTCTGCTATGTTAATAAACCTATCAACCAGTGAAAGAAAATCTGAGTTATATTTGTTTCTTGAACCAGATGTGGAATCACGCTGATTGCATACTGAAGAAAGCAAACCAGATCAAATCGTATGTATTATCATAATTGTTTACCATGACTTTCAATGGAGAAGTTATTTGAATTCAATTGTTTTGCTCATTTGATAATTTACTTTTATGTTTTTGTATTATAATCTCAGCCCTGACGACGTTGAAGGAATCGATTCACTTCGGTGGGAAGATCAGCAGAAGATACGAAAGTTCATAGAGGGTGGTGTTTCCTCAAATACTACAACTGTTGCTGTAAATGAATGTGGTGTTGAGGTTTCACAAACTTCTCGCGCTACTTGCCGGCAATGCAATCAGAAGATTATGAAAGGCGAGGTTGGTCATTATTACTTCTTGATTTTTCATCTATTGGTTGGCTTGGTTTCTTATTATTGTTTCTGATTCTATGCTGCTTAAGAAGTAATTGTTTATGACTTGTAAGTCCTGAGGAACTGGTTAGTCATGAAAGACGATGTGAAAAGAAAAATTCTCAAGCCGATGTTGAGTTTTTAAGCTGATAATGGATTACCAATTCCTTTTGGTGTTGTTTTGCATTACCATACGTGAGAAATAAATGTTTGGAGGGAAATTAATAAGGAGATGTGCCAAATTAGACAATTTCATCTTGAGTACAAGAGTGTGTTACTTTATGTATGTTTTTTAGTTTAGTGTCCACAGTGCATCATTTATTGACCTACTTTTAGGAAAGATGCTTTGAATGGAGATGAAGAATTCAATATCTTTTCTTCTCCAAAATACTTTAAAAATGCTATCCTCATGCATAACTACTACATTTGAAGTCCTTTCATCGAAAGAGTTATCCTATTTAATGACAAGGCACTTTTCACTTTTTTGCTGTCTTGACAAGTAGTGATGTGGGCTTGCAGCTATGGAAATTCTCCACTTTTTTCATAATTTTCTTTATTTAAAAAAAAAAAAAAAACAAAAATTCTAAAAGAGGCGATGACTACCAACAACCAAAGTGGAGTTGGTTTGTTCCATCCATAGTTCAAATTTGTGTCATTTTGGAATGTCTCACACAGACATCTTCATCTTGTTGGGATCGGAACGAAACATTGGATGACTATCTCAAGGTTGCCTTCGTATATTGTTTCAATTTTCCCTTGACTGAGACAGTGCCTTGAAACGGAATTTAAACCATGGTACAATCCTTGACATATACTTTGTGCATATTTGTAATGTCCTTATTTTCTTTCTCAGTTTTGCATAATGCGACCAACAACCCTGTTTGCTCTAGGATGTATATGCTTTGAATGCTTAGTCACTCCATTCATCATATAAGACCACCCTCAATATATTTATTGATGCACAGAAATAAGTTAGATAATAGTTGAATACTTTTTCCTTTTGATTATATCTTGTCACATTTTGGTTTGTTTAGGTCCGCATATCTACCAAGCCTGATGGACAAGGTGCCAGAGGCTTGGCATGGCACCATGCCAAATGTTTTCTAGAGTCATCTCCATCTACCGAAGTAGAGAAATTGTCAGGTTGGGAAAGCCTTTCAGTTGCTGATCGGGAAGCTGTTCGTTCAGTTGCTAAAAAAGGCATTTCCACCTCCAAAAGTGGTATGAAATTCCATTTACATTTATATGATCCTCGCTGATGATTGGTTGAACAATATTTCGAGGCTTTATGCTTTATTGTTTACTAAAACTTTGAGGTCCTTTTCAGCTTTGAAAAATGAGGCACAGGAGGATGAAGAACTTCTGCAAAAATCTTCCAAAGGTGGAACTAAACGTAAAAGAAATGTTAGTGGTGACCAGAAGTCAAAAATCACTAAAGCTGAGGGAAATGTTTCCGTTAGCAGATTACCAACAGAAAAGAATGCCAGTGAGTCGGGGAATCAAAATGCAAATGCTTCTGATCTGGAGAGTAAGATGGAAGCTCAGAGTAAAGAATTGTGGGCTATAAAAGATGAGCTCAAAAAGCATGTGACAGTAGCAGAACTGCGAGAAATGCTTGAAGCCAACAATCAATATTCAGCAGGATCAGAATTTGACTTGCGAGACCATTGGTATATCTAATCAAATGTTTTTTTTGTGTGCGTGTGTTCATGTTCAGTATAAAATTCAATTTTTATTTCTAAAACTTCTATACGTATTCTTCTTTGTCGGAAAGACTTTTAATGCTTAACTGTCTTCATTTTTCAAACTTAGGTTTCGTAAAATTTTCCCAATTATTTATGCTAAGCAGCACTTGTCTTCTGACATCCATTCTTATTTTTGTCCTGAAACTACGAACTAGACACTAATTCACTGGCATCCTTGACAGCTAAATTTATGCTCGAAGTTGTGACCTATAATTAACTCTTCTCTCTTTGAAAGTACTTGTTTGATAATGACTTTATGACTTTATTAATCATTTTATACATCACTAGAGATGATGATACTCCAGTAGAAAAATATTGCCATCATCTAGTATGTTAGGTGTGAACCTAACAGTTTCTTTTCTGTGCTTCTTGGTAAGTGCTGATGGAATGCTGTTTGGAGCCCTGGGTAGCTGCCCCATTTGCTCTGGTCCTCTTCGTTACTCTGGAAGTAAATACCGTTGCCATGGGTATTTGTCAGAGTGGAGCAAATGTTCTTACTCTGCTACTGAACCCGAACGTCTTAAGGGCAAGTGGAAAATTCCAGAAGGAACAAGTAATCAATATCTTTGCAAGGTACACAACCTTTAGACATTCTAAACAGCAGTGTATACAGACTATTATTTCGTTAACAAAATCTGGAATGCTTCACTGTTTGCAGTGGTTTAAATCGCAAAAAGGAAAAAAACCTGTTCGGTTTCTGCCTCCAGCATCTTCCAACAATACTCCGGGAAGTCAAGTCGCTAAAGGAATGTCTCCATCATCAAAAAGTGAAAGATTGGAAGGCTTGAAAGTCGCAATTGTGGGAGTACCCAAGGAATCCATGGTAGGATCTATCCTTTATTTTAATATGGCACATTTTTTTCTTTACATGATGTTTACGAGTAAACAGTATCTGCAATTTTTTTTTTGTTTTTGTTTTAAGCACTTTTGACAGTATCCTGATTTCTGCTGATGCTAGAATCTGTATTTTGTTGCAAAATATAGTACTTCACTCTTTCTTTTTCTTGATGTTTGGGTGACAACAGTATCTTTAAGAATGCCTGTTTGTTTTTTTTTTTTTTTCTAAGTGCTTTTAATGGTACCTTGATTTACTGGACTTGGGTCTAAGTTTAATAAGAGGCAATGTGCAGGAGGGATGGAGGAGTAAAATTGAGGGTGCAGGTGGAATGTTTCATGCCAAGATCAAGAAAGGTATGCATTCCATGTGCTGGAGTTTGATTTGCAATACTTGTCCGTTCTCTAATTTTCTGGAATTGGATATGGAATCTGTCTTTCCTCTCTCTCTTTCTCTGGTAATATTGAGTTGATATGAATTAATGTAAATGCTATCTCTCTGTCGTGTTTTATATTGCAGACACTAAATGCTTGGTTGTGAGTGGGGAGTTAGATGATGAAACTCCTGAGTTCAGAAAAGCAAGGTAGATTTGCTGTTGATATACGCATTTGAAGTAGGTTATTTGTATTTGGTTGAGGGGTGTTTTTGGACATGTAAAGATTTACTGGTACTATCTGTACAGGAGGATGAAATTACCCATTGTGAGGGAACAGTATTTAGTTGACTGTGCTAAAATGCAAAAGATGCTTCCATTTGAGCAGTATAAAGTTGAACTTGATGGCGAAGCTTCGAGAAGTATGGTAACTGTGAAAGTCAAAGGGAGTAGTGCGGTGCATGAATCGTCTGGTCTGCAAGATTCAGGTCACATTCTTGAGGTTGGGAAAAGCATCTACAATACGACCTTGAGCATGTCTGACCTATCAACTGGCATCAACAGGTGGATTTAATTTATTTCAAAATCCTCATTTTGTATTTTAAGTTTATTATACTACATTTTGCATGGATTGCTGTAGCTTTTTGTGGATATCATACATTGTACTAGCATAATAATTATCAAAATGTCCATAAATGGGAACCATTCTTACTACTAACACATGATTATGGATTAGAATTGTAGTTTCTACATTGTTCTGCTAGGTTTTCCCAATATACGGGTTGTACCGTTGAAGATGCCTGCTCTCTAAGTTGGTAACTTCTATGGATGTTCTTAGATTTTATACTTCCATTCTTGTTAAATGTGTCTTGACTGGATCATGTGGTACTTTCATAGTTGCACTTGGCTCAGTTGGTTACATGAAACATTGATGAAAATCATAATTGATGAGTTCACTTTGTTGCGAACATTATAAAAATGCGATGCAGGTATGCTGCTTATCTCTGTTTAAGCAGAGTTTTACTTTTGGCATTACCTATAATAAATTATTTTTTGATAAGTATGGTCTATTTCAAAAAAGAAAAGAAAAAAGAAACAGAAGGACGAGGTGACCCCTTTTTTAGTACGGTGACCCCCTTTTTAGTACAAAAGAACAATAAGAAAGAACGACAGAAAGAAAGAATACAACACATAAAGAGAATAAAAGAATACAAATTTAACTAGTATACAAAGCATCCCATCTAAAAGCAAGATCCTCAAAGAACACTCCTTTGGAATATTTACTCAGCCTGTGTCAGCAAAAAAGCAAGCCAAAATGTCCAGAATCAATCACTTCATTAACCGATTCCTCATTTCCATGAAAGACTTCTATTCCTCTCCTTCCAAAGTCCCAACAAATCCCAGAAGGGACAATGGACCAAAGAATTTTTATTCTTTTAGGGAATACATTGAAACTCCACCCATGGAATAAAGACAAAACATATTGTGAGAAGATCCAATCTACATGGAAAAGGTATAGAAAATGTGCCAAAATCTTAGAAGCAAAGGAACAATGAATTAGAATGTGACTCCCGGACTCCCCATTCGCCTTACAAAGAGAACACAAATTTAGTATAGGCAAACCACACTTGATAATATTATTCAAGGTTAGAATTTTCTCCAAGGAGGTCAACCAGATGAAAAACAAAAAAGATCTTTAGATGGAACAAGGGAAGATCAAACTGATGACACTGTAAAGATGAAGTCGTATTTGGGCAATAATGCTTTATGGAAGGAACTCACTGAAAAGTTTTTCTCCCTATTTTCGTTCCACTCCCTTCTATTTTCCTCAGATGGCACAATTGGATGACATGGAGAAGATCTAGAAGGGATGCCACCTCTTGAATCTTCCAATCGTTGAAATGTCTCTTGAAACCCAGATCCCAATAAACTTCGTTCCCATTGTGAATCGGGCCTTTTCTTTTGGGCTGGTAAGCTGGAGTTGACTCATCAGACCTCCTGAAGTCCCAAGAATACGGACCAAGGAAGCTCTTTAATTTGGGATTGAACTGTTTCATTGTCTTTGTGTTGACCATCATATCCTGAAATTATTTACACACTTGAACCATAATAATATTAGTTAGTAATTTAACTTTTCTACCATTAATACCACAACAGAAGATATAGGGAATACCCGTCCTCTCCCCACTCTTTGAGAATGTGAAAAGTTACAGTCTGCGAAGTGTGGAAAATGTGAAGAGTTTACCAACAAACTCTACTGGTCAAATATAAACCAGATTTCAGCATCCAGAGAAAATCTAAAAGGATGAACTTGACAGATTCAATGAGGGAGACAGTCTCCTAGTACCCCAAATGACACAAGCTGCGAACATATTGGAATAAAGTGAAAAATGGATGATTTCATCATGGGTCCATTATGTTTTCTTTTATGTTTCTATTGTCTTTATTTTTTTTTGACATTGTTTAGAAAATGGTCTTTTCTTGAGGTAGGACATACTATTTTAGTAGCAGTTTCATAATGGGGTAATGGTGAAAAAAATTCTATGAATACATTTAAGGGGGGATCCCCCATGGTCTTAGTGGTTGAATGAGAATTTTGTTAAAGGCAGCATTGCTGTATTTTTCAACTTTGAGGAATGATTCCTTGGTGGTGTCTTGATGCTGTTATCTTTCTTTTGATGTGATTGAGGTGGGAAGTTCCTCCACTTCAATCTTTGTCACTCTCTTCTTGTTTCTTGCCTCTCTATTTGTGTATTTTTCTCTCCTTTTCTACTTTCTTTCTAATTTTTTAAGAACTTTCTCCAAATGTATGAGGTTCTGTGATAGACATCTTACCGTTAAGAAGCTTTGGTATCATAACAAGTTTCTGCATTAGTACCTTCTAAAGTGGTTCTCTCTTTACCAAATCTAACTTAAACAGCTGTTTTAATCTTTAGATTAAATCCTAACGGGATTTTGATCCATTTAATCAAATCCTCGGGGATTTGGTTATTGCATGCTACTGTTCTTTGCCCTAGGATTTCAGGTTTTACCAGGGTGTTTTCCTATGTAGACCTTTGATAGCAGATGTTGATGTGAATGTTGATGTTGATGTCACGTCACCAATTGTAGTATTTCCCAGTGAGTGTATTCACCACAGCATCTTTTTACCACTGACATTTCACCGAGGGTCTTTATTTGTACTGCACTTGACTTATGAAGCAATAGTCTAGGCGCATTTATTCAGTGACAAATTGGTGCACCAATAGTAGAAACCCAATAGTTACCAGGCCTAGATTCAACTAACCAAACACGTAGAGCTATATTAAAAAAGAGAGGGATAAAGACTTCCTTAGATGAGCATTAGGAGGTACTGGAACCTGTGGGAAGATGAGAAGTAGCATATAACATAAGATAAAGTTAACAGACGTGCAATGAGTTGAGATGTGCAGAATACAAATAACGTTTCCATGTGAAGGTACAGGATAAAAGTTCGGAGTTGCCCTTGGAAGAAATGAAGATATTCACCTGATTGGAATTTGTGATGACTGTTCTATATTAGGGTTAAGCTTGAAGTGTCTACATTGTGATAAATATAGTTTGAAACTTATGTTGGTTGAAAATCAGACCATTAAAGTTTCTTTTATTTGCATGGATGAGTTAAAGGACTGTGGTGTGTGTTAGTCACTCTGAGCAGCTAAGCCAGCCTTTATTTTAGTGGGAGATCTACTTCCCAACAGCTTGTTTCCACATTAGTGTTTTTTTTTTTTCTTCTAATTGTGTATTTATTGTAGCAAGTTGGATTTGATTTATGAACCTAGTGGTCTCTTTGGTTGTGTTGTTGCAAGGGATATCTCATTACCTTTTAAAGTGTCATTTAAACCAACTGCCCCCCCCCCCCCCCCGCTCTCTTTTTTTTTGCAAATTTCTATATTCTTGATTAAAATTTTGAGTTCTAATCATATTATCCATTTTATCTGAAGTTACTATATTCTTCAAGTCATCGAAGACGACAAAGGGTCCGACTGTCATGTATTCCGCAAGTGGGGCCGTGTTGGAAGTGATAAGATTGGTGGAAGCAAATTGGAAGAGATGTCAAAATCTGATGCAATCGAAGAATTTAAACGGTTATTCGCAGAGAAGACAGGGAATTCTTGGTTAGCATGGGAACAGAAAAAGAATTTTCAGAAGCAGCCTGGCAGATTCTTCCCACTTGACATTGTATGATTTGTTTTCTTTGCTTAAGTTTTCTGAAATGTTAAATGCTTCTTGCTGAGATGTATCGGTTGTTTTCTTACACAATTTTGTATTGGACTTTTTAGGATTATGGGGTCGACAAACAGAGTTTGAAGAAGAAAAATCCCAGCAATACAAAGAGCCAACTGGCTCCTCCATTAGAAGAATTGATGAAAATGCTCTTTAATGTAGAAACATACAGGTAATGAACTGGTTCTCCTCCACTTCGTTATCTTTTGATCAATTTAGTGTAGTCCTATGATCATGTGCCCAAAAACAACTATTCATACTACTTGCAGGGCTGCCATGATGGAATTCGAGATTAATATGACTGAAATGCCTCTTGGAAAGCTGAGCAAACGTAACATCCAGAAGGGTATGCGTTTTGCTAAAATCTTTCATTATGATACTAAGCTACTCCATTCACTGACTTCCTGTAGAAATGTTTTTTTATTTATTTATTATCACGCGTGCTTAAATTGTTATTTTTTTTTTCAGGTTTTGAAGCATTGACAGAGATACAGAATCTTTTTAACAGTAGTCAGAACTTATCTATTAAGGAGAGCTTGCTTGTAGATGCAAGCAATCGCTTTTTCACTTTAATCCCTTCGATTCATCCACATGTCATTAGAGAAGAAGATGATTTTAGGTCTAAGGTATGGGATGCTACACACAATTGTATTTTTGTTAGTTCCCTGCTTATTCATAATTTCAAGGCTTCCATTAGAGGTTGTGTGGCTCACTTGTTATTAATAGTATCAGCTTATGCCACCAGTCACCACATCCTATTTTGAACTACTTTTCTCATTCTCTTTTTTGTCGTTAGTTCTATTTGAAGTTTTTTATTGATTTTCTATCATTTACTTTGGAGGGGTAGAAATCTTGAGTCTGACTTCTGAGTATAATTTATTTTTTTGATGGGCATAAGAAAATTCTGAGTTCTGAGTATAATCTAATGCATGCATTTGTTTACTTAGAATTAACATGGGCTCAAACATCAGCTCTTAAATTCTACTTTTGAAATGAAGAGCTTTGTACATCAAACTAATCAATTTGTTGATGTTTTTCCCCAAATTTGACTACGAAATCTATGAATAAGTAAAGATTGGTTTTCAATGGTTTCTTTGGCTAAAGACATGCTCAAAATAACGAAGGGCAAAGATGTTCTTATTTGTCTTCATTAGTAATGAGTCAGCATGCTATTGGTGGGTATTTTGTGTTAAAGCCCTGGGCCTGACTCATCCTCACAAAACCGACTTAGAAAAAAGAGGGTTGCCCCCGCTTTATACATTGCACCTCCCAATAGTACCTAGGCGATGTGGGACTATTCTAACACTCCCCCTCAACACCAGGGCTGGAGACACTCAGCTCTCCCCCTCCACACAGGACTGGAGATACTAACCCTACCCACCCCTGAGGTCCTCCGCTCTGATACCATGTTAAAGTCCATGGGCCTGACTCATCCTCACAAAACCGGCTTAGAAAAAAGAGGGTTGCCCCCGCTTTATACATTGCACCTCCCAATAGTACCTAGGCGATGTGGGACTATTCTAACATTTTGAACCATATGTTACTTGTTTGAATCAAGGACTGGATCCTTTCTTTCTAGTTTTTGATTTTCTTCAGTTATTTGTCATGCCAGAGAGACGCTGGTTCTAAATGGCATGTTATTATGTAAGTTTGGAGATTTATAATCTCACTTGGATCAATTCATAACTGTATTTGCATTGTTTTATTGGGGGCTTTGCTTTGCAAAATAGGATATCCCTGTGTTCTTTTTATATTGACAGTTTGATTTCACCTCCGTTTTAGGTTGCTGAATTCTGTGCATTTTGATAGCACAGTTCTCCTACCCCTAACCATTACTGTCAACACTCTTGCATTCCTAAAAAAGAATTTTGACACTCCAAGGTATTTGAGAGTTATAGTAAAACAAGTACGTGGTGCAAAATTTTTAAGAGTAACCAACTTCCTAAACTTTTCTTATGGTGGACTGATGCCAAGTCTATCCAAAAGTCGATCTGCATTCTTTTTAACTTTACCCACTTTCTAAAGAATGAGAAAGCATAAAATGAACGTAGTTTGGTTCCAGAATAAAAGATACGGTCTAATGTTTGGGAACATATGTTCCACAAGACCTGCAATAGCAAGGCAAACATTGCTGTGGTAGTCAGCGTTATTTTAGTAGTTACTGGAATGTATTGGAAAAAAAATATTGTGTGGGACGTTTAAAAATAATCAACATGTTGATATTCTCCAATATAGTTTTGAACTCAAAAATACAAGTAAGAATCTATAAATGTCCTTAATATAGGAAGATACATGTCTTGATGGCAGCGTGGCTTTAGATAGTGTTGAATGGCGAAATGTTGTCAGGTCACCAATAATGATGATGGTTGAACAGACATAAGTAACTGTAACTCTCTAGGACAACGGAAGTTATTGTGTAACTGAAAATCTGGTCTATGGAATGATTTGGACAATTCTTCTTTTATGTACTCCATTGTAGGTGAAAATGTTGGAAGCTCTTCAAGACATTGAAATAGCTTCTAGGCTGGTTGGTTTTGATGTCGACAATGATGACTCCCTTGATGAGAAGTATAAAAAGCTCCACTGTAACATTTCACCTCTGCCTCGTGATAGTGAAGATTATCAGTTAGTTGAGAAGTATCTCCGTAGTACTCATGCCCCCACGCACACGGTGAGTCAAACAACAGATGTTCCCTTCTGATGGTTTTGATTGGATGAGTTCTAGTTTCATTTTATTAATTCTTATCTAACTTTTGGACTGTTCCTTAGGGTTGGACTCTTGAACTTGAAGATGTTTTTACACTTGAAAGAGAAGGTGAATTTGACAAGTTTGCTCCCTACAGAGAGAAACTTAAGAATAAGATGCTTCTCTGGCATGGTAAGTCAAGACCGCTGTTTAAATTACAGAACACAGGAGTTCTACCGTGCCCGGCCGATGAGATTATTTCTTTGAATTTTGCCAAAAATCAGGATTGGTGGGACACTGTTTGAGCACCCAATACTCTTTCTAGCACAATGAGACGCATTTTATCTGACATAATTTTGCGATTTGCGAGACCTAAGAAAATAAAGCTGAAAGCTTTGTGTTTGGCAGGTTCCCGGTTGACGAACTTTGTGGGTATCTTCAACCAAGGACTAAGAATAGCACCTCCAGAAGCTCCAGCAACTGGCTATATGGTCTCTCTCTCTATTTATATGTATATATATAGGGTCAGGATTTGGGGGCAACTATTAGTTACAACTTTTTTTACACCACTAGTTGGATGTTGTAAATTTTTTCAATGCTCTCTACAACACCACTGGGTGCTGTTGGATCTTGTAAAGTGGATAGTTGTCCCCCTATCCTAACCCAGACATATATAGACACACACACACACATGTATGCCATATATGACTAACAAATTCCAATTTCTGTAATTAGTTTGGGAAAGGAGTTTACTTTGCTGACATGGTGAGCAAGAGTGCTCAATATTGCTTCACGGACAAACAGAATCCAGTAGGTCTAATGCTTCTGAGTGAAGTGGCCTTGGGAGAGATGTATGAGCTCAAGAAAGCCTTGGTAAGCCCACAAATCATAGTCTCTCTCTCATATATTTTTGTTTGCACATGTGAACAAGCATTTAAGATACATGCATGTGAAGTATGCATGCAGGTGCATATTTGCATTGAAATTACTTACAATATTCATCAAACTTTTCATCTCCTGGCAGTATATTGAAAAACCTCCGGAAGGGAAGCACTCAACTAAAGGACTTGGAAAGATGATACCTCAGCAATCAGAGTATGTTAAATGGAGGGATCAAGTGACCGTGCCTTGTGGGAAACCTGTCTCATCAAACATTAAGGCCTCTGAATTAATGTACAACGAGTATATTGTCTATGATACTGCTCAGGTTGGTCTTATTTTACATTTATTTCTTTTAGTACTAATTTACGAGTTATGAAATTTCTACATGTAACCACCATGACTGGTAGTACTATGCTTTGTGTCTGAGCTATTTACAAGGACAGAGATGGCTTACAGCCTGTTCAGTAATACTGGTTTTGGAAGAAAAACACAGTATTGGGGATGGATTTCCGTTCAGCTTTGGTTTATTATCGCAAGTAGCATCAGAAACATGTGGTTATGATAACTGTAATATATTAATAGTCAAATTTCTGCCTATTAAAATAAAAATAAATAAAGTCGAGTATTTAATACCTGCTTAGTGCTCTTTATTTATTTTTGTTTCATATAGCATGCATTTATCCTTGGGGATCGTGACTGAATTATGAAGTTTGGTTTTGGACAGGTTAAGATGCAGTTCTTATTGAAGGTGAGGTTTCACCACAAGAGGTGAGAAGAAAATAGAGGTCGGTGATGCTTTCTTTTCCACATCATGGGTTACGTTTTTTATTGTGCAAAAAGTAGGAAATGGTCTTTTTGGGTGGAGTCATAAAAATAGTGTTGTTTCTTCTATCAAATTGGGAGCCTCATGGAGATCTATTAAAAATTCTGTTTTTTGGATGAATCAAATACCGTTTATGTTAATATTGTGTGTCTGAAAATGGAATCAGGTTCATCCATCCATCCTTGATTTATACTTTTGCTGTGTACTTTTATCTGGTAGCATACATGTAGGTTGTTAGGACCCACTATTTAATGGGTCACGTTGGAGTTGTATATGCTAAGTTTTAATAGTTAGGTCTTTTAGTTGCAAGTTCGACCATCTTATTGCTATGATGTGTAACATATGCGTACAGGAGTTTTAAAAATTCATGCGGAAGGAATCTTTTCCATCATATAAAAGTTTGGCTAAATTTTGAGTATACAAGAGTGTAAGTCTAATTTATATATTTTTAATTTTAATTTGGATGGGCATTATCACTATAAAAAAAAGTTGATCTTTTGGTTTGTTTTTGCATGGAGTTTTAAACAATTGTGTTGGCAAAGTCTGTCCTTTGCCATCTCTCATTATATAATAGTAAAGAAATGATTTTAATAATTATAATTATGTCATAATCTGATGAACCCATTGGTTGGACCTAGTTGATATTGGTATATTGCCTAGTCCTCTGATTTACATAATTGATCTGATTTCACCAATCTTGTTAGTTAGAAAATTGATTTTACCTCTTAAGAGCTGTTTGTGTCATGGATGGAAGATCTGTTGTCTGCTGGCTTGGCAGACATTGCAAAGTGAGTCAAGTGTTAAGTCTTTGGGACAACGGGATATGTGCTTAATGACTAATAGGAACAAGAGATTCATGAACAACATGAAAGTGTTGGAAAAATCTGTATTTTTTTATCCAGATTTTTGTGACCAAGTAAGGATATTTGAGCTATGATTCAAGTGGGTCCCATTAGTTTTTTGAGGCTGGACCACTTAGAAACTTATTCATCTCTTTGAAGAGAATAGTTTCATGTATTAAGTTGTCAAAAATCTATTTTGGGTGAATGATAAATCGGCTCCTAAGAATCCCTATTAGCCATGGTTTGTTGTACGTGGTTTATAAGATTATTGAGTTTATAAGAGAAATTCTTTAGTCCCACATCGAATAAGAATAAGAAAATTGTCTAGTTCTTATATAGAACTTCTTATATCACTTAAGTGTATATGAGAGAGAGACTTGGATAAGTCACATATGTGTACAAGGGACCCATGGACTCAAGAAGGATTTGATCCATTGGTCCAAAATATTCTTAATGCGTGTGCGGGCACAAGATGTGTGCGCACGCGGGGGGGGGGGGGGTGCAAATTTCATCAATTTGACTTCACGTGGGTGCGTGCGTTGAAACAGTAGCGTTCGGTACGCTAGACGTATAGATTGTACTACTGCCTCTACACGTGTGATCGTTGTATCCTGGGAGATAATTGTTTATTGATCCGTGTGTACCAAGTTACGGAAACAAAATTGTCTTAAGGACATTGTGTTCAACACAAGCCTCGATCAAACTTCAATTTGTTCATTCTCGGGTATCTATCGTTTTACAAAAAGCACATTGTTCTCTTCAGTCTTCACATCCTTTGGTATACATGCAACAACCTACCTAATTATATTATTTGGGTTGTTCTTTGATGACATGTCAGTATTAAAATTTAATAGGATGAAACTTTTGATTCGATGTATGTTTGTCGGTTTTTGGTATCATCACCGAAAGACATTACCAACTAAGCTAGCTGACTCTTGCATTTATGTTATGACTTATTATTATTTGTGTTTTTGCATAATTTAAGAAGACCTATCGAATCAGGTGAACCATGCGTTTGTGTTCAGGGATCGTTTCAATACTTTTTGGGGACACTCTTAGTTTTTAATATAGAATGTAGTATTGGCCGTGCTAGGTTGGACCTGATTAGGCCCTAATGCCTGATTTCATGGAGCTCAAAAGCAAGGTTCTTAGACATTTTTCTTTGTAGTGATAAAAGTATAATTTTCTACTTCATAAGCCGTTCACCTTGGTGATATTGAACAGTTAGAGATGAAAGTTATTAAGGTTTGTTTTATTATTGGGCAATTCTTTTGGCATTTGTCTTAAAATAAAAAGAGCTTTTATTGTTCTTGTTCTTCCATTTCTCCTTGAGTGGTTTGCCCTTATTAATCTTTGGATTTTTTGAGATTTATTTTGATTAGTGGGACATTCCCAGTAAATAATTTATCTAAATGAATAAGTTTTTGTTTCTTGATTTTTATAGTAGGCAGTAAACTGATCCAACTAGCGGTTCTTGATCTTTGATGTGTATCTCGAAGCAAATATATATATATATATATATATATATATATATATATATAGGGAAATGTTCAGCACCCTAAGTTTTACCACACTTCAACAAACGTTTTTTGTCCTACATGGGTTAGAATTTTGGAATGGGCTGATTTTTGGTGAGGATGATCTCTATGATTAGAAGATCATCCTCCCCAAAAATCAGCCCATTCCGAAATGTTTAGCCCCATGTTTACAAGTTGAAAATCGTGGACCGTCCATTTTTTGTAAATCATTTTTGATGGGGTTAGAAGTTTTGGAATGAGCTGATTTTTGGTGAGGATGATCTCCTCACCATAGAGATCATCCTCACCAAAAATCAGTCCATTCCGAAACTTCTAACCATGTAGGACAAAACGCGTTTGTTAAAGTGTGTGGTAAAACTTAGGGTGCCGAACGGGACTCATATTATATATATAATATATATATATATATATATATATAATATATATATATATATATATATATATATATATACTGGTCGTTGAGTTCATATTTCCATTCCTGCTACATGTATGACAATAAGATGTAGAATGACTCCAAATTTGAAGGGTTATGTGATTAATTAATTGTGAAATAATGGTCGTAGATGCTCCAAATCCCAATAGTGAGATTATAAAAGTTATTTAATGAATAAAATAGATATTGATTAAAATAATGATATGTAGAAGATTCTTAGTCAAACAATGTCATATGACAATTAAGAAGGTACAAGGACACTTTTATCGTAACTTAAACCAACCGATCAACATAAGTATTAGATGCCCTTATTTTGTGTTTGTTTGAAGTCAAAGGAACCTTTCCCCTTTCTCTTTCTGACTCACTATAAAATAATTTATATTTAATTATTAGTTAAACACCGTCAAAAATCTCAATTGGCCAACCAATAAAAATAAAATAAAGAGGGGTTTCCCTAGTTTTGCAAGCTCTACCAGAATTCCAGGTCAATAATAATCATCATGGAAGGCTCATTTCAAAGATCTAAATTTATTTAAATAAATCATCCTCTTCCATTCAATTATAAGTCTTTGATTATATTTTGCAGTCATCTGAATCAAATAAAATGTACACTCAACATTCATTTTAGAAATTAGAGAGCTTTTTCATCAAGACTCCTCAAAAAAACAAAAAAAAAAAAAAAAAATTCTCATCTCCAACTAAAGTGTGCCACTTAGACATCATATTGGAACATCTCAGCCTCTTGTGATCACGACTTATGACTTAAGATCTAATTAAAAAAAAATCAAAAAAAGTTTTATTTATTTATGCAGATCCATCTCTTTAAAAATGAATGACTAAGTGTGAGATCTAATTTTATCTTTGATGGGGGCATAATTGAAAGTGTGCAATAGGGTCGCTACAAGAACCCTATGCTACAGAGGTCAGCTTCCAAAGTTTAAAACACAATTGGACTCTTAATCAAATTGTTTTTATACGACACCACAATCCAATATGTTTAATTTCTAAATAAAAAAAAATGTCATGTAAACATTGTATCTTGCTATAAAAATGAGACATTGTTCCGATCCTGAGGCACGACTTTCTTTATTTCCAAATTTTCTCAGTCTGTAATGTCCACGTGGTACCGTCAAGACAAGGTAAATAGTGTTACAATCCATCCATCACTAATTCGATCACCCACATTGTGGTCCCGAGTCCTGACACATCTCACAAGTTGACAAAGAAATTAAAAATGATAATGTCAGCCCCAGCCCCGATGGATTGCCATCACAAGATGGATGCACCCAATAGTTTGATGCTTGGGAGGACAGTCATCTGGGGTTGATGCCTTGAACAAAAATGGTTTTAGCGTTGGACAAAAGTGCCTAATACAATAAACAAACATGTGTTATGGGTCCAGCCTAGACCCAGCTTGCCCACCTAAAACAACGTAAAGGCTTGTCATTTGGGCACCTAACTTACAACTAAAGGGTCCCTCCTTGCCAAATCTCTACTCCTAAATTATGACCAAATGTGAAAAAAGTGTTATTTTATGAGCTTAAGTGTTCATTGGGTATGATACCTAAAAATATTAAATTTGATAAGTGGAATGATCATGATTTCCAATTTGACTAAGGGTTTGTTTGATTGCAGGGAAAAATCAATGAGAAAATCATTGTTTGCATCTGATTGCTCATTGGATTCTCATGTAAAAGTGATCTGGATAATGGATTGTTTGCTAAGCGTTTGATTGATCATGATTTTCAATTTGACTTGTGAGATAAATTTATAAGAAAAACATTATTAGCATTTGATTGTTCGTTGGATTCTCATGTTGAACGAATCAATAGACATACATGAAGGATTTTAACTTACAGAAAAGTCAATTCAAGATTTCACAAGATCACGGATGATCAATTATACAAAATCTAACGAATATAATTTTACAGATCAGTGATATTCTTGTTACACGTGGGTTTATGTGATTGGATGGTTTGGAATTATGTGAAATAACGGAATGACTTTTCTGCGAGCAAAATCTTTTTCAACATACACATATTTAAATTAAATTATCTTACATCTAAAATAACAAAGCATACCTTTCTATCTAAGAATTTTCCTTTTCTTTTCAAATGAAAAATCTATAAAGGAAGGAAGCCTACCATTTTCTCACTCTTTCATGTAGAATTTTTTTTTTTAAATCTTTTTTTTCTTTCTTTCTCTCCCACCTCTAATTGTAAATCACTATTTCATCTCTCCTATCTCCCACTTTGAATATATTGAATGCATCTAACCCTATCTTAACAATTGAAGGTGTCGGGTGCATGGTAAACAATAAACAAATAAGGTTAATAATTTTCTTTTTTAATAGTGATCATATAAGGTGTTGCACTTTAATATTTTGTTGGTTATCTAATTTGAAGAACAAATACGTTCACCATCGTTTTACATGATTTAGAAGTTAAGAATGAGCTTATTTTTTGTGAGGATGATTTCTTTGCCCGAAGAGATAACCGTCACAAAAATCAGCAAAACTTGTAATCCGTGTAAGACAAAACAAGTTGGGTCTCCAACGTGCCCTTGTGATAATGGGGGAAAAGGGTGTAATTATTGAAATGTATATTTTTCATGTACCAGCATTCCTCTAATATAATAATAAAATAAAGGAAAATCAATTGTTATAATCTAATCACGAATATAAAACCATACAATGGATAGTATTGATTTAAGACCAATCAGATTGGGATTGGATCGGATCGAATCAAGACCAATTAAAAAAGAATCAGATAAAACCCTTGTTAGATCGGGTATTGTTTTTATCGGATACTAGGATCTAGATCGGAAAAATTATCAGATTGGGATCCTATTTAATAAGGACATGATTGATCCATAAGTGATCCAATAGATTATCAAATCGGATCGTTATTATATCCCAAATCCTCAATCTAGACCTGAAGTTATCCAATCAGAATTGATTGGATTTCGTGTCTAATCCGATCCGAATTGAAAATATTGACAGGCACACCCACATAATTATGGCTAATAAGTTGAAACTTAAAAATTTATTATCTTAATTTCATGATAGGTTACATAAAATGCAAATCACCCATGAAAAAAAACTTAAAATTGAAACATGGGTTTGTTGCACAACAATACTATGGACCTATATATACCAAATCATTTCTCAACTTCATCAGCAACCGAAAACACACAACATCTTATCTATGATGTATGATTTTAAGTTTTAACTATCTACACTTTGGAACACAAAACGAGGCTACAAACGCAGTCGGCTCGTAATGAAATGGACCGGCTGGATGTTGCCACGCCTTGAAAGCCGGTTTCTCGAGCCGAGTTTCCTCTCTAGATGAAGATAAAGATGAAGATGTCTCCACCACCGTTCGATCTCCCAACTTAGGAGGAGGTGATGCTGGTGATAAAATCAACGGTGAAAGAAGAGGGATCGCAACCTTCCAATCTGACGCGAAACTCGAGGCAGGCTTCACCTGTATCGATGCTGGTGCTCGCTTCTGTAGTCTACTTGGTCGGCTTCGTTGTTCTTCGGTTGTGGAGTTTCTTCCTCGTGCGTCGGCCATGGGCGAAGATCTGTAGAGCAGTGGATGAGATTACAGTGATCAGGGATGATTGATTGATTGGTGGAGAAGAGATGGAGATGGAGATGGAGATGGAGAGATTTAAGATGAACAGAAGAGGAGGTTAGAGAGTGCTTTATAAAGGGATGAGTGCGCGCATGTGGTGCACACGTTCAAGGGATCAGATTCAGTCAAAAGGGCATAGGTGTCATGTGGGTCTGCTTAAACAGGTTAACGGCAAATATTTTCTGAGATAACGGCTATACTATTGAGTCCGACTAGCCTTACTATTACTACTACTACTACTACTAGGAATAGGATAGTGAGCAAAAAAAGGTTTTACTAAGCCTCATCCACCGTCAAAAGGACCTCGAATCGAGCTATTTTTTCCTTCACTATCTTAGTAAGGAGAGGGTTTCTCACGGGAATATCCTCATCAATTATTGACCAAATCAATCTTTGACTGACTTGTTCAACAAATATCACATTAATTCATGTTTTCAAACCATGGATCTCAACATTATTTATGATTACGTAGCAACAGGGACGAAAAATAATAAAATAATGCTGAAGTGACCTCAAGTTCGAATCTCATATCACACTTCTTAACCTGCATGTATTGGAATCATAGATTTTTTTCATTGAGATATGATTTTCATACACTTTCACGTTAAGAAGTGCCAAGTGAGATTCTAGCCTAAGCTCACTTTAGCATTATTCATAATTAAATGGCTAGAAATTCCCGATGAGGTAATTATTGGTGGATCCAACAAAGGGTCATGGGTAAGGATGGATAAATTTTTAGACAAATGTCTTAGTGAGACTCACCAAAGATGGGTCTTAGTCTTAATTCTACCTAGAGATTTCTTCAATTAAATTTGCAAAAAAGCAAAACCTTTCCAGTTGATATAACGAATTGATGGTTAAGCATGATCCCGACTTCACTCATAGACCAAATGTAGACTAACATTGAGGTATGACCTTTGTGTTCAAAACTAGGGGGTGTAGGGTGTCAATTGATCCCATTGGCTCACTAGCCCAGCAAAAAAATAAGGGTTAATGCCTTCATATTTGGCTTAATTGCAGGTGCCCAACTAACTTAATTGGTAAAGTCTTTAAGTGATGATACTAAAAACTTAGATTCAAATCCCGTCAACATCGAGTTATAGAACTTGTTAAAAATAGGTTTACCAGCAATCCAAACCTGTTAGGACCAAGTTAGGACTTAATTGACTTATGCTAAATAAGGATATAAGGTTGCAACGAGGTAAAGCCCCACTCTTTAAAGTTGGATTAGAGTGCAACCAAGCTTGACCCAAACTTGCCCGTTGATTGTCCTAGTCAAAACTAAAAGTTCCATATGAGAAATTGACAATGTCAGGGTATCGGTCATTATGCATTTTTTCTATTTCAAACAATTGATCAATGTTTCCTGTGTCAAGCTTTTGAGCCCAACTTCTTATATCAAGTGGTTGAGCACAATATTTCCCATGTGAGACAAAGGTATGAATGTTTCATTATATTAGAGAAAAAGGACCCTCACTGCAAAGAAAAAAAGCAATCTTGCCAATGATGTGAATCTCGATGAGTGATTTGGGTTAAAATTGAATTGCAAGAGTGAGTTGGTAATGTCTTTAGATGATGATATCAGAGACCTGGGTTCAAATCCCCCCATGATAAAGTTATTGAATTTATTAAAAATAGATTTACCTATCAAATAAAAAATAAAAAAATAGCATGCAGGGGGAGGATTAAGTTTGAAAATTTTCAAATCTTAATATTTAATATGTACAATTTTTTCACTAGAGTAGGTTGAATTCAACTATTTTAATCATTTTCATTGGTCCCAAACCTGGTAGATGTAAGTACCCAGTTAGAGCTTAATTGACTGAGACTCAATAAAGATGAAAGGCTGCCATACGATAAGCCCCCTTCTTTAGATTTGTATTAGAGTTGAACCAAGTCTGACCTAAACTCTTCCTTTAATTGTTTGAACTCCAATAAAAATTTGCCACCTAACCTATTTTTAGAAACCCGACACCGTTATGGATTGTGACTCTTGCTCAATATATCCTACAATCTCAAGCATTGCCACGTGTTCTCCATTTTTTTCTTTAGAAAATGCTGGAATGAGACACGGTATTTACTGCAATTCTCAGAAGTCTGACATGGAGATGCATACATAATCGTAGATGATTTTTACTCGTATCCACAAGTCTAACGTGGGATGTGCACATAATCATAGATGTGTTTTCTCATGATACGAGTAAAAATCATCTTTGATTATGTATGCATCTCTACGTCAGAATTGCACGAATCACAGTAAATCTTGTGACACCTCAGCACGAATCACAGTAAATCTTGTGTCACCCCAGCACGACTGTCTTTCTTTTGCTATAAGTATTTATCTTAACTCTAACTTGATTGAAACAGTGTAAATATTTGGTAGACACCACACAGATACCTTGATTAGTGGAAAGAAGATTTATTAGAGAAAAACGAAACCTCACTGAATAGAAGCAATCATGCCAATGATGTGAATCTCGAGGAGTGACTTGCAAGTCCCTTCACTCATTATTCGATCTAGATCATCTAATTCGAATCTGACCAAATCTACCAATTTAAGTTCCAAAATTGAACTGATATATATATATATACACCATTCGGAAGCCTTAAAGAGAGCCAAATATTTTTGACAATAGGGGTTAGAAGTTTCATCATGGGCTGATTTTTTGTGGGGATGATCTCTATGGTGAAGAGATCATCCTTACCAAAAATCAGCTCATTCCGAAATTTCTAACCCTAATTTACAAGTTGAAGAATCGTAGACCGTCTAATTTTTATAAATCACTTTTGATGAGGTTAGAAACTTCAGAATGAGCTGATTTTTTGTGAGGATGATTTTCTCATCATAGATATCTTCCTCACAAAAAAATCAGCTCATTTTGAAATCTCTAACCCATACATTGAAAAAATATTTGGCACAATATTTGACTATATATATATAGGTCCTGTTCAGCACCCTAAGCTTTACCACACACTTTAACAAATGTGTTTTGTCTTACATGGGTTAGAAGTTTTGGAATGGGCTGATTTTTGGTGAGGATGATCTCTATGGTGAGGAGATCATCCTCACCAAAAATTAGCTCATTCCAAAACTTCTAACCCCATCAAAAATGATTTACAAAAAATGGACGGTCCACAATTTTTCAACATGTAAACATGGGGTTAAACATTTCGGAATGGGCTGATTTTTGGGGAGGATGATCTTCTAATCATAGAGATCATCCTCACCAAAAATCAGCCCATTCCAAAACTTCTAACCCATATAGGACAAAAAACGTTTGTTAAAGTGTGTGGTAAAACTTAGGGTGCTGAACATTTCCCTATATATATAGGGTCCCGTTCAGCGCCTCATGATTTACCAAACTGTTTAACAAACATTTTATAATCGTTGGATTTGACGCGTTCGGACGGCACAGATTGACAAATAGCCGTTTTACGTTTAAGTTAAAAATTAATACACGTTTTACACCGCCGTCCTTAAACTTATACATATTTAGTGTTGCCTCCCTAGTCATTAAAGAAAAAAAAGAAAAAAAGAACAGAGAGAGAGAGAGTTCTCTTTTCTCCTTCACCTTCTCCCAAATTCGACTCTCTCTCTTTCATCTCCTTCTCTCTGATATCTCTACAACACTAGAGCTGATCAGATTCTTGTGTACAATTCCTCCAAATCCGACCATTGTTAATAAAAACGGGCTTAAACCCAAAAATCCTAACAAATAGAGAGTGTTCCAACGACAAGTTAGGTTCGTCAGGGTTTCTTCAAGAGAGAGAGAAGATCGAGCAGGAGACGAGAGTTGTACACAAGAATTTGATCAACTCTAGTGTTGTAGAGAGATCAGGGAGAAGGAGACGAGAGAGAGAGGGTCGATTTTGGGAGAAGGTGACGGAGAAGAAAGAACTCTCTCTGTCTCTCTCTTTCTCTGTTCTTTTTTCTTTAGTGACTAGGGAGGCAGCACTAAATGTGTATGAGAGAGCCAGAGCAAGAAAGTTTCGTGAGAGAGAGGGTTTCAGTTCGATTGAGAATGAGATCGTGAGAGAGAATGAAAGAGAGTGAGATCGGACGGACGATTGAGAATGAGAGAGTGTGAGAGAGAGTTCTATCGTTGGTGAGAACGAAAGCGAGATCAAACCGAGAGAGTTCGCGAGAGAGAGCTCGAGCTAGGGTTTGCGAGAATGAGAGAGGTCGAGCAAGGGTTTGCGAGTTAGTGAGAGAGAGGGGGGGTTTGAGAGAGAGTCCATTCGAGAGAGAGAGAGAGAATGGAGAGTCTCACTCTCTGTTTTTTTTAGTTTAATGAGAGAGGGAGGTAACACTAAATAATGGAAAGTATAAGGATGGCGCTGTAATTAATTGAAAACGGATAAGTTATACGTTAAATCGAAGAGATTGAATCTGATCCGTTCATTTGCGTTAAATCGGACGGTACCAAAATGTTTGTCAAAATGTTTTGCGCTGAACATTTCCCATATATATATATACATATATGATGTTTTGGATATGATTTGATCTAAAAATTTAATATTTTTACATCACATCTAATTCATTTTGAAAAAAATATTATGTGTGACATTCCAAATAAAATATGGAAAATAAATATATTTTCTCACATATTATATTATAGGAAAGGGGATATATTGATCCAAAGTCTATCCAATTAATTCTCAAGTTGAAATCTTTCTATTGCCTATCTTTATTGGAATCCAAATCCTTGACCCAGACCCAGACCCAGATTTTTTTCGTAACGTAATGGGCGTGAGATCAGATCTTATCCGATCCATTAACTGCCCTAACAAGTCCTTTGTTCAATGTGGGACAGTGCACTGACATGAGTCTTACTGGCATGTTATCTTAGTTTTCCTCCATTAAATGACTTGTAAAAATCTTGCAACAAGAGGGATAGTTTCGTCATTTCACGAAAGACAAGCTGGACCACCTTATTTGGACTAGTCGACTTTAACCAACTGCTGCTCGTGCGTCTCTATCATAACGGTGACGTTAACCGAACCCAAACATTGTTGAATTTCATGATCAAAATTCAAAAGTCACACTGTTGATATTTGACCGAACCTCGAGTGGAGAAGAGTTAACTGACGTTATGACGTTACACTCCGTTAATCCCCACTAATAATGAATGAAAGATTCCTTGACTACGTGAAAAATTTCTATCCTCAAAGCTTTCTTCCAGCCTTAAAGCGCCACATGCTTGGTTCAGGTTGTCTCATCTTTTTATCGTTTTATTGACCTCACTTTCGACTAATTATATAATATTATTGGTGATTTATAAATACCCCTCCCCATTTTAATAAATATTAGAAATCCCCGTGTTTTCAAATTGATGACATACCCCTTGATCACAATCTTTTATCATAGATTTAAAAGGTGGAGGTCCAACCTCGGAGATTTCTATTTTTCATTTTTGATAGATTTTTTGGAAATGTCTGAAATGCAACTATAATAGTGGCAAAACAGACGCTTAGATCAAACGTTATAACTAAATCTTCAATATTATGAGAATGTTGTCATCCATTTGTCATTTGTTATCATAAATCATGGTAACATTTCAAAAATTATATTTAAATATTTGAAATTATAAATATCATTCCTTATTCATGATTCAATGTTACAAATTATTGGAATGAATTGTAATCACTATTGAAAATTTAGGTAACTTAAAAGAAGTGAAAAGGATATCTTGGATGGTACTTTAAAATTTGTTTTACCAAGGATTATTCAGAAAGAAAGATTTTACTAACTGGACTACTAAGATACCACACAAAATTATAAATTATTTAATAATAAATCCCTAAATTAGGGTCCGTTAAATAATTTTTCCTAATTTTGAATGATTCCTCTTGTTGCCACTTTGGGATGGTGAACATTATGCGCAAAGAAAATCAAGAATAACTTTTTTTTCTTTTTCAAAATTTCAAAAGTAAAGATAAAAAACACACCATTCACATTACAAAAGTTTGACTCAAATTATTGTCTCAACATTAGAACACATTAATTGTAGCAATCTTTCACACAATTTCACTTGTTGTTTACAATTATGATTAGGCTCATGTAAAATCTTAAAATCAAAGAATAAAAATCTAATTAAAAAAATGAAACAGAGTTTTTGTTGGCACCCCAGCTTTTACTTATTCTCAATCATATATTTATTTTCTTTATTTTTAATTGAGGTGTAATAAGTGAAAGTGGGGGTGCCAATATCAACTCTCTATTATTATAGTGATACAGAAGAGTATATACATAGATATTTGGAGCTTATCTTCCCACTTCTCTCTGAGTCTTACATCAGCCATTAAAATATTACAACACAACAAGATAACCAGTCGTCCAATGGCTACTTTGACCCACTCTCAAAAACTTCTTCAAATTTTTTGAAGAATTCATGAAATATAGGACCAACCAATTATTTCTAATAGAATAAAATATTTATCCTTAAACCTCAGCATTTTATCTTCTTCAACCTTGAAATCTCAAGAACAAGGTAGAAGTTTTAGAAATGTCGAAGATTGCAGATGTAAAAATTTGTTCTACCTTGTGATCCTCACTGATATAAATATTCCTCTCTTTCTGTGCTCGTGGGAGGGCCTGCAAGAAAACCATTCTGACGCCCAAGTTAGTCTAACACAATTAATGTAGAGTATTACCTTTGTAGCGTGATGCATCCTTGTATTTATAGGGATTTTTGCCTTGAAATTTTCTTGGATTTTCTCCATGATTCTCGTCTAAGTGGTAACGCCCTCTTAGGGATTTGTCTTGATTTTCATGAATGCAATTACATATTCCTTATTTTGCGGGATTTGTTCCGAGCTACATGCCTTTGGGACCTGGCAGACCAATTTAGTGGTAGGTCGGGTGATCGATTAAGTTATCACGTAGTTCGGTTCTTCGACAACAATTCCTCGAGATTACCACATGTGAATTGCTCGAGAAATATCCTCCACAAAGACCATGGACAATCGATTTTTAGAAAGAAATCCAAAACATCATTAATTAAAATAATCTAAAATGTTTTTCAGAATTTTCTTGAATTTATCAAAATTAACCGAACTAACCTCTCCAAATAATTGTTGAATCCAAACTTTTTTACTTTGTTTTGACCACATCGGTGGCCTTCCAATTCGACCCACAAATTGGAAAAAAATAGAGTTAGAAGCCAGAGGCAAGCTATACTTGTGTATGCTAGTTTTTCTTTGGGTTGTAGAAATTACTTGAAACTAGAATTGACAATGGGTCGGGTTTTGGACTGTTATGGATTGGGTTTGGCTTTAGTTATTAAGTCCATTTAATTATTGGGCTATACTAAGTCTGTTTAATTATTAGGCCGGATTTGGATTTTCAATGTAGGCCCAGTGGGTGGTTTGGCCCGCTATACTGTATTAAATACAATATATAATAGTTTTATTATAAGTTACTAGTAATCTCCTTACTTTCCTAGTGTCTTTGAATATGGGTTTGGCCCGACCCTCAATGGTTCAAATGTAGGTGGAAGTGGCCCGGGCTTGGACTAAAGTTTTATTTATTAAATGGTTGGGGCCTAATTTTTTTAGCCTAAAAACGCCCAGCCCGGTCCATTGACATCCCTACTTGAAATCCAACCCAAAAAGCAGATCTGAACCGGGACTGATCCTGAAAAATACTTGAATTGTATTGAACCTGATTTGGTTCGATTTGATTTCTATTTCGCAACCCTAAAACTAGGCCGAACCTAAACCCAACTTTATATTTTACTCGGTACCGAACCTTAACACCCAATCAAAAATCTTTAACAATTAAAATCTCCCTTCTCACATGGTTTTTTTTGATAACCAGGTATCCGTGTAGACAGTGGACTGGGCTTGTATCTAAACTTTGCCTAATCCATAGACCACGGTCTTGTCCAAAGACTAGTCCCAAGAAACGTGTAATGCCCACACATCACATGCACCAGGTAAGTGAGGGTGCACCTTCGTGGGTGGCTCCTTAGGAATTAATGCTTATATCTATGGGCATTAACTACTTATCGGTCCAAAATTGCCATTGGGATGACCCCTCGGCATTTTTCACATCGTTAGACAGGGTATTACTATTAATTTAAACATGTATACAACTCATTTCTCTTACAACATTCTCTCAAATTTCTCACAACATATTTTCTAATTTTTATAATATCTTTTATGATTTCCTTATATTTTCTAAGAATTATAACATCCTTATAAAAAAATTTAAAATATATTAAAAAATTAAAATAAACATTATATAAATATTTTAAAATTTTATATATTTAATTTTTTTTTGTAAACATAAAAGTTTTAAACAAAAACTTATATATTTATAGTTTTAAATTGAATTAAATAAGAAAAAAATATTATTTAAATATACCCAAACCCGAACCCAAAAAATACATAACAGTTTCTTCAGTCAGGTTTTGGCCTTTTGGGTAATGCCAATTTGTCATGAATCAACCCGAAACCTATAGGGTCGGTTCTGGTTTTTATGTACCTGGATCGAACCAGAAAATTACAACCCTGGTTTTTTTTATAAGACTAACCTGACCCATCTTTATTTAGGCCCGTTGAGACCTTTGCCCAATCGTAAACCCTAACCCTAGCAGACGCATACCTGCTTTATAAATTCATCTCTTATTAAACCCCCAATCGTTAATTCACATCAAAGCATCCCAAAATCTCAACCTTAGGGCGCGGAAATCATCTCCTATTACTTTTGAATCATATTTTTTTCTCATTAATATTGCTTCATTTGATGTGTAAAAATCTTATTTTAGATTAAAATTTTCTTTGTTTTTTGTGGGATTTTAAAGCACATTCGAAGGCTTACAGGTGACACAATCTTAACCTAAACCTGTTGAGCTCAAAAGCTGTGCGAGATCTTACAAGCCGCTCTCTTAATGTCCTCTTGTTGGTTTTTCCCCAACTTGAGGATCTCTAAAGAAAGGCTGAGATTTCTAATCTCTCTTATGAAGCTCCATAGCTTTCTAAGTTTTCTATATTGTTGTGCAATCTTTTAATAGGTCAGATGAAATTATTAGAAAAAGAAGTAGAAATTAGAGTAAATATCTGATTCTTTTCTTTGCAATATATCTTCTTTTTTCCATTTTAACAGAACCCTGTTTTCTGAAATCAGTGTCAAAAACCCTAGTTTTGGCTGTAATTTTGGATGAAAAAATTAATAACATTCTTCCACTTTAAAAGAAGTAGTGCTGATATTCTAACTATAAAACTTGAGTTTAGGTTGAAAATTTTCAAATTGTATGTTAAGATAAGGTGAAGAAATTGATAACATTTGTGCTGAAAACTGAGTTTTGGCTTGTAATTTACTGAGTTATTTTGGGTCGAAGAAGAACCCATTGGCCAAAATGTGAGCTTTGGATTTAGTTATATTCTTAATATGTTGATGAAATTGCTTATATTTCTCTCCCATTTAAACAGAAAGGTACTTGCTGAAACCCTACTAAAAGAATACCCATTTGCCAAAACCTAGGTTTTGGTTGAAATTTTGATACTTAGTTCTTGGAATGAAGATAGTTGTTTCTTGAAATCCAAGTTTTTGGTTCTACTAATAAAAATAAGAGTTCAATTGTATTTTTACTGATTCTAATTTGGGGTGAAAACTTGCTAGCATTATTTTATTTTAATAGAAACCCATTTTCTTTAGTCCAAGTTTTGTTTGGAACAAAAAAAAAAAACTTATTTCTTTATTTGGATGTAGATGCATTTCATGAAACTTGTGTTTTGTTTGTAAATTTTTTAGTTCTATGTTGATCTATTTTATTTCAACATAAACTCCATTTTCTGAAATGCCGGTTTTGGGGTGGCAAAGATTTTGACCAAACTGAACATGTTGAGTCTAAAGAAAGGCCATTTAAAACATTTTCTGGAAAATGAAAGCTGGACGAATTGTAATGGGACTGTTATAAATATGTTATCCAATGGCTCAAAACAGAATGGGACAAGATTAATGGAACATTGTTTCCGAAATGTTGAATGTTTTGGAAATGTATCGATGGAGGCAGTATCGATTTATTTCTTGACCAAAATGTTTTCTCGAGATGAAATTTTAAACCTGGGTTATTACCCCTAAAGTATCAGAGATTTTCGGCTGCTTCTCTGCATGGGTGAGAGAAGAATTGGAAGATGTGAGGAGCCCTTGCACTTCACAAGGGCAGCTATTGTCGGATTGTGTCCTTATTGGAATCCAAACTCAAATCCTTGATCTCTATACCCAACTTCATCAGAGCACATGGAATTTCAAATCTGATTCAATCCATTACAGCTCTACTTAGCAACCCATATCATCTCCATCCACGGATCACATTTAATTTTCAAGTGTCAACAGTTGATCCTGGTTTGGTTCTACATATACTTAGAACACTTAGAACCGAGACCTAACTAATACAGTATATTGGTTTTGGTTCAGAGTATTGAGTCCTTTAGAGCTTGAGCTGACCTTACAAACACCTGTATCCAACACGGGGCAACTAGGATTGATTTCCATGATAGCACAACCATGGGATCACCATATAACCATAAATGAGCTTCTACAAATGGATAGTTGTGGCTGCTAGCACTCAAATCTACTCACTTATATGGCTTCCTGAATACACAGTTTCCAATCTAGAATACCTACAACTTCAAGTATTGTGTGGGAATTAATTCCTCCATTAGAGAAATGGAATCTGAAATGAAGGTTTTCCACGACAAAAAAGCCAGTGTAAAAGATCTAGTTTTTTTTTTTTTCTCTTTGCTTTGGTGGCCTCACATACCACCACCTGTGCTGTGCAGTCATATAAATATAGCCTTGTCAAAGGGCATATAGAGCTTTGAAGTCAAGACCGGGGAGCACACCTAGTCCCTCCTTACCATCTCAGCTAACCCCGAGCCCCCCCACCCCCGCAGCTGTGGGTGTAAAAGGTCTAGCTGATGCAGGAGGGATTGTAAAGATCCCGCATTTCTTCCATCTTCCACCCGAAGAACTCGTCTCTATCAATAATTCAAATTCCAGTGAAACCCATCTCAAAATTCCAGTTATAAACCTTGAAGAAGTAGATAAAGACTCGATTCGACATAAAGAGATTGTAGAAGAAGTCCTATGTGCATTAGAGACATGAGATTTCTTTCAATTGGTGAACCATAGCATCCCATTGAGTTTGTAGGAAGAGATGATCGAAGGGATTCACAGGTTTCACGAGCAAGATACAGAAGTGAAGAAAGGGTTCTATTCACTTGACCCCAATAGAAAACTCAGGTTCAATAATGTTGATGTATGTGGAACACGTATATAAAGAATATAGGCAGATGCTGGAGTGGAGAGAGGAGAGTTTTGCGTTTTGAGCGAACGACAACATCTGCTAAAAACATATGTTTGCCAGGGACGGATTTTATAGGTTGGGGGTGTGAAGGCAACACCCCCGCAGTATGGTATAGGGGTATTATTGGAATTTTTTAATACCTATTGTACGACTAAGGTTTATTATAAATTCTTATGATATAACCCTAATTTGACATATAGTGAAAATTTAATTTCTCGTTTTTGTGGATGTAGGAGGCACATCGTCGAATCACGTTAAATCTGTGTGTTTATTTTATTTCTTTCTTGTTTTTCTCTTTCGTATTATTCTTCAAAATTGTCGCATGTAGCACAACAAATAACAATATTTTGAAGTCACATTCAGCCAATTGGAGAGACACATTGGGTTTTTTCCATGGCTCCTGATCCCCCCAAACATGAAGAATTGCTCATGTTTGCAGGTATACATCTCACTATTTTAATGTTTCAATTCTAAATATATTGAATTTAGTTAGATTTGAATATCCCATCCCATAACCAGTAAGGCCTAAAAATGATCCAATCCAGACGAGTCTCATTGGGTCTATCAGATACTTGGGAATAGAGTTGTGGGTGATAGCAGATTTTGATGTTTTAGAGGGTGGTACCTCTAGGTGGTGTGGTATCATTCCTGGTTTTATAACTTGTCCGAGACCAAGATAACTCATCCAATGTTCTGAAAATTTGGGTCAAGTTTATGAAAACTCAACCTAGTCAATTGGGTTTTGGGATTGGTCCTAGGCGAATCATACTCTCTGTTACCAACTATAGTTGCACACGAACTCGTCATTTTCCCTCTTGCTTCTCTGTTTGGTTTCAAAGGTATAGATCACCTTGACGGCTCACTCGTTCAAGGACAGGAAGGAAAAATTAATTTACCTAGACTAGCTGGGACAGGACACAAGTGTATTTGACCTGCCATGTCGAAAGCAGCTATCGAAAGCAAACAAAGGAAAATTTTCTGCAAATATTTCTACCACTTATTAGTAAGTTAGCTGCAAATTTGTCTGTCCCTTGGGTCTTAACAGGTGATTTTAATGCGGTTACAACCAGTACTGATAAAGTGACGGGTCATAGATTCTATGCCATAGCGGCTCATAAAGTAGTGGACTGTTTTTATTAAGCGGATATTTCTGATCTTAAGGCTTTAGGAAGCAGATTCACTTGGTGCAATAATCAAGGACCTGGCAGAATTGTTTCAAAGCTAGACAGAGTGATGGTTAATCCCCTTTGGATTAATATTTTCAATGAATTAGAGGCTGTCTTCAAGACTAATGGCATCTCCTATCACTGTCCTATGGTGATTACCACTTCTAGACGTTCTGAGCAGTGAAAAAAGTTCAAATTTGACGGATCAAGGGGTCGAATTGGCGTCAAATTGTTCATTGTCAATTTTTTTTTCAATGAATTGAAATTGTCAACTTAATGAAGGATGAAGAAATTCGACAGCTCTAAGCCGTTAAATCTGGAAACATCAAGAATTTCAATGGTCCTACACTGTCAAAATTCAGTTTCTAAAATTCATGAGCCTTGGCCTGTCAAATTTTTCTGTCGAATTTTTCAAATTTCACATAGTGCACCAGTGTCTTTTAAGTAATTTTCCCTATAAAATATCAATAACCATCATATTTTAAAAAATTATATGTAGTGTAATTTAATATTATTGAAACCAAATCCTTGACCCATAAAGTTAACTGAACGAATCGAAGTATGAACTGATCCGATTCATTGACAACCTCACAACTCACCTACTCTTATCCCCATCCCATATGTGAATTTAATTTCATCCATTATAGACTAACTTACAAAAATGTGATGTGGAGAGTTTCATCTTTTATATTTACTAAAACAAAGGAAGAATTAAAATCCCATACTTGTGTTACTATGGATTAAAAGGCCATACTTGTCCACAGACATGATTCGTTTTCACTTGGTGAAGATGTACCTCAACCCTTATCACAAACTTGTCTAGATCCCTACGTAAGTACACACATGTACTCAATTATGGCTACCTGACCATTTAAAATTTCCAATCAAGTCTCTCTACAATTCCCACAACTCTAAGCTAATTTCCTCTATCAAAGAAATTCCCACAACTCTAAGCTAGTTTCATCTATCAAAGAAATGGAATCAGAAATGAAGGCTTTCCATGACACAAAAGCTGGTGTAAAAGGTTTAGTTGATGCTGGGATGGTAAAGATCCCACCTTTCTTTGTCCTACCACCTTATGGTGATGAACTACACCCCAACAATTTAAATTCCAATGAAACACAACTCAAAATTCCAGTTATAGATCTTAAAGATGTCGAAAAAGATGTGATTCGACGTAAAGATATTGTCGAAGAAGTGCTTCGGGCATCAGCGACATGGGGTTTCTTTCAATTAGTGAACCATGGGATCCCATTGAGTGTGTTGGAAGAAATGATTGAAGGGGGGAGCAGGTTTCATGAGCAAGACACACAAGTGAAGAAAGAGTTTTATTCACTTAACCCCACTAGAAAAGTGGCATTCAATAGTAATCTTTTTAAGTCCTTTGCGGCTAATTGGAGAGACTCACTGCGTTTATCTATGGCTCCTGAGCCACCTCAACCTCAAGAATTGCCTCAAGTGTGCAGGTATACATCAAAATTTGATTTTGTATGTTTCAATTCTAAATAGATAGAATTAGGTTAGATTTAAATTTGGGCATAGAATGGGACATTTAAAAATTATCTAGACCAGTTGGGTCTATCAGATACTAGGGCGCAAATTTTGTCGGCCAAATAGGGTGTCCCAGTGCTAGGGTGGTTGTGCATGTAGGGGGGCCCAGCTCGCTACTGATGCGCTACAGCTTTTCATGCCTCCTCAGTTTCGTCCAATGTTTTAAAAACCGAACCGATAATTTGTTCAAATGGTTGGATTGGGGTTCGATCGTGATTCAATATGATCTGACCGATTTGTATTTATTAAGTAATTTTTAATATATAAAATTTGAAATAAAAAAGAAAATTTTTGTAATCTCTCACAAATTGATGAAAAGACACAACAGGATTAAAGACTTTCAAGAAATCTTTCATTTTCTTCAAATAACATTATTCAAAAAATAGTAATAATAATGAATTTTTTTTTTATAATAATAATAACATTTTAGATTTCAAGAACCGGTTCATGAGCACTGATGGTCCATACGCTTGAACCATTTTTTTAAAAAAGCGACTTCTTTATAAAATACTGTCAGGCCGAAATTGAACAATTTGAAATGCATAAGAGGGACTAGGCCTTGCTAGAGGAGGAGTTTTCTCAATACACAACTAAAATCAGGATAAAATAATCCTTATTTCGATACTAATTGTTTGAATATTGAAAGCAGAACCTATAAGAATTTAAATCATTTATAGGCAAATTCATGTATCCCAACCAAATTGGAATAGTGACCTATAGCAATAATACCCTTTAGTGTTGTGTTTCTTGAGAACTTTATGAGTTCCCTTAAACTCGCGTGCTTAATTTGCAGAGAGATAGTAATGGAGTACACAAAGCATGTTACAAAATTAGGAGTGTGTCTCTTCAAGTTATTGTCGGAGGCTCTTGGGCTTAAGCCAGACTACCTAAAGGAAATGGAATGTGCTAAAGCAGGTACCCTTGTCTCTCAATACTACCCAACCTGTCCAGAGCCGGAGCTGACTTTGGGTAGTGATCGCCATACAGACCCTGCATTCCTCACTATTCTTCTCCAAGACAACGTTGGTGGACTTCAAGTTCTTCATCAACAACAATGGGTTGATGTCCATCCTGTGCCGGGAGCTTTAGTAGTAAACATTGGGGATCTTCTTCAGGTACACATTCGTTTGATAAGCAATATTTCATAATATGGTACTACTTTTCTTGCAGCCACATGTTTCGTTAAAGTAAGAACTTTTGGTTTGGGGGCCAAACCTTTGATGGCTTATGGCTCATTGATCCAAAATTGACACAATGAAGACAGGATATAGGGCTTTTATTTTTGTGACCTATGCAATTGCTGGGATAGTATAACTGTTAAACAAAATATGGATGAAAGAAAGAAAAAAAATGTTCATTCAATTGGTCCAGAGATGATGGAATTGCATCCCAGTTCAAATGGCTCCTAAATCATTAGGCATAGTGTGTGTTATGAATATTATCTGAATTGTTTTATCAATTTGGGTCAGCTGAACGAGTTTTGTTTCACCCTTTAATTCTATCCAATTGAATAAAATGTCTGATCATGTATCTAAGTGAATACAATGTATGATCATGTTAAAGTGTTATCTGGGCTTGGGATGGGCAATATAGGTAGCGTAAAAAGGAACATTGGACATGTAGGTTTTCTACTGAAAAAGCCTATATATGCTATTGTCAAATATTATTTGAAATTATTTACTGGAATGGTGTTTGTCTTTTAATGCAGCTTATTTCTAACGACAAACTCAAAAGCGTCGAGCACAGGGTATTGGTAAATAGTGATAGACCAAGAACATCTGTAGCATTCTTTTTCAGTACAAGCCAGGAATCCTTTACAAAGCGTTACGGACCTATCAAGGAATTGTTGTCGGATGAGAATCCTCCTATTTATAGAGAAGCTCTAGTAAGTGATTTTGTTTCCTATGTTAGGTCTAAAGGATATCAAGGGAACACCAATCTAGCTTATCTGAGGTTATGAGGTTGGTGCATTTCTGTTTCGCTTTAGTTCTATCTCGCAGGTGGTACTCAAATAGGATCAGCGATCGGTTTTTAGGTTTATTGTGCTCCCATAAAGGAATATCTTTATTATGTATACCACTTGCACGGTTCTATTCTTGTAATTTTAGTTTGTTGGATCAATGAATCCCAACTTGGTTTTTGATCTCTTAAAGCTTTAAAATAGCAAAAAATCTTTTTAGGTATTTTATGATTGGTATAATTAGGATTTTTAAAAAAAATATTTTTTTATTTAATTTGAGGTAGGAAATGATTACAATATAAGTTTGGTTCACCTGCAACAATTCATAAATCAATTTGAGCACAGATATTTGTGGTGCTTTGTTGCCCCTCTGCAAATGGTCAAAAATATTCTTCTTTATTTGTTGCCTTTATCTGACTTCAATGGCATAATTAATTTCTCTGAACCACTTTTTCCCTGAAGAGTTTCTGCAGAAAATTTAGGAATAAAAAGTTGTCAAAGAGAGAGAGAGAGAGAAAGAGACTTAGATCTGATACCATATGTTTCATGATGGCCTCACTCCCCCTTATATAAGAGATCAATTGGTTGTTTCTGGATGGACTAATTTTTGGTGAGGATGATCTCCTCATTGTAGAGATCATTCTCACTAAAAATCTACTCATTCCAAAATTTTTAACCTATATAAGACAAAATTATTTGGCCATAGTGTGGGTTTATTAATTTTTAGAGTGCTTATATAATTATCCATCGGATATAAGAGGTAATATCCTTTTGAGTATAAGGGCATTCTTGTCCATGCATAAAAAGAGAAATGCTTACCGCACTAGGGCAAAAATTAAGTATCAAAATAATGCTGATTTTTTTCACTTATTTTTATCTATAAGTACTGAAAATATGGAGTAAGCAAACGTGCTAATTTGACAAAAAGTGCTGAATTTTTTTTCCCCAGCGTTAAGCGCTGTTATATCTTATATTCTTGATATATGAAGAGTTGTCGTGAATTTAACCCGGATATTTTAATGATTTACTAACGACTCGTTTAATTGGTAATGTGTGTTTGGTTTGGACTTGGATCTGACCTGTTTACCCTCTTTGTAACCCTAAGTATAGAAAGGGTAAGAGATGAAACCCTAAAAGAGTTGGAGAAATATACGAGAGGCAGAGAAATTGTAATTCTGTTCTTTTTTAGTTATCATAGTGAAATTATCATTTTTGCCCGTGGACATAGGTCAATGCTTTGATTGAACCATATATATCTTGTGTCTTGTGATATTATTTGTGTTCTTATTGATTTATACTTTAGATCTAAAGGTTTTTTCTAACATATATGTTATTAATTTTCAATTTGAATGGACCAAGAGATACTGTGTTAAGTGTGTGTTGGGGCGGGGGGGAAGGGGGGGGGGGGGGGAAGGTATTGTGTTTTGGGTGCCAGAGAAAGAAGCGAGGAATAAAGGGACTGTTTTCAAGTACAACTTGAGGACTGTATGCTCCAAATCAGATATGGGGACTTGGGTTCTTTACAAGAGCACCCTGGTCCCATTTCTCAAGTTGACTGATCTTAATGTTAACTCATAAATGATTTCTACTTATAGATATTGTAAATTAAACTTAACATGCGCTTTAGTCGTTTGAGTTAATAAAATTGGTGTTAGATTTATCTGCTTTTTGTTTTAAACTTTTGTCTAGTGATGAGCAAATTACTGTGGTTCACTTGAAATTTAACCTACTCAGATATTAGTATGGTCTGTTTTGAAAAGCCATCCAAGGAGGTTGAACATGCCGATTCAATGCATGGTTTGGGGTATCTTGTTGTAATGTTATAATTTATTGAATTGATTGGCATGCTACATGATTTGCTCTTCCCACAAACAAAAACATATTTGAGGAAGGTAGATGGATATGAGTCATTGCTTGATAAGATAAAAAACATCTTCACAACCATCAACCTCTCTCTCTCTAACCAGAAGAAAAAGCATGAAAAAATTCCTTGAAATCGAAACAAGAAACCAATTCCTCCAATATTTTGATTATCATAATCTCAATCCCTTGACAAAGATTGGTAAGCTGCATAATCTGTCAATGTCATACCTTTATCAACTAGTTTAATTTATATTCTAGACCCCACAACACATTTATTTAATTATCAAAATTTCTCTGAATCATATAAATCAGTTTGTTGAAGCCGTACTTTGTGGTCACAAGTCACAATAGCAATCACAATCGCAAGTAATATCGATTCATCCTTATCGTGATGCATAAAATCAGTGTAATAGGTCTTACCCTTCTGCTTAATTTTCCATTCTACCAATTGTAATTCAGGAATTGTAAATGTGATGGGAACAGAATTGAACACCATGCGTATTTGACACCCATGAAACTTAGTGACGCCTGTACATGCCAGTGACACATATATATTATACATTGATGCCAACAAGTTCGATACACCTGGATAACATTTATAATGTTAATTCCACATATTATAGTACATTTTCAAATTAATTCTGTTCAGATAAGGAGAGAGCATTAACAATTAATATATATATAAATACTTTCATTAGTTCTGGTGCCTAATGAAAGTGGAGATGTGCTTCCTAGGTGTTAATATTCCACAGACATACAAATTTAACTAACCAAAGAGAAAAATTTACAAAGCAGCAATAAGCCCAGCTCTGCTTAATGGAGCTGAATGTCGTGCAACTAGGAAACAACAGATTCATAGATGAGCATAGCAATAATGAGGATTTTTAGATAAATGAGTCGAGTAACCCCACCCCAATAGAAGATAAAATAAAGGAAAGTTGATTGAAATGGTTTTTACAAGAAAGAAAGAGCAATAAACTTCACCTATGCCACAACCATCTGACATAACTCAGAAATATACTTGATGTAACTTTACTTGTATCATGAACTAGCTACTTTAATCTAGACCCCACAACACATTTTCTTTTGCTAGCTGTCTAAATTTTTTTGTGTTGCCACCGGGTAAACCTGTTTTAAATGGAATCAATAATTACGGTGATGTTAGGTTTTGCACCCTCGTATATGGTATCAACACCTATAGAGTTTACCAACTAAAGCTAGCTGGAGGCACCTGTAGACCCCACAACAAGTTCACCATTAGGGTTTTATCCAGAGAGTTAGCTCTGATGGCTAAAGTGGAGATGTGCTTCCTAAGTGTTATGTCACAGACATGTTCAAATTAAATTGATCAAGCGAAATTTAAATTATCACCACGACTCGGCTCCAACTAAATCCTTTTTAAAACCAATTTAAATAAGAGTATTGTTTACATATTCTTGCTTTAAATTGAAACAATTCTATTCAAACCTCGTATTTTTAACTTGGTTGCAAATTCTCTATACACCAACCCATTAATCATTTTATTTTATATCCTTCTTTACAATGGTTGAGAACAAAATTATAGAAGGATAATCATAAGGTAGTATAATGCTGGACAAAGTGCCCGGCACTAATAATATGTTAACCAACCAACAAATCCGAAAGACCAATTAGTTGGAGAGGGGGAGACCTATGAATAAAAGAGGGCAATAGGGTTTAACAGGGATACGACATACCCTGAGAATGGAGGACAATATACATTCAATAATCTCTCTCACCCATGAGGGTGGAAAGAATTGAACCCATGACTTATACGAGCCTAGCGCTTTGATATCATGTTAATCAACCAACTATTTAGAAAGACTGATATGTTGGAGAGGAGAAGAACGATGAATATAAGAAGGCCATGAGGCTTAACAAGGGTATGACACACCCCAGAGTGGACGAAAATATAAACCCAACACAATAAACGACTTAATTCAAAATACAAAAATGCCCTTCATTTTTTAATTGGGTCTTGTTAATGTGTACCTAAAGGGCAAGCGTTAAAATGCATTAAGCTACATCGGGAATAAGCATCTGGGGGTATTTAGGTCAAGTCTTCAAAATCCCACAAAACAATTAATTCCTTGGGGCCATCCTCCAAGGTCCAATTGGCCCTCAACTCAATCAGTTTCATGTAGGACTTTCCGAGGGACCTGTATGTGTGACCGTGGGATTAGTCTCCCTTGAAAGGAGGGATACCCATGACAAGCAAAAAAAAAAAAGTATGGAGTTGGTCCTTTTGTTGAACTAAGTCAATGATTGTTCATCAACATCTTTACAATTATAATGAGAGAAGGTAGAGTAGAACTGGTTCAACACCAAAATTTGAGTCGCTATAAATGCCCCTTCTTTATATTTAAATTTAATATAATCAGGGATATTTTGGTAAAAAATCATGTTTAGTTTCAAAATTACAAAAGTATCACGTTTTACCACGTAATCTTAAAAATCCTTTAATCAATATTTTAAATTACGAATAAACCCTTTTGATATTTGTGTGTTTGCATATGCCACCTAGTGGAAAAAAAATTGAATCAGTTTTATGGGTGCTTGGTCAAGCAATGCAAATGATTTGCAATATAAAAAATGTGCATTTTTCCTATTATAATGAGATAAGTGGTTTGACACCAAAATTTGAGTAATCATAAATGCCCTCACTTTTGTATTTAAATTTTATATAATACAAGATATTGTGGTGAAATTATGTCATGCTTAGTTTCCAAAATTACAAAAGTATTCTTTTTTACTATTTAATCTTCAAAAACCTTTTAATTAATATGTTAAATTATAAATAAATCATTTTAAAATATGGGTGTTTGTAGATGTCACCTTCTATTATATAAAATAGGAAAAATTATTTAAAGAACTCTGGTAGAGGGATTTTTTTTCTAAATAGTCCATATGTTTTGGGTGATCTCTTAATAGTTCATTTAGTGAACTTTTCTTTTCTTAACAATCCATGAATCTCATCTCCTACATTTCTCACAATTTTATGTCCTAACCGTTCAAACTCATCGTTTTCATCCAAAAAAATTTGATTTTTGACATCTCAATTGAGTTACGGAGACTCAAATCCTCAGAAAGGATTTAAAAAGGAAGAAGAAACTAATTTCAAGGGTTTTTTTTTTAATATTTTGAAGATGTATGAAAAAAATTAGTTCTTTTTCACTTTTTTCTTAATTTTTAGATGAAAATCGATTAAGAATTGTTCTTTTGGATTGAAACAATCTAAACAAGTCGATATCTCAAGTTTTTAATTGATCTTTCCATGCAATTTAGTAATAAAAAAAAACTCGAAAATTGAAAATAGATGGGTTTTACTAGTGTTGAGTTCATCTCTTTTTATTAAAAAAGTGGTGAACTCAACAATAAATAAAACAGGTTGAGTTTGATGGAAAATAAAATGTGGTGAACTCGACAGTAAATAGTGGTGAATTAGACAATAAAAATTGTGAACTCGACAATAAAATAAAAAAGCATCGAGTTTAATGATAAAAAAAAAATGGTGAATTTGACTGTAAATAAAAAAGTAGTGAGTTCGCGAATAATAAGAGATTATTAAGAAATAAAAAGTTTACTAAATGTCTTATTAAGTTATTGTGCAAAATTTAGAGACTATTTAGAAATAAATCCCTCCACCAGGGTCCTTTAAGTAATTTTCTCTATAAAATATCAATATCCATCATCATTGAACCAAATCCTTGACCCATAAAGTTATCTGAACGTATCCAAGTATGAACTGATCCGATTCATTGACAGCTCACCCACTCTTAACCCCATCCCATATGTGAATTTAATTTCATACTAACTTACAAAAATGTGATGTGGAAAGTTTCATCTTTTATATTTATACTAAAAAAAAGAAAGAAAAAAATCCCTGTGATACTATGGATTAAGGCCCACCGACATGATTCGTTTTCACTTGATGAAGATGTATCTCGACCCTTATCACAAACTTGTCTAGATCGCTAAATAAGAAGACACACATGTACTCAATTATGGTTACCTGACCGTTTAAAATTTCCAATCAGTCTCTCTACAATTCCCACAACTCTAAGCTAACCATAATTGAGTTGTGGAATCAGAAATGAAGGCTTTCCATGACACAAAAGCTGGTGAAAACTTCAAAAAATTGTAAGATTTTACGCCAAATTGAGGAATTCTTGTTGAGTTTGTCTACTATTTGTGGCCCAATTTTCAGATTATGAATCAAGCAAAGAATTGGGTATTATCCCCAACTTTGTTTCACTGGTCTGATACTTAGTTGGGTTCCTTTATGGTGTATTTCTTGAGATGCAATCATACTTCATTCAACAATTTAATATATAATGGCCGCTTTTGTATTCAATAATCTTAAATGCACTATTAACTGAAAATTTGTGTGGCTGACTGGCAGTTTTATACGTTGTATTTGATACATAGTTATTGACATGTATTTTTCAGTGGTTATTTAAACATTGCTTGTATTTGGATTCCCTTACATAGTATTCTGTATTTGTGTTGTCTATTGTTCACCTACTGGGAAATGTTTGGCAAGAATGTACCTGAAAATGAACAAATCAGTGAAGATGAAAACTAGGGGACTTGGTAGAAGAAAACTGCCTCTAGTTTCAGAAAATAAAAGAACACTTTCTAGAATTCCTCCCAATGCAGTTGAGGTAAATGAACTCTCCAGTCTAATACTGAATCAAGTACCTGTCGATCAATATCAATCTACAAACACCTTTTGCCCTTAACTGATATGTTTCTTGCTTTACATTTTAAGAATATACAAATACATACATATATCACATGTTTTCTGATTTTTTATTTGAAATTTGTTTTCATGCATATTTGGACTTGTATTGTTGTCTAATTGTGTTGTACAAACCTCTCACATGGTCTATTTGTTGTTTTCTTTTGATCAAAATCTGCAGAAAGTAACAATCAAGGAGGCAGAGCCCATGACTATTGACAACAAGGCTTAGCCGAAATGGTAAAATAACATAGGTAGAGAGTGAGAGGGATTAGGGAGTGGGGTTTGCTCCTGCTTGATCGGTTTTAAGTCAGTGTGGTGTTCTATTGCAAGGAGAAAAAACAGATCTTTGTTTAAATAACTAATAGAGTTTTTAGATCATGCTGTTGCACTTTTTATTTTATAAAGTTAGTTTAATTTGTTGTGATCATGATGCCTTGCATAGACGTTAACCAATTGATAATCCAACTTTCACACCCAATTGGTGTTGCTGTTGTTTTGGATATTAGGGTCGATGGTTGACTGATCCTAAGAGTGGTTTTGTATTTCAAATTTTTTTTTTTAATGATCTATTTTTTTTAATTTATAAATTCAGAAAAAATATATATATATATATATATATATATTTTTTTTTTATATATCAAGAAAAACGATTGTCTAGGACAGTCGTTTTTCCCGATTGTCAAAGACAGTCGTTTTTACTGTCGTTTTTTCCGACAGTCAAGGACAGTCGTTTTTTCTGACTGTTTTCAACAGTCGCAATTAAAAAACAATTCCTTTTAAAACGATTTCTTTAGCGATTGTAGGAGCAGTCGTTTTTGGCGCATTATGACGTAGTGTGGTCCTTATATCGATCATATTGGATTTTTATCAATTCTTGAATCAAAATTTGATTCAATAACAACTGAATTAGGTATGAGTCGGATCAAATTTGAAGCATATAGCAAATCAAAAATATATAATATAATTTTATATATTCTTGGATATGGTGAAATGGTTATGAATCAGCAAACACTATAACATCACCAAACATGACTTGGGTACTACAATAATTCAAGGCTGACAAATAATGCAGAATGGAACAACTGAACCACCAACCATATAGATTTAGATAAAATCGAATCAATCTATTATATAATTATGGTCAAGCAATTATTTTCTTTGGCAGAAAAAAATCCACTAAAGTGCAATCAAACATAAAGGTCACATTTTTATTTTTTACCTTCTACAATTTTAATATCATGAGTGAGAAAAGATTTTGGTCTCTATGATAGGACATAAAGTTTGGGTATCTAACTAAATTCTATTACATATGGGCATGATATATATATAATCACCATGATCATCATCATCTTCATCCATCATGATTGTAATTTCGATCAACATCATTATGATTTCTTCTATATTCTTTTATTTGAGAAAAAAAGTATTTTGGTAAATTAATAATGCATATTTTTTTTAATAAAGAGCTACTATTGCCACACTAATTTAAAATCTCTAATAAACATTATGGGGTGTGAGGAATAAGTAAAAAAAAACACTTGTTTCTATGTCTCCGTGTCTTTCTTCTCATCTCTCATCCCTCATCCAAGAGAAGAACAAAGCTGGAACTAGGTACTCTGTCTCTCATCTTTACCATGAAAGCCTGGGTTTTTCTTTTCAAAAATCCGAAGTTTCTTACCAAGATCGGAGATTTGGAGAAACTCAAGTCTACAAAGTCTTTGGATGCAAAGTGGTTTGACGAATTGTGTAAGAGAAGAATAGATGCAAAGGAATTTCTATTTCATTATACTGTTTCTCATAGCTTTGAATGATCTCATTGCACTATTAGTTAACAGAAAAAATTCATGAGTCACTTTGGAGATTATCACTTCACCTTGCCAAATACTTTTACAGATTTTCACGTCATCTCAGATTTTTTTAATTTTTGTTCTAAAGCATTGGTGTGTAATACAAAAAATGGTGTGCAGATTCCTTTTTATTGGTGTGGCTCATGTAATTTCATTAATTGATGTGGCAATAGTAAAAGTTGGTGTGGCAATAACAACTCTATTTCTAATATGTTAAAATAATTTAACTCTTTACCGTATAATAATTTACTTTTACTACTTATAAAATTAATTTGAGTAGTCATCTGAGATTGTAATTTCCCTTATTGACTTCTACGATTATCTAAGTTCTTCTTGAATAGATTTGATTGATGATTCAAGGCCCCACAACATGTTCACCATTAGGGTTTTATCCATAGAGTTAGCTCTGGTGGCTAAAGTGGAGATGTGCTTCCTAAGTGTTATGTCACAGACATGTTCAAATTAAATTGATCAAGCAAAATTTAAATTACTACCACGACTCGGCTCCAACTAATTCCTTTTTAAAACCAATTTAAATAAGAGTATTGTTTACATATTCTTGCTTTAAATTGAAACAATTCTATTCAAACCTCGTATTTTTAACTTGGTTGCAAATTCTCTTTACACCAACCCATTAGTCATTTTATTTTATATCCTTCTTTACAATGGTTGAGAACAAAATTATAGAAGGATAATCATAAGGTAGTATAATGCTGGACATAAAGTGCCCAACACTAATAATATGTTAACCAACCAACAACTCCGAAAGATCAATCTGTTGGAGAGGGGGAGAACTATAAATAAAAGAGGGCAATGGGGCTTAACAGGGATATGACATACCCCGAGAATGGAGGAAAATATACATTCAACACTCTCTCTTACCCATAAGGGTGGAAAGAATTGAACCCATGACCTATACGAGCCTAGCGCTTTGATACCATGTTAACCAACCAACTACTTAGACAAACTTATATGTTGGAGAGGAGAAGAACGATGAATATAAGAAGGCCATGAGGCTTAATAAGGGTATGACACACCCCAGAGTAGACGAAAATATAAACTCAACACAATAAACTACTTATTTCAAAATATAAAAATACCCTTCCTTTTTTAATTGGGTCTTGTTAATGTATGCCTTAAGGGCAAGCGTTAAAGTGCATTAAGTATACATCGGGAATAAGCATCTGGGGGTATTTAGGTCAAGTCTTTAAAACCCCACTAAGTAATTAATTCCTTGGGGCCATCCTCTAGGGGCCAGTTGGCCCTCAACTCAACCAGTTTCATGTAGGACTTCCCGAGGGGCCTGTATGTGTGATCGTGGGATTAGTCTCTCTTGAAAGGAGGGATACCCACGATAAGCAAAAAAAAAAAAAGTATGGTGTTGGTCCTTCTGATGAACCAAGTCAATGATTGTTCATCAACATCTTTACGATTACAATGAAAGAAGGTAGAGTAGAACTGGTTCGACACTAAAATTTGAGTGGCCATAAATGCCCCCTCTTTATATTTAAATTTAATATAATCACAGATATTTTGGTAAAAAGTCATGTTTAGTTTCAAAAGTACCAAAGTATCATGTTTTACTATGTAATCTTCAAAAATCCTTTAATCAATATTTTAAATTATGAATAAACCCTTTTGATATTTGTGTGTTTGCACATGCCACCTAGTGGACAAAAAAATTGAATCAATTTTATGGGTGCTTGGTCAAGCAATGCAAATGATTTGCATTATAAAATATGTGCATTTTTCCTATTATAATGAGATAAGTGGTTTGACACCAAAATTTGAGTAGTCATAAATGCCCTCACTTTTATATTTAAATTTTATATAATACAAGATATTGCGGTGAAATTATGTCATGCTTAGTTTCCAAAATTACAAAAGTATTCTTTTTTACTATGTAATATTCAAAAACCTTTTAATCAATATTTTAAATTATAAATAAATCTTTTTAAGATACGTGTGTTTGCAGACGTCACCTTCTAGTATATAAAATAGGAAAAATTATTTAAAGGACTCTGGTAGACGGATTTTTTTTCTAAATAATCCCTATGTTTTGGGTGGTCCCTTAATAGTCCAGTTAGTGAATTTTTCTTTTCTTAATAGTCCTTAGACCTCATCTCCCACATTTCTCATGATTAAATGTCCTAACCGTTCAAACTCATCGTTTTCATCCAAAAAAATTTACTTTTTGATATCTCAATCGAGCTTCGGAGACTCCATTCCTTTAGAAAGGATTTAAAAAGAAAGAAGAAACCAATTTCAAGGGTTTTTTCAAACATTTTGAAGATGTATGTAAAAAACTAGTTATTTTTCACTTTTTTTCTTAATTTTTGGATGAAAATCGTTTAAGAATTATTCTTTTGGGTTGAAACCATCTAAGCAAGTCGATATCTCAAGTTTTTAGTTGATCTTTCCTTGCAATTTAGTAAAAAAAAAAAAATAATAATCGAAAATTGAAAATAGATGGGTTTTACTAGTGTTGAGTTTATCTTTTTTTATTAAAAAAGTGGTGAACTCAAAAATAAATAAAACACGTTGAGTTTGATGGAAAATAAAATGTGGTGAACTCGACAATAAATAGTGGTGAATTAAACAATAAAAATTGTGAACTCGACAATAAAATAAAAAGACGTTGAGTTTAACGATAAATAAAAAAATGGTGAATTTGACTGTAAATCATCAATAATGAGGGATTATTAAGAAATAAAAAATTTACTAAATGTCTTATCAAATTATTGTGCAAAATTTAGAGACTATTTAGAAATAAATCCCTCCACCAGGGTCCTTGAAGTAATTTTCTCTATAAAATATCAATATCCATCATCATTGAACCAAATCCTTGACGCATAAAGTTATCTGAACGTATCCAAGTATGAACTGATCCGATTCATTGACAGCTCACCCACTCTTAACCCCATCCCATATGTGAATTTAATTTCATACTAACTTACAAAAATGTGATGTGGAAAGTTTCATCTTTTATATTTATACTAAAAAAAAGAAAGAAAAAAATCCCTGTGATACTCTGGATTAAGGCCCACCGACATGATTCGTTTTCACTTGATGAAGATGTATCTCGACCCTTATCACAAACTTGTCTAGATCGCTAAATAAGAAGACACACATGTTCTCAATTATGGCTACCTGACCATTTAAAATTTCCAATCAGTCTCTCTACAATTCCCACAACTCTAAGCTAATTTCCTCTATCAAAGAAATGGAATCAGAAATGAAGGCTTTCCATGACACAAAAGCTGGTGTAAAAGGTTTAGTTGATGCTGGGATTGTAAAGATCCCACCTTTCTTCATCCTACCACCTGGTGATGAACTACACCCCAACAATTCAAATTCCAATGAAACACAACTCAAAATTCCAGTTATAGATCTTAAAGATGTCGAAAAAGATGTGATTCGACGTAAAGAGATTGTCGAAGAAGTGCTTTGGGCATCAGCGACATGGGGTTTCTTTCAATTGGTGAACCATGGGATCCCATTGAGTGTGTTGGAAGAAACGATTGAAGCGGGGAGCAAGTTTCATGAGCAAGACACACAAGTGAAGAAAGAGTTTTATGCACTTGACCGCACTAGAAAAGTGTCGTTCAATAGTAATCTTTTTAAGTCCCTTTCGGCTAATTGGAGAGACAAACTGTGTTTGTCTATGGCTCCTGAGCCACCCCAACCTCAAGAATTGCCTCAAGTGTGCAGGTATGCGTCAAAATTTGATTTTGTATGTTTTAATTCTAAATAGATAGAATTAGGTTAGATTTAAATTTGGGCATGGAATGGGACAGAATTAGGTTAGATTTAAATTTGGGCATGGAATCGGACATTTATAAAGTATCTGAACCAGTTGGGTCTATCAATATGATGTGACCGATTTGTATTTATTAAGTAATTTTTAATATATAAAATTTGAAATAAAAAATAAAAATTTTCTACTCTTTCACAGGATTAAAGACTTTCTTGAAATCTTTCATTTTTCTTCAAATTTACAAAGGTTTCAACTAACATTCTTGAAAAAATTGTAATAATAATGAATTTTTTTTTTTATAATAATAACATTTTAGATTTTAAGAACCGGTTCATGAGGACCGATGGTCCGTACGCTTGAACCATTTTTTTTAAAAAGCGACCGTTCTTTATAAAATACTGTCAGGCCAAAATTGAACAATTTGACATGCATAAGAGGGACTAGGTCTTGCTAGGGGAGGAATTTTCTCAATACACTACTAAAATCAGGATAAAATAATCCTTATTTCGATACTAATTGTTTTAGTATTGAAAGCAGAACTCATAAAATTTTGAATCATTTATAGGCAAATTCATGTATCCCAACCAAATCGGAATAGTTACCTATAGCAATAATACCCTTTAGTATTGTGTTTCTTGAGAACTTATGAGTTCCCTTAAACTTGTGTGCTTAATTTGCAGAGAGATATTAATGGAGTACACAAAGCATGTTACAAAATTAGGAGTGTGTCTCTTCAAGTTATTGTCGGAGGCTCTTGGGCTTAAGCCAGACTACCTAAAGGAAATGGAATGTGCTAAAGCAGGTACCCTTATCTCTCATTACTACCCAACCTGTCCAGAGCCGGAGCTGACTTTGGGGTGTGAGCGCCATACAGACCCTGCATTCCTCACTATTCTTCTCCAAGACAACACTGGTGGACTTCAAGTTCTTCATCAACAACAATGGGTTGATGTCCATCCCGTGCCGGGAGCTTTAATAGTTAACATTGGGGATCTTCTTCAGGTACATTCGTTCGATAAGCAATATTTCATAATATGGTACTACTTTTCATGCATCCACATGTTTCGTTAAAGTAAGAACTTTTGGTTTGGGGGTCAAACCTTTGATGGCTTATGGCGCATTGATCCAAAATTGACACAATGAAGACAGGATATAGGGCTTTTATTTTTGTGACCTATGCAATTGCTGGGATAGTATTACTGTTAAACAAAATACGGTTGAAAGAAAGAAAAAAAAATGTTCATTCAATCGGTCCAGAGATGATGGAATTGCATCCTAGTCCTTTCAAATGGCTCCTAAATCATTAGGCCTATTGTGTGTTATGAATATTATCTGAATTGTTTTATCAATTTGGGTCAGCTGAACGAGTTTTGTTTCATCCCTTAATTCTATCCAATTGAATAAAATGTCTAATCATGTATCTAAGTTATCTGGGCTTGGGATGGGCAATATAGGTAGCGTAAAATGGAAGATTAGACGTGTAGATTTTCTACCGAAAAAGTGTATATATGCTAATGTTAAATATTATTTGAAATTATTTACTGGAATGGTGTTTGTCTTTTAATGCAGCTTATTTCTAACGACAAACTCAAAAGTGTCGAGCACAGGGTATTGGTAAACAGTGACAGACCAAGAACATCTGTAGGATTCTTTTTCAGTACAAGCCAGGAATCCTTTACAAAGCGTTACGGACCTATCAAGGAATTGTTGTCGGATGAGAATCCTCCTATTTATAGAGAAACTCTGGTAAGTGATTTTGTTGCCAATGTCAGGTGTAAAGGATATCCAGGGAACACCAATCTAGCTTATTTGAAGTTATGAGGTTGGTGCATTTCTCTCTCTTTAGTTCTATCTTGAAGGTGGTACTCAAATAGGATCAGTGATTGGTTTTTAGGTTTATTGTGCTTCCATAAAGGAATATCTTTATTATGTATACCACTTGCATGGTTCTATTCTTGTAATTTGAGTTTGTTGGATCAATGAATCCCAACTTGGTTTTGATCTCTTAAAGCTTTAAAATAACAAAAAGCCTTTTTAGGTTTTTTATGATTGGTATAATTAGGATTTTTTTTTTTTTAATCTGTGGTAGGAAATGATTGCAATATAAGTTTTGTTCACCTGCAAAAATTCAAAAATCCATGTGAATACAGATATTTGTGGTGCTTTGTTGCCCCTCTGCAAATGGTTGCAAATTTTCGTCTTTATTTGTTGCCCTCAGCTGACTTCAATGCCATAATTAAATTTCTCTGAACCACATTTTCCCTGAAGAGTTTTGAAGAGTTTCTGCAAAAAATTTAGGAATAAAAAGTTGAGAGAGAGAGAGAGAGACTCAGATCTGATACTATATGTTTCATGATGGCCTCACTCCCTTCCATATATAGGAGATCAATTGGTTATTTCACAATTCTAATGCCACTCCAACTCTTAATACCATTATAACTTAAACTCTGAATTGGAGAATTCATTTAGGATGTATGCAACAATGGTGAGGCACAGGTGTGTGGGACATATATTCAAGGGTAGGTTAAAGGCACCCTACACCACACCAATATATATTTCTTTTTCACTTTTTTCTTAAGTTTTGGATGAAAATCATTTAAGAATGGTTCTTTTGGGTTGAAACCATCTAAACAAGTCGATATCTCAAGTTTTTAGTTGATCTTTCCATGCAATTTAGTAAAAAAAAAAAAAAACTCATAAATTAAAAATAGATGGGTTTTACTAGTGTTGAGTTCATCACTTTTTATTTAAAAAGTGGTGAACTCGACAGTAAATAATGGTGAATTAGACAATAAAAATTGTAAACTCGACAATAAAATAAAAAAGCGTTGAGAACTCGACAATAAATAAAAAAGCGGTGAGTTCACCAATAATGAGGGACCATTAAGAAATAAAATTTTACTAAATTTCTTATCAAGTTATTGTGTAAAATTTAGAGATTATTTAAAAATAAATCCCTCCACCAGGGTCTTTTACGTAATTTTCTCTATAAAATATTAATATCCATCATCATTGAACCAAATCCTTGACCCATAAAGTTATCTGAACGTATCCAAGTATGAACTGATCCGATTCATTGACAGCTCACCCACTCTTATCCCCATCCCATATGTGAATTTAATTTCATACTAACTTACAAAAATGTGATGTGGAAAGTTTCATCTTTTATATTTATACTATTAAAAAAAAAAAAAAGAAATCCCTGTGATACTATGGATTAAGGCCCACCGACATGATTCGTTTTCACTTGATGAAGATGTATCTCGATCCTTATCACAAACTTGTCTAGATCCCTAAATAAGCAGACACACATGTACTCAATTATGGCTACCTGACCATTTAAAATTTCCAATCAAGTCTCCCTACAATTCCCACAACTCTAAGCTAATTTCCTCTATCAAAGAAATGGAATCAGAAATGAAGGCTTTCCATGACACAAAAGCTGGTGTAAAAGGTTTAGTTGATGCTGGGATTGTAAAGATCCCACCTTTCTTCGTCCTACCACCTTATGGTGATGAACTACACCCCAACAATTCAAATTCCAATGAAACACAACTCAAAATTCCAGTTATAGATCTTAAAGATGTCGAAAAAGATTTGATTCGACGTAAAGAGATTGTCGAAGAAGTGCTTCGGGCATCAGCGACATGGGGTTTCTTTCAATTAGTGAACCATGGGATCCCATTGAGTGTGTTGGAAGAAACGATTGATGACCCCACTAGAAAAGTGGCGTTCAATAGTAATCTTTTTAAGTCCCTTTCGGCTAATTGGAGAGACACACTGTGTTTGTCTATGGCCCCTGAGCCACCCCAACCTCAAGAATTGCCTCAAGTGTGCAGGTATACGTCAAAATTTGATTTTGTATGTTTTAATTCTAAATAGATAGAATTTGGTTAGATTTAAATATGGGCATGGAATGGGACATTTAAAAATTATCTAGACCAGTTGGGTCTATTAGATACTTGGGCCCAAATTTTGTCGGCCGAATAGGGGGAACCGAGCTCGCTACTGATGCGCTACAGCTTTTCATGCCTCCTCACCTTCGTTCAATGTTTTAAAAACCGAACTGATAATTAATTTGTTCAAATGGTTGGATTGGGGTTCGATGGTGATTCAATATGATCTGACCGATTTGTATTTATTAAGTAATTTTTAATATATAAATTTGTAATAAAAAATAAAATTTTCTACTCTTTCACAGGATTAAAGACTTTCAAGAAATCTTTCATTTTCTTCAAATAACATTATTCAAAAAATAGTAATAATAATGAATTTTTTTATTTTAATAATAATAACATTTTAGATTTTCAAGAACCGGTTCATGAGAACCGATGGTCCGTACGTTTGAACCATTTTTTTTTATAGAAAAAGCGATGGTTCTTTATAAAATACTGTCAGGCCAAAATTGAACAATTTGACATGCATGAGAGGGACTAGGCCTTTCTAAGGGGAGGAATTTTCTCAATACACTACTAAAACCGGGATAAAATAATCCTTATTTCGATACTAATTGTTTTAGTATTGAAAGCAGAACTTATAAGAACTTAAATCATTTGTAGGCCAATTCATGTATCCCAACCAAATTGGAATGGTGACCTATAGCAATAATACCCTTTAGCATTGTGTTTCTTGAGAATTTATGATTCCCTTAAACTCGCGTGCTTAATTTGCAGAGAGATAGTAATGGAGTACACAAAGCATGTTACAAAATTAGGAGTGTGTCTCTACAAGTTATTGTCGGAGGCTCTTGGGCTTAAGCCAGACTACCTAAAGGAAATGGAATGTGCTAAAGCAGGTACCCTTATCTCTCATTACTACCCAACCTGTCCAGAGCCGGGGCTGACTTTGGGTAGTGAGCGCCATACAGACCCTGCATTCCTCACTATTCTTCTCCAAGACAACATTGGTGGACTTCAAGTTCTTCATCAACAACAATGGGTTGATGTCCATCCCATGCCGGGAGCTTTAATAGTAAACATTGGGGATCTTCTCCAGGTACATTCGTTCGATTAGCAATATTTCATAATATGGTACTACTTTTCATGCATCCACATGTTTCGTTAAAGTAAGAACTTTTGGTTTGGGGGTCAAACCTTTGATGGCTTATGGCGCATCGATCCAAAATTGACACAATGAAGACAGGATATAGGGCTTTTATTTTTGTGACCTATGCAATTGCTGGGATAGTATTAACTGTTAAACAAAATATGGTTGAAACAAAAAAAAAAAGTTCATTCAATCTGTTCAGAGATGATGGATTTGCATCCTAGTCCTTTCAAATGGCTCCTAAATCATTAGGCCTAGTGTTAGTTATGAATATTATGTGAATTGTTTTATTAATTTGGGTCAGCTGAACGAGTTTTGTTTCATCCCTATCCAATTGAATAAAATGTCTAATCATGTATCTAAGTTATCTGGGCTTGGGATGGGCAATATAGGTAGTGTAAAATGGAACATTAGACATGTAGATTTTCTACTGAAAAAGCATATATATGCTAATGTTAAATATTATTTGAAATTATTTACTGGAATGGGTGTTTGTCTTTTAATGCAGCTTATTTCTAACGACAAACTCAAAAGCGTCGAGCACAGGGTATTGGTAAACAGTGACAGACCAAGAACATCTGTAGCATTCTTTTTCAGTACAAGCCACGACACCTGCACAAAGCGTTATGGACCTATCAAGGAATTGTTGTCGGGTGAGAATCCTCCTATTTATAGAGAAACTCTAGTAAGTGATTTTGTTGCCTATGTCAGGTGTAAAGGATATCAAGGAAACACCAATCTAGCTTATTTGAGGTTATGAGGTTGGTGCATTTCTCTCGCTCTTTAGTTCTATCTCGCAGGTGGTTGTGCTCCCATAAATGAATATCTTTATTATGTATACCACTTGCATGGTTCTATTCTTGTAATTTGAGTTTGTTGGACCAATGAATCCCAACTTGGTTTTGATCTCTTAAAGCTTTAAAATAACAAAAAGCCTTTGTAGGTTTTTTATGATTGGTATAATGAGGATTTTTGTTGTTGTAATTTGAGGTAGGAAATGATTACAATATAAGTTTGGTTCACCTGCAAAAATTCAAAAATCAATGTGAATACAGATATTTGTGGTGCTTTGTTGCCCCTCTGCAAATGGTCGCAAATATTCGTCTTTATTTGTTGCCCTGAGCTGACTTCAATACCATAATTAAATTTCTCTGAACTACATTTTCCCTGAAGAGTTTCTGCAAAAAATTTAGGAATAAAAAGTTGTGAGAGAGAGAGAGAGAGAGAGACTCAGATCTGATACTACATGTTTCATGATGGCCTCACTCCCTTCCTCGTATAGGAGATCAATTGGTTGTTTCACAATTCTAATGCCACACCAACTCTTAATATCATTATAACTTAAACTCTGAATTGGAGAATTCATTTAGGATGTATGCAACAATGGTGAGGCTCAGGTGTGTGGGACATATATTCAAGGTTAGGTTAGAGGCACCCTACACCATTGCCAATTTTTTTTTTTTTTGTCTTATATGAGTTAAAAGTTTCGGAATGAGCTGATTTTTTATGAGGATGATCAATATGGTGAGGAGATCATCCTTATAAAAAATCAATCCATTTTTAATTTTCTATCCTCATAAAAAAAAAGGATGATTTACAATTCTTCAACTTGTTACGACAGGGTTAGAAGTTTCAGAATGAACTGATTTTTTTGTGAGGATGGTCTCCTCACCATAGTGCTCATCCTCACCAAAAACTAGTTCTTTCAAAAAATTTTAATCCATATAAGACAAAATCATTTCATTTATATTGCAAACATGGGCTAGATTTATTTATTGATTTTTTTTATCTTTACTTGCCAATTTTGTCTAGCCATTTTCGGAAAATTTATAAATTTAGATTCACAAATACGTGGACAAAGGTGAAATTGTTGGAAAATCACATGCCTTTCCCTCTACGCGCAAGTCAATGGAAACTTACCAGTTACCACTTACATTGTAAGACACAGAATTAAATAAATTAAAAACCCAAATAACATAAACAAACAACGCGAGAGAACACTACAGATTTTTTGCATGGAAAATCCTTCAATGTGAAGGAAAAAAAATTATCAGAAAATCTAATCTAATCTAATCAAGAAACTTCCATTATGTGCATGGTGATGAGATCACAAAGGTCCTCGTTAGGCAAATCAGGAGGGCACATATAAAAAAGAAAATAACTTTTGGTTTACACTACGTGAAAACTGAAAAATTCAATCGGAAAATATGCCCGGCCAAGACCATCGAATTTTGACGGTCTAGGACCTTTGAAATTTTTTATGTTCCCTAGATTCGATGGCTTAGAGTCGTCAAATTTCACCCATTCTCCATTAATTTTGACGGTTTTGACCAATCGAAAAAGAAAAAAAAATTTACAATGAAAAATTTGATGCCTTGATCAATCAAAGTTTATGAAATTCAAGGGTCTTAGACTATCAAATATGGAATTTTTTTTGACGATGTGGTACAATGTATTTTTCCTAAATAAGTGGATTCTAATCAACAATAAATAAATGTTCATTTACTGAAAGTGTATCATAAAGTACTTCCAGTAGAAAACCCTATCGAGTATTGAATCAACATATTGAACCTATAGAATTAGTCTTACGAGTTTGAGAAACATACTTCTAAGATTGCAATCGTAATCACAAAGTAACAAACATGAAAAATGACATTCAAATTTGGATTTTAGTGTATATCGTTCTTCTTTTGTGTGCGCCGTAGTTTGATTTGATAACATACGACTAAGATTGCAATTGTAATAACAAAGAAAAAAAACTAGAAAAAAATGACTTCAAATTGGACTTTAGTGTATTTCGTTTTTCTCTTGTGTGCGCCTTAGTTTGATAAAATACTATAAAGCTCGCAATCGTAATAACAAAGAAAAAAACTTGAAAAAAATGACTTTCAAACTGGGCTTTAGTTTATTTCGTTTTTCTCTTGTGTGCGCGGTGGAGAATTGAGTAAGATAACCCAAAAGACCATTTATTGCTTCAAATGATGGAAATTGAGGGTTAGAGAGACATGATGATGTCTAATCTCACCGACCCAAGTGACAACCAATCCACTAACACCCCACACAATTGAAGAAACGTTGGAGGAGGGAGGCTTTTATCTAAGGATATTTACGAAAAAGTGATCAATTTTTGCCGAATTTACAATTCTGACCCACTGTTCATTTTAATTATCAAAACATTAATGATAACGAATTCTGAGATTTTTAATTAGTTGGATGATAACGATAGAATCTAACACTTCACGGGCCTAGATAATAAACACTAGGATTCTCAATGGATTAGATTTGGATCCGATCCGGGCCATTTTGGGACCAATCTAATAAGCATCGGATTGGATTTGAATTGTTAGATTTGATCCTTATATCGATCATATTGGATTTTTATCAAGTCTTGAATCAAAATCTGATTCAATAATGACTGAATTAGGTACGTGCGTCAGATCAAATCAAAAATATATAATATAATTTTATAATTCAAGGCTGACAAATAATGCAGAATGGGACAACTGAAACACCTACCATATAGATTTAGATAAAATCGAATCTATGTATTATATAATTATGGTCAAGCAATTATTTTCTTTCGCAGAAAAAAATCCACTAAAGTGCAATCAAACATAAAGGTCACAGTTTTATTTTTTAACTTCTACAATTTTAATAAAAGATTTTGGTCTCTATGATAAGACATAAAGTTTGGGTATCTAACTAAATTCTATTACATGGGTATGATATATATAATCACCATGATCATCATCTTCATCCATCATGTCAACGTCATCATGATTTCTTCTATAATCTTTTTATTTTTTTTATAAAGTATTTTGGTAAATTAATAATGCATATTTTCTAATAGAGAGCTACTAGTGCCGCACTAATTTAAAATCTCCAATAAACATTATGGATTATGAGGAGAAATCTAGAAAAAAACTTGTTTCTACGTGTCTGTGTCTTACTTCTCATCTCATCCTTCATCCCAGAGAAGAACAAAGCTGGAACTAGGTACACTCTCTCTTATCTTTACCATGAAAGCTTGGGTTTTTCTTTCAAAAAATCTGAAGTTTCTTATAAAGATCGGAGATTTGGTGAAATTCGAGTCTACAAAGTCTTTGGATGCAAAGGGGTTTGACGAATTGTGTAAGAGAAGAATGGATGCAAAGGAATTTCTATTTCATTATATTGTTTCTCATAGCTTTGAATGACTTCATTGCACTATTAGTTTTAAAAAAAAAATTAATGAGTCATTTAGGAGATTATCACTTCAACACCTTGCCAAATACTTCTCCAGCTTTTCACTTCATCTCAGATTTTTTATTTTTGTTCTAAAGCATTGGTGTTGTAATGCACAAAATGGCGTGTACATTTATTTTTTCAATAAATGATGTGCAGATTCCTTTTTATTGGTGTGGCTAATGTAATTTCATTAATTGGTGTGGTAATAGAAAAAAATGGTGTGGCAATAACAACTCTATTGCTAATATTCGGGGTACAAAATTAATTTAACTCTTTAATGAATAAAAATTTACTTTTACTATGTATAAAATTAATTTGAGTAGTCATCTGAGATCATAATTTCCCCTATTGGCTTCTACCATTATCTAAGTTCTTCTTGAATAGATTTGATTGATGATTCAAGGCCAACTGAAGGATTTTCCAGGTAAAATGAATCATTTTGGACGTATTGGCACGCTTACTTGACTAAATGCTTGTGTGAACTTGATCAATGGCTTCAATCAACATCTCTCCTTCAAACAGGATGTTAAGTTTTTCACCTTCTTCCTCAAGGAAAAAAGTAAGAATGGTGATTAATCATATTAGACTGAAAATTTGGGTAAAAAATCTGATATAAAAAGTTCATATAGAGCAATTCCAACCGGTCTCTTAATTTCTCACACCCCCTCTAAATTACTATTCACATGTCTAAAATTGGAGACGAAGCAAAAAAATAGGGATGATCTCTATTTCACCATTTATCATCATTTTACATAAATGCCATTCTTAAGTTCTTTTTTCAATAAAAATATATTTTAAATATAATTTTTGTCTGTTATTTATTTTCAATTACTATTATTTAATTTTTTTTATTAAATATTTGAAACTCAGATTTAATCAATTTTTCAGCCAAATTTGACAAAAATTTGTGATAAAAAATAAGTTTGATCATGAATTTTCATTTTTTTTTTTTTTATAAATTTTTTTTTTTAAATAAATGAAATTAATTTAAATGTATATATTTATATTTTCTACTAAACATAAGATGATCTAACCAAATTTTATTTCTCATACAATTGGTGGATTTTTTTTATTTTTTATTATTATTAAATTGGCGTGTAACAAGTAAAGTTGGGTTGCCAATAGAAGTTTTTCTTCTTAAATTTAGAGAGCTGCCATTGGCACCCTAACTTTTACTTATTATACCCCAATTAAAAATAAAGAAAATAAATATCAAATTGAGAATAAGTAAAAGTTGGGGTACCATACCATACCATAGAAGCTCTCTCTCTCTCTCTTTTGTTAAATATCTATATTTTGGGTTTTAGGTTTTATATGAGCTTAATAATAACTGAAAAAAAACTACTGAAATTGTTCGAATGAGTGTTATAATGTTTTGTAACGTTGAGATAATAATTTGAGCCAAAATTTTGTATTGTTTGAATTAATGGTGTGTTTTAATCTTTAATTAAAGTGTGATAAATAATTTAAGATGTTGGAGTGTAACAAGTAAATGTTGGATTGCCAATAGCAACTCTCTAAAAAAAATAAAATTTAAGTTGCTGAAAACGTATGTGTCGTCTGCTAAAGTTTTTTGGATGACACATGAAGGTGTGATCTTGGAACTTTCCTTGACTAACTCGGTCAAAAAAGAAAGAAATTTTTAATTAAAAATTGGTAGCTGTAAGTGCCGGCACTAAATTCCACTTCACTTGTGGCTTCCTGAGTAGTGCAAAATAACTATATATACACACCTCGTTCAACATATCTTTACAACTTCATCAAGCATTATAAGGGTGAATTAATTCCTTCGATCCATCAAAGAAAATTAATGGAACCTGAAATACTAAAGGCTTTCCATGACACAAAAGGTGGTGTCAAAGGTCTAGTTGATGCAGGAGGGATGGTAAAAATCCCAGATTTCTTCCATCTTCCAATTGAAGAACGCTTCTCTATCAATAATTCGAATTCCAACAATACCCATCTCAAAATTCCAGTTGTAGACCTTAGAGACATCGATAAAGACGAGAATAGACGTAAAGTAGCTGTAGAAGAAGTGCTCCGTGCATCGGGGACATGGGGTTTCTTTCAACTGGTGAACCATGGGATCCCATTGAGTGTGTTGGATGAGATGATTGAAGGGACTCGAAGGTTTTTCGAGCAAGATACAGAAGTGAAGAAAGGATATTATACACTTGATCCCACTAAAAAGGTGGGGTATAGTAGCAATCTTTATAAGGGACGTTCGGCTAATTGGAGAGACACATTGTATCTGTCTTTGGCTCCTGAACCACCCCAACCTCAAGAATTACCTCAAGTTTGCAGGTATACATAAATACATTAATTCACTTTTTTTTTTTGCATCAATTGCACAGTTTTCAATTCTGATAACACATATAGGAATCAGAATCTTTGTATATGATAGATTCTGATTTTGGGTACATTAATATTCAAGATGCAATTATCCTATTGTGTCCCCCGGGACCCTTGGATTCAATTTAATCGATTGCAATATGTCAAATAATCAAATATTCACCAACACCTTGAGAACCAAAGTAAAATGAAATTTTTAAAAAAAAAAAAATCCTCTCACAAAGCACAAATTTGTTCCAAAATTAAAGATAATTGTGTTCATTGAGAATTTTCAGAGATTCTCCATTAACCTCGCGAGCTTAATTTGCAGAGAGATAATAATTGAATATGAAGAACATGTTTCAAAATTAGGAGAGCGTCTCTTGGAGTTAATCTCGGAGGCTCTTGGGCTCAAGGCAGACCATCTAAAGAATATGGATGTTTCTAAAGGACATACCCTCGTCTGTCACTACTACCCAGCCTGTCCAGAGCCAGAGCTGACTATAGGTGGTGAGCGACATACCGACTCTTCATTTCTCACAATTCTTCTCCAAGACCAAATCGGTGGACTTCAAGTTCTTCATAAAAAACAATGGGTTGACGTCCACCCTGTGCCAGGAGCTTTGGTAGTAAACATTGGGGATCTTCTCCAGGTAAATTTGTTCACTAGGCAGTATTTGATAATATATCAGTAGTATTGCTCATGCATCAACCTCTTTACTAAAGTTACAACTTTTGATTTGGGGCCAAACATTTCATGGGTTATGGCTTCGATCCAAAAATAAATATCTATGAATTTGATTAGGCCTAGGGATAATTTATGAATATCAGGTGAAGGAATTTATATTCCAAAAAATTTGGGTTATATGTGAAAAAAGCCCAAATTTGATGGTCATGGGCCGTCAAATTTTATAAAATTCGACGGATAAAAGTGTCGAATTGGTGTCAAATTTTTCGTTGTCAAATTATTTTTTTTCTGATGGGCCGAAACTGTCAAATTAATTAAGGATGGGAGAAATTCAACAGCTCTAAGCCGTCAAATCTAGAAATATCTAGAATTTCGATGGTACTAGACCGTCAAAATTCATTTTCTAAAATTTGTGGGCCTTGGCCCGTCAATTTTTCTGTCGAATTTTCCAGTTTTCATGTAGTGTTAGCTGAAAAAATCTTGTTCCATCCTTCAATTCTAAGTGCATAAAATATATGAACATGATTTGGGTTAATATGTGCAATAGTGTGTGAAAGGATCGTTACACAATCAGACTTTTTACCCAATAATACTAAAGCTAAATATTATTTTTAAGTTATTTAGTGGAATGGTGTTTTCTTTTAATGCAGCTTATTTCTAACGACAAACTTAAAAGCGTTGAGCACAGGATATTAGTAAACGGTGAGAAAACAAGAGTATCTGCAGGATTCTTTTTGGGTGTAAAAAGCGATTCCTTCACAAAGCGTTACGGCCCTATCAAGGAATTGTTGTCCGATGAGAACCCTCCTATTTATAGAGATACTCTAGTAAGTGATTTTGTTGCCTATCTCCGTACCGAAGGATATCAAGGGAACACCAACCTTGGTTATTTGAGGATATGAGGTCGGTGCATTTGTGTTTGAAACTTAATATACATCTATGTAATGGGGAAGTGCCTTGGAACTCGCTTGTTTCCAAGTTTTGTGCTAGTTAATTGGTTTCCTAATAAGAAGAATCCTTTTGTCGCTTTTGTCTTAGAATTTAGTTTTGTCTATGTTTCCATATGTAAGTTAGCTTCTTATGTATCGTGCTGGTTATTCCTATACAAGTAGATGGTCGCCACTGGCACTCAAGTCATCTCTTATTCTACTTTGAACAAGTTTAAGTAATTGACTACCTTTTATTAAAGAAGAAGAATTTCTCATATATCTGTTCACCTTTTTTTGTTAATTAAGTTTAAGGTATAGATTTTTGTGTTCTTGTTCATGTTAATTGTATCCATTTCCTTCTTTTTGGTTAATCAATTTTGGGTTCACGGTAAAATTTTGCCTTGGAAAAGTTTTTATTGATGTGCTTTATTTGGGATTTGTTGCCTATCAAGCTGGGGCGTTCTTTTTCCAAATATAAATATAAAAGAAAAACAATTCGATCAAACCTAACAACTCATCAGTCAAGGGAAGGGAAAAGATGTGTTAAATTCAATGTTCTTTTCTAGATAAGAAAGTAAATATAATAAACAAAATTTACAATATTAAAATCTATTTTAAGATATTAAATTAAAGGTAGAACTCTGTAGGTTCATTGAAAAGGAACTTATATGTTCATACTTCACACACAATGGGACCGTGTAATGAAAAATTCAATGATTTTGATGGGATATCTATCCGACTATATCACATATTTCCAAAACCCAATTATTGGATTTTGTATTTACATAGTTGGGATTATATCTTGTTAATAATACCAGATCCCAACCATCTGATAGAAGTGTACATGAACTCATTTTCAATAATAAATAAAAAACGTCGAGTTTGACGGTATATAAAATTGGTGATCTCGACAGTAAATAGTGGTGAATTAGACAATAAAAATTGTGAACTTGACAATAAAATAAAAAATTGTCGAGTTCGATAATAAATAAAAAGTGGTGAACTTGACAATAAATAAAAAAGAGGTGAGTTCGCCAATAATGAGAGACCATTAAGAAATAAAAAGTTTACTAATATGTCTTATCAAGCTATCGCTCAAAATTTAGGGATTATTTAGAAATAAATCCCTCCACCAAGGTCCTTTAAGTAAATTTTTCCCATAAAATACCAATATCCATCATATTTTAAAAAATTATATATAATGTAATTTAATATTATTAAAACCATATCCTTGACCCATAAAGTTATCTGAACGTACCAAAATACGAACTGACCCGATTCATTGACAACCTCACTGCTAACCCACTCTTATCCCCATCCCAAAAATCTGAAGTTTCTTACCAAGATTGGAGACTTGGAGAAACTCGAGTCTACAAAGCCTTTGGATGCAAAGTTGTTTGATGAATTATGTAAGAGAAGAATGGATGCAAAGGAATTTCTATTTCATTGTACTGTTTCTCATAGCTTTGAATGATTTCATTGCACTATTAGTTATATATAAAAAAAAAAATTGATGAGTCACTTCGGAGATTTTCACTTCATCATCTTGGCAAATACTTCTACAGATGTTCACTTCATCTCAGATTTTTTATTTTTGTTCTAAAGCATTTGTGTGCAATACAAAAATTGGTGTGTACATTTATTTTTTCAATAAATGGTGTGCAGATTCCTTTTATTGGTGTGGCTCATGTAATTTCATTAATTGGTGTGGCAATAACAACTCTATTTCTAATATTAGGAATATAAAAATAATTTAACTCTTTACTGCAAAAAAATTTACTTTTACTATTTATAAGATTAATTTGAGTAGTCATCGGAGATCATAATTTCCCCTATTGGCCTCTACTGTTATCTAAGTTCTTCTTTAATAGATTTGATTAATGATTCAAGGCTAAAATGAATCATTTTGGACACATAGGCACGCTTGCTTGACTAAATGTTTGTCTGGACGTGACCTATGGCTTCAATCAACATCTCTCCTTCAAAGAGGATGTTGAGTCTTCCACCTTCTTCCTAAAGGTAAACAGCAAGAATAGTGATCAATCATATTGGACCTAAAATTTGGGTAAAAAATCTGATATAAAAAGCTCATTTAGAGCAACTCGAATCAGTCTCTATATCTCTATATTTAGAGATAGAGACCTCCGAACAAAGTTTCAATTGGTCTCTTAATTTTTGACACACCCTCTAAATCACTATTCACGATTTTAGAATTGAAGTCCAAGCAAAATGAAAATAGAGATGATCTCTATTTCACTATTCATCTTATACAAATACCAATTGTGTCCTCATTATTTTACATAAATGCCATTCTTACTTTTCTTTTTCAATGAAAATATGTTTTAAATATAATTTTTGTATATTATTTATTTTTAATTAATATTATTAAATATTTTTAATTTTTTTGTTAAATATTTTAAACTCAGATTTAATCAAATTTTCGGCCAAATTTGAAAAAGAATTATAATAAAAAATAAGTTTGATCATGAATATTCATTTAAAAATTTTTTTTTTTTTGTTGAAATAAGTGAAATTAATTTAAATGTATATATTTATATTTTCTACTAAATATAAGATGATCTGACCAAATTTGATTTCTCAAACAATTGGTGGATTTTTTTTTTAATATTTAAATTGGGGTGTAACAAGTAAAGTTGGGTTGCCAATAGAACTTTTTCTTTTCTTTTTTAATATTTAACTTGGGGTGTAACAAGTAAAGTTGGGTTGCCAATAAAAAACTTTATATATTTAACTTGGGGTGTAATAAGTAAAGTTGGATTGCCACTAGCAAGTTTATTGTCTTTTATTATGTGAATAGTGAATTAGAGACGTGAATAGTGATTTAGAGGTTGGGTCCCATTGGAGTTCATTTAGGTTCGGATGAGAGAATCATCTCTAAAATGTGAGAATATGTCAAAATAGAAACGAAAAATAGACACACCCATTGGATGCTCTTACAAAAAATATGCAAGGACACATGGACATAAGTACAAAGACAATGCTACATGACTCCCAAGAAATGCATGCCGACTCCCTAGGCACTACATACATCTTCATCAACAGATAAAGTCCTAGCAAAGGTTTTGTCTTATATAAGTTAAAAGTTTTGAAATGGACTGATATTTTGTGAGAATGATTTCTATGGTGAGGAGATCATCCTCACAAAAATCTGGCTTGCAAGGAGAGGATTGCCTCGACTTTATATTACACAACTCAAGAGTACCTAGGTGATGTGGGACTATGCTAACACTTTCCCTCAACGTCAGGGTTAGAGATACTCAGCTCTCTCCCTTCACGTAGTGCTAGAGATATTAACTCAACACATCCCTAAGGTACAACCGTTCTAATACCATGTTAAAGCCCATGGGCCTAACTCATCCTTGAAAATCGGCTTGCAAGGAAAAGGTTGACCTCACTTTACATTCTCCTAAACGTGAAGAACATATGGGGCACACCTAAACATGAAAATTATATATATATATTAGAAGTCAATAGGATTATGGCAGACCCATACCAGCTACAAACATATGAAGAACGTATCTCTTTTATCTTGGGAGAGCTGAGAAACTAAGACGGGGGGGGGGGGGACACAACCCACACTAGAAAGAGAAGAAGCAAGGAAGTCCACCACCTAAATTTCTTATATTCTCTCACTTGAGAGTTTCACTGACACGAAAACAAAATTAGTGGAGATTTTGAGTTGGAAATAAATTAATATAAAAACTCATCTAAAAGTTTTTACCACGATCCATTTCCTAAATGATAATTTTTAAACTTGAATTTACAAAATAATTTCAAGATTTTAGTTAACAAAAATCCTAGATAATGATCTATATTAATGAAGAATCTTAATTGATAAGAAATCTTAAAGGATGAAACAAACAAAACCCTAAGTAAATCCATTTTAAAATTCTTTTCTTTCTTTTTATTGTTTAAAAATATAATGACATTTTAGTAATTTTAGACGAGAAAAGGTATTTTCAGTATTTCGGATCAATTTTTAAATACGTCATTATCTCTTCATTGGTATGTGGGGGGGTAAGTCTCATCTTGAATTTTGCAATGGTATCCCTAATATTGCCAATCTCGCAGGGGTAGTACGAAATTAGTTAGTCAACTCTAATATAATTAGTCTTGTGTGTGAGATAACCCGAAAGACCATTTGCTTCAAATGGTGGAATTTAAAAGTAAGAGATGTTGATTTTGAGTCTCACTGGCCCACCCACGACAACTACCCAGCCTAAGCTTTTGTCTTAGCTTGATAATTGAAGGTCATTTCCATGCGTCACACCTCAATTATACACTTACTATATTCCAAAATATAACTTCCTATCATGATTTAAAATTTCTTATTGTCGGGGAATTGATTATCAAATCCTAATATTGTGATCAAAAACTGATTTGATAAGAACTTCATTAGGTATGAATTGGATTAAAACTGAAGTAAAATATAGAATATAGGTTTTAGTTTGTTGAACAGTTTTGAATTAGTAAACCACGTGATTCTAAACTTTGACTTCTATATTACAATAATTCAAGTTGCACCTAGGTGTTGGTAGACTGTAGCACGCCAACTATATAGAATCGATCATATTATTTTAAAATATTGTCAAGTAATTATTATCTTTGGCACTTTTTCTAGATAGTATTACTTTAGAGAGTCAAGATCGTAATTCTTTTATACTTTACGCGTTAAATATGATTTATGTGGAGAAAGAAATCTGATCTCTATGGCAGAAGATATTGATTGGTGCTGAAATGCACTGAGATATGAGCATCTTTGTGATTTCCATCTCCAACATCATCATCATGATTTCTTTTATATGCTTTTATATTAAAAAAATAAATTATGTAAATATTAACAAACTACATCTTCTAATATATATATATATATATATATATATATATATATATAGGTGTATAAACGCAATATAGCTTATATAAAATTTACCTTTTTACCATTTCTAAAATTAATTTGTATATTCAACCAAGATTATAATTTCTCCATTTGCTGGTGCCATCCTTTTATATATATAAATTCTGCTTGAATAATTTTAATTGATGAATCATGGCTATTGGTGTCCATATTATTCGTTGGATTCTTATTTAGCCGAATATTCAGGTGGCCAATGGGCCTAAAAAATGTGATGTTTTACATTTTTTAAGTAAAATATTTGAAAATATATATACGATCTAAATCTTGTCTGAGATCGAGACGACTCACCAGTATCGTTCACCAACGAGCTGAATGTACACAGAGGCTCAAAAGTCACATATCTCACGATATAAATGATATGATTCAGATGATATTTTTAAAATCTTAGCCAAGTCAATAAATCTTGGTCAAGTCAACCAGAATTTATATATTTTAATTAAAATAATAATTATTTTTAAAATTTTAGAATTTATTATAAATGAAATAGAGAGCTGTTATTGGCACCACAACTTTTACTTATTACACCCAAATTAAAATAAAGAAAATAAGTTAATGATTGAGAATAAGTAGCTTTTTTTTTTTTTTTGTTATTATTTGGGTTTAGGATTTTATATGAGTCCAATTATAAACTTAAATAACTATTGAAATTGTTTGGACGAGTGTTATAATGTTTTGTAATGTCAAGTTTAGAATTGGAGTCAAACCTTGGTAATGTTTGAAGAATGTATTTTAATATTTTACTAAGGTGTGATAGATAATTTAAGAAATTGGGGTGTATTCTGTAAAAGGTGGGGTGCCACTAGCAACTACCATGAAATATGAATGTAAGACTAATCATCTTGTAATCTTCCTTATCTCATAAAATTATTTATGGTTACTTATATATAAATATACATAAATAATATTTATAAAGCAATGATTTGACTCGCCTGGGACAACTCATTCTTATCTATGAACGAGAACATACTCAAACAGAGATTTGAAACAATGCGTGCATCACATGCTGGAATTTAATTTAGGAAAAGTTATAAAAATAATAATATATTAATTAATAATTATTAAAAATGATATATTTTTTAAATTTATCAAAAAAGTAATAAATTAGTGATTGGATTGTCGATTTTCAACTTGATGAAAATACCCTCATGAAAACCGTTGATTTTTGTATGGAATGAAAACTGGCATTCCAATTGTTGGTTTTCAGGAAAAATATGCGCTTTGGAGTTGGAGCGCAGGTTGGTATGAAAATTGACAGTCAAACTGTCAACTTTCATGGTCAAAAGGTATTTCAATCAATTTAAATATTTAACATTTAAAACTGACAATCCAACCGCCAATATCAGATCGTTGATTTATATATATATATATATATATATATATATATATATATATATTATATATATATATATATATATATATATATATATATATATATATATTATATATATAATTTTTTTAATAATTATTAATTAATATATTATTATTTTAATAATTTTCCCTAGAATTTAATCAATTTGATGTGAGAATATCATTTATATATATTAATCGGTGACATGTGCAAATCCGTGTGAATTGAAAATTAGGATTTCGATCAGATTAATCAATTAAATTTAGAGAGTTGCTATTGGCATACCAACTTCTACTTATTATACTCTAATTAAAAATAAAGACAATAAGTAAATGATTGAGAATAAGTAAAAGTAGGAGTACCAATAGAAACTCTCTCTCTCTCTCTCTTTTCTAGATAATTGTATTTTGGGTTTTAGGTTATACACGAGCCTAATAATAATTGAAAATAACTACTGAAATTGTTCAAACGAGTGTTATAATGCTTTGTAATGTTAAGATAATAATTTAGGCCAAACTTTTGTAATGTTTGAAATAATGGTGTGTTTTAATCTTTAATTGGAGTGTTAGGGGTGTAATAAGTAACTGTTGGGCTGCTATCTCAAAAAATTTGATGCTGCTGGAAACTTATGTGTGTCGTCTGATGATGATTTTTTGTGTGATCTGGGAACTTTCCTTGACTGACTTGGTCAAAGAGAGAAATTTTGAATTAAAAATCGGTTAGCTCCGATGTAGCTGTCAGTGCCAGAACTAAATTCCACTTCACTTATGGCTTCCTGAGTAATGCAAAATAACTATATATACACACCTCGTTCAACATATCTTTACAACTTCATCAAGCATTATAAGGGTGAATTAATTCCTTCGATCCATCAAAGAAAATTAATGGAATCTGAAATCCTAAAGGCTTTCCATGACACAAAAGGTGGTGTCAAAGGTCTAGTTGATGCAGGAGGGATGGTAAAAATCCCAGATTTCTTCCATCTTCCAACTGAAGAACGCATCTCTATCAATAATTCAAATTCCAACAATACCCATCTCAAAATTCCAGTTGTAGACCTCAGAGACATCGATAAGGACGCGAATCGACGTAAAGTCGCTGTAGAAGAAGTGCTCTGTGCATCGGGGACATGGGGTTTCTTTCAAATGGTGAACCATGGGATCCCATTGAGTGTGTTGGATGAGATGATCGAAGGGACTCGAAGGTTTTTCGAGCAAGATACAGAAGTGAAGAAAGGGTATTATACACTTGATCCCACTAAAAAGGTGGGGTATAGTAGCAATCTTTATAAGGCACGTTCGGCTAATTGGAGAGACACATTGTATCTGTCTTTGGCTCCTGAACCACCCCAACCTCAAGAATTACCTCAAGTTTGCAGGTATACATAAATACATTAATTCACTTTTTTTGCATCAATCGCGCACAGTTTTCAATTCTGATAACACATATAGTAATCAGAATCTTTGTATATGATAGATTTTGATTATGGGTACATTAATATTCAAGATGCAATTGTCCTATTGTGTCCCCTAGATTCAATTTAATTGATTGCAATATGTCAAATAATCAAATATTCACTAAAACCTTGGCAACCAAAGTAAATAAAAAGTAAAAAAATTCCTCTCACAACGCACAAATTTGTTCCAAAATTAAAGATAATTGTGTTCATTGAGAATTTTCAGAGATTCTCCATTAACTTCGGTGCTTAACTTGCAGAGAGATAATAATTGAATACGAAGAACGTGTTTCAAAATTAGGAGAGTGTCTCTTGGAGTTAATGTCGGAGGCTCTCGGGCTCAAGCCTGACCATCTAAAGAATATGGATGTTTCTAAAGGGCATACCCTCACCTGTCACTACTACCCGGCCTGTCCAGAGCCAGAGCTGACTATAGGTGGTGAGCGACATACTGACTCTTCATTTCTCACAATTCTTCTCCAAGACCACATCGGCGGACTTCAAGTTCTTCATAAAAAACAATGGGTTGACGTCCACCCTGTGCCAGGAGCTTTGGTAGTAAACATTGGGGATCTTCTCCAGGTAAATTCGTTCAATAGGCAGTATTTGATAATATATCAGTACTATTGTTCATGCATTGACCTCTTTACTAAAGTTACAACTTTTGATTTGGGGCCAAACATTTGATGGGTTATGGCGTCGATCCAAAAATAAATATCTATGAGTTTGATTAGGCATAGGGATTAGTTATGAATATCAGCTGAACGATTTTAATTACAAATTTATATTCCAAAAATCTGGGGTGGGAGGTGAACGAATCTTGTTCCATCTTTCAATTCTAAGTGGATAAAATATATTAACATGATTTGGGTTAAGATGTTCAATAGTGTAAAAGGAACGTTACACAATCAGACTTTTTACCCAATAATTCTAAAGCTAAACATTATATTTAAGTTATTTAATGGAATGGTGTTTTCTTTTAATGCAGCTTATTTCTAACGATAAACTTAAAAGCGTTGAGCACAGGATACTAGTAAATGGTGAGAAACCAAGAGCATCTGCAGCATTCTTTTTCGGTACAAGTAGCGATTCCTTCACAAAGCGTTACGGCCCTATCAAGGAATTGTTGTCTGATGAGAATCCTCCTATTTATAGAGATACTCTAGTAAGTGATTTTGTTGCCTATCTCCGTAACAAAGGATATCAAGGGAACACCAACCTTTCTTATTTGAGGATATGAGGTTGGTGCATTTGTGTTTGAAACTTAATATACATCTATGTAATGGGGAAGTGCCTTGGAACTCACTTGTTTCCAAGTTTTGCGCTAGTTAATTTGTTTCATAATAAGAAGAATCCTTTTGTTGCTTTTGTCTTAGAATTTAGTTTTGTCTATGTTTCCATATGTAAGTTAGCTTCTTATGTTGAATGCTTTTAATTTTGGTCTATATATCGTGTTGGTTATGCCTATATAAGGGTCGCCACTGGCACTCAAATATATCTTATTCTACTTTGAACAAGTTAAAATAATTGACTACTTTTTATTAAAGAAGAATAATTTCTCATATCTCTGTTCACCTTTTTTTATTAATTAAGTTTAAGGTATAGATTTTTGTGTTCTTGTTCATGTTAATTGTATCCATTTCCTTCTTTTTGGTTGATCAATTTTGGGCTCATAGTAAAAAATTTCTTTTTAAATGTTTATTGATTTGCATGGAATTGGGATTTGTTGCCTATCAAGCTTGGGGCCTTCTTTTTCCAAATATAAATATAAAAGAGAAACAATTCGGTCAAACCTAACAGTTCATCAGCCAAGGGAAGGGCAAAGATGTGTTAAATTCAATGTTCTTTTTTTAGATAAGACAGTAAATATAATAAACAAAATTTACAATATTAAAATCTATTTTAAGATATTAAATTAAGTGTAGAACTCCGTAGGCTCATGGAAAAGGGACTTATATGCTCATACTTCATACACAATGGGACTGCGTAATGAAAAATTCAATGATTTTGTTGGGATATGTATCCCTGAATATATCACGAATTTCTAAGACTCAACTGTTGGATTTTGTATTTAAATAGTTGGGATAATATCATGTTAACAATACCAATTCCCAACCATTGGATAAAAGTGTACAAGAACTCATTTTCAATTATAGGAGACGTGACTTAATTAGGATAAAATTAAATTAAGGAATAAGATTTGTTTAGCCAACCACAAGTCTTTGGTATAGATCTTTGGACGTTGATGTTGATGATGATGATGGTAGTTAAAGGCAACAATTGTCACAATGATTTTTTTCTTATATGGGTTAGAAGTTTTGGAATGGGCTAATATTTGGTGATGATGGTATCCTCACCATAAAGTAAGAAGATCATCCTCATCAAAAATTAGTTTAGTCCAAAATTTCTAATCACATCAAAAGTGATTTATAGAAAATCATTGTCACAATTGTTGTCCCTTGAACTATTCTGTATATGTGTGTGTATGTATATATATATAAAACGGAGCATCTGAGTTTTAAACATGCATTGAATCATCAAAGCTCCAATGTACGCCCAGTCCTCAACTTGTCTATTAACATGATTAAGGAATCATTGAATCAACTCAATGGAGATTAAGTCAAGTTGAGTGTTCGAGTCATACAACATAGATCACTACATAGAAGGTCGAACCCCCTCCCCCATTAAGGATCAATCAGAACCAAAGAACCCTTTCATATTTGAAGGTTCTAATTAACGTTTAGGGCACACGTAAAATTCAATAAATACACTTCAAGAATTGAATTTTGTACTGAAAATACCCTTAAAAATATTATTTTTACTGCAACACCCTCAAATTCCAATTTCCAAAGTGTATTTATTGCACTTTAATGTATGCCCTTAGGGCACACATTAACAAAACCCATATTTGAATCACAAATTGGCAGTTAGTTCAACAGAAAAAACTTTGAAGTAGTTAGTTCAATGGAAAAAACTTTGAAGAAACCCTCTCCTTGTATTATAAGAGGCAATTTCAAGGAGGTGTTTCAAATTTTTTGGAAATATAGGGCGTGAAATAAATTTTTTTTTAAAAAGCCACATGTCTTGTAACGAGGAGGGTTTCTTCAAAATTTGAAGCGAGCTACCTGCTTCAAAGTCAAAGTCTAATTCAGCTGTAGTTGTCAGTGCCACCACCCTTGTTAGCAATCACCCGTTTAATTCTTGAAAAATTCACGAATTTTTTATTTATTTTTCAATGAAAGTATTATTCTCCAAATTATTGAACTTGTTATATGTTGAAAAGTGTAAATTTGTAAGTTGTGATGTGTAACACAAGTCGACTTTGAAGCGACCATGCTTCAAAATTTTGGAAGAATCCATATTTTTATGTGATAAATGTAATTTTTATCTTTAAAAAAATAATAACATGACTCTCTACATTTATTTGAGATTACACCTTAATTTTTCAAATTGATGATTTATCCATTGACTTTGATCTTCTTTTAAAATTCAAGGAAACTATAACCTTAATGTCGTCATTATCATCACCATCACCATTAACATCAGTCAGATTTTTTATTTTCAATTTTTTTTAAATAAAATGGATATTACACATCTCAAACATATACCACATATTTTTCATTTGTCAAAAATTTTATTAGAATTTTTACAATCTAAAATTGAATAAAACTCGAATTTTTCACGAATTGAATTTTTGGGGTATTCTCACCACCACTAAATTCCTCTTCACTTACTGAGCCCGGACTCTAGTTCAGCTGTAGCTGTCGGTACCAACACTAAATTCCACCTCACTTATGGTGCCTCCGCTAAATTCCACTTCACTTATGGAGTCCGACTTTGAAGCGGGCAGTCACCTTCAAATTTTGAAGAAACCGTCTTCGTTTCAAGGCATGTGGTGTTTTGAATTTATTTCACGCCCTTATATTTCTGTTAAAATTTGAAACACATCCTAACAAAGGCCACTTGTAATCCAATGGAAAGGTTTCGTTCAAAATTTTGAAGGGCCTCTCCGGGGAACGTAAAAGAGAGATTTTTTTTTTCTCACAGTCAAACAGCAGTTGGACATGTGGCGCAAATGACATCAATGAGAGAGAGAGTTCCTTTACCTTGCCCATAGTGAAAAAAAGAAGAGAGATTTACCGGGCAGACTTATCTCTCTCAATTTTATTAAAAAAACTTCTTCATTACTTTTTCAGGTTAGTTACATGAGCAAACCTTATTTTACGAATTATACTATTATGATTAACTTAGTAAGATTTTAAATCTTACGTCATTGAACCTATATGGATTATCAAAATGGCAATTCAACACCACAACCTTCTCGATTTCATAAAATAAAATAAAAAAATCAGATCCAAAGAACAAAATTAAAAAAATGAGTCCTTTTTTTTAGTTTGATTGAAGATGTCGAAAATGGATGACTATCGAAGTCCCAAATTTAAAATTAAAATTTAACAGTGAAAATTAACTCTCTTTTTTTCGATATTTTTTTTCTAAAATTCTTAGATTTTTGTCATTCATAATCATGTGACATCAAATCATGTTTTTGGAGGCCACAAATTAATCATGTGGTTAGGATCAATTCCAAACTATGTTAAGTAACCAATTAAATCCATAATTTTGAATTTTATGACATGGATCCTCAATACAAAGTTCGTTGGGTAACAAACTTGATTAAGTAGGTTTATTGGTAACAAACATGATAAAGTACAATTCCATGGAATTGTCAAAACTCTAAGGGAGATTTTATAATAAAAATGCAACAGTTAGGTTTGTCTGATAAATCACTTAAAAAAGAAAACATTTTTATTTAATCACCTTGTGACATTCAAAAACATGATCCAATGCAATGAAATTGTAGAAGATAAAATTATATAAATTATTTTTTACCGTTGAATTTTATTTTTAAATTTGAGTGTTCAGTAACTATTCCCTTTTAACACTTTGGATCAAGTTTGAATTTATTTTTTTAATATAAATATTTTCATGAAATTTAGAAGATTGTGTATGGTTAGATTGTTGATGTGAGAATCAATGTGGACCCAACAACCCGTTTTAAGATTTGAAATCTTTAAAAATAAAAATGAATATGTTTGCATGTGTGAGCAAGAGAAAGAAACTCTCCCTGTTGGTGATGTCATCCGCACCACATGTCCAACTGTTGTTGGGAAGTGAGCAAAAATACTCAACAATAAAGAAATTAATGGAAACTGATATAACGAAGGCTTTCCACGACACAAAAGCCGATGTAAGAGGTCTAGTTGATGGAGGAGGCATGGTAAAGATACCAAATTTCTTCCATCTTCCACCTGAAGAACTAAACTCTATCAATAACTCAAATTCTAACCAAACCGGCCATCTCAAAATTCCACTTATAGACCTCAAAGACATAGATAAAAACGTGAATCGACGTAAAGAGATTATCGAAGAAGTGTTTCTTGCATCACAGACATGGGGTTTCTTTCAATTGATAAACCATGGGATCCCACTTAGTGTGTTGGAAGAGATGATTTCAAGCAAGATATAGAAGAGAGAAAGTACTTTATACACTCGATCCCACTAGAAAGGTGATGTATAGTAGCAATCTGTACAAGTCACGTTCGGTTAATTGGGGAGACTCGTTGTATCTGCCTTTGCTCCTGAGCCCCGCAACCTCAAGAATTACCTCAAGTTTGTAGGTGTGGAGACCGATTTTGGGATAAATCATCCTCCATCATGATTTTCACATTTTGTTCGTAAAATGGTAATAAAAACATAAAAAAGAAAATAGAAGACAGATTTTTTACGTGGTTCGGCAATCGTGCCTACGTCCACGGGCTCAAGGAGTCTTTCTACTATCAAATTCGCTGTTACATGGCCTCTTTCCATCCTTTTTGTCTCTACCTCCCCCCCCCCCTTTTCCATGGCCTCAAAGGCCTATTTATAGAAAAGCTTTAAAAGAGTTAACCCTTACTAAGATACAATGGACCAGATTACCCTTACCGAAATTAGTTATTACATTAAAAAGGAAAATAACCATCTTCAAATAATGTCACGTGTCTACCTCGGAATATGTGTTGATATTGCAAATGGATAATCCGAATGAGGGACAATTTAATCCATTTTGATTTATTCCCTGCTTTTCCCCATTCGAGACTCAAACCCATGGTTGGTTTGTAACCGAGTCACCGAGCTTACCCTTGTATCTCTGTACTTGACTCAAATCCATAGGTGTCACGAGTCCTCCTTTGGTACCTAGCAATAAATATCCTCCACAGTAGGTATATATAAATAATTCACTTTTTTATTTTATTTTCTAAACGCAAAATTTGCATCAATTGCACAGTTCTAAATCTCGTTTTCTCAACACATAAAAAGAGAAATCAGAATCTTTTTATATGATAGATTCTGATTTTGGGTACATGAATATTCAACTTGTAAATTAGGGTTAGAAGTTTCAAAATGAGTTGATTTTTGGTGAGAATGGTCTCTTAACCATAGAGATCATTCTCACAAAAAGTCAGCCCATTCTGAAATTTCTAACCCTTATTTTCAAAAATGTTTGGCACTGATTTTTTTATATATAAAATGGGGGTTAGAAATTTCTAACCCCTATTTTCAGAATCAAACATTATGCCTAATAATTTTTTAATGTAAGAGTTAGAGGTTTTAAAATAAGCTGATTTTTTGTGAGGATGATCTTTATGATGAGAGGATCATCCTCACCAGAAATCAACAAATTTTGAAACTTCCAATCTCATCAAAAGTGGTTTATAAAAATCGGACAATCCACAATTCTTCAACTTGTAAACTAAGATTAGAAGTTTTGGAATGAATTGATTTTTGGTGAGGATGATCTCTTCCTCACAAAAAATTAACCCATTCTGAAACTTCTAACCCCTATTTTCAAAAATGTTTAGCATAATATTTGGCACTTTTTAGGGCCTCCGAACGCTTCCTTAAATGGATGGCTTTCAGAGGCCTAAAGAGAACCAAACATTATGGTCAAACAATTTTTTAATGTATGGGTTAGAGGTTTCAAAATGGATTGATTTTTTGTGAGAATGACCTTTATAATGGGGAGATCATCCTCACCAAAAATCAATCAATTACAAAACTTTTAACCTCGTCAAAAGTGGTTTATAAAAATCGGACGGTCCATGATTCTTCAACTTATGAACTAAGTTTAGAAGTTTCAGAATAAGCTGATTTTTTGTGAGAATGATCTCTTCACTATAAAGATCATCCTCACAAATAATCAGCCAGTTTCAAAACTTCAAACCCCTTATTTTCAAAAATGTTTGGCTCTCTTTAGGGCCTCCAAACGCTTCCTTAAATGGGTGGCGTTCGGAGGCCCTAAAGAGAGCCAAACAATTTTTTAATGTATGGGTTAGAGGTTTCAAAATGGGTTGATTTTTTGTGAGGATGATCTTTATGATGAGATCATCCTCACCAAAAATCAATCAATTCAGTAACTTCTAACCTCATCAAAAGTGATTTATAAAAATCGGACGGTCCACGATTCTTCAACTTATAAACTAAGGTCAAAGTTTCGGAATGAGCTGATTTTTTGTGAGTATGATCTCTTCACCATGGAGGTCATCCTCATAAAAAATCAGCCCATTCTAGAACTTCTAACCCTATTTTCAAAAATGTTTGACACAATATTTGCTCTCTTTAGGGCCTCCGAACACTTCCCTAAATGGGTGGCGTTCGGAGGCCCTAAAGAGAGATAAACATTGTGTTAAACAATTTTTTAATGTATGGGTTAGAGGTTTCAAAATGGACTGATTTTTTTTTTAAGATGATCTTTATGATGAGGAGATCCCTCACAAAAAATAAGCCAATTCCAAAACTTCTAACCTCAAAGTGGTTTATAAAAATCGAATGTCTACAATTCTTCAACTTATAAACTAGGGTTAGAAGTTTCGGAATGAGCTGATTTTTGGTGATGGTGATCTATTCACCATAGAGATCATCCTCTCAAAAAATCAGCCTATTCTGAAACTTCTAACCCCAATTTTCAAAAATGTTTGGCACAATATTTAGCTCTCTTTAGGGCTTCCGAACGCTTTCCTAAATAAATCTATACTATTATAGTGAGAGAAGGGGGGGAAATGATTGGAAACCAAAATTTGAGTTGCCATAAATTCCCCACTTTTATATTTAAATTTAATATAATCAAGGTCACTTTGGTCCAAAACCATGAAAATTGCAAATTGATTAGTTTTCAAAATTACAAAATATCCCTTTTAATATGTAATATTAACAAGTCTTTTAATCAATGTTTTAATTACGAACAAGCCCTTTTGATGCATGACCACCTTCTAGTGTGTGCATACATACAATCCAACTTTGGACCCTCGATTTGTTACTGTAAATTGCTAAACCACTTTTGATGGGGTTAGAAGTTTCAAATTGGGTTGATTTTTTTGAGGATCTCACAAAAAATTCTTCCTAACGTTGAGAATTTTCAGAGTTCCTCCATTAACCTCATGTGCTTAATTTGCAGAGAGATAATAATCGAGTACGAATAACATGCTACGAAATGAGGAGAATGTCTCTTATCAGAGGCTCTTGGGCTCAACCCAAACCATCTAAAGGAAATGGATCTTTCTAAATGACATGTCCTTACTTGTCACTACTACCCAGCCTGTCCAGAGCCAGAGTTGACTATAGGTGGTGAGCGACATACAAACCTTTCATTCCTCACTATTCTTCTTTAAGACAACATTGGCGGACTTCAAGTTCTTCATCAACAACAATGGGTCGGTGTCCACCCCGTGCCAGGAGCTTTGGTATTAAACATTGGAGATCTTCTCTAGATACATTCGTTCGATGGGTAGTATTTGATAATACATATGATAATATTGTTCATGCATCCACCTCTTCATTGATGGGTTATGGCATTGATCAAAAAATAATCCAACAAAATAAAATGTTTATTTGATGGGATATATTCTTCCTAATATCTATGAATTCGATCGCCCAGAGATGATAATATTACATCTTGGTCCTTTTTTAATGGCTCCTAAATCATTAGGCCTAGTATTAGTTAAAAATATAAGTTAAACGATTTTTTACCAATTTATTTTCTAAAAATTTGGAGTCGGTTGAACAAATCTTGTTCCGTCCTTCAATTCTAAGTGGATAAAATATATGAACATGATTCGGGTTAAGAGGTGCTATAGTGTAAAAGGAATGTCACACAATTGAACTTTTTATCCAATAATGCTAAAACTAATTATTATTTAATTAATTTAATGGAATGGTGTTTTCTTTTAATGTAGCTTATTTCTAACGACAAACTTAAAAAGCGTTGAGCACAGGGTATTAGTAAACAATGACAAACTAAGAGCATCTACGGCGTTCTTTTTTGTTACAAGCAACGAGTCCATGACAAAGCGTTACGGCCCTATCAAGGAATTGTTGTCCAATGAGAATCCTCATGTTTATAGAGATAATCTAGTAAGTGATTTTGTTACTTATCTCCATACCAAAGAATATCAAGGGAACACCAACCTCTCTTATTTGAGGATATGAAGTTGGTGCATTTCTGTTGAAACTTAATATACATCTATGTAATGGGGAAGTCAAACTTATCTATCTTAGGTTGTGCCTTGGAATTGTTAGAAAAACTATTAGAAATTTTAATTTGTGACCTGAAAAAATTCAATGAAGAAGATATTTTTAGGACTTCAAGGTTCCAATCAAATTCGATCTCTTTTAGATAAATATTCCCCTTTACTTGTTAAAATCACAGTACACAAAATGTCAACAAACAAATGTCTTCAGGATACAAAGAAGTCTACACTCAAATTATTAAATCGAAATATGTATAATCTGATTTAATCTAGAACATTCAAAAAATTAGAAATTTTCAATAAAGAAAAGGAAAACATAGAAATTTTCGATGAAGAAATCTTACTTCTGTTTAGATTTTTATAACCATTTTTGTGCCGGTTGACTAAGAGTCATGATTTAATAACCGTTGGATCGTGTCTGATTTGGATCTAACGATCCAAATCGCATCTTATTGAAGGTATGTGTCTCATGCCTTTTAATCAACACCTATTAATTGAATCAGTGTGATCTAATGGTTATGATCGCATCCAATTAATTTCCATTTGATCTATCGAAGTGCAAAGTGCGTCTCAAAGCATCCAATCGCCCTTTCGCACAACGTGTATGCGCGGGTGGTGCTTCACACCGCCTCGAAACACCAGATCAAAGCCTTAAAGGTGTGATATAAATACAATCAACTATGTTTATTTCTTCTTATAAAGTACACCACTTTCTCACTTGTGAGCTATGTGGGACTAAATCGTATATACACAAAAATACCTAAAATCTAACTTAAGAAAAATCAAAAAAATAAACCACATAAACTTGAATTTTATTTTGAAATTATTCAACAAGAACTCACTTGTTTCCAAGTTTTATGCTAGTTGGAAGACTCTTTTCGTTGCTTTTGTCTTGGAATCTAGTTATGTTAAAGTTTTCATATGTAAGTTAGTTTCCAATGTTGAATGCTTTTAACTTTTGTCTAAGTATTGTACATTTCTTTAATGTGTGGTTGTTGCTTATGTCTATATAAGTTGAAGGTTGTTTGCACTCAAACAACTATTAAATAGTCACTTTATGTGGAAGGACATATTGAGATTCGAAGGTGTGACCTGGGGATCTAAACCAGTCGCTCTAATTACCATATCACCTTTTATTGTCAATTAATTAAGTTTAAGGTATAAATTTTTGTGTTCTTGTCCATATTGTATCCATTTCCTTCTTTTTGATTGATAAATTTTGAGCTCACAGTAAACTTTTGTGTTGGAAAAGTTTTATTGATGTGCATGGATTTGAGATTTGTTGGCCTTCTTTTTCCAAATATAACTATAAAAGAGAATCACTTCGAGTATAACAAATCATCAGCCAAGGGAAGGGTAAAGATGTGTAAAATTCAATATTCTTTTTTGGATAAGAAAGTAAATAGATTAAATAAATTTTACAATATTAAAATCTATTCTAGGATATTAAAATTTAAGGGTTGAACTTCGAGGAAAGAAACTTATATGTTCATATACAATTCAACCGTGTAATGCAAAATCCAACGATTTGGGTGGGATATGTATCCCAAAAATATATCACAAATCTCTAAGATAAGTCCCAACTGTTGGATTTTGCATTTACATAATTGGGATCATGTGTGAACACATGAGTTCTGATTAACGAATCTAGGAGATCCTAACCCTTTAATAAAAGTGTACAGGAACTCATTTTCGATCATACAAGATGTGACTTAGGATAAAGTTGAATGACGGAATATGATCTATTTAGCCAATCCCAAATCTTTGGCATAAATCTTCAGACGTTGATGAGGATGATAAATATATATTTAAATCTAACGGAGTATCTGAGTTTTAAACATGCATTGAATTATCAAAGCTACTACACCCCCTCACCAAATCGCCTGAGTCGACATGATTAAGCAACCATTAAATCAACTCGATGGAGATTCAAGTCAAGTTGAGTGTTCGAGTCATACAACATATATAGATCAATACATAGAAGGTTCCCCCCTCCCGCAGTAAGGATCAATTAGAATCAAGATCATCTGGGGCACACGCACGCACACATATGTACGTGTGAAAAATAAAATAAAAGAATAAGAACATTTGAAACACTGAAATTGATTATATTGTAATATGGAGTTATCAAAACTTCTAGCAAAGGGGGATAAACATATAGAACATAATTATTTCAAAGATGATTCACATGAAAGGGATCCCTAAAAGACATGTATTGATCCCTCAGAAACTAGTGTTTTTTCTCCCATCTCAGCGGACATGGTACGTTTGATTCAAGGTTAGAAAAGTCCTTAATTTGAATACCCACATTTTGCATGTATGGAGATGATCAACACCAACCTTGGGGCCATCTATTTCGAGAGTCCCAACGAGGAAACCAATTACGCAATTTGTTCTTTTGATTCGAGCCCAAGGTCTTCTCCTTTTGGAACCACCTAAACTTTGAGCCCAGTCCGCGACGTGGGGTTTGGGCAGCATTGGACTTAGCGGGTGGGGGCGGGGGTAGCTCGAAAAGGTCATCTTCGGCCGGGAAGATCTCGTCCCGGCTACGTATGGTGTTGAGCCTTAGGTACCTTAGATCCAATGACTCTTGGGGTATGTTTCTAGCCAATAAGGGAGATGCACCACCCCAACTGTTAGTACCCATTGATGGGTGCTGGGGCGTACGGAAATCAAACCTCAATTCCCGTTGATTCATCTTGTTCTTCCCTCGATCTTCTTATCTCACTATTCTTATCTAATAGGTATCTTTGTCGAATTAGATTGAATCTTCTTCTCTCACTATTGTTTCTATGTAGAATTAGATTGAACAAAATTCCAAAACACTATTAGATTAAAAGCTGTCCATTATAAATTTAAAATGATTTAGGATAGTATTGATAGATGATCAAATGACACAAATACCCTTGTAGCACTTCTATCAAGTAGGACATCATCACATTGAGAGGACTTAACAACCATGGTGGCAAACACGATTTTACTAACAGAAGACTTGGTTCAGGATTTAACACACATTTTTTCCTTATAACACACCAAACTATATATCTATTAATTTCAAAAGGATTGGTGTGTTAAAAGTAAAATTTGGTATGCCAATAGAATCTCTCTACATTTAACCGAGATTTGGTATATGGCTTTGTTGACTCGAATTGAAATTCATGTTGTCATCATGACGCATGATAGCATCAGAACATGGACCACATCAATGGATAGATTCTAGTTAAGAATCTTTGTAAGGGGTATTTTAGTCTTGGAAAAATATGTATGTAATTTTCAAGGGGCTTAGTAAAAATCTGGCTTGCTGAGAGCGAAAGGACGGATATCTCAAAAGCTTGGCTTTGTTATTGTCAAGTTGCTTGTATCGTTGTGCTTACACACATTATACATAGTTTATTAGAGTGGAAAGGATATGATGAGATTAATATTGTAGAAATTTATTCAAATAAGCATGATTGTTAATTTTCTTGGTTTCAACATTTTGAAGGCGACATCACCCTCCACCATTACTAAGCTTTCTTTCTTTAATAAAATAAACAATAGTGGTCGAACATAATCATATTTTTCTTTCAAGAAATAATATTTATATCTAAAGTTGTGAATAAATTAACATAAATCATGTTTATTAGTACGGTAACCTCTGTGTACCTTAACAAATGGACAACCTAGAAACAAGGTTCCACGACAGAAATCCAACAGCCCAACTTATTGCAATCCACATATCATGTCCATCCAGTCAGGTTTAGCATGACACAACCCAATGAGGTGTTGTATGGTGCATGGAATCTCATGGGCGGCAAAATGTGGGTGCCTCTTGGGACTCAACTCATATGTCAAATATTATTTATTAGCTCAAACTATTCCCTTTTCCCAACCCATGAAGAAAAATATTAAAAGTTAAGAGGAAACTTGCAAACAAATAAATGCCGTAAGTATGACTTTCTCTCTACATTGTAAATGCATAGATTTGTTTATCAAACATGAGAATGAAATAATCGAAATATATATATGGGAAATGCTAACGTCCAAGATCTCACGGGCACATTAACATTCTCCAACACTTTTTTATTTTTAATAATATCCTTATTCATTTTGTCTTCTAACAAAAAAAAATAGAGATATATTAATCATTTTAATGATATATTTATAATAATCCTTCACTTATTTTAATAAAATAAAAATTATTTTAGACAGAATGTAATACTATGTATAAATGAAGTTGTTTGGTAACTTAAAAAACCTTCACATCATGGCAATATGTTTAAAATATAAGAGTCAAAATGACTCTGTAACTCAGAATCTTAATCATACAATAGATACACCACACTCTAGGTACTACTAGGTGGGAAAAAAAACATAAGAATGTTATTTCACCGTGTGTTTATCCTAGTATTTTTTTTTTTGTTTAAATGTAAGGTGGAGATAATTAAAACTAATTCTCATAGGTAATGGTCCTACTTTCACAATCATGTAGTAAGTCTATCAGAATTGTTCCTACAATTGTCAATCTACTGAAAAGATGAATTACATTCTAATAACGGACTTTAGTTCCAACCCTTTTGGTGTTTTCAAATTTCTCTCATACTAATCATTTGATCAAAGAATCTACAGTATTATCTTTCGATGTTATATTGGTTTTACACTAACGTTATTTCGTAACTCCTAACAATGTTGTGTTTGATGTATTTGTCGCAACTTTCCATTGTAATAACAGTAATAAACATTTTCAATTGCAACAACACCATCATAATGTATACAAATAGCGGCTATGCGTCAGTGTGGTACATCTGGCATAATCGTAGTTTGTACTGTAAATTAACAATTTATTTTGGATTGAATCATAATAGTTTGTTTCTTAGACTTCCAAAAAATAACTCCACCACAATTATTAATGCATAATCAACGTTAAATTATTTGAAACTGTGTCAATCGATATCATTTTATCCTTCAAGGCTAGCATGAAGCCTCACAGTGGATGTCCAATTTCAAGATTCTCTCTAGTATCACATTATTTGACTTAGAAACAGTACGATACTCTAAGAAACTTAATGATTGGAGCAAAATGAGTATATTAGTTTGCATTTCTTTAGAATTGTTTTGAGATTGATGTAGAAAAACACGAGTCATGGTTATTTAGTTCATAATATCATACTTGCCTTTCAAAGATCTTTCATTTAAAGATTTTCGGACATTTCTTTTTAATTCCCTTGTTGCCTTCGAGTTGGAGAAAAAAATGAGTGTATCATTTGTATAGAAATATATCCTTTTACATATATTAATTATCTAAAATATATCCTTGTACAATTATCACTTTCATTAATTTTAAAATAATTAAAAAGAACATTACAATCAAATTTCTCATGTTACTGTTTAGGAATTTGTTTCAAGCCACATGGTGCCCTAATTAATTTACAAACTTATATGTTCTTAGTTAGATATAAATATGTATTTTAAAAAAATTATTATGATTTCTTCATTAAATTATTGAATTTTTCCAAAATATTAGGATCATTCAAACAATTCTTGATCCTCTATCAATTCTATCTAAAACCATATATTTTGTCATTCGCGAAAGACAAATTTCGCTCAAAAATTGAATATCTGAAGAGTCCAACCTGCATGATATATATATATATATATAATTTGCAATCCCTGAACTTGAAAGCGATGGAGTAAATGATATCCAAAGCAGGTTTAATACACTTGTTAGCTACTAAGAAAAAGCATGGCAAGGAATGCCAGCATGTAAATTTATTAAAGCATCAAAATTAAATGAATTTGGTATCCATCTCTGGTATTTTCATCCGAACAACAACAAAGCAGTTACCATGTTAATGGATCTTCCTCGAGAAAAAAAGGAACAATGGTTGAACCCATTTAGGCGAAAATTAAATAAAAGATTAAATGACATGAGATTCATTTTTTAACTTGTCGACAAGCTCATCCACAGAGTTCACAATCACCCCAGTTTTCCTCTTGGGAGGTTCGGTGACTTGAACAAGCTCCAAATCAGGCCTGACTTCCACATTCAGCTCACCAGGAGTAACTTTCTTTATAACCTTTGATTTTGCTTTCATTATGTTGGGTAGTGTTGCATATCTTGGTTGGTTCAATCTCAAGTCCGTTCTGTGAACAAAAAGATCAACAATATTCAGTACAAGTTATTGCAAGGGTCATAAAATCTAATTGAATCTTTCGAGTCATAATTACTTGAGAATTTTCAGTAAATGAAGGCAAGTCATATATCTGAAGCTTCAGCAGCTTGAATGGCTTTCGAAGAGAGCCCTTCAGCTTTCTGAACAAAACAATTTATATTTCTTCATGGGAACATGAAGATCCTACACCCCGGCTGCCAACCTGACATTGCCTCCTTTATCTAGGCTTGGGATTGTAAACAATTGAAAAAAGAAAAGAAAAAAAAATGGAGTTTATTTATTTATGTGATTCCGCCAGAACCTCGAACCATCTTTAAGGGCCCTCTAAGCATTGTTCATCAATCTAAGGAACAATATATAAGGTAGTTCTAAAACCTTCTAACCCCACCTTCACATTTCCTTTCCAAGTTCAGTTAAGCCGGATATGATAAACAAATCATGGGGGGAAGATCAAACCTCCACACTAAGCAAAACTTAAGAAACTTAACTCTCTCCTCAGCTCCAGCAAAATATGCAGAAATACAAGAAGCATAGGCAACTGCTTAGGAAGTGGCTGCATCAACTTCTACTTCCTCTTCCATGGAACATCACAAGCATCGAAAGCCATCACCTTGAGGCCATCTAGGGAATAGAAGTAGAGGACAAGAAGATTTCAATATTTAATCAGTCCTTTTTGTTTCATCAAAGTGTTTTCGAACCTTTTAGGTGCATGGCTTGCCTCTTTGGGTAGAATCCAAACCTTGGACAATCTGATCTCTCAGGAGTGGATCACCCCTAAATGTTACCTTTGTTCGAAAGACGGGGAGTCTACCAACCACATTCTTATTCATGGTCCCTTCTCGCGTGTTATTTGGATGTTCTTCTTATCTTGTTTCCAGGTGGTTTGGGTTTACCCTCTATCTTTTTTCGCGTTGTTGGAAGGTTGGAGATTCAATATCTTCTCTTCTAGAAAGAGGTATCTTTGGGCTATCCTTCCTTCCGTCATTGCTTGGGGTCTCTGGAAAGAGCACAACAACATAATCGTCCAAAGTACGGAGAGCTCATCTCACACGGTGATTTTGGAGATAATGGGATTACTTTTCTTTTGGTCGAAGCTAAGTAAAGACTTTGAGGGCATTTGCTTCAAAGATTTTGTTTTCAATTGGAAAACCATTTGTAACTTGTAGCCCCCCTATGGGCATGTATCTTTCTTTTTTCCTTTTTATCTTTTTATTTCTTTCTTTTGTTTTTGGTTTGTTTGTTTTTTCTGTCCTGCTGTTTGGGGGCTATCTCAGCCACCTTTTCTCCTTTCTTATTAATGGAAAAATTTTATATTTATCCAAAAATAGATATATTCTATCATAATCCCATGTATCTTAGAACCCTTTGTATTTAACGGTATCCCTCCACAGTTCTAGTTTTGAATTAACTCTTTTTCTCAAGTAACAGACCGACACTACAACATCTACAACTAGCAGACACCAAGGGCCTTTTCATTGAGTGCAAGCAGTTAATCCATCAGTAACTAGCAAAAAAGGGAAAAACAAAGATTTTTACCGGGTCATTCATTAGTGCAAACGCACGTAACTAGAAAATCCTTTCTCTCATCACCATCTTCTCCCACTCTAGTTACAACTCAAGCATACATGTCCATAATAATATAATGCCAACATACAAAGTCAGGCTTAAATTTTTTAAGATATTGTCCTAACTAATTCTCATGGGACTCTATTGCATGTTTTTCTATGTCAATAAAGACTCCAAATTTACCTATCAAAAAAATAAAGACTCCAAATTTTTCTTCTTTCCTCAAAAGTTTTCCTTCCAAGTAAGAAAATAGCCTCCAAAGTTCCTGCCTGGCATGAAGCAGAATTAGTCATCCCATTCTCCAACACCCAGCGTCAAAGATTTGAGGTAGACCAAACGAATCTTGTTTTTGCATTCCACTTCATCCAGTGCCACGACCTCTGTTATTGAAAGTGTATTCCGATCTCATTTTACTATGTCCATTCACATTCTTTTCGGTCTTCCTCTTGCTCTTTTTGAACCTTCAACTCGAATATTTATTCTAACTAGCATTGTAATTGGCCTTTGTTGAACATGCCCAAACCATTTCATTTGATTTTCTCTTAGTTTATCCACTATACGAGTTACTCCTACATCTTCTTGAATACGTTCATTTCTAATTTCATTTTCCATGGTGTTTCCACTCACCCATCTCAACATCCTCATCTCTACTAAATTATATTTAGTAATACGATGCTTCTTGACCACCTAACATTCAGCTCTATAAAGCATAGCTGGTCTTACTGTTATTTTATAAAATTTTCTTTTATTTAACTGGTAATGTGTTTGTCATAGCACTCCAGTCCAACTCTATGGAAAACATCTTCCTCAATCTCTCCATATAATATGAAGATAATGAAAATAATTGCTCTCTGGCGACTAGCTTCTACCGCTAGCGCTTGGACTTGGAAGCAAGCTAAAGCTACCTTGAATCAATCAATGAATGAATTCAAAGTCACCTCCATGCAAGGGGTTCGAGGACCCGTTGGTCAAAGGAAAGGGGAGGTCCTGATTCCGGGACGGAGCCGTATGACGCGAGAGTGTCACGTACGGTTCCTTTGAGAAGGGTGTGATACCACCACCTATCAGGCCCGATGAGCGGTCCACGGAGCTGCATCCCTACTCACCTGGTCCATGCACATCGCTCTCTTCAGGAGGTTGGTCGCCAGGGTTGTAGTAGACTATCGATTTTTATTAGACATTCCTCTTCCTGGGTGTTAATGCTAAATTTACACTCCACACATTTGGCCTTGGTTCTACCTCACATAGCTGGTGTTACTAAATTTATCCCACAATTATTAGTGCAATTCTACACATCTACCTCATTCTTATAAATGGTCCTCTTTAGTGCAAAAGCGCATGAAACAGATTCCAAAATCGAAAGAAATAAGTCCTGCCTCAATTTTGATTTTATAAACATAATATTGGATTGTAGAATAGGATCCTGACCAAAAACCAGATTCTAAGATCCAAACTAAACACCCCCTAAAAGTTTTAATACTTTATGTGGATAAAAGTATTTATTATGAAGAACAGAAGGACCATTTCAGATAATATAATGCACTAAAACGATTACTACTGCAATATGTTTCCTGATTCAATAATAATGAGGATGGTTATTAGAAAGTTAAACCAATTCCCAAAATTTTAGACTTCCAAGGAAGCTTGCATCAACTCTAAATCTTACATGCTATTGTTAAGAAGGTTTAAAAAAGCCAACAAAAAAAAAGGAGGAAACATACAAGGAAGCAATAAGGGAATATGATATTTTACGTGATTACTGCTGGTAGATCTAAACTCAGAGTCTCGAGACCACCGTCCACCTCCCTTTCCACTGTTGCTACCTGTTTCTCTTTGTCCAGTACAACCTACTAGAACGCAAAAAATAAATAAATAAATAAATAAAATAACTATGTGCATGGAGATGAACCTAAATATTCTGTCTACACCAATTACCAGTTTCCATCAATAAATTTGAAGATTTATGAACATAATGTAATGCAAAAGATAATTACACTAATGCATAGAAAGTATAAGTTCGACTTTATTCAATGGTTCAGTTTCCTACAATTGAATATGGATTTGCAAGAAAAAACAAGATGAAGGACTCAACTAAGGAAAGTAAAGGATATCAGACCAGTAATGGTCAACTGGAATAAAGTATGTAAGAAGCACACCATATTACAAAAGCAGAGGAATTCAAAATATTAAACATGAAGAGATTAATACCCAAAGCACATTTATCATGTTTTATTGGAAGTATTTGAATTAGATTTACACAAAGAAATGATATCTAGATTTGATCTTGGATGCCCAAAAAGAGGAGTCACTGGTTGGACACTTCAACCATTTATGTTTGTAAGAGGATTTATATACTCTTTATAGTGGAGTGCTCTTCTATTCTTAAGTTACCAATAATAACCACTCACATAAAAGGCAACAAAACAAACCATTGGATATATGAAGAAGCCACCAACTCAAACATAATCCACATATGGACATTTTATTTCGTAAGACATATAATAACAAACAGAAATTCACCAGCTCGTTGTACCCCTCATTCACCGCCAACTTCCAACAGTACAAATTAGTACTCTAGTTGATAGGAAAAATATTGTAGTTTTGTTGATAACCTGGACAAATATTGTAGTTGAACACCTTCTCATGATATGTTTCCCCTCTCCTAAACGCTAGGGTGTAATTTCTAAACATCACAATACATTCATCTCATCATCATCCGAAAACATCCCATCTGATACTAACAACCAAAGAAGCACTACAAATGATTTGAAAGTACCTTGTCTTTTAATTAGGATTTAGAACCTAAAAATGCATGTGCTGGTATGTTTGTTATAGTATCGTAAATTTGTGTTTGGTTTTTCAAAGTGATTCCTAGATAGATTCATATTAAAGGCCTAGAGATGAAATGAGAGACCTGTAATACTCACACTCTTATATTCTGTTTGATTGTCAGAATGGAAATTATTGGCCCCAAATTTTTCGGGCTAAGGTTTGATTTATGATGATAATGAATGAAAGCTCTCAATTGTAGTCACACCCACGGACATAGCCCTTAGTGGTTCACCACTAAATCTCCATGCCCTTCTATTTGTTGTTTTCTTGTATTTCGTTGTCTTTGCACAAGTATGAAGCAAAGACTTGGGTAGATTGTCCTTTGTAGGTGGAAAGTCCTAAAATTTGGCCAAAAACACGGCTAATCTTGACAGAGATCTTTGAGACTTAATTAATTGGTTACAACTAATATGCCACGTAAATTCATCAAGTAACGCGCTAACTATACAAAACCACTAACTATTACGTTCAAGTTACTAATTGCAACAAAATCCTTAGCCAAATAAATGTTTAACTGCAAAATCCCATAATCAAACAGCATTGATCAACCTATTGATAGTACCAGTGCTAACCTTTGAAGCAAACGTTCCTTGAGGCCACTTGAGCAATCCAGCTACCATCTGCCCCGTTTGATTGCAATCATCATCAATTGCCTGTACAAGATTCCACAAAGCAAAATAAACTAAATCAACATATCAAAATGTCAAAATTTCAACACTATGCACCGAAATTCCCTCAAGAGAGAGCTGCTATTGGCACCCCAACTATTACTTATTACACCACAATTTCTTAAATCATTTATCACACGCTGATTAAAGAATAAAGAACACCATTCAAACAATACAAAAGCTTGGTTTAAATTATTACTTGAACATTACAAAGCATTAACATTCAAACAACTTCAGCAGTCGTTTACAATTAAGATTAGGCTCGTATAAAATCCTAAATCTAACAAATAAATATCTAAACAAAAGAGATGAGAGAGAGAGAGAGAGAGAGAGAGAATTTCTATTGGCACCCAACTTTTAATTATTATTTTTTATTTGGAGTGTAATAAGTAAAAGTTGTGGTGCCAATAGCAGCTCTAAAAATAATTGGATAGGTGAAGCTGTGAAAGTGGGTTCAAGGAGGTTTTACGTCTAACCAACTTAGCTAAATTTGCAACGAAATTCCCTCGATATCTTTCACAACTAAAAGAAATCGGGGGTGATCGAAACTCAAAACTAAATAACCCAATTTTCATATCGACCTACTAATTAGTAACATTCCCAAAAAAAAAAACCCAAATTTCTCTACAAATACACAAAACCATAATCCCCAAATTTAAACCTAATTTCCAATTTAAATGGACCTGTTTCCCAAGAATGAGGAGACCGGGCTTCTCCATGTCAACTAGCGCCTTGAGTATCTTAGCCACTGAGAGAGGATACAGTGTTGCAGGAGCATCAACGTGGATGGCTCTATCAGCACCCATGGCGAGTCCGGTCCTTAGAGTATCGACACACTGAGTGGGACCCATGCTTACAGCGATCACCTCAGACGCTAATCCAGCTTCTTTGATGCGAAGGGCCTCCTCTAGAGCGATTTCGCAAAAGGGGTTCATCGACATCTTCACATTATTCGTCTCTACACCCGTCTGATTGGTTGCGAGAATAATATGATCATCAGTTAATAATGATCATGATGAATGGAGATTAATCGAGAAGCGTTGATTTAGATTACCTTGTCAGGTTTGACTCTGATCTTAACGGCGTAGTCGACGACTCGCTTCACAGCGACCATGATCTTCATCTTCTGCGCTCTTCACGTAAACAGCGGCTGCAATGGAGAGGGAAAGGAAGGCGGCAGTGAGGAATATGGCTTTAATTTTTAACAAAGGGGTGGGAATGGGTCGGGTCGGGTTATGTTCATGTCGTCGTGTTGAAGTAAGGGCATTTTACAAATCGGTATTTTAGAAACACCCCCATTTTAAATTAGTGATAATAGATTTACACCCCTACAAAATGCAATATTAGGTTTATCCCCATGACCGTAAGTTGATTCAATAGTGATAATTGATTTGGTAATTTAAGTATTTGAAAACCATTTTAGAAAAAAAAAAAGAATCACTGTTAAATCATTGAGAAAATGCGACATTGACTTACCATACCGGATAAACCTAACATCACCAATTTAAGAGAGGATGATTTAAATTACCCTTTAAAATTTTATCCAACTCAAACCCGACCCATTTAATGATCGTTTCAAAAACTTAAATCAGATCCAACACATTTATTAAATTGGTAACCTAACCCGGTCCGCTTAACTTGTTGAATAAAATTCTAATTTTAAGATGAAAAAAATATTAGATTTTATTTTCACCACCAAATATAGTTTTGTAGATTTAAGTCTACATACAAATTTGTGATAAAATTCATATCAGACACATTTATTAAATTGGTAACCTAACCTGACCGCTTAACTTGTTGAATAAAATTCTAATTTTAAGAGAAAAAAAATATTAGATTTTATTTCCACCACCAAATATAGTTTTGTGGATTTAAGTCCATATACATATTTGTGATAAAATTAAAACGAGCACAAAGGAAAGAAGAAAGTATGTCTATCCAAAAACCCGGGAACATATAATTGATGTTGTGCATTGACTAGTTTTATAGAATTTATAAATGAAAGAGACAGATAGCAAGTGATAGAGAGATTGAGAGATAAAGATAGAAATAGAGATGTGGAGACAACGAGGTACCTTTCATTAGTGAGAGGGTGTTTTTCTTTTTCTTAAATTGTAGAGTTAAATAAGATGGGAGAGAATTGTATAACTAGAATTAATTGCAACAAGAAATTAAGGATTTTTGGCAATCATATCAATTTTTTAGAGAGGGTTTACCAAAGCTTAATCTTTTTAATCATTTGATAACTATATTAAACACCTTCTATAATATATGCAAAAAAGTTGAATGAAATTATGGCAACAATAGGTAATTTTAAAAATACTTTAATAATTCACGATATTTGAGACACCTCCTATGTTTCATGATTTAAATGATTTATATATGAGTCGGGTTGTACATGAGCCAATATGACACATTAATAACACGATGACTAAATATGTCAAAACATGGGTTTAAGTAGGTTGACGTTTCTAATCTAAACACAATCCATTCAATAATTAATTTAAGGGTCAACATGATTAGGACCCAAACACAATTAGGTTCAAACCAAATCCACTATCTTAACCACCAAGGGTTAGCTGAGTTCGTAAGGCTGATTAAGTTTGTTCTCAAGTTATGCCTTCAAAACTCTACATACCCTTCCACACAAAAAAAGTGACTATTTAATGTTGTAAACATGTTGGGTGGGATGACACGTATAACTCTAATTTTAAATCCATTATCTTCTTATCGATTGTGTTGAGATTGTCACCCTTAGTTTTAAAACTCAATACCTCATCGAATTACTTCGTTTTACTCATCTCATCTTGCACAAGTCAAATTATTTCATTTTTATGGATAATAATTAAAATAAAGAATGAATAATCACACATCACCGAGTATAGGTTGCATTCCTTGCATTTCATTATTATAGTTGTACTCCATTGCATTGGTCATAATCTCCCCTTTCAAGCACCACATCATTTCAAATCTTGCATTAATCATCTCAAGCTTAGAGTCCAATTTGTTTGTGAAGAAGATATCGTTATTGATCCTTATTAAAATTATTCATCAATCATCTTCTTCCAATGTAAGGTCAATCTTATTATTTCGATGGCAAGGGATTTTTAAGTAAACTCATCACTTTCCATGAAGTCAAAATTTGTTCAAGATGGATTTAACTCATCTAAGTCAGCTGGCATCGCTTGTGAATGAGATGAGACACCATCATTAAGATTCCATCTCACCTGATATGAAGAGATGACTCATTCGAGTTATTTGAGAAGCGAAGAGTTGAGTTACACAAACAAATCATCATTTCATAGTGTACGGAAAATCACCAATCAGTTTAACTTTCTATTTAGATCTAACAAAGGGCAATCAGACTTTCTTATCTCAGTCTCAATTAGTACAAGAAAAAAGAAAAAAGAAAAAAGAAAAAAAAACTGACATCTGTCGATCAATGAAAAACAAAGTCGAGTTATTATTCAACTCTCAGGAGTACAGGATCGAAAATCCAAACCTCGTCTTGGTCTTGAAGTGTAAAGTGTAAACTAGGGGTTTTCAAGGGTTTTAACGTCAAAAACCCCAAATCTCTGATTAGAATCTCTCTCGTCCGCCATGAGAAGAGCTTCGAATTCTCTTCTTTCACACCTCACGTACCAATACAACATATCTATTCGTCGAATAGTTTTCTCCAAAGAATTCATCTCAGACATCAATCCCACACCCCTTAAGCAAAACCCCTCCTCTTCTTTTTCACCTACACATCTCATCAGATCCTCCAACAGATCCCATGAATTGCCCCTCCTTAAAATCAAAACCCACCAATTTCAGAACCACCCATCTCGAAATCTCAGTACCCTTGTTGAGAAATCCCCTCATTTATCCTCCAGACAGAGAAAAATCAAGGAGAAATCCGACATAGAAGAAGACTTCGAGTCTGCAGTATCGACAGATGATATTCTCAAGGCTTTCAAAGTCATGGAATCCTCTTTTGATGAAAAAGATCCAAAGCTTGCGATGGCTTGCTTGAAAGTAGGCCTTAAACTCGATCAAGAAGGTGAGGAACCCGAAAAAACTCTAGAATTTGCAACAAGAGCCTTGGAAATTTTCGATAAAGTCGATAAAGCATCTTTACCAATAGCCATGACTTTGCATTTGATGGGTTCGGCTTGTTATAGTCTAAAGAGGTTTAATGATAGCTTAGGGTATCTAAATAGAGCCAATAGGGTTTTGGGTAAGTTAGAATCAGAAGGTTATAGTCCCGATGATATAAGACCCGTTCTTCATGCGGTTCAACTCGAGTTGGCCAACACAAAAACGGCAGTGGGTCGAAGAGAAGAAGCTTTGGTTAATCATAGAAAGTGTTTAGAATTAAAAGAGATGACTTTGGAGCCAAATAGTAGGGAAATTGGAGTGGCTAATAGGGACTTAGCGGAGGCTTATGTTGCAGTTTTGAATTTTAAAGAAGCTTTGCCACATTGTTTGAAAGCATTAGAAATACATAAAGCTCAATTAGGGGACAATTCGGTCGAGGTTGCTCATAATAGGCGTCTTCTAGGGGTTATCTACACGGGTTTGGAAGAGCACCAGAAAGCATTGGAGCAGAATGAGATGTCACAGAAGGTGTTGAAGAATTGGGGTCTTAGTTCTGACTTACTTCGAGCGGAAGTCGATGCTGCAAACATACAAATTGCTTTGGGGAAGTATGACGAGGCAATTAACTCTCTGAAGGGTGTCGCTCAACAAACTGATAAAAATAGCAAGACTCGAGCTTTGGTCTTTATTGCAATGGCAAATGCGTTATGCAATCAAGAGAAGTTTGCGGATTCTAAGAGGTGTTTGGAGATAGCGTGTGGTATTCTTGATCTGAAAGAATCTGAATCACCTTCGGAAGTTGCGGAGGCTTACATGGAGATAGCGATGATGTATGAGACAATGAATGAGTTTGAAACCGCGATTAGTTTGTTGAAGAGAGCGTTGGCCATAATTGAGAAGCTCCCTCAAGAACAACATTCTGAAGGGAGCGCCTCTGCTCGAATAGGTTGGTTGCTTCTGTTGACGGGTAAGGTTCCGCAGGCTATTCCATACTTGGAGAGCGCGGCAGAGAGGATTAAAGAGAGTTTTGGGACTAAACATTTTGGTGTTGGGTATATTTACAACAATTTGGGGGCAGCATATCTTGAGCTGGATAGGCCTCAATCGGCTGCACAGATGTTTGCACTTGCCAAGGACATCATGGATGTCGCGCTTGGTCCACATCATGCGGATTCAATCGAGGCGTGTCAGAACCTTTCGAAAGCTTATGCCGCTATGGGGAGGTAATAAGAATTGTGATGCAACTGCAACTAACTAAGATTATTAGTATGTTAGATCTTGAATTATTCCGTATTTGGTATGGTCTTTCTAGGAAGAATTTATAGCTAGTAGAGTCTTTTAAATACTTTTAGTTGTATACTTATAGATTGAATTGGTCTTTGATGTTCTCGAGTCTCAACACATTTGGTACTAGACACTCTTCTCTCCATTAGGTCTCTGATCCTTGTTGGATTCCTTATGAGTGAAGGGTTGCCAAGGGAGAGACACCAATTTCCATGAACAGCTATTCTCTTTCTTTCCCACCAGGATAACCTTGTTATGGTGTTAATGTGATTTTTTCTAGGTTTTCTACAGTTACTAGGACCCCTTTTTAGATGGCTGGAAGGGCCCACTTGTTGCATATTATGGATGGCCCCATGTCTTTAGTATGGGGACTTGATGTTTGATGCCTTAGTTGCATATTATAAACTATTGCACGAACAGAAATTAACCTTGAGAAGTCGCCTACTATTTTTCTTATTTGTTCCTTGGTTTGGGATATTTTAATTCACATGAAAGAGTGAAGTTACATGCATTATTAGCAGTAGAGTTGGCCTTTTGAGTGGGGCTTTTGGCAACCATAATTTGTTTCCAATGGTGACAACTATGCCCAACTTTAGAATATGCATGCACACTTGCACGCACATGGGATGCTATGGTGTGCCGTGGAACTATTGGCTTCCTTATATTATTTTTTTCTTTTGCATAAATTTTCACTTTAATCTTTTACTGATTTACACTTGACTTGGTCAACTTGTCACAATGTTAGATCCATTGGAGAGATGATATACAAGAGTTTCTGGGATGTTACCATTTTCCTAGGTGTGATATCTGTCATCTGTATTGCTAGTTGAGTATTTGCATTTGTACTTATATCCTTTATGTTTCTTCTAGTGATCGTCGAAGTTCTTTCTATTTAAGGGATATTCCCTTCTTTGTAGACACAAAATAGATCAGGGAGTTCTATGGATACCTTCTGAGATTATTTATTGTTATGGAGTGTCTTGTAGCTAGGCCTTGAGAAGTTGCTTTAGTGTTGAGTGGTTGCATTGTACTCTCATTGGTTGAAGATGTTCTTATGAGGCTGTTTAGTGAATTGGTCCTAGTTGCCCGACAGTTGAATCCTGAAAGTTGGACCTGAGGTCACATATTGAAGGTCATCTCTAAAGGTCTAGTTGGATCCTAAGGGTAGCCCCCAAAACCAGTCGTATTGGGCTTTATTGAATGTTGGCCAAACAAGTTTGCAAGTACGCTTGCATGTATCTTGATGTGCATTGATAGGCTATGGATGCTTGTCAGGTGTTAACATATTTATTATCATCACAATAAGTTCCCACTCATGCGGTTAGGTGATTTCTATTTGGTGGACTGTTCAAATAGATCATATGGTACATATAATGGTTCTTATAGCTTTGCTTTTACCAAATGTCACTCTTGAGATTTTCTCTTTTAAATTGCACAAAGACAACCTCTCGAAAACACACTAACTATTTAGTTAGAGTAAGATTTGGTAGATTTTAGGAACTAATTAATGAGAATTTTGTATCTTTCTTTTAGAGGGCATTTCCTAATTATAAGTTTTTTGGGGGGTTTTTGGATGTATCATTTAAGTATCTTGTCCATATTATCTATCTTATCTATGCCACATGTCTAACTTCATGTCTTGAATTTCATTAATTCGCATGTCATGGCATGTGTCGAAGATGGCACTTGACAGTTATGGAGGTTGGCCTTTTTGGATGTATATGTAGAATTGTGGCATGCGTCTTGTCGAACCATGTGCATCATGGTCCCTTCTTACTAATGATAACAAATCTTTTATCGGTTAGTTTGTTGTCTCCCGACAATGAATGGTGGTCTTTGACTACATGGGTCCAAATCCAGGCTCTTGAAGCTTGGCTCCTCTCCCTTTCCTTTTTAGTCTTTGCTTAGAACTTCCAATTGTCTTCTCCAATTTGCTTTTGCACTCCACTTTCTCTAGTGTTTGCATTTGAATCCTTTAAGGTCCCATTCTCAAGTATTGCCTGTTTCTTCTTCTTTCATTTATCTTCTTTGATTTTTCTTGACTTCAATGGTTCTTGTCGCTTTTGAATTGTTGATAAAGCAAAATGACAAACCTCGGGATATCTTAGATGAGATGGGCAACCCAAGTGGGAGGGCTTGATGAGATCCAAGTTTTTGTGGGAACAGTTTAATGCAAGTTTTCGTTTTCCGCTTGATCCATTTGTGAGTAAGCTCCTCAATTGCTTGTGAATGGCTACTAGTCAAATGAAGGAGAACTTTTACCGGGTGAGTCTTGGCATCATTTTGTTATGGGATGAACTGATTTTCTTAAATGGGATCACGTCTTTTCTCAATATTTCTTGAAACGGTGTCCCAAGAATGACTGACAAGTGTTTATGTTGTTTGGTGCTTCGAAAGCGTATTGCATATCATTTGGGGGCTTCTTGACTTCAATAACACATGAAATTCAAAGTCGATCATTGTTTTGGGGTCATGGGAGTTCAAGGTCGACAAGGATCAATTCTCCATCTTGAGTGCTTTTGAAGTTGGTAAGTGTTTGCTTGAGGCATTGTTTTTAAGACTCGAGATAAGATTATTCTTGGATCAAAATGCATATTGTTGGGTAGTGACTGAGGAGAATACGACTCCTTTGAGTGAAGAAGAGGGGATTAATATAGTCAACAATCACTATTTGTAGTCATGAAGCAGAAAACTATCTAACAAGAGACAGGAAATCATTAGTAAAAAAAGGATGGTGATGCACATGGACCGACAAGGTTGGCATAAGGCACAATCTTACTCATTCACTCGAAAAGACCAATATCCAATATCGTCAAGTGTCATCTTGGACACGTGCTATGACATGCTAAAAAATGAAATTTGAAACATGACGTCAAATCACGTGGCATAGACATGATAGACAATATGGCCAGGAAGCCCAACGATATACGTAGAGACCCCCAAAAACTCATGATTAGGTCATGTCCTTTGAAAAAAAAGATGTAAAATTATTGCTAATCAACGCCTAAATATACCAAATTTTAGTCTGACTTGATCGTTAGAATGTTTGTAGGAAGGGGTCTTTGTGCAGTTAAAAAAAAGATCTTAGGTAAGATATTTGATAAACGTAAAACTTAAAGAATCCTTATAATACCAATGCTAAAGGCACACCTATCTTATGTAGGAAGCAAGCCATGGATGGAGTTTAAATTTGATGTCAAACTCCAATGGTTATATCGATGACTCAATTTAACTTGAGGGATGGTCATGCGAAGTGATAATCCCTCTTGAGATCACACTAGCTCATTTAATGAGGGTTGAATAGCTTGGTGACCTTTTTTGGTTCGAGACAGGGCTCAAGTTGCCTTGATTTAGGTGGCGTCTATTGAACCTAGGCTCCCTGTGACATGCAAAGTTGATCGAGGCTCAAGCTTGCTATCACATGTATCATCGGGTTTCATCACTCTCTATGACTTGCAAGGTCAATCAGGTTTTAGTACACTATAATTTGTTGATTAGTGTCAATTGGATCAAGGCTCACTATGACTTGCTTTTAAAAACGGGCCTCAAACTCGTTATGACTTGTGAAATCAATTGGGCTTCAGTGTGCTATGACTTGCAAGGTTAATCGGTCTTTAACATACCATGAATTTTTGGTAGAAGAGATTTGGCCTTAGCTTTGGCATGTCTCGCAAGGTCAATTAGGCCTTGGGCTTGCTACGACTTGTGAAATCAATTGGGCTTCAACATGTTATGACTTGCAAGGTTGATGGTATTTTAGCCTTTAACACACCACTAATTGTTGATAAAAGCAATCATGCCTAGGACTTCCTTTGTTTACAAGGTCAATTGAGCTTAGACTCGCTATGCATTGTGAAGTTAATTGGGTTTCAGTGTGCACTATGATCTAGGGGTGTCAATGGGTTGATTTCAGATTTGTTCTACAGATACTCGGAACCAGTCCCTAAATAAATATTGGTTGCGGTTCTGGGTATTAGACCCTTGGAACTAGAACCAACACTCACACTACAAAAATCCAATACCCGTCAAGTGCCTAATGAGATAGACAATTATTTTTAATGAAATAAAAAATCTAACCTGTACTTCTTCATATGATAGTTGATATCAATAATGGATTCTTCAACTTCAAGCAAATCAAACTTTTGATGGGAATACCTTAGAAAAATATGATATGGAGTTCTTGCTTGTAGTTGAAATGAGAAGGAATGAGGAACATGAATGGACATCTATGTAAAGAGAAAGTTAAAAAAAAAAAGATTCCACATTCTCTCTAATTTTAGTTGAAGTACATTTAATTCTAGACATCCCCAGATTAATATTTATTTAGAGTACTAATGTTCTTATATAAAACAAATTCACTACTCTGGTACATATCGGGGTGAATAACTAAACGAGGCCCAATTTTTATCGGGTCTCTAAGATGGCCAGAACCAAACCAAAATTCATGCAATTTAGAGTTAATCAAGCTACTCACTCACCATGAGCCAAGACTTGTATGATTTAGAATCAATCAGTCCACTTGGCTCACCAAGATTGGGATACTTTTTAGTTAATTGACCACTCAACTTGCCATGACTTGTGTGGTCTATTGGGCGAAGGCATGGTTTGGCAGAACTAGGACTTGAACGTTTATGAAGTTGCATTGTCAATTTGTGGTTGTATATATGGTATAAAATAACCCGGTGTCAATAGATATAATGAGTCATTTGACGAGCTCATTGCATGATATTTAGGTTGACATATGATGAGTCAGTTGACGAGCTCATTGCATGATATTAAGGCACCTGATAATTGTCAATAATGAGAAAGTCACCCATTGAGACCTATTCTGGATCTATATCGGGTTCCAGATCTATAGACTGATTCTTGGGCATAATCCACATTCGTTAGAACTCTGGGCAAGTTTTCTCCAACACCCCCGAAATTGACCATTACCTTTGAGATTATCCTTTCAATAGCTTCTTGGAATGTGTAGGGGATTAGAAATTCTTACACAGTGCCTTCTTCCACTTAAACAGAACCACATCTGATGAAAGAGTGTCACAATTTGTTCTTTTCGATGACAACTATGCGGTACTTCAGGTGTTCAATTACAATTTTTCCTTATAATTATATTTTCTAATTTAATAATCTCTAATATTCAAAAAAAAAAAAATTGAGAAACCATTTCAGTTTCATAGTTTATAATTAACATCCCTTTATATTGAATGATTATTTTTTAAGAATATTTTTATATATTATTAAATATAAGAAGATAGTATTTATACACACAACAATGGTAGATTGTGTATTCAGTTGGTATGCAAATAACAATATTATCTATAGGTTTCTGGTAATTAACTTGTATGATCATTTTTTATAATTTATAATTAATATTTATTTCTACCTATAGTATAAGCATTTTTTTTATTGTCATATGTTTTTTTTGTTGGAATAAATGCTGTGATTTGTATATGTTACTACCTTGGTGTGTGCAGCTATGCCCTTGCGATGGAGTTTCAACAGCGAGCAATAGATGGGTGGGAAAGCCATGGACCTACCGCACGGGACGAGTTTAGAGAAGGTCACCGACTTCTTGAACAGCTGAAGAAGAAAGCTAGGGGTTCACCGTCAGATAATGTTGCCACAAAGGCTTTGCCGTTGCCCCGTAATAGTGAACTTGCCTCTTCTAAAAGATAGGAACCTAATGTTCAGGTCAGAAATTAGTGTTCAAGCACATCTCAGCATGCTTAAAAACCTTTATTTTTTACAACTGGTTTGGTTTATTCCATTAACTTTACATCTATGATTTATAAGAAGTGGAGAAAGCTCTCGACTGCCCCTTCAAGGAATTTAGATCCATAGCAAGTTGTCTTACATATCTGTTAATTAACCAATGTAGCAATAACACAGACGCTAGATCTTTTCATAAACCTACTGAGATTTATTTATTTTTATTTTGTTTCTTCGAACCCTTTTGGGATCAAAAGCCTTTCTGAGGCCTATGATTTTATGATCTCGACATTTTGATATTGCTTTCGTCATCATTGAAGCCTTGTCTCAAACTAGTTGGTGTCAGCCATACAAACCCTGTTCCATCAAATCTGTTATGTATTGGGTTTCATCTTCAGAAGGGGCATCAACCTGCCTATCAATCTTATTGCTGCATCAACTATAGATTAACCAAACATTTATTGATCAGCCAACTTAGCCAATTGGTAAGGTGTGTGGAGTGTTGGCCCCGTGTCCTTGGTTCAAACCTGTTTGGGAATATAAGAATATAAAGCTTATATCTCTTTTCAAAAAAATATAAGCTTATATCTCACTCTCAATATCAGTCAGTGATGAATGTCTTATCACATATAACAAAATTGTCTTAAAACATGGTTGGTTCCATAATTTTTGCAAAATATACTACTGTTTCCCTAAAATACCTGGTTGTCTCATTGATTAGGTGAAGGTGAAGTTTGAATGGCAACTCAAATAGTATATACTTGAGGGTTGTATACCTACTTTCACTCCCCATTCTTTTATACATCACATGGCGAAGTTTCAATAGGTAACACAATCTTGAACACTGGAGGGTTGGATTACCACGTCTAATATGTTCTTTTATATACCACATGACACATGTTCTTAGGGTTTGGTGATGTTGAATGATTGACAAAATTCTTTGTACTTTGAAAAACAAAACCCTAAAATAAATAAATAAATTATTTTTCACCATGGAATTTCAATTTTAAGTTTCGGAGTTATGTGACGATCCGTAGCCACCCATTTTCAAAACCTTGGATAAGTTCATATTTTTTTCTTTTTATCTGAGTCTGAGCAAACGACCCTTAGTAAGGCATAAAATCTTACCAAGTTAGTAAGAAAAAGGTTTCTCTATTAAATATGAGGATTCGTAGAGGACTTCTTGCACAGATTTCAAATCATCTGATCTTGATTGTTTATACGTCCTGAAATGACCTGATAAACCGAGTTATATATTGAAGGCTAGAATAAATAATAAAAATAAAAAATTTGGGCCTCCTACTGACTCATGAACAATTTTAGTTATCGCTAGGTTGACCCATACACCATAATGCAACTTGATCGGCGACTATAGCCATGATTTATGCAAGTGGTGGATCAAATGTTCATAGGGCTTAATCCGACTGATGATATTTAAGAGAGGATGGAGAATGAATTAGCCATTGTAAACTATTAATAGGCTATAATCTGAGCTCTGATTCTGATTTGAAAAATGCCTCCGTAATTGAGATCAAATTCCTTCGAGATCTCTTCTTAACATCTGCTTCTCCGAATTTATATATATATATATAAATTAAATTTATAAAACCCTCCCTCTCCAATAGTTTGATCAAAACAATCGATAAAAAAAAAATAGTTTGATCAAAACTTATTACATATTTACCAAATTAAACCTACAAACTTCACTGAATTACAAGCGATCTCAGATGTCTCTCTAAGCTTCATCAAGAAACTACAAAAAAAAAAAAAAAATGATAATAACAATTAAATCAATCCATATAAATTAGTCTGACTATTCCTGATTTTAACGACCACATAAATGGCAAGCAGCAGCTTCTCCCCTTCTTCCAAGGATCGAATTCGCTGCACCTCTCTCTTCTTAGCTTAGTTGGGACCGCAAGTGAAATGAGGAGGATTTTAAACTTGAGGAAAAGACCAAACGGTCGGTCATATTTTCAAAATTTTAAACAGGAACCTCATGTTTTTTTTTTTTTTTTTTTAAATACAACGGCCTAAAGGACCTCTTTCATGCCTTCTTAACTCCACCGTAGATTTTTTATGTTGTGGACATCACGCGTTCAACAAACGGCTGAGGTGTGAGACATTCCTACGGAAATCCGATTAGTTTTAGAGAGATGCTATTAACACCCCAACTTTTACTTATTACATACACCCTAATTTCTTAAATTATTTATCACCCCAATTAAAAGATTAAAACAAATTCTTCAAACATTACAAAGGTTTGGCTCAAATTATAGTATCTCAACATTGTCACTCATTCAAACAATAATTTCAGGAGTTGTTGGCATATATGATTAGGCTCATATAAAATCCTAAACCCAAAAAAAAATATATATATATATAAATCTAACAAAGAAAAAACGAGAGAGCTTCAATAGCATCCCAAACTTTTACTTAAATCTTAACCATTCACTTATTTTCTTTATTATTTTTAATTGGAGGTGTAATAAGTAAAAGTTGGGGTGCCAATTGAAGCTCTCAAGATAATTGTTGATTAATCCTCAAGCTATAATACCTAATCAAACATTGATCAAAAGGTCACACCCTATATTGTTAACAAAGTTGCTAGGCATTACAAAATAAGATCTCAGCCAAAACAAAAAAGAATGATCCACACATAATTTAAACAATGTCCTTCATATGTATGGTAATCTGATCACAACATATTTGCATGTCTCACCTCATTTCCGCCGTTTGAGTGAGTGGGCGAACAATTGAATTTCTACTAACACTGTCGCATTCTTTGAGTACTATGGAAAAAAAACAATAATCTCAGTAACTTGAAATTACCATAGTATTTTTTTTTTTTTTGTATGCTAAAGCATTAGTTTTCTACCCGATTACCTTTGATCAATGAACGTCCTCCGGACTTTAGAATTTGGTTACATTTGTAACAAAGTATCCATCCAACACACAGAACAAGAAACAGACGTCACTCCTGCTGCTCGTAAATCTGCATGTAAGCCTCAGAGAGAGCAACCATCTGAGGAAGAGTTTCTGCCACATGAAGATCCTGCATCTCATACCTACAAACAAACATTATTGGAACGTCGGCGAGTAGAATTGTTGAATTTCAATCGTTATAGTGTCCAAATATCCTTATTTATAAGTAAAAAATATATATAATTGTCAATGTTCAAATTTTTACCATAGTTCTTCTGATTTCCTTTGCACAAATACTCTGTAAACCCCTTCACCAGGCTTTCCATCATGAACGACATTCGCAATCAGATCATACTTTGACCGCAATTTCTCATTCTCATTTGGTGTTGGCAGCGGAATATAATCCTTCAGTTCAAGGTTCTTCACAGGAAAATTAACTATTCAACAATAATAAAAGAAAAAACGGTGAGAACAAGTTGGTGAGCAATTGAAAGTAAGTTTCATAATAAATAATCAATCTTCATTAGTGTGAAAACTCACCTAGCGTTGGGTTTTTCTCTATGAAGAAATTATTCTTTGTGAACCGACGCATGTGGAGAATTAGGTATTGCGGCAATCTGGTTACACGGTATCTCATCCTTGCTATGGAAGGCCTCACAACTTCTGTCACAGACTCGCCATCAAATTTCTTCAGTATATTAAAAAGTGGAACCTAAACACGTCAAAATAATTGCTAGAGTAAATCAAGAGGGAAGTCCAGTTTTTTCCGGAAAATTAAAAAATTTCATTATTTAAAGTCGAGTTTTTAAATTAAGAAATCGTTGTCGAGTTTTTAAATTGGATTTTAATAGAAATTATTTTGTGCAGTAGTGTGTTGTGTTGTCAAATGTTTTTAACAGCCTTTTATGAGTTTTCTGCATCCTTTTTGAAAAGTAAAGTTACTGTAAGAATGTTTTATTAAGGCCTTATAAATTAATTTTCCATCAAATTAAGATTCATCAAAATTGGAATTAAATTGGGAGGCTAGAAATTATGAAATTACCAAAAGTGAAAACGAATTAAAAGAATCAAATTGGATGCAAAATAAGAGCACAATAACAATGCTCCAAAATTTAAAAACTAGGGGAAAAGAGTTGGGTTTTGCTCAAAATAGGAGGCAAATGATGATTTAATTAAATTCATTAATTTTGGGTAAAGAAGTGACAAATAAACAATAATATTAAAATTTACTGTGCACGTGCCTCAGCTGCACTTCATGCTTGTGCTACAAGGCTTAAGCCTCAAGGCTCTTGTGCACCTTCCTTCAAAGCATAGCTCCTAGAGGTACCATTTTTCAACATTAATTTTATACATCTGTTTCTGACTCTGAGTGACAAAATTATAAAAACAAACAAATAACCTTTATTTTCAACCAAATTTGGACAAAAAACGCTATATACTAAAATTTGAGCTGAATCATTTTATAAAACTAAATATAGTACCTGCGGGATTATATTTTTCTCCATCACATCTTTGAAAAGAGGAGGTGGTGGCAAATCTAGTCCTAGCATTAAGAATGGCATTCTACAAGTTTCCAGGATAACGTTGTCATGTTCGGTACCACCATCTGCATCACTATTTTCTTTCTTCTCAATGTAAGACTTGCTATGAAGCTCTTTTATAACCTCTAATTCCCCCTGTTGAGCATGGAAAATTAGATAAACACAATTTGAAAGAATAACCAAGAATTGAGTGAATAAATTAAGAGAGCTTCTATTGGCACTCCAACTTTTACTTATTACACCCCAATTAAAAATAAAGAAAATAAGTGGATGGTTGACAATAAGTAAAAGTTGGGGTGCCAATAGAAGCTCTCTCGTTTTCTTTTGCTTAGATTTCAAAAAATTGGGTTTGAAACTTTATATGAGCCTAATCACAATTGCAAACAGCTAAATGAGTGTTGTAATGTTTTTTAATGTTGAGATGATAATTTGAGCAAAAGCATTGTAACATTTGAAGAGTGTGTTTTAATCTTTAATTGGGCATGATAAATAATTTTAAAAATTGGGATGTAATAAGTAAAACTTGGGGTGCCAATAGCAGCTCTCATAAATAAACAAGGAAAACTGTAAAACCTGAAAGCATTTGTGGATGATGCTGCAGTTTTTCTTTGAACGTCTAAGATCTGCATTCAGCGTGTTAAGAAGCCAAGACATGAACTCAACTGGATCTGACTGCGCACCTATTCGGAACCGCTTCTTACTAGCTTTCATAACTGCTTGGAGAAACTCATGAGGGCTCACCTGCAGACAATTTAGGTTTTGAGGGAGAAATCGGTTCCATGTTTGAGAGCTAAAACTTGAATTTGATTTTTTTTATATGAAGGTCCAAACCTGGCCCTTGAAGTTCCGTGCATGCCAAATCTTTCGCATGAGTTCTCCAAAACGATGAACAAGAGGAGACTTGCAGTTTCGATAGTTCTCAGGAATAAGGAAAAAGTTCCTTAAAGGAGTAACTCGCATCAATGATTGAATTGTGACGTTGACAAAATCAGTCTCCTTAATGTTATTAAGGCCCACCTGAAACATTGCCATGGTTCACAAATTATAATTAACACAAGGATAAAATCAAAATTTTTAAGTTTATTACACAACAAGATGATAAGATAATAGGGCTTAAAATGAGTCAGGTTCAGGCTGGATCTGAGTATACCCATATTCAGATCCGAATTTTATATCTGGATCCATACCTAACTCTGATCCTTTTAGCTAAAACCATACCCGAATAATGTTGCTTTCACTAAATCCGACCAGACCGAATTACTTGATTTGGGTCAGATAATTATGGACCATTCAACATTTTTTTTTGTTGCCATATTTCTTTTCAAATTGCAATACCATTCAATTTTATCAGTATAATTCTTTTATTTTACTTCGTGTTATATTAAAAAGGTAGAAAAAAGATATTTCGAAAAGCATAAAAATATAATTTTCAAAGCAACATATCATCCGTCTCGGGTCAAGGTTGATAAAATTGGACATCAACCCATATTTTTATTCACATATGCTCCAAGGATTCAAACCCACTAAATTCGGATTCGGATAACTCAGATTTCAGATAAAATCCGACCCACTCTCTGTCCTATAAGATAACAATGACAGTGGAATACCATCCCAGGAAGATAATCAGAACCATCGAGAGCTCTTGACCACTGCTTGTTTTTGTCAAGCTGCGCAACTTGTTCCCTGTTAAATCTGTACATAACAAACCAGAAGAAACGACAATAAGGTGATTGACCCGCCAGAAAAAAAAAAAAAAGTATAACTCACTAAAATAAAGGATAAAAAAATAAAAAAACTAACAGCTTCACCTTGGGTTCAGCACATGTCGAATGTCATCTAATGACGGATCATTAATCTCATATCCATCAGGAAGGCAATAAACTTTTTCAGTTTGAAGATTGATGTAAACATGGTGGCCTGCTTCAAGGCTATGAGTATACGCATGAGACTTCCGACCTCTTCCTTGGTAATACTTCCCACAAACTAAACAAGCATATACATTCAAATTCGAGAGGGACACAGAGCAGAATTTCTCAAAATCGAAGTCCAAAACCTGAAGCATTATAAGACAAGCAATTACAACAACAACAAAAAACATCTATTACCATCTAGCGAAATATAAAATGAGAAGATTTATAAGTTGAAAGTATATTTTCCTCCAATCTTGGGTTTGTCATACCCTAGATAAGCCTTGCAACCCTCTTATATTTATAGTTCTCCCCCTCTCCAACAGATCATGTCTTGTGGAGTAGTTGGTTAGTTAACACGGTATCAGAGCGCTAGGTTCGTATGGGTCACGGGTTCGATTATTTCCACCCTTATGGGTAAGGGGGAGTGCTAAATGTATATTTTACTCCACTCTCGGGTTTGTCATACCCGAGTTAAGCCTTGTGACTCTCTTATATTCATAGTTCACCCCTTTCCAACAAATCAGTCTTTTGGAGTAGTTAGTTAGTTGACATGGTATCAGAGCACTTGGTTCGATTCTTTCCACCCTTATGGGTGAGGGGGGTTTCGTCCTTTCTCAGGTTTGTCATAGCCCAATTAAGCCCCATGACCCTCTCATATACATAGTTCTCCCGCTCTCCAACAGATTGGTCTTTTGGAGTAATTGGATGGTTAACAGTATATATATACATACAAATGTGCTTGAGTAATGCAAAAAAAATCCCTACAAGGGAATGAAATACACCAATAAAAAATAAATACCTGGCGGTTGACAGTATCCAAATAAGGGCAGTCCCTTCGAATTTCAACCTGGCGGCTATGCCTCCCTTGATTTGATCCTTCGTTATGTTCATTCTCATCGTCATCGTCTTCTTCTTTATGTCTATTACCATTCTCCTCTCTCCTCCTTTCTTCTTCCTCTTCTTCTTCGTCGTCATCGTCATAAGATGCGAGAGGAAGAAGAGGATTGTCAATAGCAAAGGAAGGAGAAGGAGAGGACTCTCGAAGAAGCTTTTGTCTCTTTGATTCACTCTCTATGGTATCTTCTTCTCTCTTTGTTTTCATCTTCTCCACAATTTTCCTCACTTAATACTCTACAACAGATAAACCCAGAAACTAAATTCAGAAAAATAAAAACCTTGATTTTTTTTTCTCAAACTCATTCATCTTCAACCTGCGTAAAAAAAATCCATGATTTTTCATCTTCAGCTTACAGATTCTATCTACTTCACCTTTCATACCTCGAGAAAAGATAAGATTTTGGGGGGAAATCGAGTAAAAAAATCAAGGGTTTTTGGCTTGCCAATGAAGATGGGGGGAGAGCAAGGAGGGAGATTTACCTGGACGCCGGAGAAAATCTCCGCCTGGTCAGCGGAGAATATCGCAGCCACTGGTTCGTAAACCCTAAGGGGAGAGATGGCAATGGGGGTGAAGCCACGGAAGAGTGAAGAATAAAGAAATGTTTTTGTCATTATTCATTACTAGAACAGGGTCGATTCTTCAATTATGGGTCTTGTTAACGTGTGCCCTAAGAGCACACATTAAAGTGCAATAAATACACCTTGTTAATAAAAATACGGGCACATTTTGATTATTAAAAATAAAATAAAAAAGATTTTTTTTTTTTTTGAAGAATCGGTGCTAGATTTTTTTTTTTTGTCACCTTTATGTCTCCGTTTGTGTCATTCCAGCATTTTGTATACAAAACTCAATTTCCCAAGTGTATTTATTGCACTTTAACTTGTGCCCTCAAGACGCAAAAGTTAACAAAATCCTTTAATTATTAAAAACAAATTTACCCACGGAACCGTCCCAAGTTTAGTGAAACTAAGGGTAAGGTCAGCCTTACTAACTTAAATCTTACTATGGGTCGTAGAGTTCGGGTCATTTTTTGTTCTCATACTCTTCCGTGCTTGTCATGTCAAAGCCTACAAGGGTAGTTTTGTAACTAACAAAGGTATTTTTGTAAATTAAAAATGTCATTCAATACATGTGATTGGTGGATCCTAGATTTTTGTGAGTAAACTTTTTTTCATTGAGCTCACTTTATGCCATCCTAAAACATGATCCAATGATGAAGAGGACAAAATTCTATTAATTTTAAAATAATTTTTTTTTTATCGTTAAATTTTAATTTTAAATTTGGGAGTTTGGTATCCATCAAGTTTCAAAACCTTGAATCAAGTAAACAAACTTTACTTCTTTTTTTTTGTGGTGTTGGATTTGACAATTTAATATTTCATTTGAGCTCAACTACCTTAATAAGGTAATCTTACTAAATTAGTAAAGAAAGTGTTTTTCTATAATGCCCACAACCTCTTACATGGTTTGGAAAACGTAAAACACTACACTCTTCTTTTTTATAATTTTTAAAAATTTTAAATTTTTTTTATAATTAATTAAAATATTAATTCTCTTTTAGTAGGTTTTCCAAAAAAAAAATTAAGGAAAATTTTATTGACATGACAAAATACTTTAAGGGCCCTCCAATTTTTGAGACACCTCTCTTTACTTCTAAAGTTATAATCATCAATTGTTGTCAACTTTTTACTTGAAATATTTTCGACGATTTCAACCAGAATCAAATTTGTCATATTTTTAATGATTTTGAATCCTCGTCCCGATTTAAAATTAGCCCTACCTCATTTCTCCACAAAGATATCTACATATTTGGTCTAGCAAAATTTAAAAAGATGTAAGAATCTTGAAGTTTTTATTCACAGGTTCTTTGTTTGAGCGCAAAGATTATTGAATTTCATTCACAACAAAGATAGTCATTAAATTCTTATAAAAAAATTTCGTAGTAAGCAATTTTCTTTAATTGTTGATTTTCTTTCTAAGATTAGAGACAATGATGACGAAGATCATGGTGTCAAGAGGGATATTCGATAGGCTTAAAGTCATGTCAAGAGCTCACATCCGACAATGTAAAGCTCGTGTCAAGGGTGGACATACCTATTTTTTTTTCATTATGTTAAGAGTGGGCATCCAACATGCTTAAGCATTAAAGTCATGTGTAGGACTAACATCCAACATTGTAAAGTCCATGTCAAGAGTGTACATCCGACATATATTAAAAATGTTGCAACATTGGATTGCATCCATATGTAGTGTTTGCATTCATTTTTTTTTTATTTTTTTAAATCAAATAAAAATAGATTGTATTTATCTTATTTTAATGCATTGAGTTTCTAATCATCTATTTAATTAACAAATGAGATATAACATTGGATGGAAGAGAATGAATGTTGATAGGGATTTAAGGATGAGAAGTATAACTTAAACTAATTTTTAAGAAAATGGTTAAAGGATTTTCAAGAAATTAACACTGAGGATTCATAGATATTTTTCATATTTCTAAAAACTATAAAAAAAAATTATGAGATTCTGAATCCAATTACCAGTGTTGAATCCTGACATTTCTAATGTCTTGGTTCACCAGAAAAGACAATGTACTATAGATGGAGGAGAAAAAATATAGAGAGGGGTTAATTCGTGAGGTACCCTTAAAATTTTCTCTTTCATTTTTTTTTTTTTTTAATTTTTTATAACTTTAGAGGGCCCTTAGAGTATTGTGGCATGTCAATAAAAATTTCTTTAAAAAAAAAAAAAGACACGAGAAAAAAAGATTGTTTTAAAAGAAGTGTAACTTGATTATTAGAGAGCAATGCCAACTTTTACTTTTTACATCTCAATTTCTTAAAATTTTTATCACCCCCAATTAAAGATTAACACACCATTCAAACATTTCAAAGGTTTGGCTCAAATTATAATCTCAACATTATAAAACTTGTTTAAACAATTTCAATAGTTGTTTACAATTACGACTAGGCTCATATAAAATCCCAAACCTAAGAAATAGAAATCTAGAGAGAGATTCTATTGGCTAGCCAACTTTTATTTATTCTCAATCATTCACTTATTTTCTTTATTTTTAATTGGAGTGGAATAAGTAAAAGTTGGAGTGTCAATAGCAGTTCCCAATTATTATTATTATAACATTAATATATGCATTTTATCGCAATCGGATGTACCAACATCTAAATCCATATTCGCACTATATTCAAACACTAAATTCATTCGAATTTGATGTCCAGAATTTTTGGATAATATCCAAAATTTTGAATACAAATTCGAATTGGATTCGGATTTTCAACTATCCATTGACAGACCTACTTGTAATTCTTCTTCATTTTTTTTTTTTGGTGGTAGTTTTTCACTTTCAATTTTTGAATGCAAGCAGTTCCCTTGGAATTTCATCAAGCCATGGGTGCAAAATTTTTGAAATTCTATCATTTGGGACCAAAAATCTATTCAATGAGGTCATGGATTTCAGAAATATCAACCATGCTTTATTTTGCTCTTTTTTGCTTTAATAGTTGTAGTTGTGTACTTTATAGTTTTATTTATTTATTTAAATATTCTGATATATGAATTATTTTTTTGTATTATTTAAAAATTATATTTAGTAAATACAAATCGGTCCAAAACAAGATCAATTGTCTTGAAGGGGCTGCACTTGTCTCCTAAACAAAATCAATGGCATCAAGTGAAGAGACACAAGATGATACAGTCAATATGGTCAACAGTAGCTTTTTACTCTCTGCATTCTCTTGGGATTTCTTTCTTTCTGTTCTGGTTAATTTCATTTCTTTTTAAAGAAATTTCGTTTTTAATAGGCTTTCTTGCAAAGACAATCAACAGATCAAAATAAAAATGATGAAAGACTTTACAAGAAGAAATATGGGTTTTATTAGTACAATTGATGAGAAAAAAACAGATTCAAACAACAATCGAAATTTTCACTTTCATTCGAAAATGAACAACGAAATAAACAACAAGTAGTTCTTCTTGCATCTTAATACACACAACACATACTTCTATGTATAAACAAAGAGGCCCAATATTTGTTAAGCTTAAACTGGAACTGTCCTGCTATTATAACCCGACGCTTGCATCTCCATAGTTGCCTCTTCTTCGTTTTCTTCCTCATTCTCACCCGACATCTCCTCTAGAGATTTTCCTTTAGACTCTGGCACCAAGAAAGTAAACAACATGCCCAAGAAGTTAATCACACCAAGCACGATGAGCGAATTCTTCACTCCAATACCCGCGGGGTAACCTGCATCCGCCAGCGACTTGTCCTTGTTTTGAGCTGCATATAAGAACCCAAATGCACCAATGATAGCTCCAGCCTTCCCAGCTGCGGCTGATATACCGTGGCATGTTGAGCGTAGCCTAGCTGGGAAGATCTCAGCCGGGACAACAAATGTGGTAGCGTTAGGCCCGAAATTTGCAAAGAAGAAAGTTAATGCGTACATCACAACAAACCCAATTCGGTTTTTCCTTTCAGTCCAGTGGTTGTAAGGGAAGGCAAGAGCAAACATGAATACGGTCATGAAGAAGAAACCCATCAATTGAATTGCAAACCTCCCGATGTAATCAATGAAAAACACTGTAAACCAGTACCCTGGAACGGTACTGCAGAGAGCAATAAGTGTTTGTGCCCTCGCAATCAAATAAACCTCTTCAATTGCGTTCATGGTATTTGCAGGGGGAATCCATCCAATTGCACTAAATATATCCTTTTGGAACAAATTCTGACTATAAAATGCAATATCAAGTAAGAACCAAGTAGTAGTTGTTCCAAGCAAGTGAAGCCCGTGGCGATGAAGGAACTTCTTTGAAAACAACCCAAATGAGTTACTATTCTCTTGTGTCATCTGCTCAACCTTAGCCTCTTCGGCTTGAATTTCAACTTGCAAGACCTTGGACATGTCAGCTGCGGCTTGTTTTGCATTCTTGGCGACAAGAGCAGTGTAACGGGCAGTCTCGGGCATCTTCATTCGCCAATAGTATGTCAACGCGGCGGGCAACGCTCCAAACATTAAAATGATACGCCAGACATAATCAGCTTGTGGGACGGTTGAGGCAATCGCATCAATTTCATAAGGAGGAGCCTTGTACTTGGCCTTGAATACAGCAGAGACAATGATTGCAACCATTCCACCACCTAATATTCCAAAACCTTGCATGGCAAAGACAGCAGCGATGAAGGCACCACGTGTCTTCTTGTTGGCATACTCAGACATGATTGTGGCGGAGAGTGGGTAGTCGCCACCAATGCCAAACCCAAGCCAGAAGCGAAAGAAGCATAGTGTGGCGATAACACTTTTTGGTTCGTTCCCCAAGGAAAGTCCGGAAGCAACTGAGCAAAATACCATAATCAGAAGAGTCATCCCATAAACACGCTTACGACCCATTTTATCACCAAGCCAGCCAAAGAAGAGCTGGCCTGCAAGGGTACCGCAGAGAGCAACACCATTGACAGCGGCAGAGACATTAGGTGGTAATGTACCTGGCTTGGGTGCACCATCGACATGGTAGTATATTCGACCAAGTAATTTTGTGACGAGTGAGATGCAGAAGAGATCATAGGCATCGGTGAAGAAACCCATACCAGCGATCACGATTGCCGTGAAGTGGTATAATTGGGTCTTCGCTATGTCAAGTGCACTAAGCACTTGTAATTGTTCTCTAGCCATGGCTAGCTTATCCAAGCTTCCTCTTACTACAACTTACTACTAGTCTCCTTTAAACAATTGTAGAAGGAACCCCTGCAAGATGTGAAGAAGAAAGAGATTAGAACAAGAGGTTCATGACCCATTTGATTCAGAAAAGTCAACCGAGTCAATCCAGTATTAAAGATATAGAGAGAATGGGACCCATTCATTGGGTGGTCAATATTACTCTGATTATCTACATGTGAGTATTGATGAATTTCTATGACGATCATGATGGTAATGGATTTCAAATATAGAGAGAATCATGGATGGAGATTTGGATCCTGAATCTCATACAGAAAAAAAAAAAAAAAAACAGAAATAATAAACAAAGATGTATGGTATGATTATATTTTAATTTTTTTTTCATTTTCTACCCAAATGATTCATTTAGTGTGTAAGTTATGATCTCTTTACATCTTGTTGTGTGAAATAGATTCTTTTGTGCTTTTTGTTCCTCTCCTTTACAGAATTATAAATTAAAGACAGAGAAAATAATATTTAATAGATTAAAGGAAAGAAAAGGCCATAATTCTCTAGAAAGTCCAAAAGGCTCCATGACTAGAGGAAAAGCAGAAGAAAACAAGAAGAGAAACCTTAAAAAGGGGTTAGAGAATCCAAGAAACCTCATCACCCAAAGCAAAACGAGCAACACATGAAACCTACCATCTTAACAGATTTTCCAAAGAAACTAGCAAAACTCCATGAATTTCAAGTATCCATATCAGAAAAACAAGAAGAAAAAAATTCTTGAAAACCGTAAAAGTAGAAATAAAAAATCGAATAAAAAATCAGAAAAACTAATTAAATAAATTAGAAGAGATTGCAGAAAAACAAAGTTTTTTCCTAGAAACATGGACGGACTGCATAAAAATGTAAAATTTTCACAACTTTTAATGGAAATTTCGGTCAATTATTGGAACTTGAAAATTAAAACCACAACACAGTATTGGGTCGTTTTCTAGAGAAAAAAAAAGTTGTTGTTCTTTCTACAGAGAAGGAAAGAAAGCTACATAAACCAACTATGTTCAATAAATGGAGGGGATTAAAACTTTGACTTTTCAACAAATCGTCAGTTTAGATATAAAAAGAAAACAGGAACTTGACGATTGAATAATACGTCAATGCTTCCAGTACAGTTGTAGTTAATAGCTAGAACTTCAAGAACTTAAAACAACCAAAGAAAGAAAGAACATCTTAAACTCAAAAAACAAAAACGAAATTAACCAACAATTCAAATCTATAAAACAAGAAAATGGACTAAACCCATGAAAAAGGGAGAATTCTGAAGTGAAAGAGAGAGAAGAGAGTTTTCTTATGTTTCTCTTACAAGAAACAAGGATCGTTTTCAAAAGCTCCAAAGAGTCATCTTGCATGTAAGAAAGAAATACAGAGAGAGAAGAAGAACTAATAAGAAAAGTCTGACTCGCCTGTCCGTCTCCTTCTACTCTTAATGAAGTAAGAGAGCGAGTTGTGAGAATAATTTGGAGTTAAAGAGAGGAGAGTGGCTGGGTATTTAAGTGCAATTTGAAGTAGAAGGTCTCCCCTTAACACGAATCTTGATCGGCATATACCCTAATCCTTCTCGGTCAACTATCTTAAATTTGGCCGTTTCTTTAATCTTTAATCCTTAATCTTTATTAATATAATACTACCGTTAACGTGTAAATTGCAATTCCCATTTCTGAGTAAAATTTATTTTCTTGAAAACAGTTTTCATGAAATTCATTTCTTAGTAGTTTGGTAGATCAACGAAAGAACTTCTTAGGGTTTATTAAGTTATGAGTTGACTTTTAAAAGTGAAAACACATTATAATTTACAACCAATTTATGTACTATATTTAGTGTGATTTTAATGGAGATAGGCTACTTTTTGGTGGATATTTAAGATACTCCAATGTTTTCAAATGGTTAGCATGCCTTTGTTTTTGGCATTGGTCCCTCTAATAGATTAATAGAAAAATGACATAAAAGCCCTCATCTTTGGCTTATAGATTAATGGATATTTGAGCCTCTTTTTTATTCTGACTTTACTACCTTCAACTCATGATTAAAGCTCTCCATCAATATGACAGAATTTGAGGAAAAACATGGATTTCCTTGAGATTAATTTCAATCTTCCAAGGATGAATAGGCATTTTCCTAAGGATACATTTTTCTGGGGAATCCCTACCATTCCAACAGTCATGTTGATGGAAAGCATCAATCCGTTGCATGGCAAACATGTTCCTTCATCTTTGACATTTTAGGATCTACCTACTTCACAGCCTTCAAACCTAAGAACAATATGGAATTTTCGAAAATGCAGAAGACAATGAAATTTTGGGTTAAAAAATCAAGAGATATCTATACATGGGTTAGGGTGAGGTTGTAAATGATGGACCATAAATTAGGTTAGATAAATTTCAAGTATCTACAATGGATGTTGTAGAGCTTGAAGAAGACAGATTTTTTGGAGAAAAATCAAGGGCTTTTGATTGGAGGATGAAGGTGAGAGTATTTTGATCATTTTTTATTGGTATATAAAAAAAAACCTAAGGTCGAGAGATATATATTAGTTTAAAAATATAAGGAATATCTCAAATATTCAGCAAAACATGGAAGAGCACGCTAAATTACCCTAATATTTAAAGTATTCATAAATATATACATTATTTGACAAGTAAAATAGAAAATATTTTATTTTGCCAGATTTATTTGAAGGAAAATAGACATTCACATAACCTTTGATGTTGGGACCTCAGGGGTGATGGTATCATAGCCCATGAAAAGAATGAATAAATAATTGATGAAATCATTTCCAATTTAAACTCAGTTTTTTATGGAAACAAGTTTCCAATTCAACTATTTTGCTTATGAACCAAATAATATAAAATGTCGCTTTTGTTGAAAAACATTTACCACTTTTTGTGGACCAAACACAGATTTTTTTTTTTTTTTTTGTAGTTTTCTTATTGTTTCCACATTTTTTTACATATATACATTGATTGGGTCTTTGGATTTTTGATAGTATTATCAAGAGCAAATTCATTTTAATAATATTCTCGGCAGAAAAATCGTCCGGGGGGGGCGGCCAATGACAATTTCAAATCTAATAAGCTGTGAGAGTTCAGAGGTTGTGAATTTGATACTTAGTATGAATAGTATTTCCTCGGAACCACCGTGAGGGCACACCCTCACTTACCTGGTGCGTGTGATGTGTGGGCATTGTATGTGCCTAGGGGAGGGACGCATATGCTTTGGCTCTTTTGGTCCCCCTAATCGGATGTAAGTTCAAACCACCCTGTCATTAAAAAAAAAAAATATATTGGCTGAATTTTGGATTATTGGTAAGAGAAAATACATTTATTTATTTTATGTATTTCTTAATTTTAAAGGTAGCCAATCTCAAATCTTTGAGATAAGGATTACTCATTTTTGAAGGTTTTTATGAGGTTGCAATTATATTTTTAAGAATAAGTATATGTCAAATAGGTAAATTCCTATTGGATTTAAGCATTTTGTCTTCTAGATTTAATGTATGAAAAAAAAAAAATTATATTCATGACTAGAATTTACCAATCAAGTGGGGCCTATGTCATATTGTCAAAGTGTGCCACATTAGCAATGTAAAGGACTAGTGAGTTGGATAACGTTATCCAACATCTTTCTTACTATTATAACGAGAGAAGGCGGACTAGAAGTGGTTGGAGTTCGGCGCCAAAATTTGGATTTTAAAAATGCCCCCTCCTTAACCTTTAAACTTATAATTAGGATTATTTTGTTAAAAAACTAATAAGAAAATAGTAATCTCATGTCCTTAAAATATGTTGATTTGATTTGAAAATTATAAAAATATCATTTTCAATTTTTAAAATACCTTTTAATAAATATTTTATATTACAAATATACCATTTATACACAATGTACATATCACTTTCTAATTAAAAATAAAGGCATCATTTCAAAAAGGGAGAGATCTTGACTTCAAGACCTTCATTGGTCACTCACAAGAATTTTTCCCTGCTTATTTGGTATGTGGGGTATCGCATGTACTCGAGGGATTTGGGTAAGATATGGTTCTCTAAGAAGGCAGTTGCCTCGACCTTGCTAGTTTGACTTACAGGTGGGTCTAGAACCATCGTTATAAAAAATAATAATAATAATAGGATCATTTATATTTTTCACACCAAAATTTTATCAATTATCTTCATGAAGTCGGTTATCCTAATCAATATAAGATTAGGTCTTCATTCCATGACTTAAAGTCAATGTCGTTCACTGGTAGTGAATAATTTTATTTTTTTTAATATCAAAATAATAGAAACCAACCAGTTAAACTATTTAATTTCCATTAAAAGTACCGTTTAAAGTAAAGCATAATAAAAAAAGAAAGAAAATTATTATCGAACCGGTGTAGATATTGTTTTGATTATATAAACTCAAATTTAACTCAACTCTTCTACCTCATTCGATCGGATACTTAGATCTTTTCCATTTTCTTTAAGATTTATTTTATTTCTAAGCTTCTCATCCCTCATTTTTCCTACTATTCATTCATCTTTCTCTACTAGCAACTTTCATTTACATATTCTAATTCAAACCAACTTTAACATATTCACTTGAGACAATGAATAGTAAAAAATATGAAAGAGTTATAGATTCTTTAACATACAAAGGGTTCAACTCTAATTTCATTTTTTAATTATTGTGTTGTGGTTTTCATTGCTTTGCGTAAGGGGATCCTATACATTAATTCAAGAAGAAGAGTAAATTATAAAATAGTATAAGAAAAAGAAGAATAAATAAGAGAGTTTGTTTGAGCTTAATTTTGGGTGTATTTCATTTTTTTATGGATGATAAATGTAAGTATAACAATAGATGCCTAACTAATTAATTCTATATATATTTTTTCTTTTGCAAACATTAAAAAATTAATTTATTGGATTTTTTTTCTACCCATTGAGGTTATCTTTCATTGTCCCCACGAGAAGGGTGTATGGGATTCACAACTACTCATTTTTCTACAGGATACTTACCTATCAACATTTAAACCTGACGTTTACCTTTGGAATCTAGCACTTTTATTCTAGATAAACGCGTCTTTCAAGTCAAAATATGAACTCTTGTCTAATCTTCTTGTGATTGTAGTTTTGTGGATTTATCTACAATCTCTAATTAATTAAAACTTTGAAAATGACAATAAGGTAATGTGTGAAATCAATTCTCGATTGATGTTTCCTTCCTTCAATCAACACACTTTTAAAATTTTATTTGAAAATTGCAGTCAATAATTTTAACTTTGAAGGAATTGTTTAAATTATTTTAATATTTTTATATATCATATTATAATAATCTTAAAGCCGGCAAGGAATAGACCATTTACTTGGGATGTTAACCCAACCAGAATCAGAATTCAATGTGAGAATTAAAATCATAAATCATTATAGATTTTTTGCTAATGAATTCTGACTTGAAAATTTTCACTCAATCTATATTCTGTTGAGCACATAACTGTTGATCATTTTCCTTGTGTACTAAAATAAAAAGATTGATGATTTTGTGCCCTTGCCACGTCAATCGCGTGCAAATCGAGTGAAAATTTTTGAATCAGAAAATCACAATTTTAAATTTTTTTAAAGATGATACATGCAAATCCTTTGTAGCACTTTTTTTTTTTTTTCATATAAATCCGTGTAGAGCTTTTTTTCATAGTTGAGAAAGCCCCATATTGACAGTACACCAAAATTTCTTCATTTAAAATTGAAAATTTAGCAATTGTCCCTTTGATCCGATTAGAAAATGTGTGTGTGTGTGTGTGTGTGTGTGTTTAAAACCTAATCTAGACTATGATCCTGATATGGAAAAATACAACAAGAACAAAAAAAAATTACACGAGGAAACACATCTATGATTACGTGCACACCCCACATCAAAAATGTAATAATCACAATATATCCAATGTCACCCCAGCGCGACTCAAAAATAGTATAGAGGTTCTGTTCCCAACCAATTATCCAATTTAACCAAAAGGTAAATTTTGCCTTCCATTGTGTAATTACTACTAATAACCTATTTAAGGGCATATAACATTTTTGAATCCTTATAATTCCTGGAGATGCTAAAAGAAAGGAAGGACATATTAGTAATTAGACAACGTATCATAAGGAAATATACCTCTTTGAAGGAAATAATTATTTACGGTGAAGGGCACATATCAACTTTGTGTTTCTTTTGTGGTAGGAGCCAACCCAAAGACATGAGACAAAATGGATTTACGGTACTAATAGGTTTGATATGGGGAAGGTGCAAAAGTTTAGAAAAGTGATTTAAAGCATCCCAAATGAGATTATGACACCTGTAATATTGAATAGATGTCAATTTTAAGCATGAAATGATCTTCTCGTCGTATCCATTTATTTATCTATAACATATGCCGTAATCTATATTTAACATTTTTGGATGACAATAACAATTAAATCAATCAATCAACCAATAAGTAAAAGGCACAAGAGTTGATATTTTTTCAATGAATATGACAATTAAATTAAGTTAATAATTAAGAAAAACAGTAAAGGGTGTAGCAAGAATTTTCTTGTAAGGGGCAAATTATAATTAATGATCAGAGTCTTGCTTTAGTGCCCTCAAGATTGACCTCATTTTACACTTATTTGACATGGAGGTGTGCACAAAATCATAGATACTTTTTTGTTTGTATCTCAATGAAAGCATCTACGTTTCTTAAACACCTCCACGTAAAAAAAAAAAAAAAGTGTGAAATGAGGTCAGTTTTGATGTCATTTCAACATTGTTGTTGAAGATAGGGGTGCAACTTGGTTTGGAGGAGAGCATATTTTACATAAATACTTTTTTGACTTTTATCTTTTCATTTTTTTATAAAATATGTTTTAAATATAATTTTTATCCCTGTTAGAATTCAAATTGGTTATGAGAACATATTCTCTAAATTCAAAGAATATATCAATTTGGAGTTAAATTTCAGAGACGTGGGTTGAAATTTCTTGAAGTAGCGTGTTTCTTCTTCTTTTTTTTTTTTTTAATTAAAAAAAACACTAACTACCATGGTGGGTTGAAGAAGATCAAGTCCATTTCTTTAGAACCTAATGAGTTATTTGTGCTTGTCACATCTTTGATTAATAGTTGATATTTAATTTGTATGAAAAAAATATTGATAGAAATCGGCCAGACGTAATAATAGACACCTTCCATACATGGTATAATATGGCTCCCACAAGTTTCGACATGAGAAGTGATTCAGATTCCAAAAATAGATTATAACGATCTTCTTATGACAACTTAATAATATTTCTATTCCTTTACCATTTTTATATGCCTAGATTTAGATTTAGTCTACACTTTCTAACCACAAATTGCTCCTTTGATCTATCCTATTATTAACAAATTTTAATCAGTGTATGTTGTTCATGATATTGGAAAAATTAATAAATATCTCTAAGAATTCTCTTGATCCTATCATTATTTGTAACCTTGTTTCTAGTGCCGACATAAATATGAGTTTTTTAAATCCAATTGTACAGAGATTTTAATTTTTTAAAAAAACTAATAAGAAATCAATCCATCTCAAAGATATGAATCACAAAATTATTGTATTTTATTTATTAATTTTTTTTTTTAAAGTTAAACATTTGGAGACCAAAAATGTCTCTTTCAATAGGTAGTACACATAAATTCCCTATCTTTTATTTTAAACCGTAAAAGTTCTCTTTAATATTCTTTGGATTGGCCAGGGTTTTAAAGGTCGTGAAAAACTGCAAGTCAACGACGACTTTGTTTGGAGTTTCTGACAAGCTGTGTTGTGGAAAGTAAGCATCATGCCCTGACTGCCTCTCAATCAAGTATATAACGAGTATTTTACAGCATGATTGATGTAATTTTTTACTAACCAACAAGAAATTTTGATGATCCAACGGTTTGAGAGTTACTATTGGCACCCCCAACTTTTACTTATTATATCTCAATTTCTTAAGTTATTTATTACATCTTAATTAAAGATTAAGAGACAACTTTCTAACATTACAAAACAGTATAACAGATTCAAACGACTTCAGCAGTTACAACTAGGAATAGACCAATATAAAATCCCAAACCTATCAAATAGAAGTTGAGAGTTCCTATTAGCGCCCCTAACTTTCTTATTCTCAACATTGACTTAATTCTTTTTTATTTTAATTAAGGTGTAATAAGTAAAGTTGGGGTGCCAATAGCAGCTCCCTTAATAATGATTTTTAGAGGAAATTAATGGTGATTTGGTGAGTGTACTGTGTATGGAGCAGTAGATAAGATCAGAAAGGAAGGTTGGTGACACGCGAAAGATTGTTGGCGAGGTTCCTTGGTTGACTTGTGTATATTATTGATGTCTATTTGGCCAATTAAAAAAAATGTTTTGTTGCTTGTTTTAACTTGGCACTGTGTACTCCTGGTTTCCCACGTATCATATACAACTAAAAATAAAATATTCAAATCAACCTGTCTTAATGAACTGTACGGTATAAATTATCTTGAGACACTAAAGGTGAGGACTTTTTAGAGTGACATGGAAAATAAATTCTATAGATTTTTGTTTTTTTTTTTTTAATTGATATTGTAGTCTGCACACTCTTTTGAGATGGGACTAGTCCCTACTATCATGCATACATCCTCACTCAATATAAATTGTGTATGTATCTTATAAGTTACAAAAATATCATAATGAATTACAAGATTTATGAACTTGGTGATGAAGACATGTCACCGGAGATTTTCAAATCACAGACTTTCTTTTATGGATGAATTAAGATTTTACAAGCAATTTTTTTTTTTTTTTTTTTAATATTTATGATTTGATGTGCAGACCCGCAAACTTGATCAGAGCACTATATCTCGCCCAAATTCTCCGGATACATTCATTACCTCACAAACAATACTTATGTAAATTGGGATAAATCTTTGTGAGTGGGCAATGAGGGACTTGAACTCAACACCTCTCTCTTTTTGAAGGGAGGGTTTGGCCACTACATCAAAAACTAGTTGGTTAATTTCATGAGCAAATTTCATGTACATCTGATATAAGTTTATGACAAAAATGTGACTCCTCTATTCAGATAGAGTCTCATGTGCCAGACACTCCTGAGCATTAGATGAATTGAATATCTGGCTAAGATCATAAAAATTACAAAATTTATCACAAAAGATTGAATTAATTATGAAATCAACTTTTAAAATCTAATTTTCAAATAAGATTTATGAGAAGTATACTTAATATCAAATGGATTATCATTAAAGGAATTTGATATGAATCAAAACCTAAGTTCTAATTTAAATTAATTTATATGTGAAAATGGTTCAAAGAGGAAATATAATAAAGTCAGAGGAGCATTCTTTAACAAGAAATAAGAGAAGAAAGAAAATTAAAAAAAATCCCTTGGGATACGTATGAAATCAAGTCTAAACCCTTATTTATGGAGGACAAACATTTGAAAAAAAACAAATCGTTGTATTTTATTATATAAATTTAAATAATAATTATTTTTTATATAAATTAGATTAGAAAAATACCAATCACAAATAAAGTTTGAGACAAAGCAACTAACATACCAAGTGGGAGATGGATTTTCAAGAGGAAAAATGTGTGGGTTGGGACTTTCCATCAACATGATTATTGGGATGATTCCCAAGAAAATGTATTTTTGGAAAAGTGTGTGAATCCTTAAATTATCGAAATTGATCCATCGGGAATCTATTTTTTTCCTCAAAACCTGACAGTCGACCGTTGGTTCAAGCTAGAAAAGTCTAAAGTGGGAAATACGCTATACGGAAGTCAACACTCGCATTCGCATTCAAGTGGTCATCATGTTGGTCAAGATTTTGGAGGGACCCAGTTACAGAGGACTCTTCGTTTGTGCTTTGTGAAGGTGGGTCCGGCTGTATCTGGACCGTTGATAGGATATCCTTTTCTCCTTTTCAGTTTTTTGTGTTTCATCTTATTATTATTTATATTTTAAAGTACTTCTCAAATTGTCAGAGAATCTAGTGGCCATCCAATCAAACAGCAGTTGAACCGCGAAGTAGTGAGTGGACGCCGCAAAGGAGTCCCAACTCTCAAGTGGAAGCAAAACCATGATTCATGAAAACAAACACAATAATTTGACCAAAATGACTAAAATTTTCCGGGATTTTTATTTATTTATAGCTTTTTCTTATAACTTTTCTCCGTTAGCCATCCAATCTATTCTAATTTCCCATGAATGCTGGAGTTGAGCTTCTTATTTTCAACCTAACTTCTAATTAATGTCTTTTCAGTTAATTGAAATACTAAAATAAATCGCTATCATTCACAACTTTAATTTAATTTTTGAAAAATATTCATAGATAAAATTTTAAACTAGAAAAATGGTTGTTTTTATTTGTTTTTATTAAAACTGATGTGCATAATGATCTATCATACTGGTTGTAGAGTGATGTTGGGGTTTTAATCACAAATTCAACCACAAATCACTGTATCTTGAACTCCATGTTACAATCAAATGATCATCTATAGGATTTAAATCTCCATACATTTGATTGCATATCATAATCTGATAATTGATGAAATAACTATATCTTGTTTCCATTACTGCAGCTTGATATGTCATAATAATCAAAACACAAGAACAAATGAAGCTCTACATTAATCACTAACAAATAATCAAGCTTGGTCTTAATGGGGTTGAGTTTTTTTTAATAATATAATTTAACTATTCTTTTTATTCTTTTTATTATTATTATATATATATATATATAATGGGTTGCTCTAAATTGAATTCTTTCGAGACTATGCTGATGTGGAAATGGGTAGAGAACCACATATATTTTTCATCAAGATACAAGAAAAAAAAAAATCTATGGTTCTCTACACATTCCCACTTCAACATAGCGTTGAGTATAATGTTGAAGGAAGTCAATTCAACATTTCTATATAAAATCCAGAGTATACAATATACATACATATATACAATATTATAGTTAGCCAAATTGATTCAAGCTAGGCATTGTTAGGCCCTATATCCATCATGGTCTAATGAATTAGAGAGGCATGTTTGAGAGAGAGAGAGAGAGACGTAGGTGAGACCATGGTGCTAGGTGGGGCATATTATTATTAGTATAGGTTTGTATTAGTCATATTTAATTAAAAGTCGTGAATGCTCCCATCATAGAATCGTAGAACTTTTGCTTTAGGACACACAAGAAAAAGATTCATGATTATGTAACTACCAGGTCAAGGAGCATATGGGGGTGTAAAAAAAAGTCACATTATCATTAGTCTTTAACTAACAAATGTTTGATATATTTTTTCGAAGAGTCATGATAAATTAACTTGATTTTTGCACACGCACTTGACGTAATTTGACATGGATACAAAAGATAGGGATTTAGAACAATGTGTTGTACCTAACAAAGGTTAGGTGGCACCCTATTTCATGCCATGTGGTATTTGTGGGTCCCACTGACCGAATGGATATGTGGTCCATCTCTTGGTGAACCTAAATACCAATAATCATAGTATTTGATAACTTTTATTTAGTGGATCTAAGCTCTTGAAAAAGAGTTTGAATCCAACGATTCAAAATCAATTTTAAGACAATGCTAAAATCAATGAATGCATATCACCAATCAAACTGATATTTTGTGGGTAGGTTTAACAAGGGATGGACCACATATCCATATGGTTAGTAGGTCCCACAAATACCATGTGGTATGAAATGGAGTGTCACTTGACCTTTGTTAGGTACGACACACTATTTTGAGTCTCTACCCCTTGTATCCATGCCAAATTGCGTGAAGTGCTTGCACAAAAAGCAAGTTAATTTATCACGACTCTTTTCTAAACATTAATATTTGAGCTAACCATTGGTCTCATAACCTCTATGTCAACAACGACTATTCAATATGCCCTAACTTATAAGCACAAACACATGTGATGTTTTGGCGATTATTGTTGGATGTGAAGCTCCAATCTTTATCATTTCCCACGAGTTTCGGGACATTCTCCATGGCATCAAATTAGTAATATCTAAAGGATGCTCTAAGATTCAAATCCAATATAATTCCTTGCTCACTATCCAAGTCCTGAAGGGTAGGTGGATCTTCCTGTAGAGTGTTATTCATGTGATCCTTGCTATAAGGAACTTGTTTGACAGATTCAACGAAGTTTCCTTCACCCATGTCTTTAGAGAGACCAACAGGATTGTTGACATACTTGTTTCCTATCAGAATAGTTTAGGTTGTACTGAATTAGATTATGAGTTGCTCTCTAGTGATCTTGTCTTTGTTATTTATCAGGATACCTGTGGTGTCCCGATTCTTCAATTGTAGTTAGTCTGGGTCTGCCTTAACCTTGTTGATCTTTCAAAAAAAAAAAAGACACATGTGATGTTGACAGCCCATCAAACTAATCGGACCAATTTTTTTTTTTTTCTTTTTTACTGATTGAACGGCTATAATCTTTTGAATTTTAGGGCGACCTTACTCTTTGTTGACTCGCATAGCAAAAGTTGCTTTCACATGCAAAATAAGGTTAACATGGAATATAACACGTATGTGTAATATTATAATAAATATAATAAAGTGTTTACTAATTATGGTTGTATATCATGGATAACTTTGAGCCTATTTGGGAATGAATCTTGATAATCTTACCCTCTTTGCTTTCACACGTATTTGTTGTATTTTATTCACACGCAGAGGTACATGAACGTGATTACATGCATTGAGGTTTAAAATGTATTGGATTCATAATCATCACATTTAAATAAAATTAGAAGAGTTTGTGCTCAAGTGACCTCATATTGCACATCTTGAGGGGAAAGTGGATATGAATCATGGATGCTTTTTCACTCATATCTCGAGGAAAAGCATCTGTGGTTCTCATACACTTTCACGTCAAGGTGTGTGATGTGAGGTCTAAACTTGAGGTCACTTCAGCATTAATCAAATTAAAATAAATAAAAATTCATTAATCATGACAAGGAGTTGTGAAGTTTTTACGAATGTTATAGATCTATATCGATGCTTAAGATTGACCATGTAGTAATATATATAATACCACAGAGACTGAACTACACATATACTAAAATAAATAAAAATGTGAATATTTCATAAAATTCATTCAGTATTCATTGGATGGTAGGACATTAAATGGATCATCCCTGATTGGGTCGGATACAATAAGATTTTGGGATCCGTATTGGATTCAAAACACTTGATTTATACCCATAGTTATAGGAACAAATCAGATTTCGGGTCTGATGTTGTCCATTGACAGCTATATTGAAGTTGTTAACTTCAATTTGTAGGATAGGGAATATAATGATTTGGAATGGTTCAACATAAAGTGGAAGGCCAAAATAAGATTTCGGGTCTCCCACACATCACTATATTTTAACATAAAGATATAGATGACAACGATGATGCTGAACTTATACGATATCCGTATTTTTTGTTGGGTTGACCCTATGAACCTCATGAATTGATGAACTGTACATGTGAATCTTATGCTATAGCATCAACATTTTATGCTATTCTATTATTTGGCCCCCTAATCTGGTCCGCCCCGCCACATAACAAAGTTTAGACCCTTCATCTTGAGCCCAGGAAACTAGGGTTGGGTTCACAATTTTTAAACCCATTAAATCAGGGCGGGACTAGGGTATCATAGTGCCTGAACCAGCCCGCTCGTATATTGTATATATGTTTATTATATACTTATATTTTTGGATAATGGGATATCCCGGTAGATAATGGACCAGGCCCGTATGTGGGCTTTGCCATTCCATAGACCATGGTCTTGTCCAAAGACTAGTCTTAGGGCACGTGCAACACACGTAAGTGAGGGTGCACCCTCACAGGTGGCCCTGTTATTAATGAGTTAGATAACTTGGTGCTGGCGAGATTTGAACCCAGGTCTTTGGAATCATCACCTAAAGACTTTACCAATTAAGCTAGCCGGCACCTGCTGTTTATTATATATCCTTAGATGTATGATTTTATAATAATAAGAACAAATAAAGTATCTCTTAAAGTAACAGATATATTCTGATTGTATTTTAACTAAGAAGGAAATTGAATCCCAAAAGTGGCATCAAATGGCTTCGAAAGGTGTATGAATTTATATTTTATGACCTGAGTCCATTAGGGAAAGGTTTGGGCACAGCCCATCTCTTTAGGGCTGGGTTAAGCTTATCCAAGTCCACTCCAAACTCACCCATTGGAATTGAAAGAAGCAAATATAACATTGTCTTTGGAGATGCTCTAAGAACCCAATCCAATAACTTATTGGATCAGCCATTTTCTGACCTAATAGGTGATGTATTCTGATTATGTGTATTTATATAATATATTTTATAGAAAATAAATTATGTAAATTATATATTACAATATACAATTTTACTAAGTCATATCATGTAGAAGATAAGATAAGATTGAATAGATTAAAAGAAATTTACCATAGAGTCTTATAATAGATAACCCATTTTGAGTAGAAAAATCAAGGGTCTTTGTAATTTTGTTGGAGGTTGAAGATGGATGACATTTAGGTCATTTTTCATTAACCTAAAAGGAAGACCAAGGTCAAGGGTGTTTGGCATTTGATCAATTTGAAAACAGAAGGGCTATTTTAAATCAAAACTTCAAACCCATGTTTACCAGTTGAAAAATCGTGGACCGTCCATTTTTTGTAAACTATTTTTGATGGGGTTAGAAGTTTTGGAATGGGCTGATTTTTGGTGAGGATGATCTCCTCACCGTAGTGATCATCCTCACCAAAAATCAGCCCATTCCAACACTTCTAACTCATGTTTTGAAAAATGTTTTGCCAAAAAGTTTGCCATTGAACACCCCCCATTAAATATAATATCATGGCACATGGTCTTATATTCTCTTCGTGGACTGCACCGAAATTTTTAGTTAACTTTGTTTACTCAATTTCATAATTATCTTGCCTTGGGGGAACGTTAAATATGATATTTTAAGTAGAAAATGAGTTGGTTGTGGTTTGGGTAATTGGATTGGAAAATATATGATTATATTAGTGAATTTGTACTCACTCTCATACATAATCAAACTTTCTCAACTCTCATCCGTGGATGTAGACATAATTAAATCATGCAAATTGTACGCTTTGTTAATTATTTTTACTCATTTCTTTGCATATATCACTAGATTTAGGGATCCATGCTCGCATATAAAAGTAAAAATAAAAATTGACCACAAAGATTGGATACCAACGCTCATTAATCAGACCACCTTTGGAAGATATCAAAAATGGCTTGAAAATATCACGAGGCAGTGTTTCACATTTGGCTTTTGCTATCACTTGATAGCATAGGGGCATTCTAACATTACATATCGCATGGAGTTTGTGTGAAATAATCATCATTATTGATTATGAACTTCACCCTCATCAGATCACTAACTTGGTGATTATGGATTCTTTGGTCGCTTGTCCTCCAAGACTAACACAAGGTGTTACTGTGAGTTTATGTAGAGATCTACAAGAATTAAAATAAAACAACATCATTTCTAACCTTAATTTTACTAAATTTAAAAAAATACTAACTTTGTAAATATCTTTGTTAATCTTTCATGCATCAAAATCTTCTATTTCTAATGAGATACACTAAATATAGTTCACTATATCTATTTAGAGTCGTGCTAGAGTGACCTCAAGTTGGAATCTCATATCGTATTTCTTGACGTGAAAGTAGTTATGAACCATAGATGCTTTTTCACTTGTATATCGATGAAAAGCATATATGGTTCACATGCACTTTTACTTCAAGAAGTATGACATGCGGTTCCAGCCTGAGGTCACTTCAGCCTTATTCATCTATTTATCATATTATATTGAATCATACACTCTATCGCTCTCAGTATCATATAAAGTATTTAAGGTCTAAATGGGGATCCCGCCACATTACATGTTAAAACCCCAAAGAGATATGGACTTAACTTTCCACACCATTATCATTTATGATTCTCTATTGAAGAACTAGAAGATATTTTTGATAGAGGTTAGAGATGAGGATTTATAGATCATTTTTTTATTAGTCTTTCAAAGTATACCAAAGTCAAGGGGATAAGTCATCATTCTGAAAATAAAAGGGTATCTCAAATATTTGCAAAAAGACAAATCGCATGTTCTGTCAATTGCACACTTTGAAACCGTTGAAAAAACTGTCGAAACCGGTTATTCTACAACTGTTTTTAGCTCTCCCCCTCTCTCGCTGGAACTGTAGAAAATCTTGAGTACGGCATCAATCACAACGAAGGCAAAGCTTGGCCTTCTCCTACCAGAGGTAATGATATAAACCCTAGATTTCATTCTTAAAACCCTGAATAAATCTAATTTGATTTTGAGCTTATTTGTATCCTCTTGATCCCATTCAGTTTATGTTTCTTTCGGTTTTTTTTTTTTTCTTCTTCTTTTGGTCTGATAAGATAAGGTTTGAATCTCTATTTTTCTCTTGTTCTATCTGTTAAATAATTCACTAGTCACAATAATAGTAGAGACTAGAGAAAGATTAGTTTTTTTTTTTCAAATGGTATTGGGGTATGAAACTAAACATTTAGAGATTTTATTTATTTAGCTTTTGTGTTTAAATTTCCAAAATAGGGGAAAAATGGAATTGGGTATGAAAGAGGTGAAGTTGAAAATCTTAACTCTTAAGACACCTATTTTGATAAAATCTCCCCTGCAAGGTCGGTAAGAGACAAACACAAAATTTCCTGAATCCAATATGGTAAAGTCGGTCCACCTCCCCACTTTATATTAGCTAGTGCTTGAGATCTAACCGAACTGGATCAAAGCCCTCTTATTTAGGTTAATTATAAGTTGGTCTCCAATAGATTTCAACTCCACATACAGTTGGCAAAGATCTTGGAACAGAAGAAGTTGCCACTGGGTGAGGTGGTAAAGTATGTGAATGGTAATACTACGGACTTGGGATCTTGGAACGAGATTGTTTCCTCTTAGGAGTTTGTCTGCTTGAGTTCTTCTAGAGTGAGAAAAAAGATCGGTGCTTGTTTTGAATTAGTTATCAGATTGATTAGCTGTTAGGTTGGGAGACCCGTCTCTGGTTACAACTTACAAGGTCAAAGGTCAGCTAGGATGAGACCCATTGTTTTCCATGCCATTCCTTACTGCTTCATGTTTTTGCCTCAAGTGACATGCGTACAAGTCTTGGGTGTAGCCATATTTTATCACCGACGATAAGTATTGTCTCTAGGACTTAGATACTACCAATTATGCCACAACTGGATTTAGCACTTTTACTTGAATAGAGATTCTTTGTACCTTTCCAATTTGGGTTAAGGTAAAGATGTATTCACCAAATAAAGAAGTACAAAGAGAAATGCATAGGAGGTCGAGAAGACCATCTTTACCAAAAACTACAAAGATTATAAACAAAATTTAAAGAGTCGAAAAAAGATAAAAGCAATTCAAGAAAAACCTTTTTTTTTTTAATGTTTCCATTTGAATTGACAACTCCTATTTGAAGACAAAATCTTCAAAAAACACTTGTTCAAAATCTCTATGCATTTAGGTCCATTGGAATGTTAGGCCGTTGATAGCTCGAATCTCCATATTAAAGTGTAACTGGCATAGAGGCATGCATATTGCATGTTGATGGAGAAAATGGTGCATAATATATGTGGGTTGGGATCCGTTGACTTAGGAAGAATGGCTCATGAGAAAACACATGATCTCTGCTATGTAAACACAAAATCCAACTGCTAAGATCTATACATATTCCATAACACATATCTCGGAGATACTTGTCTTCAGAATAAATCTCAATCGTTGGATTTTGAATTTTAACGGTCGAGATCATCCGTTTTTTCCACGAGTTATTCTTCACGACTTACTGGATCCTGACCCTATATATGTAGAGAGAGAGAGAGAGAGCTACGAAGACTATAAATCGAGAAGAAAACTAAAGCAGGAAAAACATATAGTTCATCACTTCTTAGCCTCCTTGCTCTTTAACTTAGAAGGATTGGGGAACAAAACAAAAGGATAATAAGAACGTAAAGAAATTCCAGGCCTTGTAGTTCTAAATTCTAATGAATCTAACTCACCTTGATTGATGGCTCTTTTGAGAATGGTAATGATGATCATTGCGAACAATTAGAAAAAAAATTGAAGCTTTAATCATTTTCAATGAAATTGAATTCGATGATTATGGAAGCCAAACATTACCGACTTGGTTCCTCTACAAAAATTGAGCAAGATGTTGGGAATAATTGTGGTTCCCCTCCAACAATTGAGAGGAGTATGGTGAGGTAAGGATGGTGTGGGGGAAGCAGGGAAACTATATCACCCACCCCCAAAAAATAGGGGAGCCGATTTGGATAGTGGAGTGGGACAGTTATTGTGACTAAGAGTAGTATCTTGACTTTTTCTCAAAAAATTACCAAAAAGGTGAGCATATTCAGAAGTGGAGATTTTTTTTTTTAATGTTTTAAATTTTATTTTTATATTTAAATCCAGTTGAGTCAATGAAGAGGAGTCGCTTGTGTATTAGGGATGTTCAAAAAATTCCTAAAAATTAGGAGGTTTTTTTTGGATAGGAGACTCATGAGGATAGTGTAGATTGATGGTGAAGGTTTACTTTCCCTTTTGTAAGGGTAAACAAACACCACAACTCACAAATTCCCTTGTAAGTTTTATGTGATCAGATAAAATAAAGGATGAGAAACCTAAAAAAGTTGCATTTTCTGCCTTTGGCTTATTAATGCTGTAGATATGCCTAAAATTTAGTATAATTTACTTGCAAACTCCGATGCGCTGGTGGCAAGAACACAATGATTGGAGCATTCGAGTGAAGTTGCTACTTAAGTCCATAGTCCCATATCTCCCGTTTGAAATTTTTGTGGTGCTTAAAATGTTTGCAATCAGGAACCCTGACAGTGGTCTATATTTTCACCAAATTAAATTTATGACTTGACATTTCATGAGGGGAACTTCAGAGATCTCATGCCTTTCTCCATTCATGGTTCGATATTCTGGTGTCCTACACGTAGAGGAACCACACCAATCCATCCCGAACTTGGTGGCTAAACTCTACTGCGGTGACGATATATTTCTCATTTTGAGCCTCAAAACGATAAGAAAATTAGGACATACATTTTGCAAAGGGAGACTATCTCAAGTGTTCTGAAATAATTTAATATTTTACACGAAAAAAAAGTTAATCACTTGGAAGTCTTGTGAACTTGTGATCCTCAAATGTATTTTAATTTTTTCATGGGCTAAATGTTATTAGCTACCCATCTTAACAAAATGAGGTGGCTAGTAAAATGATAGTCTAGTAGTCAGCATAAGGGTTACCACTTGAGCCTGGAACTTTCTGTTAGCTTGCTAATGAATCAGACTTCCATTTTTTGAAGATAGTATGACATGGATGAGAGGAAGAGTGCATTAAGCTTGATGTTCTACGTTGGAAGTGTTACTTGGAATTTTTTTTTCCTGTTGAGCCCATTATGTAGAGGTGGAATCTTGTGCATGTCACTATTACTTGAAAAGAATGATTTAGAGGTTCGCCATCTTCAATGGCCTGACACTATAAACCCCTCCCCTCCCCTCTCCTTATCTAGTTCGGACCCAGCTTTTAAAGATTTTCGAAGTATATTTTAAAACTGCAAGTAATGAAGATGTGAAATTTGAGTGTTGTTGGACTATAGAGCCTCCTCATAGACACTAGAAAACTATACCTTCAGCAAGTTGAAGAAGATGTTACTTATGCGAAACATTGGAAATTTGTTGAAGAGTTGGAGTTATCTAAGTAACCCAAAATCGAAATGCTGGAAGTTTAGGTACTTCTTATCCACCTCCATTTCTAAGGATATATTAAGATAGCACGGTGGTGCTATCCTCATCCAAAGGCATATTCTAAGTGTCTTTTGGAATTATTTCAGAAGTTTGTGATTCTAAGGGATGAACAATCATCGATCCCCACAGGTGAGGCTAGTAAGAACAAACAGTATTTTGTTGGCTTGGTTAACAGCCACGGGTATATGCATTCACAGAATTAAAAGTCTATAATTTTTTATTTTTTTAAATTGAAGAATTAACATTTAAGATTTTTGCTGGCTCAGTGAACAGCAATCAAATTAAATAATGGCGAAGAGCAAACTGATTTTTACTGCCTCTGTGAACTGCCAATTAAAAATTTACGGTTGTTCTCTGATCCATCTCTGGTTTTCCAATGCATGTCGCCCACACTGTATTATAGCTCCACGTGATGAGGAACTACCTAGTCTATGAGCACCGAGCAGTCCATAACAAGGCACTTGTGGTTTAGGATAGCAAATCGTCCCAGTGGGACCATCCTATGGAAGGCACAACCGTGCATCTGCATTGGTGGCATAGTTGATGCATATAGAGTGAGTGTACCTGGCCTTAGGGTTCACATGGGTGCCACAGTGCCAGTTCCTCAGTTCAGTACCATCCTGTGGCATGTCCAAGTGCCCCCTAAAATCTAGGACGATTCCCCCCATGATCATCCCAAGCTGACCCCAAGTTGAGCCAGAGATGTCCATATGGTGGCCTATATGTTGGCTATGGGGAAGGGGTTGGGCAAGCATCGCTCCTTAAAAGAGGATGCTCACTCTTATCGGCAATTCCGAACATCAAAAGTTGAAGCCAATCATAGTGAACCTTTAGTTCTTCCGCAAAAATCCGATTGACAAGCCATCTGTGCATTGGGCTTGTGTCAACGTAAGTAACATAGAAACACCCTCGGTTGATACTGCTTCCCAAGCGTATGTGTCCCACCATTGTAGCCATGGGGGCCCCACCATTGAATACGCCTATTTTCCCTTGTTGGGCCAAACCAAGGTCGCAGTCTTTACCTGGGCACTCAAGTTTGTGCTAGTTGGGCTACAGGACCATGACACTAAGGCTCCTAAGGTCAGTTCTCTCTCTGCAACCATTTCTATTGTTGAAATTCCTTACCTGTATGTTAAATCTTCTTTTAAATAAAATGATCTTGTACACAGAAACCTATGTGATTAGGGGAGAGATTTGTCCACAATTAAGATAAAAAAAATATACGGGGAATATAAGGACCATTCTAGGTTTTCCTGAGAGATTCAATCTAGCTCAGTCCTTTGTGTTTCTCCAACTTGGATTTCCAGATGTGGCGCCTTTGAATTTATGGTTAGGCCTACAATCTACATCAAGGGACAAATTATCTTGACGTGGCAAATCCATATGATCATTTTATCTGTGGGTTCTCCTTCATAACTCTTCAAACATTTTGCTTCTCCCGGGAAATTTTAAGTTGGATCAGATCTTTTGTCAACAGGCCATGGATTGCCTTCATCAACTCATTTTGCTGCTCACTCAACTCATTTGCAGGAGAGAGAAGGGGGGGGGGGGGGGTTTGTTCAGTGTAGGATGAATCATGGCACCAGATGAAGGTCATTTTCTATAAGTCCATAAATATCTCCTGGGCTAGCTTTCTCCACGGGTTGGGCGCTAGCCACTCTCTTTTCTGGTCACCAGTGGGAGCAGTTTCATTGAACTGCACGAGTTACTAGTAATATTTATTAATTGGGGTAAGTCTCAGATGAAAAATGAGGGCCTCACTATGTGAGAAGTCATCATAGAAATCATGGATCCCTCAACCCACTATTTATCCCTTTTCCTTTACTGCCTAATTTACTTTCTTTTTATTCAAAGGATTTATAATTTCGTATTTCAAGGTGAAAAGCTTAGTAAAAAATAAGAACATGCTTGGAAAGGTCATAGAAGCAAAGCCTTTGGAATTCTTATTTCAAATGTCGAAGAATTAGTTTACTTATACATATGACAGACATAAGCACCTAAGAATTTTGAAGATCTGTTTGGATTCAACTTTTTTGCTACCCTAAGGATATTTCCAAACAGACCTAACTTTGAGGTCGTGGGTGGTAAAACTGTCTATTGTGGACCAAAACCAGTAACTAGTGTGTGGACGGGGTTGAGGAAGAGGGGGCAAGTAGGTTGGGGGCATTGTGGAGATGATCTGGTGTATCAGTATACACCTTATCTCAGCCTAGAGTTTGCTTGTGCCAGTAGGCACCGTCATCTTCTCTGGGGTTTAAGGGTAGAGGGGGAAAGGCAATAAAGTCGGAGGGGTATTTATTAAAAGAAGAGAAAAGACAATAAAGTTGGAGGGGTACTATTGAAAAGGGGGATAAACCTTGGGAAGACAACTGTCCTGTTTGTATTATATAGATTTATCCTGAAGGTGTTAGCTTTATAAGTCTTTTGAGTGTTGATACCATGACCTGGGTTCAAAACCCGCCTTCACCCACATCTTACTGACCACTAATCTCATTTGCCTATATATCTCTTAATCTTCTGTGTATATGATCTAGTGTATCAATACACATCTTAATACATTGCATTGTATTCAGTATTCTATTATTTGATAGTGTTCTACACAGCCTTTTTTTTTTATTTGTTCAGTTAGCCTATTTTTAATGAGTATGGTAATTTAGTGATCGCTGGAATTGAAGCCATGTCTATGGCATCACTATCATCACCCATAGACTTTACCAATTGAGCTAGCTGGCACCTTCATTCTTTCCTGCAATTTGTTCTGAAATATTTTCCGTGGTGGTATAAGCATTCATTTTTTTCTGGTCTGCTCACTTCTATACCATTGTGAACTTTGTTGTTAACAACTGATTTATCCCATCCCTAAAAAATAATATTAAATATGTCGACAAAGCTTAAAGGTAAAAATGGCAGGATTGTCTTTCTGCGATTTGAGAACATGTAAAGTTGTATTTTGAGTTGTCAATTCTTATAAAATACTGGTTATCCTCACTCTTGAGTTCAAATTTGCTTTTTGATGGAATCCATGACTTTGTAGGCTCTTGTGGTGATGGGAGACAGTGAGGGATCGCGTAAGTGTGATCCCTTGATGTGTGCAGGCGTCATTGTTGGTTTTCGTAAATGGAGTTTCTGATCTTAGTACAGTATGAATGGTACCTTATTACTTCAATATTTATGTCGAGGTAAAGATAAATGATTCCCAACCAACCATTGAATCCTACTAAAGAAATAGGTGATTAAGTTGTATAGCTCTTTCTTTCTTTAATATTTCCTTATTTTTTGAGTCATCGGAAATAATGGATACAGATTCTTCGGTCATTTGATGCAGAACTCTCCTTTTCTTTTCTTTTTTTCTTTTTTTCTTTTTTTATAGATAAAGTAGTGCAAGAAATGACTAGAATCAGAATAAAAACGCCGTACTTCATTTCTGACCATATATAGAAAAAAAAATTACCGTTCCCTTACATTGGATGATCCCTTGTATTGTATCATGCCTATCATACAGAGCACCTTGGGAAGTGTGCAGGGCCACAGCAGCACAGTCATGCTTTGTTTGATTTGTTTCACAAGCATGGGGGTGTAAGGGCACTGTTGGTCATGTCTGAATGTGACCTCAACACAATTGAGGGTTTGTTAAATGGTGTTGTACGCACAAACAATACATCAACTATGGTTCGTTTCAAGAAATAGCACTTTCGTTTGAGCACCATTTCACATCAGGTGCCTCAATGCCTCCTCCAGTGAGATACTATAAATGATTATGTCATCAAGGTTTGGAATTACTAAGTTTGGTCTAGGCAAGGGTTTTGAGTTGTCCATTTAAGTACTACACAATACCTGAATTAGGATTCTATTCATAGAGAAGTGATTCTATTTATGTACGTTATGGAGTCTCCATTAACAACACCATGATGGTGAGATGGCTCATGCCTCAAGAAGTGGAGGTCTTGAGTTCGATTCCCCCCTTAGAGGCCCAGATATCTTGGTTCCAAAAAATGAAAAAAAAAAAAGAAAACCAGCACCTTGACAATTCAAAAGGCATTCCTTGGTGCATATGTCTTCATCCCGTTTATATGATGTACATACTAGAAGAAACTATCTCTAGTATACTTGAAGACTGAACATTAAATTCAAATGTAAGAGTAGTTGGACGATCTTTGTAGCTTAATTATGTGATTGTGACAGTAATGTCGTTTCCTATGAGAATTTATGTTAATTCTTCATAATGCAAAAATTAATGTCGAGAATTGTTTATTGTTAAAATGAGCACAACCAATGGAACTTGATAGTAATTTGGGAAAATTGTATGTGTAGTCTATTGTATCAATCACAAAAAATATTCAAGATACCATGATCATTGGATGGCTAATAAATTTGGTTGCGTGTTTGTTTTCATGGAGCGTATGGATCCCAACCCGTTTTGAACAACTAACATGAGTATTCTTTAATGATTTAGAATACATTTACATGGAATTTTTACATCTGTTTTGTTATTCTCATCAATTGGGTCACATGGAGATCATGTTAGACAATCAAAACACATAATGAATCATTATGGCATTATTAAGGATACCAAAAATTTATACATAGCAGCAGTTTACTTGAATAATATTCCACCTCAAATAATTAAGAGTCGTGATGAATGCACGTGGTTGACGTGGCAAGGACACAAAATCATAAATCTTTCTCTTCGAGATGCACAAGGAAAAAAGATCTGCATTTCTCTGCCCTTGCCGCATCAGCCATGTACAGACCGCATGCATTCATCAGTATTCAATAATTAATGAGAATGGCTTCCATGATGTGGAAAGCTCGTTGTGTGGTTAGATTGTTCAATATGGATCACATGGAGGAGTAAATTAAAGATTTAAAAAGACAATGACCGATACTTTTGAAAAATTAAATTATAAATTTTCTTGCATCATTGCTCTCCTGTGATGTCATACACTTATACCCCCTTCCTGCCTACAAAAGAAAGAAACAAATATACTAATTTAGGTTACAACAAGTCAGCATGTCTTGAGAGAACAATATAATTAAGTGGTCTAAAATAGAATCCACGTTTTTCCTATTAAGCCCCATTGTTATTGCATTTATGACATTTCTCACAACTCAATATCAAATTCTTTTGTATTTCTTACCCATTTGACAAACTCAAGTCAAAAGCAGCCTCATTCCCAAAGTCAATCTATTCTAGAAACCTGAACTAACTAAAATACAGTTGCTATTGACAGTTAGGTACCTGACCAAATATATTTGTGGACAAGATTAAATCCAGAATAAGGATCTCTAACGAGGCCCAATGTAGTAACTCTTAATTATTTGACATTTTACAAAACTCTTAAAAACTTGATCTTTTCCATATTAGTTAGAAGATTCTTGTTATTAGTCTTATATCATTGCCTTATTCCAAAAATATGGGTACTATAGTCCATAATTCTTAGACAGTAGTTTTTTTTGCAAAGAAATCTATTTCTTTGCAATTATACAACTTAGAAACAAAGAAGAGAGTTATTAGAATCCTCTCGATGATATTTCACAATGATAATTAACGTCAACCTCTCTAGACTTGAAATTTTCACTCTTACTTCTTGTTCTTCTCATCATACTCAAGAAGCTCTTCCAACAGCTTGTTATCATAGTACTCGAATTCGAAAACTTGTTTTTCTTTCTCATTTGAAGAACTTCCTCTCTCCACATTTTCACTAACAGATGAAGAAGAAGTTGACGACGATGATGAATAAGAAGAAGAACCAGTATGACGGTATTCATCGGGGAAGTTAAGAATGGCTAGTGGACCTCTCATTGCAAAAGCCGCTTGATCATAAGCTCGTGCCGCCTCCTCTGCCGTACTAAAAGTCCCGAGCCACAAACGTGCACCTTGCCTATTTGAGTCTCGTATCTCTGCCGCATACTTCCCCCATGGCCTTTTTCGAACGCCTCGATATCGAATCTCTCCTTCTCCCTTATCTTCTTTCATGTTATTCTTACTTGGGTCTTCTCCTTCCATGCTTAATTCAAAATGAGAGTGAACTATATAACGTCTCTACAGCATTTAAATGAGTGGAAAAAAGAACATGACTGGTCAAAAATGGAGGGCTTAGATTCCTTCAAGGTGTAAAGATCCAATGGACTATAATTATAAATGTGCTGAGTAGAGAGAGAAAGTTGGATTCATTGGACGTAGATGGTCAACCGATGGCTTTTAAAAGATTGTTTTAAGTGTAATTTTGTGTTACTTTTGTGGTCTTTCGTTAAAGTTTGGTTCTCCCTCGTGTCAATTTCAAGCTTTCAACCACTCATTTGGTCAGTTATTGTGTTTGAGGTCATGTGGCTTACGTTTCTCTAATTAGTCATCCTTAATACGTATTCTCCTTTGTATTATTTTAGTATAGGTGGAGATTATAAAGTAGTTTATGTTAATATATTAAAATAGAACTTAGCCTTGCTTGATACCATAATAGATACTGTAAATAAATATAAAGCAAAATTTGCAGACGTCACGTTCTTTGGTTGTCCTCAATAATAATTCACCTCAACATTACATGGGCTGTCTGGAAAAATCATCTTTAAAATTACCATAAAATAAAATTTTGAATGCAAATTTTTGTTCTATCGTCCCTCCAAATTCTTTGTTACAATTATTATCATGTATCTTGGTTGTTACAAAGTTGGAGTACATTTCGGATAAAACGGAAAAAAAAAAAATGAAGAAAAAAATGATAAAAATAAAAGATAAAAAGATATTACAAATTATGAAAAATAGCCAATTTTTATTTGTTGGTTGGTAACGTAAAAAAGGCTAAACAGTTTGTAGTGGAAAATTTCGTTACAAAAGCTTTACTTATTATCGCTGTTAAAAAAAGTCACGTGCTTATAACGATTTAGAGAAGATTTTTTGGGCACAGGTGGAATAAATAAATTGTGGGCCCCGCTGACCACGGATCTACAACTAGGGATGAGTACATGCTGGCGTAGAGAACCAAAATTGCTTTCGTAGATGCAGTTTGGGATCCTTTTTATAATTATTTTTTAGTGTTAATCGTATGACACCGCTTCTTGACGTACGTCTCTGACGTATCCAACAAAAATGATATTATATGAAGAGAGCTTCTCTCTCTTGTCCTTTGCCAGAAATAATCTTAAAAGAAATGTTGGACTCACGTTGACAATCCAAGACACAATTTAAAAAAAAAAGTTTTTTAAGCTTGACCAAAGTTATTGAAAATGAATGGTCACTTAGCATTCAAATTTAAAAATAAATTTTAAAGTGAAAATTAACTCTTTTTTTTTTTTTTTTTTTTTTTTTTTAAGTTCATATAATTTTTGTCTCTACTACTCCATTGCATAGGATCATGTTTTTGAATGTCACAAGGTGATTAGATCACAAACAAAAAAAAATTTCACTATAACAATAGAGGAAAGGGGCATGTGCCAAAAATAATATCATATTATTAAAATTCATTATTTTTATTTTTATTTTTTAAGGATTCAATGTAGACAGGCTTAAAGCAATTTTAAATTTAGAAAGCAAGTGAATTCGGATACCTATTTATTCCAAATCAGGATAGGAACCAAAACTTAAATCGAAACCCCAATTCTAATTCCTTTATTCTAGAATCACTTAGAGTCGGATCTAAAATAGAATCAAACTGATTGGAACCAAAATCGATTGATTCAATCTGATGGGTAATCCCAAGTATCGAAATAGATATATTTTCTCATTTTGCATTTCTATCATAGATGATTTGAGATTTTTTTTACATTTTAAAATTTATAAATATTAAAGAAAATTCTTCAATTTTTCTTATAAACTATACATTGGAGTTTTAAAATGGGTAATTTCTTCAAAAAGTTCAATACTTGTAAAAACTATGAATTTTAGTTAGAAATAATAATATTTGAGTCATACATTTAGTAGAACAAATTACAATTAAGTTGATATACTTTTAGATAATATATTAATTTTTTGAAAGAAATTTTTTTTTTATAATAAATCAAAATATTTTTTTATTATTTGATTCTTGAGAATCGGAAGCAATGGATACTTGTATTTCTTTGTGATTTCGGTTCTACTTTTTTAATAACCAGAACCGACAAGAATTGGAATCGAAAAAAAACATAATTGTTCTGGTTCTAGGAACCTTAGGAATTAAATAAAAAACTGATCCATTGGCACTCCTAACTCAAATGAGCCAAATAAAAATGATTAAGCTTATAAATATTAAAAAAAAAATTTATTAACATTTAAAAATATTGATACATTCAAAAATTGTGTCACTCTTGAATTTCCATAAGTTGCTATCAATTGCTTATGAAATTGTCGTGAACAAATGTGAAACAAAAATTTGCACACATTGAATTTTGCTAGCAGAGTCGACCAAACCATAAGGTAAGTTAGGCAATTGCCCAAAGTCCCGATTGAGAGACGGCACAAAAAATAATATTTTTTAATAAACTCCTCTAAGGGAGATTTTATTAAAAATGATACATTTGCAAAATTTGAATAAAAAAAGTCAATTAGTACATTACATCTAAAACAATATAATTTAAATAAATTTTTATCATATAAATGATTAATTAATGTTATTTATATTAATATTTTAAATGTTAGAAAGGACAGCCCTGTCCCTCCAAAATCCACTGTAAAGTGCAAATCTTTTTGCTGTGTTTGTTACACGGTTTATCCTATACTAGCTGAGGGTCCGATTCGCAAATCCACATTTTTGTTGTTTGTCTCGCTGTTTTTAAAATATAAAATAAAAGAGTGGGTCCCAGATGAATTTTACGAGACATTAAAAATCGTGAAAGTGGAATCCCACTAAATACATGGAATTCCCCCTTTTCCATTTAAGTGTCACCTCCCTCAAAGTCTACTTGCCCATCTTTTTCTATCATATTAATTTTAGTTTTCTTAGAATAATTCATCTAAATTATTGATTTTGTTTTTTTCTCAAACAAGACCACTAACAATGTTTTAAAAATAAACATTTTTCAAATTAGTCGATCGATGATTGGACCTTGGTCCAAATCGGTTGGATTTTATGTATATTCATTGAAAAAATTAAAATATGTATACATTATCCTAAAAATGCCTTTATTTATATTCATAAAAGGATAATACTAATAATAATAATAAATCCATATAAAAATATGTATACATTTTCCCAATAATACGTATATTTATATTCATAAAAAGATAATAATAATAATAATAAAAGATTCATGGTTCATTGGCTGAATCCTTTTTATTATAAAATCTAGTCAAATCTAACGAGACCATCGATTGGTTTGATTTTTTAAATATTGGTCACTTGAGCTTTCTTTACTTTTGAAATTCATTTTCAATTTATACATGTTTTAATTATAATTTTATTAAAAACATTTTAATTTAGAAACATGCATTAACATTGATATGATCCAATGTGATCCTCTTTTTTAAAAAAATTTAATTTTTCTTTTTAACAGTGTTTAGATTTTATTTTGTGATAATTATTTTAGCATTATAATCCAAAATAATTATCACAAAATCAAATCTGAAAGATTTACTACATCAAGATAGACTTGCACTAGTGTTAAATAAACGATATGTATACTAAACCATATTAGGAACAATATTAGACAAACAACATGTAAATCAATTTGACTCGGATTTACCACCGTAAGATCGAGGAAAATTCAATTCAAGATATCACTATCTCTTGTTTAGTAAAATCATTGGAAATTGATTTAGAACAAATTTTGCTTGGAAATTTTTATTTGGGGTTTGGTAACATAAGAATTAATAAGGACTAAACCGTTTGTAATGGAAAAGTTAGCTACAAAAACTTTACTTATAATGTGACGTGCCTATAACGGCATCAAAGATTTGAAGGCTACGTAATTGTGGGCCCCACGGATGGATCTGATGGCTACATGATGGCGTAGAGAGCCAAAATTTTCTTACGTAGGTGCATTTGAGACCTTGTTTTGTAATTATTTTATTTTTTCTATTTTTTTAATTTTTTAAAGATCGAATGTAGACCGGCTAAATGCATAATTTTAAAAATAGAAAATCGGACTCCAACGTCAACGGAATTAAGTAAAAAGAACTTGATGAGTCAAATAAAAATACATTAAAAATTTTAATGCTTAAAAAATATTTTAATACTTTAAAATACTCCATAAAAAGTATTATAAATAGACAAATTTTTTAGCTGACTTGATGATGAGGATTTGGTATTTTGCAAAAGTTGACTCAGTGAGTTTGTTATATCAAGTATTGGGGCCAAATAATCTCGAAATCCATTCGAGTTGAGTTGACTTGGCCAAGTTTTGAATTTTACTTGAAGAGTTTTGAAAATCGTCACGACAAGCCATGGTTTTGTTGTTGTTCTTCTTCTTTTTCCTCTTTGTTGTTCAATAATTGAAAAAGAGAAAAAATAAAAAAGAAATTACATCATTCAATCATAAATAATTAGATGGTTTGATTATCTTAGAAGTGTTCGTAAATGAAATGAGATGTCTTGGTTAAAATGCCCCTTTTTCTTTCTTCCCGGTTCATAGATTTGAAAGGAAAAAAAAAAAAAAATCTCACTCATCTTAATCATCTCAATCTCATTTGCGAATAATAGGAGATGGGAATCCAAAATTGAATACCAAGAGACTTGTCTTAGGATGTGCCACTCATAAAGCTCTTTGTTCACATTAAATAACATTCAAAAAGCCTATTTCTAAGAGAAATAATAATCTAATAAAAAAAATTAATGAAGAACTGAAATATTTGAATATGAAAAATTGAAAAAATATATAATTTCTTAGGGATCAAGAAAAAGTTTTAGACAAACTCCTCACATAAAAAATAGTAAGCAAAATGATAGTGAATTGAGGCATATTCCCACTAATGATTAAAATAGACCAAATCTAACAATTTTGGCCCCATGAGTGCAACTTGATAATTCATATTTGGGAGGACATTAAATATTTTGTCGCTAGAAACTACCAAATTCATGCACCTAATGATATGCCCTATAAATTTACTCTTAGGGGCTCCACACATCAATTTTTTTATATTTTTTTGGTGTACGAGGGAGAATCCTCACATTGGTGAGATTATAACTACATGAGGGCCACACAGATCCCACAACCACGTGTTCCATTTTAATTAAGGGGAGTATGTAATTACTCGGTTTCAAACTCACTATCAAGAGAGCAAACCCCTGTTGCTACGTCTTATTGCTGAGTCCACACCCTGGTGGGCTCCGCATCAAACTTAACTCGGCAAGATAGTTTTCAAACCTCTCATCTTGCCAAAAAATCCGAGTTGAATCGTCCAAGTTATCTCCTCTTGGCCAAGTCCAACCCTTTAAACCTAATGTAAATCAAACTTGTTTTCATCATAAGTTGGATTAGTAAGGTTTTATCATAAAATATCTTCTATATAGATCACAATCATTTATATTATTAAAAATTAATTATTTTATATATATATTAAAAAAGCTAACGCCAGTTGACTTACCTGAATTTTTATGAGCTTTGCCTTGGTCAATATCTTCAATTATTGGTTTAAGCATGTCTGACGATCCAATGAGATCGATGATTGTCGTCATTAAGACCGAGACGACTCGCACGAGTCACCTCGGAAAACTCAATGAGATGGTAGATGCCATTGATGGGCAAAACCATGTAATGGGCTTGAATCAAATTGGATTCAATTATTTCATATTGAACCTCGTCCCAAAGGTCCATTAGATTTGGAAAATCAAAATTCTTTTATGGGAGCTTCAATTTAATCCGATTTGGTAAAAATATGGACATTTATATATCATACATCTAAACAAAATAATAATATACATTTTCTTACATATTAGCAATTTGGGCCCTTGTCTTACTGGGATATGGTTGATCCAAAACAAATCCATTAAGTAATCAAATTGAATCTTAAATGGATCAGGTCTATATCAAAATCCAAATCTTCAATCCTGATCCAAAAAAATAGTTCTCTATAGCCATTTCAATAAAAGGTCTGGCCCAGATGTAAAAGGTGTTTGTTTTACTGCTCATAGTATTAAAAATCTAAAATCCAACGGTTTAAAATCATCTTGGAGGTTGTGGGCCCAAATAAGTATGACTCATGGCAATTATTTGTTGTGGGATTTTTGTCTATTAAGAGACCATAAGATAATTATACGTTTTATCAAGGCTACAATTGTTCCACTGCGAGGCAAGGCAGAGGTATGTAGTTATGTTTCCCCTAAAATCATCTTTTCTTTATTTTTGAACTGCAATTATTTTATTGAATTTTATGTGCATCAAGTGATCTCTAGATGATATTTCTTTGCCAATTTTTAAATCCTTAATTAAAAGGAATTCCTTATGTAAAATTGTTTTTCTTTCTTCTTTGAAATTTCTATTCTGTTTTGGGATCTTAATCTCTGGATTATTTATTGGTTTTTCGTTTTTGAATCTCTTGTGGGTGATTTAGATTTATAAGTCTAATCAAATACTCTCAGAAACAATTTTAGACATTCCAAAAATATTAAATACTTTGGGGCCAATGTTATGTGATGAAACAAAACTTGGCCATAACTCCATGATTAGCAACATCAAGAAGGTTGTTTTTAATGCTTTTATTATCACCTTAGGACTTGGCAGTCCTGGGAGGGTGCCATTGTTGTTGATGCGCTGCAGAGATTCAATGTAGCTATTTTCGTTAGCCAACTTTGACAAATATTTGAGATACCCATCTGTGTTGTGCCCCACTTGACCTCCTTTGACATGCCCACTTGTGAAGTAGGGGTATAAAAAAAAGCCCAGCCCAAAAAATCCCAAATCAAAACAACTACTTAATTTCAAAATTCAAGATGTTTTAGAATTAACTGATTTTTTTTATGAGGATGATCTCTTCAAGATGTTTTAGAATGAACTGATTTTTTTTATGAGGATGATCTGATCCTAAAGAGAGCCAAACATTTTTTCAATATATGGGTTAGAAGTTTTGGAGTGAGCTGATATTTTTTTTTTTTTTAGGATGATCTTTATGATTGGGAGATAATCCTCATAAAAAATCAGCCCATTCTGAAACTTCTAACCTCATTAAAAGTGATTTACAAAAATCAGACGGTCCACAATTTTTCAACTTGTAAACTAGGGTTAGAGATCATCCTCACAAAAAATCAACCAATTACGAAACTTCTAACCCATGTTTTGAAAAATAATTGGCACAATGTTTCGCTCTCTTTAGGGCTTTTGAACGCTCTCCTATATAAATTATATATGTGTGTGTATGCGCATGGGGAATGCTAACGTCCAAGACGTCATAGGGATGTTAGCATTGTCCAACACTCTTTTCTTTTAATAATGCTCCTCATTGTTTTGTCTTTTAATGAAAAGATAATGACATCTTCATCTTTAATACTATAAATACATTTATTATGAATGTTTGCATATTTATTTTCAAAAGATTTACTACAAAAAATATATTTAATTCAATATACTTAAATATTTATGTAAACAAATATTTATTGTGTAAAAGACCAATACACCATTATCTTTTTTACTAAAAGACAAAACAATAAGGAGTATTATTGGAAAAAAAAATATTGGACAATGCCAATGTCCTAATGAGATCTTGGATGTTAACATACCCATATATATATATATATATATATGGGGTAAGTATTTGTAACCTTCATATTTTCCCTCAAAAAAGAAAATCTCTTATTGAAATTTACAGATTTTCTTTGAAAGGTATTCCCCATGTAGCAGCATTTTTACTGTTCTGATTAACCATATATAGCATGTTCAATGTTTTGATTAACAGTTCACAGATTCAATAAACATCTAACAGATCAATTACTAGATTCAAAATCATCAGTAACAGTTCATAATATAAGCACAAGAAGCAAATGGCCTATAAGAATTCACATTTATGTCTATAGCAGTCAAAAATAAATCTGTAAGGAAAAAAAAACTGAAATCTGAAAGACACACTTCTTCACTTCTTCACTTCTTCTCGGAAAGGGTATGTAGAGGCACTGGAACTCAATCCAAACTACAGTTTCACAACCCAATTAATTAAATTAATACTTGTTCACCCAAACAACTAAAATCAATCAAAATTAAACTTTTCATATATACCTTTGCATATCATGTCATTGTATCTTTTTGGTGATTTCTCCTCCACATTGAGTGATCTTTCAGCCTACAAACTCGATTCTTTGAACTCTTTACTAAACTAGCACAAATTGGATTATTCACAAATGGAAGTACTGGTATACTAAAATAGTTAATAAAAAATACAATTGACTCCTCCAACTGAAATAGAGAAAGAATAGATTCAATTGTAAGAGTAAGCACGCATGCAACCATGTCATGGAGTGTAAATCTTATTAGTGGAATTGAAACCCATCAAAGTTATAAAGTTGTTATCAATCGCTCCTGGCTGTAGGAAAACATAAGAAATTGTGAGATGAGATACAGTTGGTATCTTCTGAAATTGGAACAGGAAAATATAAGATGATTGAATCACAAAAAATTGACCTGTTTTAAAAGTTCACTCGCAAGATAATCCTGATCTGAGTGTTGGTCAAGAAGCGTGTTCTCACCCGTCAAATCATGCATGCTTTCCTTCTTTATCCTTAATGAATTGTCTGCCAAGAGATTGTTATGGAATTGCTTCACATTTTCTTCTCTCCTAGTGATCGCTGCTTTGCCAAGGATGTTTTGTCGAGTCCTCTGGTTATACAAAATACCTTCATTGCCCAAAATTGATGAAGACGGATTGAGGTAACCTTGCATGACATTGGCATTTTGAGACACCTTGAAAGATAGACAAGCATCTTGTGATATGTTCTGTTGAACATCGTTAAAGATACTATGATTTGGAGAAAAGTTTATGTTTCCGTCATTCCCATCTTGAAACGTCCTTGTCGATGTAAATATCCCTGCTGTATTACCATGAGGAGAACCATTTCCAGGTAATTCTCTGACTCGGTTCATCGAAAAATCAAAACCAGAAGCTTGCAAAGCTGGATTGTATGTTGCACATCTACCATCTAAAATTGTCTCATCTCTTTCCAATACCTGACCTACAATTTCATTTGAGAATATTTGATGTCCCAAGGAATTTAGGAACCCATGCTGAGATTGAGATTGAGAATGAGTCATCTTGTTGAACATTTGAGAATTACAATGGTTTCCACATTTAATGTCCAATCTTGTTCTTGTTGTGAAGTTCAAAAATCTTGAGGCAACCTCAGGGACTTGAAAACACATGTTCCCAAATGAAGGGGTATGCTCATGCAAATGAGCTAACTGAGAATTACTAGTCCGGAGTTCATGTTTGTTATTATTTCTCAATTGCTGTTGCTCCACTTCAAAATTTAAATTTGAAGTTTCAGGGCCAACAATATTCATTTGATCAACCATTGTTGATCTCCCAATCTCTTCTGGTTGGGGTGGGAATTCATGAGCTTGGATATCAACTTCATCAGGAACTAAAATCGACTCGAGATTTACATTTGGTTGACAAATATGCCTATTGAGTCCATTCTGTTGCTGTGATACTCCACTATTCTTTTTAAGATTCAAGCGATGTTTCTGTAACACAAAATTATGATAATGAGAACTTATAAGAAAAAAAGTGAGACTGAAACATAATGGTGATATTGACTTTTACGGTTTTTGAACTAAATGAATTACTTCATAGACCCCTTCAATGTTTTTTTTTTTTTTTTTTAATCCTTTTGGCATGGAAAAATGGGGGTACGAAACACACCTGAAGATGACTGGCAACGTTTTCTCTAGTGAGTCCAGGAACATTCATAAGCTCTAGTATTTTCTTAGGAACAGCCTCTGCAAACACAAACAAAATACAATTTTTAAAGCAGAGCACAAAGAAACTTGAGAAGTCTCTATTCATGGTAGGGGAAGTTGGAGGCTTCTTCCAAGGCAAAACCATCGATGAGGTTAAGACTTTCGTGCCACTTGTTGTCAACTCTATCAAGGATGCTGTTTAAGGTAATTATTATTTGTTTTCTTATAATAAAATATTTTCTAAGAACATATATTACTAGAATTAATTATGAACCTTAAGTTGTTGATTGGTTTGAATTTTTCTAAAAAAGATATTTAATTGTTATTACAGAAAGTGATTGGTGTGGGTGCACTTTATGTGGTGGTACCTGGAAACTTCCCAATTGGATGTATGCCCATTTATCTAACCGCGTTTAAAACCAACGATTCAAGTGCCTAAGATAACAAGTTCAAGTGCCTCAATAGCTTAAATAGCTTTTCCAGGTATCACAACCACCGAGTACAGAAAGTCCTGGATGAGTTGAGACAAGAACACCCTGAAGTTGTTATTACGCTATGCTGACTATTATAGCACCTTCATGTCCCTTCTTCGCTCTGCCTCCACCCTTGGTAAATTTCCATAACTCTAATTAATTTTATAACTAAATACAAGCATAGATTGTAGAAAAAAAGACAAGTTCTAACTGATGATGATTACATGCATGTTTTATGTAGGATTTGAAGAGGAATCAGTGTTGAAAGCATGTTGTGGAAGTGGAGGTGATTACAGAAAATAAAATTAAAGTTGCTAGAATGTTAGATTTTAAACAAATTTGAAGTTCCTAAGAGTTATTTGTTGTTGTTTTGGTTTAATATAAGGGAGCAAGAATGATAAAGAAAAATATTTGAATTGAATGCAAACTGGTGGAGCCCAAGCTAAGCAGATTGAAATGTACCAAAAGTTATTGAAGTCAGATCAAGAATTAGTGAGATGCTTTCTAATTTTCTAGAATCAATAAATACTTAACCATAGATTAAGTGCCAGTAATCAGACATCCGAAGTCAAATACTTATAGATTCACATCTTTGGGTGGTCTTTCGAAGTGCTAATAAAAGATATCGAGCACCCATCCTGTCAAATTGAAAGAGTCGTGATAATATGACGCCCCCATCACAGAACCATAGATCATTTGCTTTGGGATACGCTGAACCATAAGTCTTTTTCTTGTGTATCCCAAGGCAAATGATCTACGGTTCTGTGATGGGGTAGGGGGGCGTTTGTCAGAGGGGAGCATCATACTATCACAGTTCAAATTGAAAAGCAGTCTTAATTGATGTGTCATTTTCAATTCCATTTCATCTATAACTAGATTCCTTGAATCTCATTCTCAATTTTAGAACATTGCACCCATGCAAATTTTTCCAATGGATTTTTTGCATTGCTTGTCGTATTGGCCACGAACTGAAAATGTAGATAGTATACAATCAAAACAATATTAATTAAATACAAAGGACCAAAACTCATAAATTTTATTTCTGATTAATTTGGAACAGAATAGAACAAAAGGGTTGGTGAAAGGGCAAGATCCTCAGGAATTGGATGTCTTGAGTTCTAATACCCCTATGTGAAAAAAGGGGTAAATTTGGCACCATGGACCATGCACCCTCAAGGATTTATCTCAAGAATTGGATGTCTTGAGTTTGAATACCCCTACATGAAAAAAATTGGTAAATTTGGCACCAAGGACCCTCGAATTTAACCAAATTCACGGACCTTGACTCGAATTTACCCCTTTTTTTTTCATATAGTGGCCTTAGGGCCATGCACGGATTTATCCCTAATGTGTTGGGTTGGGGGGTTAGGGTGCTGCATATGCTTTGCTGATTAGTGAAGTGCTCTAAGAGGCCCGGATACATTGGTTTCAAAAAGAAAAAAAGGTACAACATGGCAAGAGAAACATACTCTCGATTCCAAGTTGGTTCACTGATTCGGTGAATAAACGACTAAGCTCGGCTGTCCAGAGCACTCGAGGCTTCTTTGGCATAGAACTGTCGTCCCTTTCCTCCACTCCACCTTGGTTCCTCTGCTTTCTGTTTTTCCAACTGTATTCATTTTCAGAGGATGCATAATCTGCAACATCGGATGATTTTTGTAGTCGGTCGTTCCTCAAGTTCTCCAGTTCTTTTTTCTCATTCTCTCTTTTCCGGACCACGTGCTGCCATATAGTTGTTAAGCGCTCAATCCGAGTAGGTTTTATTAGGTAATCACATGCTCCACCTCGGACACTCTTCATGACAACATCTTTACTTTCATCGAAGGACATCACTGCATATTGTAACAAATCTAAAGCTATCAAGTACTTAGGTTCAAAAGGTCAAGATTGATCAAATTTGACTAAATTTAATTTTTTTTATAGAAAGAAGTGAGTACTTACTGATAAATGGCAAGTCTTTCTCTTGATGAATTTTTTCGAGGAGCATAAATCCATCCATGCATGGCATGTGGACTTCACTTATAACAATATCAAACTCATAATTTCTCTCTTGAAGCAGGGATAGTGCATGTACAGCACTAGAACACATGGTAACTGAAAATAACCACACAAACTCAGATAAATAATACATATTTGGAAACCTTCTAATTATTTCTCCAATATAATCTGTGACATATTTCATTTTATTTTAAAGACCAATCAATCAAGAAGTCACACATTTGGTTACCCTATCTATATTAATTATATAAATAACCAAAACCCAATTCACAATCATTAATCAACATTACCCAGAGCAGAATAATGGCTGCAATTATTTTTATGATTCTATATTTTATACTCAAAATCTTAATAGGTTGTTTTATTTTTCCAACTATGAAGAAGCTGAGTGTCCCACCTGAATCAAGACCTAGACAGTCTGTGTTATGGAATTTTCACGAGAGTTTGTATTTTCTGTCATTGGAGCTATTTAATTCTGTAACAATTTTGAAGGGGAATTGCTAGCGAGGTTAAGGTGGGCCCATGGGCTTTTACATGGTATCAGAACAGAAAACCACGAGGATGTAGGAGACACGTTACACGAGGAGTGCTAGGTATCATGACCTTGGGTTATATATAAACCTGAGGCAATCCTCACCTTACAAGCCAGTTTTGTGAGGATGAGTTGGGCCCATAGGTTTCTAAATTATGATCTTCATTTATTGTGTGATCTATTTTGGCCATTTAAGAAACAATGTAGATAATCTGTAATCTGAAGATGAATGGGTTCATCTTTTTCCTCCATTCAAGAGGGTTTTCATTTATTTTTTTATTTTTTTTGTGATTTGAAGACATGGTTTGTGTTTGTCTCTCTCCTTATGAGCTATTGGGCCTCTCCACTCATTGCCAATTGGTTTTGAGTTGGACCCCCAAATTTATCAGATGATAGAAGTTGTGGATGTGTCCTTTTGAAAAGGTTGAATTATATTGGGTGGTGAATACAAAACAAACAAAATATTTCATACATAGAATGGGTCTTATACACCAAGACATTCAAATATGTTCATCTTCAATTGTTCAATCTTCAAATGTATTGGTGTGTTACGCCATGATAAACTGCCTTTTCATTTTCTACTCAAAAGAAAAAAAAAAAAAATCAATTTGAGGAAGGTGACAGTATATTAGGAATGTTTATATTTCAATCACTATAATGTGGATTCAATCATTTTTGAATGAGTCATCCCCTCCCAAATGCCTAAAACTAATTTTAGGATCTACATATCTGGATTATATTAAACATATTTTTTAAGATCTAAAAGTATCCATAATGTTCTTACCATCATGGTTTTAAATCTCATCCGAGACCAAGACGACTTGTCCAATAAGTCTCGGTATCGTCCACCAACGAGATGGATAGGCAAGTCAAGTGTATCGGATGACATTTAAAACCATGGTTAATTTGTCTCATTGTCGAACGAAACAACTCAAACATATCGAAAAACTTGTCCGGTCGTTCATGGACGAGATGAGACGTCATAACAAGTTTTAAAACCATGATTAGCATTAAACTCCTTGAAACTATTACTATCCTCCAATTCTTTGTAACATACGAAACCTAATTAACCATTTATTTATCAATTAAAAGCAGAACTATAAAGAGTCAAGAAGAGTAGAAAACATAAACCCAATACACAAATACCTTCATAGCTACATTGCTTAAGCAACTTCTCAATCTGCTCAAGATACGCAGGATCGTTTTCAACTACCAGAACCCGAAGACCAGCTGGAAACGTATCATATATCTCATTACTCTCTTTCTTATCAGAGTTTTCTCCCACCATTGACATCTTTCCTTTTTTATCCATGTTCATGTTCATGTTCATATTCATATCAATCGCTTCAGAACTACTTAAAGTAGACCACTATATAATTCGAAATCACTTCTTCTATTCGAAACTCAATCTCAAACACTGTGTTTTCTTTAGATTTCAACACTTTGAAGATAGTAAGTTAGAAGTTCATATTTTTATTTTTGTTTTTTCCCTAATAATTTGGAGATAGAATAAAAATAACAAACGATAAATATTCCGTAACAAATAAGGATTCTTTTACCTCCGGAAGAGTCGAACGTGTAATACGCGAAAGAAAGGTAAACCGGTAGCGTAGGTAACATGTCTCTTTCCGCGTTTCTTATCTGAAGTTTAAGACGCCAAAGATGAATATGCACCACCAATTGTGATTTATGCACCCACCTAAAACCATATCTTCCTGTTTAACCTTTTGCTGTTGCATTGAAACGTACAGGAGTCGTGCTTGACTGACTGTTTAAGATAATGCGTTTCACACTGGGCCTATAGTTTATATTATTTAGCCTGAATTTGCCTGGCCCAACCATTAGATGGGCTCAATATTTTAGATTGGAAAAAACCCAACCCATTTAAAATCTTCTCCAAACCCAACACGGTTCATTCTCAGATTTGATATTTGCTTTTCTTCATAGTAGAGGTGTAATCTCCATCCGAATTTAAAAACACGTAATTTTATAATATGTTTTAGCTATTAATTGTGTAAAAAAATCATACTGCTAATTATCCAATAGTATACTCCTAACCAATTTGGTCATTGTTAGGCTCAAACCTGGCCCAGATTTAATGGGTTGGAAAATATTGAGACTCAAGAACCCCTTGCTTTTTTGGTGGGCCGGGTTATTTAGCGGCCTAGAGGCCGCAATTGACAGCCTGTATTATTGAGGTGAGGAAGTTTTGCTGTTAATAAATTCAGAGCGTTAAACAATTATTGCCAAAAAAATCTTCCGCACTCACATTTTTCTCTCGTCTGTAAATAATCAGTCATTCTTAAAACACGTGTCGAGTTTCTGTAGATTTAACAGCTTATACCGACATTTGTTAACACATCAAATAAGTGCTCAGTGATGTTGGTTTCACAGGAGCAGTCCCCCCGGTCTTAGCTGTCACTACAACCAAGCAAATAACCAATCCAGTAATATTTTGTTATAAAAGGCCCATCGATGTCTCACCATTTCAACCACCTTCGCCTCTTCTTCGCTTCAGTTTCAACTCTCTCCTCTCTCTCTCTCTCTGAAAGCTGCTTCTGGAAGAACTTGAAAAATGGCAGACGAAGGGACAGCCAACTGCATTGACATCCTTTTGGCGATTATCCTTCCTCCTCTTGGAGTTTTTCTCAAATTCGGATGCAAGGTTTATTAATTCCTCTCCTATTCGTTTATTTTCCATGATCGTGATACCTCACTGTTGGAAATATGAGATTTTCTTTCTTTCTTTCTTTCTTTCTTTCTTTCTTTATTCTAGGAGATTTTCCATTTTCTCTCTGTTTTTCTCGTTTAGGTTATAATTCGATTTCTTCCGTAAAAAAATCAAAATTTTATAATACGTTGGGGTGTGGTGTGGATGATTGCAGTTGGAATTCTGGATCTGTCTTTTGCTGACTATTTTTGGATACATTCCTGGAATCATCTACGCTGTCTATGCCATCACTAAGTGAACCTGAAATTTCTAAAGACAGGTGTTGTGGATTTCTTTGCGTTCTGTCTCTATTTCAATGTTTGTTGATTTTCTCTGTAATTTAGGTTTGTGTGTGTGTGATGTTTTTAAGGTTTCATGAACAGAAATTTGTTTAAATATTATTGCCTTGGGTAATTTTTAGGACTGGCAATGGACCCGATCCAAATTGATAAACTAGTTGTTATTATTTATTAAAAAAAAAATCATATATTATGACTCGACACCCCTGTAGTGCCGGTTGGTGTGGTGGGTTTGTTCAGCAGTTGGGATAGGGAGCGGCTTTTCCGTATTCCCTGTAGTAGTTTTAAATTGCAGAGAGCGTGACAGACTAATTTCTTAAGTTACTATTGACAGACCAACTCTTACTAACGTCACACCACTATGTGCCATTCATTCCTTCGTGATTTGCATAGGAATTGGTATGGCATTTGTAAAAGTTGGTGTGGCAATAGCACTTCTCTAAAAAAACCCAGCCATGTTACCATGAATCGATAATGGCTTGGATCAGATTTATGGGGAAAAAAAAATTATCATTTTTAACTAGATTAAAAGTTTTGAAAATGGGCGATACTTTAACTCCAATTTATTAACGAATGATTTTTATATTCCTATATGAACTGGCATTCCCTAAATTGTCAAAATCCAATACAAGGAACTATAAAGACTACCTTACCAAATTGCCACGGTAAAATTGAAAAACTATCAAAACTGGAAACCATCATTTTTAATTTCGAAAATAGTAATTTACTGTTACTAAAATTAAGTTTTTTTTACCAAAATGGTAAATTTCTCGAAAATGTATATTTACAATTATTAGAATGTTTGTTTTGTAATTTGAAAACAAGACCCTTCCAAATATAGGTATTTACATCATATGTATGACTCATTGATGTCCTCAGCCAATCTCATCTTCATCACTAGGGGAAGTTTTAGAATAGGTGTGTTTTCATCAAAATTTTCAAAGTCAATAAAGTTTATAATCTATTGTGACAAGTAATAGTTGCAGACAAGAAAATCTACACCTATTGCCCTTACAAATAAAAAAAAAAACAAAAAATTCCCTTCTTAAATGTCCCCCACAAAAAAAAAACTCCCTCCTTGATTGACCCCATGTGGGGAAAATCTTGGCTCCGTCCTTGTTCATCGCCGTTGTCAATCTTTGCAGTGAAGGGTGTTTGTCATTCCAAATGTCAATGATGACATATTATGATTCAAAAGAATCATATTTAGCTCATTTGATTGGGTCTTGAAATATCAATATTTTCGTAACCATGAAGTTTTTTTTCTACCCTGGCTAATTGCCTTTTGCAATGAACTGATATCTATAAGTATCAAGGGAAGTTTTTCAGACATAAGAGAAATATACTTGTGAGTATGGTGATTGTTTGGGGAAGATATGACGATGTATAGTGAGAACCTTTATCGTTGATCCATTGTGTTTACACTATGTCGTCGATCCATGGCACAACCCTTAATAAATTTTATATTAAAAAAAAAAAAAATCAAATTTTTTACTTCTAATAATGAAAGTCAAGTATGTTTCTCTCTATCAATAAAATTCAACTATTTTTCATAAAGCTAAAGATTAGAAACCATAAAATGTTTAGCTAGAAATCACCAAGAAGCTTATTTTCACTTTACAGTTCCAATCAAGCTTTAGTTAGTTTGAAATAAGTAGTCTTTATTAGGCCTCTCAATGGTTCTTTTTTCCTGTCCCATTGTTTCCCTTGGTTTGAGAAGTATATTATTAGTTGGGCTAGGCCCGATTTATATTTGGTGCAACTGATCCGATGAATTATATTATAATTTTATTTACAATAATAATATTAATAATTCTTGATTGGCCATTTCGTAAGCATGGGTAGGGGTTTCAATGGGCCTGGGCAGAGTGTTTTTTATAATTGTTTATAGGGCCTAGCCCATCCGGCCCTTATTAGATGGGCCGGATTAGAGGCACGACATTCTCTGACATATCTGTAATCTGGGTTGGACCAATCCATTTCGTGGGCCAGACTTGAACCAAAAAAGATATGATCGTTTTATTAAATATTAAAAGAGGAAAAAATAAACTATGTTGCAATTTAATTATCAAGAAAAATATGGTTTCACGGCCTCCCTTTCTCTTTCTCACATGCATAGGCATGTTATAGTAAGAGAGGCCCACAACAACCTAAAATGAAGATCATTTGGGCTACATTCATGTCTCTACCTCACATATCTTTGATTATTGACTTTATTGTCCCAAGAATGGCAACCAAGTTCAAATCCAACAATTATTCCATGGGGTCAGTTTGCTTAATTCCAATAAATCTGAAAAAATTTAAAGTTTTTTTAAGATGAGAATTACATAAAATGATGTTTTTGGATTATTTTTTTTCAAAATTCCATCATTTTTTTCCCCTTAGATTTCAAAGTTGAAGAATATAAAATGTTTAGGTTGAAGGGTAAAAATATTATATTATGGCGATTAATTAACGATTTCCAGATTTAATAGGTTGCTCTCTTATTCAACAATTTAAAAGAAAAAATAATTTTTTTTTAAACTCAGAGAATTTTGACTGTGGTCCCAAGTAGGCTAGGCATCTCCATCTCCATTGTTAAGGACAAGAACGTCTATCTCAAAAAAACATTATTTAAAGCTCAATTGCATGTGGATTCTGTTTTTATTGATTTGAGAGTTAACTCAAATAAGTGACATAAATCATCTCAAAAAATTTCCTGTTGATTGAATGGATTTCTCCCCATTTTTTGTTAAATTCTGTCGATATGTCCTTTGTTATAGTATACTTTACGACAACAACAAAAAAAAAATGTAGAAAAAAATTGTGAAGTTTTATTTCAGTTGATTATTTATTTTAATTTAAAAAGTTATTTTCCTATTTTCAACTAAAAATATTTCAGAAACTTTCCCCATTATAAAACACTAAATTTTAATTTTTTTTTTCACACATACCCACTTTAATTTTAGTATAAAAAAAAAAACTCTTTTATAAAATAGTAATTATTTTTCCAGTTTTAAGTGAAATACTTTATTTCCAAAAATTGATAAATTATAGTTTTCAAAATTAAAATGAATAATGATTTGAAATGGAAATAAATCAGCCTTATTTGTGTATATCCTAATTTTTATTTTATTTTTTCAAATTCTTGTTCTAATTGGACAAGTTGTTACGTCAACACAATGAACTAATTTAAATGAATTATAGTACTGAGTCATTCAAAATTCAATTGAGTCGAAGTAAACCAAATCAAAATTCTAACAAGAATCGATCGGTGTAAAATATGTTTTGGATTAGGTTTGTTACTTTTTTTTGGAAGCTAGGGAAATGAGTGAGAGGAAAATGACATGCTACATACAACTGCTAATCCGATAAGAAGCAAATGGTCTCAAACTAATCCATATATTTTTGTTTGATAAACATATAGATTAAATTATTGCATTATCAATTTAACAAGGATGACGTGTGTGTACGTACTGTGGATGTGAGGTTCATTAGCCTTGATGGACCCTACATCCTGACCCACCACATCTCATTAATCAAGATTTTAGTCATTCAATTGCTGGCCATTAATTGTGACAGTTTCTCGTTGATTTAAGAGCTTAACTGCCTTATTTGTTTATATCACAAAGGATAATGCTGAAATGACAAAAAAAGTATATACTGTCATTCTCACGAGTCTGACGTGGGATGAGCACGTAATCATAGATGTGTTTCCTTGCTCTACCAGTAAAAATCATCTATAATCATAAATGCATCTCGACACTAGAATAGTGAGAATCACAATAAATTTTGTGTCACCCCAGCACAACTCTATTCTTTTTTATTTTTTAAATAATATAAATAAAAAATCCTTCTACAATGCTTGATGAGATCTCAATCGTTAAATGTATCACTAATCAAAAATAAATTTGATTAATGGTTTGATTCCACTCCCGAAAATATGCTTAAACAAATCCGATGGACAGAAGTTTCTTGATTTGAAAGAATCAAATCCATATAGCAATTATTATCATCTTATTCATTTATTTTTATAACTTGTAATCCCGATATAATACAGAGAAGTTGGAGGGCCAATAAAATCACTATAAATAAATAAATGAAAAATCAATTATTTTTAAAACTTATAGAGTTTTGTTAACATGTGCCCTAAGAGCACATTTTAAAGTGCAATAAATACACTTTGGAAATAAGAATTTAAGGATATTTTAGTATAAAAATAAATTAAAAAAGTATTTACCGATTTACCTGGTTTCTTCGAAGTCATGCAAAACATGTTCATCTCTCTCACTATCAAACTTTTTCTTTATGTGAAGCAATTTCAGATTCGACTGGTCAGTCATCAGAGGCTATGTTCAGGAGGTGACACGAAAGGAGTGAAATGGGCCCAATGTTTCCCTATAATACTGAATACATCTCAACCGTTAAATGATAACAGGTTACTTAATCGTTGACATACATGGATGGAATAAGTTAGGGTGTCATTGACATAACACCCCCCCCTAATCTTTTGATGAATATTAGAGATACCCCCCATATTTTTAGATTGATGATTTAGATCCCTTGACTGTTGTCCATAACAAGAGACTAGTAACAGATCACGCTTTTAGAGAATAACTACTTATCAAAAGGTTGAAATACCCTTCCAATTAAATCGTGCCCACATTTGGGAGGATAAGAAATTGTCAAAAGACTAAAATACCCTCACAATTAAAATCTAGTGAAACAATCAAGATCTCTAATATCAATATTGGTATGGGATGTCAGATTTAGGATGTAAGATTGAAATTCTTGAGTTTTCTTTTGTAGAATGTCCGTTATCGTCTTCAACTTCTCATTTTAATAAATATTAAAACTCTTGAGAAAATCGATCATTATCCATTTTTTTTTTTTTTGCATGATTCACACAATATAGAAGAGTTAAGATCGATTCATTGTATCATTCCAAGCAAAGGTAATCTCAAAATCATGATCATGGTTGAAAATCGCAAGTTTGTGCATCTTTTTTGGGAAAAAAAAAGTTATTTTTCATCAGAAATTTTAATTTAAAATTTGAAAGTTCGTTACCTATTCCTTTTTAGAATTTTTTTAAAAATTATTTATTAAATCTGATGCAATCATGAAATCATAGCCTGCAAAGGACGTTAACTTAAAAAAAAAAAGGTTGGAGAAGATGTATATGTTATGAACAACACTTTCCATACTAAGTTAGTAAGGAAATTTCCTAACCCCATCATCTTGTCACATCCAAAGACACGATTTGATGCCACATTGTTGTACATAACAGAATTCTAAGGATTTTGAAAAAAAAAAAAAAAACTTATTTTTTACCATAAATTTTAATTTTTTAAATTTGGAAGGTCGGTAGCAGTCTATTTTCAACGCCATTGATCAATTCAAAAAGATCAAATTTTTAGTTAGTTTTTTTTTTTAATCAAAGTTTTTCCATGAAATCTAGAGTGTCGTGGTGTTGGAATGCCAATGTGATGATTCACATGGGCCCAACAACCCTTGGTAAGATTTAAAATCTTACTAGGTAATTATGTTAACCTACATTATCATTTATGTGTTTTAATTGTATTTCTGTTTGAACAAAAACTTAGTTTATCTTTAAAACAATGTTACTGGGGTTGTCTAGCATAGGATGGTTGTACTTGTATGACAACTAGCCTAGTGGAATTGGCAATTATAAAAGCACCCCACAAATTAATAAGGGTAGCCACACCATAGCTGGATTGTTTTGTCTTATATGGATTAAAAGTTTCGAATAAGCTAATCTTTTGTAAGGATTTTGCTTGTAGTAAAAAATTAATGATTATTATTTTCAATAAAAATTTAAATATATAAATAATGTAATTATTTCTAATAATTTGACTTGTACCATACTAACTGCCTCAAGACGAGTCAACTTGATCTTTTTGAGGGTAGAGGGAGAGATTTCCCAACCACATCTATTTGTGACAATAAAAAAGATGATCAGATACCACAATCTTATATATTTTAAAATTTTAAGAATTTCAAAAAAAAAAAAAAAAAGATTTTCATTGTTTTTTATCAAGATTAAAACAACTCATTTTTTAACAGTTTGATTTAAATGGCTTTCTATGTGACCTGTTATTTTGCCAACATGGCAATCCATGTGCCCCATTACTATTTTTTTAATATAATATGACCTAAAAAACTCTAGAAATTGTAATATTTATTTGCCAACTTGACAGTCTATGTGGCCCATGACCACTCAACTAATTTTCCTTAAGTGATTCTTGAATGAAGTAACAATGAGGGTATTTCAATAAATTTAAGACGCATTGATTCAAAGATGAATTTAGTGTGAGGTATTTTGAGGGTATTTAAGTCTTTTGAGAAGTATTTATTCACCTATACATCATCTTTTGTTGATCGCACATTAATAACAACGGTGAAGGATTCTATATCATCAATTTGAAAATGTTTGGGGGTATCTCTAATATTCATCAAAATGTAGCGGGGTATGTCAAAATCACCCAATTAGTTGAAATGCACAAACTTTTTCATTGACAGCTGCTTGGACATATTGTACGACCTCTGACATTTAAAAGGATATTCTTTTCGAATGATTCCGTATCTTATTTTCTTCCAAACTTATTTACATGCCGACTCCACCTTTTGTTGAAGCTGAATATTTAGACTGATTTAGACGTGCATACCCCCCCCCATGTGTTTTGTGAATATTAAGATGCTCCTTTCGTTTTCGATGCATGTGTCCCTTGACCTCAGTCGTCTTTCTTTAGATAATGTTAATGACCTAAATATCCTCTTCTTCAACCTCTAATTAAGCAATTCTTAATTTCTCTCTCGAAATTCGTCATCTTCAATGATTCAAGTACAAAACTTTAAGGGCCTGTTTGGATACCAGGAGCAGAACTACTCTTCCAAAGAACAGGAGCTGAAGTACTCTATGGAGGAGCTGGAAAAATAATTATGTGCAGAAATGGCGTTTGGCAATCAACTCTATGAAGTACTGGCAGAAGTACTTTTATGCTGGAAGTTTGTTTGGGAACCATACTGACTTCTCATGACTTCTAGAAAAAAGACTAGAATACCCTTATATTATATCAGTTACTATTTTTTATCTTTTAGTGTCATAATATGCCTTCAAACTATATGTTTTTTGACATTTTAACTATAAATATTATATAATATAATATAATAAATATTAATATAATATAATATAATATTTTAAATATTAAATATTAATATAATATGTTTAAATCCATTATACTTAAAATTTTTTAAAAAAATTGACTGACTGTTTTTGACATAATATGACATAATATTAAAAAAAAATTGACAAACTGTCTTTTAGTGTCATAAGATGCCTTCAAACTATACTGTTTTTTACATTTTAACTATAAATATTAATATAATAATATAATAAATATTAATATAATATAATATAATATTTTAAATATTAAATATTAATATAATGTGTTTAAATCCATTATACTCAAATTTTAAAAAAAAATTGACAAACTGTCTTTTAGTGTCATAATATGCCTTCAAACTATATTGTTTTTGACATTTTAACTATAAATATTAATATAATATAATATAATAAATATTAATATAAATAATATAATATTTTAAATATTAAATATTAATATAATTTGTTTAACTATAAATATTAATATATATAATATAATAAATATTAATATAATATACTATAATATTTTAAATATTAATATAATGTGTTTAAATCCATTATACTCAAAATTAAAAAAAAATAAAATTATATTAATAAATGTTTCTTTTGTTTGATTTAAGGGCAAATGAATTAGAAATATTTTCATAGAAAATTAATAAAGTTAGGGGTATTTTGGTAAAACGAACCGTTAGATTTTGACTCCCCGCAAGAAGAGTTTTGAGAAATAGGTTTTCTTGACTTCTTCATAGAGAGTAATTTCTTGCTTTTGCGCGGAGTAACTCTTCGAAAGAGTAGTTCATACAAACGCATCCAAACGACTTCTAACTCCCCGCAAGAGTCAGAAGTAGCCAAGGAGTCCTATCCAAACGCCTACTAAGATTCCAAAAACAACTTAATATAAATTTAAAAAAATTAGAGTTTCTCACAATGAATTTGCAAATACATTGGAATGAAACCTTTGATTTCCTTTTTTAATTTATAAATAGGAATATAATCTTATCAATGACATGATTACACACAAGCCCGACACATCATACCAAACTAGAGAGATAGAAAAGGAGGCTTAAGGATTGAATCATTTGATCGTCAAGAGTGAAAGGGGGCCACCTGAATTAGTGAGTAAGATATCGACTTCTTTTGACTTCAATTTCCAATGGTGTAAGTTATATTGATTTTTATTTTTGATTTTTACATTGATAATTGCATTCATTCATGATTTATTAAATTAAAAATAGTTTAATATTTTAAATTTAATGTATTCCAATGAAAATGACTTTTTTTTTTATTTTTTTAACAATAATAAATAATTCATATTTAATCATCCTCTTCCTCATCTTTTTCAACCAACTTATTTCTCTCATCAATTAATAGGACATCTATGAGGGCTTCAAACACATAGTTTTGTTGATTTAACACATTGCAAAATAATTTTGTCGTTGTGGAATCAATGATGATCAAGAACTAATCCGTATTGTACAAAATATACCTCTTTTTTTTGGTAGAGACTCATTACATCTCGAGTAACTAAAAGTTTCTCAATGATTCCCAACCATTTAACCTCAACTATGTTAGTACTTGAGTGACTGTTTGCTAACAGACCAACACCAATTTGATATGTGGTATTGATGACATAAATGATAATAAGAGAATTTTTCTCTTCTTCACGTGGCAAAAAATCAAAATTTCTTGATATGATCATCTTGTCGCATTCAAAAATATGATCAATATAAAAGTCTTGTAGAAGATGAAATTCTATGAATTTCAAAAATAAATTATTTTTACCATTGTATTTTAATTTTAAATTTGGGTGTCCTGTAACTATCAATTTTCAACAATATTGATCAATTTAAAAAAAAATAAAAAAAATAATAATAATTCATTTTTTTCCCATGAGATTTTTCATGAAATATAGGAGATTGCAATGCTAGATTACCAACATGATAATCAATGTGGATCCTGTAATACTTTTTTTAAAATTTGAAATTTAAAAATAAAAATTTTTAGACAAGAGAGATAAATTTTCCTCTTATTACTTACGTCATTAGTGTCACATGACAAAACAATGTTGGTTTGTGATCAAACAATCACTCGTCACCGTTTCCTTCCATTTAAAAATAAGAAATAGTGTTTTTGGTGGTATGTTAAAAGATGGTGAAAAGGAGATGTTCTAAAATAATTCGATGATTTGTAGATTTTTCTTATCCCATTTATGTTAGGCATCCAAGTTTATATAAAATATCAAATGTTAAAATGATTTCAATATAATTTTTATTGAAATCGAACTTTTAAAAAAGATTTTTTTGCATGAACTTTTAAATCCAATATTTTATGATTTTTTTTTTTTTTTTTTTTGAAATCTCATTTTGCATGACTTTCCAAGTTTCCCTGGCTTTATGCTTTTTCATTTTATTAGTTTTTATTTTCTAATAGAATAAAATAATTAGTCAATTAAAAAATATATATATATCTAATAGGTAAGATGTAGTAAAATTATTGGAAGATGTGAGAACGCATAATTATAGATTACTTGCCCAATGTGATGAGCTTGCTTTCCTTTGAGAAAAGTTTTTTGGATTTTTGGACTGATACCTTGACCGGGCGGGTAGATTTTTTGACTATAATTGTACGATTGATCCTATTAATGATATGGCCACTAGCTTCCTCTTAGATTCCCGAAACTTAAGGTGATCTACAAATGTCCCTTTGGATTTTTATGAATATTTAAAACACCCCTACATCTCAAACTGAAGAAATAACCTTTGACCACGGTCTTAAGTCTATGAGATTAATATAATTTTTTTAATTTGCCTTAACATCCATCTCTAGTAAAAGAAAAAAAAAAACCTTAAGATTATTTAAATTCCCAAAAACTCCTATGGATTGGTTTTTAGGAGAAAAATCATAAGGATTTGGGCAATTTTTTGAAGAGAAGTATCATTTTACTATTGGTCTCTCACAAAAGACCAAGATCATGAATATGTCATCATTTTAAAAAGAAAGGGTATCTCGAATATTTCGTAAAACTCGGAGGGACTATTTCAAAGTTTATAAACGTTTGCTCTTGTACGGCAGTGGTCTTTATCACGAATTCAATAAAATAAAAAAAAAAGTCACATGCGGTGATTTCGCCACTGGACCCACCATAATTGGGAGAACTTGTTCCCCGTCAAATCGAAGAAAAAGGAAAAGGAAACTTTTCATCCACTTATCAAATTTTAAGCTTGATAAGCACTTCAACAGTTCAACCCCCTCGAAAATTAGCTTAGCTCCGCTCCGTGTAAGAGAGGATAACATTGTCATTTCACAAACACGAAAAAACAAAAAAATAGAAAAAGGCAAAAGATGTAAATATTCCGGAAAGAAAATGAAAGTGTTTTCTCTATTATAGGATAGAACGAGTTGGAATCTTATAGAACTATAATTTAACAAACGGCTGAGATTGAAAATGTTTTAAAAATTATAGTCTCGTATTCTTCTTTGAAAAGCTCAAGCTCAACATGTGCATGTTGGGGAGATAGAGTCTTAGAGTGTAAGAAACTTAGAATTTTTAGAGTTTGAGATGCGAAAAAATCAAGAATTTTTAAATTTTATTTGTCTTAATTGTAGAAGATTTCGTTGACGAAAAAATAACCTCTAATATACATCAAAATTGTGTTGAAATTATGCAAACAACGATATTTAGAATTCTTCTATGAAAGGGTATGTAACATTAAAATTAATAGTTTGAAAAAATTAGAATACTTGATTGAGTTCTTGAAAATTTGAGTGGTTTGGATTACTTGTTAATCTCCCTTATTAGGGGTGCAACTTGGTCAGGTTCGAATCAAGAATCGAATCAAATCAATAGTTTTGAGTGATTTAGTTTGGTTCAGAACAAGTTGTAGTTCGATCTTAAGTTATAAAAATGAAAAATCGATCAATTTGATTTGATTCTTGGATCAAGCTTGTATGAAACCAATCAATTTGGTTCGATTCTCGAATCAATTAAAGATATTATTATAAGACAAGTGTGTAGGTCGGTGGCAATGAAACTTGGTGCAAAATGTTTTAAACTTAACATAGTAATATTGGAATATATGAAGTCGAAATTTTTTTAAAGAAAGGATCAATAAACTTTCAAGACTTGAATAATTGTGATTCCTTTAAAATATAATTAAACCCCACTCACTTATTCCCTATAAAAAGAGGGTTTGGGATTTAATTCCCTTATCTTGACGACAACTTTAAATTTTGCATTTTCCTCAAGTTTATGCAATGTCACATTAGCACAATGTCCAATGAAGTCTGTCAAATATTTTTCTTAATTTTATTATTTTTCCTATTTTCTTCTTTTTCAAGAATGTCCACCAATTTTATTTTCTTTTTAAATTTTTTTTTTTTCAATAATAGCCATCTTTATTTTTTTAGATAATTAAGTATTCCTGTAGATAGTAGAATGAGCCCTTAATTGGAATTTTTCCAGTCCATAAATCATGATCTTGTCCAAAGACGCCTATACATCAATTAATATAACATCTTAGCTAATGATAAATAAAAATTATAGTCTATCAATTGCTGTGAAATAATTGTCAAAGATAAATAGAAATAAATGGAATTGCAAATCAAATGGTGAATTGAGTGGAATTCATCTAATCAATAAAAAATAAAAAAAATATATTAAAAATACTAATTGTTTTTACAAAACTCAACCCAAATTATGGTTGACTCATTTAGAATAAATAAGGAATCGATGAGATCATGATCCATTTAATTTGAATTCAAAATAGGAATTGAACAATGACAAGTGCCAGCTAACTTAATTGGTAAAATTTTTGGGTAATGATACCAAAGACTTGATTCAAATCTTGCCAACTCGTCGTTACTTAAGTCCTTAAAAAGGACTTATCAAATAGTTATAAAATAAAAAAATAAAAAAAAAAGAAGAAAAAGAAGAAGAAGAAGAAGAAGAAGAAGAAGAAGAGGAATTGAACACCAATTTGGTTTAAAGCCTAAAAAGTATTCAAACAAGCTTTTATAGTTGGATTAAGGTTCAACGATTATACAAACAAACAGTCCTGTCAATGTCCAGCATGCCATCACTCATGTGTGATTGATGGCTGCATTATTGAAGTCACAGTATTCATCCTAATTTGGCCAAATTACGCCGAACAGCTGTCATCATCTACATGGTTCTATCGCACTCCCAACTCCCAACTCCCAACTCCCAACTCTCCAAGAGGTTGTTCATTTGGGAACTCTGGTCAACATGTTAGGTGACTCCATAACCCAAAAGGTGTAATTACAAGCAAATGTTTATAAATATAAAAATAACGTGATTCAAATAAAGGTAGAATCTCATCTATCATAATTATACATGGCTAAATTAAAGTCAGTAATTGTCATGAATCCTCCCCCGACCCCAAAAAGATAAAAAAAAAAAAAAAATCAATATAACACATAAGAGGACTCTTTTTTTTCTTGATTTTTTTTTTTTAAATTTGAATTTATTCCAATTTAAGTATCGGAGATTCTTTGAAAGATAATGAATATATATTCAATATTAAAGATGACGTTGGTCAAACTTCACTTATGAAGTTGATGATTTCGAAGTGCCCCTCCACGCATCATAGTTTTAATTGTGGATTAATCCATATATTATTAGTAATGTTATGATGGCTTTTGATATTGAGGAGGAAAAAAAAAATTTGAGGGATTTTTTTTTTTCTAATATGAATTGCAATTTAGTTACTAAAATAAAATTTAGTCGTGCCGGAGTTATATTGAAATGAGATCTCGATGAAAAGCATTTATGCTTCTGACGCACATTCATTTTAAAAATGTCCCCCACAATATACATTTTAATATTATTTCAACATAATCCCATTAATTATTTTAGTTTTAGCTATTTTATTACAACTCGTTATTGAGATGAATAGAAGATACAAGATGCAAGTTTGTAGGTGGATTGAAGTCTGTCAATGATGATGCTTAGACATGGGTTCTAAAATCACTTTCACCAACTAATTATTGATTCCTAATCTTGTTTGTCTAAAATAAGATAATAAATTGAATAAAATGAATTAGAATATCAACTCTAATGAGATGAGACGGCCATCTTTTTTTCATGCTTCATGAGTTCTTGGAAACCAAGCCAAGGGAGGTGAGACGAAAATTAATGACATGTCAATGCATAAGAAATTGAATGGTACCTAATTAATCCATTTATGTTGCATTTGATGTCATCATCATTTCTTACTCTAAAATTTTGATTTTAATATAGATTTCATAATTAGGAAATCTCCATATTATTTGTTGCATGAACTGAAAAATCTAGCATTAATTTAGGTGATTTGGTTCTAGATCTCGGATACTCCAGGCTTGAAGTAGAGTGAAATTTTTTCGGATTTAATTTTAAAAATAAAAAAATAAAATAGAAATTCCATTATTGATGAACCTTCCATTTTTTTCATATTATGGTGAAGTATCAATCATTTCTTTGACCTAAATTCTATTTAGAATAATGCGGAAGTGACCTCGGATTGGAATCTCATATTGCATTTCTTGACATGAAAGTATATTTATTGAGGTACATTGGAGACATGAGGGATCTTTCTTTGTTTGAAACTATTGGATTATATGTTTTTATTAATTTTCTCCTCCTATTTCCAATTTAGATTGAGATATATACTATTTTATTTCCAATTCGAATTTAATTTTGCCTGAAATTAAACACGGACAAATTAAATAAATTACTTAACCTATAAGAGTTCAGATACTACAGAAAGTCCCATTCCAATTTATTTTTCATTTCAATCCCTTAAGCAAAGATATTACTTGAAAGCTTCCTATAAATGTATTATGTTAATATCTAACACCTCCCACATCTCAAAATAAATTTAATCAAATTAATTATCCATAGAATATAATTTTTGAAAAATATTTTGAATTATTTAAATATGAATATGTTAAGAATTCGGCAATTTTTTTTCTTGTCACCTTAATAAGTACGTAGATGTCTCATTGATTACCAAACTAATGATAAACTAACTTGTTACAATTGATGCTCCTGACGTGGTATGTTCACAGAATCATAGATATTTTATCCTGTGTATCTCAAAGAAAATATCTAGGTTTTGTGGATTACTACGTCAAGAGTTTCACTAAGAGGTGTTAGCATGTCATTTTATCGCGACTCTACCAAAAATGGTAGGAGGCATATCCATACTACTAGCGTGGCATAACTAATTGATAAATCAAAGCAACTAAGTCATTCACATAATGAGAGCCATACTCCTCAAATCTACGATAATTGATACATGAGAGAAAAAAATATCTATAAGATTGACAATGAAGGGTATTGAAATCAATAGAGGCCGGTTTGTAAGTATAGAGTCGGGGGCGAAAGGTTGCCTTAGATATTTGTGCGTGTTTTATACGCCCAACTACTTTGGAAAGTTTCAAGTCTTCCCATCTCTCATTTTCAACAAGTTACAAATCTCCATCTATGAGGTGAGACTTATAACATTTTATTAAGTGAGAATTGATAACTCACCCTAAAACTCTAAGATATATATATATATAAAATAAATGACGATGAATTATTCTACGTAACTTTCCATAAATTCTCACAAGTAATTAAACCTTGGACTTGTAATTAACTCTCATTGTTAATTTTTAGAGGTTAAACAACTTCATGTTTGAACAAAATAGACCGTAAATTAATTGATTCATTTAGAATTGCTAGGATTATTGTTGAACAATTATGCCAAAAATTTATAGCGTGAAGTGTGTTTGGTAAAATGATCTACATGAGCCTAGGTGATAAAACAAACTTTGACGTAGGAATCAATCTATTATTCAATTTCCAAAGTCTAATGGTGTAGTTGTTAACTTGACCTAGGAATACGACTTGAAGTTAACGGGTTTCAATTGAGTGTAATTGTGTCGATTTGTTTAACTTGATATTAGATGAGTTGTGTTCAGACTACGGATATTTATTATATTTACCCATTTAATTGTTGTAAGAGTTGACCCGTCAAATATTAGTTGATAATTTTTGTGAAAGATTACTGCAAAAGATTTCATTAATGCCTAATCCATGTCGAGTAGACTTTATTGTTGTGAGACTTATTAATTCATGAGTTGTAAGGAGGGACTTGTGTCACCACAAACAGAAACTAAAACAAGTGTTGGATGCAAACATGGTGTTAAAGAATGCAAATTGTAATATATCACCAAAGACATTGATACAAAACATTAACTTAAATAATAATTTCAAATGTAAATTTAATTTAATAATTAGTGTATTATTATTTTTTGAGTTATGTTAAATGGACGTTGTTTTTTTGTCAACGTTCCCCTCTTTCTCTCTCCTACTATAGTGAAAAAAGCAAATATTCTGATTTGATTACCTTGTGACATTCAAAAATATGATCTAATGTAATGAAATTGTAGAGGACGAAATTATAAGAATTTTAAAAAATAATTTTTTTTCATTGAATTTTATTTTTAAATTTGAGTGTTCGGTGATCATCCATTTTCAACACCTTGAAACACGCTCCAAAAATAATATCTTTTTTTTAATATAAATATTTTTATAAAATCTAAAAGTCTGTATTGTTGGGTTGTCAATATAATAATCAATGTGGGTGTAATGGCCATTTTTAACATTTGAAATCTAAAAAAATAAATATATGAAAAATGGGCAAGAGAGAAACTTTTTATATTAGATTTCATTGCGCCACATGTAAAACATTTATTGAATTATGAGCCAACACATCATAAAACGTGAGGGTCGTGGGTAAAAATTAACATCTATTTAATATTTTTATTTATTTATAATTATAATAACTTAACACATCAATAAAAGATATCATTTTGTACAAAAGTCAAATTGATAATCAAAACTTTTGCTCCAATGGTCATTTGTCAAACTAAGATTGGACCAGTGTTCAAATTAGGTAAATTGGACTAATTTTTATTTATTAAATATAAAGAAAATAAGAAATCAATAAAAGTTAAAGTACTATGACACGGGTATGGTTAAATTAGCTTTGGCATCTTTGTGACCAAATTGACACGTGTGTTCTTTAAACATATTCAAACTACTTAAGAGTGACACGTGTTAAACCGCGAAATTTCAGATTTTTTTCCCCTCTTACTCAACAGGTCAAACGAAACAAGATTCTTAAGTCTCAACTGCCATTCAACTTTTCTTCAGGTCTCGACACAAAGGACTGTAGGGGTCCCACTGACATATAATAAGTTAGGGGAATTTTCGAAATGGCCCTGCGAATTGATGATATTAAGAGTTACCCCTAAAAAATGTAAAATTACATCTACCCTTTGAGAATAGGTTAGCCTAGTTGATTAACGAATTTTAATTTCACTAAAATATCAAAAATACCCTCCAAGGGTCCAACAACTTAACCCCAATCTTCTATGTAGACTAACATGAATAGACACGCTACTTAAAACTTCAGATATTTCTTGACAAAGTAATTTTATTTTTTTAAAGTTCTCCAATTTCTATGGTATATCTATTGAGTTAATCTTTTTGACCTGAAAATAAATAAACCTTTATATAGAGCACTAGATTTTTATTCTTCTGTGTAGGGATAATACATTTGTAGAAATTCATCTAAATAATTTATTTTTATTGTACATAGCACGAAATGAAAGTATCTATGTTTGATTTTACATAATTATTTCAAGAATACAATGAAGGCTATAAGAGCAATGTATACAAAGAAAACCCTAAATGATGATTTGATTAAGTAGTTAAACCAAACTCATGAAAAAAATAAATTGATCAATGAGGAAGACAAACATTATACTATGGGTGTAAATGGGTCGGTTTTAGTTCTGTAACTAAGGAACTTAGAAACATAACCATTATATTAGTTCAGTTTCGATTCTTACCAAAATTCTCATAAGTTAATCCTAGGCATCAAAACCATAACATGTTACCAAGCTGTTTGATCCGGACTGCACATTTGCACAAGTTTAAAATAAACATACTTAATTGAGAGAGCTACTATTGTCACACCAACTTTTACTAATGCCACAGCAATTCCAATATAAATCAAAAAAAAAAAAAAAAACTGTACACTGTTGGTGTAGCATTAGTGAAAATTGGTGTGGCAATTGCAACTATCTAAATTAAATATCAGTGACAGCAAAGAGAACACACTGCCACGTCAACATCCAAAAGCATATTCTTTCTTATTTTATATTTCCTTGAAAAAAACGAAATAAAGAAATAAAAATGAAAAAAAAAAAATTAAGCAGGCATTATCACACTTTCCACAAAAGATGCCCATAAATACCATCTGGCGTCAAATCCACGATGGATATAATTATTCAGGTTTTGAATCTTTATTTATTTTTGTCTATCATGGGAAATGTAGATGAATTCATTTAAAAATGATAGAAATTCATATTTTAAAATTTGAATAATTTATATACTTGATAGATTTTTCAAATCCATTGAACTTATTTAAAATTAATTAGAGAACCCATCGATTGATTGCAGGTGAGATTGAAGAATTTTTTGGAGGGGAAGGGAGACAATAATACCCGAATCCAAGCGAAAGGATACGTAGGTTTTTCTTCCTTCTTTTAAATGAGATCCTCCTCACCGAAAAATTCCCCTGTTGGCCTGGAATTGGAAGGCGCCTTAAGGAAACTTACAACAATAGAAGTCAGAACAATCAGACTCACCTACAGCTTTTCCAGGAGAGGAATAAAGAGAATGAGGTGGGGATCAAATAGATACGTTCGAAGGCCCTCTTCAGATTCGATATCCGGTCCCCTACCTGCTGTTTCAATGAGATTCGATGGAGATGACTTCCTTTCGATAGGTGCCTCTGGGGCTATTTGTCCCATAGTAGGGCTATTCTTCTAATAGGGACTAGGATAACTTGGCTTGAGCGAAACGGAACGGTTGGCTAAACTGACTTGACTGCTTGATTGGCTTTAAATTCTTGTGAAATCCGTGGTGGCAGTCAAACTGGTATTTTCCTTATGATTCTGACTGTGATTTACCTGAAATTAGATCGATTTTCCTCTTGCTGCTCAACCAGCTCAGTCTGACATGACTTTGACCGCTTTTGTTGGTTGCTACTATTCATTTCATATTCAATGAGACGATCTTATTACAGGTGTAGTAAACGAAGACGAAGCACGATCTTATTTCTTTTATACTTCCTTCCGCTTTCAACAAACTTCTTTAATAAACAAATTAATTTTACTACATTATTCGTTCAAATATTACATTTAGTTTGTCGAATCAATGAAAAAAAAAATTATTCGATTACAAATATGCGGTTTAGAGATTTGTTGATGCACGATTGATTGCATTCGTGAACCCAAATTGAAATGTATTGCAAATTGATTTGCTTCATATAGATCCATGCTTTTGGAAGGGAAGAACAAATTCTTGACATTGAAATCATATCGAGTAATTTCTCTACATTTGCTATGTAGTCAATCTTAATAGTCAAATAATCCAAGTGTCCAATATCAAATCAAATTCACTAAGGGCTTAGGATCAAATTAGAATGTGAATTGTTAAATTAAATATGAAATTATGTAGAAGAAAAGAATCTGTCTATATTACTCAAATAGGAAAATGCTGAAGTAATATTTGAAATTGACATCATTTTTGACATTGGTTACATGAATGTGTCTATAAAACCAGACACTTTTCATCGAGATATGAGTGAGAAGCATCTATGATTTTGTGCACACCAATGTCTTAAACAATGTCAATTTCAATGTTACTCTAGCTCGACTCTTTCAAATAAACAAATTAATATTTGAAAAAGATCTTTATGATTCTTAAAGAATGAAAGGAGACAAAAGGATTCTCACCTCTTTGGACTTGTGAAAGGGTACAAACCTGTCCTAAACCCATTCATTGAAGAGTAGTGATCCAGAACGGTGTCTCCTACCCAACCAAGGTCAGTTAGCACCACATTTTAAGCCACATCGCATTTTTGAGACCTAAACCGTATGGATATGTGGTCCACCACTTGATGAATCTACACACAAAAGATCAATTTGATTGGTGATATGCATCCATTGATAATAACATTATCATAAGAATGATTTTTAATCGTTAGATTTAAACTCTTTTTCACAAGTTTAAATCTAGTGGATACAAGTTATCAAACATTATGATTTTTGATACGTAGACTCACCAAGGGATAGACTTCATATCATACAATTAGCGGGTCCTAAAAATGCCATGTGGCATAAAATGGGATGTAACCTGACCTTAATTAGGTATGGGATACCGTAATGGGTCTTTACTCTTCGTTTAAATCCTATTATAAATTTCAAAAATCCTTATTTTTTAAGTGTTTATTTTATTTTATTTTATATGGATAATATTAGACAAGCCGCTACACAATAAGATTTGTGATCCAATAACAATGCAATACTTGTCCTATATTGTGAGCTTCTTCCAAAATTATTGTCTTCAACTATTACCTTTGAAAGACAAATACAATTTGCCTCAATGATGGCGCAACTTGTCCTACCAAGAACAAGGACCACATGTGCTCCTATTGTTCTTGGGTCCCAAAATTAATTAAGAAGAAAAACATTGTATACGGAACTGGAACTGGAACTGGCTCGATTAAGTTTTACTTTATTGGTAACTCAATCAAGCAAACAAAAAGTCACAGGCGATCAAAGTGGCGTTGGGACCAAAACTTCTTGGGGACAGCTCGATTCCCATCACATGGAAAGAAAACTAGAATCACTTATCAAATTCAAATATACACATTATAATATAAAATTTTGATTTAGAAAATATTTTTTTATTACAATTAAAATAATGAGATTATATAATATCCCCCCCAAAAAACACCTTATACGCCGACTTTGGTATATAGGGTGATTTAGAGATACCACCCTCCACGTTTGAGTGAATAAATGAAATATCCGTGTTTTCAAACAGGAAACGAAACTCCCTTGACTTTTGTGAGCCTAATAAAAAATAAGAGAAAATCTATTGCCACACCAACTTTTATTTATGACACCAATCATTTCATAATTAAGCAATTTATTACAAATGGATTGATATGTAATCATAAAAAGTTGGTGTGGTAATAACAACTCTCTAAAATAAATTAAATGTTCACATTTTCAACCCCAGGCCAAGAATCCTGGACCTTTTTTGCCCAAAATCCATCTTCAGTCTTCAAGATTAAAAAAAAAATACCCTTCATATCTTCAACTTCTAAGATTTTTTTTTTTCCAACCTTCAAACATCAGAGTTATGATTTTGGGAGAAGTAAAAAAAGGTGGATCATGAGTAGAATAATAAAGGATTTTTTTTTTTTTTTTTTTGGGAAGGGAACAAAGATGATGGATTAAAAACAAGGATAATTTGGTCAAAAATAATTTACCCTATTTAATGAATATCTTGATGTCATAAGGTTTGAGAGAAAAAAATAAAAAGGTTTAGGCTAAAGATGAGGGTAATGTGAGCATAATTCTATACATAAGGACAGTTGTCCAATCATCTTAGAGATATTAAAATCTTGAGGGAAATCCCGAGATAGAAAGAAATTAGTAAAAATCTCGAAAAGCATTATCAGGACCTCCTTTGGGGAAGTCTTGAAGCATGGCCATAGAGAATTGTAGGATTTGATATGGGGCCAATTTCATATGGTTCTGAGATATATTATATGATCTTCAAAATCCTCCTAATTAATATTTTAATTTACAAATAGGCCCTTGTGCAATGCACATGACGCCACTAGAGTATGTAACTTATCAAGTAATGAGATTCTATTCAAGCATACATAAGAAAAATATAAAAAAATTATATTTTAATTTTCTTTATTTGATCAAAACTATAGCGGTGGTCACTGTTTCCAAATAAGGGAGTGAGTGATCATCCATCATACCCTAATGCCCAATTTAAGTACATTATTGAAGGATTTTTTGATTAAAAAAATAATTAGTAGTAGGCAATATCACATGTATAGAATAATAAAATAATAACCCTCTTACGTCAATCATGGCGAAATATCAGATACTTCCATCCACTTATCTTTCTAGTACCCTCATCTAAAGCTTATCACACAAGTTTGGTTTGAAAATCGCGTGGTCGTTGCTGAATTTACTGGAAAGTACGGTCCTCACTACTATATCCCTCCGTATCGAAAGGATAACTTCGTCTTTTCACAAATTAGTGATAAAAAAACCCAATGAAAAAGTATACTAGAAAAACAGGAAATAATAGAGTCAAACATAACTACATGAGAGCTTCTTCATAAGCGTACAAGAGTCAATAGAAAAATACTAGTTGATTAGTTCAGTTTCTTTTCTTCCACTTCGAAGAAAAATACCAAGAAAAAAGGAAAGAAACTTCTGAGCGAGAGAGACGGATCCCAAAACTCAAGAACAGAAAAGTGAGAGGCCGTGCAAGGCGTATACATTCTCAACTTTCGTATATATCTACAATCTCAAACTCACTCTTTCTCATCACATCATAGTTATTTATTTAAAAAAGAAAAAAAAAACACTTAGTTTCATTCTTCTTAGTTACATAGCCTTTTTCTTTCTCCTCCATTGAAAAGCCGGACCCCTGGGATCATCTACAAACTTCCAGAGAAGAACCGGAATCTACGAGGACCATACATCGTATATCTACAGTACTCTTCCAACATATATACACTCAAGGTGTTGTACTTATTCTTTTAGGTTAGATCTGTCATGGATCTAGCCTCTCCTCCACTTACTATCCATGGATGTCCTGAAATTAAAACAGAGCAAAACAGAGACGTCTTAGTCTACGAAACCCTTATGACTAAAATAAAGATTTTAACCAATACATATAAGATTCGCAAAATAACATCGATATTATGGAAGATCTAATCTACATCGCAGATGAAGCAACCTCGAAAACCGATTAGAAATAGAAACAGAAACAGAAAGAATGCGAAAAAGGTGGGACTAACAGCTAAGCTAACTAAAAAGTTTGTTATTTTGCGCTTCGGTTTGGGGATTTCGGCTCTAAATTTAGTAGAATAATAAAGAAGAGGAATTAATGCAGAGAAAACAGAGAAATTAATACAGGAGCACATACTACGCATACAAAATATAGAGAAACAGAGATCAAAACCCTAAAAACTGGTAAATCTAAATACAGAGAAAAGGGACACAAAAACTACGACAAATCAAAAATAGGGAAAATTTAAAGAATCAACCAAAAAAACACTTTAAAAACCTTGAATTATAAGAGTAAAACAGTGATCAAAACCCTAATAACTGGAAAGAATTTGAGAAATCTCTTTGAAAGACTCTCATGCAAGACATTTAAGAAGACTTAAACAGAGTTAAGAAGGCTTCATCAAGAATCACTTACTGAGAACTTGTTCTGCTGAGAATCTCCTCGAAACATCCTTACAGAGCATCCTCCGCAAGAGATCTTTCGCCGACGAAGACACAGAATGAAAGATCCGAGTTGGAAACCGAAGATTCGCACGGAGAACTGCCTCAAATATCTCTCCCGCAGATTCGCCGTAAAACGGCGGGATTCCAGCCAACATTATATACAAAATAACTCCTGCGCTCCATACATCAACCTTCTCATTGTAATCTCTCCCCGAAATCACCTCCGGCGCCACATAGTACGGCGTTCCTACGATCCCTCTCATCGAATGCGCCTCGTGAAAGCACTCGGCCGATCCAAAATCAGCGAGTTTCAACCGATTCCAGCCGTCGAATAATATGTTATCCGGCTTAATATCTCTGTGAGCAACTCCGAGTCGGTGACAGTGAGCGATCGCGTCCATTAACGGTGACATAACGGCAGCCGCTTCAGTTTCAGAGAAGATCCGTTTGGAGATGCGATCGTAAAGATCGGACGACTCACAGAGCTCGATAACCATATGGAGATAATCCTCGTCTTCGTAAACGTTAAAGATCTGAACAACGTTAGGATTTCCACTTACGAGATTCATGATCTTGGCTTCTTTCTCCAAGCATTCTCGATCGACCGAGTCAGAAAGAAGAAGTTTGTCGATCGATTTACAGGCGAAGAACTGACCGGAAACCGGAGAAAAACAACGGAAAACGGTACCAAATCTCCCCCGACCGATCTCCTCGCCAACCTGATAATCCCTTTTCAAAGCCTCGCTCATCTGTTCTTCTCTCCCTAAATCTTTCTATGTTTAATTAAAAACTCTACAAAGTCTAGTATTTATAAAGCAAAGAGGGTTTCGGAATGTTTTAAAAGAATATTCGGTTGGAGGATTCAATCGGTAAATATTGACTACGTATCCAACGGCTCGATTTTCGCCAGCTGGAAGGTTCTATAACTATTATACTACGTCTAGGAGATGCTTTGCGTTTAGTTTAATTACATAAATACCCTTTTTTCTTGTTTGGGCAGTTTAATTATTTTTCCGTGTTTGTTAAGGAAACCTAATTAAAGCGTGACTAGTGTTTAATAGGATAATGCTGAAGTAACTATAAAATATACACCGATTGTACATTCTGATGTGGTGGTAAACACATATAATCATAGATTTCTTTCATGGATTCTCGATGAAAAGAATCTATGGTTATGTGTGCAAATACATCAAAAAAAATGTCAGCATCGATGTACATTGCAATGTTACTCTAGCACGACTGGAATAGAATATACTTTGGGAGCACGGTTGAATAGTGTGAGCTGGTTCGCGTAATTTGTGTTGTGTATATATTAGCCCAAACTATGATATAAAATATCAACATTTGCCCTCATCAGGTTAATGTGGTCTCTCTCTACTTATAGATGTTGCGAGAGATGTCAATTAACCATTACTCGATCCATAACCAAAACCCAACCGATTGTTTATCAACTTATAATAGTGTAGAAGGGGTGCATTTCGGCCCGCGAATCTGCAGCCCAATCCGACGCGGCTTGACTTTTTTGGAGTACAAGTATAGAATACGAACAAAAGTTAAGTTCAACCTGACCTCTTTTATATATAATATATATATAGAGGTAAATGTCTCATTAGTATAGAAATATTATTAATTGTTAATAATTAATATAAAAAATGTGAATTCAAAGGATCTGAACTTAGGGGCACTGAACAACCTCCAACAAATCGTATCACTTAATCAAAGATGAAGCCAGGACTTTTAGATGTGCTAACGATAGTTCATCAGTAATCTTGATTTTCTTCTATTTAAACTCTTTCGAATACAATTACAGATTTCGAATTTTGTTAATATGGTTCTTGAGACTAAATACCGATTGAAACTTCCAATCCTATTTATAAGTGATGGGTTATATATGAACTTTGGTAGCTCAAACCTCTCAGATCCCAAACCAAACAAAACTAGGTCATCATGCCGCCCAGCCCAAAGCTAGGCCGAACCAAGCTAGGATTTTGACCCACTTCCCGGCCAAACCATTTACATTTGTATAAAATGATTATTTTAAAACATTGAATTGACTCAATGGGTAAACTCATTTCATCTGAGTCAAATCATTTATCATAAGAAAATATTATTAATATATATTTTATTTATATAATAATTATATTTTTTTCTATTATTAAAAGATGATGTAGTACGCCTCGTCCATGCGTAGTTTTTTTTTTTCTTATCTTTGATAAACAAAGGGTAAGTGGTTAGGTGTACATGCGTGGCTGACAATAATGCATGATAGAATTTTTTAATTAATTTGTTTCTTTTATTTTATATTTTGGCTTATAGTTTATTTCGATTGTTGACATCAGAACACACAGTGCATGCAATCTGCCATGCTCCATACCACTAATAATCCGATGTTGCATATTTAATTGGCTATTATCATTTTTATTAGTAATTATTATATTAATTTTGAGTAGATTCTCAATAAAATAAATCTTAAGAATCATATTAGAGAAGCATAAAAACTATTTTATAATATAAAATATTTAAAAATTCATTACCGGTGAAATTAAAATGATGTCAATAAAATCATTTTATAAAAGTATAAGATTAAAGGTTTAACATTTCGAATATCATATTATGGATTTGCTTTTACTTTTTCTTTTTCTTTTTCATTTTTCAAATTAAAATGATTGAATGCAAATTTTTGGTTTAATGGATCACATTTAAATATCAAAGCCTTAACTCAAAACCAAACATCTACTTAATTACCTAATTATTCTTTCATGTGTTGTAGTCGGTGCTGGTGGAATGAAAACCATTTGTACCTCTTAGTCATATTCCATATTTCATACATGTGGTTCATGACAGATTTGTGGGGCTTTGTTAAGGAATCATTCTTTTGAAAAAAATGAAAAACAAATTCGTAATTATACATTAAAAAATCAGATCTGTTATTTATATATTTCATCAAACACTCATGAAAAGAAAACATTACTACAATCCTATGTGTAGATCAAGTTAGGTACAAATTAATCTAAGTACTGTTAAAAGAAAGTGTTAGAGTAGTAAGATATGATGTACTGTAATAATCAAATCAGATACTAATAATAGTAGGAGATTAGGATCTTGATTTTATTTATCATCAATTAAGATTTATTAGATATAGAATTTATCTTTAATTAGGATTTGATATATTATTTTCTATATAAAATCTTATTGGGATCCTATAATCATTATCTATAAATAAATTTAATTCCAGATTTTCACAAAAAGAAATATATAGTAATTTATGAACCGTTCATCTTTTTTTGTTTGAGTTTCATATATATATATATAAGATTCCTTTTGCTTTCCAATCTCTTAGGAATAATTTCATTGCACTAGGTATAAAAAGGGGGTTTGATCTCTTTCCCTTTTTTCCTAGATTTCAAAGATTTATCACGAATTAAATTCTAACAAATTTCATCAATTTCTCTCTTTGAAGAGAAATTTTAAAAGAGAAGAAAAATAGAATTCAATCATTTTCTTTAAAGTGAGCATTTGGAAAAGAATTAGAGTGTTGTAAGTAAAACAATTAATATGTCAATAGAAATTCTCTTTGAAAACATGAAACTATAAATATGTAATCGCTAATAATATTGAATCAATGTGAATGGTTTTAAAAAGATTTAACTCGTTAAATCGATCTATGGATTCCGATTAAATCCCAAATTCTGTTTTAAAATCATTGGACCACGATAAAAAGGTGAAGTAAACAGAAATTTCCACCAATCTAATGGATTAGTCATTTAGAATTAAGTATAGATAGGAAAGTGAGAAAAAGTGGTGTCTCATCATTTCATAAATCAAGTGGTAATTAATTAAAATAATGCTTCCAAGCTAAAAGCAATATGCTATCAATAGGAGGATGAGGAGGCTTTAATATCATTAAGAAAGTGATACTTACAGGCCAATTTTTATATGATTAGGCATATTAATGCATCTCTCACTTATGACTAGGGACTTGTATCATATACTAATGGAAAATGATCAAAATACCCTCATCATCAAGTATCCTTGATTTTTATTTAAACAAATTTTACTTAAAAATTTATATTATTTTGTTTTTGTTTTGGCAAGATGTCCTAGATGAGGGTGTTTTAATCATTTTCCATTAATTTATCACGTGTTTCCAAAAAATGCCACTACTTTTACATTTAACCTTATTTATATCAAAATTAATATAATTACGATCCCATAATCCCATGACCTCTATAACCAGGTTACTTATATTTTTTTTTGCTTTTCAATATTAGAGAAATATAATTTTTATATATTATCTACAAAATAAACTAGTTAATGTTTTAAATTACAAAAAAATCTTTATAATATATTAAATAATAAAATTGAATATAACATTAATTTTTTTTTAAATAAATATAAAAAATTTAAATCATTCATAAATCCTAATATTTGTAACATAGGTTTGACAGATGCCACCAATTACTAGAAAAAGAATGATTTCTATTTAGAATACTAGAAAGTAGACCCCCAAATAGGAGTTTAAGCGCTAAAGGTTTCATTATTGTACCTAGGGTGGGGATAGGATGGCAGGATTTTGCGTAGTCTCGCTATTAAGCGCTTTATGCTACATCAAGTCTTATCAAAATTAGGGGTAAGAAATGTCCTAGCATAGACCAATCGAGATTCCAATTTACCCATCAAACTCCTAAGTACCACATAAACCACTATGTTATGAACCGTGTACCTAAGTGGGGTTGAAGATTTCCTCATATAAAGAATTCATGTAGAGTAAATTAGGGGTTGAATGCAAAACAATTATAAGATGAAATTTATTACCTGATAAATACATCGTTCTATTACATTGTACATATTTCTTCAACACAAACATGTCTCAGAGCACCAAAAAACACTAAATCCTCATCGAAAGGTGGGGTATAGATCCTTTAATATGTAAGTAAGGTATAAAAAGAAATATTGAGGTTGAAAAATTTTGAATTATTTTGAAATCTTAAAATGAGAGAGAAATTGAGAGGTCATTTTATCAAATTCAATATGGTTGGTACGGTATTTTGAGGTGAAAGTCTTTTCCTTGATTGAATTAGAGTAGAGGCAACAATTATAGAAAGTAACATAATGAAATGACGTTTGTAGGATTTTATGGCTTTGATTGGTGTAAGGGAGGTTAGGAATGGATAACTGCTTGGAAAATAAAGATGAAGATGGTTGATTTTACAATTATTGAGAGGATTAGAATTTGGACTTATGAGAAAAGATGAATAACTAGAGAAAGAGGCCGAGGATTAGGGTTTAGAGAGAAGGTCAAGAGATGGAGAAATGTCTTTGGAATATAAAAGGAATTTGATATAAAAAATAAATATATTTTTTTAAGTCGTACGAAATATATATATTTTAAAAGTGTTGGATTAAGCTGATTTTTTGTGAGGATGATCTCTAAATCCTCATAAGATATCAGTCGAATCTGCAACCTTTTAAGTCTATCATAAATGATTTACAACTTTTCGATAAAAAGTTGATGATTTATAATTTTAAAATAATTTTGATGAAATTAAAATTTTCAGATTAGATTAACTTTTGATGAAGATAATTTTTTTCATCGTAGAGATTATCTTCACAAAAAATCAGTTTAATCCTAACCTTTCAAGCCCTTAAGATGGCCATTCGAACTCCTCCCCTATTTATATAATCAAAATGTGATTTTATTTTAAAGTAGCAAACACTGACTGGGTATGGGTTGTAATTATTGCTAGGTTTTAGGCTATGTTTTGAAAGGGGAGGAATTCCGGACAATGGAAGGTACAAAAAGGGAATAATCCGAAAGAGATAATGCGTACGGATGTAGTTAAACGTCCCTTTCTACTTCCACGTGTCCAATTGCAATCCACGTGTCTCCACTGTTTCTTTGCTTTATAAAATCAAACATTGAAAAGTTGAAGTTTTATTATGGTGCTATAACATCCTCTGTACAATTCCATCTGCCTCTGGTGGGCCTTTTCAATATTTATTTTCGATTGTACAGAATAACCCCTGTAATTCAGGAAAATTACCTTGCACACCGAAATTTTGTCACATAATTTTTTATTTTTATAAATTTATTCAAATATTTATAATTCATACTTTCTTTTTATTCCTAAAATTATTATTTCCGTCAAACTTTACTAATTATCTAAATATGGTTGAATAAATCAAAAAATTATGTTACAAATGCACCTCCATAAATTTGTAGGTTCTCATATGAGAAAGAATAATGACTTTCCGGCGTCTCCCATTTTAAGTATGTTTAGTGAACCTATAGATGAGCCAACCTTACCTTCTGACGTCTCCCATTGACATTCGCCCTCATCGTAAAATTGTAGTTCATTTATTTCAGGATATGTAAAATCATTTTGTGCATCTTAATTCAAATGATCTATAATTTTGTGATGGGGGTGCATATTAGAGAGGGGAATCAGATTATCACGATTCTTTGAGAATCTTTCTTTGCTAAGATAATGAGGAAAAAGGCCTTACATCCATCTTCCAAAAAGATTTTGAGATTTTTAAACAAATCAACTTATTTATAAATCTCGAGGTATTTGTAGAAGGTGATTAAGGCTTAGTAAGCCTTTTTGCCTCCCTGTCTTTGTTAGATTAGTTGGCCTGTGCTCATATAATTATGAAATAGCTTTCATTTTTTAAATTGTCCCATCAATTTACAATTCATAATGAGCCACCCATGTGGTGTACTTGCAAAAGGTGCGACCAATGTTTCACATGCCCTCCACTTGGTTTTAAAACTAAGAGTACTGTAGGACGATCAATGATCATCGTAAATATATGTTATTTTTATTTAAAAAAATTCAGGAAATTTATACCAAAAACATTGATATATCTTCTTAGATAAATTTACATGTGTATATATAATTAAATTTCATTTAAATTTTATTATTTACCATAATGACAAACTATGTAAAGAGCTTGATCACTAGATTCATGGAAAAAAAACCAGTAAACAAACAAGCAATCCCAATCGTTTGTATCCAAAATTCAAAATTTTGATTATTTATGCGAGGAATGTGGGGCATATTCTCAAGATATTTTATTTCTTTTCCAATATTTAGCTTTTGTGTTTGGATGATTGATACATGTTTTTTACCCTCACGAGTCTAGGATCTCAACCCTTGTGAAAATATCTGGTATTTGTTGTATTAATTTAAAAATGTGAAAAAATGATTTTTGATTGATTCATATGGATTTGTGGTCTGAAAAATGTATAATTTTTTTTTTGGGTTGTTTATTTTTTTCACATGAATTGAAATTTTATATTTTAAGAATGTTTACCGACTGGTTCTCATGTTTTACACAGTTGTGAAATTAATTTTGAGAGAACTTGATTTGATGCATTCATCTACAAAATAGTGGAAACTTTAAGAGAACATTGAATATTTGGTGAACTAGAATCTATTATATCCTAGAGTCACATTTGTTACAAATTCAACAACTTCATCTTTTCAAATGGGGAGGACCATTAGCTGCCTATAAGATAGTGTAAATCACTACGCACGTGCTGGGAGAAATTCCCATAATTCCCTCGTCGTCTGATTTTCCTCTTCCCTCATCCCATTAATTTCAACAATTAAACCAATCCAACAATGTAGCATGGAAGCTGCAAGCAACAAGGGTGGAAGCATTTTTAGTAGATTGTTCAATTTTTCACACCGTTTTTGTGATCTTTTGAGTCTCCTTGGCACTCAATTTTTCAGGGGGGGTTGATTAATTTTATGTATTTTGTATATTTGTTAGTCTTACTAGTTGAATGTGAGGATCCGAGTTTAATAATTTATTCAAATCTTATAACTGTAAATGAATTTTTTTTATTATCTCTATATTGTCTAATTCCTTGTTTTCAAGTGAAAACTTTAGTCTCAATTAGGATTCAACGATGCATCAATTAATTTCATGCATCACTAACTAATTCAATTATATTTATTTTTTTGCATGTCAGCATAATTGTGTCTGTTTTAGGTGTAGATTCTTTGACTTAGACCCATAGCTCAGTTGGTTTGACACATTGCCAAACAACTTTGAGGTCGTGGATTGTTGAATTCTGGGAGGTGAAGGTATGAAGGTTAAACAAACCGAAATCTTTGAGTTGTATAGGTGTGTAGGCCACCTTAAGAACATCGTGGAGAATGTGAGCCTTAACGTACCATTGAAAAATTATTTCTCATTTAATTATTTCAACCTATTTGCTCTGAGTGGACATTTTAATTTTGTTTAATCCAAGCTCATACAATTATCACAACCACCATGACAAACACCCGATAAATAAAATATACAAATAAATAAATATTGAGAATACATGGGGGGGAGCTCTACTGCACATGCGTAGTTAACATGGTGAGTCATCCAAATTCTTATGAGATTACTTATTTTTATTTATTTATTTATTTTGTCTTGTGGTGTTCATCTAGTCCGAGGTTACACATTTAATTTGAAAACAATGGGCGGTTCTGTATTATTGATGATTATATTTATTTTAATTTTTAACTTTTGCAAGAATCTGTATAAAATAATCTTGAAGTATCAGATGGAAGAAGTAAACTACACAGTTTATTATTTTAAAACAATAAAACTAAGGTCCTGAATAATTCGAAAGCTTCATTATGGTTTTATATCATCAATCATTAAATTCCAAAGAAAAATAAAAAATAAAAAAGTAGTATGTTCCTAGTCTCACAATAGGAATGGTTGAAGATCCGTTTTTTTCAAATCATATTTAAATTCGTTTAAATAAGCTAGTGATGCAAGTATTGTGACACCTCACATTTTCTAAGTTACTTAATTCTTTCTTAGGTTCTTTTTTTTTTTTTTGATTTGATCATTTTTTTGTAAGGGATGGACCACACTTGAATATGTTATGGGTCCAAAAGAATTTTTATTTTTATTTTTTCCGTGTTAATCTATTGTGTTTGAGACATACAAATGCCACTTCATGTAAGGCGATTTTGTGTAGCAGAGATTTTTTTAATAACACTCGATATGTCGGTACCACTCCCACTAATACATACTTCTAGACCGTGCTCCTATTAGTTACTTGGGTTATCCATGGTCATGTTTCTTAAGACTCATTAGATGTTCTGTTTCTTCTTAATAGTCATATCTTCCAAGGTTTTTATTTCTATAGGCAAAGAAGATATCAGTCACATGTCATCAGGTTGCAACACTACCAGTCGAAAAATTTATGTACCTAGTCAAGGTTTTTCGACAAAACTCCAACTAGAGATTAGTGTCCGCAAGATTCATTTGAACAAATCACCAACGATTCTATGGTCAAATTAATTACTTGAGTGAAACGCAAAATGCTTCTTGATAATAAATTTGGGGGTCCCAGAGGCCCAACAGCTCAGAGCTCATAACAAGAGAGACCAGGCAATTTGTGTCCAATGGGACTAAACTCAATACCCCCCCCCCCCCTCCCACACGTGTGGGCCAAGACTAGGCTGAGATATGAACTGGTGATGTGGAGGAGAGAAAGCCCACTACGATACCAAATGAATAAATTTAGGGGTCAACTCAAAAACAATTGGCAATAAGTGGAGAGGTCCAGGTACGTACAACACCTGCACATCACACACACTAGGTAAGTGAATGCGCCCTCAAGGGTGGCCCCTGAGGAATTATTGCTCATATTGGGTATTGAACTCATGACCTATGGGCATTAACCGCTTATCGGTCCAAAATTGCTATTGAGCCAACCCCTCGGGGTTGAAAAATGGCTGCTATGTTGTACAAACGAAACAGGAAAAAAGAAAAACAAAAACAAAAACAAAAATACAGACTAGGAGCAATTCATGCACTGCACATAGTTTCCATCATCTACTTGAATCGACCAATCAACATAAGAAACATCAGTCTCTTGCCCGATAAACTTCACGGCCTCTCAAGAATGCTGTGATAGCAAGGTGCTCTGAAGCATATGTCATGACAGATGCTAATACTAGACCACCCACAACCATCAAACCTAACCTGCAAACAATTATCAATATTTTTTAAGTAATTTTTTTGGGAAACGTTAATGAAAAAAATGTGCCCAACTTTCCAGCAGTCACTAAATTCAATTCCCAAGTCAAAACAGGAGGGAAATATGTACAGTAGTAAAAAATCAGGGAAACAAAAAATGCAAAGGAGACAGCTTAGAGCATTTCCAATGATGATGCTATATTTGTTTCTCCCTATTTCTTTTTTAAATAATAAAATGAAAAAAAAATACCATATTACCTGAGAAACAGTGCAGTGATCCCTAAAAGACATGGCAATGAAGGGGCCGCAATAGCTAGAAATGCCATCCCTATCCCATAATACCATGTTGAAAAACACAAATACATGACTGCTGATGATGACCTGCAACACATAGAGAGACCACCACTAAAGGAATGTATTAAACACAAATTGGGATTAGTTATTTGAAGTGTGCCCATTAATAAATCAAATGAAGATAAACGCCAAATGTCATAAAGAATATTGTGAATGACCATTCATAAGTCAGAAGTAAACCCGTCCATGGCATCACTTGGGGAGGAACAACTGCAACTGCGAGTGCAAGGGACACCACAGCAGCCATGAAGCAAATCAAAACAGAAATTCCACCCAAGTAGGCAGGTATATTGGATTGTGTGCCATCAGAGAACTGTTGAATTTCACACACACAAAAAGAGTTTTAATAGTACAGAAATGACGAAAGTTTCTTGTTTTACACAACTAAGAAGGCATAATTATGACCATTCGGTGTTTCATATAAAAACCATATGAGGAAAAGAGGGTCAATAATCCAATATAATTTATACCAAGAGACATTTTGAATCATTTTTATGTGTAAGACTTGTATCGTTGTCCATAGGAAACTCTATCAAATTTTCTTTTTGTATATTGCCCTTGTCAAAGACTGAAAGAGAAAAGTTCTTCAACAAAATTTTCAAAACAAGATACTGCAATTTGTTGTACAAATAACTGCTTCCTATGAAATCTTTAACTAGTTTCATGTTTCAAAAGGGCATCCATACTCTTGGCAGAGAACAAAATTTTCAAGATCCATGTTTATATAGAAAACCATATCTACTATCAACATCTAAAGAGAGTATTCCACGGGATCCCATCAACTAGAAAGTCTAATGGCCTACAACCCTTTTGATATTCATCATTGTTGAAGAATATGTTGTAAACACAATGATTCAAATTTTCCGAAGAATTTGAATAAATCGGTTATTAGTTAAAAAAAGCTCAGTTAGTGTGACTCAAACAAATAAAAATACAGTAACTTGACCTGTTGTATGGGATTAATGATAGGTGGTGAGGAAACACCACCACCAGCATAAGTAAGTCTGCCACCCACTTTGAAACTGCTGTAGAGTTGTCTAACATTAACAAATAATGAGCTTCTACAAAATGAACTAAAGAATTCCTTTTGAATCTGCATCAATAAAAAAAAAAAAAAAACAGAAGTTATTGGATCCATGCTTGAGTATTTATTTATATTCTAAGAGAAAAGCCAGTCCTGAAAGTGCAAACCTGAATAAAAGATCGATAGTAACAGAAAAGCAGAGAAAATAGAGGAAGGAGAAATTTTTTTTTTACTAGGAGATCTTCATTAGGGTTTTTTGCCCCCTCCTGTTCCTGGAAGAGATTCCTCAAGTAGTTCCCGACCATTCTGAAGCACCAGCAAACACAGAAAATCAATAATATACTCCAGACATGTCTCAGTCTTCTTCCACTATCTGCTTCAAAAAGTTAAATAAACCAAATGCTTCACAAGCATGAGAATTGATACGTGCTCACACCCACAAACCCCCACCACCACAACAAAGACCCAACTGGCATGTGCAACGCCTCACACATGTGCACGACCGCACACACCAACACTCCCATGAAACTGTGTGTGCTCCCACAAAAGCATTTGACCACATGCACAAGCACTGGCATATGGCATGCCTCACACGTGCATGACCCCACAAAAGCATTTGACCACATGCACAAGCACTGGCATGTGGCATGCCTCACATGTGCATGACCGCACACACCAACATTCCCATGAAACTGCTCGTGTGCCGATATAAGCATTTGACCACATGCACAAGCACTGGCATGTGGCATGCATCACACGTGCATGACCGCACGCACCAATATCCCCATGAAACTGCCTGTGTACCCATAAGCATTTACAAAAATAAGCTGCAGCATACAAAAAAATAATGGAGTTCAAATCAAACACCTGCCAGATGTCAACAGGTTTTAAGAGCCATGCTGTTCACCAATCCCATGGTTTGAGTGGGCCAAGGGTGTAGTGAATAACTCAAAGTTCTTTATCATCGACCATCCACTGCATTAGCAATAAATAAAAGGAGATCGTAAGGTTCAACAGAAAGCTTAAACCAAAGCAAATGCAACATAAATGAGTTAATTTTATGTATGAATCAGTCAAGTGGTTGATTAACAGAAGTATGAAAGTCCTTGTCAAACTAAGTATTAAAAAGAATAACGATAAACTGACTCAAAAAAAAAGATACTCAAATATACTCAACTCACGTGTAATGTGCACAGAATCATATGGAAAAAAATCTATGGTTCTGTGCATTGAGTTTTTTTTTTTTTTTTTTTTTTGAGTCAGGTCATCATGACTCTATTAAAAATTGTACAATCAAGAAGTGCCAACTTGGCTAAGTTGATGAGATGTGTGGAGTGTTGTTCCCAAAGCCCTAGGTTCAAATCCTATCCCAAAAAAATAGTAATAATAAAATAAAATAGAATAGAATAAAATTGTACAATCAAATTTGAATGTGATGCCTTTGTTATCAAAGCTTCAATAGGCATGGTCAATAATGCTTTCATATTTATGAAGGTGCGATAAAAGTGAAAAGTGTTGGTCTAGAAAAAATTCATGAAATGTAGTCATTAAAAACAGTTATAGTTTAAATGCCTAAATCTTGCACATTAAAATTGCACAAAAGAAAACCACACTGATTAGAAGCTCAAGGTATCACTCACCTTATTGGCCAGCATGTAGAGACCAACATCTGCATTATATAGAGTAGACAGGCGCTCCATTTCAGGCACTTGTTTAGAATTTATCACATTGGATGGTAAGTTTGGCTAAAAAACAATGAGCATTGGTAAATCCAGAAAAATATGAATTTAGGAATCCCTGATCTCCTGCTAGCATAAAAGCACATCAGGATTAGGGATTAAAAAAACGGAAAAAAAAAGCAGTGAAGAAGAAATTTGTTTTAACGCTGTAGAACAAATGGGGATAAGGACACAAACAGCTGTGATGCCTTGGTCAAGTTTCTCATTGAAAAAGTCCACCTCCAATCACAGCGAAGTGAACATAAAATATTTTAGCTACTTAGTATTATGTGTTTTTTGGTTGAATTGATGGAGTAGCCTAGTATCATAGTTAAATAAATCTTCCACTTGGGTCCAGTTTCCTAGGAATCCCAGGATTCATAGGTAATTTGGAATATTTTCTTGAATTTTTTGTTGTCATTCAAGAACCAGACACCTACTTTTTTTTCTTTCAATAATATATTTATCAACAGAAGAACAAGGAACAAAGACTAACAAATAGAATTACAAAGAAAGGTGAGAGGGCACCTCACACTTCTAGCAACATGTTTAGATGTTGAGTAAGGCTAGTCTTACTAACTTAGTAAGATTTCAAATCTTACTCAGGCTCATTGAGCTCACCTTGTGGTATCCAAGTCACAGGGTTGTAGAGGACAAAATTTTAAGAACTTTGAAAAAAAGAAGTTATTCTTCACCGTTGAATTTTTATTTTAAATTTGGGAGTTCAGTAGTCGTCTATTTTCAAAACCTTGGATCAAGTCCAAAAAAAATATTTTTTTGGATCTGAGTTTTTCCATGAAATTTTGAGGGCTGTGGAGTTTGATTGCGAATTTGATGATCCATTTGACCTCAATGATCATTAGTAAGAGCTGAAATCAAACTAAGTAAGGAAAGTGTTTCTCTTATATGTTTGTGGTAATAAGGGTAGTCTGAGCTTCCCTACTTGTTATACATTTTCAATGGAAACTACCCCAATTAAAAGTATCTATTATATCACAAAGAAAAGAAGATAATTATCAATAGAGGGAACCTAGCCACTAAAATCATCACCCTAATCTTTGCAAATAAACAAACAAACAAAAAATGACATAGATTATGAATAAAAAAGTACAATTAGTAGAAGCAAAAGTTGCACAAAAACAAAACCTCCTGTGTAAGACTGCAATGTGTTCATTGCTCATCATATCCTCGAAAACCTCTTCAGATGGTTCCACTACCATGACTCCTGAATTAATCCTCTCAGAATGCTTCAAGTTTGGCACAAAAATTGCCACATTTAAAGAGATCTTCAATACTCTTAACCACAATAGTATTGGCATCAAGATACACGACTGCTGAAAAACAAATTCACGTAACTCACCAAAAACAATGTCGCATGTATAATTAACCAATGCAAATCTTTGGTAAATCAAATTAAGCAAAATCAATTACCTTTCTTATAATTCGCCATGTTGAATATTTTTAATTTGGTATAGACTCCCCAAAACCTTGTTGGACGTACTTGATTAGGGTTTGCCAATAAACTTATAAGCTTCACAATCCAACCATCTGCCTACTCGAATTATGCAGAATTAAACACAATCAACAACAATAAAACTTTCTTTCAGCAAATTAAACTAACAGATTAAGATTTAGGGCCAGTTCAGATCGCCATTTTTTTTTTTTGCTTCAAACAACAAAATGTACATATTTTGTGGGGGGGGAAAAACAGATGTTTTACTCAAAATAGCCCAAATTTTCGTTTAAATTTATAACTGAAGGAGCTTCTTAGCGTAATCAGAGACGCCATCAGAGACAAGAACAACCACGTCTTTAGATGATCCAGTGTCCCGAATCGATTTCCCGAGAACTCGAACACCAAGAACAAATTCATCTCCGTAAAGCAGAGTAACATATGCCTCTGATTGAGATTTCCCAAGAACTCGAGCAGATTGAGATCGAAATAACGCAAAAAGAATCCCCAAAACTCCTAATTTCGTGAGTTTCGATCTCATTCTCATCCTAACTAATAACCAAAGATCGAATGGATGGGAAAGAAAAAATCGAAAATTTTGAATGCGAGGGAAGGATAGAGGGAGGGGTTAGTAAATAATTCAGGTCATGGGGGAGGAGTGACTGAAATTCAAAGTTGTGAATGGATTCGAAGATAATAAAATAGTTTCAGAGGTTAGAATTTTAAAGCGTGGGAGTAGAGTACACCAGGTACCTAAGAACCCGAGAGAAGAAGAAGACCTGAAAATCTTTCAAAATCAGATTTTGCGAGAACCCGATCGTCTCGACCCTTCTTAGCCATTTGGAATACGGAATAATAAAAAAATTAAAATATGAGTTTTATTCGATGAGTCGTGATAATCGCACTACCTCACGTGGCATACTCGTTACTCAATCAATCGACTCTGTGTATCCCGAGGAGTACAGATCTACGACTCTTGAACTTGTCACGTCAAGGAGTCGATTGAGTAATGAGTATGCCACGTGGGATAGGCAGATTATCACGATTCTTATTTCACGTTGGGGTTGAAAAAAATTCAGTAAACAAGGAAGTATGTATACATTATATATGACATGCATAATAATATAATCATCATACTCCAATGATTTTCGAGTTTGGAGATTTTCAATTAGAATCGTGATAATCTAACTACTCCATGTGACAAACTCAATCGACTACCCTAACTTGACAAGTTTGGGAATTGTAGATCTACGCTCCTTGGGATACATTACTACACTTCCCTATTTAAAAAAAAGTGTATCTCGAGGGAGTCATGTATCTTGAGGAACGTAGATCTATGATTCCCGAATTTGTCATGTTAGGCAGCCGATTGAGTTTGTCACGTGAGACAATCAAATTATCACAACTCTTTCAATTATGACTCTAGAATCAAGAATGCATGCCATGCATATTACATATGATAAATTATAGTTCAAAAAATAATTAGTCCCTCATCCACTTGGGTAATTAAGCAAATTACTATGATGATTTAATTATCAATCTAAAAATCTAATAAAAGATTTACAATATTCTAATAAAATTCTTAATCATATAATTTCTTGAAAAGATTTAAACAATAAAAAAAAATTACAACTTAATTAAAAAATTACAACTTAGATCTCAAGCAACCATTGAAAAAAATCCAAGACATAATTAACTAAAACAAAAAAAAATCTAACAAAATATATTAACATCCCTTGAGTTAGAATGAATGCACGTGAGAGAAAGAGAGAAAGAGAGAGAGAGAGAGGTGCATATTCCTATTATTAAGAGAAAGAAAAATATGAAAGGAGAATGAATTTAAAAAAATTGTATTACTTCTCTACAAAGTTGCAAAGATCTATTTGATTTTAGATCTACTTCCATATTGTTTTCAGGTCTAATTTTTTAATTTCTTTTCATCAATATGTTGAAAAGAGAGTAGAAGAGAGACCTGCCTGAATGGGTTGTTGGAGAGTAGAGACGATAGAGAGAATGAGAAGTCCAACCGATGGATGAAATAGGAAATTCGTAAGTAACTTAACTTAATGTAATCTTTTTTTATTGAATATACAGTATTCATAAAAAAAATTATTTTCTAAAAAGTTCGTTTTCTTGTTAAAATATTCGAATTTTTCAAATGATTCAAGTGTTCGGAAGTATAATACTTTTATTCAAAAAAATAAATCTTCACAAATAAAACAGATGATTGCTAATGAGGGTCTCAATCTTGTCTATATCGAGTTCACTTGTTCGAGTTATCCCAGGTCAGATGAGCCAAAGACTCATTTAAGCTGGTTAAAAATTAGTTACTTAAATAAGTACATATATATTTTTAATTGTAAGGTAGATTAGTTTTTTAGTCACAATTTTTTTTTACATAGATAACAAATATTTAAATTATTTAAGATAACTATTATTGGCACCCCAATTAAAAATAAAGAAAGTTAAATGATTGAGAATAAGTAAAAGTTTGCATGCCAATAGAAGTGCTCTCGTTCTTTTTTGCTAGATTTTTTTATTTTTTGGGTTTAAGATTTTATACGAGTCTAATCATAATGATAAACAATTGCTGAAATTGTTTGAAGGAGTGTCGTACTGTTCAGACAATAATTTGAGCCAAACCTTTTGTAATTTTATATGTTCTGCAATGTTATGGAAGATTTATATTGATCATCTTGAGGACTAGTCTCGAGGGCCTGTATACGCTTCTAAACCATGATAACATGATAATCTAGTCATTTTAATTAAATATGAAACACCATAATGATGTGAATTGTTAATGAAAAATGTTAACGTGACTTGAAATAACACTTGAAGTAGTATAACTCAAGGACGAAGTGTGTAGAAATCATAGATGCTTTTTTTTCTTTTTTTTCTTTTTTTTCTTTTTTAAGGATTAATGATAAAACCCCACACTGACATGTACCTGGCTGACATGTAACCGTAGATCTTTTTCATTGTGTATCCTGAAGAAAAAAAATATATGGTTCTATGCCTTTGTCACGTCAGTCGCGTACAGATCACGTATGTATCAGCGTGTATGTTTATCATGACTCTTTTTCGATATACAAGTCTTGTGCATTCGAAGATAATTGATGGTTCTCTGCACATATAGTGCTACTTCGAGTCACTGTAGCAAGGCTCATTATCTAATGTGATGCATTGTATCATATTCAAATGGCGACCATTAAACTTTCAAAAAGAGACCATTGTAAGGTGATTCATTGTATCTTCCATTAGCTAGTTTATAAGAGTGCGTTCTATTGTTTTCTGTGTATCCTCTAATTGGATTCTTGTAATTCAACCAACAAGAATCGATATGGAAATCTAATCTTCTACAATAAAACTTTTTATGGTATTTACCACATGGAAAGTTGACAGATATTTTTTCATGTTATTAACTTTTGAGGAAGTTGGGATTGTCAGTTATATTTATAGGATCATCAAAAGGGAGATCCATCAAACATGAATAACTTTTGGGCACAAAGTGGTAGGAATTTTGAGAATGGCTATGTAGATAATAACAATGCAAGAGCATGTATGTATTAAGAAAGAGGAATGTTTGCTCCAATCCCTAGGAGTTAGTGTCATCTATTGAAAGCCTTTAGTGCTCCGAGGTAGAGAGAACCAATCAAACCAAATCAGAAATCAAAAATCAAGTTGATATGATATCATCAACCTTAAGAAGCAAATCAACAACTGGGTTGAAAAACTGAGAAGAACAGCTTTGTGTGATTAATTAATGTCCATGAGTCAGCTCTACAACAACATTCTTAAACCAAAATGGAGAAGGGGTGAGCTTGATTGTGTAAGCCATACATAGAATTTGGTCATGCAAGAACGATAAATCCATGGTGGTTGTTGCATATAAACATCATTTTAACTCGTCACATGATCTTGGAGTCCCTTACTCATAGTACATACTCATTATTCAATGAATTTGATAAATATAGAACATATGCCATTCCTTTGGAGAGTCATGTCAGCCACTCCATATGTAAGTACACATATATGGCAATGCGACTCTAGTGTTCCTAGAAATACCACATAGAATGCGCGATCAACAATGTGTCTGATGGCACAAAAATTACAATACATACCTAGGCTTGTTGGCAATGTATTGTAACCATTTTGATAATGATCTCATGAGGAGCCATTCATTCAGTGTACATCCATGATTCTTATATGTAGGTGTTGCAAGGACAAATTTTTTAATCCAATGATAACCATGATTGTTGTTGGCTACGGCAGGTCCATGAGGTTGAACAAGTGTTCAAATGGACATCAGGATGTTTGTCTGTGACTGGTTACGTTGTTGTTTGCTAGCGGGTACCAAGAATTACTAACAAGCATTTTGAAAATGTTGCTCATGGTGATCAAGGTGGATGAGGACGATTTTCGACCAAGAAGATAGGGGAGAAGCCACAATTTTCTTGTAGTGGGGGCAAAGTATAGTTGCCCGATAAGGTTGAAGAACATAAAGATTGGTTTTTAGGTGAAAAATCTTGGGCTATGAAAAGAGACTTAAGTCAAGGGGAATGTCATCAATGGGCGTGGGGGCAACTTCCGAATATTAATCAAATAAAAAAGTTCTAATAAACACTTGAATAGAGTGAGGAGGAGTTTCAAAAATTTATAGGGAAACTCAAAATATATCAAAATTCTCAAGCAAATAATGTAAGTTCTCTACCCCTGAAGACTATGAAAGACATGCGACATGAGGAAAGAAGATTAAAGAGCTTATAGATACATTTCATGAGCGATATACTGATGGAGTCCCGATAGTATGCACCCAGGGTGGAGGATTAAAACCCTCCTCCCACGCACCTAAACACACGCAAATGGCGAAGATACAGAGAATAACAAATGTTTATACTTGTTAAATGAACTTTAAAAATTGAAGGACTACTTTACCCTTGGCATGTACTATAGAGTTCAGATGGTTTTCTATGTTATTTAATTGAAAAATTGAAGGTATGATTAGAAGAAAATGTTATTTGGAACTCCACTTAGCTTTATGAGCATAATCTGAAATTCCGAAGGGCACATGCGATGCAGATGATACTCAAGTAACAATAATATTGCATTTCGTGGGCATGAGGTGAACATGATATGGTCGCAAATCAGCATAAAAAAATAAAATAAATTTGTGTAGATAGGCTCTCTATAAAATTGTCAAGGGTTTTCAATGGAAAGTTGATCCATTTCGATATGATAACTAAGAGCATCTCCAATAGAGATATTAAAATCCACAAGTTAAAGATGCCACGTAGGCACTTTTGTCAGACATTAGCCCATTTTTAACAAGTGAAGTACCTTACCATGTCCAAGAACTCCAATGTACATACTAGTGCACACATGTTAACCACCTTTTTGCAACTGTTGGTTTTTATTTTTTATTTTTTTAAACAAATAAAATTGTCATTGTTTGCTATTGTTTGCAAAACTAACACATTAACAAACTGACGTGACTAGCCAAACTGCTACCCATAGTTAACACACATTAGCATCTCACACCCTTAACAAATCCACTAATTTGTCCATTGGAGTAAATTTATTGGTTAAATTTTAGCTTATGACGTTAACACGCCCACTAACTTGTCCATTCTAGATGCTCTAAGGGTACACTATTACTCAATTAGATTGGGATCCAATATTCCAATTAAGTAATTTATTTATTTATATATATGCTGACATTACAGGCTTCATGGGATATTCAATTTTAGATTTTTTTTAATGTTCTTCAAAACTATTTATTATTTTATTTTCCTACTGTAAAAATAAAATAAAAAATAAGGATGTTTTGATCTTTATACAATCGTACTTATGTAAAATTTTAAAAAATATATATATACATATATATGAGTTGCGTTATTACGACCCTTTTGCGACCCCCTTTGCGACACACCTTTTTGTCTTATATGGGCAAAAATGTTTGGAATGGGCTGATTTTTTGTGAGGATGATCTCTATGGTGAGGGGATCATCCTGGCAAAAAATCAGCCCATTCCAAAACTTCTAGACCGTCCGATTTTTGTTGAAAAATTATAGACCGTCCAATTTTTGTAAATCAATTTTGATGGGGTTAGAAGTTTTGGAATGGGATGATTTTTTGCCAGGATGATCCCCTCACCATAGAGATCATCCTCACAAAAAATCAGCTCATTCCAAACATTTTTGCCCTATAAGACAAAAAGGTGTGTCGCAAAGGGGGTCGCAAAGGGGGTCGTAATAACGTGACCCTATATATATATATATATATATATATATGGGCCAGGTTCAAAGGACAATCATTTCTACACACATATAGACAACATGTTTTGTCTTATATGGGTAAAAATATTTGGAATTGACTGATTTTTTGTGAGGATGATCTCTGTGATGAGGAGATCATCCTTGCCAAAAATCAGCTCATTATGAAACTTCTAGACCATCCAATTTTTGTTGAAAAATTATAGACCGTCCAATTTTTGTAAATCAATTTTGATGGGGTTACTAGTTTTGGAATGGGATGATTTTTTGCCAGGATGATCCCCTCATCACAGAGATCATCCTCACAAAAAATCAGTCCATTCCAAACATTTTTGCCCATATAAGACAAAACACGTTGTCCATATGTGTGTAGAAATGATTGTCCTTTGAACCTGACCCTATATATTATATATATATATATAATATATATATATATATTATATATATATATATATATATATATATTTTATATTTACAAAACTATCATTGCATAATAATTCATGCATCCTTATTTTTAAAATAATAAATATTTTTTAAAATCTTCAAGATTATGAAGGTTGCTGACGGCCCCCATGAAATGTTGGATCCCCCATTATATATATTATTGGATTTATTCATTCTATGTTCATCTTAATTTGTTGTCTAAAATTTTATATTTTGCAAAACTTTGCAAATTTACCATGTTTTACTAACACACGAAGCATGGTCTAATCTAAAAGCATAAACACTAATGAAATTGATGAAGGTTTTGAGGCTTAAATCTGTGATTGCGTCTCATTTTAATTCCATTTGAAATAGTCACAGTGCATTTGCATTAGACACCGTAATTTGACCACAGCTTGCAATTCAGCTATTTTGAAAGTTAGAAGTACATAAATCTTGGAGTTGAAGACAAGTTTTAACTTTTCTTTTTTACTCTTTCTTCAATTAAGATGACGGGAATTAAAAATCAAAGGCTTTTGGCAAGAGATTGAATATGAGGGCATTTTGATTATCCTCTTACCAAAGAATAAAGTCAAGAGGGTATGTCATCAGTTTGAAATTTCTTACGTGTATCTCGAATTTCAACCAAAACCTAGTGAGGTACCTCAAAAGTAACCCAAATATAGTTTACCTTAGAATTGAAGCATTTGAGACTTGGCTTCACTCATTGACTAAAGATTATTAGTGAGTTTAATAAATGATAACACGGTTTTGATGACCGATCGTGTGATTTGAAAACGATTGGTCATCGCATACCATTGAAATGTTAATTTCTCCTTAACCCCATGATGAAGGAATTGAAACTTCCAAACAAAAAGTATAAAAGGCAAAAGAGAAGTGGTCATCTTTCATCATTTGTGATTAAAAAAGAACCAAAGTGGGAGAAAGAAAGCTTCAAAGCAGGTAACAGTCATTTCAAGCTTACTTAAGTGAAAGATGATCAAACAATATCAAATTGGATTAAAGAAATGTAGCCTTAGTCAAGGTGAATGAGGGTGCAAGAATGCCAAATAATATTGTAAGACTTGCATTAATTTTCTTGGTCAAAATTTCAAACCAATTATCCTATAATACTCCGAATAAACCGATAACCTAATGGTATTAATTGAGTAGCCCTTAAGAAACCTAATCTTATAAATATCAATGCTGTATAATATGATAATCAACTTCATGTTCTTTTCATGGAATGAATCCTAACCATGCATTCCTTGCAAGTCAAGTGGGTTATGCCTAACTTTTAATTACTTAAAATAAGAAGAGCTTAAAGTATATACTAAGAGAACTCACCAACATGCACGGGTCATTTTTATTCGAATATGCCCTTGAATAACTATTGGTCATGAAAATACCATGGGTAATATAGTCTTTTTACTTCATGAAAATTTAGTATTATCTAATTTATAAGAATAATAATTTTTTGATGCCCCTCTCACATACGCTCCTTGATGTTGCATGTGCTAAAAACATATATGTATTTCTCGGGATACACAACTACACATATTGATGTGCAGTTGTGTATCCTGAAGAAAATCTTACGATCCTATCTCATGCCACGTCAAGGAACGTATGCTAAAGGGGTTGTTATAGAAAATCCCGACTCAATTCATAATAAAAATTTATGGAAAATTTTTATGGGGCTTTATAAGATAGTTGTAAGAAGTCCCTTTGCACATTAAATTGAAAACAAATACAAAGCTAATTTTAAAATTAGGCCAAATGGATGGATGATCATAAACTTAGAGACCAGGATGATCATCTTTAATTCTGAGGGACGATTTGTTGTATGGTTGAATCTTCAAACATGATACTCATGTGGGCTCTAAAATTGAGAGTGTAAACAGAGAGCATCGAAAGAACCCTCTTTGTATAAGACAGGTGGCGTTTTTAATTTATTTCATGCCCTTATATTTCCCTTAAAATTTAAAACACTTCCTTAAAAATGCCACGTGTAATCTAAGGGAGAGATTTTCTTCAAAATTTTGAAGCAGGTTGTCTGCTTCAAAGTTTTTCCGTGGGAGCATTGCGTTTGGTGGTCCATCGTTCAATGGTGAATCGCCGCTAAGTTGAACATCCGTGTAGAAAAATGAGTCTGTTCCAACATTGATAATTGTGTTCAAAGTTTGACTTAAATTAACGGCACAATATAATAATCACAATTTATAATATCATGTAAACCTTGCATAAGTATAAAAAATGAATGGGTGATTCAACTTTTCTAAAAATCTATTTTTTTTTTCTTCGTCTAAAGACCAATCACCTTCAATCTTTATGGTAATTTCAATCTATTCAACCCTTTCTACCTTGCTTTTATAGAAAATTTATATTTTTCTTCCCAAAATTCTATCATTTTATGTTTTATCAAATAACATATCTTGCCTTGAGATTTGATGGTTGAAAACTTAAAATAGATAAAATCTTAAGGTTAATGATGGGGTTAAAAATTCTATCAAAGATGTTGAAGTGGTATTGAGATTAAAAATATAGAATTTTAACTACTGATTTGAAGATGAGTGCATTTGAGGGTTTTTTTTTTTTCTTTTTCTTTTTCTTTTCGTTAATCCATTAAAAAGATTGAGGTCAACATAGGCATGCCATCAGTTACAAAGTGTTGTGATTTGTGGAGTCTAATAGTCCTAGTCAATAAGGATGTACTGTAAATCAAGTCACATTTTCACTTTTTTTTATGAGTATTTTCGAAATTTCATTATTATTATGTAAAATCCTAGTTAGGTTTTCTGGGGTATTTATATTTCTTGTATTTTGTGAAAGGGTGTAATTTTTAAATATGAGTTTTCTCTTAATAGTGGAATCGGTGTGATCTGTAGACGTATTTCAATTTTGAGGGAACCTCGTAAAATTCTATGTTTTTGTGCGTGATTTGTGTTTTGTTTTGTTTCTTTTCTTAGTTCGATTGTTCCTCTTTTTCTCAACATAAAGTACATGGGTATCTCTCTAATATTCACCAAAACGTATTTATTTGTATGTATCTGTGTGTGTTTGTTGTATTAGCATATGATGATTGGGTTTTGTTCTAACTATCTACCTCTATATAGAATACAAACAATTAGATAGATATGCTATATCACCATAAAACAATTCGATTCTTAGATAATCCACATTACTTTTGGTTTTATTATTATAAAAAATTCCCTTTTTACGTGGAAAAGATTTATATTAATAATTATGATATTACGTATGCAAAATTCATCTTAATCTGACTAAGAATTTAATTCAACACATATAAAACCCCCCCGCCACAACAAAAAAAAGAAAAAAAAAGAACTCGTTCAATAACCCATATATCTTAATTTGACTAAGAAATTGATTCAACACATATGAAGCTCCCCCACCACCACGAAAAAAAAAATGAACTCGCTATCCAATAGTCTCCCTTTGCTGGCATTTTAAATTTTTTTATCAAAAAGATTCTTGACTTTTATTTTTGACCACTTTTTGGTTGATAAGGTTGAATGATTTGTATCCACTTAAAGTGCTAATTTATTCTGTATCTTCAAATGGCTTACCATACAAAGCAACACTGGGACTAAGTCATATAGATCGACCCATTTTCCTTGAGTGCCACGAGACAGATTCTTATAATTTAATCGACCACTGATTTCTTTTCCTCATACATCGGTAAGCTTTTTCATAGATCAGCCTTATTGATAATTTCTAGGTGTCCCATTACATCATTTTTTATCATATGGGTTTGAAATCCTTCTCTAGACCTTTTCCTTTTGATCCCTTGATGCATAGATGCCCTGATTCAATGTCTAAAATCACCATTCAAAGACTATAATTCCGGTTATAGTTATAGAAATGACTCAGTCAACCGACTCGAAAGAGTATCACGTGGTACCAACCTAGTCGTTGGGTTGCAACCCAACCAGTGGTCCACTTTGCGTATCACATGACGTTATATTTTTTTTTTAAGATCCTTACTTTGAGTCATAAAATGAGTATTTGAACATAGTGACATGGAGGAATAAAATTCATATATTTGATTTGAAATCCTTGAGATAAGTTTTTCATGAAGATGACGATGATGATCCATGAGTGTTTAGCAAATTACTAGGTGGGCTGGGTCTATACGTATGGAAAATTGAAAATCATTGGCCTCTTAATAAATCTTATGGTAAAAATTTATGTAAATTATAGTATATGTTTTATTTAAAATATATAAAGATATCTATCTTAGTATAATAAATCGGATTTGATCTGAATCCAGTTCGATCTTGAGAAAGGTTAATTGTCAATTTTTATCCGACCAATCAAACCAATCGAATCTGATCCTTGTTGGATCGGACCCAGATTGACCCATCCAATCCAGACCAGATCCATCGACAGTCTTAGTGACTGTACTTTTTGTTTTATTTCCAACTCCAGTGCAAGTTGCTATTTTAATTTTTAAAGTCAAAAAAGTCGCTCAAATAGTACATCTGAATTTGTTGAAAATGTATAAATAATTCAGTGCCATGTGCGCATATAACAAACGTGGACAAAATGAGACTGTTGACTTTTTCTAAAATGACAGTTTGGATCATTATTTTGTTTTTTCTGCAATATAAATTTAATTTAAGCCTAACTGGACGACGAAACGTACGGCTGTACGTGCTAAGAGAACAGAACCGCAAATCTTTTCCTTTAGTATCTCGAAGAAAAAGATCTATGATTCTGTACCTTTACCACGTTAACCGTATATAGGCCGCGTATAATTTGCCACGTGGATTTATCACAGTTCTTAATTTAATTTTATAAAATTGTGAAAAATAGCCTTCAAGTTTTGAGGAGAAGAACTACGACAGATGGCGACTCCTTGCGTCATATGTCCTAACCATTTTTTTGCCTGACGACATCTCTTAACAAATTAGTGATGATAAATGCTTCAAATCAAGCACAAGTTGTTTCTTTGAGATCATATAACAAAAACCTTTATTATGTAGACATTATAGGGCAATGAGAAGGTTCTCACATTAGCAAACCATGATGAGAAAATAGTGTTGGAAGTTTTGCCCTAATGTATTTAATCCGCTATGTTTTATAGATGATAAAGAGTACTCTCTGATTAAGTATATACATACAGAGTTTATAATTGAGACTCTAGACTAATTTAATTATTGAATAAGCATGACTTTAAACAACGAATCACACATTCAAAAAAACCTATCAAAATCAAGTTTGGAAACATAAGGTGTGCGTCGTAAATGGTGGTCTAGTTTCATAAGATTAGAAAGCAATCCAAATATCTGATATTTGAATCTTTCCTTAGTCTTGAGGATATGTCTTTATCCAAAAATTCCTTGATAACATTTTCATTACTTGGGAAGGAGCCAACTTGCTAAGTTGGTTAAAATTTGAAAAGGTTGACATCATAACCTAGGTTTAAATTCGTCTTCACCTACTTATTAATTATCTTTTATCTATTTGTTTTTCAATATTTAGACTCATACCCAACTTTCATAGACATTCATGTCAGCCCGTCAAGGATGACGGGCCGACCTTACAACCGCCCAAAAGTATAGAAGAAAAAGAATTATGAATATATTGATTAAATTTAATTTCAAAAAAAAAAAAAAAATTTTGAAATGGACTTTTGCACACTATGTGTGTGTGTGTGGTCGGTCAAAGTATTTTAAAGTGACAATCATGCATGCGTAAGCTGTATATATTTTAAGGATCAAATCCAAATCTAATGTCGGTAAGGTCAGAGAAAGGTACATTTGGCATGTATATGTGTCCCTTAAAGATATTTCACTACAGTTGAAAAATTGTAAGGTAGCTGTGTGTGAAAAAAGTTATTTTATACATATATTTATGTAGAATCGAAAGAATTGGGCAACGCAAGTCATGATGTTGGGCTATAATGTCTTGAACTCAGTTAGTCACAATAAGTTTTTGGGTATAAAGTTTAACTAACTATTATAAAGAGACAAGTGGAAGAAAAATAAAATAAAACCGTATGTCATTATCCATTAGGTAGAGAACATCTCACACTAAGAATATAGGTCGGGTGAGGTCTACATGACACACTCCCATCTATATATATATATATATATTATTAAGTTGTGGATTACATTACTTTAAACCAGCACACTATCACTAGGTAATAAAAAAATAAAAAAATAGTTATATATTTTGTTCAAATTACTAAAACAATGGTATCCTTGTTTTTAATGTTTATGAAAAATGATCATATGTCTGATTTTGTAATTATTCTTTTTATAAAATCAATTATGATCATATTGAAACAATTTGATGAATCTACCACCATGCCTTTTGATTTGAGTATAGGTTGTTAGGAAGGGTAAATAAGTAAATAGCAAATATAATGGATTAATATATATGGTAAAAGAAATTACTAAATTGGATATAAGGAATTTTTTAGTAAATATTAAAATTTGATTAATTAAGTAATTTTTTGAAAAATACTTGGTTATTATCATAAAACACTCATAAAAATATAAAACCAACAATGTTATAAGGTGCAGAGCGAATTCTCTATAGTTTTTTTCTCCTGAAGTTCCATGTAGTGCAGTTACTTGATGGAGAAAGTGCCACTTGGAAAATGAGCCCTTAAGCAAATGATTTTTCTGTTGGATGAAAAATTCTAACTATTTCTTTCGTTGTAAGCTTTACCCAATCACCGAAATTGAATCTTATTTTGACATTTTCCTATTCGTAACCAATACTCTCCTTGGAAATCTATTTTATCTTGAACATTGTATCAAAGAATCAATTTATGAGAGAAAATTTCCTTTCACCAAAATTGAATCATATCTTGACATTTTCCCATCCGTAACCAATTCTCTCCTTAGAAATCTATTTTATCTAGAACATTGTATCAAAGAATCATTTTTTGAGAGAAAATTTCTAAGCAATTGCATCATACTTAGTTCTATTATCGCATTAATAAATTATCAAAATTGTACCATTACGGAAGTAAATAATAGAATTAAATACAATTGGTTGGAGATGAGTGAAATTCAAGAGGATTAGTTACAAGTGATTGAACTAATAAGGTTCCACCCCATTTGATGTGGTGAATTTTCTTTCCATTGTCGCAGGTCAACCCAAAAATAAATTTTGTTAAATCTTGACTTCTTCTATTTTATTTTTACCTACAAGTGACATCAACATTACATCATTTCAGTTACAACCACTATATGAACACAAAGACTTGGTCCCACACAAACTGGGTTAGATCAATTTTGTTCAACTTTCAAGGTTGAGATTTTCCTTATATTAACCAATCTAAGAAAAACCCAAATAGTCAAAGTGAAGACCATTAGCTTATTTGCAATTCTAATTAATAAAGATTAGTTGGTTGAAAGATATTCGAACTACATTTAATGATCCCTTTCCCTACATAAGCCTAGAAGCAGCTGAGAATGTTGAAATTAAACTTATTTAACATAATTTTAACTACATCAATTGGAATAAATAGTATATACTGTTTAAGAAAGTGATATTCATCTAGAAATATCTTTTAATTTTCGTTTGATTTGTTCATCGATTTGTTCAGAGCCCACCTTTAAATGTTTTTCTTTTACTTTGTAGCAACTTCAATGTTATGTTTGAGACGTTCGATCCATTATTTTTAGGGTTGTGATATTACCACACCATAAAAAGATGAATAATGTTGAAGTGACCTCAAAATTGTACCTCATATTGCAATTTCTTGGTGTGAAAGTGCATAGGAACCATAAAAAAAACATCTATCACTTCTACACACTTCCTCGTCTGGAAAGTGCGATAAGAGGTACAATCTTGAGGTCACTCCATCATGACTCATAATGTTATTAAGTCGCCTCATAAGTGAATGAATGCTGTAGTCATGAAATCCTATTTATTTGTGGTGTGATTTTATAACAAAATCACTTTGGGGTTTATTCCATTTTTATTTATTTTGATTTGGTTGTAAATATAAGTACAAGAATTTGCGTTAAATTTCAAGTGCCAACTAGATTAGTTAATTAAGTTTAAGGGTGAGATACCATAGACCTATCAATTCTCACCAACACCGAGTTAGTGATCATTTCATTAAAAATAACAAAATAGACTTAACGATCTAAAAAAACTAAAGACTAATGAAAAATTGACTTGAAAAAAGCTACTCGTAATTTACTCATTGACATATATTTGTGTACAGAACCATAGATCTTTTTTCTTATGTATCCCGAAAAAAAATGTCTATGATTATGTGCATATGCTAGGTCAACAAGTGAAATTCAAGTGATTTTTTTTAAGTCGATTTATTCATCGTTCAAAAATAAAACATGTGCATTAATCTTGTATCTATGATTTAAATAAAAATATTTTTGAAAAGGAAATCAATACTTTTATAGAATAATATATAGCTCCAAAATGGAGTAATGAACCTTGTAAATCTCTCTCGTAATTTTATTTTGTGTGTGTGTGTGTGTATGATTGTATATAACAAGGGTAGATTATGGTTCTAATGCACATCCCAAAGCATTGGTAATAACCCAAGGAAAACACATCTGAGGAAACTATACATCCTAGTTTCATTAATCGTGATTAAGGATTCAACACTAAGTAATCGCCTTTAAGTCTGGCCATATCAATCGACAACCTTTGTTAAAACTGATACATAAGGTGCCACCTTAACTAATGCCAATGCTCCATGTAAAATCTCAATGTGCCATGTCACATCCACATCAACATCTACAAAAACTACCACTTTAAATAAAAGAAAATAAATCAAGAAAAGTCAGCTGGGGTTTGACTAGTAATGCTGAGGTTATCCTCAATTGAATTTTCAAATGTATTGATCAAAGAAATACATGAGGTGCATGGCCTAATAATCATTTCTTAAAATACAGGCAGAAGGGCACAAGCCTCTTTATTTGACCCCTCCAGTTCATATACATCCCTAAAAGCTAATTCCCGTAATAAAGACAAAGTCAGAAGGTGTGAACCCCTTTTGTACCTTTGTACCCAACTTCCTCTTTCCTTCCTACGATTTCCCACCACCACCTTAAAAACAGAAAAACCATGTATTCTATTTTCTTTTTTTTCTTTTTTAATTTACATAATTAGACCCAATTAAGCAACTCAAAAGACCCTAACACACATATGAGTCATGATGGGGAAGGGAAAAAAAAAAAAAAGCTAAGCCCATTTATGAGTCATAATAATCTGATACCTCATCAGAGAATCGTAAATCATTTGTCTCGGGGAAACACAAGAAAAGATTTATGATTCTATATATCTCAAGGCAAATGATTTACGACTCTATGATGGGGGTGTATGTGAGGGAGAGAGGGAGGGAGGGGGTAAGAAAATCATTATTCTACTTATATTTGCTAATATTTCTTTATTAGGTTTAGTCATGCATAAGCCTATGGTTATTTTAATTAAGATACTAAATGACTTCTAAAGAAATCTTTAGTAAACATGGTTTCAATTTTAGATTTGACATCTCGTCTCTTCCATGGATGAGATCAAGTTGTCTTGGATGAGTCAACTCGTTTCAAATGATATAAATCTTTTAACTCAATTTATAATTATTTACTTATGTATATTTATATGAAAATAATTATAATTTTTTATATTATAATATAAGGTTATTTAGAAGTTGTTTAAACATAAAACCATATTTTATTTAGATAATTTAGATTTAAATTATAAAAAATAATTATTTTAATTAAAATATATAAAATCCCAGTTAACTCGGCCAATTCATCTCGTTTATCTCATAAGATTCCACACACTTGAGACGCCTTGTCTATCCATGTTGTTCATGGACGATACCAAGATGACTCAGGCGAGTTATCTCGGTCTTGGACGAGATTTAAAAGCGTGTTAATAACCCATGCTTAATTAGTATAAAACAAATCTTAAGAGTGTGAGCGGGAGAGAGAGAGGGGACCCACTTTCCGAGAAATAGAGAGAGAGAGAGGACCCACTTTCTGAGAAATTGCTGCCTTATTTTGAAAACTTATTCAGCTTTTGGACTTTGTAGGGAACACACACGTTTTGATCTGGAGTCTCTTGTATAAATAGACATTGATTGTCTTTAAAAAGATCTTGAGTTTTAGTATCTCATTTGAAAGAGTGAGAACTTTATTCCAACTTTCAATTGAGATTAAAAATGGTGAGAGCTCCTTGTTGTGAGAAGATGGGATTAAAGAAAGGACCATGGACTCCCGAAGAAGATCGCATTTTGATCAATTATATTCGGCTTTACGGCCATGGAAATTGGCGCGCTCTCCCTAAACAAGCTGGTAATTACAACATCTCAATTGGGTATTTGCATGAACATCTAAAGGACTCGGCGATATGGATTAGTTTTTGGTTAGATTCAATTTTGAAAAGAAAAAAAAAAACCCACCAATAGAGCTATATGGATTAAAGAATCTTTATATTCAATTTCGACCTTTTACCATTAATTTCTTTTTTAATCTTTTTGATGGATATCATCACATTATTTTGATAGGTTTTAAAACTCGTTTACATGAGATCAAAAGAAAGAGATTATACATTTAATTTGTATAATTAATAATCCATTTTGTTTCCTATTCAGGTTTATTGAGGTGTGGGAAGAGTTGCAGACTCCGGTGGACGAACTACTTAAGACCAGATATTAAGAGAGGGAACTTTAGCCGAGAAGAAGAGGAAACTATCATCCAATTACATGAAATGCTTGGCAATAGGTGTGTTTTGATCGATACCCACTTTGTAGAATCCAAGATTTTAGAATCTATGAACATTAATCCTAAAATTTCGATGATGTACTAATCACTTTGAAGCTTTGTTCAGTATAAAATTGGCTATTCTAGAGCCAAAAAACACTGTTTCATTGATTATTTTTTGAAGTTTTGCCACAAAACCGACCACTAGCTACTACAATACTGTTAAACAACAAGATTAATACTTGAAGTATTTCAAATTTCTTACAAATCTTTGTTCTAATTTTCCAGATGGTCTGCCATAGCAGCAAGATTACCTGGTCGAACCGACAATGAGATTAAGAATGTTTGGCATACCCACTTGAAGAAGAGACTCAAACAATATCAAGCCACCAAAGAGAAGAAAAACGTGGAATTATCAAAATGTGAAGCCAACACTATAAGAGAAACAGAACCTATAAATTTCCCAACCCAATCAAGAATTGACAATCCGGGCTATGTTCAACAATCATCCCCACAAGAAAGTTCAAGTAACGTCTCGTCTGGCACCGACTCATCCTCCTCAATCGTAACGGGCCAAAGCCATGACATGGGCACCAAGGAAGACTACACGGTCTCATCGGAGAATTTCTTCGAAATCGATGAAACTTTCTGGACGGATATTGACACATCAGGGTATTTTCCGACTGACCCACAACTTCAAAGTCCTTTATCTCCGGTTTGTATGACATATAGTTCTTCGAACGTCGGCGATGGCTTGGATTTTTGGTACAATCTCTTGGTAGAGGCAGGGGAATTACCAAAAATTTGATGGAATTTTGAGTTGGTTTTTTAGAAATTTAGTTTTCAACCTTTAGAAAAGAAAAGAAGAAACAAAAGTAGTATTTGGAGGTGGTGAAGGGGAGATTTTTTTGTTTTCTTTTTAAATTTTTTGTATAGAGAGGGTTTGCAACCTTGCATGGAAAGTAGGGAGATGACATTGACACAGATTCAAAAATACTAACAACAGAAGAAGAAAAGAAAAAAAGTAAGACAACATGAAGTTGGCATGTTAATAATCTGTAATCTCAACCCTTCAAATCTCCAATGAACTAATTATCATTTACATTAGATTAAGCTCTTCTGTAATTTTATTAGGATTTTAATGTCAATTTTAAATTGAACTTATATGATATTTCCTTTTGTGATTTGGTATGATTAAATAGCTAATTGTTAGACAAATAATCCTTGTAATATTAAAATAATTATTTCAAAAATTTCCTAAATGAACAATATTTATTTATTTTAACCATTGTAAATGTTTGGTTAGATGTCTTAAAATAAATTCCTGGTGAGCACTATTCATCAAATGCCAACTTGACGGTCATCAAATACTATCCTTAAACTATGCTGTTGGATGGGAAGAAAAACACAGATTCCTTGAAATCAATACATGTTTTTTAGGGATCATCCTTTGGGAATCCCTATGAAATATACTTCCATCTAAGCCACTAGTTTGAAGGAAAGCCATAAATATTATTTGAGGTTAGTATTTTTCTTCTATTGAAGTATTAAAAATGAGGAAGGAAAAGAAAGAAAAAAAAAAGATATAAATTTCACCATCAAAGAGCAAGAAATTTTTTTTTAAGCTGATACCAATTAAGCTTAGTTGATAAAGTCTCTGGATGATACCATCATCCAAGTTATTGATCTCATTAAAAATAGATTTATCTGATGATAAAATATATAAAAAAAATTAGTCAAAAGAGATTGGTTCATGTGCTTGAAATGTTCCAAGGGTTCAGTCTCATTCAAGAAGGTATAAGGGTATCTTTTCATATTCAAAATAAACATAAAAATAAAAAAAAGGATTTTAAAATAGAGAAATTATATTGGCACCCTAACTTTTTCTTATTACACCCCAATTACTTAAATTATTTATCACATCCCAACTAAAAATTAACACACGCAATTTAAAATAGGAATTGACATTTCCACATCAAAATTTTCCTCATGGTACTTGCACAAGATTAAAATGAGTTACAAATTGCCACGACAATAACCCTCCGAAAAAAACAAGTTGAAATCAAAGACAAATCCTCTACTTTGACCTCTTGATGTTGATCTCGTGCTCTTCCTACTCCTTCGATATCTCTCCGTCCTATTACTTTTTGACTTGAATAATGTTGAATCATAGATGCTTTTCATCGAGATATGAGTAAAAAAGCATCCATGATTCGTATTCACTTTCACATCAAGATGTACAATATGAGGTACAATCTTGAGGTCATTCGAGCACGACTCTCTTGACTTTTATATTTAGTTGAGGTGTAATAAGTAAAAGTTGGAGTGTCAATAAAAGTTCTCTTAAATTAAGTGATTTGTGTATTTGGCCAAGCACGTTCACTTGACTGGACGGTGGTTTTGTACCTTTCCTCTCTCCATGTAGTAGAAGTCCCACTGAGTTGATGTTCTTCTCTAGTGGCTATAGGCGGCGAATTACTCGGGTCGTTGCCTATCCAAAATATAGAAAAAGAAAAGAAAATGGTGGGTATTTTGCCACATTCTCAATTCTTGGAATTAAGGTAAGATTATTATTATCATTATTGAATTCAAGGTCAATTTTACTCATTGCACCTTTAAATTTCAACTTACCCATGATGATGATGATGAGACCGACTTATTTTTTATGGTACCAAAGTATAAGTAAACTCGACTCGAATCGAGCTTAGTCAAGTTCATGATTCATCTGTTGACTCAGATGAGTCAAATAAAATTAAATAAATTTATAAATATTTAACAAAACAAGGTTTTAGCATTTTATAATAGTAAGAATATTTTTTTGTTATGTAGGAAAATGTTAAATGTAACTGTGTAATTCAGTAGAGTTTATAATCCAACTTGGTGAATTTTCGAGCTGACTTAACTAAATTGATTCGTTGACTTGATGACTTGCTGATTCAACTTGATGAGTGGGTCCCATTGAACACTAAGATCAAGTCACACAAAAATCCAAAAAAATAATAATAATAATTAAGGAATTAGGCAATTTTTTCTTTACGTTACTTCCTAAAAATCCATCAATTTTTCTTATTGATTAAAAATCCATCAGTTTCAAACTCGGTAAATCATTCTGAAAGACCTAAGATTTTGTGAAGTTTCCAAACACAAATTCAAAGGAGTTGAGGCTGACAATCTTCACCTCTCCTTTGCACACTCACTCTAGTAAAGAAATCGATCTACCAACATTAAGAAAAATAGAGATGCAAATCATACAAAGAAAACATAGAGATTTACTTGATTTCATCGAGATTGAGGTATGTCCATGGATCCGAACAGTTTCACCCATTCTCAAATAAAGAAATATAATACCCCAAGAAATGTAATTAGGGTTTTAAATTGTAGAATGATTAACAATACTCCTTGCAAATCAGTATTTTAAGCTCCACAAACGATAACAACCCTCAATGGCCCGACTTTAATAACCATTATATTTGAGTAATTTTTTTTTTTAATAGGCCCTACGAGCATGTCTTACCATTAACGTGAAATAGGGCTAAATTCGACGTAATGTAGAAAAGAGTTACGTCGAATCTACCCATTTTTTCATGTAGTGTAGATGGACTATAAGCCCAGAGTGGGAATTGCTCTAATCCAATGGCTAGAATTCACAAATGAAGCTTATTTGTCATTTGTAGGTCCACTAAGGGGAGTACCTAAATGATCCCTAGTCTTTGATTAGATTTATCATGTAGAGAGTCTCTTAGATTCAGCAGTTTTTTAACAAGGAAAAAGGCATCAGTATCTCTCAAGAGGGTCTCGTTCGGCACCCAACTGAGAGGGGAAATGTTCAGCACCCAACCATTTGCCCAACATGTTTTGTCCTACATGGGTTAGAATTTTTGGAATGGACTGATTTTTGGTGAGGATGATCTCTACGATTAAAAGATCATCCTCACCAAAAATCAGCCCATTTCAAAACTTCTAACCCCATGTTTACAAGTTGAAAACTCGTGAACCGTCCATTTTTTGTAAATCATCTGTGATGGGGTTAGAAGTTTTGGAATAGACTGATTTCTGGTGAGGTGAGGAGATCATCCTCACCAAAAATCAGCCCATTTCAAAACTTCTAACCCCATGTTTACAAGTTGAAAACTCGTGAACTGTCCATTTTTTGTAAATCATCTGTGATGGGGTTAGAAGTTTTGGAATAGACTGATTTCTGGTGAGGTGAGGAGATCATCCTCACCAAAAATCAGTTCATTCCAAAACTTCTAACCCATGTAGGACAAAACATTGGGCAAATGGTTGGGTGCTAAACATTTCCCCTCTCAAGAAGTCAAAAATCACAAGTCATTTTTTGCAAAGCAAAGAAAAACAAAACTTGAAAACTGCCAATATCTAAAAATTACTAAATTGTAAATTTGGAACTCTCAAAATGATATCTCAATTGGCAAATAGAGATTCCCATTAATTGAATCATCTCTAGTCTCATTGTTAACTTTTCAAATTAATATTATAATAATCATTATGATAATTCCTCGCAAAAACTACATTGGTTGAATCTAAGGTGTGCGAATGGATTAATACTTGTTGTTTCGACCTTGTTTCTTCTTAACGAAACGCCTTAGGAATTTATCATGACCCATTCAAAAGTTGGGTATTTTTTAATTTACCAGATCAATTTTTTTTTTGTAAATTTAAATAATTTAAGACTTTAATTCATTTGTTTCTTTACACAACCACCCTTAATCAAATTCAAAATTTATTTAAATAGCAGGATTATCATCAAGTGAATTTTCCTTCAAAATTGATTTAGCATTGTCTAGGCCTTTTTAAAAGGAGGACCCAATGCATTCGATTGGTGTAGGAAAATCAATGTCAAATCATCATATTACACGTGAAAAATGGATGTCGATGAAAAATTGGTTTAAAATCCAACTATATATGGTCAATGTGAACGATTTGACTTAAATATTCTCATCCCACAAGAAAATTATTTTCCTTGTAGAATAAGAAAATGAGTTTACTTTATAGTCAATAAATGACATTTTTCTAATAAATCAATTTCTCGTAAAATAGTGAATCAAACGTTTATGGTGAGCAAAGAAAGCACTAAGATACATTTAGTCTTTTAAGTGTCCTCCTAATTAAAATATCTTAGTCAAATTCCACCACTTGTTCTTCAAGATAAACATGATTTCCTGTGTAAATTAAAATTCATTCTATTATGCCAAAGGATAGCTAGTGGGGTAACTATAGGGTTGAGGTTTAGACCTTTTTGGTTCGACTTTTAGGGAAAAAAATAGTTGAATATCATTGGTCACACCACCTTCTTCTGATCATAAACTATTAGTTCTATGACTTGAGAGACAATAATGTACTCACGTGGGTGAAAATTCATGCTTTGTGGATGAGTGCATAAATGCACCACACCACATGTGATGTCGATGAACCTTTCTTTTTTGAATAATGTTGATTCCCATACATTTTCAAGTTTGGATGTACTATATGATGTCCAATCTTGAGGTCACTACAGCACGACTTCTTTTTTTGTCATTTTATTCCAAACGAAAAGCATGTTGGAAGCATGTGGGGGAAATAGAAGTTCTATAAAACTATATATATAGGGTGACACAGTAGTTACTGTGATTCTCACAATTTTGACGTGGACATGCATACATAACTGTAAATGGTTTTTACTCGTATCACAAGGAAACACATCTATGATTATGTGCACATCCTACGTTAGACTTGTGAGAATTGCAATAAATGCTTTTTGTCGTTTCAGCATTTTCCATTTTTAAAATTCTTAAAATTTTGTGTTTTACATCCCCATAGCACCTTATCACGTTTTAAATTGGGTGTCCACATGGAGATATGGTTCATATAAGTACTCCTTGACTCCTTCGATCCATGAATCGGGTCAAATCAGATCATTATGGTCAAACAAAACTCAATTGGTACCATCTAGATCCGAGAAACCAATTGTGAAACCCAAGGTTGAAAATGCCCGGTCGGCACACACTTTTGGGCCCACTTATCCCTTAAAAGTTTTAGCCTACCACCACTGATGATGGACTATTTTTTCCTCAAAGATGCACTGAAAATTAAATAATTTTCAAAATAATAGATTATTAATTTTAATTACCAAAACCGTAAATTATCTTTTTTGAAAGAGTTGTGTTAAGCCGATTCGATAAAAGATATTCAAATAAACTCAACTGACGTGGAATGTGCAGATAACCTTATATTCCTCCATGTCAGTTGAGTGTTTTTGAATATTTTACTTTAGTATTATTATTTTCGGTATTAAAACATTTGGTTAAAGTGAGACAAAATTACTGCTCTATTTTACACAAAATTAAAAATGGAAAAAACTATAAAATAGAAGAAAAAAATCCACTTTAACCATAATTTTTAAATTCGAAAAATGGTAATTTCCCATTTTTGGAATTAAAATGAATAGTCTACTGTTTTGGAAATTTTTCTCTACCCTTTTGAAAATTTCCCCTAAAAAAACCAGTCTAAATTGAGTTGAACATTTTTCATTTTTTATATTGACTTGAAAACCTAAAATTTGTAACACCATGGGTCTGACCCTCGATTAAGTCTACTACTATAAAGTATAAATCACTCTATTTGATGATTTTGCAAAATGCTAAACCGCACTAATTTGGTTATTTTAGTCATAGTTAGGCTTCGCTTGGATTGCCTGAACCATTGTGGACTGGGTTTGTGTATAGTGGTACTATATACGCTCGTTTATTTATCAAACCATATTAGGCTGGGCGTGGTTAACTAATTTGGTTATTTTAATCATAGTTAGGTGATGTTTGTTAAATTGAAAAAAATAAGTGTTGAATAGCATTAAGCGCTGAATTTAAGTGCTGAAAAAGTTATTTGTTTAGATGTTGAATCATGTTTGTTACACATTGCTGAAACTAGTAAATTGTCTTTGTTACCCTTACAATCATATTATACATTGTTTGCATGTTTCAAATGCTTATTTATTATCAAACACAATAAAATATATTATTTCTTACAAAATTAAAATACAATTTATTTTTTAATAATAAATAATACTCAAATCTTCAATTTATAAATAATAATTTCTATTTATAAAAGCCCACAAATTTCAAATTAAAAATAATAATGTCATACAAGTCATCAAAATTTGAAATCAACTTTAAAATAACTTAATTTTGGATGAATAATTTTCGATGGAAATGAAGGATGTGTAATTATAAAAACACCCTATGAATTAATAAGGGCAACCCACACTATAGCCATTTTTTGTTTTGTTTTATATGGGTTAAAGTTTTTGAAATGAGCAAATTTTTAGTGAGGATGGTCTATATGGTCTAGAGATCATCCTCACAAAAAATCAGTCTATTTTGAAATTTCAAACTCGTCAAAAATAATTTTCAAAAAAAAAAAAATGGACAATTTACGGTTCTTGAACTTGTTTTGACAGGATAGAAGTTTCAAGGTGTGCTGATTTTTTGTGAGTATGATCTCCTCACTGTAGAGATCATCCTCACCAAAAATCAACTCATTCCAAAACTTTTAACCGATATAAGACAAAATAATTTAGCTATGGTGTGGGTTTATTAATTTGTGGGGTGTTTATATACTTATCCATGGGATATATAAGAGGTAATATCCTTTTAAGAATAAGGGCATACTTGTCCATGCTCAAAAAAATAAAGGGCATACTTGTCTGTGTTGAAAAAAGTGAAGTGCTTACCGCTTCAGCACTTTTTTTCAGCATTAAAAAAGTGCTGAATTTTTTTCCCTTATTTTTAACAATAAGCACTGAAAAATAGTGCAAACAAACACCGCCTTAAGCTTCTCTTTCTCCTGGATTAACCTGAACAATTGTGGACGGGGTTGTTATAGTGTTTTAAAGGCCCGTTTACAATAGAATTTATTTATAATATATTCTTGTGATATTACATTATGGGAAAAATTGTGGGTTTTGTGGACTGGGCTTGGATACATGTTCTTATTTGGTCCGGCCTGGCTCGGCTCTTAGATTCATCAGGCTTTAATTCGGATTTTGAAGCCCATTTAGTACCAGACCATTTATAGACTGACTCATTGATAGCCCAAGGATCATGGTAAGAGTGCAATTGCCTCTGCAGCCGTGAAATATCAGATCATGGTTTTGGATGCCACAAAGTGGGCCCAAGGACCCTTAGTAAGGGTAAAATGCTTGTAACTTAGTAAGGCTAGCCTGAGGTCCGCCTACTTTTCATTAATACCCTCGTCAAATTACTTTCCACACCCACCATCTTCTCCACAGCCCATCAAAAAAAAAAAAAATCCATTTCTCCTCCTTCTCATCCTATTTCTTCTTCTTCTTGTTGAATTTGAAGAAGAAGAATAAAAAATTAAAGGAGAGAGAGATAAATGATGGAGAAGAAAGAGAGAAGGGATAGGGGGTGTATGAAAAAGAGTAAAAATGTAATTTTATTTTTTATTTTTCTATATTTTGTTTTAAACCAGTGGGCGCGGAAAGCCTATTTGGTGTACGTCCCCAATTATAATCCCACCTCAGGTCCTCGTCTCGGAAAGATTTATACATCTTTCCTTAAAAGTTAAAAATTAAAAAATTCTCAACCGATACAATCGCAAATCCGAATATGGTGACTGCTCCAGTTAAAATTTTCTTTATTATTGAGGGTATAAATCTAAAGAATCAAATATTAGCGTTTATGTTTTTTTTTTTCCTCGAGTATCTTATACATAGATGGATTTTACTGAGTAAAATTTTCTTGTCTTTTTTTTTTTCCATTAATAAGATCATGAATTTGATCCACAATTAGGGCTTTTTATTGAGGGTTTCAATCTGAAGAATCAAAGATTAGGGTTTATGTTTTTTTATCTCCTTCTATAAGTATCTTAAAACATATTTTGGATTTTACAGGGTCGTTTAAGTCTAGAAAGGATCGTCAAAAACAAAAAGAATTAGAAGAAGCACCTAAAGCTGGTCTTGAACCAGCCGAGATTGATGAAGATGGAAACGAAATCAAACCTCACATTCCTCAATATATGTCATCAGCACCTTGGTATCTCAATCCAGAGAAACCTGTAAGAATCTTTTATTTTTTATTTTTTATTGCAAATATACTTCATGTTAATTAGATGTTTATTTTGTTAAATAGAGTTAAAAACATCAAAGGAAACGGAAGTCTGATCGAAATTCCACAAAAGCTTAGTACAGCAGAGGTTCTAAAACTTTCCAGGCTGATAAATATAGGAATGGTTCATGCGAAAAAGTAAGGTTTTTTTTTTTTTTCACATTTTTATTTGTGTATCTGCTAATGTAGTAACCATGGTCGCCAAATTCGTTGACTTATTGAGAAAGTCATGATTAAATAGGCGGCATTTTCCTTTGCTGGATAAAATCACGATTAAATCGTGACTTTTAATTAAGTTGCACATTTTTTGAATTTGTAAAGTGCACGATAGTCACTACTTAAGTTATTTAAATATATATATATATATAGGGAAATGTTCAGCACCCTAAGTTTTACCACACACTTTAACAAACGTTTTTTGTCCTACATGGGTTAGAAGTTTTGGAATGAGCTGATTTTTGGTGAGGATGATCTCTATGATTAGAAGATCATCCTCCCCAAAAATCAGCCCATTCCGAAATGTTTAGCCCCATGTTTACACGTTGAAAAATCGTGGACCGTCCATTTTTTGTAAATCAATTTTGATGGGGTTAGAAGTTTTGGAATGAGCTGATTTTTGGTGAGGATGATCTCCTCACCATAGAGATCATCCTCACCAAAAATCAGCTCATTCCGAAACTTCTAACCCATGTAAGACAAAACGCGTTTGTTAAAGTATGTGGTAAAACTAAGGGTGGCGAACGGGACCCATATATATATATATATATATATATATATATGGGTCCCGTTCGCCACCCTTAGTTTTACCACATACTTTAACAAACGCGTTTTGTCTTACATGGGTTAGAAGTTTCGGAATGAGCTGATTTTTGGTGAGGATGATCTCTATGGTGAGGAGATCATCCTCACCAAAAATCAGCTCATTCCAAAACTTCTAACCCCATCAAAATTGATTTACAAAAATGGACGGTCCACGATTTTTCAACGTGTAAACATGGGGCTAAACATTTCGGAATGGGCTGATTTTTGGGGAGGATGATCTTCTAATCATAGAGATCATCCTCACCAAAAATCAGCTCATTCCAAAACTTCTAACCCATGTAGGACAAAAAACGTTTGTTAAAGTGTGTGGTAAAACTTAGGGTGCTGAACATTTCCCATAGGACAAAAAACGTTTGTTAAAGTGTGTGGTAAAACTTAGGGTGCTGAACATTTCCCATATATATATATGGGGGGCGTTCAATGGCCAACTTTTTAGCAAACTTTTTGCCAAAACATTTTTCAAAACATGAGTTAGAGGTTTTGGAATGGGCTGATTTTTGGTGAGGATGATCTCTACGGTGAGGAGATCATCATCACCAAAAATCAGCCCATTCCAAAACTTCTAACCCCATCAAAAACAGTTTACAAAAATGGACGGTCCACGATTTTTCAACTGGTAAACATGGGTTAGAAGTTTTGGAATGGGCTGATTTTTGGTGAGGATGATCTACTCACCGTAGAGATCATCCTCACCAAAAATCAGCCCATTCCAAAACCTCTAACCTATGTTTTGAAAAATGTTTTGCCAAAAAGTTTGCTAAAAAGTTTGCCCTTGAACGCTACCCTATATATATATATATATATATATATATATATAATATATATATATATATATATATTATATATATATATAATTGAACAATCTAAACCCTAAATGGCTAAATCCATTGTATCGTGTGTTGATGAATCGTGTATGAATGGTATGAGTATGAGATTTGATGATTTATTATTGTAGTTTTACATGAGATTTGATGCTTTAATATGCCTTGATATTACGGTGGTTAACTTTTATCGATGTCATGATGTCAATCAGGAGCAAAGCCAGGACTTTGTCCGTGTGAGGGAAAAAAAAGGTGGGGACAATTAAGAGTGAAAAAAAAAATTGTGAGGGCAACAAAGAGTGGAAAAAAAATTGTGGGGGCAATAATGGCAAATTTATTTATACACCGATAAGATCTGTTGTAATAGCTCACTAATCCATAGACTTTGAAAATTCTTGTGGGGCAAGTGCCCTCACTCTAAATCCACCCCTAATGTCAACGGCTAGACACTTTTTAGTATGCACAATATTATTGTGTTGAAACATGTTATCATATTCATGTGTAAATATTTAGTAGAGTTGTATTGCTCTAAAGGTATTATTGAAAATTGCAAAAAATTGCCTAAAAGTACAATATATATTTGTACTTTTTTAGTTTTTAATATTATTTCTCATTTTCTCTATTTTTTTCTTGGACTTTCCAAATTTTGTCCTATTTTTTCGAAATTCCCCTTGCCGAATTATTCTCAGTTCGGTTCTATACACGCTTTGAATCGAGAAACAACCCGAATTGATTGGTTTTCCATTTCTTAACCCGGACCAAACCAACCCAAAGCCATCAGTTCGGTTCTTGATTTGAACTGGACCAAGTTGCACCCCTACTTTAGAGAACTTTTGAATGATATAAAAAATTTGGTTTCTCAAATATGATTTGCTAGATTTTTCATGTGAAGTGTAATTCTTAATTTCTAAATGCATTTATGCCATCTTGAGTCAGCCCTGATAATCGTATTGCTGTGTACTTTATCATACAGAGAAGCCTTCGTCAATGGAGGAGAAAAATGTTGATACATGGGGAAGTGATATGCTTTAGGAATTGATTCTTAATCAGATAAAACTTGCTGAAGCACTTAAACAGGTGAACATGCATGGGACATGTGCCTGTTTCTTTTAGTATTGTTTTTATTATTGCTTAAGCCTTTAACAGCTTAGACTGAAAACTTTCATATGTACAGGAGGATGAAAGAAACAAATAAGAGAGTTATGAAAAGTAGCGGAGACACAATGTGTGAAGGAATGATGAGGTATGTTCTTCATTCTTTATTGCTTAAGAAAGCCAAACTAAGGCAGTTTTTGTTTGTACTATTTTTCAGCGTTTATTGTTGAAAATAAGTGAAAAAAATTCAGCACTATTTTGATGCTAAAAAAAAGTGTTGAAGCGGTAAGCGCTTCGTTTTTTTTCGACACGGACAAGTATGCCCTTCGTTTTTTTGAGTATGGACAAGTATGCCTTTATTCTTAAATGGATATTACCACTTATATCCCATGGATAAGTATATAAGCACCCAACAAATTAATAAACCCACACCATGACTAAATTATTTTGTCTTATATGGGTTTAAAGTTTTGGAATGAGTTGATTTTTGGTGAGGATGATCTCCTCATTAATATATAAGCACCCCACAAATTAATAAACCCATACCATGGCTAAATTATTTTGTCTTATATGAGTTAAAAGTTTTGGAATAAGTTGATTTTTGATGAGAATGATCTCTATAATGAGGAGATCATCCTTACCAATAATCAGTACATCCTGAAACTTCTAACCTTATCAAAACAAGATCAAGAATCGTGAATCGTCCTTGTTTTTTTTTAAATTTATTTTTGACGAGTTAGAAGTTTCAAAATGGATTGATTTTTAGTGAGGATGATCTCTAGATCATATAAACCATCCTCACTAAAAATTTGCTCATTCCAAAAATTTTAACCCATATGAAACAAAAAAAAAGTTGGTTATGGTATGAGTTACCCTTATTAATTCATAGGGTGCTTTTATAATTACACATCCTTCATTTCCATCGAAAATTATTCATCCAAAATTAAGTTCTTTTAATGTTGATTTCAAATTTTGGTGACTTGTACGACATTATTATTTTTAATTTGAAATTTGTGGGCTTTTATAAATAAAAATTATTATTTATAAATTGAATATTTGAGTATTATTTATTATTTAAAATGAATTGTATTTTAATTTTATAATAAATAAAATATTTTATTGTGTTTGATAAGAAATAAACATTTGAAATATGTAAACAATGTATAATATGATTGTAAGGGTAACAAAGACAATTTACCAGCTTCACTAATGTGTAACAAACATGATTTAGCATCTAAACAAACAACTTTTTCAATACTTAAATTCAGCGCTTATAAGTTTCAACGCTTAATACTATTCAGCACTTATTTTTTTCAATTTAACAAACAGCACCTAAATGAGATGCAAGTATTGAATTGTTTCTAGGGCCACTTTCGGAGTATATAAGGTCACTGCCGAGGATATGGAGGCATATATAGATGAAGAAGATCCATCACGACGATCCAATGAAGGATGTCCGGCACTAGTATTGTACCACGCTTCTTCTATGCAGGTACTCCTCCATAATCAAGAACAATAAATGAAATTCCAACATTCTTAGTCCACGTCCGCCTTACTTTTGAGTCTTACCAATTTTTTTCTCTTCTTTGTTTGATATAATGATCATTTAGACTTTAGAGTAGGGAATGTGAGACGAGTGTGCATATGAAATATAAAATCCTTGATGTCTAAAAGTTTAAAATTGACAGGTAATATGCTTGTCTTTCCACCTATTTAAAAGTAAATTTTATTGCTTCTATCTAATTTTTTTTTTTAATTATCCAGAAAAATAAAAATATTTAACTATTGTTTTCTTGATGTTCTTAGTTGTAACGTCTAAAGCGTAAGAAATGTCAATTGGGCCCGTTAACCTGTCTTGGCCTGGCTGAAAGAACGAGGTTTAGCAACTTAATCTTGAGCCCACAAAGGTAAGGTTGGACTAAAAAATATCCGACACAAATTCCAGACCGGGTTAGTACCTAAGTGCCCAGCCCATTAGACTTACAGCTAAAAATTTCCTACTCATTAAATTCTTTCAAGAGACACTATTGACAAATCCTGATTTTTAAGGTTTACCACTTCCCCCAACTCTCATTTTTCTGCACCAACTATTTAGCTATTAATGTACTCACCATCTCTCTATTAAAACCTTAATGTAATGTAATACCATATATGGTAGCATAATATTTTACGGATTTTGAACGGATTACATATATTGTGCAAATCAAGGGAGGAAACTTGATTACAGCCATCCTGTATAGTAAGAAAGATTAAAAAGAAAGAACAAAAAAAAGTGGGGAAAAAAAAAAAGATGATGGTGATTGAGATAGTAAAATTGAATATGAATTCTATTGCATTTGAACACGGTTTTAGGCAAAAAATTATATAGACGCACAAGATTTATTAAACCAACCTCAAATTATTGGGATGATAATCATATTATAATATACCAATGAACCTAATTAGGAAACCAAGCCATCCGATAACAAATTGACTGACCCTATATCAATGAACCATGTTGAACGCACTAGTAGATCACATCATCATATATCGTCAAGCCTTATTTCAAAAATCTAGGGTTTAACTCATGATTCATGTTCCACCATTCAATTCTATCAAAATTCATATATCTTGTAATATTGCAAGTGTGCTTATATCTTACGTCAAGTCTTCTGTTATTCGAAATGTGTTCATATTCCTAATTAGCCATATCTTCCATTATTGCAAAGGTGTCAATATCCCTAGATGGTCTGATATGTTGATCTTTGCCATTTTCCTTGTTTGATTTCTTTTATGCCAATGTCCTTTCCATAGCTAAGATTTTGGATTACTTGAATTCTAAACACATTCTTCTTTCTAAGCAACCTAATAAGAACCACATCAGACCCACTCAATTATTTAGTACAAATCAAATACAAGAGCAACACCAAATTACATAAAGTAAAGAAATGGAAAAAAGAAAATGCATCCTAAATAATTACCACACCAAACAACCCTAACCCAAACTTCTTCTATAAATTATCAAACCAACAACAAATCTTGTAAATTAATGTGGTGCATGAATAAAATGAATATCAATATTTAAAAAAATGAAAAATAACAGAAAAAGAAATACTAAACTCCTCTTGCCAGCATCTCTTGGTATTCTTCAAGGGATCTCTCCCTCTGAAGCCTCATATCTTCCTTGAACTTAGCTATGAATTCCTCTGCTCTCTCATCAACTCCACGCATCAATGTTACCCCCAACATACTATTCTTCTTAAACTTCAACCTTCCCTTCTTATCACCCTCCTTGCTTGTTTCTTTCCGGGGAAATCCATTGAGATTTTTCATCTCCACTGTTGTTCTTGAAGCATCAACAATGGGTGTACTACTTGGTATTGCTTTCTCACCCACTTTTTTGTTTGTCACCAAATATTGGTTTTCTTTCACCATTAAAGGATCCACAAAGAGCTCATCAATGTAAACAGGTGCAAAGCTTTGTGGATTGTGGTGATGATGAAGACGAATAGAAGGAGGTCGTGGTCTCTTACGTCCTCTAATAGCTTTGGAGTGGCAAATAACAGAAGAAATAGTGGTGTTGAAACGATGGGTGGTTTTCTTGATTGGTTTGGATCTCTTGAGTTTATGGAATTTTTTCTCAAGTTTGGATTTGAAGCAATTCCAAGCCTTTTTAGCTGGTTGAAGCTTCTTCCCAAGATTGAAATTAGACATGAGAGCAAGCAATGAAACAGATTGAGAAACAAAGAAAGAAAGAAAGAAAGAGGCAAAGGTGTTGTGTAGAACATGGTGGTGTTGGCGTTCTTATTGGTCTAGTTGATGAAGTTTTTCCATTATTTATTTTGGTGGTGCAAAATGATCCAACTTTTTCACTAATTTACAGCAATGCCATTCATTACTTTTTCTTTTAAACAATTGATTGATCATCATATTTTCATCAATGGTCATATTCCAACTTTTTAAAATGTCCCACTGAGAATTTTTGGGTCAAGGAAATAATGTAATATATTTCTGAAACATGCAATGTTTCAAGGTCAATATTTCTTATTGGGCCAGGCCCGGTCCGGCCGATATCTTCCAATATTTTGAACCATGTTCCCTTATCCCAAAGATAATACTCAAGGGGACCTCTCCAATATTTGGTCAACATTCCTACAACTGACCAATTTTCTTCATGATTAGTCAAATTTTATAACCATGGTTCGATAGTTAACATCATTGAATGCAGACATACTCGATCAACGGATAATATTCAAATTAAATTAAACAATCCTAACCATTGGATGAAGGTTTCAAGCCAATGGTTGACGATAGCTCATTCATTCTGATGATTTAAGTATTGGTATCATTGAATTGGTAATTTATGTGGACTATGGTCCGTTAAAAAATTAGGATTTGTCATTAACAACTTAGACATGCACCTAAGGTCCAATTAAAAAGAGATTAAATTTTCAAGTGGCAAAAATGTAGTTTTAACTAACATCGGGTGCTTTCTTAATCAAACCTTTTTCCCTACCATCTGCGCACGGCAGGAGCTGGAGCGCATACGCAATCCATGTCCTCTTTAAGTAACGGTATTATTACTTACTTTTGTAAGGCCAATAATTTTTTTTTTTTTTAAATAATATAAAAAATTCATGAGATAAATCATAAAAGTAATAAAATATTAATAAAAATTTAAATAAATAGGTAAAATAACTATAATATTTTTAGATAAATAAATAAAATAATTATATTAATTTGTATACGAGATGTTGAGTTACTAAATTAGTTAAAGTCTATATTAATTTGTATACGAGAGTGTTGATACCAAGCATGACCTAGGTTAAAAGACCACATTCACCTATTAATTATTAATCACAAACTCCCTTGCTCATCAAAAAATAATTATTATTTTTATATATGTCATAAGATATTGACCCAACAAACACCGACCCAATAAGCATAAGCTCCCAAAAGAGAGGTTAAAGTATGCTTATGGGGCCTATTTTTGTTGCATCGATTTGAATTATTGTACCTGAGAATAGGGAAACCTAATCTTTTCGAGCTGAAGAGTTCAAGAATCTTTTAACACTTGTTGGGGGTTTTATTCTTGATAGACCAAAGTCAAATAAGTTGATAAACACAGGAGGGGTGTTGGGTCTCGGTTTACTCTTTTGTTTATAGGTTGTGATAATAGATATCAATAATAGAGTTTGAAATGTATTTTTTTTTCTTTGAAAGGTATAAAAGTGAAGGTTGAGCGCTTCGATCACAAATTTGTGGTATTACTACTTGCAAACTATACCAATTACGAAAGTTGGTATCTACTGAAATTAGTGGTTTACAAAATCAACTTACAAAATTGAAAGTTGGATAAAATTTTACCCAAAAGTTACCTTTTTACAAGTGTGTATGTATATATATATATAGTTGGTTGCCATGATGTAGCTTAATCATTTTCTAGGGAAAATCAACTTAGGATAGTATATTAATCAAATCACCTATCTAACACAATAATTCGAAAAATAAAAATATTGTTATAACTTGATAAAAATAAAAATAAAAATTGATAACGGGGATTCTGGAACCGTAGACCCAACTAGTCAATGCAACTGGTCTCTTAAGTACTATATCTTGTCCCAAGTCCCCCTGGTACATGCAATAGTCCCAAATATCAGTAAGGGGATTTAAACTTAAGACTTCCCCCTTTTTGGAGGGATGCATTGGCCAGTGCAGCTAATGCTTGTTGATTATCATAATTTGATAATTAACATCATAACAATTTATTTTAACTCTTTTTTGGGAGAAAATGACAAGAAAGAACTTCAAGATCACCAAGGATGGAGAGAGTTTTTAACATAGATAAGTCATAAGTGGAGCCTTTTAATTTGCTTTAATAGTTTTATATATTCCAATATAATTCTAGAAAACTTTAATATGAAAGTTTTAGAGAATAATTACGACAATGTAATCTATAATTTTTTTTTTTTTTTATAAAAACTGAGAAAATCAATATCTTGACCATTTTTCACCAAAAAAAACAAAAAAAAGTATCTGTTGATTAAAAGCAAACAAGTGCTATGGGTCTTACCTTGGGTTGCAAGGTATCTTAAATGGTATGTGAAAGTGGCGTCTTATTTTTTTTCTTGTCCTTTTCTCCTTATATAGGATTTGGGAGCGTATGGGCGGCAAGGGAACTGCCTTTCCAACTTGGAATGAAGAGTCCAAAGTTTGCCTAAAACTTAAGCTAATACACTATATGCGGTCCCACCCACAAAAAAGCTAGAAGGGGTATATACTGTAATTTGCTTTTGTAACCAAAATTAGACCTGAATAAAAGATCTAAAATGGTCATTTTCAAGTACCCAGCATGACTAGGGTTCCGAATTCTCATGAAGGGATCAAGAAAGGTATATTTGTGATGGAGCCCACATATTAAGAGAGACAATTAAGGTTGTCAATGGGCCCCCGTCAAAACTCTAGTCCAAATGCAGCCCATATACTGGTCTGGCCTGTGCCAGGCCTTACCAAATAAAAATTTACCTATGAACCAACGTGGCCTGGTCCATTAACAGGATATATTTCCTTTCCTTCTATTCTCTTTTCCATATTTTTTTTAGGTTCTCTTGTGCGAGTGGTATTATTATAAACAAAATAATATATTATAAAGTTATGAAACTAGGACAGATCACCTGATAGAACTAAAACACCAAATCCGGATCCCGGACGGCACAACTACTAACAAGCCTAGTCACACAACCCAAACCCAATCCACAACAGGTTGGTTCAAAACCTGACCCATTGACAGCATTAGAGACGATGACATCAGGTGGCCATATTGAATAATTTATCTAGATACAAATTCAACACAAATAACAATTCGTAGATCAGAGTCGTATGTAGAGAGAAAGTCGTTATAATCGATAACATGTCAATATTGAGGACTATTAGTCAAACCTTGTTGGTCAAGACATCAATCACATTGTTGGTTATGTTATGTTTTCCGTATATATTTCTCTTTTTCAGTGAAAGGGTGTAATACATAATTGCAAGTTTTCTGTTCATAGCGGAATCGGTGTGATCTGTGGACGTATCTCATTCTTGAAGGAACCATGTAAAATCTGTGTTTTGCTATGTGTAATTGCATCTTATTTTTCTTCTCATTCTTCATTGTCTCTGGTTTTCTTAACAAGTAGTGATGATCACCAAGGTCTTTCATGTCGAACCTTGTGTGAGATGTTTTTGGATGGTGAATTGATTGGGTTTGAATTGGATTGGGTCCTCTTTGATTTTGCCTCTTGAAACCCAAACACAAACAAGAATACAAAGACATCTTAAATAGTTCTTTTAATTGGAGTTGTAACTGAAGTTCTTTGAGCATGCACAAACCATCTATAAACCATTCATTGATCCCAGGTTGCGTTCTCAACCCCTCATTGGAGTTACTCCACATTTTCCCAAATTCGTTTGTTTCTAATTTTATCGAAGTATTTAAAATTGTCATACATATGGCCCATCAATGCAACCAAAATACAGGGCTAACATCCCATCATCCTAAGGAGGAGACAGACAAAATAAAAGTCTAAATCACACTACTTGAACTTATACAGCTAATTAAGTACATGCCTCATTTGCAAGGGAGAATTGCTTAGCTTGAAGTGCTGCAGCTTTCTCAGACACAAGTGCTTGAATTAGGAGAGTCTTGACTTCCCATGCTGAGTAAGGGAACTCCTTTCTAGCATATGAGTTTAGCAATGCTGCACAAGATTGCTTTAACAAGCTAGAGAAGGCGTTATTGTCATCATTCCTCTCCGTCGCTTCTAACAGCGTCAACTCGATCTGGTATCGCTCCAATGCTCTTGAACCAAACACCTTCTCCACTGAGGATAATTGGGGGACCATCCTTGGCCATGCTTCTCTTCGGCTGCTCCAAAACCTGTGTAGGGAGGCAAATCGGAACGAGGTTTAAATTAAAGGGAGACTAAACTGTCTCACAGTGGCATTATTGTTGCTTGCAACATGTATGGTTACTTCTGAAAGAAATTGGATAATTTTGATACTCCCCCTCCACATTTGGTGAATATTTGTGGAAAAAAAAATTTTACATCCAGAATATATTTTACAGGATCCTGGATCAACCAATCACATGAACCCTCGTGTATTAAGACTATGAAATTATGGATTTACTTTTATGTGAACAAAACATCTCTCATATTTGAGATACCATATGTTTGTGGGATGATTAGATGTCAATATTTGAGAATATTTTTCAGGCATGCCCCTAGACTTGTGTCCTTTTCTATGCCTAAATGAAAAATGACCAAAATGGGCTCATCTTCAATTTTTATGGTAAATTATTTTTAATCTATTCAAACCATCATTTTCAACCTCACCTTAAGCACCCCCAACCAAGAATCCTCAATTTTTAAATCCAAAATTCTATCATCTTCTAGTTCTCTAGAAATCTTATATTGTTATTGAGGCCTAAAGTAGATAAAATCAAGATATAAATTTTACCCAAAAGGTTGAAGATGACTAGCTTTGGAAAGAAAAATCATGGGATTTTGGCTAAAGGTTGAAGACGATGGGTATTTAGGTCACTTTTCATGAGTCTATTAGAGAAGGCCGAGGTCAAGGGAGAATGCCAAGAACCATTTTTTTTATATCCACGATTCCGATTTGTAATGCCAGTCAACATTTATTGTCTATCATATTTGTGTCAAATTAATAAATAAATAAATAAACATTTTTTCTTTTAATTCCCAAACATTTTTTTTTTTAAATGGTGCACAAAAGGTGGTATTGAGGGATGACCCATTATCCCAAATCCTGGCCCATAGATTATTAACCAATCAATGCTCATGATTGAACAATTTCCGTCCAACTTTTCAACCCTAAAAAAAGTTTGCTGATTGGTCTGATTTTCTTACTATTTCTCATAAATTATAAATAATGAGTGATCAAGATTGAAGAGTTGATAGGTAGCTTGCAAATCACAGTGGTAGGTAAGGTCAACTGAGGATGATGAGTCTTGGTTACATAATAAAATTCCTCAAGCTCAAATCTCAGTTTTGGTCCTGTCTCCATCAAGTAACCCCATTAATTGAATGGTCCAGATCTATCTATGATTTAGAAAGTCCCACAGTTCTGGTGTTAGGGTTCATTGAAGATTTGATAGAAACCACTAGTCTAACTCAGCCGAATCAATGACTCAGTCAAACAAATTCAAAAAAAGTCAGTTGGGTACTTGACTCAGTTTACCACACACACACCCAAAAAAAAAAAAAATTCCAATATGAGTCAACTCAAAATCCTCCCATTCGACGACAATGGAGATATTTTGAACTACCCAACACTTGATTTTCATTTATTTTTCATTTTTGGAGGAAATTTGTAGATGAAAAGCTAAGTATAGAGAGAAGGTTAAGTAGGGAATCTTACTGAGGTGTGCACCTGCCTCTGCTTCTTGTGTAGAGAAACCCAGGACGTCTCATATCTCTCTTCCAGTCCCACCCATTGTTGATGTTGAAGGTGCTACTTCTGCAAACCAAAGAAGAAAAAAGAGAAAAACGAGTCGACTCGGTAGATTGGTTCCCCCCATCATCTTAGTTCTCTCACATCCAACAAAGCTTAGAAGTCTTTATTTATCTCTGATCTCAGAAATCTCAGATTTGAGGATGGGTTTAAATGAGGGGCCACTGCCACTGGTCAGGTGCCATTTCTCGAAACAATCGTTTTCTAATTAATTGGACAAAAATACCCATTTCTTTATGTGGAATGACTTCAATTGTTGAATTTGAACATGGTTGTTTTGAATTGGGGGATTTCAATTGACAAAAGTACCCTCTCCAAGGACTCATAGGGTATTTTGGACTTTGTAACTCTGGTCTTCAAATAGAGAGGTTCTATTGCAACACCAGAAGTTTATAAGCTGATTTTTTAAAGACCTCAAGATTGTACTTCATTTCACACTTTTAAGTGTGTAGGAACTAGGAACTGCATAGGCTTTTCATCGATATACAAGAAAAAAAACATTCGACATCAGGAAAGTGTGATATGAAGTACAATTTTGAGGTCACTCCAACACGAAAGAGAGTCCTTAGAAGTAATTTTTTTTAGAATTTTAATTAGAATAATGCTGAAGTCACCTTAGGTTGGAACCTCATAGTGCACTTCTTGACGTGAAAGTGTATGGGAAACATAGATGCTTTTATTTAATTTAAAGTCACTCCTTTAATCAAGTGGCTTTTATTATTTTTGAATTTATACACAGCCTTCCACATTTTCGTGAATATTTGAATTACTCTTGTATTTTCATAATGATGACAATACTCCTCTTAACCTCAATCTTCTCTAAGAGACAAATAAAAACTGATCTATGTGCCCTCATCTTCAATTTGTAATAAAATGAATAAATAACTCAAAATCAATTATCTTTAACATCTTGGGTAAAATATTTTACTCCACTCTTCAACTCGAATATTTCATCTTATTTCAACCTTCATAAAATGTTCAATCATCCTCTTTAACCTTAAATTCTATCTTGGTCAACCTTTAAAGCTCAAGAATATGATTGGATTTTTAAAGAAACAAAAAAAACATGCTGGTATTTTGAATAGAAAAATCAGAAGTTTTCTATAAGTAATGAAGGTGAGATTGAAAATGAGTTGGATAGATTAAAAGGAATTTACCGTAGAAGTGGAAGTGTTTGAAGATGACTAAGAAAAATCAAGGATTTTTTTATGATAGAAACCAAAAATTGGGGCATTGAGGTCATCTTTTATTTTTTTAAGAAGGGAAACAAGGTCCATGGGGACATCTCGTGATCAGTTTGAAAACATTGAATTATTTTCATTAGTCACAAAAATGTGAAAGGGCATGTCATCAGCTTGAAAACAGGAGGGGCCACTTATCATGTAAAGGAGATGGTTTCTTCAATTCATTCAAGTGTGTGTGACCCACTTCAAAGTTTTTCCCACAAAAGAAGGATTCTTTTAAGTATAAGAAATAAACGAAAAGAAGAAACATAGTATGTTGTGTCAATCAAACAATTACCAAATCTGATTCTTTTCTTGATGATTTTGGTATTCTCGTAACCAATTGCAGTAAAACTCAAAAAAGTGCTTCACTCAAGCAAAATGTTCAAAGTAAAGAACTACAGAGAATAAGAAGAAATCACGAAGGACAAAGGACAAAGGGGTTTGATCATTTAAATTTAGAATGGTTACTCTTAACTCCAAGTAATTTTTAATTTCATTATTTGGTGTATTATTGGTGTGGCGATATAAACACTAATACACGAACAGGAAGTTATTAGGGTGTAGCACATAAATACCTCTCATTAAAACTATCACGTGTCACATGCTTGTCCCGTGAATAAGGGTAGTGACAGTGTTGTCAACCAAAAAAATAAAATTTGTACACCAAACTCTTTGTCCTTTTGCATCCTTCCAAATCACAAATTGATAGAAAAAACAAAAGACAAACCGACCTGCACATACCTCTTGGAATTTGAAAACCCTGCAAAATATTAGGTTAGATGTTTGTTGAGGTCAAGAGAACAGAGAAGGTTTTCCGCTCTCGTGCGATGATTGACAGCTATGAAGTTTTCTCGGCAAACTCAGAATTATGTATTCTATACGACCCGTTTCTTTAGTAGAACAAATTGTAATTATGCTGTACATATTTTATTTGTATAAAAGAGACGTGTTGTGCTATTGAAAGAGGGGAATAAGAAATAACTTTCCAATGATTTGTAAATGATTATTTTCCTTGAAAAATGTGTATGTAAAAGATATGGAATACTACTCCCACTCAAAATGTTTTTTTTTTTTTTTTTTCTCTTGTCCGTTTATTAATTTGGGAACATGAATTGCTTTTTGAAGTTCTCCCTTCGATTTTTAGTGGAAGCCAGAGAATAAAGTGGATCATGATTAAAATTTTTTAAAAAAAAAAAAAATCCACATCATTGAACCTTAAAAGTGGGTGTCAATATCAGTTCCCTATTATTTCAGTTTTGATACCGCATGCTTTGGGTTCAAACCCACTTTTCACCAACCCAAGTAATTTTTCATAAAATAGGCTTAACATGCTAGGAACAAAGAAAAAATTAAAATTTGGAATCCACTTTTCAAAGTATACATGTCAAGACTGCAGTTCAATTTACTAATGTTTCAAGGAACAGTTACAGTTCATTAATCAACTGAGAATGCACAAACTAATTCAATTCTAGGAATCATATTTACAGTAAGCAGTTATTTGCGGATGATGCAAGCAATAGATCTAATTTATTTTTACCCACGACCCAAGTGTCACGTCATGCTCATGACTCCCGGTATTTAGTCAGATCAAATGTAAGTGTTCTCGAGCAGCTGCAAGGAATACATGCAGAATATAACTATTAGGGCAACAATTACTTGTGTTAAAATAGAGGAGATGGGATTGCATAATGAACTATGGAAATGGGATCGAAAATTGAAGCCCTTATAAGGGTTCACCTTCTTTCGGAGTCCCTGTAAACTCCAACCAACGCTTCAGCCTTATCGTAAAAGCTATCCTTCAGTGATATAACGATACTCTGGAAACCGCTCCCTCCCTCAGAGTCTTGATTTCCTCTGGCACCTTCGCATGATTTTGACCTAATGAACCCAGCAACCTTGGCAACATTCAAATTATCTAATGCTGCATCGACTTCATCCAAAATAAAAAATGGAGAAGGCCTGAAACTGAAACAGTGGGCATAAAGGGTTAGCACAAGTACAATATTGTGCTCATTGTTTTCATCAATCCATTTTAGGGCTTACTGAAGAGTTTTTGAAGGACGGGAGCTACTCAGCTAAATTAATGTCCAAATAGAGAGCTAGTCAACTGTTATTTTCATTTTTTGTAGAAATCACCATCAATTTCATGAAATATTTTGATGGACAGTGAATTTTGACCAACTTGTTCTGTTTTCTAAAACAAAATAGTCTTTAATTATTGGTCTTTGTTTTGATAGGTATAGTGTTAGTGATTAGCAAGTGAAGTTGAGTTCGGGGGAGGGGGGGGGGATGTAGAAATAACACTACACGCGTCTTACCAACTTACTTAGCTAAGTTAGCACTTCAATTATTGGTCAAATTTATAAAATTTAAAAATTATAAATTTCTTGTAGACACAAAAAATTCATTCAATAGTAGAAATGAACTTTGATTTGTGCTATCTTATTTTGATGTATTCTAAGCATATAAGTGCCTTTATAAAAACAAGCACATACGAATTACCTGGTCATATTAGTAATTTCCCAGAGTTTGCCCGTTCCTACAGGTACTAGCATCCTCTTTAGGGGTTAAGGGGGTGGGAGAGGAAAGGTAATAAATTTGGAGTGATATCATTGGAAAGGGCATAGCAGAGGAAAGACAATAAAATTGGAGGGGTAGAAGAAGAAAAGCAATAAAGTTGAAAGAGTTTTCTCAGAAAGTAATACTAGAGAAAAGACAATAAAGTAGTTTAGCAAGTTTAAATCCCAACCCCTCTTTATGTAAAAAAAAAATATGGCGGGGGGGGGGGGGGGGGGGGGGGGCATAAAGGGAGTGGGATCCACCATTATGTTTTATTATATAGATTAAGAATTATTTAAAAATATAATATAATAATGTGTTAATGTAGAACTTCATAGTTCTCTCATTTAAAAAAGAAGTCGTATGTACTTAATGACATTATTACGTTCCCTAGATGTGTAACACTATCATTATGTCCAATAAAATAAATCCACTGTTATTTTACATAAAAGGAGTAACAGGGTATAGTATTTTCCTTCACACATACCTGTGGATGGAGAATAACAAGGCAAGTGCTGCAACAGTCTTCTCTCCACCAGATAGTTGTTCCATGTCACGGAAGCGCTTCGTTGGGGGCATTGCGGTGTACTTGATGCCATGTAAGAATGGATCATCCTCATTTTCAAGGTTTAAATATGCCGTCCCACCCAGCGGATGTGTGTTGCTCTTCGTAAGTTGCTTATAAATCTTGTCAATGTTACTGGAGATATGGTTGAAAGCTTCCATGAACAATTCGTACCTGCATCAAACAAAATAGACTCTTGATCATATTTTATGGCTGTTGATCATTATGTAACCTAAGGATACCAACTACGTGCTAGGAAAAGGTACAGGCGAATTGTCAAATGGGTTAACCCTAACAAACCCGATAAGTTGGTGTATCCATGCCATTGACCATGCACGCAAACACACACATATATGCATGTGTGTGCATGCGTGCGTTTGTGTATGAACATGTTTGTGTGTATGAACAAAGTGTCGAACCCATTAACCTCAATCTCCCTCACCACCACTCAATATGCAAAGTTTGCACCTGATAGGACTACGAATGTTTCAAAAGAGGCAGGCTTCTTTCACTTTTTCATACCAAAATAAAAATAAAAAAAATAGAAGCATGCTCCTTTCCCACATGAGAGAAACATGCTTCACTATGCCATGTTGCAGATGGATACTAAAATGAAACTAGCCACATGGGGAGAAGATGAAGGAAGGCCAAACATGTTGACCCATTTGGAACCGCCACCTAAGCTGACAAGTGTAAGAAAGTTTGAAACTGGAGATTCTCTTTTTTTATCGGTAAAAGTAAGATACTAAAAGAAAAAATGGGCAATCATCATTCGAGATGAACCATACAACATGGATATAGGTACAACACATCACACTCAGGAGAGGTAATATTACAAACGCACTTTCGCTTCCCACAAAATCATTGAAAAATACTCCCCTAACAAGCATGTGTCAGAACAATGTCTCAAACAATCCTAACCCTAGAATGATTCATGTTGCTGACTCCAAAATTTGGGAAAGGAAGTGATTGTGAAGAGATTAACTAAATATATTATTTATGCACAGTATAGTTAACGTGAACTACACATTATCTCTCAAGTTATGGAATTAACCGCACGGACATGTTAGCATATTGGGTCAGAACAATGTCTCAGACAATCCTCGCCATATAATAATGATTCATGTTGCTGACTCCAAAATTTGAGAAAAGGCAGTGATTGTGATGAGATTAACTAATATATTCTTTATGCACTGTGTATAGTTAACATGAACTACATATTACCTCTCAAGTTATGGAATCAACTGTACAGGCACGTTAGCATATTCGGTTTCTGGAGGTCAGGGTTGTCTGACACTTCGCAACAGTATCAGACATATAGTAAGAACTAAGAAAACCAATAAAGGACTTATATTGCATCAGATAGAAGTATTACCTCCTTTGCTTGACTGAGTTGTACTTGTCGGTTATCTCTTTTTCTTCTTTCCTGACTGCCTCAAACTCTTCAGTCACCACTCTTTCCTTCTCTTGCAGAGCCTCATATTGGTCAAGAGCCTTTAAATTGGGAGCTGTCCTTTCAATTTCTGAGATCAAGGTATCCATTTTTTGTTTGAATTCTGCCTCAAGCTTCTCCCGCTCAGATGGTCTCATTTCCTGCAGAAGTGATCTGCTTAGCTCGCTATAATCAAAAACTGGTGCAGGTGTAGACGATCCAGATTCCATAGGGTCAGTAATAGTAGGAAGTATTATCTGGTCCAATTCACACTTCTCCAATATTTCTTGCTTTCTTGATTGCAGTTGTTCCAACTGTGTCTCCTGTAACAACCAAAAGTTTTAGACATGACAATTATTTTTTTTTTTTTTGACAATTAATGAACTATTATACTTTGCTCAAGCTCCTTTTTAATGAAATTATACTTGTCAAAAAAAATATGAACTACATCTTTTCTGTCCACAATTTCTGATAAGTTGGTTGACGAAAACACATTTTGAAAACACAAATACCATCTCTGTCAACAATAGAAGAAAAACCTTCAACTCCTTGACATCTTACCTTCAAATTTATTTGGCGATTCAGTTTTCCTATGCTTGTTGTAGTGCCACTTCTCCGCTTCTTCAGTTCCTGGATGGCCTTTTCGCACTCATCTGACTTTGACTTCCACTCTTAAGGGAGTGGGAAAAAGCATATGGCCAAATTTGTTACAAATACTCAAATCATCAGGAAAAATTGTAGAATAAATGCTATAAAGGGATGACAAAAAATTTATGCGCATGAAGAACCCACAGTGGCTGCAGAAATGAAGTTTTTGAACATGTGTATACTTTGTTGTGTGTGTGTGTGTGTGTGTGTGTGTGTGTGTGTGTGTGTGTGAGAGAGAGAGAGAGAGATGCCAAATCATAGAACTTTTTAGAAAACATGAAATCTTTTTCATTGGCACCGGTATGTTTTGGCCCAAACATATCAGAACATAAGAGAAAATATCTTTATCGAAATTTGAATGCTTCCCAAAACATACCAAATGCAATGTTTCTAGAGCATAATCACAAAAAACTGCGGGTTTTTTTCCAAATAAAGTCTCATTTAAAATGCATTTTGTACCTCTACCTATTAAAAAAAACATTTTTGAACAAAAAAGAAAAAATTGTATTTTTTGAAACAAAATATCAATTTTTTTTATGTTGTAAACACATTTTCTCTCAATTTTTCAAAAAGAAAAGAAAACATTTGTTGTGGGCTTGTGGTTAATCTTTGTGACCGTATGGTTGCTTCTGAATCAGTTCGTGAATGTTGCTTAATGTGGGATTTGATACATACTATACAATTTAGTGATTCATATATGTAGTTTAATATGGCATTTGATGTTATGATTTTTTTTATTCTTTCAACAGTTTGTTATTTTGCACAAAAGATGTGTTGATGATTAAACTTTTTTAGCATCATAACATGTATAATTGTGTGACAACATGCCATCATTCACAGATTCAATAGCATGTTTTTTTACCCAAAAATATATTAGACTTAGAATAAATGTCTTAACATATAATATATGCACACTTTGTTTTTCATATGTTTTAATATATTTTTTTATCTTTTACGTTTAAACATTTTTCTTATTTCTTTCTCATTTTTCCCTTTTTTTTCCGAAGTTTTCCCTTGCCATTTAAACCCATACTCCGACTTCGTGACTATGTTTTAGGACTTTAACCATTAAAAACAAATTCTAAACTTCTAAGAATCATTTAATCAAATTTTAAAAAAAAAAAAACTTTTTTTAATAAGTGAATAAAAAAAATTATAACATTATATATGCATCAAATGCAATGTTATGAGGGACCAATGTTTGTTTTGGAATGTTTTGATGTTAAAAAAGGTGATTTTTTTATTCTAACTTTAATGATAAAGTGAATGTTTCGGAATGTTCTGAAAGCTTCGGTTCCATTTCAGTTTTTGAAAAAATCAAAACAAAAGGCATGAGTTGTAAGTATACCATGAACTTCTTCATTCAGTTGATCTATTTCATTTGTAGCTTTCTCCGTTACTAATTTGGTGTCAGTGTCTCTCTTCTGCGCCTGTTTCAAATCTTTGTCTAAAGAATTGAGATAAGATTCCAGGTTTGTGATTGGTGAGTCCATGTCTCGCTTTTTTTCATACTCCAACCTGAAAAAAAAAAAAAAAGTGGTTTCTCATTATGAAACATCAGGAATCCAAGTCCCTCAGAAAACAGACTAGGTGCTACTTTGTAACTGGTACACATTAAATACTATCCTGACTTCCACCAAAAATGAAAGATAATGTAAAACTACATCTCACATCAATCTTGTATCAAGATACAGACCAAGTCCAACAAGAGGAGAAATCCCCAAGTATTATGGTGCTCTTAGGGGTACAAAAGAAGACTCAAGTTATTCAGGACATTCACTCAGTGTGTGTGAAGAAAGCAGAGGAGTGAGAAAGATAGCAGGTCGTTTATAAATTCAAGACCCAAATCAAGAATTCAAGAACATTCATTATCATATATCATGTTCATTCTGATATATCAAACATTTACCTTGTAATGAACTCTCTTTAAAATAGGGATAAAGACGAACGTCTACACCTTTCACTAGAGCAGAGAAATCGATCAAAAAAGCTATTGTAAGTGTCTGTGGTTGCAAAAGTCATGGTAATGGTCGTTGTCGTAATGATCCCCTTGGGTGTAAGAAACATAATTTGCAACAAGAGGTTATGAGAGTTCCAAGTTTCTTCCGGTTTTGTTAATATAGCATGCTTACCAAGGACTGCATTATGACAACTTACAACAGATACAGTTCCCAAAGAGCTAGTTTAAGCAGAATATGAGTTCCCAAATAGCTCCTGGCAAAGATATTCCGTACACTTCTAATGGCAATTTCATATCTCTGTTTTCTCGATGCTAATTGTACCAGGTCAATCTCAAAATGTAGGACTACTAGAAGATAAGAATATCATCATCATCAAAGCCTTATCCCAAAGATCTGGGATAAGGCTTACACTAAGAAGAGGAGGAGGAGAAGGGAGGGAGGGAGGGAGGGGGGGGGATGGGGCGTGGATGGAGCATGCTAGCATTAGTTACAAACAAAGTAGAATGGATAGTTGAGCTAAAAAATACATACTGGTACTTCAATTTTGACATCTGATTACTCAAGCCAATCCTTCGTTCAGCCATCTGTTGTGCACCCTTCAGCTGGCTTTCTTCATACTCACGTATGTTACTCACTCCAACAGACTCGCTAAAGTCCTTGTAGATGCGATCCACAATCTCATTTATCCTTTTCTCAAGCTTCGAGAGTACTGTCGTTCTTTTAGCAGTCTGGCCTTTTAACTGCCAGTAGAATAGCAAACCAAGTAAGTCTACTAGCTGTGCATAAACTAATAACAACGCTTACTATACAATGTCAACAAAAGCAAGCATCATTAAACCACCTTTTGGAGTTCAGGCTCAATAGTACTAATCTCCTTTTTTATGCTCAGCTTTTCCTGCTTCAATTTTGAAAGCTTGTCTTGAAAATTTTTCTGCAAGATAACTGTTCTAAGTAAACAACCAGATCACAAACTGCAATGGTTAGCAGTAGAGTCTACGACAGAAAAAAAACCATTGCAAGAAACAAATTATCAATTAAAAATGAGATAATGTCTGTGTGAGTAAATGATCCTCAAACACAGAGTGTCCTCCAGCTAACTCAAAAGGAGTAGTTAACATATTTCAGAGAATATCAAACAATGAGCATCAAGGTCAAGATCTATACTTCTTTGCCCCATTTTGCATCTTCAAAAGAGCATTCTTTGGAACAATTCTCAATTAATAAAGCAAAACTTCCCTGGGTAACAAGTTCTGATGAAGACACCATTAGAGTCATTTGGGCCATTTTTATTACATATATTTAGCCCAATAAGGGGTTGGACAGCCGGCGTGATAGTTAGGATTTATTTTGTTATTTAGGGGGTATTTTGGGTAGTTTAGGTGTATTTTTATGGGTAGTTTAGGTATTTTATTTAATTGCCAGAATTTTCTGTTTTAATTTTAACCGTAGGTATACTTAGTGGTTAAGATTAATTCTACTTTTAGTGGGAGTTCAACGAAGTAGAGTTTTAGGTTAATGTTATGTTTTAATCTTCGCTTTTGATTTCACCAATGATTGGGATTATATGGGGTTTTGGAATTCTTTATATAAACTCACTCTTATGTAATTTTTTTTAATAGAGAACGAATGAAAAATCCACATATTCCTCTTGAGAAACTGATTTGGTTGTGGTAGTTATTTCTTCTTGATCATCTACTCTTCTTTTCTTCGTCCTTTTCACTTATTTTTTTCTGTTTTATTCACCAAATACCTGCTAGAACCTTTGAACAAATCTATTCTAAGCTTCATAAAGCCTGCTCAAACTTTCTAAAACTCTACAGCATCTCACACTTGCTGCCCCCACCAAACCCAACTCAGTTGAACCAAAACGGCAAACATTTACTGTTGCTGCTCCCCAAACCAAATCGTTAATGCTGCAGAAAATTCAGTTATGTTACATCCATTGCAGCCAAACCCCTCCAACCTCTATAACAACCCAGCTGATCCTACCAGTAACCCTAAAACCCCGTTGGCCCAATTCCAATCCTTAGAAACATCTTTTAAGCCCCCACACCCAGCCCTACCATACCTATTTTCTTGCCCCAAAACCTTGCTACCCAAATTGCAGCTCCATATAAACCTAACCTAAATCCCATAAACCCTTCATCTGAAGCTAATTATATTCCTTTTGTTGGAAGTATGAATGGTGAATTTGTTTGAAATGCTTATATTTTATCCCTATTGCAAAACTTTGCATTTCACATACTCGATTGGCCATATTGAAACCGTTCACAAAAGCCAATAGAATCTTATGGGATAAAAACAGGTTCTTGAAACCCTTGATTGGTCTCAAGAAAAGCTTAATTGATAATACATTAAGACCCTATTGACCATATTGTAACTTTGTTAGTTTTTTATAATTAATAAAGATTTCATTTTTGTTTTCAATTGCGTGAGTTCATGTATTCCTACCTTCTTGCAAACTTGTTACACATGCAAATGTAATTACAATCACATTGGGAATAAAAGTTAATTAGAATATTTTTCTATGATTGTTGTAATATTTGCATATTTTTCATTATTTTTTAATTAAAAAAATTTCTATTATGCCATTATATTATATGTGCATATTGCATATGCGTATGACTTATGCCTGGTCATGCACCATGGCATGTGCTCTTTAACAGATTGTTTATACAAATTATTTGCATTACTAAATGCTCCACAAGTTCAGATATAAGTTGCAGTACTAAATGCTTACTACGCAAAAACGTCAGCTAATCTAAATCTATCTCATGGTCCGTTTTTTGTTTCTTAAGAACCACAGAAGTTGGAAAAAAAAAATAACGAATGCCTATTTAAGTTACCTTCTCAATCTTTGAATATTGGATCTTCTTTTCCAGTCCGGAAATTTTTCCAGATGCTTCAGATTCTTTCATCTGCATCTCTCTAATTGATCCAAGTTCATCCATTTCTGCTTCATACCTTTCTTTACTTCGTTTAAGTCCTGTGTAATAAAAGAAAGTAAGCACTTGTATAGTCTTATAAAGGCCAAAAGAAACGTGACATTCCCCCTCCTCTGGGAAAAAATAGAAGAATAAAGACCAACAGACTGATATCACATAAACCTTCAATTTTCTTATCATCCCACTGTTTGGACCTCGCCTCCATTCCACCACTGATCCCCCCGGTCATTGTGCCGGACTTAGTGAGAAGAATCCCATCAACAGTAACCACTACAAAAAATAAGAATGATCAAAAATCATAAAATTGAAAAAAAATAAAAGATGTAAACATAAAACCTTGATGCAAATTTACAAGCATTTACCTTTGTACCTCTCCCCGCTCCAGCTAAGAACCTTAGCTTCTTCAAGTTTGTCACAAACTAGGGTATTTCCAACAGAATAAAGAATAGCCTTCTCCAAGGCTGGATCAAATGTATAACTGTTAAGTTTACAACATGATATATTGCATGATCACAAGCAGCATGAAGGATACAAACTGAAGCAACATTAAGTCCTTTTATAAGTAAATATTTATTGAAAAGGTCACACCCAAGAAGTATATAAAGATACAAGAGAGGGAGGGAGGGTAAGTAAGCAAGGCTCTTACCCTCAAATTGGCCATGATTTGGCAATAGGTCTGATAAAATCCTGACTCGTTCATTATTTTCAGATGATTAGTAGGGAACATTCTATCATCCAAATAAAATTTACATAAAATGCACTATACATTTGGAATTGCGTGTGTACAGGCCTACACATGTGAACTGTTCCATCATTATCAAAAAAACAAGCTATTAAAAAGGATATTGGATGACATCAAAGACCAGCTTTGCACTTCCACCTAATGTGCGCAACCTCTCAATTATTGGCTTGACCCGGACTGACTGTAGAGGTATAAAAGTCTGAGGAGGAAGCCGTTGTTCTTTCAAATACTGAAGAAAAGCACAAGGGATTAAAAAAGATGCATCGGTAAATATTAAGCTTACAATTTTAGATCTTAAAATTCACAGGAACAATTTGAAAAAAGTTAAAAATTGGACAATAGTAAAGCCAGAAAAAACATTTTAAAAAAAAATATGAGATAACCCATGTAACAAAGACATGGACATGTGTGTTGGTGTCTGACACCCACAAACCCAATATGCTGACATGTCTCTAAAGTTTATTCCATGTGTTGACAGACACTTCCTTTTACTACTTTATTTTTATGTTTGTGCACAAAGCAGAAAATTTTGCGTCTAGATAAGTTGAGATGCATTAAATTTATTTGAAAAAATAAGAATAACATCTGAAAACAAAATATTTGAATAAGTCTAAGATTTCTTTGGTAAACCACGCCCTATGTTTAGCTCCACCTATCACTCTCTTTGTTGGTTCTTTTTTGCATTTTTTCTATTTTTAATATTGTCTTCAAATCAAGGGTTTTTTTTTTCAACTTGAAAAGGGCGTTCATCTAGTGATGTCTTGGACATCAGCATTCCACCACTAAGTTCCCTTATGTGTGATTTTTTTTTTTTAGATATAAAAATTCAAGATTTAGAAAAAAATTCTTGTTTATTGACATATTTCTGCCGATATCTTGCATTTTTATACATAAGTATTTAGTTATTTCAGTCAAGATTTACTATAAACTGAAACATTTAACGAAATAAATAGTGATTTCCACAGAAATATATGCAGAATGAAATTGCCAGTTAAATTCTGGACCAACCCTTTTGGAAATGGAAGTACTGCCGTATAGTTTGAGAGAGAGGTGACACCTAGGTCAGAAGATTGTCAGAAGATAAATTCACAAGGCAGGCGTGTTAATGCAAAACTCGAATGACATAAGGATCCCGGCTAGGTCTCTACAAAATACTGAGACCAATACAACTGTGTCTTTTCTGGTCTCTCTTTTCTATATTATTCGAGTCATGTGAAACTCGAATCAGACAGTACAAAGATGACAAAAGGTGATATGGACTATCCACAAAATGAAATTTTGAAACTACAACCACATAAAGATTTTGGCTAGGTCTAGAGAGACTGATGGAAAGTCCAATGGCTGGCAGTCCTAAGAGTATGACAGCCTTAAATTGTTTCACAATACATGAATTAAAAAAAAAATTTTAAAATTCCTATTAGAGAGTGTTAATTGATTTCCTCAAGTTGTGAAAGAAGAGTTACGTTAGGTTAGACTTACAACAAAGAAAAGCACCTAACTAAGCACAGTTTGGCAAACAATCATATATCAAGCATAATAAAACTTTTCAACGCATAGCAAACACAACTTCCCAGACCATACACTAGCAGGAAACAACTGAAGTAGTACAAGATGACTCTGACACCATAATGTTAAAATAGATTAACTTAGAATAGTAATTTTTGTGTAATTATTTAACTATCTAGCTTCAGCTGATTTTTACCTGGTTCACTATCAACTCAGTATACACAATCACAGTTCCTGAATTCTACTGAATTTCGTGTGTGTGTGTGTGTGAGAGAGAGAGAGAGAGAGTTTGGATGTGGTGTGTAGTTAGTAACTGGTAGAGTTAACCATAGCCTATAGTAGGCAAGTATCAATGCCAATTGTGTGAGTTTTTTCCTCTTTGGTGAATAATTCGTGTATAAGTACTTCAACACTTTTAAAAGGAGGTTTGAGACCATTGGTTGACAAAGCATGTAACACATACCTTAATGCATTCTTTTCCTGTATACTCATCCTCAACTACAACTGCATCCATAAATCTTCCCATGGCAACAGTGACAGCAAGGTTATACTTCTTTTGTGTTGGCCTACAAAGTTCAGTTATACGACCATGCACCCCAGGAAACAGGCGCTTGAGAGTTTCTACCGCCTGAGACAACCTAGCATCACGCTCATTTTCATGCCTATCAGCCTTTAGTTCACGAAGCTGGTTTTCCAATTCACCAATCTTTACTCTCAAAGATTCATATTTACTCCTGTGGAAGAGAAAATGTGCCTTCCATTAGTGAGTGGAAAGGATCTTCAGATAAATCACCATCCAGGCAAATGAAACACTAAGCATAAGAGTAGTGTGTTTCAGTGTTAGAATAGGAAGATTATGTTACCCGAACACTTTTGTGTACATGATGTATCATGCCATACACGGGTAACATTAGGTAGGATGCTTAAACAAGTACTACATAAACATACAAACAAAAAAGTAATGAATATTCATAAAACGAATCAACTAACTTAGATTCCCGAAGTTTATCTCTTATCCCAGTCAGTTCGTCCTTAACTCGTTCAAGCTCTTCGCCATGTTTCCCTAATGCATCGACAATCTTTTTCAGTCTTATTTGAATTTGTTCCTCCTGTGACTCCAGCTCTTGCTCACGATTTCTCAATTGTTGAAGATTTTCTTCCAAATTATTTTGAGCTTCAATATCAGCATGTTGTTGTCGATCCTGAACCTCTTTCTCATCTCTCAGCTTTGCAGTTTTCATCCCAGCATCCTCCTTACTTCAAAATTAAAATGGCAATGATTAGTTCCAAATCATTTTATGAGCACGAAAATTACATTAACAAAGAAACAAACTACACTATATGGAACCCCTATGTAAATATACTATGGGCTTTAGAAACGTGACAACAATGGTAAATGGGGTTATCATCCACTAGATATTCTTGTCCAGAACTTTCATTAATGATCCTTCAGTATTTATGTAAAATGTTAGAACTCTTTGATTTGCAGGAGTAACTTTACCACCAGGGAGTGGGTGCTGCCTTGCTCGCAAACTGATTGACTCTTCAGAGAATATCTTCATGTATTTGGCTTGAATGAGGTCATTTTGCCTTGCAATCTCGTTTCCCGGGATAACAAGAGCTTCAATCAGATCCATCATGCCAAATTTAGAAGACAAGAACTTCTTAGTGTTCATCCACGTAGAGGAAGCTAATCACTCCACAGCTTCCTCAAAATTTGATGGGAATCTCATACTTTATCGTATTTTTCTTAGTCCGTAGTGAGATTTTACCTGCTTAAACACTGTTTTCTCATTCCTTGGAAGAATGAATCCTTGGCTGATTTAGTTAAGCAAAATCTAATGGAATAATATCACCATTTTTTATAAAAGATTTATAAAAGCAAAAATATTAAGCTACAGAGGGAGAGGGTATCCTAGCAATTGAATTTTGAAAATTTGGTAAAATGAGGTCCAAGAGAACAAAGCATTATTTTAATGTTAGTTAATATTCAGAACATCAAAGGTAATATGAGGTCCCTCTCTAGAGCATGCATTTTTTGGTTCAGCATTCCATTGGTTCGGGCAGATGATAAAATATGCCGCAAGTTAGGAAGTCCTTGTAGACACAGAGAAAACCTGAAGTACTAGTCCAAGAGCCCAACTTCTAAGAATTAGGATTTGTTATTAAGTATTTTTTCCATTGGAAAAAAAATGAATTATCCCAATCTTGAGAAAATGCTTGCATTTGAGCAACAATTAATTATGAAACTCCAACCAAAAACATATAATATATTCAGAAGATGATATTTGATCATTTGAATAACCAGCAATGTAAATAAGAAACAGACTTCGAACAAATTAGCAATTCTTATGCTCTGACATAAAAGCTAAGTATACACTTACATCCTGTGATATTCCTCGAGTTGACTGTCAGCTAGTTGAAGTTTTCCACCACCATCTTTGCCTTTTTCATGTAGATCGTTTAATTTTTCTGTCACATCACGGAAGTCATTCTCTAGCTTTTTTATTTCTTCCCCGTGCTTCCTCCGCTCTTCTCTTTTTTTATCTAGCTCTTTCCTTTTACTTTTGATTTTCGAATTGATGCGAGACACTTCCTCCTTTACTTTCAGAAGCTCAGGTTGCTGGGAACAAGAATAAGTCACAATGAAGAATCTAGAAGAGTTTACCAATAGGTAGTAGAATGTAACTGCAATTTGCTACAAAAGTTTGGACAAATGATTCCAGATAGCCACAATTGATACATTTCATGAAACAAACAAACAAAAATGGAAGGATAGACAGAATGTTCTCATATATTCTGGTTATGCTTCACTTGCATTTTGTGGAAAATGGCCTCTCAATAATCGCTGAAATGCAGAGAATGAGAAACATGGAAAAAAGGTGCTTTCCTCCAGAAAGCCAGAATTACACGCCACCAAACAACAAAAACTTGGGAAGGATAGAAAAATGTTTTCATCTATTCTGATTATGCTTCGAGTGGATTTAATGAAAACTGTGTGGCAATAATAACTGAAATGCAGAAAACAAGATAGGAGAAAAAAAGCACTACATTAGCACTAAGCAAAATTGAGCCTTCAACAAAAAAAATTTTGAGATTGTGTATCTTATGATGGTCGATTTTCAACATCATCGCCAAAGCCTTATCCCAACCCTTAACGGTGGACTGAATAAATCATGTTCCTCTATTCAAAATATCAAAAGTAATGTTTTCCACTAATAAAGTGTCTTCATATCTGCTTTCAACAGCTGTTTTTTTTCTGATAAGTATATAATTTTATCAAAAGGGAGGTCGAGACCAGCAAAAAAAATATATAAAAGAAAAAGCACAAAATCCTTAAAAATGAAAATTAGTAGGATATAAAACGAAGCACGAAATCAATATAACTTCAAAAACACCATAAAAAACTTGAGCATCATGAAAATCCCAAGTTATCCAACATTCAAAGCATTTGTTATCATCTCAATGACAATCCTCGTGATGTATGTACAACTATAAATATATATAGGCACACCTAGCTATTTTGTACATACCCTTTTTATACAACATTTAATGCGACAAGGAACTATCAAGTGCCAGTAGAATATTAAGAAGATCACCATGCCAGCAAAAAATAAATAAAGCAGTGAAGAGTATAATGTGTCACAAGGAAACTCACCTTCTTATCAAGTTTAGTTTTTTTATCTGCTATCTTCTTTTCACATAATGTAATCTCTTTGAAGTATCCAGCTTGTTCTTTTTTTTTAGAGCTTTCTTCAATTTCATACTTCTCTTGCTCCTTCAAACCTTCATCACGACTCCTCATTTCAGCTTCAAGGTCCTTATTCACCTTACCCATATCCTTTTCAACATTTAATAGGTTCCACATAAAGTGTTCTTTCTTTAAAGATTTCTGCAGAAAAAATAGGATCAGCAATGCCCAATAATTATGAAGATAGAAACTTTTAAGCGGTTCAACAAGAAAAGTTCTGGGGGAGAACTTATTCATGATAACAGAGCAAGCACTATATATAGAAATGTGACAGTCATTTAATAATTAATACTATAGCTTCTGAAATATATCATCAATAAAAAAATATTGCATGGCAACTTGAAAGCAGAAGAGTAGCAACAACGTGTTACTGGAAGCATATTAAATGTGAAGTATATTTAACAAAACCATTGGATTTGATTGGTGGCTTGGCGTTACAAATATGAGGAGCCATCCTAAATAGTCCAATTTACTCTTGAAAGATACAATTGTACCTCAACATAAGACCATTTCTTAGGAACCCAAGTAAACAGCAAGAATGGAAATACAAATAGTTGCCGTGGTGTGAAAAGAGCATTTATATCATGGTATAAACTGCGCTTATGATGAACGAATACGCCAACAGTTTATTGTATTACATGCAAAACAGACAAGCTTATGGTCTAAACAAACAAGTATTCAAAGCAAGTGGCAAGTTTGTGGATCATAATCTTATTCATTGCAGACTTTCAACATTCATTTGGTCAAAAAAAAAAACATCCCTTTGGTCCAACTTCTTCCATCTTATGGGCATTAAGTGAACAATCCCTAAATCGCTCAAACTTCTTCTTTAATGATGAACTCCAATCCGGTTCAGATCCAAAAGAAGATTTTGTGGGGCATTATTCCATTTCCGATCTATTGGGGAATTATTAAGGAGAGGAATAGGAGGGTGTTCGATGGCAAAGAGCGTGCATAAAGGAAGCATATCATAAGTATTTAGGGGGATATTGTTTTATGGGTCTTGTTAACGTGTGCCCTAATGGCACACGTTAAGGTGCATTAAATACGCATTGGGAATTGGTTTTCCTACCAAAAATGCCCTCAAAAATATTTTTATTGCCAAACTACCCTCAATGTTTATTTTCAAGGTGTATTTAATGCACCTTAACGTGTACCCTAGACCCTCATTTTATTGGTGCAATATGTATCAAAATTTAAGAGGTTTCTCTTTGAAAACTTCATTTTTAGTTGGGAGCCCGTGACTGAAGACAAAATGTAGCATGGGTACGTGGATTTGCTCATATTGGGTGTTGCTTTTGCCAGCCTGTTAAGGGATTTTCGGTCTTTCTAGAACAGTCTCCTCAACCTCTGTACTGTTTTCTTTCTTTTTTGCTGAAATCTTATAAATAAATAATAATAAACTAAGCTTGTAGTAAAAACTAAAGATAGATACCAATTGATCTTGCAATCGAAGATGTTTTTCAGCCTCTTCTTTCTGCTCTTTTTTCTGTTTTCTCTCCAAGACTATCGTTCTCTTCTTCTGATAAACAAGTGCCGATTTTTCTTCAGCTCTGGCCTTTTGTTCTTCAAGATCCTCGTAGTCTCTCCTAAGGTCATCAGACCCAGAGATCTGCTCAAGAAGCCCAGTAAGTTCCTTAGGGTTCTTTGAGGCAATCGACTCCACATCACCCTGTAGTACAAAGATAATCAAGTATAAGGCTCCATCTTTTGAAAGCAACCCAATCCAATATACTGGCTGCAGGTTGTCATATTGCATGGGAAGCATAGAAAGTTTTAATCTTCTTTTGATGGTCTCCATGAATGAATCTCTCATTCACTCACTTTCTGTTATCAAGTCATTTGGATAATTGGATTTCTTTCTAATAAAAAACTGTACTGATCAAAAATATTTATATCATTGCAATAATTACTGTAACATTCCAGAAATTCTACATCATTTTTTTACTTTAAAAAATATATATTTGGATTCGTAACAAACTTTCTTGATCCTGAACTAAATTTCCCTCTTTTTTTCTTTTTCCTTTCTTTTTTCTTTCAAATTCAAAAAAACAAAAAACATGTGTATAACCCAGTATGCCAACAAAAACTTAAAAATCAAATTTGCAGACAAACATTTTTAAATTACCTGAAAAACAAGGAAATTTCGAGCCTTGACGAGAATCCCAAGCGATTTTAATTTACTGTTATATTCATCCCATGTCACAACCTTCCCATCAAGCCTATACTCACTTCCTCCGGAACTCGTGATAGTTCGAGTAAACTGAAGCTCTGATCCGTTCCCCATTTGATAAACAAGTCGAACAAACGCCCTTCTTCCTTTCTGCTCCTTCTCTCTGTCATCAAACGCATAAATCAGATCCTTCAACTGCGCACCTCGCAATTGAACCGATCGAACACCAAGAACAAAGCTTATAGCGTCCATTAGATTTGATTTTCCCGCGCCATTAGGACCTATAATTGCAGTGAAATCGTAGAAAGGACCGATAACCTGTAATCCTTTGTAGGATTTGAAGTTCTCGAGCTCCAGACGGAGAATTTTTCCAGGAGAAATTAGCGAAGGCATCACTATGAAACCCTAGCTAGAGATCTGAAGCAGCTTCTGGGAAGTAAAGTTTTGCGTAACGAGGGTTTCAATGAGATGGAAAACTGAGGTTTTGTGAAGTTCTCATGGTTAGGGTTTTCAGACGGACCAAAGAGGGTGGAATCGATGCGGTAATAACAGGAAAAGTGGCGGGAAATTTACAGGAAGAAATGGGTGGAATTTTGTGCTTGCGATGGTGTAGATCTTCGTTGTCTAAAATACGCCCGATGCGTACGGAACACGCTTTTTCTTCCCGCTTGGCGCTACGAGACAATTCGACGTAGGTAGTGTGGCGTGGATACTTCTGTGAATAGGGCTATCAATCGGGCGGCCAAACCAGCTAATCCGACCCACTCCATCTTTTCGGATATGGGTATAAATGGATCAGATCAGACTCAAAATTCGTATATTTTCAATAAAAAAAAACTACGTACCCGGAACAAGGATTTGGATTTCGATAGGGAATAGATCCGATAAGTATCCAATTTGTCAATTTATTGGATTGGTTGTGATCGATCATTTTCAGGGCCAGCAGGGACCCGGATGATGTATTGGGAATATATAGATGATGTATATTATATTTTATTTGATGAGTGTAGTGGTATATACACATATATTTCTAAATTGAACCGGTTAGGATTAGTGTAAATTCCAAAAAATAATTTTGGGTGGGGTGGATCCATATTTTTTTGGACACATACTTAAAATGACAAATCCAGTTTATTGGATTAGTATCGATTTTGTAATAAACCCGATGAGGTTGGCTCAATGGCAATTTAGGTTGGAATAAGCAGTTAAGGTCCGTAGGTCATGAGTCCACCCGTGATAATGAGCTCTGAGACTAGTCCTTGGACAAGACCATGCCTACGGAATGGGCAAAACCCAAATACAGGTCCAGTCTATTGTATACAAGAACACTTGATTAACAATAAACAAAAAAAGTATCAATTTGGTAATACTTATTCGTTCTGACTCAAATCGTCGATGACCCTATATTTGGTAGGGAATTGGGCCATCAACTCACATAGAAAACCTTGCATTCATAATTCTCTTGTCCAAAATGTGCATGTATAATTAGGATTTGATTTTGCACAACTTACCTGTACAACTTGAACATTTATACAAGAGCCCGACTTACCTTAACTAGTAAGCATTTCACCCTCGCTAAAAGTCCTTGGGCTCACCTTGTGGCATCCAAAAATATGATTTGATGCTTTAAGGTTGTAGAGGATAAAATTCAATGAACTTGGGAAAAATACAAAATTCAAAAAATAAAAAAGTTATTTTTCAATATTGAATTCCAATTTTAAGTTTAGGAGTTATGTGGAAGTTAATAGCGTGGAAAGGTTGAGATGACCAACCCTAGAAAAAGGAAAAGAGAAAAGAAAAATCAAAAGCTACTACTCTAAATTATAAATGCAATCTCATTGTACATGAAAATCCTTGAAGAACACTCCTTTGAATTTTGTAACAATCTTACACTAGAAAAATAACAATCCCAATAATGAAAAGTATGATGTCTTGAGAGAATTGAACATTCCCTTTGAAGATCCTATTTTTATTTTTATTATTATTATTTTTTTTCCAAATGTCACAAGTAATCACAAATATAATTAAACTCCAAATCAACCTCTTAGAAATACGGAACCACAACCCCAAGTTAAGCCATGCCCCTAAAGATCTCTCTTACTTTACCCGGAATACAATAATGCACTCCAAACAACGACGAAAAATGACCCCAAACCCCTTTTGCTACTACACAATGCAATAACAAACGATTAGACAATTCATCATCATATAAGCATAAGATACAAGCATTTGGAACACAAAAGCTCATTTTCTTTCTCAATTAATCCGTGGTTTTGACCGGTCCCTTAATCGTTGTTCATAAAAATGCCATTTGGGCGGCACTCTTGCAATCAATACCATAACATGAGGGAAACATGGATCATCATTCCTATTTAGATCATTATAAAACTCTCTATAGCCAATAACAAACTATTGCTATCAGGATCCTATACTCTCAAATCTTCTCTGGTTAATCCTCTCGTCCCAACTCCCAATATGAAGTAGCTCTATCATCTCCATAATCTTTGGCATTTCCCAATCATTCAATGATCTTCCGAACCCCAAGTCCCAACTACAACCTCCTTGACCCAACACCCAAAACACTAGCTACGGGATGATTCCTCTTTTTTGAGATTTCGAATAAATGAGGGAATCTATCATTCAAATGGCCAACTTTGCACTATGTATCCTCCAAAAACCTAATTTTCTCCCCCCTCCCCATATCAAAGATAACCCTTTTTTAAAAATTGGAGTAGAATCCTTGGATTTCTTTCCAAGCTCCACACCCATAGTGGTTTTTTGCTTGTCACTCTCCCATCCAAAAGGGTCCTCACCAAATTTCGTCGCAATCATCTTATACCACGAGCATTCACGATCCACACCAAACTTCCAAAGTCACTTTCCTAACAGAGCACCATTCAAAGACCCCCAAATTCACGAAACCAATATAGTCCAAGCTCTTCATTGTGCACATATACCTCGATCAACGGGACACGTGACTCGATTAACAGTACCTCCTTATTGATCAGTACTATCAACCTCCACAAACCACATTAACACCTCCTTTAAAATCAGTCTCGTTGTAGACTAGTAAAAATGACATGGATAGCCTCATCTTCAACCCATAGCCAAAACCCTTCACTCTACTTGGGTTTTTTTTTTTCTGTTAAACCAATTGTCTTCACCCATTAAAACTCAAGGCAATCGAGGATACTTGGGAATCAATATGTTTGCAAGGTTGAAAACACATGGATTCAACTTTGAAGATGGGGTTGAACATATTAAAATAAAATTATTAATGACGTTAAAGGGAAAAAAAAATAATCATATATATATATATATATGGGAAATGTTCAGCAACAAACATTTTGGCAAAACATTTTTCAAAACATGGGTTAGAGGTTTTGGAATTGGCTGATTTTTGGTGAGGATGATCTCTACGGTGAGGAGTTCATCATCGCCAAAAATCAGCTCATTCCAAAACTTCTAACCCCATCAAAAATGGTTTACAAAAAATGGACGGTCCATGATTTTTCAACTGGTAAATTGGGATTAGAAGTTTTGGAATGGACTGATTTTGGGTGAGGATGATCTCCCCACCGTAGAGATCATCCTCACAAAAAATCAACCCATTCCAAAACATCTAACTCATGTTTTGAAAAATGTTTTGCCAAAATGTTTGTCAAAATGTTTGTTGCTGAACGGGACCCTATATATATATAACTCAGGGTATTTAGACCATTTAACATTAGTTAGAACCTCAGGTACCTAATTAGTTAACGAGATGCCGAACCTCGAACCAAATCAATTCATAGTACAGTTCACTTGGGTTCATCAAGTGCAACCAACCATACTGTATGCACTATTTTACTTCAATTGTTTTGCACCCCTCCACAACTTGATAAAATTGAGATATTCTTATAAATATCAAAATTGATGGTAAGCCCCATTGACATTGATCTTTTTGAATAAATCAATGAAAAATGACCAAACACTCTCATCTGAAACCTGTAAATGTAAAAATCTTTGTTTTTTCTCCTCAGAATTTTCCATTCCAACTCTTTTTTACCCTACAAATTGAGTTGATTCTCGGGTGGTGAACTGTGAATCCAAATTTGAACTGAGCGAACCCATGAATTGGGTAACACAAGTTTGAATGAGGCTAAGGGGTATGACATCCTTAGTGACCCAATCATTTTGTTAGGAGTGTCACTTATGCTCTAAAACCTCACTCTTTGGAGTGAATCCATCTCTAATTTATGCTCTCAAAACATGAGAACCTGTTCTTAAAACATTGAAATCTGCTCATATAAAGAATCTCATTTCATTTATCGTATTAAGTATTTTGTTTATTTTTTAAAGGACCATTAGTCATATATATCCTAAAAAATAAATACCATAAAGAATTATTATTGAGCATTACAATTAGAAATAACAATATTGTAATTACTACAAAATTAAAATATTATTGTAATTATAGAATTAGTTTGAATCCTCTAAAACAGAAGGAGCTTCAAGTATTAAAACATATATTGGTTATTTCACTGATAATAATTATATTGATATATTTTTTTGTCATAACTAATTGGTGGTGGTGAGAAGTATAGTAACAACGGTAATATGATCAAACTATATAAATAATACAAAAATAAAATAAAATACAAACAAGCAACGAATGCTGGATGAGTGAAAATATAACCAATATTGATCATGGTGGAGTCATGTAAAGAATCTATTAGAAAATTTTGTTTATTTTATTATAAAAGACGTGTATTTTATAAGAGAAAATATGTAGTGATGGATTACTTAAAGAAAATAAAGTTTACAATAATAAAATTGATACTTGAATATATTATATATAATTCAATACATAACATTTTGGAGGTGCTCATCATAAGATATTTTCAACTAGGCAATTTGAAGTTCCTCATCTCGCAACTCACCAAGATGACATCACTATTCATGATTTATGTCAAAATTACTCAAATAACTAATCCGAGTTTATAAAAAGAGTCATGCTGGGGTGACACAAAGGGAGACACACGAGTGACAAAATGTCTGTGGTGGCGAATACATAACCATAGATGCTTTTTCGCAAGATATGAGTAAAAAGTATCTATAATTATGTGCGCGCCACCACATCATTTTTTTTCACCTTTGCGTCTTCGTTTGGGTCATTCTAACATTTTCCTTATAAAAAATTGGACGACTCGATACGCTCTTTAGGACGACTAAAATGAGAGGGACGATTCACATTGGAAAACTCGTTCGTGAACTTCAAACACATACCGAGTCATCAGAGTCGACTCGGACTTCTTCAAAACCTTGATTCGGAACTTAGGGATGCTTCAGTATTTCGACTAAACGCGATTGCAATGGTTTCTCTGTCGACGTGGGTTCGATACATAGGACACAAGCTTGAGTACTCTGTCACTCTCAGCTGGAAGGTCAGTCCTTTAAACCCTTTTTTCAAAATTTATTGTATATATATGTATGTATGTATATATTTTGACAGCACAGTTGATTTTAGCATATGGGTTTTGTTGATTTATGTCTATCTTGACGAGTTAAATTTTTTTCGTTGTTGTTGTTGTTGTTTTCCCTATCTGGGTTTGTTAATTCACGTCTATTTTGTTGATTTTAAACGGGTTTCCGTTGATTTCTGTGATGGATGCTTGTTCCCCCCCCCCCCCCCCCCCCCTAACTGTGGATAGTTTGAAGGACTTGTACATTTCTTCAATGTATGTGTGTATTGTTGTTGGTTCTAGTCATCTTTGGTGATTTATAAATTGGGTCTGCATTGGTTTTCCAATAGCAAGTTTAGGAAAGATAAATTAGAATGGAACGAATTGGGGAAAATGTAGTATTAGTTCCAATAGGAGATAGACTAAGAGAAAGTTAGCTGAGATGTTTTGTACAATTGGTCATGTTCAACAAACACCGATTAGATCCAAAGTGAGGATATATGTTCAAGTGAATTCTAAAAGTGCGAGAAGAGGACCCAAAAGAATGGGACGGAGATGGTGAAAGCAGATATAAACTCATTCTCAATAATAGAAAACTTGACTCTGGACAAAGTGCAGTGGAGGAACATGATTTGTTTTGCCAACTCAAACTATTTGGAATAAGTCTGTTGTATTAGTTTTACACGAGCAACTTTTACTTATTTCCATTCTTTTTAAGAAAGATATTTAATATATATTTTTTTATTTTTTATTCATCATTCGGAGTATCGAACTGAAGCAAATTCCTGTGAGTCAAGCAAAAACAGCTTATAAATTGCGAGTTAAAAGATTAGGTCAAATTCCATATTTACAAGAGTTAAGCGGAAGTACACATAAGTAATAGAAACCGTTAACGACAAGATTTGTTGAGTAATCATCATAGTTTGAAACCGGTACAAATGATCAACTATATGGCATTTTATCTAAAAAGTAAAGCAAATTTCTCTTTCATTTTGTTTTTTTGATTGACTGAATTATTGAGATATAATGAAATGAGACGGTAGACTAGGATGATTGAATCTTCTTGCCAAAGTGTGACTGTCTAATCTTCTTGGTTGTTTCTAGTCATACTTAGTACGATTTTCTCTCTATATATTCAAAATAAAAGATTTGGTAGTATTAGAGAGTAATGTGCTCTATTTCTTTTTGATGTTACCGTAGTTTTGCCTTGTAAGTAGGCCTTTAGGGAGAGAGAACATGTGTGCATGCATTATACACGGACTTTTCTATATCTTTGTAGGGTCCTGAATTGTATATTTTCTCAACAATTTGTAACATTTGCATTAGTAGCTGAACTTATCGACAAGGACTGCCTTATGATACCTAGGCATTAAGGGTTACTTCAGAGTAGTGCCAGCCAGGGGGACCACCATCCAAAATACTTCTATAAATTTATATAAAACCGTCAAGTAAATTTTGGCCTTAAAAGGGTGAGAGGAAGGCTGAAAATGACTTGCATGGATGTAATAAGAAAAGATAGGAAGACTCATGTGTTAGTTGAGCATATGGCTCAAGATATAGTTGAATGGTAAAGCCATATTCATGTTGCGGACTCCAATATTTGGTATGGGCATCGATGAAGATAGAAGAGACTTCTGTCCGCTGTTTGTATGATCGATGTTGTCCTTGTAAATGAATTCTTTTACTACAAATGTTGGTCACTAAATTATGTTGGGAATTTTTTATTATGAATAAAAAACTTAATGGAGTATTTTGATTTTTAAATATCAAATCACATAAAGTATCATGAGAATGCAGATATCTTGTACCCTTAAATTATTGTTATCTGTTGTAACTTGTAGATTGAACTCGTATTACTAATTTGCTTAAATAAGGCTTATTCCACGAAATGATATTCTAACGAAATAAGAATCCTTTACAACATAAGCACTAGGGAACCCTTTATTTGTAGAGCGAGTCCTTCACAAAATGGCTTATTTGAAGGGTTATCATTGTCTCTTTTCATGTATCTAATTATTTGTTTTTGAATTCTTCCTTATTATAGTTAAGAGTGGAGTGCGTATAATTATTCCTTTAAGAGAGTGTCCTGAGTAACTGTAATTTTTTTTTTTTTTGTGATGCAGAACTATTCAATAGGTAAAATCTCTAAAAGAGAATTCGATGACACCGTTTGGAAAAATGTATTTCAGGGAAAGTTGACATACTTGCATTGGAACAAAGGAGAAGAGATGGCCCCTACAATAGCAGGACAGGGTGGAACTCTTCTGGTTCGGAAACTACCGGTTGTGGATCCAACGTAATTTCAGTTGCCGGGCTTGATGATTTTGGTTTACTCATTTTAAACAGTTCATCCATCTCTTCTTGTTTGGATACATTCTTAATTTATGGCTGCTGATTAGATAAAAGACAACGTGGTTGCTTAATTAATGGTTTATTTCACAACAATGAGTCTCGAGGAAATTGTTCTTTTTGTTTGGTGCTTAATTTGGTGCTCAACAATAATTCTTGAGGAAATTTGTTATTTTTCCAATTTTTATTTGTTTGGTTTGTGCTCCTTCTTTAGGGTTATATTCTATTTGTCATGTTATACATTTATGAATCACAAGTTACTATGTAACTAGAACACACCACCTTAAGGATTTTTGCCATATCAGACACGTCAACACACAAGTACACCCCAACACACATCTAACACATAAGTTATTTCTTAAGTAGTTAAAAGGATTCAGTTAATATATTAATAAGCAAAGATTACAACGACACTAACTCCTTAGTGGTCGAGGGGACCAAACCAAGGAAGAGATATCGAGAGTAGGCAACAAAAATGACATTAGCTTACATTTACAACCCATCCCCTAGAACTTAGGACTTGAAACACATGTTACATCTCCTGAATGTTAGATATTTCCACTTAAAAGAACTCCTTGAAAAGACTCATTTAAATTCGTTGTGCAACTTGCTCTAATGAAGAGGTTTGCTTTCACCGCCCATATATAAATTATTAAAGGCTCCCTGAGAACCCTCAAAAGCTATTATGTTTCTGTTCCGTCCAAATACTCCAACATTTGCAAAAGGAAGCTTGCTTCAAATGATCCATCTAGCATTGAATGCACGACACTCCCACTTGGAGAAAAGCTAGCCACATTTGAAGGAAGTGTCTAACAAGACCTTTTCACATAGAGATATAGTTTGTGGGCTCAAACACCTTTTGCTGTATCAGTCTGCTGTGGCATTTGGAAGGAGATGAATAGAAGAATCTATCTCTTCAAGAAGTAACTATTAGTTTATTAGGCCTTTTATTTTATTGGTGTAAGCTTTTGGAGGAGTTCAAAGGGGTGTTCTTTGAGGATTTATATTCAAATGGGACCTCATTTGTTTGGTTTTAGGTTAGTTTGCAGTATTCTCTTAAGTACTTCGTATTTTCCTTGTCCTTCTTTCTTTCTTAATAATATCATATGCCAAAAATAATTATTAGATAGGGTAAAAATGGGTCTACATCGAACAAGTGAGATGATAATGAATAAGAAGATGATCCATTTATTCTCAACTTGCTTTGTAGATATAGAGGATGATATTTCTATGAGCAGGGAAATTATTAATTGTTAAGATTCTATTGATTTTCAATAAAAAAACAACTTTTTTGTGAAATCCGTCCTTCATACACTAATTTATTAAGTTGTTGACCACAAACATGGTTTGATATGAAAATATACTTTTTTTTTTGTTTGCTTTTTTATAGATTTTTCTTGTTATCTTTATTTTTAACAAATCTCCAAGATTAGTATCCTTGAATATTATTTTTTATTAGACTCCGCACGTATCAACATTTAGGGCTTCTCAAAGGTGTTGTTATGTCAACACCTTGTCACAGACATGTTGTTGTAGTTATGGTTTTGACTCGATGCAAAATTATTTGGTTTTGACTTTTAACGTGGTACACAAAGTGATATCCATGCTTCTTCCATTGTACTAGTACATTATGTTGGAACCCAAATTCAGATGCTTTATAAATTGTCATCAAGCAAAATATCCTGTTTCAATGACATTTTTCTTACATTTTCCATCATAAAATTGTTTCCCGAATCTTTAGCTTCTAGTAAGAGCTGTCGTGACTTATATTAGATTAAAGCATCTGTGAGGCGAACAAAAAATGGCAGTATGTCCGTATGTGTCATTGTGTATGTGTTGCGTTGGTGTGTTTTTGTTTATTTGTATATACAAATAAGACTACAGGATCTCTAGGTTTAAGTGATTGAATTTCATTATCTTGTTCATGTACAATCTGTTAGAGTATTAGTTTATGATCGTATTAAGGTGTATTATGATGCACATAATCATATTTTATATGAAGTAGAATTAGAATATGTAGATAGAGTAGTTGTGTGCGGTTATGTAACTATTGCGTTGCCTTTCTCTATTTAATAGAATCTCATCGATGATCAAAATCATCCGGGTTAGTCACTTCATTTTAAACTCTATAAAGGTAGTGCTGTAGCAAGTCAGTCTTATGATGTGATCATAAGCTTTCTCACTATCGATCTTACAAGACCTCCTTCATGACCTCAACCCTACCAAAAACTTCTGTATTCCAAACCTTAAGCTTTTCTTTTATGGCTTTGAGCTTGCACCTTAAGACTACACAAAGTCCACCACTAAATGAAAGGCCATTCCGCCACTCCTGAATCATCTCATTTAATTTTTTGGCGGAAGTCACATGTTCTCAAAGCAAAACAGGATCGACCTACTCACCATTCAAAGTTCCAGCGAAATGGATGATGATCATTACTCGGATTAGGAACTTGCTGTTGAGGAATTGAGCTTAAATGGTCTTCCCACCCGTAGGATACAAAGAATCTAAGTCTGTTAAGAACATGATGCTCTTGATTACTTGACCAACTGAAATTTTACCACAGAGAGGATTATTCACCAAACAATTCTGATCCACAAACTCCCCAAACTTACACTTGTTCAACTGAAACAACCCTTTCTCTCAAAAGAGAACCACACGACATTGAATTCCCCTCATAAACACCTAGGGCAACCCAATACACATTATCAGCTCCACCCAAAAACTGATCCTGCTCACAATCCATAGATAGGCCATAGTCTTCCTTCCCCTACACATCTGCACAAAATAGACTCTGAAAATGCCCCAACAAGTTCATTTTCCACAAAGATCTTGTCCCACATGAAAATGATCCCCCCTGCAATACCATTGTAGGCAGGGTTCAGCTTGAATTTATTTTGATGAGTTTGTTATTTGGATGTTAAACTTTGGAATGTGAGATTGAGATTTCTTATGAATTTATTTTTGATATTTTCACTAGATTTATCTTTGATTGGATTTTTTTTTTACCATATATAGTCTAGAGTAGGCACATGCATCTTCCTTGGGGTTGGGGTTGGGGTTTTGGGGGGGGCTGCAAAAGAGGAAAGACAATAAATTTGGAGGGGTATTATTATTGGAAAAGGGAAGAAGAGGAAAAGTCATAAAATTGGGGTATTCTTGGAAAAGGGAAGAAAAGAAAAGGCAATAAAGTTGTCCTCAAGGTACATTCTTTATAGGGGTATAAAGATTGAGACAAAGACATGTATATATTTATTTAAAAAACCCTTTCTCACGAAAGATTTGGCTTGTGAAATGACTAGCCTCACTCAGCATTTAAAAGCATTGCCTTTTTTTTTTAAATGCATTTCTTCTGATAATTAATGTTTTTTTTTAAATGATTTTTTTAAATACGTTTTCGTTAAACAAATACATCACTTGACTAAAAGACATGTATGGCTTATTTTTCCTTCTTTTTAGTTCTAAGTTCTTGGGTTAAGCCTGAGGAGCTTTGATTCAAGGAGAAATTTTTAACTGATAAAAAATGAAGAACTAGGTTTTTGGCTCAAATTTTCTCCCATTGCTTGCATTAGAATATCTCACATAACTTCCTAGATTTTTTTATATTGCTTTAAAATGTGAATTACTTCAATTAGTGATATTTTTTGGGTAGAAATTGATCCATACACACCTCTAATGTAGCAAAATCCTCAGTGGAATCTTCAAGTGACCTCGTAATTGAGCTTTACATTATGGAAAACTATTCTAGCAGGCAAAGTACTACTGCTTTACTAAATTATTAATCTCTAGTGGCAAGTCTATTTAGAGTGTTTGGTTTATATAATCAAAACAAAAGACATGTTTGTGGAACCTTGTTTACGAATTTCCATGTTTTTTTAAAATCTCAGCATCCATTTTCTTCAAATCTTATGTAATTTTCTGAGTTGTATATGTTGTCTTTTCACTAATTTAGGACTGTTACATATCATATATCTTTAGTTTGAATTCTTCATCAATCTTTCGGAACTCTTCAATTCTCTTTTATGTTTGTCTCTTCTGCTTGTCAAACAGTTTTGGATGTTTTCTTACTGGACATTTGTTTATATTACAGGCGTGTTTTTATTGGAGATGTGGTGGTCGTGAAGGACCCAGAGAACCAAGATAACTATTTGGTTAGAAGATTGGCTGCCATTGAAGGGTATGAAATGGTGTCTACTGATGAGAAAGACGAGCCTTTCGTTCTTGAGAAGGATCAGTGCTGGGTGCTATCTGACAATGAATCTTTGAAGCCAAAGGTATATTTCATTTTCATATTATAATTTTGTTTTTAAAAGATCGATTTCAAGGGTTGGTTGAGCATATAATGAGCCTTTAATTTTACAATGAAGTATTAAACACAGAAAACAGTGGAAGGGCTGCTTGTGATTTTCAGTTGCTGGCCTATTATTTTATTAATAAAAATCAGTTTTTTAATCTTTCAAGGAATTTTATTTTTGGAGCAACTCGTCTGAAATTTATGAGATGCCATCTCTCTTATATGATCATTGGTGACTTCAATCGTTATTGACAGAGTTGTGTGAGTTATGGTTTAACTCACACTGTTAATTGTGGATGGGGTAGTTTAGATATACCCCTGTGCTTTGGTAAATATTTGAGATTCCCCCCAGCATTTTCAAAATGATTACATACCAACAAAAATGGCCGAAATGCCCTCCTCTTGAACCCCTTGTAAAAAATCCTTGTTTCTTCCTCAAGACCTGTTGTCTGAAACCTCTAGGATGATTTTTCATTTCAAAACATATTCAACCTTTTGTCCAAAACTTTTGATTTTTCTTCCCAAAGACCCATCATCTTCAACCTCCTCAGAAACCCTATCATATTCTTGAGGTTTTAAGGTTGACGGATATAAAATCTTGAGGTTGAAGATGAGGGACACGATTTTTACCCTAGATGTTGAAGGTGATGGTTGGTTTTTGGGGAAATATCCAGGGTTTTTGGCATGAGGTTGAGACAAGGGCTTTTTTGGTAATCTTTTGTTACTCTCACAGAAGACCGTGGTTAAGGGGGTGTTATTATGCCATCAGTTTGAAAATGCAGGGGGCACGTAAATATTCAGAACCGATTCATTTTCAGCTTGAACCCTGTACGGATAAAAAGAAAAGGTAAACTTATTATTGATGCCATCTCGGCATCCTTAGGTTCCTTACTAAACTATACAGACCAGACCAAACGCTCGGGATCTGTTGTAGTTTTTTGAATATGGGAAAGTTTCTGATTGATTTTTCAACTGAACTTTTTTATTTATGGCAGGAAGCCAAGGACAGTCGGATGTTTGGCCCTGTTCCCATGACAGACATTGTTGGTAGAGTCATATATTGCTTGCGAACAGCCGTGGACCATGGTCCCGTGCAGAACAGGTGAGCTACACAAATTTAATAAAAAACTCGATCCAATTCAATCCCTTTTTAATATTTATTTCAAAATAAATCTCTTGATGTTAAAACTACATTTGCTCCCATTCCTTGGCATGTGCCAGTCATTTCAGTATGCGAAAGGATTCTCCAGTTATTGCAGTTGAATTGGATGTTGATGAGATGGCAAAGAATCACAAAGCATAGGCTTTGCGCAAATTGGAAGAAAAAAAAAACCACCTCCCAAAACCCCGTAAAATGGAGCTCTGTGTCTTGGTCTTTATTTATCTCTAGCTGATTTCGTTATCAAAGACCCGTTTCTTGTTTCGGCATCCTGTGAAGAATAAAAGAGATGGAGTACATTTCTTCGAGGGAGGATCAAGTATTTGTCATTTTCATTGACCGGATATGAGGATTGGGGAATTGGGTTTCTCCTTCTCTCTTTGCTTTTTTGTAACTGATGAAAGAATGCGAGTTGCCCTTATCTTGGATTTCAGGTTTCAACTTTTTTAATTAGAGAGAAATTCTGTAGTTAGGATGAACAAGCAAAGAAGCTTAGCTTAGTTCTGTCTTTCTTCTTTTGTTTGTTTTTGTGTGTTTGGGGGCATTGGCTCTGGGTCTGATCCAAAAGAAGACCTGATAAATAAGCGTAATTAAATAGCTTTAATGAGAGTAATGTAAACTCTACCATCTTTTTTCTCAGTGTTTTTGAGTTCCAATCCGCTAAGAATCTTCTTAACCTCGTATGTTGAAACACTTGAGTGAAAAATGCTATATTTGGTATAGAACATTCTAAAGCTTTGTCTAAAAAAAAATGCCATTATCGGTGAGCTCGCCACTTATTTAATTATTTATTATTTATTTATTTTGAGTTCAACATATGTATTGTCGAACTTTCCACTTTTTATTTATTATTGAGCTCTCCAGTTTTATTTATTGTCAAGTTCACCACTTTTTATTATTGAATTTTACAAATTTAAAAAAATGTTTTAACTCAACAATAAAAAAGTAGTGAACTGGTAAAACCGACTCATCTTCGTTTTCTGAGTTTTTTCAATTAAAATACATGGAAAATCTACCGAGAGCTTGAGATAATGGCTTATTTAGATGATTTCAAACTTATAGAACCATCCTAGATTGATTTTCATCCAAAAATGAATAATTTTTTTTTTGAAAAAATCCTTAAAAATAACTTATTCTTCCTTCTTAAATCTTTTCCAATGGAAAGGAGTCCTTAAAACATGATTGAGATGTTGAAAATTTAATTTTTTTTTGTACTAAAACGATGAGATCGAATGGTAAGAGCACTCAATTGTGAGAAATTTGGTGAATGTGTTCAGGCACTGATCAGAAAAGAAAGTTTTACTAAATGGATTATAAAGAGAAGTCCTAAAGCTTAGCGATTAATTAGAACGAAATCCCTCCGTTTGGGTCTTTTAAGTAATTTCCTTTTTATTTTTACTGAAATTTTGCCATTGCCTTTAGTCAATTTTGATGTCTTAAGATTTTAAATGTTTGTGTTTAATATAAATTGAAACTTTTAGATTAGCATCTCTTATTTCGTATTATGAAAATAATGATTTATGTTTTATATTCATACTAACTTTTTTAGTTGATATTCAGGTAGGATTAGATCATTTAAATCAAATTGGTCTTCTATGTGAATAAATGAATCCTAAAAGCTGTTTTTAGAACCATATTTGGCCCCAAACTTCCAAGAGGAAGGGAAAATTACTTAATAGAGGGATTTGTTTCTAAAATACCCCTAATTTTTCAACTCTAATTCGATAGTCCATAAAGTAAACTTTTTTTCTTTCTTAATCTACCCTCACCCCTTTTCAATAGATGAGATTCTCGTTAGTAATCTCCCGTTTAATTTTTGAAAAATTCATGAATTTTTCTTTTTTTCAATTAAAGTATTGTTCTCTGAATTATTGAACTATTTTGAATAATTCACGTATTTTAAATTTGACAAGAATAAGACATGATTTTTACGATTTTTATACCTTTTACGAATTTTTATGAATCTCAGTGAATTTTTTTTTTTTAAATGCAACTATAACTTGTTGTATGTTGCGAAGTATAAACTTGTAAGTTATGACATGTAAAATAAGTCGACATTAAAGCGGCCTACTTCAAATTTAGAAGGAATCCGCATTTACATTACAAATGTCCCTTTTATCTGAAAAAAATAATGACTTGACCCTCTATATTTATTTGAGATTATACCTCAATATTCCAAATTGATGATTTGCCCCTTGACTTTTGTATTCTTTTAAAAATCAATAGAGCAATAACCTCAATGTCCTCATTATCACACCATCATTATTACCAATCACCTTCACCATCACTATTAATATCACTATCATATGACTGGATTTTTTATTTTCGAAATTTTGAAATGAAATGGATAATACATGTATGAAGCATATGTTGCATATTTTCCATTTATTGAATTTTTGGCCAAAGTTTAGACTGGATTTTTGCAATCTAAAATCAAATAGAACTTGAATTTTGCATGAATCGAATTTTTACCGTACTTCGCATTGCTAACAAGGGATGAGATCAATGATTTAAATTGTCTAGATCGACACTTCTAATCATTAAGATATACCTCTCATCCAATTGTTGAGATCGATTGTTCACAACTGTTGTGATCAACGAATGTAACTTTTCGATCTCAATATTTGACGAGTCATTGATATCAACGATTCAAATTGTTGAGATTGATCTTTTATGATCGTCAATCTTGACATTTGAACATGAATCTCAAGATTAATCATTCAAATCATCAATCTTGACAATTTGAGTTCATCGTTATTGTTAAGGTATTGTCAAAAACTTAGGGGTAAATTTAGATTGACTTCTTTATCTTAGATTTTATTAAGGAAATATAGTTCTTGTTAAAATATAATTTTTATTTATCTTTTTTTCTAAATAAGTTCTTAATATAGTTTTGAAAGACGTATATTATGAAAGAGAAATTTCATTAGCGCTTTAGTTTTACTTATTACACTCTGAAAGCGCCCTCGATTCGCGGGGTGCGTGGATCCGCTTTTGACTCTTGAGGTTTGGGAGTCGCCACCTAGTTGTTAAGGTCTAGGAACCAAACTGACTCTTAAAAAAAAAAAAAACAAACTAATCTACGAAAGAGAAAAAGAGTCCGGGGATCATGTTATGGGATTGGAAGGTGTTAGGCACCAACCCCTTCCGGCCAAAGCCGGTTTTTACTAACTTCCCAAATAAATCACATTGCTAAAAACCTATATAAAAATAAAAATAAATTTTTTTTTATACCTTTCATATAGCAAGCTTTATTCCCTCAGATCTGACAAAAATAACTCCTTGTACCGTACTCCCTTGTTTCGTTCTGTCTCCGGATTTGATTTTGGATCTCCGAGATCAAGGTATCTATTTGTTTTTGGATCTAAACTCTTCAAATTTGTTGCGGATTTGAAGGTGTTTTTGGAGGGCTTTTAGGTGTTTTCTAGGCTAAAATTGAAGGAGGGATGTTAGGTAAGGAGTTGGAGCTCCAAAACTAGGGTTTATGGGAGGCTATGGGGGCTTCTAGACCTATTTCTCTTAGGATTTATGATTTGATACGAAAATAGGGTGTGAGCACCTCTATTTATAGAATTTTTTAAGGGTTAATTTGGATAGAGTTAGTATTTAATTAGAGTTCTTTTAATTAGAGTTATGTTTTAGTTAAAATTGTTTTAATTAGAATTGTGTTTTAATTATAATTGTTTTAGGTAGAATTGTGTTTTAATTATAATTGTTTTAGGTAGAGTTGTTTTTTAGTTAGAACTCTATTAGATAGAGTTATTATTTAATTAGAATTCTATTATGACTTTTGGTCTTATTTGATTGACTTTTAATGTTTTGACTTTAGTCTTAATTGATTGACTTTTAGTATCTTGACTTTAGTCTTGCTTAATTGACTTTAATTTTGACTTCAGTCTTACTTGATTGACTTTAATTTTTGGAGAACCCCCCTCTAAAATATCTTTAATTCATTGGACCCCCAAATGGAGGGTCTTTAAAGAAATATGTCACGAACCCTCAATAATTTTTCATGAGATCCCGATTGATCGATTTTTTTAATTCAAATTTTTTAAATTAATTTCATTAATATTTTATTTTAATTATTTAATGTTTTATTTATTAATTTCGAAATTTTTAATTATGAAAATTGTGAAATTACCGATTTGCCCCCTGAGAGGACTTTTCACGTTTTAAGTCGATTTTTTATGTTCCAGGATGTTTTAGAATCGATTTTTCGTAAGGAATTCAATGGAAATATTGATTTTGTGTCATTTATGAAATTTTTTATGTGAAATGGTCATGAACTTTATGAGGGGTATTTTCGTAATTTTGTCGAATTCTGTTAAAATTTGTGAAATGATTTATTTGGTTTCGATTTGTTGTTTTATGTGTTTGAGAGAGTTTTCCTAAGCGTAACGTAGGCTCTAGGGTTGTTTTGATGTTAGGGGTATTTTGATAATTTTGTCATTTTTAGTGATTTTTATCGTGAAACTTCTTTTTGGTCTACAAGATGATGATTTATATGTTTCTGGAGTCGTATTTTCCTAGCGTAGCGTGGTTTCGAAGGTTTTGTCAGTTCGAGATACCTCATCCGGATTTCTGAAACACATCTGGTAACAAAATAAAGCAATAGAATACACATCTATCATTGAGAATCATTACGATTGGGTTGACGAGTTGATTAATCAGGCGGATGCAAAAATGAGGTGTCTACACACTCCAATTACTTAAATTATTTATCACTTTCCAACTAAAAATCCACACAAAACTTTTAAAATAGGATTTAACATTTTCAATTCCATACCAAAACTCTTTTCATAATGTTTACATAAGAAGAAAAAAGCCACTAATTGTCACAATCGACAATAACCCATAAAAAAGAACAAGTTGACATCAAGGAGGATCATGAGCTCGGACTTCTTGATGTTGATCTTGTGCTTTTCTTTCTATCCAATAGAAGAAAAATATCGATACAGTCAATTATTATTAATTGTTTATTTTTAAATTTAATTGGGGTGCCAATAGAAGTTCTCTAAATAAATGAAGTAACACTCTTACAGTCTTACTCTTACTTGAACAGCACGTGCATCGGGCGTGCACTCCCTTAGCAAAAATATCAAAACATGGAGATCCGCCATTACAACTCACTTCGCTGTTTCAAGAGATGTCTCAAGGAATCCATCTCATTTCTAATAGCATCCCTGGTATGGGTTCTTATTGTTCTTTCTATCCAAATCTTAGTTGGGTTTATTTTGTGGGTTCTAATGTAGATAACTGAATGCTCTGAATTTGCAAAATTGCGTTTTTTTTTCTTCTATTACCTGGAATGGGTACTGAAAAGTTTTGATTTTTTTTTTCATGGATATTTATTAAATTTCTTGCATTTTATAGAATATAGGGATATTGTGAAATTTATTAACTTTCTATTGGTTTTCTGTTGTGAAATTTCAAATGAGTCATGAAGATTTTGATTGGTTTTTCATTGAGAGAAGATTGTTGTATGTGTTTGTGAATTTCAGAAGATTTCCTGGGGATTTTGACTTGATGATTGTTTTTCATAACATTTTCTACATTTAATGGAAGATGTTTGTACGGGTTTGTGAAGTTTATTGGGTTTCTTTGGTTTTATGTTGTGAGATTTCAAATGATTCATGAAGATTTTTTCATTGTGGGAAGGTTGGTGTATGGGCTTTTCTGCATGATAGAAGGGTACTCAAAGGGTTCAACATAATTTGGAGTCTTTAAGGGGCAGGTGTAGAAGAGGCGAGTCTTGGAGATGGAGGACAACGCCACCCCTTAGGAAATCTAGAAGGGTAAGAGGTTTGTCAGCCCGTAAGCTTACGTGGGAGGTTAAGGGTCAAGTTAGAAAGTTACACTTTGGGGAGCATCTAGTGCATTTAAGCGGAAACAATGGAGGAATTAAATGATAGTGAAGATATATTTTTGGAACGTATGGGGCTTTGGTAATAGATATAGGGGGGTTATGAAAGAGCTAGATAAAAGGGTGGGGTGCTTCCATTGTTATTTTTGAAGAAATGAACCTAGAAAATATGGACATTTCTATTGTGGTGGCAATTTGGAGTAGTAATAGAGATATAGGTTGGTGTGGTTTGTGTTCATTGGACATCGCAGGAGTTGTGGTCCTCTGGGACAGTTATTGAGGTGAAGGGGGGAGCTTTTGGCGTGTTCTAGGTTTCCATGTATAATTTTGTAAGTTGTGACATCCTGACAGGCATCGGTTGTCACTTCTGTTTATGGCCTATTAATAGTGGGCATTGCCTTCAAATTTGGAAGGAATTAATGATGTTTCTGGCCTTCTCCTTGGTGGGTTAGTGTTCCGCTTGAAGCTTTTAATTCTCAAGGAGAATATTAAGGCCTGTAATTAGGAGGTGGACTTAAAGCTTAATACAATTTTGGAGGATATAAGTCTAATTGGTAGGAAGGTGGATAAGAGTGGAGTGGGTTATTCTTTGGAAGAGAGAAGTTAAGGAAGAGATTGTAGGAGTATTTGAAGCTAACAAATTTGGAAGAAATTATTCGAAATAGAAGTCAGGAGTGAGATGGTCGAAGGAGGGGCACAACAACACAATATTTTTATCAGATGACTACTAATGTTATAAGTACATGTAAGAGGATTTCTATATTGAGAATAAGAGTTATTTATTGGAAAATGCGATTGAAATTAGTGAGGCAGTGGTGAACTTTTATGAGAATCTATACAATGAACCTTTTAATTATAGGCCATATTAGATGGGCTTCATGAATATCTTGGTACGGAGTCTTTGTGATTGGTTGGATCATTGTCTTTAAAGACATGTGAGGCATACCCTCAAGGTGTGCCTTAGGGCAAAGCTCACTAAATGTGCATCGAGGCACAAGGAGGAAACTTGAAAATAGCTTAGAAGTACTCAGTGTTAGGCATGATTGAGGCGTACTCCTATTAACCAAGGCGCATGCTTCAAACAGTATTTAAAAAAAAAAAAAACTATATTAATTGCATTTTCTTCTTATCATCATCATCTCTCTGTCTATCTCTTTCTATCTATTTTTTTTTGTTGGTATGCAACATAATTGGAACATTTAGGAACAAACTTGAAGATAAAACGGTCATGTATGCAAAAGTTGTTGATTTGGAGTATCTAGCATTATGTAGAGAAAGTTATTGAGAAATGGTATTTAGTTAATTTTTGCAATAAATATCAAATCATTCTGCAAAGCAGTTACTTATTCAAATATAAATCGTTTCTTTCTTGTTGGAATATAAAATAGTAATATTTTATATTATTATTTGGTTAAGGATTCTAACTTGGAATTTGATTATGTGGATTTGAAACTTGAGATTTGGAAATATGTGATGGTTACTCTTATAACTCTTAATAATTATCTACATATGTTAAAATTATTTATTTTAAAAATTCATGCGTGTGAGGCTTACGTCTCAAGGAGCTGGTCAGCTAAGTGCCTTACTTCATGCCTCGACATCTGAAAACATTGGATTGGAAAAAAAAAAACCTAAGATGGGAACTAATTCCCCTGTTTAGAGCTTCTAGATCATTTATCCCCGCAAAACTCTTAGGAAAACCCTTTTGTCCTATTTCTTGTTTATCTTGCCTCAATCTTTCCATTTGTTCTTCCTTTAGGTGAATTGTATCACTTCCCATTGAGGGATGAGCTTCAATGTGTTTCAATACCTTTTTGTAGAAATAGACATAACTAATATTTCTGTCTAATTGATTAAGGTGACAACTGTATTATTGCATTCCTGCCCCCCACCTGTAGAGTTGGTTATGTTTGCTTGCAATTTCACGTTTCTCACAAGACATGAAGTCATGGATCTGACATACTGAAGAAAATTCATTTCAGTTTATTTGCTAACTATAATCAAGGGAAAACACTAACAAAAAAACCTCTAATTTAATGAAATTTCAGGAAAAGGAATTAGGCGATAGGTTTTTGGTGTATTTCGCATTTTTGTTTTTTTTGTGGTTTATAAATACTTGGAAAATGCTTCTCTTCTTCCAAAATTATTTTTCAAGTTACAAGATGATTTAGGAAAACCACAATAATTAAATTTACAAAATACTTCCTCTCTACCTTCCCTTTTTTGTCTCTGCCCACCTTGTCCACCTCATGAGCGATTGTTAAGGTGTCTCACTAGGTGTACTAACTCCATACGACACATGACACACATACAAGGTTTGGGATGCTGCCTAAGAGATCTTCATGCCAAAGTCTACTAAATAGCCTAAGCACCTATATGTAGGCCTTCTATTAAATTGTTCCTCGTATAGAATTCTCTGTGTCCGATGGAGTGGGTTGATCCCACCTTGATTGCATCAATAGGTTGATTATACATATGGTATAACAGTGGTGATATAGGTATTCCTTTTCGAAAAGTAGCGTAAAAAAGCGGGAGAAATGTGGAAGTGAACCCAAGGAAGGAAAATGACATCAAAATATTAACGATGCTGTTACGACCTCAGGGTTGTTGAATATTCAATAACCCATGTCCAAAATTTTTACATTGGCACGTCTCTTGAGCCAACTGACTAGGGCTATCTATGGATTGAGTTCGGATCGGACTCTTATCAGATCGGGTTCAAATCCAATCCAATAACAATTGGATCGGGTCAAATCCGATTTGATATACAAAATCTATATAAACTTGATATATTTAAACAAAACATAGAATGTAATTTAGATACTTATCACATTTTATCAGATCGGGCCATGGTTGATCCAAAACCAATCCAATAAGATATCGGATCAGAACCTTGCGGATCGGATCCATATCGGAATCCAAATCCTCGATCCAGACCCGAAATCTGATCCAATCCATTGACAGCCATACCATTGACTTCATGAACTTTTAGAGCACCCAAACTTACACACCAAAATCAGCCTAGTTTATGGCTTCTAATAGTTTGACGATTCTCTTGACCAAAACTTTTCTACCTTCATTCCTTTTAGGCATTATTACTAAATTTTGAACGATTAATAATGGATGTTGTACAGCATGGAAAATATCTGTAATAAGTTAGTTGTGACAAAAGCTCCATGTAGAAGCTGGAAAGTTTCATTTTGATTTTTGGGCAAGCTACTACTTGCTTCCAAGGGTCGCAATGAGATATTTGACCATGCATCATGAATGTTGGATTTCATGTAGGTTATAGTCCATCCAAGGGGAGATGTTTCCTCTGCTTGGGGATTTCAGGAGGATCAGCTCCTGTATCATCCTACACGTGTCATGGTGAGTTCAAACCCTCTCCACAAGTCAAGATCACATTGATGAAAAGCCTAGTTTTTGCCTCAAAGAAGACATCTATCGTTTGTTTGGCGAGCTCCGGCGGTCATAGAAGAAACCCAGACTTTTCCAGGCAAAACAAACAAAACCACGGGTTCTCCAGAAGTAAGAAGAGACAAAACTTGGAGAATGACAACCATGAAGAATCTGAGTTGTTATCCTCTAAAAATGGACCATTACTATCTCTTCCGTCTAGCCCAAGGTTTCAAACCACCTCAACACCTGGACTAAGAGAAAAAGAGATTGTCGAACTATTCAGAAAAGTCCAAGCCCAGCTTCGTGAACGAGCAGCAGTAAAGGAAGAAAAGAAAACAGAAGTCTCACAAGGACACGGCAGGGAAAGCGAAACAGTTGATTCCCTTCTTAAACTGTTACGAAAACACTCGGTTGATCAAGGGAAGAGAAGAAATAATGCTGGTGGAGACTTTGTTTTGGAGCAGTCGGAACAAAACAGCCCTTTCAACGAAGAACAAAACACAAGTTTCTTTGGTTCGAATACTATTGTTAAGGAAGAACACCAAGAACCCAATACCAATCCTTTTAGGAGACCAGTATCGAACTTTCGGCGTAAGTCTCCAGTTCCAAGGGTGAAGTATCAGCCTGTCTATTGTACTGAAGATAGTATCAGCTCAGCGTCACCTTTGACGTGGAGGGGTAGAAAAAAGAAGATTGTGGCTGAGCTCAAGACTGAATCTGAACCTGAACTTGAGCCTGAGCCTGAGCCCGAACCCGAGGCTGTGGCCGAGCTTGCATTGTCAGATGTGCATGACGAAGTTTTTGATGAGATACTGGAGTTGGAGTCCTCTGATACGGAGGAAGATTATAATGATGAGGTTGTGGAAACACCGTCGTCAAGCAAATCCATTGACTTAAGTTCTCTAAAGCTATTGGAATTGAGGGTACTTGCAAAGTCTCGAGGCATGAAAGGGTACTCGAAGCTGAAGAAAGGCGAGCTTGTTGAACTACTAAGTGAATAGGCTACTTTACATGCTGGTGTGTTATGTGTCTCTATTCATTTTTTGGTCTCTTCTCACTTTTCTTATTCCCCCCTCTTATAACTTTTGTTTGTAACTTCTTGATTTTGAAGAACTGAAGAATGAATTAAGCTAATCTTGTAGTTTTGGGAATTTTTGGAAATTGTTAGCGAGTTCTTGATTGAGTGATGATTTATGGTTGGGCCTTACATTACTCACTGTTTGATTGCTTGATTGGTGATATATTGAATGGCTAATGATGCAATATTCTTGGTCATGTCTTAAGGGCAATATCATGGGTGGTGGAAATGTTTACGTTGAAACTGATTTGAACAACTAACAGTTTGAAATCAAAGATGTGTTGAACCGGATTCAATAGGATCCACTATTGATCCAATAAGAAATCAGATTGGATCCCAAATTCTTGATCGAGATCCGAAGTTATCCGACTGGATCTGACTTTGGGTCATATCAACCCATTGGTTGCCCTAGACTTGGAGGATACTTCACGTAGACCATGTTTAATTTGGCAACTACGCACATGTGGACCATCGAGAAGGTCCCCATTGACTGCTGCATGTGGTGTGTGGTTCAGTCCATGCGGCCATAGATTTGGTCCTGTCGGGTATGACTGAGGAAAACTGGGTCAGGCCTGTCCTACAGGCTGTATGATGAACTGGGGCCCCGCCCGCTACCAAAGGGGATACCATGTTAAAAAAAAAGAAAAAAAAATCGAGAACATGTAAAAGGTCACTGCTTTCTAAAGCTTGGGAAATATCACGAGACAAATCAAGAAAGAAGGATATGAATCTTCATCAAAATACAAAAATAATTAATCACATAGTACAGGAAATCTTGGAGAAATATCAAGGAAAATGGGGCTGAAATACTTCTAAATCCTAGGGATTCCCTAAAGAACCACTTGAAAGTTCATTTTATACAGTAGGTTAATGTTGGCTTATGATTTAAATAAATAAATTAACAGATTTTTTTTTTTTTTTTGAAGTTTTAAATGAATTTTTAAAGGGGATGTATGGTTTGAGACAATTAACCAAAGATGTTTATTGTTCTTGACTGAATTTAGAGTACACATAAGTGCAGTTTAAGATTTATACATGGAGTGATGTTCATGCATAAATTCTAGATAAATGAATTTGGTTAGATGAGATGAATTTTAGGTTGAAAGATATTTTAGAACATATATTTAACAAATATATGTACAATACACTTAAATTGGAAGAATTTGTGGGAGATGTATTAATAAATGATGATTTATTGTCCCAAATATATCTCCTAATCCCTATGATTTTGACATCTCACACATTTCTCAATTTTCTCTTTACTGTTGTGTTCTCTTTTACAAAGTGGTAGGTTCTGACTTTCTTTAAGAAGTGTTTACGAGCCTCTTTGTCAAGTTGATTTAATCAGGGATTATTATTATTATTATTATCATTTTTGCCTTAAAATCGAAATCAAAATTTGAGACCGATTTCTTATATTTAATTTAAATAATTTCAAAATTTTATTATTATTTATTTATAAAAATTCAATATCTTTTTGGGAAGTGCTGATTTTAGATTTCTTCCTAAAAATCATCAATTTCGATCTCCCAAAAAATCCTATCATGTTCTTAGATTTTAAGGTAGAAGATATATATATTTTGAGTTTGAAGGGTTTTGCTCCATTAGATGATTAATAGATAAATTGACGATTAATTTGTCAATACACCAATTTAATCAGTTGAACCTTATTGTGTGAATTATATAATTATTTTTTGTAAAGGAGAATTTCTTGTAATCTCCTCTGAGATTATGGTATTTGATTTTTTTAGTAGTTGAACTTATTTAAAGTGATGATCAATATTAAAAAGTTGTTGAAATAAAAGACATGCATTAGCAATCTAGCATCTAATTTGTGACATTCATGTTCTTGAATAACCAATGAACTTTTTGTAATTGTGAATATTGCATCTTTAAGTGCTCGCACATGTTGCCTACAGAGGAGCCATGGTGGTGCATTCTGATTGGATCTCATTTAGGGATAGATATAAAATGAGGGCATTTTACCCACTATATAAAGATTTATTATATGCCATTGCGACGTAACCGTGGTTGAAAATAACATCCATTGTTATTGTTCCCCACAATTTTTTTTAAAGATCTTATTTGCACATTTAAGTATGTTTTGATTAAGGGCCGTTCTATTTGTACCCACTCACATCGTCCACCCAAAAAATATGATGTAAGTGGGTGCAGTGAGTACAAATAGAATCGCCCCAGTTAATCGAACGCTGCCTACAGGAGTTTAATAGATCGAGTTGGGGCCCTACCCAGTTTCGACCCGGAATAAATCTAGTGGGGCCATGAAAGATTCTGGAATCTGGACAGGGTGACGAAGCTGTGATAGTAACCGTTGGCTTCTTATTAAATAGCCTCCAAAGTTCAAAGACGTAACTGAGTCCGAGAGGGACTTCCCAAGCTAGCGGAAGCCGAAACGAACTTCTCTTCTTTCACCAATTTCAAATCTTTTGAAAAAAAATAAAAAAATAAAAAAATCCCTCTCCAATAAAATTGCATAAAGTTTGCTCGTTAAGTTAAATCTTCAAAAAAAGAAAAGTAAAAAAGAGAGTATAGTTATCGATCGTTTCTAATAAAGACCCTTCGTCGTTATCTTTTTGTTCCCATTTGTTTTAAGTCCAGACAATTTAAAAATAGAAAAGTAAAATACGGGTGGTTAGGTTTAGGTTCATGAATCATGGGATTTTGTTTCGTTATTTGTTGATGGAATTTTTTTTTTCTTTTAGAATTTTGATTTTTTGTCTTTTTAGTGTACAATATTTAGTTAGAATTGGCGCGATTTGATGATTTCTTTTTAATAAAATAAATCATTTAAACAAAGGGTGACGCTTTTTTCTGAAGATTCTCTTCCCGTATGTGTATTTTGTGTTATAAAAGAGTCCAACTCGGTGATATTTGTAAAGCAGCTCCAATTCTCTGAAAAAAGTTAGGGTTTTGAAGTTGTGATACATAGTTTATTCTTGGGTTCTTTTGGTCTATTTTAAAGGAGCAGATTACGCAGTTCTGTTGAAGCTTTCGTGGGTTCGAAGCGTTTCTGTTGAGGGTTTTTCATGATTTCTGCATTTCTACTACAAATGAGGAACACAGCTTAATTTAATTTCTGTGGTTCTTATATTTCTTTCGGATTCAGAGGACGAATATCAGATTTTCTTAGAGAAGGTAAAAAAATCCAATCTTTATCAGATTTGAAGAAGAATAGATAGTTCTCTCTCTCTCTCTCCCGAGTTAAAGAACTCACACAGATATTTTTGCTTTGTGACCAAAACCACCTCACAACCGAACAAAATTCCTCTCTACATGCCAATTGAAGAGAGTCTTTCATGGATAGAGTGGAAGGTTAACATTATCATTTAAAGTGGGTTGAATCGACTCAAATTGGTTCCAAAGTATAGCTTACATTAAATATATGCTAGTGTTTGATAAGATTAAGAAACTGTTAAACTATGGTCCAGACCCTTTGAATCCAAAAAAATCTTGATTTTTCTCTATTATTCTTCGTTTTCTATTTATGGAGGTAAATGCTAAGTGATTTTTTTCTGAATTTTCAGCTAAAATGGTAACCAAAACTGTGGACCTCCGATCCGACACAGTCACCAAACCAACTGAAGCAATGCGAACTGCAATGGCGAACGCTGACGTCGATGATGATGTCTTGGGTTCGGATCCTACTGCCTACCGCTTTGAAGCGGAGATGGCTAGGATCATGGGGAAGGAAGCGGCACTTTTTGTTCCTTCGGGCACTATGGGTAACCTCATTAGTGTGCTTGTTCATTGTGAAGTAAGGGGAAGTGAAGTTATTCTTGGTGACAATTCCCATATCCATGTTTACGAGAATGGAGGCATTTCGACAATTGGAAATGTACATCCAAGGACCATTAAGAATAATATGGATGGAACAATGGATATTGCTCTTATTGAAGCCGCCATTAGACATCCTGAAGGGGAGCTTTACTACCCGACTACTAGGCTTATCTGTTTGGAGAACACGCACGCAAAGTAAGGCCCTTATCACTTTGATAACATCATCATAGGTTGTAGTGGTAATTAGATCATACCCACTTTGTTATTCTTTTGTTTGGTAGATTCCAACTTTCTGTTGTGTGTAGGATTGCTTAATTTATTTTCCAAAGTTCTGTTGGGACCATTTTCTTTCATTTTTTTTCCTACATTCTTTTAGTGGATATCTTCCAACATAATTTTATATAATTTTTTGCATATTTTGTGAATTGCTGGTCTGGATTCCAATGTATGGTGTCCACAGAGTTCAAAATAAGAAATGTTAATCCTTTGTCTCATTGCACACAAAAAATGCATCAGTCCCAATGTTCTAATGAGGGAATATTATAAGACTGAAAGCTTATGGTGGAAACATTTAATAATGCATCTCTATTTGCTTTATCAGATAACACCCAACCTTTGTTTAACAATGATGTCATTTAGGAATTATCTTAGTGTTTTTGGTGGGTGCTTTGTTTGCTTCTCTGTAGTCTGTTTTGTATGGATTAAATATGCAATCTCCAAGTTGTGACCCCACAAAATGCAACTAAGCTGCAAACTTGATCAATCTCTACCGCACCAATAAAGTATATAGTTGCGCTTTTATTGATTTCTTATCTTATTTTCTGGACTTTATTCTCTCATTTTATTGCTTAGTTTTCTTTGAATTAACCATAGGTCATGCAAAAATAGATATCGGATCCCTCTTTTAAATATCCATCTATTTAACATTGACCCAGACACTTGTACTGGTGCACCTTATATCAAGGCAGTGTATTAGGGTTGTTTGACTAAAATTAAGATCTTAAAAGGATTGTATATTATATGTCAGGTCCATCATCCTCAATGGAACCCTACGTCTTTCAGGCTCACCGATTAGTTGTACCTCAACCAAAGCACACAGTTTGGCTTTGAAAGAAAATTTAGCTATACCCATCAAATCAACTTCTTTTACCAAGTTACTCTTGACACCCTGATTCTTGTACCTCTTTCTATTTTGGAGGTTTAATAACTTAAATGCTCCCGTTTTGTCCTTGATCACATCTTAAGCATAAAACAGATAAAACATTGTGTAAATCATTCTTCATGTGTCCATTACTCAGTGAGCCAGATCAGTAAGCAAAATTATCAAAAAAAGAATCAACTAGGCCCACCCTTAATGTGCTAGGGTTCATGAGTAGCGAACTAGTAACCACGAACCCATTCCCATGCAAAGCACACCTATGAACCTAGTAACTATGGGCATAACTATGTATTTAGATAAAGTATATAATATTCACCTGCATATATAGTGGTTAATGATTTGTAAGCCACCACCACTTCATTGATTTGGACTGGTACGTGAGGCGTCTGTAGTTATTGTAGGGGTAGGAGGGTAGGTGGGTCATATACGCTTGTAGCCTCAAAAAACATTTGTATCTGTAACTTTTCTATGAGAGGAGGCTTCAGTTAGAGCTTTAGATCAAGAGGAACTTCCCCATATTTAAGTACACATGGTTTATAAAGGTTTAATAATCAGGAATTGCCTCTGTTACACCCTTTTACTGATTTTTTGTAGCCATTTGATTTGGCTTTCTTATGTATGGTTACTCAAGAAATGGATGTTTGATTTTCAAATTGAGAATAATAAAAGGTATAATACATTTTTCCACTAGTATGTTTTTCAACTGCCAGCCTATTATTTTCTTTGCTTACTATTGATCCTTACCATGGTTATTAATGCAGTTGTGGTGGTAGATGTATTTCTGTTGAATATACAGACCGAGTGGGAGAGTTAGCTAAAAGACATGGGATAAAGCTCCATATTGACGGAGCACGCATTTTTAATGCTTCAACTGTAAGTTTCAATTTGATGTCCTCCAAATGATAATCTTTAACATAATGAAGTTCCCACCCAAGGATTTTCTATTTCTGCTTTATTTTTATTTTTGCACATTTTTTGTGTGAATATTATAATCAATATGGTTATTATCTTTCAAATACTTCTTCTTTCACCATTGTCTCGATCATAATCTGTCTTATGAAAAAGCATTGGGGTTGGCATCATAAATCCTATGATTCTATTTACTAAAGTTGCACTGCATACATTTTGTTTTTGTCCTACTTGTTTTAAAACCCATAGTTTTTTTAAGGTATCCCTCCAGAATTTTAGATTTGAATTTACTCCTTCCCTGTTTTCATCAATCTATATGGCTTCATTTGCAAATTTGTTGATAGTATGAGCTTTACATCTTTTTTTATGAGTTCAGTCATTATATTTATTAAGGGTAGATTAGTTTTTTTGGTATTATATACTTGAAAGGTGCACCATTATAATTTTTTCCTTTATATAAATATGAGTTAGAGAAGGGGGAGGAATTTGATGAGGCCAAACCCCCTTTTCTCTTTTCTTCTTCATCCAAACCCTATTTTTAACATAAATCCAAATTAACAAAATCAAATTCACCACAGGAATCTCTTCTTGAATCTGACTATATTACATAACAACTTGAAAATGATTATATTGTCATTATACTTGTAATTAGATTATGAGCTTGATGCTTTCCTATTCAATGTGACAATAGATACTGGGGGCATAAAGGAGAATTTTTATTTATTTCACGATGCACACATGTGATGATGTCTATATTAATTGCTAGTTTTGAGGCTTTCAAAGGAGAAAAAAATTGGCTTCACATAAATTGGAAGAAAGCCACATAATTCTGTTTTGCAGTTGCATGAACTACTATTTGTTCTATTGTTAATATACGTAGATAACTGTTTGAGCTTCTAACTTCAAGTATTTTGGTTTGCCAGACACTTGGAGTTCCTGTTCATAGGCTTGTACAAGCTGCTGACTCAGTTTCGGTATGATTTTTCCCCGTGGTTGCCTTTTCAATGCTCTTTGCTTTTGCAAGTTCCGTGGTCACTTTTCCTTCCAATTTTTCTTTTAGGCCTTGCTTGGTATGATCAAATCATTTGCAGAATGCAAATAATTTTCTGAAATCAATTTTATGGGTTCTTGGTTACAAGCTGCAAAATATTTGTGGTGCGAAAAAATTGCATAGGTTGCCGAAATTCATACGAAATTTGAACAAATGATTCAACTCCAACCTATGCAGCTCAAAATTACTAAAATACCCTTTTCAAAGAAATTAATGAAATTACAAACATAGCCTCAATACTAGTTTACAGTATCGTGCACTCAAATTTATGAAAATACCCTTGATCAAAGATACATTAAATTGGATCTTGAAATTACAAAATAACCCTCATGATCAAAGAAAAATTTTAAATTACGAAAGTATCCCTCCTGTGTTTGCTATAATATGAATTCACAAAAATACATCTTATCAAAGATACATATACTTGCATATGAAAATTGCAAAAATAACCCTTATTTGATTTGTTATTACAAAATATCCTTCATCATGAGGGTATTTTTATAAATTCATATGCATGTTATTTTAACAAGCACTGAAGGTATTTTTGTAATTTGAATAGTTTCTTTGATGATGGATATTTTTTTGTAATTTAATATGTAGGTTACCATACCTTTGATAAGAGGATAATTTAAAAAATAAAAATAAAATTCATGTGTATGTTACTGCAACAAGTATTGAGGGTATTTTTGTAATTTGAATAAATTCCTTGATGAGGTCGAGTGAATTAAAAAAATTGTTTCCACATTTTCTTTAAACAAGAAATTACTGCAATTTTTTTTGCATTGCAAACATCAACCAAAAGCAAAAATGGTTTCACAAGAGATTTTCTGATGGCTACCAAGCAATAGTAAATTTGCATTGCAAATGATTTGTAGTGTACCAAGCAGGGCCTTCATCTCATTTACTTTGGCCTGATTTGCTTGCATGATATACAACTCTGTTCTGCTAATTCATTCAAAATTTATACCATTCAAATATGTTTCTTTCTGTTATTTCACGTTATTACAATGTGGCTTGATTTTCTGCATGCTTATTTCTTTGTCCAATGTGTGAGTCAGGTGTGTCTTTCAAAAGGTCTGGGTGCTCCAGTTGGATCTGTCATTGTAGGATCAAAGAGCTTTATTGCCAAGGTACTGATATAATGTTTTTGGGTAACAAGTGTCTTTTCCTCTGCAGAGAGTTGGTACTAATTCATTTGCTTCTGTTTTTAGGCTAAAAGGCTCAGGAAAACTTTAGGTGGTGGGATGAGACAGGTTGGTATCCTATGTGCTGCGGCCTTTGTTGCTTTGCAAGAGAATGTTACTAAGCTTGTGGGAGACCACAAAAAAGCCAAGATTTTAGCAGGTCATATATATATTTCCTTCAAGTTGCTTGATGTTAGCTCAGATCCGTAGTTCTATTTGTATGTATCATTGCTAATGAGGATCATTCATTCCCTGCTCATCTCCTTAGTTCCAATTTTGTGGTTCTGCATTTCCGATCCTCTAATTTTAATTGCAACTAATCGTCGTCCTTGATTAGTACCACCAATTTATTGGATTGGTCTCATATGGGCGTGAACTGCATGTTATGCGATTCATATGCAAATTTTATTTATTATCTAATAGTAGGTGCTGGTTTGATAAATGTATCAATTTTGATTTTATGTGGATGGATTGAATCAAACAATTGTGATATTTTTCAGATGGACTGAATCAAATCAAAGGACTTAGAGTGGATGTGGATTCAGTGGAGACCAATATTGTTAGTATCACTATTTCCAAAAGTTTAAAATATTAACTAGTCTCATTTTCGAGGATTACTGCTATGAGCTGCTACATAAGCAAGTCTGGGTGATCTCGGTTGTCTTAGTTGTATAGTATCTGTAATTTGATATGGTCTCTCTCTAGTTTTGAGTCAACTTAACATTTTTCTATATAGTCGGTTGTGTTTAAAAAAAATATTTCGAGCTATTTAGCCCATGCTCTAATCAAGTTCTTAACCTAGTTGCAGTATTAATAGAAAGTAACAAATTAACTCCCTTTTTGTATGTCCAGATATTTTTTGATATATTAGAGAGTGCGAACATCATGGTAGACAAGCTTTGCAAGGTTTTGGAAGAACATGGTATACTCATGTTGCCAATAAGCTCATCCAGGTATGCTTCAGTGTTTGAGTGCAAGCTATTTTATCTTAATGTTACTCTTTTTTTCTTGTTCTTTATTTTTATTTTTATTGTTTTAATATAAGTAGAAGTTTAGAACTTGTTGCTGAAGAAATTGTAGCTCAACTTTTATATTACGATCACACAGGGTGGAGGGTACATGACGACTTTGTGACTAATACGTTTCATTCCCTATAGTTAACTGTTTCGGAGAAATATCTACTTATTCTTATTGTTATTATTATTGGTGAGGAGTTACTGTTATTATTATCAAAATATTATTTTGACTCACTGAGTCCAGTACTACTGTAAGTACTCAATAAGACTTCTTATAAAGAAAAATATAACTGCTATATTAATTAAACTGTTGATGGTTAAGTTAAATATGAAAACATACTTTTATCGATCTTTTTAAATTTGAAGGAACGGAGCATTTCAATAAGCTTAAGTCTCAAGGCATGGGGCATAAGCCTCCAGGGCACAGCTTTTATTTTCTATTATTAGTAATAACTGATGGGACATGAGCACTCCTTAATGAAGACTAAAATTAAAATGAATAATAATAAGATAAGCTTAGCAAATAAGAGACATTTTTATAGAGATTTAAAAAAACATTGATCCACTTAATATGAGGGAAAGAGGTAATTTTTGTTGGTGTTGTTTAATCTAAAATAGCTACAACATTCCACCACTGGCATATGTACATATATCACATCCCTATGAGATGAAGCTTAAAATAGCGTATAAGGGATGAAGATCTACCTTTTCAAAGCCTATAGTGGATGAGCCATTGGCCACATGAGCCTTTATGCTTTTCTTATAAGGTGCTCAAGGTATTTTTATGAATCTTCAACCTGAGTTGAGCCTTGGGGAGTAAACCTCAAATGAGCGTTCAAACGCTGCTTTCTATTACCCACATAATATATACAATTGTTAATATGTGCCTAAACCTTTGCATCATGTAGTTTATTGGAATGTGACTGTAGCATATATCTTAATTTGAAATGGATTGGAAACTAAGTTGTAAGTGTATTTGTTAGTTTTCTTGCTATATGATTTCGATATAACTGTTGCTTTTAATTTATTGAAAAAAGCAAACTTTTATGCTGTGTTTGGATTGAGAGAAATGGAGAGAAGAGAAGAGAAAATAAATGAGTTTCTCTCCATTTCTTTTGTTTGGATTGTTAAGTGGGGAGAGAAGAGGAGAGAAAAAAAATGTGAGTTTTCTTTCTCCAAAAGTGGAAAGAAGAGGAGAGAAACCCTTTTAAAATATTTTATAATTCCAACTCTACCCCTAGATCTCTTTTAAGATATTTTAAAATTCCAAAGTTGTCCTAAGTTCTCTCCTGTCAATCCAAACATGGTGGAGAGAAATTGACCTATTTCATAGTACAGCAGGCTCAATAGGTCTGAAACGTGCATATTTCAGAAGATCCTGTTCTTGTTATGTGGGGTGTAACACACAATGAAAATTTTACTCGTGCTTCCATTCATATGGGATTCATCTTAACTTATAAAGTTCATGTTGTGCTTCATTGATCATGCATCCCTGTTACAGGATTGGGAGTTGAACCTTTAAATGTAGCATATAATAGTTCTTGGTGTAGGTGGTTCACAAGTCATATCTGCGGACTCACCATGAGTGCGGTAGTGAAGCATAGTCAGTGTGAGGATTTTTTGTTTTTTTTTTTTTTTTTTTTTTTTGGGGGGGGGGGGGGGGGGGGGGTGGTTAAGATTGTAGGCAAATGGATGATCATGATTTGTGTGGTAATGTTTTATATGCTTTCCATCTAAAAGGTGTTATTTATCTTAAGTCGTCAAAGGATTCATTCTTCTTTCCTGGGGGAAACCCCTGTTTTCTCCCTCTCTCACCCTTTCTTCCTTGGGGTTCTCCTTCCATCACTTTCATTGTGTCTCCCTTCCGGCTAGTGCAACAACCCCTAAATGGCCAATTTTGCAAAGGAGGCAGAGTCATCTCACTACTACGTCTTTCACAAGTATGGACAACCATTTCTGCATGCATATCCAAGCCTTATCCACCACACGACACTTGTTTAAGCAGTAATTTATCAGCTGAAATAAATGAAATGGAATTTTTTATATTTATTTTTCCTGTTTCAGTGAAGTAATCCTCGAAAATTCCTAGTAGGCCTTGGAAAATGGTATCCCTGTTTTCAAGGTAGTTCCGCTTATTAAAAATGCATTGATTTCTCAAACCTAGGCAGTCTGGGTTAAATTTGCTTGTGTAATTGTGCACAGCCATGCATTGGGTTGAAGAATGAGTTTTTGCACTGAAGGTAAACACACATAAGTCAAGTCAGACTTAGATATATGCTTTCTCAGCAAAGAAAATGATGCAGACCCAGGATTCACCAGCATTTAGGGAGCTCTAAGAACTCTATGTACACTAAGCAAATTAAGAAAATTTTAAAGAGACAATAGTAAGATCTGCTATGCTTTATGGAGCTGAATGTTGGCCAGTTAAGAAGCATCATGTTAATGAATTGATGTTAGCAGATAAGAGGATGTTGAGATGGATGAGTGGAAAGACTAGGAGAGCTAAATTAGAAACAAAAGCATTTGGGAAAATGTTGGAGTAGCTCCAATAGGGTAATAAATTAAGAGAAAGTTGATTAAGATGGTTTGGGCATGTTCAACGAAGGTTGATCACATACTTAGTTAGAAGAACTATTCAAATCGAAGGTCCTAAAAGAAAAAAAGGAAATCCCAAAAGAACATGGATTCGAACCACTTTCAATAGCCGAAGACTTGGTTCTTGAGGAGTGTAATGGAGGAACAAGATTCGTTTAGCCGACCCTTTGAGATAAAGCTTTGTTGCTGAAAGAACTCTATGAACTTGCTATATACAATTGTTGGTTAAATATAGGTGAATTTCATAAAGCTAAGGTTGGTTTTATTGTTTCAGCATCAGGATCGTCGTCCATCACCAAATCTCAGAAAGTGATGTTCAATATGTATTGTCATGCATTCAGGTGATCGATAATTTTAGTAGCTCCATCTTCCTTAATGTCCTTTCTATACATAAACTGATTTTTTATGTGAATATTGCAGCAAGCTGTTCTTCAACTTCAAGACGAAAATGCTGGAAAATGAGAAGTGTTTGTTTGGCATTTTGGATGGAAGATGGTTCCCTTCACTCGGAAGAACCGGAAAGAAGAGTTTCAGTTACATAAGCAATGTAACTTACCTAATAACGTTAGTGCTATAAGAATTCAGACTCAAAACTGCATAAAACTCTTAAAATTTCATAATTTCGATTGCTATTTTTTTGTGTGTACATACATTTAAGACGATAATGTTTTTGTGAAACTTTGTTTAAGGCCGGTCTTGGTGAAGACACTTGATTAGGTTTAAAACATTGATTGATTCATCTGGCTTGGCTTACGGTCACCATCGCCCGATATAAGAAAATCCAAAATGGATTAAAGTAGAACACCTAACAAAGCATCTTTACATTATGAAGAACTAGAAGTGATTAATAGGGTTAGTAACCTAAGTCAACCTTCATTATTGTAAGGGTGTGGGTCACATTGTGAAAGTATCTATTAACTCCACTATCTTGTTGAATTCTGCCAAGGTAGGAAAAAGAGGACTTACTGGGCGCCTTGTGCAAAACAATGAGATATTGTAAATGGTTTGGGTCCGGGTCGGGTTGGGTGAGATAGAACCAGATCCAATCACTAATAGGGTGTCTAGAGTTAGATAAACATGTAAATTCAATTATGCAAGTCTGCATTAAAATGGGTTGACTCTGGGTCCAGGGTCCATTCTGCATTTTCCATCATTACTGGATGTATGTGTTTGATCCTAGGGTCAAATACGCAAGCACATGTTTCATGATTGTTAAGGAATATTGAAAATACGAGTGATTGAAGTTGAAGCAACTACTAGAAAGAAAAGCAACGACGAGATGAGAGGGTCAAGAGTTGAAAAGAGGGTTTCCTCACTTCTTTCTCTCGTTTAAAACCGTGTGTGACTTTCATCTCACGGCTCCTACATGATAAAGAACTTTCTTTTCGATTGCAACCATGTGTGTGACTTCCATCTCACACGGCTTGGCTCCTACATGATAAAGAACTTTCTTTTCGATTGCCTTGCCTTCCTCACGTATGTACAAGATTGAATCCTTTCGATTTCAAAAGATTACAGCTACAATAGTGATGTCGCCTCGAAAAAGAAATTTTTTATCATTGGATGTATGCCTATATATATATATATGTGTGTGTGCATGCATATTGCAAGATGCCAACTTTGATCAATATAAATGGGTCCGGTCGAGCCATCAGTCTAGACTGCAACATTTTGACCTGAAAACATTTTGGATTCATTTCCTTACTAAAGCCCAGTGCTTTTCGGCCCAGTCCATTAACACCAGGATTTTCCTGGAGAGCTGCTATTATTAGCACACCAACTTTTTAAAAGGATTAGTGTCTTTTAAGTAAAATTTGGTGTGGCAATATAATTTCTCTTATATTGGTTTTGTGTTGTTTGGTGTACGAAGATATGTGTCGTATTCGTCGTAAAAAAGAAAAGATATGTGTCGTCTTTGGGCCAACCAAGCCCCACAAATATCAGTCCAAGTCCAATCCAAGGTCAAGTTGAGTCCACCCAAAAAACTTTGTAGTGTCTGCCCCACTTCAAAATTGACACGTGTCTCTTATGTTTGCAAAGACCTGCCTGTCTTCTTTTTTGGTTAATCTTTTGATGTACTCCTTATGTTTTTGAAAAGATGACAAGCCCCTTAACGTTAATCCTCTAAATTAATGAAAAATGACCTTAATACCCTCATATCATTATATTCATCAATTTTGAAAGAAAAACAATCAAGGGTATTTTTTGATAATTTTCTTTAATCTATAAGAAAATACTAAAGTCAAACGACATGTCATCACTTTTAAAACATTGGGTATCTTAAATATTCATCAAATATTCAAGGGACCACGTGTCTTCTAAAAGAGACTATTTCTTCAACTGGGATCATTATAACCTGCCAAATTATAAAGGAGACTTGTCTCTTTGGTACTCTCTTTTACCAGTTTTATTTTTTCTACCAAACAAAGTAAAAAAAATGTTACAATTAGGGTACATTTTAGGTACACAGGTTCTTCTAAGGTACCTGTTTTTTCTTATAGAAAAAACTAGAAAAATTCTACCAAATTTAGCCAAAAAATATCAATATATGAAATTTGCCACTTTTTATTTTTATTTCTATTTTTAAATTCCCATCAATAATGAGACTTTATAAATGTAATATCCCACAGTTTAAAAGATGGGGAGACAAGATATCTGTACTATGCTCACTTTTTCTAAAGAAAGAGAAACAACAAAATTCGGGCAGACAAAATTTGCCCCTATAGTGCCCGTTGCCCGGACTTTGATTTGGAAAATACTAAGAAGTCCCTACATTTTTGTTAAAATTGAATACAACACCTTCTCTTAAAAGTATGTTCTATTTATGCTCCTAAACTTAATTGGAGGATTTGAATTATTAACATCTTGTGTAATCATTGATCCTTTATCAAAGAAAAAGAAAATTCAAATTTGCGAAGAAGCCAAATTACTATCTTAGATGATCATATAGTTTCCGACATAATGAATCTTGAAGTACATGTTGATGTGCACAATATCCCAAATTAGTAATCAACAGGATAATTAGTTTAGTGTTAAGTAAGTTATTTGGTTTTATCAATTATCCATTTAGATGATTTGCAATGTTGATTTGAGAATGGGGATAAAAGTGAATGGTGGAGCATGATTCGTTCAATTGGCACAAATCTCTAGGTTAAGGATTTGATGATGACGATTATTATGATCGCATGTTGGTCAATATCTACTTTAACACTTACAACTTTTTTCTTTCTAGATTTTTCACTTCTAGGATCTCGTTTTCCCTTTTTTGTTTTTCTTGATTGATAAAGATCTCAATTTCCATGACTCCAATGGACTCCTTGTTCATAGATTTAGAAATATGAGAACAAATTAGATCAACAAAAAGATAGATAAAAATGTCATAGAGACTTTAACTTTATAGATCTTTTCCTTTTGATGGTCTTCATAACGGAGATGTTCATACAATACATAAAGATTATAGGAAATATTCTTTTAGAATTCAATCAATTTTGAAGAAATAACTCAAGTAATTCTAGAAGAGAGATAGAGATCCAAATCCCATATCTTCTTTTCCATCTCCTCTATTTATAGACATCTTCATAGCAAATTGTTTGTGTCAACAGCCTGACGAGCTTACTTGTGAGGAAGCTTCATATTGTTTCTGTCAACAGTGGTGATTTTCACTTGGCCTAAATCAGTGTATTTGAGTCAACACATGATTGATGTCTTTGATGGTGTGTTCAAGAATACTGGGAAGAAATTCTCTACTCTTAATTGCTTTAGCATTGAGAGCTCTTCTTTAAATTATTGCCCACACGCGCTTTCACTTTGGGGTCATGATTTTTGTGTGAACATTTGCGCTCGTTTGTAGTGTCAATATCACAATTGCTTTTTTTTTTTTTTCATTTTTTTTCAAGTTTTTGACTGTTATATGTTCTTTTTTTTTTTTTTCTTTTAAATAATTTCTTACAAAATTTGGTTGACTTGACATATAACAATATCGCAAAGTCATGAGTAGGAATTCCCATTTGATTCATTCAGACTGATCATAGTTTTTAATTAAATTTACAAAGTCTTCTTTTTTAAAGATCTGGAAAAATTTTGGGACCTAATTATTTATGATTTTATAATATTTTCTTTGATATCTTTAATCGCAAAAGATTCAAGCTCTTCAACAACATAGAGATGAAGCACAAGAAAGGATTGAGATTTTGCTTCACGACGGTTCCTTCATTCCTAATCCGAGTTCTTAATTAAAAGGAAGATATATATAAGAAGATTTTATGAAGAATGTGGTCAAAAATCCATAATAGATTTCAATCATAATATGATGGACTTATATTAATCATAGTGATGATGTGGTATTTCATATTGTTGATTGATGGTACTTCCTTTAAATCTCTTTCATTAATGTACAAAGACTTAAGCCCTTTAGATTACAGCAATCATGGTAATATGTAAGTTTCTTCACTTATTTCTTGCTAGTGTTTCAATACTATAGATGAGACAAATCCTATTATCTCCTTCTTTTTATTTTTTATTTTTTAAAGGAACTAGGTAATGGATTTCATTTGCAAGGTTAAGATCATCCAATTGGATTGATTCAGGGATTAGAGATATGTGGGGCCATTGATTAGATACAATGGGCTTGGTGTCCAAAAAAAATAAAATGTAATGAAGACGAAGAGTTCATTTTTAGTATTAAAAAAAAAAAAGGAGTATAATTCTCCCACCCTATCAAGATGATCATTTGATGGGGATAGGCTTGACAAATATTTTCTGATCTTGAGTCTTGACAAGAAAATCGTGGTCTTAGGAGTTCTCCCACGAAAAGCTGTAATTAAATGTACGGTTGATTGCATTTATCACTTACCATTAATTTTTCTTACAAACCCATTAACCCTAAAATCCCTCTTCTGGGAAAATTTGAAGAGATGGGCAAATGAAAACCATTCAAAATAGGCGCAAAGCATATATTGAGCCAAGAATAGTTGAGGGAATAAAGAAGTATTATAATACAATGTAAGATGTCGATTCATGTTCTGAATGAATAAAAAGGAAAACCTTCAATCCAACAAATTATAAAAACCCATAAACCTATAATAAATAATTTATATGGTGAAGGAGTCACAAAACTTAATCCTATGGTTCAGTAACATTCATTACTTCTTCGGTTGTCTTATGGTCATCTGTCATTTTCACCTCAGCGATCATTATCCTACAGCAATCCAATCGTTGTTCATTAATTAAGGACAATAATTTGTCCTCCTACTATTAACAATTTTGTCATTGTCTTTTTTTCTTGAATACAACAACAAATAGGGACATCTAACATCTATCATTGAAAAGTGGTGATAATGAACCATATAACAATTACAATTACTGCAGCATTGCTTTTTAATCATGTAACAAAAATTTAATACAACTAAAATAGTGTAGATTCAAAATTTCAAGTGTAGGGTGTGTAGTAAAGTAATAAAATATTTGTGAGTTTGAGGTCGATCCATAGAGATTGTATTAAAAGTGAACAAAAAACATGTGGGGTGAAAGAAATTTAACTTAAACTATGAAAAAAATGATTTTTTGCTTTCCTTGTCTGCCTTCCTTGCTGCTGGCTTGAATAAAGGAGAATCAAAACTAGCTTGAAGTGCTTAAGCAAGCCAAGCACTGAAAGCTCTGTCATGAGAGTAGTCAAGTCAGTCAGGCTAGCACGGAAGCATGCACTGAAAGCACGGGAGCAAGCAGGCAAGGCTAACCATCCTGTATAGAAGCTATAGAGTTCTTAATTAGTATTCAGTATTATAAATACAGAGAGCTGGCAAGTAAGCTCATTAAAGCTAGTGGTTATGTTCTGATCCTTTTTCGTCGGTCGAATAAATTCCACCGCGGAAAGGGGAGGCCTTGTCTCAGCAGTGAGACGGGGGCTAGGGGTGTGGGAAGCCCTAGGCGCTTTGGGGAGGAGTGCTTTCTTTGATTGACCTCCTGTTTCCGGACACCGACGAATAGATTTGATTGGAAGGAGGGTGAGGAACGAACACAGCGGTTTTACTGCCAATCGGCCTGCATCAGCGGAAAATGGGACTATCGAATCACGGATTCAAAGGCATTCATAACAGAGTTAGAGAGGACACGCACGACCGGACGTAGAACCACTCAAAACTAGTAGACCAAGACAGGTGCAGGTGCCAGATCCGAAAAGTCGAGTCTCAATCAACCTAGTGCACCAACCACGTGGTACGACGGGCACTCAAAGACTTGGCAAATGATGGCCTACCCCACCCAAAAGTGCTTGTCATATGAGAACTCATGGCTGGAAACAATCCTTATGCTTTTGATATTTTCACACTTTCGTTTGAAGCAAAAAACGAATAGATTTGAAAAAGAAATTAAAATCACTAAGGTATCAGTTATCCAAAGAGCACTTATTCGTTACTTCTCTCTTGTGAGCATCTCATCTGAATAAGATTAAAGTGAAGACTTGTTCTTATCGAAAGATTTAATAGTTAACAATCAAATAAATTTTTCAAAAAGATAGTATTTTAGATTTGTATAACTTGAAATTATCATACCACTAGGGATGCATTAAAATCCAATTGATGATAAAAAGTTATATAAGATATAGTCTAGTTTCCTCCTTATCCTTAATTAAAAATTTAGCTAACCATATTCATAAATAAATCCATCAAAATTGTTGAATAAAAATAAAAAAGAAGAATTAAAAAGGAAGGAAAAAAAATAAAAGAAGAGAACTCTAGAGAAAAATAAATTAAGAGGCAAGATAAAAAAGAAAGAAATAGAAATAGACAGAGAGTGATATGAGAGGAGGAGAGAGAGGGAGAAATATGGAGGAAATAGAAAAAAAAAAACTATGAGAGAGATGAAGGGAAACCTTGGGGAAAGCCAGAAAAGAAAGAGAGGGAGATTACTTTTACGGTTTATGTAGGAGAGAGAGCTTTTCTTTCTATTTTTGAAAAATTATTCTTCTATCCTTCATTTGCATTTGTCTTATAATTATTCCTCCATTCTCTTGCAAGTTTTTTTTTCATTAAAAGTTTATTTCTAGTATTTTTTATCAAACTTTGAATTTTTAACACCAACAAAATAAAAATAAAATCTCTTAAGTCTAATTAATCATATTAATATCAATTAGCAAGTAAAAATTTGAGGGAATTGTAATCATTTTATGCACTTATCAACCATTGATAGATATTTTCAAATTATATGTTTAGCGCTATGATTCCTCCAATAGGCCAATCTACACAAAAGTTGATTCTAAAGTGCAATCGAATGGGCGAATAGTACATACTTTTTTGAGAAATTATTGATTCGAGCTCCTTCTTTATATGATTCAGTTTGATATAATTTTTCAATTTTCATTCGGATGAGTTTCACATGTTTAAAGTACTAAGCCCTGAATTTTATTTTTCTTTGTTCCTTCAATTTATTCTGTAAATGATTTGGTAGCTTTTTTTGTTTTTGTTTTTTTGGGAATAGTTGTATGCTTAATTGGTTGCACTGATTCTATTGAAAATGTATTTTTTTCAAACATGGGTGTCATAAAAGTAATCATTCATGCATTTTTGTGTGTGTGCATGTATCTCTGAATCAATTTTCTAAATATTAATTTGATCATATTCTACTTATTCTCGATACAATAGTTAAAAATTCAATAATTATCCAATTAGTCAATTCCATCGTCTCTATTATTTGTCGTGTTCTTGGGGTGTTTGATTTTCAAGGTTAGGGTTAGTAAGAAGTAACAAATCTCGATTTACGTGTGGTCGAAGACAATTACCCATTTAGTTAGGGTTTGGATGGTTGAACCCATTTTTCAAATAAAAAAAATAAAAAAATGTGAACTAATGAAAAGCCCAAAATGAGGTCAATCAAAAGCTTAGAAAAAGAAAGAAAGAAACATTTATCAATATGGATGCAATGATTGAAAACTCTTGAATCTCCACACATTCGTAGTGAAGGAAAAAGTATTTTAAATATTTTTTTTGAGGAGGGAGGGTTATGTCGGTAATGTCACGGGTCTCCCGAATTCTTTCGTTTTCAAAAAGTTGGCAGTTAGGATAATCCTTTGAATGTATGTAAACTATCATGAAAATTTTAATAAAACATGATCCTTACTTGACGGAACCTACATTGAATAAATGTAAGGCATTAAAGAGGTCATGGACATTGGACAATGATTAAGTCCACTGTGAGCTTATTGAACCCAATATTTTAAGGCCCAATAAAGTTCATATACACGACTTGTTTGACGACATCCCTGCTTGATCGTTTATGAGTCGATTTGCTCATCCTTCATCTCTTCAGGCATATCATCTTTGAAAAAAATTTCATGAACAAAACAAATTTAGGAGGTCCCCTACCCATTACTCAGAGAATATTGATCCGCATGAGTTTGGGAGAGTGCCAAAGTATAAAGACATGTAATCTCAAATACAAGATGCATCAAAATATAAATGATGTATTTTGTTACCATTGGCATGGTTGTGGATATTATGATTAGTATTTTCTAGGTACATTAAAATAAATTTCTCTCTTCTAATCAGGGCATTGTTGGGATCAATAGACTAGTGAAAGATAAATTCATTCAAAAAAACATGCAATCCCTATCATTAACACATGAAATCTAAGGATTAGGATAAGATCCATATCTTAAGGATACACCACTATATCCCTAAGAAAAATCCAACATGTTAAATTTCACATTTTAACTATTAAGATAATGTGTTTATTTGTAAGTACATTATATAGCGAAGTAATAAAATCTCGAAAGTTCAAGGTTGACTCATTGTGCAAAAAGTGAATAGAAAACATGTGTGAGATGAAAGAAGATAAAACTAAATTATGAAAACGAATAATTTTCCCACACTTTCGTATTATGCGTAATAAAAGGATTTTAAAATAGAAATTAAAAGGCATTAAGGCATTGGGGGTTCACTAAAATATCCACAATTTTATTTCGTTCAATATTATCTCAGTTAGATTTGAAACATAATTCTATCTTATCGAAAAATATATTTAATTAAACGAAGGGATTTATTTGTTGAAGTATTTAGAAAATTTTAAAGTGACACATGTAACACATTCACACATCATAAAGATTCTCCAAGCAATTAGTGTAACATTCATCTATAATGAATCAAAGAAAATTTTCAAGCATTCAATGTGATAATCATAAATAAAAACTAAAAAAATTATAAATATAAAATTTAACAAAAATAATTAACTTACCTTTAAATCATTCTAAAAATATAAAAATTATAAATCATTACTAAATAAAATAAAATTGTTGATATTCAACATTCACCCTTACTCTATCTAAGATTTTAACCAATAATCTCCATAGAAAAATCTAGAGAATAAATAAAAATTGAGAGAAAGAGAAAAATAGAAAAAAATAAAAAGAGTCGTAATAATATGACTATCCTCACATGGCATACTCAATCGACTCCTTGTAGTGGGGTGTGCCAGAACCATATACTTTATGCCTCGGAATACACAATTGTACATCCCCATATACACAATTGTACAAATTTATGGGGATGTGCGATTGTGTATCTCGAGGCATAAAGTATGTGGCTCTAGCACACCCACGCCAGAGAGTCGATTGAGTATGCCACGAGGGAGAGTCATATTATCACCACCCAAATAAGAAATATTATGTGAGAAAAATTAACATGTGAAAGAAAGAGAAATAGAAATAAAAAAGATGTGATAGAGATATATAAAATCTTTTAGAATAAGACAAAATATAATGAGAGAGGCTTTTGTGTAGTACGTAAGAATATATGTAAAGATTTTCACTTTTAAAATTTTTTTTTCTTCTTTAATACTCCCTTAATTTTTTCAATAATTAATCATCCACCCTTTTGACATGTTTTCTTCACTAAAAATTCATCTCTAACTTTTTTCTTTCCACTTTAACTCTTCACACATATAAAAATAAAAATTCAATCAATTTACCCCACTAACCAAATTAATATTGCATATACATCATAAATAGAAGATAAATATCATTATTTTGTGCCTCTATCATTTCTTTTCATGAGTGTATGGATCTCAACCATTTAGAAAATGTTTAAATCAATTAATTATAGCTTTCTTCTTCATTTGGATTTTTCTAATTCTCGATGTTATGTTTGTTTCTAGTATTTTTTTTTGTGGTATATAAATAAACCATCGCAATTAAGTAACTTTTAGCTATGGAAAACTAAGTTCATTGCTATTCATTCTCAAATTTGTTAGTTTTTAACAACGGATTTTATTTTCGTCATTATTAAGGGCTTTTATCTACAATTTTAAGATTGATCCATGATAAGGTCTCAATAAGTTTATTTTGGGACCGTAATTCCACAAATATTATCAAAGTATAAATGTTAGTTCTTATAAATAATAGCAAAATATATGAAATTTCTAAATTAATGAAGTTAATGAGAATTTTTTACTAATTACAGGTAAATAAGGTGCATTTGGAAACCAACAAATCATATAATGAATGTTATTACAATGTGCAAGCAAAAAGAAAGCATCCAACAAAATCTCAAAAAAATTCATCGCCACGTCACCACTCTGTGGTGGCACCCTAGTGCTTCGCGGTGACCTCGAGGAATCTTGCCTCAAGATTTGTACTGAAGTTTCTAGATGGTTTGACCGTTATAATTGAATGGTTCTTTCGAATCAAATCAAGTAAAAATCCGACCCGACAACCCAATCACGAATGTTATAAATTGAGAGATTGTCCCTAGAAGAAGGGGTCCCTCTTGAGGATCATCTCTATTTCTCTTATTATAATTCTCTATAATTTTTTGTAGTTTTCTTTGTTCTTTGAGAAAACTCTTGATTGTAGTGAGAACATCAAGAGTAATTTCATTCTTTAGTACTTTTTGCAATTCTTTAAAGAACCATTTAAAGAAGGAATCAAAAGTGCAGCTTCATCTTACATCATTTTCTTCCTTTTGTTATTGCTGCAATTATGAACCTTACAATGAGTGGCTAGATCCTCCTTAGAGATATCAAGGATACTGGAGCAAGTTCATCCCTCTAATGTAGTTTTAATTTTATATTCTTGTTTTACAAGTTAATTATTCTGAAAAGTCTTCTATGATTAAATAGTCTAACTTACATTTCTGATTCAAACTTTGATAGCCATTGCTTACATAAGTTCAAAAACGGTTATGCTCTGTGAAGAATCTAAATATAAGTTAGACAATCTCAATTAAATCAGGATTTTCATGAATAACCTTTGTTTACCTTTGATGATTAAACTGCTTTACCTTCCGATCTATAAGCAATGATTTGTTACATGAATTGAGTTATTCTTAGAATTAATCTGTATTACGGATGGTTTGCAAAGGCTGAATTGACTTCTCTAAGCCCCATTTCTTATATTGTCAATCTCTATTTTCTGTTTTAATTCCAATTACAAGTTGATTTTCATCTTATTTGTTCAACAAATCTATTTTGTTTTTAAATCAATCTGCTTTCAATCCTGTTTTAGTTCTCAATTCGAATGAATATTTGAATCTTTATTGTCCTTGTGGAATGAATCTGACTTACCCAAAGTCTATATCTTTAATCTATATTTCTGCAATCTACATCAAGTTTTTATGACGATCAATCCATTGTTAAATTAAGGTCAAATTTCTTAGAGAAAGGATCTCTTTATCATCCATGGACATAGGTAATATTGCCGACCAATGTAAATTTTGTGTTGAGTACTCTTTATTTTGATTTGCATTTTGGATTATTAATCGTACCAATTTTCTACCGTCTACAGAAATTCCATTAGGGTTCTTGTATTATAAATTTAATATATTTTCTATCATCAGCTAATTAGAAAGTGCCATCACACCTCAAGCACCAAGAAACTTGACATACGGAGACTAGTCAATCCCATAAACTGTTCAACCTATATAACTCCAGCAAGGTTCGACAGTCTCCCACCTGAGAAACTTGTGGATGGCTACCAACGCAATAGGATCTCTCTTAGGTATGTTTGAAACAAACCCTCAATACACATAAGTGGTTTACATGCAAGGAATCATCTCTACTATACATAGGATTGAATCAAATCAACTAATGAGAAAGAAACCTCAACACTGTTGGATGAGTTTGTTTCAACGCGCCCAAGCAAATCACTATCATTGCTGACGAGTCCTACCCTAGTAATGAATAAAACCATGGGAGTAATCAATTAGAAAATGATGGTATCCTCCCATGGAGAGTATTTTAGCATTGTCATCCAAGGGACTTGGGAACGCTTGAATGATCCTCGAGATTAGTGTGTTTTGAGTGCCAAGGATCATCGGGTGATCTAGATCTCGATGCAAAATTTGCTAGAGTATGTACTAAGGGAGGATTCTAACACTCATATAATCAATTATTAGCTCCAATAATTTTAGGGATAAAATCTTTCTACAAGCATTACCAATGAGTGTAAATTGCTTCTGATTTCTACATACCAACTGATGCATCAACTCTTTGATCATCAGTGAGCCCATATCACATGATTCCTGATTGGACCACTTTTGATATATAATTTTTTTGATTATCAAGGTAGCAAACAATTGATTGGACGGTTGGGATCATTCAATATTGAAGAGTTGGATAAAAAAATATACACTCCTGTGGTGTATACAAATATTTTGTTAGTGTAAGAATTACATAGGAGATTTTCTCATAATTTTATAGGTGGGATGGGACCTAATTTGGACATCATAGAGAGGAAACAAAAATTAGTGGTATTTTGGTAATTAAGAAAAGGCATTGTCATTCATTACAAAAGGATGAAGAAACAAAATCATGTTATTCCCTCATATTTTTACCCCCATACCTTTCTCCTTGATGTCCCTATCATCTGAGCCAACTTTCAACCTCTTCCCAATTCAAGATATAGCCCTAACTAAGCTCTCATCTCTCTCTCTCTCTCTCTCTCTCTGACACTACTACTTTCATCAAGAAGTAGGATTTCAGTTGCACCCCTTATTTTCAGAAAAAAAGTCTACTTCTCTCTAAAACAATTTCGGAAAACAAAGTAGTTTGTCCTCCAACATCACTGGTTCTATAAAAAGAGAAAGCCTACCAACATCAAAGACTTTCAAGTTTTCTAGTATTGCTCAAACAAAGAAGTCCCCTCAAAAAGAAAGGATGGAAAGCATCGTCTGAAGAACCACCTAAGTATTTTGAGAGTTAACAGTGTTCATCAGCAGAAACATCTGAAAATAGATCCAAACACAGCTGCAAGGAATAGCAGAAGAAAAAGAGATGCCTGATCTCTTCATGTGAATTGAAGTGCATCTGTCTCTGGTTTGTACTCTCTCTCTCTCTCTCTTCCCCTACAGTCTATCCCTCTGCTTAGATTTTTGTTCCACCAATATTTCTAGTTTCTTCTCTCTCTAACAGTCTTCCACTCTGGTTAGATTATTGTTCTTGTTGGTCTTCTGATCCCTCTCTCTTTCTCTGGTCTTTCTCCTCCCTACAATCTTTCCCTCTTCGTAGATTTTTATTCTACAATCTTTCTTGTTTCTTCTCTCTCTACAATCTTCCACTCTGGTTAGATTTTGATTCTTTTTACTCTCTCTCTCTCTCTACAATCTTCCACTCTGCTTAGATTTTTGTTCTTTTTAGTTTTTCTGATCTCTCTCTATCTCTGGTCTTTGTCACACACTTTCAGCCTCTAAAGGAAAAAAAAAAACATACAAGCAGCAGAAGAAGCAGCCTGAAGAGGGCAGATAGAACGTCACCATCATCATCATCACCACCACCAACGCATACTACAGCTGCAAAATCCAACAAAAAACAAAAAATCCAAAATAAAAGAAAAACACGAACAAGCCGATCATCATTTCCATGGAAGCAATTGTAGCAACAGACAATAGTTCTAATTCAGAAAACACCATCATCATCGCCAACAACACCACCAATACTTCCTCCTTCATTACAACCTCATCGTCATCATCTAATCCCACCACCCCAAGCCGCTACGAAAACCAAAAGCGCCGGGACTGGAACACCTTCGGCCAATACCTAAAAAACCACCGTCCCCCACTCTCACTATCCCGCTGCAGCAGTGCGCATGTCCTCGAATTCCTCCGTTACCTCGACCAATTCGGCAAAACCAAAGTCCACACCCAAATCTGCCCTTTCTTCGGTCTTCCTAACCCACCTGCACCGTGCCCGTGCCCTCTTCGTCAAGCTTGGGGAAGTCTCGACGCTCTCATCGGCCGTCTTCGAGCCGCTTTCGAAGAACATGGTGGGAAACCTGAAGCAAACCCATTTGGTGCTCGAGCCGTAAGGCTTTATTTGCGCGAAGTTCGTGAATTGCAGGCCAAAGCAAGAGGAATTAGCTATGAGAAGAAGAAGCGAAAGCGCCCACCGCAGCCGCCGACTCCAACCGCTTTGCCGCCTACCGGTGCAACTTAGTAACCTCCCCAAATTATCAACAATAAGAGGAGAATCAGTGAAGTAGAAGTCTTTTTTTTTTTTTTTTTCTTTATCTATAAATGGGTATTTTCTCTATTTTGTTCTCTTTCAATAGCTATTAATTGTGTTATGTTTTAGTTTCAACTGTATCTGTGTCTGTATTTGTGGGTAGGGTTTATATATTTTCCCTCTTTTAAGGCAAATAGTAGTAGCAGTGGTACTAGTGGCAGGAGCAACAGCAGTAGCTCTATTTGTTGTAGTAACAGTAGTAGTAACCAGTGAGTAGTGTACTTGTGTAGTAGTTGTGGGTCTGTTTGGAAAAGAGCATCTAATTGCTCTTGGATATATGTACTTGAAAACTCATGCATGGCAAGTAATAGATCATTTGCAGATCATGTTTTTTATACCTCTTTTGTGTTTCATTTCTTATGTTTTATAATGGGAAAAGCTAGCAATTCAGCATTAGATGATGAAGAGTAGTATATCTGTCTATTAAATTCTCTTTACCATCTCTTTGACTCATCTTCTTTCTTTCTTTTGTTTCCCCCTGTCAACTGATTTTCTTCAGCTGAAGTTGATTTAGAAACTATAACTTAGCTTGTTATGTGGAGAACTAAATTTGAATCCCTTTAAAAGAGTAATTGTTACAGATGATGTGGTCTTTTGTAACTAATAACTCCATCTTATCAATGCCTATTTGGTCTGTTATCCATTGAAGTTTAACTTATCAAGATGTTAAGTAGTGTTGTCATTTCATTTGAAGAAGGATTTACAAATTAATGGCAGACAATGTTATCTCTTTAATTACTCCATATTTCTCTAAAATTACAAAGTGGGGTTGTGGCTTAATTATGCTCTCTAACCTCATTTATCATTGCAATCTCATAGCTTTCTACTCTATTCTGTCATAGATTAGTACTGGCCAGATGTTCCAAAGCATTGAAGGGGTGAAGCTAAACTAACACCATTTAAAGAAAGGGTAAACTAATAAGGTTCTTAACTTTTAATTAAAGACAATCTAAGTAGGTCCACAATTAGAGAAAAAAGACGAAACCAAAATCTATTTTTCTAATTGTAGATGCTAGCTATGAATAAATATATGTTAATATGTAATTAAATATTGATAAGGTAGGATTGGTGTGTTGGGATTTTAAGAAACAATTTTCTATTCAATTTGGCCGACATCCCATGTAACAATATCAACAGTAGTCTCCTATAATTGGCTTACGTTGTATTTCCTTTTTTGGAATACTGATTATTCATTTATTTTTCCTTGAAGACTGTATTTTTCTCATTCTTCTTCATTGTTGTGTAGAGAAGCTCCCTCTTTCTTTATTGGGTGTTTGTGGTCTAGAAGGGAACAAAAGATATATGGTATAGATGCTGGGAAGCTTTTTACCTTTAGGTGTTCCAAGTGGTGGGTATTGAAATGCCACTATGCAAATTAAAGGATCAATTCCCACCACTAATCATGTAGGTTTATAGAAAGATTACTTCAAAATGATATAATTCCAATGAAGGGCCCCATAAACAACAAATAATAATTGAACAAAGTACTATATTTATGATCGATGTCATGAAATTATTATTAATTCCTAATTGGGGTAATTGCACCTAAGCATCATATTGGGTTTGAATATTTTATCTTAATTTGTTGAACACTTAGCAGTCGAATCCCTTGTTTGCTGAATATTAAACATCCAGACAAAATCTTTCTCTTTATCTCGTTGTTTCTTTCACAGAGAATCATCGAGAATCTTGGATATAATATTTTTTAGGGGGTCAACTCAATGAAGCATTAACAAGAGGATTAGTGGTTGTTAGTAACTGGAACCTTTGTTAGGGCACCTCTATTGCTCCTAAATCCTAATTGTTCTCCAAATCTTGCTCCAACAACGAAGAATCTCGCTCCATCCCTTTTTTTTAAACTACAATGGCCAAAAAAATTTGACTCTTAAATGTTCAGATGAAAATGATTGCAACTAAATATTGGTGACTAATTCTTACAACTATGAGACTAAATGGGTATAAAAGTGGAAAAAGTTAAATCTATGGAAATAATAGAAATCACCTGAAATCTTTCAAATACCCAGAAAAAAAAAAAGACAAGAAACAGAAAATTCAATTGCTGGAAACACATTATGGTGTGGTGTCAGTAAAAGTTGGTGTGGCAATAGCAACTCTCTTATATTGTAGTTGGGTCAGATGGCTTATGAAAAGTGTATGAATGACAAAACATTTTTTTTTTTTTTTTTAAGCTCTGCAGGCAAGCATTATATTAAATGATGTGAAAAGAGTGTTTGGGTTTTGTGAATTTTGTTTTATCAGATTTTCTCTCTGTGTACTCTCTTGGCAACACATCAGCTATACTCCAATACCTCCCTAAATACATGCCTTATATATCTCCAAGAGATTTCTTAACACATTGAATGATGACTTAAATCATGGATAATTTCCCCCTTTTAATTCCAATATTTTCAGTAATTGAGAATCCCTTTCAATGACATTACAATTAGCCGCAGCTTGGTTGTTCTCATCGAACCATAATTGTCACCATTCTACCTTCATCATCCCTATATATTATATTCCTGCTCCACCACTTAATCCAGGATTACCCATCGAGCAACTTGGTTGGTCTCATCATCAAACAATAATTGGATTGGAAACCATGTACCTTAAACACACAAACAACCCTTTCATCTTCAATCTCTTCATTCTCTTCATTGGTTGTATCAATGGGCCAAATCTCTCTTAACCAAGAGATTACACTATTCTTCATCATATACTGAAAGCAACAGACCTCACATTCAAATATTTGCCATGGAACTATAGCACACAAAGCATCTAATTTGCGAATAATCCGTACTTTTATACCATGCATGAACCGGTTGCTGAAACGTTAAGGTCTTACTAACCATCCCCTTCCTGCCAGTTCCATCCCTAATTGATTTGTGAACTTGCATTTCTTATCTTATGGTAAGACACACTGAGTATATATGTCATGCCCAAAGTCATTCTAGGCTCTGGTCTCTAGGATTCTCATTCCCTTGTTTGTATCTAACATGAATCAAACCAATACATAAAAAATACCTAGGTGTTAGTGATGCGAAAAGTTAAGCTCATATCTGTTTTGACTCATAACAGTACAATACCATGTTTTGATCAATAAGATTATTACTCAAGTTATGTTATCTAAAAAGAAAATTATTCGAACCATAATTCTTATAAATGGACTCTTTCAATTAATGGTATGCATGATGATAGAACTCACTCAAGAATACTTTACTAGCTCAATGGCTAGAATTGAGATTGTCAAAGATTCACAAAGATATACTTAACCTAATTGAAAGTGTTAAATTTCATTATTAATGTAGAAAACACATTAGGTTTGGCATTCTAAAAGAGAACTAGTAGTACCACCATATCTTCACAACCTTCAAGGGATGCTAGTTCTTGTTAGGGGAATATTTGGCCAAGAAGGTAACACATTTTTGTGGATATAATCTTCACTGGTGATAAAAGTGTAATTATGTTTCTTATGGAGTATATATTTCTTTTTATTCAATGAAAGAGTAATCTATATATATATATATATATATATATATATATATATATATATATATAGGGAGGGGTTCGGCAGCCCTAAAGTTTGCCAAGTTTGGTGCCAAACATTTTTTGTAAATCACTTTTGATGAGGTTAGAAGTTTAGGAATAGGCTGATTTTTTGTGAGGATGATCTCTACAGTGAAGAGATCATCCTCACAAAAAAATCAGCTCATTTTGAAACTTCTAACCCTAGTTTACAAGTTGAAAAATCGTGGACCGTCCAATTTTTGTAAATCACTTTTGATGGGGTTATAAGTTTTGGAATATGTTGATTTTTGGTGAGGATGATCTCCTCATCATAGAGATCATCCTCACAAAAAATCAGCTAATTCCAAAACTTCTAACCCATATTTTGAAAAATGTTTGGCACCAAACTTGGCAAACTTTAGGGCTGCTGAACTGTCCCCATATATATATATATATATATATTTACATAGTTCCCTCAAGATTGAGGCACATCTGATCCACAAATCCATACTAGTCGATTCCACTATGAAGAAAAAACTCTCTCTCTCTCTCTCTCTCTTTCTCTCTATATATATAATATAGAGAGAAAGAGAGAGAGAGAGTGTTTTTTCTTCATAGTGGAATCGACTAGTATGGATTTGTAGATTAGATGTGCCTCAATCTTGAGGGTATAGATTTGTGGATCAGATGTGCCTCAATCTTGAGGGAACCATGTAAATCTTTGTGTGCTTGAATCTTTGTCTATTTTTCATATTGTTCTTAGATGGATTTCTTTACATTAATGGTACCACCATAAAATAAAAGAACTCTTGATGAAGAATCAACGATAACCCTTTTGTATAAACAACACAAATTAGTGGAACCCCTTTGAGTGCATGTGTGTGCGGACAAGCACACCTCTTTTGAAATAGTTATACAACTATCTCGAAACAATTGTTATAAATACAATAAAGCATTGAATGTCACTTTTGAGGTAATTGTATCTCTGTAAGAGGAACAAGATCCCTGTTTGAGAACTACAACTGAACAAAAAAGAGCCATCGTACTCTTGAGTTTAAGAGGCATCTTGCGTTAGAGAACTTGTGTGATAGTTTCTCTTTAGGAAAATGCCGAACTGACTTCCTTTGACACTGTGCTTAACACGGTGCTGACATGGCAGTGTAAAGAGAATCATAAATTTGTTAATTTGTATCTCGAGGAAACAATCTATGATTGAGGCACACTGCCACATCAGCATAGTGTTGAGTACACTGTGGAAGGAAATCAATTTAGAACAATTCTTCTCTTTATACTTAATGCAAACTTCAAGAGAACATTTAATGTGAGTTAAATTGAATTTAATTGTATCCTAAAAGCAAATTCATTAGAATAGCAATTTCATTTTTCCTAATAAAATGAGGGTACCTATTGTTTATAAGACATCATAATAATGAACGTGCCCCTGGGTAATTCAATGTTTCACAATTTCTTTAGGGTAAATTACAATTTGACCACTTATAGTTGTCATAATTCCATTTTTGACCCTTATGTTTTGTTAATTGCACTTACTTCTCTTATAGTTGTCTACCGAGTTCACTTACTCCCTTTCATCAAATTGTCGTCAACCTAACAGTTAAATTCCTTTTATAAAAATCATTTTTCTCTTTTAAAAATATTATTATTTTGTATAAACAAAAATATGCTTGTAAAAAATGGGTTTAATGAATACTTAGATGGAGGCATTTTAGTTATTATTTTAAAATTTAATTTTTGAATAAAAATAATATAAAATAGTAAAATAACATTTGAATTTTACCCGTCAATGAAAAGGGACGTAAGTGCAATTATAAAAACATTAGAAGGTCAAAATAGAATTAAGCAAAACTATATGGATTCAAAGTGTAATTTACCCTTTCTTCTGTTCATTTACCCCTTTTTGTTTCATATTGCAACCCAATTAAAGGGCAAATTTTACCTTTAGAACAGCACATACAAAGTGTGTTGTATAATATAAGAGTCATGATAATCTGACTTCCCTATGTGGCATAGTCAATCGACTCCCCTAACGTGGGATGTGCTGAACCATGGATTTCCTTTCATCAAGATACACAATTGCACATATTTTTTAGAATGTGCAATTGTATATCCCGAGGCATAAAGTCTATGATTTTGACAAATTCCACGTCAGGAGAATCGATTGAGTATGCCATGTGGGGGAGTCATATTATCAACACTCATATTATAAAGATATCGAAAAGTTATATTCTTTTCTTATTATAATCAGCTTGTTGTTATCATTAATTTTGATTTGGGAAAGAAATGCATCATTGATCAAGCAAATCGGTTTATGTTATCTTATCTTATTTATTTATTTATTAGTTTTTGGTATAAAATATCACTTTCATATATGCTCCTTGGATATTTTTTTCCAATAAAGTACATATCACATTATCACAAATGTGACTTCCTTAAACGTATCCATGTGTACCATTCAATAGTACCATATACATGATGAGAATATAATCGAAATGTATGATAAAGCACCATATGGCAAGTGGTCCAAATCAGAAGTTATTATTATTATTATTATTATTATTTTGAGGATGGAGATCTAACAAGAAAGTTAGCTATCGCAAACTACCTTTTAATAAGAAAGCTATAGCCTATAACATTCCTATACCCTCATGGAAGTTTTTGTACGGTTAGATCCTCAAATATGATATTTATGTGGATCTTACTTTCTACAAGCCAGCGACACTACACAAATAGGGGTAAAGAATAGAAGTATATTTGAGGCTGCTAACTCATCTCTAATATTAAAATGAGAGACAATGGGCATTGTTTATCTTAATCCATATTAGTTCAACTTCTTAATTACAAATTGGCCCATAACACCTTTTTCTTTATATATATATATATATATATATATATAGGAGTGTTCAATGGCCAACTTTTTGGCAAAACATTTTTCAAAACATGAGTTAGAGGTTTTGGAATGGGCTGATTTTTGGTGAGGATGATCTCTACGGTGAGGAGATCATCATCACCAAAAATCAGCCCATTCCAAAACTTCTAACCCCATCAAAAATGATTTACAAAAAATGGACGGTCCACGATTTTTCAGCTTGTAAACATGGGTTAGAAGTTTTGGAATGGCCTGATTTTTGGTGAGGATGATCTCCTCACCGTAGAGATGAAAAAATGTTTTGCCAAAAAGTTTGCCATTGAACGCTACCCATATATATAAAAGGGAGAGGGAGAGGGAGAGGTAGAAAGCCTTACCCTTCTCTCACTAACCCTAATGTAGGACTCTCTCTCATATTAAACTCTTTATGGAAGAAGTAAAAGGATCTTTCTAGAAGTATATATGGAAGCAATCTGATTGCTATCTTTGTCTCATGCTAATTTTTTTTGAGTCGATAAGAACCACATGGCATAATGTAGGGTTCTTTTGGAGTGATAAAGGAAGTCCAACACCATCTAATCACTAACGCACTTTGTATCCCAAGGAGAATGGTCTCCATTATATTATATTGTGAAGGAGATTAAGGTCAAATTGTCTCTTGCAATTTATGAAAGCAATCATATTTTAGAGAAGTCAAAGTCAATATGATTATAGATTCTTTAGTAAAATTTACCTCAACACCAAATACCTGTATTTCTTTTTCAAATGTACATGAATTTCCCTTCGAAATTAAGAAGAGTGTCCCATATAACGAATAAAATTTTGGTTGCAAAAGAGTCAACACGTGTACTGATGATATTTTAAATTTATAAAACTATCCTTGTTAGGCTTAATTAAATTATTGCTCATCCAAAGACTGTGAAATCTAGGATTGATTTTCTTGTAAATAAGAAGGGTCATTCTATTTGTAATGGGGTCAAAATGGTGGGTGCAGGTAGCTTGGCACGAGCAAAAATCTCTTCTCATCAGTATGCTCCTCAGTTAAAATTCTATCATTATTTTTTATATTTAAAAATCCTTAAAAAATTAATTAAGATATTTTGAAATTTTGAGTTATATTTTTTCTTCAAAAAATATGAAAGGTAAAAGCATAACTCAGTCAACCTCATATAGGATATTCCGAGTTGACTTAGTCGAATTTTCAAGTAAAGCTATGAGTGGGTTCAAAGTTCAAAAGAGTTATAGAGCCAAATTAACTCTTTTCAGTCAAGCCGGTTGACTTAGCCAAGTTTCAAGTCAACTAATAGTGTTATAAAATATGGCGTTTGACTAGTTTCTTAGTAAATAATCATTGTGATTTCCATTTGGACTTTCTGATCTCAAACGGGGTTTCTCAGGAGAAGAATAGACGGTTGAGATAAGAGAAAAAACACAAATTTTCTAGCGATCAGTACAATATTTTTAGAGATTAGTTAAAAATTGGATTTTTTCGGACTGATCTTCCGTTTCAACTGTTTGCTTAGCCTCAAACATCTTTTGATGCTAGCGTTTCCATTACATTTTTCACGTTGTTACCGGCTACAAGAAGTCAAGAATACTCCTACAAACATCTCTCTTTCTCTCTGAATTTCTCCCCTTCTCCACATTTCTTCACTTGGGAACTCTCTTTTAGGGTTTGAATTGTGGTCTTCCCTCCCTTTCCTCCCCTCACTCTTTACGTGTGGGTGCTCTTTAAGGTGTTTTGTGGATGTGGTAGTTATTAATTCAAGATGAATTTCGTATTTTCTCATTACTTGATTTTCAATCTTGCTTTAGTTCCTTTAAGATTTAGTTTTTGGTTCATTTTTCTTCTACGGATTCATTGAATTTTTTGGGTACCTTTTGTTTTCGTAGATGCAAAAGATACATTGTGCTCCTTTTCTTTTGGGTATTTATTATCATATTAGCTTATTGGTCTGTGTTGTTTGAAATTTATTAAATGACTATTCATTGAGATGGTTTTAGATCTCAATTTTGCGTCACAAATGATGTTGAAATGACTCTGACAAGTCAACTTGCTAATCTGAATGATTTTGAAGTTTTTTCCAATCTAGAAACCATAAAGAAAGACAAGGGGAAAGAAGAAGGACATCTCGTTTATGCCATCTTGTCTTATTTTACTAAAAATACCAAGACAATCTTTGGTAAGTTATCTTAGTTTGGGACAATTTTTATAATCATGATTTATTAATTGTCCATTGTTTTTTTTTTATAAGGAATATTTATGAAAAAATGAAACTTTTGACAAATTTACGATTCTGGCTCACAATTCATTTTAATTGCCAAAATGTGAATAGTAACGAATTTGCAATTAAAGTGACTTTTCCAATTAGTCACTTTAAACTTGCGAAATAATTACTTTAAAACCTCTAAATTTATAACAATTCATGTTTTGATAATTAATATGAACGGTGAGCCAGAATCTTAAATTCTTCAAATTAATTCAATTCACGAAATGGTAATTCACCATATTTATAATTTAACTTAGATGATAATAATTATGGTAATGATTTAGTTCATATTTCAATTGGATGTGGAATGTAGATAATAAATAAAAGGAAATGAGAACTAACAAGTGTGGAGTATAGTGGTCAGGGCCACTCTCCAAAAAGGGAGAGATCTTGAATTCAAGCCGCCCTCATTAGCCACCCTGATAGATTAATCCCGACTTACTTGGTATGCTTGGTTTTGTGGGGTATTGTATGTATTCGGGGGATTTGAGCGGGATATGATGCTCTAAGAAGCCAATTGCTTCGCCCTTGCTAGTCGGGCCTATGGTTCAAATAATCTCATAATAAAAACAATGAAAAAAAGACAAAAAGATTAGAAAGATACTTCTACAAAAGTAATAAATCAAAACAAAAGCTACCGCCATAAACCTTCTTATTATGTATTATGCTTTCGACAATTTGTACCTTCTTTGGATTCAATATCAGTAGCTAATTCACTTTATAAGATATGTTACAGTGTAATACGGTCTAGGGCTAGGCTATTTTGATGTAGCGTGAACCAAAGAAAGGATATGATCAACGTCAATATCCAATGAAAAGAACTAGAATCAAAACTCAATCCAATAACGAAAATGAATAATACTAAGCTCGTTAAAGTAAGGTAGAATCAAAGGTGCATGATTATGACTTCTATAACTAAACTTATTAACAAACAAAACTTACCTAACATAGCGAAATTGCTTAAAAGGGGGTAAACGCAAGAATCAATCCTAAAATTGGAAAAGTACATGGTAAAACATGGACCTTGAAGATCTCGACGATTTCATTAAAGAATGAGTTTCATTGCATGATTCCAACTCCAGGGTCTATGATTTCTACTAGTGTTTTTTTAAGGCGTTCTGTTGCTTGGACATTTGGCAATCCAAACGCTCCTTGAAAATCTTCTACTACTTCTTCTACATCATATTTACACCCATCATTTGTATTTATTGCACCTACTTAAACACATTTTTGGGTGGAGTCCATAAAGGTGAGTGGGCACACTAAGTATAAATAGTGGGTGCAAATAAAAAAGTCATAACATATATATTGACTAAGGCAGCAAGGCTCAACCCGATTGATGGACCAGCCTGGATTGAGGTGTGTAGAATATGAGAAGGGCCCAGGTTAGAATAACTAAACCTGACCTTAATTCGGATTGAGGGCTCAAGCAACCCAATCAACTCAACCTGAACTTGAGTTTATATAATAATTTATAAATATTTTTAAACTAATCATATATTTTTAGTAAAGATTTCTTTTTTTACTTTTATTTTTAGTTGTGTCTATTGCTATATTTATGTATGTAAAGATTTTTTGTTCAACAAGCCCAATTGCCAAAAACTATGTAATTCTTAATAATCCGAACCCTAATTTAAAAGCTCAAGCTCTTACTGAGCTTTGTTCAAGGAGCTCAGACTCAATGCTTGGGTTGAGAGCTATGCCACTTGAATTGAGCTTGGGTCCTAAGACCCGTAGGTTGCAGCCCTAGTATTTATAAAGAAGATAAGCTTCGTAAAAGATTAAGATCATGCAATTCTATATTAGATTAGATTGATAAATTTTTATTATATCACATGTTGAAATGGTCATTTGAGACATTCTCTTAAATGAAGAAGAAAGCGGAGATGCCCATATGGGGTGTGACTTGGTGGTAAGACATGGCAACAAGAGTTTGCTCCTCTTGGTTGTGAGTTCGAAACTGAGTGCAGCGTCTAAAAAACTTATTTAATGGGATTTGTGGGCTCTCATGAGGCCCCGGGAGACTTAGTCTCACCCATGTGGGGGATACTCTCTGGGTTACCATAAAAAATAAAAATAAAAAGAAAGTGGAGCAATTTATGGGTGATAGGTGGAGGGGGGTCTTGTCATTATGAAATTTGAGGTTATTTCAATCTTTTCACCGACCCACGTATTGACCATGTGATATCTTTTGATTTCGATGCCTGTCAATGACAGGGTGACTTCGTGAAGGATCAAGTATAACTACATATATTTTAAATTTTATAAACTTGATTTGATTTAATTTTGAGTTGACTTGTACTAAAATTATGTGAAATTCACTAAGACCAACATGCCATCCGAGGTTTGAATTTGTTATTATTTCTATGCAAACACCTCAATGACCTTCAATTTGGAGATGCCTCGTGGGGGCATTCAATCTGCCCTCTCTCTATATATACACAAACATACACCTTTTTGATAATATAAAGTTATTAGTTTTGATGATCATTTTCTATAGTTGATTCGTAGCTATTGCTTTTAGTTATTATTTTGTAGCATTTATATAATTAATCAAATTAAAAAAATTTGTTTATAACAAATTTTCTTTTGCCTGAATGAATTTTCCATTAAATGTACCTTAGATGATATGACACATTGCAGAGCAACTTTGAGCTGTGGGTTGAACTCCAGCCTACCCATAATATACAAATGAGTCATTCTGGAGTAACATTTAAATTGTCACCGTTTGGAGGCATTGGTGTGTATAGAACCATAGATACTCTTCTCTCGTATCGATGAAAAGTATCTATGGTTATGTATGCACCATCACATCGGAACGTATAACAGATGTATATTTTAATGTTACTTCTGCATTATCCCATATACATACATATCTATCAAATCTTTAGAGAGTACTTATGCGATATGTGTCCTTTTTTGTTGGCAGTTTGTATATTTTTTGCTTTTGCAAGAAGCATTTATCATACTCATTCATGTTAAAACATGTATCTCAAGGATGTGTCATGTATGTAACAGATTTTAACAGATCTCATTAAAAACAATATTATTGAAATTAAAGAAAAGGAAAAAACTACTTAAAAAGGACCTGGCGGGGGGTTCTTTCTAAGTAGTCCCTAAGTTTGAGACATTCTCTTAATAGTTCATTTAGTAAAATTTTCTTTTCTTAATCGTCCATGCACCTCATCTCACATTGATAATATAGTTGAAATATCCAAATTTTCCTTTTCTCATCTGTTTCACTTAATTAAGGTTTTCAATGGCGATTATGATCATTTCCGACGATCTTTGATCATAAATGAAAAATGAAGAATGATATTCTTTTAATTTTGAACATTTTGACTTTTTTTTTTTTTCAATAATTTATAATAAAAAAATATGAAGAATGAAGTTAGGATTCTATTTATTTTTTATTTTTTATGATTATGTTGTAATTTTTTATGTGCAATTATGATTTATACATTTTAGGTATTTTGAGGAGATTTATCCAGTATCGAACTCAAAAAATTGAAACTTCTCGATCACTTACATTGTCAAATTCACAACTTTTTTATTGCCTAGTTCAACATTTAATTACTGTTGAGTTCAACCGATTTTTTTTATATGAAAATATTGTGGAACTCGACAATAATTAAATGTTGAATTAAACAATAAAAAAATAGTGAACTCGGCATTAAGTAATTAAATATTGAATTAGATAATAAAAAAATAGTGAACTTGACACTAAATAGTTAAATGTTGAACTAGACAATGAAAATTGGTGAAGTCGACATTATAATATAAACTAGATTTTTTTTGTTTTTTTGTTTTAAATTTTTGTACTTCGATACTTGATAAATTTCCTCGAAATATCCAAAATGCATATATCGTAGTTATAAATCAAAAGTTACGATGTAAACATAAAAAAAATTAGAATATCAACTTCGTTATTCATTTTTTTAATGGAACATCAAAATAAAGAAAATCCATTCGTCATTCATAGTCAAAAGATTATTAGAATTGAAAGCAATCATTATTAAAAATCCTAACTAAGTAAAAAAGGGTAGTTTTGGTATTTCAAATACATTATAATTGTGAGATGAGGTTCAGGGACTGTTAAGGAAATTTTACTAAATGAACTAGTAAGAAACCACCCAAAACGTAGGGATTATTTAAAAAGAAACCCCTATGTTTAAATCCTTTAAATAATTTTTCCTAAAAAAAAAAAAAAATCATTATATTTAAAATTCATTCTAAGAATGTCTATAAATTTGAGTCGTGATCATCAACTTACCCACGTGGCATACTCAATCAACACTTGGACATGAAATCGTAGATTTACTTTTTTTCAAAGATACAAAATTAAGATTCTTTATAAAAGTGCAAGGTTGTATCTCGAGGAGAGCATATCTACGATTTTCGAGTATGTCACGTCAAGGGGTCGATTTGATATGACACGTGCCTAAGCACGACTCATATAATTTTAATCGGTGATGCAATAGATTTTTCAACATATGATATAAGCAAGTTTGTCTTACCCGAACCTGGAAACATTGGTAAGGAGGGACTACATGGAGACCCAAAACAATTAGCCACGTGGCGTTGAATGTGTGGGTAGGAAGGCGGATTCCTGTTTAAATCATCAATAATTGCCGATTCTCTCTACCACACACGTACACAGTGAATACTCGAGTAGTCGTACAAAAATCCCGCAATTTTCGCTGAAAATCTAATGGGACTTTGACTTGACAGTGGGCCCACCAAACATGCTCCCCCACGTGGCTGATGTCTGGTATACTGTACGCTTGCACCTGCCATTTACACGTTGTCACGTGTCTCTGTTTTCTTGTGGTGTAGCAGTCAAACTCAATTGGCCCCCCCATCTTTCATTTTCCACTTAGGGAAGTCTGTTTTTTTCGTACATCGGCCCAATTGTCGTATCGAGGTGATAAAACTTTGAATCAATCCATCGCATCAAATCTTCTTATACCAAAAGATGCCACTTGGCATTTGTATTGGGCCATCTAAAACTTGGTTTTGGATTTTCCAACTCAACTCTTACGGACTAACTCAAAATTTAATGACGTGGCATGTGGAAGAATCGTTGATTTTTTCATCGGGATACATGCACATCCTTAGAAAACATGTGAAGATGTGTATCCCGAGGGAAAAAATAATGGTTCTTGCACATGCCACATCAGTGTAAACTTTTAAATTATTCTGTCAGAGGTTGAGTTAGTAAATAAGCACTCTTTTACAAAATCTATTATACTTGGAATGACAATGCGTGGATTCGATTCAGATTTGGTTGAGTTTTGGGGGAATGACTCTGAAAGATATTTTACAGAGAATATGTACCAAATAGTCCCCTACTAAAAAATATAAAATATTTAAATCTCAATAAAATATTAGACTATTAAGAATCTTTTGAAGATTTTTTTAAGAAAAATATCTAAAATATTTTTTTAACAACTTTACAAAATGCTTGATGTAAAAATATAAAGAGTCAAATAAAAAATTTGATCAATTTTTTTAGTTATTAATATTTACGTAAAAAATAAAAAATAAAAATTTTATTTATTAAAGATTAAGTTCACTGTAATTTTATTTGGTTCATTTGTATCGACTTGCTAATATACATAAATCAAATCAATTTGATGATGATCATACTCATCTCCATCTTCATCATCATTGATGTAATCATCATCATCTACGCAATTGATAAGAGAAACAAGTTCTTTTTTAATTGATATATAAGAGATGGTTATAATTGAGGTGCATGTCATTTATCATAAAACATAGGAGTAGCTCAAATATTCTCAAATAAATATGTTTCTTTAAACTTCAAAAATTATTGAAAGAGTAGTTATGGTATTTTTGTTTCAAAAAAATAAAATTAGACTAATATTTGATAAATTAGGTATTAAAGAGCGTTTTTTTTATAAAGAACTTTTTGGAACATATTTTCAAAAAAACAAATCTTTGCTGTCATTTTTTCAAGTTTTAGGAGAATGACTCTGAAGGATTCTTTACCATCATTTTCCCTTATTTGGCAATAATCGAGTTTGGGTCGCTATCCCATTTCCGTATCCCGTTCTTATACATAGAAATGTTGTTTACGTGGCACATTTGAATTGTTGAAAAATGAGATTGGGTTGCGTGAACGGCTTGGTTACGAGCCTGGGGTCTTTTAAATACCAACTAACGTGTGTCACATAGATGTTCATATAAAATAAGAACATGACATATTGGATCATAAGTCAAAAGTTATTTATTCATAGCGCTCACAAAATAAGGGATCCACCAATCACACATGAGCCCTTATGTATTGAATGACATACTAATTTACAAAACTACTCTTTTTAGGCTTGACGTGGCAGTCTTAATACCTTAGACCAACCTACATTTCCTATTTTGAAGTTGACTCAGTCTTTAGTCGACTTTGATGAGTTCCGTATCGAGTTTGAGTTTGGATCAAATAAATAAATCTAATATTTTAACTAAAAATAACTTGAAAGTAACTTTTTTTTTTTATGTTTCAAGATTATTCAAAGAAATCTTGAATTGGTATCTAGTTTAACCTCTAACATATAATTATCCAAGTTAAGTTTTGAAATGAACTGAATGACGTAGAGGAAAGAAATTCTTGTTATGATACCATGATAAATTTGGAGTTCTAACTCAAAATCAATTTGAACAAGTAGAGAGGCCCAGGAACTTATAATGAAAGAAACAAAACAATAAGTATCTGATGTGGGATTATATTCAACACTTACATATAATAGAATACTTTTTATACTTCCAAACATATTATTTGGACATGGTCCATCCACTCCCAACATGACCAATTCAAAACCAACCCAATATCTTATTAGATCTAATCCTTAGGAGTATAGAGTTTTACAATAATCCAAATACCTTATCCAAACCCTAAGATAATTTATCAAATGGGGAAGAATTGCATATATGATTTGATCAATAGGGTTCATGTGGTACATGTTGTTGGAGTTATATTCCAAAAAACTCGATCTAATAAGTGATTTTGTATGTGTTTGATTAGGGCATTTTCATCATAGGTCCATGGATGGATTTGATGTTCGTGCTGAAAAATGCACGAATCTAATGGCAATGGCAAGAATTCATTAATGAAATTGTGGACTGAACTTTCATGAGTTTTTAGTGGGTCCAAAATAATAAATGCCCAGCAGTCCTAATCAAATACGCGATAAACATTATAACATGGATGCCCCTATAAAAAGTTTTGATGGAGACGTCAACAACAATATTGTGGAAATTCATTCGAGCCCCACTTATAAAATGGATGTTTGACCCACCTATTTAATAGGCCTACTACGCACACAATAAATGATGAGTATTCTGACTTCGATTCTAATTTCCAACGTCATCATTAAAGCTTTATTGCGAAGTTTTGGGCTTTGGCCAAATGAATTGTCTTCCTCATACAATTATGTCCCAAATTATAAAATGATTCGTGTTAATTTGTTTCGTAGGTTTGCCAATTTTTTCTTTTCTTTTTAATAGAAAAAAAAAATTGTGATTTTCTTATGCCCGTCAACATGGAATGAGTTAAAATCATAGATTTTTTTTCTCCTTTAAATACACGATTCAATATTCTTATAAATATGTAGAATTGTGTATCCCGAGAAAAATATTTTATGAATCTAATTCATACCACATCATAGGCATATGTTAGAAGGGGGTGTCTGAAAAACTTACGAATTATAAAATGGTTGTGATGGCTAGTGAGATATTGGTGTGGATGTTGCCCAAAATTTAATTAATTTTAATTTTTAAAAAGAAGAAAATAAAGAAAAACACTTTACAACTCAGTCTCGTTACATCCAAATTTGATTTAATGATTAGGTGTGGACATTAGACGGTCCTAATGTGATTTTAGCAAGAAAATCAATGTTTTGAACATTTTCAAATAATCAAGATTAGACATTGGGCATACATATCCAATATGATAAGTTGAACTATAACCCATTAAGGACAGGACAATCGAAGAACAAGATAGTATATCATGGGTTTCATACTCAAGAGTATTGAGTAATCCACTCCAAACCTTGAAAGAAAATCTTGTACCCATACCTCTATTGAAGATGAAATTATTCTTTAGAAGTAATGATGTAATCCACTCCAAATCTCCAAATAAAATCAACTTTATAACTTCTTCCTAAGTGTAGTTTCATTCTCAATCAATAAGGGCAAAGCACTAAAGACTCTAATGCAAAACAACGAATACAAGTCCTCCAAAAATGAATACAAGACACGTGAAACTTCCATTGAATTATTTTCTGAGAAATAATGTCACATTCTCAATTACCAAGCACAAAGTTGGAAGATAACAAAAATTACTCAGAACCATCGAAGAGAAGTAATACAAGTACTTAATTAGATGAAAGTTTTCTTATAAATTTGATTTATAATCATTACAAGTTTGACTATATATTAATCAAATTCAAATAAGAGCACTCTTATAAGAATGTTTTTTTTTACTTGAATAATGATTTTCTGACTCCCTCACATGGCATACTCAAAATACTCTCTTGATGGGGGCATACGCTAGAATCATAGATTTTTGGCCTTGGGGAGTCAGATTATCACGACTCTTTTTGCTTAGACTTCTCAATGCGTGCCACTTCAGACGTGCAAGGGTAGTTTTGTAAATTAGGAATGCCATTCAAAATATAAAGTGTGCTTCACTTCACCTGGACTTGGATTGACTTTGTTTTTGACTAACTTAAACTTTAGGTCAACCTTAATAAAGTTTGGTTGGATTTTATGTGGGAAACCAAGTTCAGCTTGGACTGATACCAACATTCATCTCGACCGAGTCAAACAGGGTTACAGTCTCGCTTTTGTCTTTTACTGAGTACTGACTCAGGGCATGATGATTCGGATTCCGGACTAGAATGCCATGGGACCCACTGTTCTACGTTAAACATACTTGCGAGTATATGAAGGACTTGGTAGGTCCCACCCCACTTGTTGATGGACCACAGAAAGTGTACGTGAGTCGTCTATCAAATCCGAGGTGATGGGCCACCACTTTTTATGATGGACTGATGTAGTACTGAGGCAGCTCCCATATCAAAACCGACAAAAGAATCTTAACTTTTTCCTAATTATAGACTTTGGATCACTAAAAACAAAAGCTAATTGCCAACCAGTCATCTGGAAATAAAAGTTCATGTATCAATCAGTCAGAGAGGCAACTTGTCTTGATTAGGGCCCTGTTTGATAGTGTTGCTTTTTTGGGTGGGCCGGCCAGTATTTATTAAAAATTATCGGCCCGACCATTGACACCCCTAGCTTTGCAAACTTTTCTAATCTTTCTAAAACTACGTTATGTCAAAATATGAATTTTGATCACACATTACATTCAGTTCGTGAATATCAGACCCAAATTTCAAAGAATTTTTTGAATAACAAATCGATTGGGAGGACGATGACGATGACGACGACAATTGCCTGACCTAGCCCAATCTTACGTGTTGGGTTAACAATGGGTCGAATACGGTTAGGGCTAAATTAGCCTATTTTTTGCTCAAACATTTTTGGACCAAAGCGAACCCATTTGTAAGTATATATAATAGGTTTTGAGAAGGTGGGCCAGCTGACTTGGGCCCAAGCATAGATATTGATTTAGCATACCTTAATATTAAGTCCAATTCTAGTCCATTGGTCTCTCTGGACCTGGCCCAAAAAGCTTATTAGGTAAGATAGACTTATGAGATCTTCACACTTCCCTTTTATGGTAGTTTTTGCTGCAGATTGCGATGGTTTGTATTTTTCAGGTTGGACAGCACTTTCTAAGTCGTGTGTGGACCCTACTCTGATGGGCCCAACTTGTCTTGGTCAGACTTCGATTAGTCTTTTCCAACTTCGGATTGGCTTTTTGTTCAGCCCAACTTTTATTTAAATTATATATGTTTGGGCTTGAACTCAAATCCACCATGACTCAAAAGTTTTGATAAATAAAATTTTAAGATATGGCAGTAGTGCATTTCTGAATATCCTTTGTCCCAATTTCACTGAAAGATTCAAGGGGAAATTTAAAAAAAAAAATAAATAAATAAACTAAATTAAATACTATTTTTAATGAAAGATACTATTTTTTCTAAATGACAAAAACAAACCCTATTTAAGAGCTTTTTTTTTTTTGGCAAAATTTGGAAAACCTACTCTTGAATGGTAGGTTTTTCAAGTTAGCATGAAAAACCTACCATTCAAGTGTTGGTTTTTCAAAATCCTACCATTCAAGAGTAGGTTCTTCAAGTTTTTCAAAAAATTGAATCGGACCAAATTTAAAACCATGACTTAGTCTCATTCACAAACGAGTCGAGACATCAAAATGAGTTTTAGGACTTTCAAGGAGGTGGTGCATGTGACTGTGGGATTAGTCCCAATTGAAGGGTGAGGATCCCGCAATATCAAAATAAAATAAATAAGACTCAAGACCATGATTTTAAAACTCGTTTTGACGTCTTGACTCGTCAGTGAAAGAGACCAAGTCATGGTTTTAAATCTTGTCCGAGTCAATTTTTTGAAAAACCTACACTTGAAAAGTAGGTTTTTTTATGCTAACTTGAAAAACCTACCATTCAAGAGTATGTTTTTCAAGTTTTGCCAAAATTTGGCTTTTCAATAGCCACTCCTGGTTTGTTTTTGTAATTTTGAAAAATTTTGTATCTTTTATTAAAAATAATATTTAATTTAAGTTTTTTTTTTATATATTAATTTCCCCAAGATTCAACATCGATGAAATTTGAAGGAAACATAAGTGGGAAGCCGATGAGTACACATGTCATAGTCGCATCCAAAAATCCATAGCCCACAAAGCTTTGGGTTGGGTTCTAAAAATTTTAACCTGTTAAATTCTGATAGGGTCTAACAACGCCCAGGCCCACCAGTACATTTTATTTATAGGGATGTATGATTTTCTAATAAAAGATATACTAATCATATTATATTATAAATAAAAAAGTTCATCATTAATTATTTTTTTCCAATTAGATTTGATATTGGAATCTATTTTAACCAAAAACGATATGCAATGGTTCCAAATTAATTCAAAAGATGCATGAACTTGATTTTTTATAATATCGAAACATCAATCAAATTCGGACCAGGCCCATTAGATTTGGTTCGGACATAACCAATATTGGGCGGGCTAAGTATAAGCCAGCCTGAAATGTATTGTGTTAATTCATTTTGATATATTTGAGTTGTTTAAAATTATCATGAACTAAAGGAAAGTATATTTTCTCAATTTTATTAATCATTAAGTGTATTTACTTTGAAACAAAATTAAGGCACTAAGCCAATTCAAAACTTGTAAGGCATCAATTGAAAAATTAATTAGATAAGAAAATCAAGACTATAATATCAAATAGTATAATCGAATTCACAACTTTTTGAAAGTTCAAGGGATTCGTCTTGAAATCATCACCCATTATTCTTCTCAACAAAATTGAATAACATAAAGGGGACAAAAATGGATCTTTGGCTTAAATGATGATTGCAATGTTGTGCTATTAAATCTTGGATTGTTTTCAATGAGTTTAGTAGCTCAGTCATGGTAGGATTTGATCACAAGTCTCTGGTATATATCATCACCCAAAGACTTTACCAATTAAGCTAATTGGCACATACAAAAAATTTCTCTTAGTTTTTATTTTTATTTGTTATGACGGGTTCCAGACTCATAGGCCCGATAATTAATGTTCGATGGCAAGAGTATAAAGTTTTCATTATTTGAGTGCGGGGATGTAGGCTACTATTAGTCAAAAAAAAAAAAAAAAAGATCCTAAAAGTCAAAATTAGTTCTTCAATCCTAACCCAATATATATTCATTTGAAATGCTGAAAAAAGTATAGTTTATAAAATTTTAGTCATGTTTTTTTTTTATGAGTCGTCTCTCCTATATGAGATTCTTCATGAAATAAATGGTCATACTACTATTACTACAAAAATTATAGAGTCATCATCTAATAATGATATTTCAAATTAACTAATAATTGAGAAACTTTATAGAAAATGATATTTAATATTTCAAAAATCTATTAATTCCTAGATTTGCAAATTTTGGAAAGAAACCACTATTAATAATGAGAAGGAACCCTTAGCGTCATATCAAATGCGGAAAATTGTAAATCCTCCACCTCATTCAAAATTCATATGTCTAAATGAATATTTAAAAAAAAAAATTAAGGATTTATGAATATTTTTTCTATTTATTTGGATCAGTATTGTGTGAATATACTCGTTTCATACATAAATATACGAGAAAAGTATAAAAACGGACATGTATTTTGCTAAAATTAGTAGTGAGTTATAATTTGTAGATGATACGGTTGTGAGACAAGGAAAGTGTTACGCACCTCATCTCACTCATCAAGTTGATGGTTACTAAATACTGACAAAAAATAAAGAATAAAACTGTTGTTTTTAAAGGATTTTGACTTAAAATACAAGAGATGAATGAATGCATGAGATAAAAAGAATGTGAGTAGGTGCAAAGGTATTTAGAATGTGTCCTTAAGGACTGCTTTTTGTATGTTTTGAGTTGCAAATCTATGAAAATTTGCCTCATTTGACTCTTCATATTTTTAGAACAAAAATATCGTGGTGTGTGCAAAAGTGTATGTATGCAAGTGTTCTGTAAGAAACTTATTATAGACTTAGAAAGGGGAAGGTCACCTCACATAGGGATTACTCTCTTTCTTGTTAGTCATTAGAGTGTTTACACTACATGCAATGCAAGTAAGCTATAAAAGAAAATAAAAACATTGAAAGTTAAATGTTCACTAAATAACTTATTATGAACTTAAAAAATGAAAAATCACCTCACATTGAACAATTACTTTCTTCCTTCTTAATCATAGAAAATAACCATACTACTTGCTCTGAGACAAAGGAGATACAAACTTATCCTTGGGTGAGTTAAGGATAAGGCATAATTTTGCATGATGGTACGTGAGGTGAGCTTCTCCGTGGATTAGGCAAAAATGGCACTGTCCTTGGGTAACCCATGGACCCATGGACAAGGTTAAATTGAGCCACTTTGAAAGGCCAATGTGACCTTTAACCTCTTTTTATTGGGTTTTTGAGTCCATGAAAAGATACTTAGAGTCAAATCTTTTTTTTAGAGTTCTCTAGCTCGATCCAAACAAAGTGGGGTGTCTACAACGTGTATGCTCACGTGCGACCAATAAGGATGCCTACGCTTACATGCTAAGACCCCCCTTACACAATTATAGACATAATGAGTGAAAGGACTATTCACCATGAAATAATTGGTGATTCCAATGATAAAGTGGGACAATCGAAGTTACTATTAGTTTAAATGATTTTATCCACAATATGAATAAATTATATACAACAGCACTACAACCTTACTTTATTTTGAACTTCTTTTTGTTAAACTCTGCTTAGAAGTGATGCTGATACTTTAAGTAAAAGTTGATCACTCACATGCATAGCAATCAATGATCTACACGAACAATTTATTATTATTATTATTTAATGTGATAATCATAGATTTATTTCCTTGAGATACGAGTAAAAAGGCATCTATAGTCATGTGTACACCTCATCATCAAAATGTGAGAATCGCAGTAAATCCCAATGTCACCCCAACATTACTCTTATTTTATTTTATTTTTATGAACTGTGATTAGTGACAATTATTGATTTGAATGATATTTAATTATTAATTATTATTTTTATATTAGATAATGATATTTCCCACAATATCTATAACATAACTTACTTTATTGGATTATGTCTTTTTCTAAAATATATTATGATCCTTATGTAATGCATGTGTATTTTACTAATATTATAAAATAAATTTATTATTATTTGTTATTTATTAAATATTTTATAATTGGTACCAGAAAGGAAAAAAAAATTAAATAGGGCCCATCACCATCACCCACTCTTGTGTCTTGTTCTTGAAGGCTGTTTGTTTATGTTTTCAAGGTGATTAAGCCTTTATTACACGTAATATTTAGATTACATGATCCGATATATTTTAGCAAACACATCACCGACACTACAGTACAAAGCAGGGCCACTATTATTCCAACACATCTCACTTGCCTCATTTTGTTCTGTTGTTCAACATGGACAGGCCACGTATCAATCCAGATGTTTCACCTTGATCTGATTAAATGTCTGTGGGCCCTATGTATAATAAATGACAACCTGTGACCTGTCCCACCACTAATGCCTTACATATAAAAAAATGCTGTAAAATTGGGTGCAATGGATATTCGAAGCACATCAACATCATAGGATCTTATAAGTTGATTGTCTTATAATAAAATTTTATGGGAGTAGCTGAATGAATCTTGATATTGTAAGTGTGTTCATATTTACTCGTGATTTTTTTAAATCAGATATCAAATCTATATAGCTGGACTATTAAATTTGATTTATTATATTATTTTTATAATGATAATAAAAAAATAAATCATTTTCACAAAAATTGAACTTCTATGGTTTTATCGGCATTTGTTGTCTCCCATCATTCTTAAAAAAATGAAAAATTCTCAAATAATTATCGAAGTTTTAAAAATATCAAAAGTATTACATGTGTTGACAGTGCTACCACGTACTGTTGACCTATGTTATATGATTCGTGAGTTCTCTTAATTCGAATTTGAGTTTTCGATTCATGGTTCCTCAATAAAAAATAAATGGTAAATAGTGGTGAGGACATTTGAAGGTTGGAGTAATAAGTAGGGTAAAAACGATATTGAAGATGATGGATTTTGGAAAGAAAAAAAAAATCAAGTTTATTTATATGTTGAACATGAGATTATTTAGTCATTTTCATTAGTCTATTAGTATAGACCAAGGTCAAAGGGGTATTTTATTAGTTTGAAATTTTAGAGGGATATCTCAAATATTATCAATATGTAGTTGGGGATTTTAAAAAATTAAAAGTAAAATGCAGTTCGTTAAATTCTCAACATTTCATGATCCCACAATGAACCGTATCGCAAACAGATTCAATTTGAATCAATTCACGATTTGATTCCTTTCTAACGAATTAGGTAACCTTGTTGTTGACAAGTCCTTCTCAACGTGTCAATACTATGTGATAATTTTGTGCTTGTATACTTTCAAAATAAACAAAATGTGTGTAATTATTTGAGAAATTTTTCTAAAAACATCTCACTTAAAAAATAAAAAAAATAAAACCTAACAATTCCATTTGGTGATATTTCACCAACAAGAAAGAATCGATAATAGAATGTCGAGTAGGTTTATTTGTTCTACGTAACTTGAAGTATATATTTCATCCAAAATTTTCAAACAGACCAATTTTAAAACCATGATTCATTCCTGTCTACTTCAATCGATGCCATTGGGATATTCTCTCTATTTTAGAATCTTTTTAGTTATTCAATCGATGCCATTGGGATATTCTCTCTGTTTTAGAATCATTTTAGTTGGAAGTTGGGACTATAATAAATATATATAATTACTATACATGATCAAATAATTTTTAATCAGATTTTTTTTTTAAATATTTTTTTTTAATGTTAATTTATCATCTTTTCGAGTTACAGGTCATCCCAGCTTCTACCCTTCTCAATTGATATTAGTGTCGGTCGGTCCTGTACTCTTGTGAGTTCGTTAGTTAACCCAACTTCTTGTCTTAAGGCATACTTCATTATTTGATGTGGCCCACATATACTAATATATATGTATGGGAAATGTTCAGCACCCAACCATTTACCCAACAATTTGCCCAACATGTTTTGTCTTATATGGGTTAGAAGTTTTGGAATGAGCTGATTTTTTGTGAGAGTGATCTGTATGGTTAGAAGATCATCGTCACCAAAAATAAATCCATTCCAAAACTTCTAACCTCATGTTTACAAGTTCAAAAATCATGAACCATCCATTTTTTGTAAATCATTTGTGATGGGGTTAGAAGTTTTGGAATGAGCTGATTTTTGGTGGGAATGATCTCCTCACTATAGAGATCATCCTTATCAAAAATCAACTTATTCCAAAACTTCTAACTCACATAGGACAAAACATGTTGGGCAAATTATTGGGTAAATGGTTAGGTGTAGAACCGAATCCTATATATATATAATTTTTAATATATTTTTTTATTTTTTATTTTTTATTTTTTATTTTTTATCATTTTTTTCTCTTTTCAAATACTTATATTGTTAAATAGTTGTGGATCGTATATGTACTCAAAAATAAATATTATAACAAATTATTTGTAAGTATTACAATTTAAAAAAAATAAAATAATAAAACAGAACGATGGATCCTACTTCAACTATAGTTGTGAGGTATAAATGTCTCACTTTAACTATAATGGAGTAGGACTTACTCTACCCCACTTTATTATCTTTTCTCTTTGCCGATTTAAGTTTGTCTTTCCTCTTTTTCCCATCTCCCTTTTTAATAGTATCCATCTAATTTTATTTTATTTTATTTTTCTCTTTTATCCCTTTTTCAATGATACCTGCTCTGACTTTACTTTTTGTTTCTCTTTTACTCTTTAACCCCAAATAGGATGTTATTTCGTAGGTAGGATTGACAATTATCCGATATCTGATTTGTTCACATAAAAAAAACAAAGATTTGAATTTTTAGATCAACCCCAATCCAATCCAATCCAATAGAAATCTAAATCGATATTTATCAGTCGTTAGATCAATTTTCAATATACGGTTCAGATCTAAACAATAGATAACTTAAAAAATACCCCAATATATCCCTCTCTTAGCGTCTCCCTAAAATATCCGTTAGGTTTTTTTTCGTCCTAACCCCACCGTCCCCACTCTCTCTCTCTCTTTCTCTAGGTGCCTCCCCAAAAGATCTTATGGGTTTTTTTCTCCAAAATCCAATCTCTCCCAAATCTTTCTTATCTTATTATTGACTTATTGAGTCTAGTATGTTGATGCTTGTAGGTTGTCTTATTGGTTTCAAAGGGTGACGTTCTTAGTAACATCTCTCATTGAGGTTTGGATGTACACCACTCAAACATCTCTCTCTCTCTCTCTCACGCATGCATACGAACACATCATACCATCCTTCGTTTGAGAATTCCAAATGTCTTTCTCCCTCAATCTGTTGTTGTTCTTGATTTGGGATTCATTGATGCTAGGTATTCTCTCTCCCCTCCCTTTGAAAATCCTAATTGTCTTCAACCTCAAATCCCAATTTATTTATAAAAAAATAAATTATTTTGCCTAGACCAGATCGAATCGATTCAGTTTTGTACAAAGGAAAATCCCTATCAGATTTGGTTATAAGATTCATTGATCCGATACGATCTGGATCATAAATCAAATATTTCGGATCGGTAGTGGTATGATATTGATTTGATACTGAACTCATTCATTACTAGCCCTAGTCATAGGCAGATGCAAACTCTAGTAATATGTTAATGGAAAAAATATATATATGTTGCAATTATATAGTGAATCTGAAACATTTAAAGTAGAAGGAACTCTAACAATTACAATATATATTGAATATTTATTTACTGATAAGTAATAATATTGATCAAGAACTATTTCGTTATAACAAATTAGAGGTGGTGAGCAATATAGTAATACTAACAATAACCATCAAGCTATAAAATAGTGCAAAAAATGCAATGAAGTTACAAATATACAATGAGTAAAAGATATAACTAAACTACATATCACAATAGAGGCCCATGATTATGTTTTTCACAGCAATAATTTATTAAATAACATATATTTACTTTCTTGAAAATTGTAACTTCTAAGTTCTATAAAATGGAATATATATATATATATATATATATATATATATATATATTTTGCAGCAGATGGTAAGTGGTGGTAAAATAAGTAAAGCTTTGAAAGTACCAACATAACAAGATATATTTTATTTAAGAGAGTTTTATTGGATAGACTCGATTGTTGTATTGTTATTACAAAAACTCATTTGGAGGTTTGCCAACTCTAAGAGAATCTTAATTTATCAAGTTTGTTATTGTACAAATCTTGGAGTGAGACCCATTTCATTTTAAAACATTAAATGCCAACAATACATTTAATTCTCTACATTAAATACCTTTTGAATCCTCTTTCATCTTAATCTTGATATCCTTTCCCAAAATCATCATTGGGCTCACACGGTCACATTGGCAATCCATCGTTGTAACCCTTTAGTTTTCATCATAAAATTTAGATTTAAAAATAAAAAATAGGCTTGATCCATGATTCCAAGAGAGACTAGATGTTGAAAGGAAATAAGATACACTAGGTATTTAATTTAAAGAAATAAGGATATTATAAATATAGAGGTATTCGACTGACAATCTTAAGACGATAACATTGATTGATAAAATTTGTTCTATATAACTTAAAAGTTTTGGATTGGATTTTATTTTTATTGTTGTTATTGCGAAGATGATCTTTATGGTGAGGAGATCATCCTTATAAAAAATCAGTCTAATCTAAAAATTTTAAGTTATATAAGATAAATTTTGTCAATTAATATTATTAATTTAGGATTGTAAGTCACTAATTTAGAAGTATTTAATTTTTTTTAAATGATATGGATCCCAAACTAAGATTTATTGGGTGACAATATCGATAAAGTAAGTTTTTTTTTTTTTTTTTAAATAGCAAAACTTGATAAAGTAAGTTTGCCGACTTATAAGGGAGTTTTTTTAATAAAAATGTGAACTTCTGTTTATTTAACTCTCTGCGGGTACAGATCAAGATTCTTTTTCTTTTTACAGCCTGAAAGTGCGGAACGCTTCGTCCCCACAACTTATATAAGTACGGAATCGTTACAGCTCTCTTTCCATCTCTCTCTTAAGAAAAGAACAACTAGAGAGGGAAATGGGTTCTCTTTCACCTCCTTCATACCCTTCTTCACCTCTCAACAAAACCGAAACCCTAATAAACCCTAACAACCTTCTCAACCTCTTCAAATGCCAACAAAAATACCTAAATTTCTTCTTTCAAAACCTCGATCTCTCTCAAGTCCTAACCTTCACTCAAACCTTATTAAACACCAAAGGCACAATCTTCTTCACTGGTGTTGGAAAATCAGGATTTGTGGCCCAAAAGATCTCTCAAACCTTAGTTTCTCTCGGCATTCGATCAGGTTTCCTTTCTCCAATCGATGCCCTTCATGGCGATATAGGCATTTTATCGAAATCCGATCTCCTCATTTTCTTTAGCAAGTCTGGAAACACCGAAGAGCTTCTGAAATTGGTGCCTTGTGCGAAGGCGAAAGGGGCATTCTTGATCTCTGTTACGTCGTTGGAGGGGAATTCGTTGTCGAGTGTTTGCGATATGAATGTACATTTGCCTTTAGAGAGGGAATTGTGCCCTTTTGATTTGGCTCCAGTGACATCGACTTCAATTCAGATGGTTTTTGGTGACACAGTGGCGATTGCTTTGATGGGTGCTCGAAATTTGACGAAGAATGAGTATGCCACGAATCATCCAGCTGGGAGGATTGGAAAAAGTCTCATTTTTAAGGTCAAATTCAGTTCTTTTTTCTGCTAATTTGAGTGTTTGTTTCGACCGTAATGGTCAGTCACAAAATTCTCCAAAGAGGGGACTAGCCGATTAATTCAGCTAATCAACAAATTAATCGATGACTTAGGATTGATGGAGAAATATGGTGAAATTTTCACCCTTAAACCTCAAAATTTTATTTTCTTGAACATTCAAATCTCAAGAACAAGATGGGGGTTTTTTTTTTCAGGAGGTTGAAGATGCTGGATAATGATAAGAAATCCAAAAACATAATTTTATATTTTCCAAATTTTCCTGATTTTTTATGAATTTTTCTAATTAACCGAATTAAAGCCACGCCAAATAATTACCCAATCCAAACTTTGTTACTATTTAATGGTTGCACAAATCTGTTATAATCTTCTTCTTCTTTTTTTTTTCCGTTATAAAATACAAAATCTAGTAGTTTATTGGAAATTCAGAACCTGTTTTACTAGTCAAATTTAGGATCAAAATTCAAAGAAGTGATGAAGGGACTGTTTTTTGTGGTATTTAATCAGATATGTGGCGTATTTATTAGTAGAATAGTCTATTATTTCTTACCTCATTGTAACACTAAAATATGGATGCTATGGGTTACTATGAAATCGTGTGGCAATTTCGCCCAAATCTCTCTCTTAGTTGGGGGAAGACTCCAAATGAATTGGATTTTTGGGGTAAGATATCATGCATTTAGGACCCGAGGAGTTATTTTCACATTTGATTGATTGCCATTGTATGATTTCTGATCTAGATCGAGATGGGCGGGTTTTGTTTTCCCGTGTTGATTGATCGATGATGATGTCAGACCTGCAATTATGTTTTTTCTTCATATTTGTTTGATATCAGCAACTCTGTGAAGAGAGGTTGAGCTGCAATGCTTATGATCTTCAGCAATGAAAATGGTGTGAAGAGCTACAGAAGATGATTTTGTGGGACTGAATTTTGTGGTGCAGGTGAAGGATGTTATGAAGAAACAAGAAGAGCTCCCAGTCTGCAAAGAAGGAGATTTGATAATGGATCAGCTCCTGGAGCTGACAACTAAAGGTTGTGGTTGCCTTCTTGTAATCGATGACAATTACCATCTAATTGGAACTTTCACAGATGGTGATCTACGGCGCACCCTGAAGACGAGTGGAGAAGGTATTTTCAAGCTCAAAGTGGGGGAGATGTGCAATAGGTAAAAAATCTCACTTTTGGGTATGAGAATAGGCAAATAACATGTGTTTTTTATCCTACTTACTACTAAGATTAGGGCTAAGCTAAGGCTAGCTCAGCTCGACTGGTTGAGCTAGTTTTAGCTTTAGCCATTTATCCTTAAGCGCTAAATTTTGCTCAATTGTCATACTTACTACTAAGATTAGGGTTAAGCTAAGGCTAGCTCAGATCAATTGGTTGAGCTAGTTTTAGCTCAAGCCGCTTATCCTTAAGGGCTAAACTTCGCTCAATAGCTTACTTCTAACATCGAGTGTTGTCCCATTTGAAATGGATGGTGTCAGTTTGTCAAATACTTGACAAGCCACTACATTAGTGGTGCATAAATCATGTACATCAACCAAGTTTGTTCAATGGTCGTAACGTAATTGGTTAGTGGCGAAAAACCGGGCCAGGACTGAAAAGAATGGCGAAGTGTTTGTTCCTGAACAATGGAATTGGAAAGACGCTAAGGGAGAGGGATATACTCCATACTCCTTGATTTTTTTCGTCGCCGAAATTGTACAATTATGGCCCTTTGTTGGATATATAGTTACAAATTTATGGTTTTACAGGAGACCAAGAACAATTAATCCAGATGCAATGGCTGTGGAGGCCATGCAGAAGATGGAGTCACTACCATCACCTGTGCAATTCCTACCGGTTGTGAGTAATCAAAATGTTGTTATCGGTATCATTACATTGCATGGTTTGGTCTCAGCTGGCTTGTAAACTGTGTACTCAGCTTTCTATTATGTAATTTACCTCGGTTATGATTCTTTGGTCTCGGCTGGCTTGTAAGCTGTGTACTCGTTTTGTATTGTTTATTCTAGCCCTGTTGTAATTCTTTGTATCTGTTGTACTTGAGATCCTTTACCAAAATTGGGATCTTTTGGTCTTGTATTACTTCAATCATGAAAATTGTTTTAGTTCTGTTCATAAGTTCATTGACTATAGAAATTAATTTCTCACGATTTTGAAATGGCAAAAAAAAATAAAATTGCACAAAGTGTAATGCCAATCGTAAGCCCCCTGTTATTGTGGAGGGGAGTAGATTCTATGTAGCATCTTTTTCCTGATACTCCCTATAGCACTTTTTCCACATGATAGAGTCGTAGTTGGAAAAGAAACACTCTTCAGCCCTTGGGTTAGTGTTCATGGTCTATATATGATTTAAAGAAAAATAAAAATACATTTTTTTTACTTGATCAAAAGCTTGGAAAATTGATATTTCTAAACTCACAAATTTAAAATTGAGTGATTTTACCTCTTGTCGACGTGTTTTATTAATTGTTTGAAAGTGTAACAGAGGGTGCTCAAGGAAAAAAAGCTCTACAGAGGATCCGTGCCTTATTAGCCCAGAATCCAAAAGGACGCCCAAACACACCACTGGAAAAAAATATATATGGCTTAGTTGGCAGTGCCCTTCTCATTCAATCCCTCGTCTTCATCCAAACAGACCCCAAATTCTGACATTATTTCCATGTATTAGCTCGAGTGCCAGTTAATTTTTAATGATTATGAAGTGGATGAGGTGTTTAGTCACAAAATCATATTTCTATGTAGATGATAAACGTTTAAATTATTAATTATTTTTATAAAAAACACGAAACCCAATTGACAAACCAAGCACAGCTCGAGGTCATTCAATTCAAGGGACCAATCTCTTAACAATATCATGTTGGATTTTGGACCCACTTCTTGGGGTGGGTGACCTAAGCTTCTAAAATATTTTAGGACAATTGCAATACTTTACGCATCAAGGGCATTGCACTTGCTTCTTTCCAAGTAATATTTAGGGTAATTTTGAGGCAACCCATTGATTTTGGTGAAAATAAAGGTACTTGATTTTTCGAATCGATGACCCTATTAAGATTAGCTCCAGGACGGCGAGGGGGAAGCAACCGTGTAAAAGTGAGTAGGCTAGCATATACAATGTATTTTGTTGAATAAAATGGAAAATATTACTAAGTTTAATCCACATTACAAAAGCAGAGACTGACGAATAAAAAAATTTGACAACAAAAGACAGGTTCAAATTGAATTTCCAGCTATGGGTGGGTAACCCATTCACAAGGAAAACAATGGGGTCAAAAGAAATTATACATGCCTCCGATGAGGATCTGAGACCATGAAATTTCATTTATTCCAAGCGGTGTAGAATCTCTTCATTGAGAAAAAAGCCAATTTGATTAAATATATGATGTATAGTGTGCAATCGGTCCAGATAAGCCTTCTTTAACAGACCCTTGAGTAATAGGGGTGGACAATTCTTGGTGCCAGAGTTCGCCATATGATAATTAGGCAGCTCCTTGATTCCCAGATAAAGATCTTCTGCAAACTTTCCAGGTAAGAAATGGTGTGGGATCTGGATTCATGGCCTGGATTTCCAGTACTTTGTATGAATGATATTCTGGTTGATCATCGCTACACTGTCAAGAGAAATGGGACGTGAAAGAGTCAATTCTTCAGCATCCAAAATCTGACAAGCTTGTCATAAATGGGGAATGGGGAATGGGGAAATTAGATTGGCAAGAATTCATGTAATCCCCCCTCCCCCCCACCCCCCAAAAGATATATATATATATATATAAATAAATAAGCGAATTAGAGAACTTCGGTTTGATGGGTAAGCTAGACTTGAACCCACGGCCTCAAAGTTGCTTTGCAATGTGTTGAACCAACTAAGCTATGGGTCTGAACCCAAGATTTGATATTTCTTATCCTTAGATGAACTCACCTTATCATCGTAATTTGCCAGCCTTGTAGAAGTTTGCCGAATTTGCAGAAGAATCTCCAGTTACTCGTCTTCATCATCACTAAGAAGTATGACATTACAATCTCCTAATGCCAAAGACTTGCTTGTTTTAGGTTCCACTTTAACCAAGTTCATCAAAGGACTGTCCTCGGGACCCAAGGCAGAGCCACCCAGTGAGTTCCGCTCACTCCCATCCTTAGAACCCAACACAGCTTTAGATGGCTTGTCTTTATGAGGAGATGAGATATCAGCTACAATCCCAGTTGAATTGCCCATGTTTGATGTCATGGGTTCTTTCTTTACCTCTTGTTTTAAGGTGGGTTCGTGGACCATAGGTGCCTTGATTTCTCGTGAGTTGTCTTTGGAGACGTAGGAAGTCAGAGCTAGTCCAAGATCTCGTTTTGCCCATCTATAGATTGCACTTAATTTCCCTCCCAAAGCTTCAACAAGGATATTTAATTCGCTGATTTCATAACGAAAGAGGAAAGTTTTGTCACTCCAAGCACATGAGCACAACTGCTTTGCATGATTCATGCATGCAAATCTTTCCGGAGAACATTGACAACCCACTGCAGACAAATGCAAATCATAAAGACATGTGACGCATTCCCTTTCACAGGCCACATCGAAGCTGCTGTCCATCTTCGTGGAATGGAAAGATGTGCAAAGATATTCCCTCCTCAAACGCTCCATCTCAACCCGTATCTATGAAAGAGAGCAACTTAACAAAATCAGATATATACATAGTAACAAAGGACTTCTTTTTTTTTAAAGTCTCGTTTTAAATGCGTTCTGCTAATGATTAAAAGAATTTTTTTTTTTTTTTTAAGTGTTTCCACGTGTAAAACACGTTTTTTACGTTTTAATCCCATTTTTACATTTTAAACATGTTTTTTTTTAATTAAAAAAGAAAAAAGTAAAAAAAGAAAGCCTCTTTTTTAAGCATTCAGTTAATTTTTAGTCTTATTGTTGTTTGTAATTTGGTTTATAAATGTTGTCTAATGTGGGATTTGATGATAAAATCTTGATGTTATTGTTTTCGAATTTTTTTCAAGAGTCTTATTCTGCTCAAAAGATACATTGATGATTCAACTTTTTTAACATCATAAAATGTATAGTTATGTGTGGAAAAATGATATCATGCACATATATATTCATAATTTTAATATACTTTTTTTATAAGTAAATTTTAATATATATTTTTTATTTTTTATTTATCATTTTTTACCCGAAGTTTTCTCTTGCCATTTTAAACCCATAATCCGACTTGGTGACTACGGATATGTATCATAAACACTTATTTATCATTGCAGCATAAAATTTTGTCTTTACAGCACATGAAATTAAATATCTTACCTTGAATGCCTTTGTTAGGATCCCATCTTTTCCACATACCCCTTTCCACCTAATGTTATCTAGGGTGTTCTTCCTCAGAAAAAAATTTTCGAAGTGTGCCCTCACTGCCTCCCTTGCTGCCCCAAGCAAAAGTTTGTCGTGTGAAACAGTCGTCTTACGTCCCTGTTCACGATAGAGCTCTACAGCATTCTGCCCATGAGGCAACCAATCAAAAGGAGCTATATTTACAGCCTCCGCACAATTGAAGCCACAATTAAATCCTGAATGATATGCTCGAGGGAAGGTGAGAACAAACTCCCCGGGATTCTGACCGCACCGATAAACCGGAACCCCTTCAGAAATTAAAATCGAAGGCGAGATTTGTGTTACCTGCACCACAAATAATAGACTTAATAACATTATTAATTGGTAAATAAGATGCAACAAAGAGAGGATATAGAAATCCTCCAAAATAACCCCCCTAATCACAAGTGAAGCCTAAATTAAAATTTAGTTTCTGAACCAACAGACTACGTTAGTTTTCATTTAACAATACAAATTTCATCATTGATACTTTGAGGTAATGGAAGGAAATAGAGTGACTCACAAGCTTATGAAGCAAGTCGGGTTGTTCTTCAAATAAATCCCACAAATGCTTTTTCATAGCTGCCTCCAACTTGAGGGCGTCTTCCCCTGGGACACCGTACCACATTTTTGGAGCACCCCAATGCATGTAATTAAGAGAATAAAAGTGGTGGTCCTCTACATGCTGTAAAAGATAAATAATCAGTCACAAATATTCAGAACAGCTGCCACGCATGGTTTCAAAACTCGGCTTGACGTCTCGACTTGTTCATAGACGAGATAAACCATTTAACTCAGTTTACAATTAATTGAGAGATTCTATTGCCACACCAAAGAATAGCACGCATCTTGGGGTGGCGTTAGCAAAAGTTGGTGCGGCAATACAAGCTCTCTTACTTATTCATAAATATATATATATATATATATATATATATATATATATATATATATATATACACATATATAGATAAATAATTATATGCTGTTTATAAAACAAGGTAGTTTAGAAGATTTTTTATCATTTTTTATTAAAATAATAAACAATTAAATTAAAAACATAATTATTTTAATTAAAATATACAAAATCCCAGTTGACTTGGACAAGTTTTACTAACTCGGTCAAGATTTTCAAAATATCATCCACGTCATCTCGTTTGTCTTGCGAGATTTTGCACGTGACATACCTTGTCTATCCGTCTTGTTCATGGATGATATCGAGATGACTCGGGAGAGTCATCTTGGTATTGGACGAGATTCAAAACCATGCTGCCATGACCACAAGCAACATTCCAATAACAACCTTCTCAAACGTAAATGATGTGATATTTTATCAATTAATGCTTAAACAATCAAGAACCAATCTTTGTTCCAAGGGAATTAAAAGAATTTTTAATCTTACCCAACAAAATGATGAAAAGCACATTCCTATGTACAACCATGGCACTAAAACGCCTGAAATGTCACCACTTTCAAAAGCGAGCACAGAGCCCGGAAGCTTAGGAAGATTATTCAAGTTCCAACCGGATGTCAAATATTTTTCGTCATAATCAGAACTCTCCAATGGAGAGGATTTTTTTGGAAACCCACTACCAAAAACTCTAGTTTCCAAATCAGCCCCATAAAGCACCTACAAAAACATGCCAGAATAAACTAAGCTAAACAAGTAACAGAGAAGAAGGATTTGAAGCGCCTTTGAACAAGATTATCAACCTCTCCCACTCCCACATACCTCAATCTCTTCAGTTGGCTTCTCAACTATCCGCCAATATTCACCTTCAATATCTTCCAATGAGGGTTCCCACTGCTTTTCAAGCACATCATCATTACCTCCCGACTCTTCACTCTTGTTTTTCCCAAAATATGTACCCTTGAAATCATCCGCATACTTTTGAAAAGCTTCCAGAGTGAAGTCCGGACCGGGTTCAAAACCAAACCACTCGTTCTCATTATATAATCCAAGTTCTTTAGGTACCGTGATATCTCCTATATCAATCTCACACTGGACACCTGTTTCCAAGCATCTTCTCCTTTTCTTCTTCGAATTGCTACAAGTTCCGGCCATCTTTGTCATTGGGACCCGATTTTGGAGCTTGTCAACTCGTTGGATGCGTGTACTAAATTTAGAATTTTCCCATGTATCCTTTTCCTTAAGAGGACAGGTAGGTTTCCAAGGAGGAACAATGCGGCAAATCCCATATCGCTCCGCTATTGGACGTATACTCGCAATATACTTGAGTGTATCTTTGAACTCCTGGAGATAAGGTTCAAAGTTCTTTCAGAAATTCAATTTCTCCCAGACAAAGCACTACAGTTTTGACACAGATTTACAGCAAGAAGAAAAGAGAGAGGAATGCAAGCAAACACAGATAATCTATTAGTTCGAGTCTAACTTTGAAGCGGCCAGGCCAATTCAAAATTTTGGAGGAGCCCTCCTCATAATATGAAATGTGGCTTTTTGAATTTATTTCACATCCTCACTCTTTCCTTAATATTTGGCATACCTCCTTGGAGACACCATGTGTAATCCAAAAAGAGGGTTCTACCGAAATTTTGAAACGGGATGGGCTTATCAAAGTTTTTTCCTATTAGTTCACATGGGTAACAAGCGAGACCTCTTCAGTTGGGTAGAATACAGGAGCCTCCTCAAGTATAGGTCTGCGTGCCTCTTCTGGGTGCCACCTTGCTATGATCTGTTTCAAAACATCAATCAGCAATTACATAACATCGTCATAAGAAAAGAAATAAGCCGAATAGTATTATACAAGGATTTTATGAAGCAGAGTAAGGTCCAACAGTGATGGGAATACCATATACATTAATGACACTCTGAGATCATCTTTTACTATTATAATTAGAGAAGGCTGAGTAGAAGTGGTTCGACACCATAAATGCCCCCACTTTTACATTTAAATTTAATACAATCAGGGTTATTTTAGGAAAAAACTCAGAGAATTGCAATCCACAACCCTAGAATCACATTGCTTAGTTTTGAAAATTACAAAAATAATCTTTATTTTTTACTATCTAATTTGTGTGTGCATAGAAATATTGACCAACAAGAACAAGCCACGGGGATCAAAGAATCCAAATCATAAAGACCAGAGTTGAAAGAGCCCGAATCGACACGTGGTAACAAACTGTATTACACGACTGAAGCTCGTGATATTAAAAACTCAACCTTTTGGCCGGTACTACCCTCCAAACATCCTTGAACAACCTCTTTTGGAATGGGTTTTGGGGAAATATTCTGCAAAGAAATTTAATATCAGAGAACAGCAAAGAAATCATAGTAGTCTCAAAATGTGAATGTAAATTACATTCTGGAAATGAAAATCCCGAAAGTAAGGATTGATGAGACTAATGATAGAAAAGATTAACTGACCTGAGCAAACTGCTCAGAATCAGACTCCTCCCCCAAGCTATAATCAAATTCGCTGTAGTTTATCCATGGTCTACGTCTAAGAGACCTCGTAAGCTTCGCATCATCACTAATGTCGCACTCGATGTCCATGTTTACTGGCTGTGTTCCCAAAGCAACCGCAGAGGCCATGCCACTCGTCATGACTTCGTCATTATCCATCCTTTTCAAGGTGAAGGATGTAAGTGACACAAAACCGGGTGGAACTGTTGGAATCTCAACTTTCTCGTCGGGAGATTTTATGAATTCTGTCCCCATCGATACTGTAAAGAGAAAGAACATGTAATTAAAAGTAGAAGAAAACAATATAGTTTCAACATGTTGACAAGAAATTCATGCTGGAAAGGAACATTAACCTTACCAAAAAAATAAATGGATACACCAAGTACGTGACACCGCCCATCAACCTTTCATTGCATCTTAGAGCTAGAAGAACAGTACAGTTGTTTCTGGAGATACGATCATGAGCAGAGTCCGCTTTAGAGGCTTATTAGATGACCGAAATATTTTTTGATTGCTAGATATCCAAACTATCATGGTGAAAAGCCACGGAAATAGAAGTTTATCGGCAATAATATTTATTTAAAAAAATAAGCATAACAATCAGCTACTGAAGTATTGGATCCAAGTTTCAATCGAAGCATCAAGCCGATAACTGAAAATGCATCACATGGACTATTTGCAAAAAAATCCAATAACAATGAATAAAAAAGCAGAACATGAACCCATTGACAAATAAAGATAAAGATTCTATATATGCGGTAAAAAATTTCCTTCGAATGAGATTCAAACTTCTGCCTGTGTAGTGTTTCTTTCACATAAATTGCCAATCCCAAGCCCAGATAACAAAGGGTTGCATAAGGTTGACAATCGATGCAAGAAACTTTACCATCTCCAAACATGAATCCATCCCTCGTTTTGTTCGGAGGCAGAACTGAATTTATAATGAGGATTTGCTCAGTTGACCCCAAATAAGTTCAGGAAGAAGGCACCGATGATGATCATGACAATCGAAAGATTTAATTAGTCAACTTAAGACCCATTTTGAGCAATAATTCCTCTCCAGATTCTATAAAAATTAAAGAAAAATGAAACAACTATACAACACTACAATCACATAGTAATAATTAGGAATTATGAGAAAATACATGCAATCTGAATTATACTTGGCAAAGAATGCTAACCATGGAAATAACAAAAAACAGAAGTTAACAATAAATGACCAAAAAATTCAAGTTATTTTATTTGCAAAATACCCATCACTAGGATCCATTAAACCTCAATTCATAAACAAGAACCCAATATTTACAAATCAAGTTCTCGATTCTAGAAAATCACAGATTCATCAACGTTCACCATTCCCACATATAATTTACTTACACAAACCCTAAAAGCACTAAACACATTGACACCAAAAAAAAATTCTTTAAAAACAATATTAACTACTAAAGGTCTTGGAAACTAAATTAATTAGTATATTTATCAACACCCAAAAAATCTTTCTACCCATATCATAGTTCATCATCACAAATCCGAGAAAAGGGCGAATTTGATCATACACATAAGCAACTTGAAAAGATCACCAGTAAGACTCAAATTAACCAATACATCACTACCATACCTCAAAATAAATACTAAAATTTCCAATTTCATCGACAAAGATTGGCAACACAAAAAATATACACAAAAAGGGCAAAAAAAAATCCCAAAAATGCTGGACTTACTCAATGTTTATTGAAGAATCCAACGCTCTCTTAACCTAAAGAGGCTCAATTACTTTGATTAAACCCCATATGATGAGCAAATAAACAAAATTAATGGAACCCAGAAACTAAATAGAACACAACCCAAAAAAGAAGGAAAGAATAAAGCTTTTCTAAGGGTTAAGAATATAACATCAAAGAAGTTTATCTGATTCAACAGATCTAACCCTAAAACCAACTACCAGGAAATGGTACCCACAAAAACCGTTGGTGTTACAGCAAAAGTGGTTTTATGGGTACTCTTGAAACCATGGGTTGGAAACAAAACCACCCTTTTCTTGCCCAAAAACCACTTTTTAATATTATACCAATAAATTTGATCAAACCAAACGAACAAGAAACCCTAATTTTTATTTTTAAAGCAACAATTTTAAAATTGAAATCCAATTGACTCAAGGTAAGGTTTAAGATTATCAGTTATAGAAAATAAATTAATTAAAAGCCCCAAAAACGTTTAGAAACCCTAACCCTAGAGTACACATATTGAATGATAAAAGGGTAAGATACAGACATGTACACATGTTCTCTCCCTCCCCTCACGTTACAATTACATTGTAGCTGGAGGTCTTTATTAAAATTTTGATACAGACATTCGACAGTTCCAAGTGTTATATACTTTTGGGCCAATTGATGCTGTGGGTGTGAAAATTGTACACTGAAAATGAGATTGGGTGGAGTTACTCAAATATTGTTTTGATTATCCAAAAAAACAAACTAATCGCATGTTGGAACAATTAAGAAAAATAAAAAAATTGATTCCAATGGGCAGATGTCATTTTTATGTGTGGGCCCACAAAAAGGTAAGTTAATTATTCAGTTTTTTTTTATTATTTATTATAATTGAAATATCCGGGTATCTTAGAGCACCAAACTAATCTTGGGGCACCGCAATACCCCCCCCCCCCTTAACACCAGGTAATTTTTGAGATAAATCCCTGAGAGTGGCTCTTAAGAGGAGATTCGATTTTGAGATCTTCACCATGCATGGTTCTGACCATCTCGGCAACTTGTTGGGGTTAATTATTCAAAAGTTCGATTGATTAAAAGTGTGCTTGTATTATTTTGAGATTTATTTATCAAAAATTTGATAAGTGAATGAGTCTTTTAGTAATCTGGTATGGTTCAGGTTCAAGAGCTAATAACATAGCCGAAGTATTTTGTCATATATGATTTAAAAGTTTTGGGATGAAATTTTTTTTTGTAAAGATGATCTTTGCTGTAAAGAAATCATACTCACAAAAATTCAGCCCATTTTAAAACTTCAAATCCAAATTTACAAGTTAAAGAATTGTGAATTATCAATTTTTATCATTTTTTTTTTTTGTAAACCACTTTTGATGGGGTTAGAAGTTTCGGAATGGGTTGATTTTTTGTGAGGATGATTACCTTGCCATAGAGACCATCCTCACCAAAAATCGACTCATTCCGAAACTTTTCACCATATTTGACAAACTTTGCCCCCCATTTTGACTATGGAATGCTACTCATGTGGTGCTATTTAGACGTTCTTCTTCAAAGGTTAAATTGGTGTTGCATTGATTTGTTGGTTTCAAATTTGTGAATCACCAATCTAGAACGTAATTTTATTTATGTTGCGTATGTTAGTCTCAAAGAAGACATAAGTCAAGCGAACATGTCACTAGTTTGAAAACACAAGGCATCTCTAATGTTGTTCAAACCCCGAAATAATAGTATTCCAAATATTAACCAAAATGTGGTGGGTGTGGGGGGGAGCATCTAATATTGACCCAAATAAGGGTACAAGACAAGGAACCATTTTGTCTTGCACCAGTTCGTGATCCGGCATGTGAGATAAAATCCAATTAGACAAGTTAAAACAAAAGAAATTAAAGAAGCACCTAACGAATTAATAAGGGCAACCCACACCATAGCCAACTTTTTCGTCTTTATATAAGTTAAAAGTTTATGAATGACCTGATTTTTGGTGAGGATGATCTTTATGATGAGTAGATCACCCTTACCAAAAACCAGCCAATTCCAAAACTTATAATCTCATCAAAACTGATTTACAAAAAAAAAAAAGGGATGATTTTACAGTTTTTGAATTCGTTTTGATGGGGTTAGAAGTGTCTGAATGAGCTGAATTTTTGTAAGGATGATCTCCTTGTCATAAAAATCATTCTCACCAAAAATCAGCTCATTCTGAAAACTCGGCTATAGTGTGGGTTGCCCTTATTTATTTGTGGGTGCTTTTATAATTACCCTTGAAACAATTCTTTTCAACCCTTGCCTTTTCAATGTCATTATAAAAAAAAAATCCTTCGTCAAATATTTACATTTTAATAACAAAATGACGTATTCTTTTTTGCAAATTACAACCATTGTATACAAATTATCAATAGATAATTATATTGTCCAATGATGTGAGAGATAAAATATCCAGCATTATTAAAATATTACTTATTTAGAAAGACAAAAATGAATTTTATGTTTAATCGAATCAGTAAGATTCATTATTTTTTATATTATAAACCTATAACTTTTTGCAAGCACTCCTTTTTGTTTTTTGTTTTTGTTTTTGTTTTTGTTTTTGTTAAGGGGAATATCTGAACTTACAATTGACTAGTGGGACCAGGTGAACCAGGGCCGGAACCAAAGCATATGAGTCCCTCCCCTGGGCACATGCAACACTCACACATCACAAGCACCAGGTAAGTGAGGTAAGTTCCCTTGCTTCTTTCTTTTTTTGTTTTTTGTTTTTATCAGTATGCTTTAAAACATCGTAAAAGATATCTAAGAAGACTAGGCCTAATTTACTTTTTAAATTATCCATAAATATTCATTTAATTAATGTATAATTACGAAATATCAAAATATTTTTTTTTAATCTTCTTTATTAATTTGTGTTTGTTGCTTATGAACCCTTTTTTTTTTAATGACAGTTTCAAACCCGTAGGTTTGACTAGAAGGGGTGAGGCAACTGGCCTCTTAAAGCACTATATTTCGCTCAAATCCCTTGGGTACATACAATACCCCTCAAACCACCTATACCAAGTGAGTAATGATACATCCTTATGGTGGTCCATGAAGGGGCTTGAACTCAAGACTTCTTCCTTTTTTGAGGGATGCTTTGGCCATTACACCCAATGCTCGTAAAATTTATTACTTAATAATCTTATTGGGAAAAAAAAAAAAGGTGAGGGACCCTGATTTTATATTTTTTATGAACAAATGGTACATTTTCATAGTGAGACAATTTTTTTACTCTTCTTTACATATAATAGCATTGGATGTCATAGTTATCCTTTTAATTTTATCCATACTGAATTCGCATCCCTCCCAATGAAAATGAGATGTACATAACAAAGGATTTTCAAAGAAAGAAGTATAGGATTTTGAAAGCAACTTTGAGATAAAGGGTTCAAGCCAACTTAGTGAAATCGCCTCGACCAATTTTCACTAAATAATTTAAAGGGGTCCGATTGGTAAATTGAATTTTTTTAGAAATAGGAGTCGCCACCTAGTTTAGGTCTAGGAATCGAAAATAACTCCAAATGGATATAGATCAATCCATGGATTAGAAAAGTAAGTAAATGGTCAAGTTACGGGTTTCGGAAGGTATTAAGCACCGAACTTGCCCGATCAAAATGATTAGTCTTTACTACGATCCAAAACTAAATTATGGTCAACGGGAGAGACTATGGTCAAGGCTATGGTCCAATCATTATCATCAACTTACGTCGGATTTGCCAAACAGATCTTATGGCGAAGATCCTCCAATTATTACATGATTCCTCACATTCTGCAAAAAATATAAGGATTTGAAAAAACCTTAATTTAGCTCCATGATCTAAAATCAATTACAAAAAATCCACACACAAATATTTGTCAAATCGTCCAAAATAGAAACTCATGAAAAATCCTCTAAATAGGAAAAGTTAACATTGCCAAATTGAAACTTATGAAACTTCTAAATTAGGAATTTAAATTTTCCTTAATTAGAATTTGAAAATATATGATGATTTCTGAAATTAGAAGTTTCTAAAATGACTTTCAAAATGTAAAGTTTCAAAAAAAAAAAATCAAATCTTTGAATTAGGAAATCCCAAATTGATGGACATGAAATTTTCGAATAAGAAAATGCACAATCTTCTAAATTAAAAAATTGCTAAAACATGAAATTTCTAAAATAAAAACTTGTAAATATATGCTTTCCCAAAATAGAAAATTACGCCATTTCCATATTAAAAAGTTTCAAACATGAATTTCTCAATAATTTGCAAACAAAACTTCCCAAAAGAAGGATTTTATGAATATAGGATCCCAATTTAGAAAATCGTAAATTTATTCATCAAATTGAGAATTTACAAATAACACAAAAAAAACCACGTTACTACGCTCACCGAATTAAAGATTGACGAATATAAATGCGTGCAAAATTTATAACTTTGAAAGAAAAATTATATATTCATCGAATCCTTAAACTAATCAAACGAACATGCATACATGATTTTCAATTTTGTCAAAATAACCATCATTCAACAATATGCATATTTGTCAAGTTAAGGAGTGCACTAATCACATGCAGAAACAACAAAAAAAAAAAATGAATGAGAGAGATACATAAAAGTCCCTAATTATATTAACACGTGAAAATAAGAAAAAGATATAAGTGAGAGCGATACATACAAAAATTTCTCCTAACTATATCGAGAGAATAAATTAAAACATAGACAAAACACATTATTATAAAATAAAAAAAATAAAAAAATCTCTAATCCTATCAACATGCCAAAACAAATAAAAATGTAGAAAATTCATAAAAGTATAAAGAAACGAAATTCTTCTTATCTTATCGACATGCAAAAAAATATATAAAATAAAAATAAAAACCTAAAGAAAACATATAAAATAAATATTCTTTGCACCCTATTGATATGCCAAAAACTAACAAAAATATAGAAAAAATACGTAAGGAAATTTTTTATAATCCTATCGATATGCAACAATATATGAAAACATAAAAAAATGCAAAAAATTCTCCTAATCCTACCGACGTGCAAAAGTAAATAAAAAATAAAGACATGAATAAAAATATTAAAGAACGACTTACTTATAGAATGAAATAATATTGAATCGATTCATTCAGATTTAATTAAAAAAACTTGCAAGTATTCGATGTTGTGAGGACGTGAGAGATGAGGGCAACGAGAGAAGCGGTGTAGTAGCGCGTGGAAAGACCGGGCAGCAAAGGGGCTAGATTACAATCCTGTGGATGGTTGAGTAACAGTGTTGTGAATGCAGTAGAGAGAATGAAGAAGGTTGCTGGGCGTTATGGGTGCTATAAAGTGTAGGATTAATGGTTGGGACGTTGGTACAACAACCAATAGAGAAAGAGAGGGGGCTGGGGTGTTATGGGTGCTATAGAGTGCCGAATCAATGGCTGGTCAGAACGTGAGTGCAGATTCAATAGAGGACTGTGTTACAATGACATGGAGAGGCTGGGCAGCAAGGTTGGGGCGTTGGAGATGATAAAGGTTGAAGAAGATGAAGGTGTGCTGTAGGTGGGGTATGTTGCAGATTTAATGAAGAGGAAGAAAGGGTTTGTAGAAAGATGAGGACTGAGAAAGACATTGGGCAGCAAGGGTGTTGTTAGGGGAGGTGCAGAGAGAGTTGAGGAAGATGATAAGGGCTCAGCCGAAGGTGATGAATGGTCGAGAAAAACGTCCTTAGAGGTGCAGCCAGCAGAGACGTCCTTAGAAGTGCAGCCAAAGGGAAGTTGTTAGGGAGATTGGCTGAGGTGTTGGTACAGCAATTGATAACGAATAAGATGAGGCTTGAAGAGATGTTGTAGGCAGAGAGGGGTGACTCTCGAATTCGTTGGAGAAGAAGAAGAGCTCAGCCAATAAAGGGGTGAGAGACGTAGCAGTCCAATAGAGAAGAAGAGCCCTTGAGAGAGAAATGTCTCTTTGTTTTTATAGAAAATATGTTTCTATTTATAAAAAAAAAAATTTATTTATTTATTTTTGCTTTTTACACGTATTTCTCTTCTTTTGCTTTTAATTTTCCTTTTGGAGAATGATGGTGGGGCAATCCCACACTACTTACCTCATTGGTTGTCCATTGTTAATTAGTTGTGATTGGTTGATAATTATTGTTTTGGGTTTTAATTTTGAGTTGAATTTATTGGATGGTTGATTTTTAATTTGAGGTTTTTCTTTTAATTTAAATTTAAATTTGTATTTGATTTTGAATTTTGATTGTTCAATTAAGATTTAATTTCGACTTGATTTAATTAATCGAGTTCGATTTTGGATTTTGAATTTGTTAATTTAATCGGGTTTCGATTTGAATTCGAGTTTATTGGTTGGTTGGTTAATTTTTTAACTTTTAATTTAATTTTGCACTTTAATTGGTTGAGTGATTTTCAGTTTAATTTTGATTAAGTTTGATTGCTTGATTAAATTTTAATTGTTTGATTTTTAATTTTAATTGTTTAATTCTTAATTTGAATTTTAGTTTCACTAGATTGGATTTTTATTTGATTTTTATTATATTTTCCTAGGGATCGGGGTCTCTACGTTAGAATTGGATATTGAGGGGTATTTCGATTATTTTTGTGATTTTTCTTAAATTTTTCTATTTTCGTTGATTTGGGTCTCATTAGACTCAAAATCACATTCTGAGTGCGATAATAGTGCTTTCGTGATTTTTCGAAGGTCTGAAATTCAAGATGGGTATTTTCATTATTTTGGTGATTTTTACGAATTTTAACGTGAGGTTTCTTTCAGTTCCTACGTGATTATTTCTAAGTTTCAAAGTTACATTTTTCTAGCGTAGCAAGGCCTTTAAGTTATTGAATTGTGTAGCGAACCTAAGCATACGTGTTTGCTAAATCGGATGTAAGGTGTAATGATTCTAAACGTGCTCAAATTTCTATGTTGAGTTGTAACGAGGGGGGGTGAAAGGACTAGGAAACGAAATGAATCAAAGACAGTACTCACAGCCCTTTGAATTATTGGTGCTCATCATTATGAATTCACGACAATCGGGTGACAAATTGTTGAATTAGGCAGATGCAAAAATGGGGTGTCTACACTTATCCACACAAAAAAAGTACAAAATAATCTTTTGAATAGATAAAAAATAAAATAAAAAAATACAAGACATTGAAAATGAGACTTGAATACATCAAAAATATTTTGTATATGAGATTTACAAGTTGAAGATAAAAAGATTATTTGATCTCCTTCAACCTTTTGATATCAAGAACATGATATGATTATCAGAGAAGGTGAAAGATGGTTCTTGGGTCGAAAAATCATGGATTCGCTACAATACATTTAACATGAAGTTGATTATCTAAACATATCTTACATTGACAAAGTTGGGATTCAGGGAAATTCAACAAGGAAAAAGTCAAGAAAAACAAAAATATACTATTGCTCATGGATAATACAAAAATGTATATTTTATTTATTAAACACAAGATTAAACAAGATTTCAAAATTTCATATTATATATAATATAATATAAAAAATCATATTTCAAAGTTTTGCAAATAAGTCCGAATTAAATCGTTGCTTGAAAAAATTGTCCATTAATCGTTGCTTGGAGATGGTAACAGTTAAAAAATAAAGAAATGTAGTTAGTGATGGGGTAAAAATGGCATTTGTGGAAGTTTAACGTGACAAAGTCGGGATTGAGGAAAATTCAACAAGAAAAATATCAAGAAAAATAAAGATATATTATTGTCTATGGAAAATATAAAATTATATATATTATTTATTAAACAAAATTACAAATTTTCATATCATACATGATATAATATAATAAGTTATTTTCCAAAATTTTGCAAATAAGTCCGAATTAAATCATCACTACAAAGAAATGTGAATTAATTGTGACTTTTACATAAAAGTAAGATATTTTTTTCACATACCCTACAAGTTAGCTGCTTGAAGATGGCAAAAGGTTAAAAAATTAGATAGTGATTGGCGAAAAAGGGCATTTAGAGCAGTTGCAGTAATCTCTCAAACAAAACCTAGGCCAAGAAAACATAGGTGTATCTCTAATATTGACCAAAATGTAGGGGGTCATGTCTAAATCACCCCAAAATCAATTAACCGGATTGGACAGGGTTGACTCGTCCAGGATTACGAGTCAAAAAACTGGGTTTGCAAAACCATCATGGCATCATCGGTATGTTCCTTTGATAGCCATCGCATTCAAGCCCTAACTTCCATCTCCTCTGAGCGTAAACCCTCGAACAGGATTTCAATCAAAACCACATTAAACCCTAGGTTTCGATCTCGTAAATTTAAACCCTTTTAATTCGTGAAGATATCTTGCGCCATGTCGACTGAATCTGCGTCGACTTCAAACATGTCTGCTTCATCCCAATTCACGTATTCTAACAGTTCTTACTTCCCTCTCCCTTTCCACCTTCAACAATCTGATTCTATGGCCGTACCACAATACCCTAAGCCGTACATGCCCCCGCCTGGTCCACTGGTACAAATCCCTAACTCTGCGCCACCTGTTAAGGTTCCAACGGCTCCAATTCATCCATCGATGTATCCAGCGACCCAACCTGCACCTGGTGTTTATTCTCTGCCTCAATATCAACAGGTGAGTCTGGTGTTATTTTTATTTTTAATTTTAGTTTTTGTTAAATTTGGGATTTGTGACGAATTACTCATTTTGTTGTTGTTTTTATTTTTTGTTTTATATGAATTTCTGTATATATATAATTTTTTTTGGAAATTGCATTGTATGTTGATAATGTTATTTAGATAAATCTGATTAGTGTAAAAGGAATCACCTTTTCTCTGATAAGCTGCTCAGGAAAAAAACCCAATATCCCGATTTGAGCTTATGATTTCGGGATTTCGGGTCTACAATCTAAGACGTAGACTGTTGGATTCAGGCACCCTAATATTTTTGTAAGAAACCCACATGTTGAATTTAGTTTTTCCCGGAAAACACATAATTTTTCATGATTTTTTTCAACCTTTATTCTTTCTAATCTCTAAATAACTGTATTACTCACTCACTTTCTTAACTCTCTCGCTTGCAACTATTGTCACTCTCCGAGCAAATGCTGAGGTAAACAAATGATGAAACATAAAGAAATCCCCTTCTCCGTTTTGGGTTTCAAAAAATTAAAGTATAAATATTTTTCGGTGATTGGTTTGCAATTAATTTTTTTTATTGGTAATTTGCAATTGATTTTTCTCTCTAATTACCTAGACAATTTAAAAAATACAATATTTGGTAGATTAAAATTTTTTATTGGTAATTTGCAATTGATTTTACTCTCTAATTACCTAAACAATTTAAGAAAATACAACATTTGGTAGATTTCTCACGTGGAAATCTGGAATAATATGTAAAAGAATAGAGAAGCCGATTCGGGCAAACCCAATATCAAACTTCTTGAAAAATCCCGACTTTTAACAAAATCTACTTTACACAATTTCTGATTTTCTTTGGATTGCACCTCCTACAACGATACCCAGATAGCAAAATTGGCGATTTCCTCCATAAAGCTACAATTTCACAAGAATCCAATATTAATCCTTGAAAAACCTGATTATTCAATCTCCTCCAATGAAATCCTATTGAAAAATCCCAAATTCTCTCCAAGTTCCACCACTTACCATGATAACTGGATTCAGATGTTATTTTTTGCAATGCTAGGTCTTTTGGTCATTTAGAGCAAACTGTTTGATGAATTCATGGGCTTCCATTTTGAGGACCTTTTAGTTACATGGGAGCTTGTTTGTAATATCTGAGGTGAGGAACAATCTTTTCTTTTGGGAGTAGTTGTTTCTCCTTTTTTCCCAGATCTGTTTGTCATTGCTTTTGTTTTTGTCTTTCTCTCTTTTGGTCAGTTTTCTTGACCACCTATTTTTTTTTTTCCTTGATCATTAATAAAATTTATCTATAAAAAAAAAAGAAAAGAATTTGTCATCCCGTTTGATTAAGAACAATTTTGCAAGATTCCTTTACCAGCCTGCTTGCTGAAAGTTGTAGAAACATGATGATCCCTGGAATTAAATTAAAATAGAGATAACCAGTGAGAGGGCTTGGAATTGATTTGAGAACATAAGGGGATGGTGTTCTCTTTGGTATTCCACAAAAAGGGTCTTCCCTTGTGAAAAAAGGAAGTGCGGGTTTAGTTGTAGAGGAGAGAAGATGGGATGAGAAGAGAAGATCCGACCTCATAATGGTCCATGCCTAGGCAACATGAATTAAATCCCTAGTTTCTTATCTGGTTGTCATGACTTAGGAAAAATTGGAAATTAGGGTTTATTATTGGGCCTATGTGTGGTACAAGAGGATAAAAACCATGGCTTAGAAACAACAGTTAGAATTGTTAATAATGTTGTAACAAAGGTCTTGTGTCATACCTTGTCATACTATATATGCTAATTGTGCACTTGTCTGTTTTTCCCCTAATTTTAGGATTGATATAAGGTTTCAATACTGCTTTATCATTTTATCTTATTTTTATGGGTAATTTATCATTTTATTTTCAAACTCAGGTATACAGGACATCAGATTTAAGATATTAAGCTTATCATCACCATGAAAGATTTATCCCTACTATTTGGGTCATCATGCCCCCTTCCTTCATTTAATTTTATCTTATATTCATTGATGTGTCTGCGTATCTTTTTTTTTTCTTCTTGATGAATTGATCATAAAAACAGAAATACAAGAAAGCAATTGGGATGATGAGCTGAAACATGATAAGCTACAATAACCTCAGTACTCCAAAACCCTTACAAAATCTGAAGATTACAGACCTGATCCCATATCCCCACAAAATCATCAAAAAAGACACCCTAATCCATATCCCTTTTGGTCTTTGTGTTTCTCTCATTTAGGCAAATAAGTTGGTATATCAGGTATAGTTGATAGTGGACTAGTATATTAGGAACATTCCATCTCCAATACATAGGTTTTTCCTAGTCCTTTAATTGCCATTTTTTTTTCTAGATTTTGTCTTCAGCAGGGATTTTATTTTATATTTTATATTTTGATAAGTAAAAAAGATATGTTAAAAGTGGTTGAGATGACCGGTGAACATACAAAGGACAAAGACCAAAGACAACCCGCTACAAAACTAGAATACAACAAAGGAGAAAGACCAAGGGAGTTTATTGTGAGCCATATCTAGGCTTAAATCATCTGTTAGTCTCCTTTTCCTTTTTTTTTTCCTTGCTTGATTCTTTTTTCAGGTTAGGTCTCTCAACCTCTAACTATAAATTTTGTATCTTCTGGTTTTTCAAGGAAGTTACTTTATCGATTAAAAAGTGTATAATGCGTTCTCCTTGAAGTACTATTATCACATCAAGCAATTATGATTCTTTTCCCTTTTTTGTTGATAAGTAAGCTTTATTGCCAAAAAATAAGAACACAAACCAAAACAAATTCTTTTCCCTTTCAATCTGGTTTTTGGAGTTGGTGGCTTCCATTGCTTTTGTCGGGTGCACCAAATAGAATTTGAGAAAATACTGGCTCATCTAGGGTAGGATGTAATGATATGTTAAGCAATTCTAGGTTACTGCGTTGAAGAGTAAATCTTCAGTGCATTGTTATGGATAGTTTGTTAAAAGCGCTAGGCCTAAGCTGAGGACCTCCTTAGGGCGTAGACAAAAAATTTAATGTTTCAATTTGTATATGTAGTAAAGGTCATACAAAAAAGAGCAAAAAAAATAATATAAATGTCATTACCAAGATAATAATAAGTTATCAACTACAAAGCAAACTTGTAAGTCAACACAACTAATATGTAAGATAAATGAAAACAATTTAACTGGAAATACTGAAGGAATTTGATACTCCGTTTTGGGGTTGATGTTTTTTTTTGGTGTAAGTTATGCCCCAAATTTAAAGAGGTTTTCTTTGAGGAGTTCATTTTTAGATGGGACTCTTTCTACGGTAGATAAGTGCTTTGTATTAGTTGGTCATTTCAACTGACTGTTGTATTCGCTTTCTTTTTTGTTAATGAAATATATAATTATCAAAAAAAAAAGTTGGTGCCCCTCACTAAACTTTGCTATTATAATAAAATGAAGCTGAATAAGTGTTGTTGACACCAAAATTTGGAAGACCAAAAGTGCCCCCACCTTTTCAGCTAAGTTATTATTATCATGGTCATCCTTGTCAAAATGAATAAAATTACAATCCCACGACCCTATAAATATAACCATGTTAGTTAGTTTTTAGTTTTCTAAAATAACATAAATATTTTTTTTATTATGTTATCTTCGAAATAGCCTTAGTTAACATTTTAAATTACAAAAAGACCTTTACAATTTATTAAATGATAAAATATGAAAATATAAGATTATCTATTTAAAATTAAAAAAAAATCAATCTTTTGAAGTAATTTTAATCATGCATAAATCCTAACTTGTTCCATACATGTGCGTTTGCACATGCCACCTACTAGGTTTTTTAATCTTAGATTCTTAGACACACCTCACAAGTTTAGCTAAATATTTGAGAAATCTCTTATGTTCTATAATTGATTAAGTATCTTTATACAAAATTATTTCATAAAAGTATGATTTTAACCCCAGTTTTTGAAACCCCGCTTAAAGCGGGTAAGGCCTAGGTGCATAGATGGTCTAGACTAGGCTTTTGACAACAGATGGGTCCTTGAAATTTGATCTTTGGGGGGCTTTATCTCCATTCAAGTTTGTGCAGAAGTACTTCCCAAGAAGGAGAAAGATTTTGTATTGGAAACACCTTTTTTTTTTTTCCTTGCATCCGAAGTTCCAAACACTCCTATAAGGTTTATATGTCAAGCACTATGATTGTGATGTTTGAGGCCTGTCTCCAACTGGTTGTACTAATATTAAACTTTTTTCTTTTGTTTTAATTATTTTATTTGTTCGAGTAAGTAATCATACCTTCAACATGCTTATAAATTATTTACGTCTTGATCAAAACAGGCTCAACAGTTATTCCAGAGAGATGCACAGACAATTACACCCGAAGCTCTTGAAAGTGTAAAAGCTGCACTTGCTAGCAGTGAAATTGAACACAAGGCAGAAACCAAAAAGAAAGCAATACCTCGTAAAGCTGCTGGTCAGACTTGGGAGGATCCAACCCTTGCAGAGTGGCCAGAAAGTATGACTATATTAATCCCTTTTTTTTGGTTGTGCATATTGAGCTTGAAAACATCATGCAGTTTTGCTATTGGCATAATGTGATAATATTTAACTATCATGTGAAGCATTTGTGTTATCCGAGGTATGGGTTGCGATTTTTATTTTTTCACATGCTCGATGAATTTCTTAGTCAGAATTCTTCTTAGATGAGATGTAATAAATATTTGTAAATTGCATTTCATGATCCGGGCTGGGGGAGGGACTTCTTGGTATCTCGATTTTAGGAAGAATTTCAACTATTGGGAGCTTTATTCTATCACTAACCTAAGTAGCTAAATAACTTACACCCCCTTGGGACTTTGGATGAAGATTTCCTAATTTGGTGGAGAGGGCTTGATATTATTTTCAATTAAATCATTTTATACATTCCTTGCTCATTTTCACCTTCTAAGTTACTAGCTTCAGCTATTTTGCTGAAATGCTCGGCGCAAAGAGCTCCGAGCTTCGATCATCCCTAGCTCATTCAGTCTACTCCCTTCTCTAGTATGCACAATGGGCAAGGCCAGTGGTAGCAACAAGCGGATCTAAGAGTACTTACTATAAAGGTAGTGTTAGCTCGCGGCCCCCAAAATTCACTCCAAGGTGGCCTTTTTATCTAGGATTTTCTTTCTAGGTGGGAGCTTTTGTGTAAAGAGCAAAGTTTAAAAATGTCCTTTCAGAGGAATGTGTCAATTGAGGTAAAAATTGAAATATTTATAAAAATCAACATTTTAGTAAGAAATAATGTAAAAAAAAATGTTTTGAAATGACTCTTACAATTATTTATTATATAACACATTTTTTCATGTTGATATGTGCTATTAGACTCTAATATGCTGTGAATATGCTAAGAGTGTATCAATACCCTATTGTTTTTCATTTGAGAACAACTCCTTAAAAAAATAATTCTATTTCTGCAAAAAATAGAGATTCAAAAGACTGAAATATTTTTTTTCGAAGATCACATTTATTTTTTGCTGGTATAATCTCTTAAGATTTTTTTTATGCTGACAATGCTTCGCAGATGATTATCGCTTATTCTGTGGAGATCTTGGTAATGAAGTGAATGATGAGGTCCTTTCAAAAGCATTTTCAAGATTTCCTTCCTTTAACATGGCAAGAGTATGTTTCTGTTGAACTTTTAAGCCCATGGTTCTCTTTTTTATAGCATGGATTGTTTGTTAGTCACATGTGGATCTGTTGCAAATTCTTTTCAGACACTTGTTAAAAGCTCACCAAGTTCTCATATTTTTGTGTATGGTGTGCTTAAGCAAGTTTCTCTATACACCAATTAGATATTTGACCATGTCTGTTGTCTGTAGTCTGCAACATGTGAGATGTCAGGCATGGAAGTAGTGAAGGAAACAAGATTACTAGTTGCATTCTAACATCATGTAAGTACTTCAGTGTATGTATTTTACACAAAGAACATTTGGGATATGCTCATGGTTTTTCAGACATCTAGGTACACTAGTACAAAGCATGGTTTAAAATACCATATCAATCGAATGTTTCGGTTAATGAAAAAACCGATACGGTATCGGCTGATACATTCTCGAAACATTCAATGTTTCGTATCGATCTTGGCCGATACTGGTAAGTATTGAGCAATACATCTCATACATTCTGATATTTAAACCATGATACAAAGTACAACACTTTAGAATGTGTAGGCGTGTGGGGAGGTGCTTTAATGGCCTAAAGAATAGGGCATTAGCCTCATGAGCATGTGTTTTTAAATAGGTCAGGGACACACCATTTTTGGGAGAAAAGAGATGTTTTTGTTGATGTTATCTAATTTAGAATAGCTTATTATTATTATTTAAATAAGCATTAGGAAGGAAACATAAACCAAATATAAAATTGAACTATTTAAGCTATTGCAACATGTTATCACCTGCATATGCACATAAGTTACGTCCCTATGACATAAGGCTTAAAAGAGGTATAAAATGCGTGGAAATTCATCTTTTTTCAAAGCCTCACTGGATGACTCATGAGCCTTTGCATTTTATTGAGTACTGTGTAGGCCATTTTGAGGAAGCCCCGCCCTTTGTTGAATCTTGAGGTGTAATCCTAAAAGCCCTTTCACCACAATTAGCATCCCTCCCTTCAAGTAATATACATTACACTGGAAATAATTGAGGTGGCTTGAAATATTGATCCTAGACATGGAGACCCTCTCTTTGACCACTGAATAACCTTTGCCTTACTGTTGTTGTTGGACATATTTATATGTCCATGTTCAGTTTTGTTTTTAACCACTGCTATACTACCATTTCTGTTATTAGCACTAAGCTGTATTTGTTTTTATAAGAAATTGATTGATGTGTTATATTACGTGTAATTAGGTTGTTGAATTTTTAAGTTATTTCAACAACCTAATTACTTATAAGACAAGGTTATAGGTAAGAACTTAGGCAAAGCAGACATGATAATTAGCTTTGTTGTCTCAAATTGTATACCTCTCAAAGTTACAGAGTTGCTTATGTTACTGAAACTTGTTAAGTACTTGCATACAAGTTCAATAAAGAAAGAGGCTAGAACTTCCCTTCAAAGTATTTCATTGTGTTATATCCTTGCATTTGGTTATGCTGGGAAAATCCCATTTGGTTACATTCCAAAATGCATGATTGTATTTTTCTACAGGATAGAAAGGGTCTGGTTCAATATTATGGCCAATCAGATGGTCATGAGTTTTTAAAGTAACCTAACCAGACGTATTTTTGCAGTTTCTTCTACTTTTTCATATTAAAAAGTTGCAGAAGAAATTTCTAAAAGACTTACCAAACGCAGCCTAAGTTTCCATTATAATTTCATTAGCTTATTGGAGAAAATTATTCTATTTTTGGGACATGAGATGATCTCTTTTATCGTCATGAATGTAGTGCAGATGTGCTTTTGGTCTGAGTAATATCTTCAGCCATTGTGTTCCCCTGGAGTCTTTGATATTGTCATGTTGAGCCTTGGTAGGTTATATGCATATATATGAAATATTTCATGAGTTCTGAAAGTGTGTGGGGTAGTGGGAGAGGGTGGGGCACTTCTTTATCTATGACTGTGAGCATATGTGACTGTACCATGATGTGTTGATAATTGAGAAGCACACAATTCAAGCCTCAAGGTACTATTTTTTACTCAAAAGATGTCGTCCATAAGAACCTTCCCTTTTAAATATGCAACTTAGGTTATTTCAAATGTTGATGCTTTTGGTAAATTTCTACTTATTCTGTACAAATATCTCACCTTGAAAAAGAATTGAACTTATCCTGAATCTTCGTAGAGAAGTCTGCATTTTATATGCAGACTATGTCTAGTATTGGTTTTCTCTTCAGTCTCTAGACATGTGTCGCTACTCGCTAGTTGCTACCAATAACTACCTTCCCTGCTACCGTGTCTTGCATTTGCAACATCTCATAACAGTCCATCACTTAACTCTCTGATACTTGGTGCCTTCTTCAGACTGGGAATCTGTGGTTCAGATACATACTAACTTCTAGTTCTTGAATTTGCCTGCATGAGTTAAAATTTTCAGATTTTATCATAGTTTAAGCCACTGGCTTTTGAGAAGGCATGCCAATACCTGATCCCTCACCTAGTGTGGGTGGAACAATCCTTCGTATCATTATTATCATTTTTCTAGTTTGCTTTCTGGTATTGTTTTTATTTCTTCTCTCGCTCTAAAAATATCCACACATGTCAGTATGCTTGCTCACTTTATATATATAGATGTATATATGGATCAGGATCAAGAGCCAACTAAATGGTCAACGTGTTTCGTCCTATATAGGTTAGAAGTTTCGGAATGGGCTGATTTTTTGTGAGAATGATCTAACCCCAGTTTACAAGTTCAGATTTTGGGAGGATTCTTGGTGTGGTGAGGGCCCCTTGAAGGAAAGTTTCCCATCTTTGTTTGCCTTCTCAATGAAGAAGAATATTCCGATTAAAAGATTTCGTGGGGTGGATGTTGGAGGCTTGACTTGGCATTTGGGGTTTAGGAGGATGTTGAATGATTGGGAGTTGCAAGAGGTTTCTCAGTTGTTGGTGTGCCTTGACAGAGTTTCTGGAGGGATGGATGAGGAGGATTCACGAATTTGGGTTACTATTAACAGTGGATTGTTCTCTATGAGAGAGTTTTATAATGAGTTAAGTAGGGGTGGGGATGTTACCTTTCCCCACGAGGCAGTTTGGGGGCCTACAGCGCTATCTTAGGTGGCCTTTTTTGTGTGGACTGCGGTTAAGGAACGAATTTTAATGTTTGATCAGTTGCGAAGAAGGGGTTTCTGTGGCCCAAACTATTGTTGTATGTGCGGGAGTAGTGAGGAGTCGTGTAATCATCTTCTTTTGCGTTGTCTAGTGGCAAAGGAGGTTTGGGATCATTTCTTCTTCTTGTTTGGTGTGAATAGGTGTATGTTGGGTACGGTGAGAGATCTCTTGGTGGAGTGGTCTCAATTGGGGGAGAGCTTTCGTCTGTCCCAGCGGTTGCTTTGGGGTTTAACACCGTTCGCTATTTCATGAGGCCTTTGGAAGGAAAGGAATGCTAAAACGTTTGAAGGGAAGTTTCTCTCAAAGTCGATTTATTTTTGTCGATCCTCAGGTTTCTTTATTTCTGGTGCAAGATCTTTAAGGAGTTTAAAGGGATCATTTTTTAGGACTGCCTAGTCCGTTGGGATTGCATTTGTAATCTGTCAGAGACGTAGCTTTGTGTTTGTTTCTTTTTCTTTTTCTAGCTTTTTGTTTCTGTTTAACCCTTTAGTAGGTAATCTTGAACTACCGCTTGTATTTGTTTTCGTTTATCTATTAAAAAAAAAAATAAGTTGAAGAATCGTGGACCGTCATTTTTTTTGTAAACCACTTTTGATGGGGGTAGAAGTTTCGGAACGGGCTGATTTTTTAATGAGGATGATCACCTCACCATAGAGATGATTCTCACAAAAAATTAGCTCATTCCAAACTTCTAACTCATATAGGACAAAACACGTTGGCCATTTAATTGGTTCTTGATCCTCGCCCTGTACATATATACCCCATGCCTTTTGTGTAAAGTTTATTTTGTTCACGAATGTATTGCATTATTTGCTTCACTCATGCATGCTGTTTTTCCAATTCCACTTCCAGTTTTTATTTTATTTTATTTATTTATTATTATTTTTAAGTATATTTCTCATTCAAGTTTTTCTGGGGACAGTTTTTGTTTTTAATATTTTGGAACATGGTCTAAAATGTTTACACACATTAAATGACATTTCCAGGTTGTCAGAGATAAGAGAACGGGCAAAACCCGGGGTTATGGATTTATTAGTTTTGCCAACCCTTCAGACATTGCAGCAGCCCTAAAGGAAATGAACGGTGAGTCTAATATCTACTCACACATACTTTTTTGACATGAATATGTACACTTTATTTATCTTCATGTGCTCTTGGTTACTTGGTTGAGTTGCTTTGCAGTATGCTAGTATTATTTTTCCAGGGCACAGATCTTCTTCTATTAAGTGCTCTTGGTTACTTGGTTGAGTTGCTTTGCAGTATGCTAGTATTATTTTTCCAGGCCACAGATCTTCTTCTATTACTTCATGTTTAATCATTAACATGTGCAACTCTATGGTCATAAGCTTCTGAGTCGGCATAGTGAACAAATTGTCATGCGGCTTGGCCAAGTCATGGAAGGGGTATGTGATACCACTTCGGTAGTCTAACATGATCCAGCCGTTTCCTAAGATAATCAAATAAAACAGTTATATCCAATTAACTTGAATGATGTGATCTCATTATTTTATTGGTGCTCAACTTCTAGAGCTTGAAAAATTATAACTTGCCCATCCAAACAAGGAAGAAAGTTCACTTTCACAATAAATACAACAAAACAAAACAAAACAATATCCAGTTTGAAATTCTTGAAATAGGAAATGTTAAAACCAAAAATCTAAGATTCCTTATGAGTCAAATGGTGCCAGCTTGCTAAGTTGGTTAAAGAGTGAGTGTTGATACCATGACTTACGTCCAAAACTGCCTCCACTATCTAATTTCTAACCACTAAGGCACTCACTCAATTGCTTATCAGAAAAAGATCCTTTTTTTTTTTTATAAGTGTAATATATTAAATGAAGAAAATTAAGTACAAAGAGGCCGAGGAAGCCTCTAAGAGAACAACAAGCCAAAAAGAGAACAAAGCATCAAAGACTACATAAAGAATTCCATCTAAAAACGAAATCATCAAAAGTGATCCCCTTGAAATCGATATTCTGCTTCGCCCAAAGATATAATAAGCCCAAGATCTCCAAGAATATACCGTGAGAGCTTCTCATTCTATTGTTAAACACCCTGTTATTTCTCTCGTTCCACAACCCCCAAGCTATAGCCGAGGGAAGAATAGCCCACAAAAATCTTTTCCTGGAAGAGAAGACATTACTGGCCCACCCTTCTAATAACAGGGAATACTTACAAGGAAGGGCCCAATGAATACGGAAAAGACCAAGGAATATTGACCAAATTTGGTAAGAGAATGTGCAATGAATTAAAAGATGGTCGACAGACTCCCCATCTTTCATGCAAAGAGGGCAACAATTTGGAGTGATCCATCCTTATGAGTTGTCTTAAGAAAAGAACACATGTGTATAGATGGTCGGGAGGCTAGAGCATGAAAATACCATGTTCTATTGCCGTGTATATAATCTTATAATAAATGCGAGGGAAGAGAATGAAGATAGTACTAAGTGTGGCCTTCTACATATAAAAGAAACTGTTATGGGAATCCCTATGAGTTCAGGGAGGAGGCTTTGTGGCTTATGATTGTATTTAATTGAGTTGATTCTTCGTCCTCATATATTTTCGTTAGAAATTATCTCATGTTTTTTATTTTTTTGATAGGTAAATTATCTCCTATGTTACCTTATATCCATTCTTCTTCTTTTTCATATTTCCATTGAAATGGTTGAGGAGAGAAAGGTATGGCCTTGGCTAAATAGTGTACAAATTGGGGTTCTCAAAGGTTGGACTTATGGATTGGGAATGATGGCAAAATGCTTAGGTGGACATGATCGGTCTCTCTATCTTCTATAAACTTACTGTCTTCTACCTGATGTTCTACTGAGGGAGATCTGCCAAAGAGAATGTATATGTCAGTTGATCAGATGCTGGGAAGCCCAAGTGATCCCTCACACAGCTGATCGGATAAACACTATATATGTCTCTCCTATATGTACTTTCATCTATGGGGCCCATATAGATAACATGTTAGACCATCCAACCATACGTTGAATCATTCTCAACATTAAGGTTGTCACCAAAAATCAGCACCATCTAACTTTATTTACTACATGAAAAAGCTCCCTTTAATTAACAGTTTAAATGAACAGCCTGGATTCCTCAGATTCAAGTCAAGGTTTAGCTATGTTGGAGTAGATTGAAATTTGGTGATTATGGGTTGTCTTCAGCTCTTTTATAGGCTTTTGGTAGATCCTCTTTGTTTGAAAGTTCTTCTATTCTCCTTTCTTGAGTTCTTAATAAAAAACTTTTACCGATAAAAAAAAGCCTGCCTTTTACTGGGATAAAGCCCATATTTTGTGTCAGTTTAATGATTGCGAGTTTCTGACCACCCATCATTTTGTTTTTATACACTTCCCTTTGTAAACATATAAACATTTTACTTGCATTCTCTCACGAAACAAATCATATTCTTGAGAGTTGAGATTGATGATGGAAGGGGGAACATACTGTAGAAAATATGAATTTTATTGATAATTCTTGGATGAATATTACAAAAGCCCCAATAGGGTATTTATAGGCATTACATCAACCAAGATATAAGAAAACTACCTAATATAAATATTCTAGAATATCCTGATTGATATATTCTAAATATCAATATATATTCTAGAATATCCTTCATCACAACCTTCCATTTGTGTGAGATACACTAACAATGATACAATGTATCTCATGCATTTTATACAGTGCATCTTATTCTTTAACATCCTCCCGTAATTGCATGGTCCTTTGAAAAAGGAATATGCAATTGGTTTTGTTGAATAATTGCTTGATCTCAATAATGGATATGTTCATTGATTGTCGAAGTGCCAATCGTGCTTACTGGTGGTCACCGTCTGTCTATGAAGTCCATCACTGTCGTATCCTGCTCTTTTTGAGTATGTCGGAGCCGGTGGTTTGTTAGACCAGATCTGTCATGATCTCTCCCAGAAGCATAAAAAAGTAGGATTGTGCCATTTAAATGAAAGAACTCTCGTTGGAGAGATTTTAGATAGAAAAAAAAATTGAGATCGTGTAGCATGAATGTGTGAAATTGGGAGATTTGTAGAGATATAAAAAAAATTGTGATTTTTATTGGAAAAAAAAAAACTAAAATAATAGCAAGAAGAAAATAAGATATCTAGGTCCAGAATATAAAGAAAGATGGTATTTTTATTGAAAAAAAAAATACTAATAAGGTAAATAAAATGATTAAGGTTCGGCGATGGCGGTGGTGCCATCGCCGAAGAACGGCGCACCAAGATCGATGTGCTCAATGGAGATTGAGCTCTGATATCATGTAGAAAATATGAATTTATTGATAATTCTTGGATGAATATTACAAAAGTCCCAATAGGGTATTTATAGACATTACATCAACCAAGATGTATGAAAATTACCTAATATAAATATTCTAGAATATCCTAATTGATATATTCTAAATATCAATATATATTCTAGAATATCCTTCATCATAACCTTCCATTTGTGTGAGATACACTAACAATGATACAATGTATCTCATGCATTTTAATATAGTGCATCTTATTCTTTAACACATACTACAGGTACCATTGGCTTAGGGGCCACACTAGAATGATCAAATGTGTATGTATATCAGGCCGTGGTACCGTTGCCATACATGATGTCATGTTCAACCACTCCAAGTATCCATACCTTCAGGGTTATCGAACTGGTTTTCATGTACGTACATGTACATGTACTAATATTTATATGAAAGTACGTAACTTGATGATTGACTTGCAACTCATATGAGTTATCATGTATGAATGTTAAAAGTAATATAGACAAAACAGTACAAACCATCTCCTCCCATCCCCTTGTTCTTGAGTTTGACACATTCTTACAGGTAAATATGTTGGGAACCGTCCAATCAAATTACGTAAGAGTTCCTGGAAGGAGAGGACCGATTTGGATGCATTGGAAAGGCAAAAGGTAGAAATTTCTACATTTCCTGTATTGTTGTTAGTTGTTTCATTTCTTTTTTCCCCCATTCATCCGCTTACCAGGGCATTCTGTCTCATGACTCTCTTGGCAGAACCAAAGTCATAGGAAACCAAAACTGCCGAAGAAGAGTGTCTTGCACAAGTGAATCTGCAGACTGATTGATCCATGATCAAGGTAAGTAACTTCATTAAAACCTTGAACTAACTCATCAGTAGAGCTGTTTTCAATGTTTTGGCTTAATCACATAGAAATAATAAATAAGACCACCCAATGTTGAATTCATACTTACAGTTGAGGAGGTATATGATGATGGGAAGGTGAAATACTTAATCATGTTGTGTGATGTTTTTGCAGCTGTTATGAAGAGTGAAATACCCCAATAATGTAAATGTGCTTATTTTCCAAAAATGTGAATAGCTTCCAACTATAACGGTTACAATGCCTGTTCTATACAATTTATGTAAAGTTTCTTGTTTTTGTTAAAGAATTTTCTTAATTTTTATTTGATTTATATAATCCTAATATCCTATTGTTTCCAAACTATTTTTTTATTTTTATTTTTTATCTCTTGATGTTTTGGGCTTTTCAAAGATGCCATTCACTCCTTGCATGACTTAAGACCATTGTTTATTCTTATTATTAGGTTGTGAATACTGAATTGGTTTTACTATTTCCAGGTTGGGGTGATGGTGGGGGAAGCTGCAATGTCCTTCATGTTTTCGCCCATGCAGATTGTGTCTTTTAGTAGACGCCATACTTTTTTATTTTTCTTGTTTTGGTGGGTTTGATTTGTAAAATATTCCTCAACGGTTATAATCATCTATTCTCAGGTTCTAAGTATTATAAAAAGATTGAACATGTTAAGGAGGTGGATGAGAATTGCAAAATATTTACAATCAGGCTGAAAGCTAATATTGCAATTTCCGTCAACTACATGCGTATCTGCTAAGATTATGCCTTTCTAATTCCTTGATTGTCTAGGTATCTTACCACCAAATCTCCAATTGGAATGCAGAAGGTCCTCTCAGTTGGCACGTAACAAAGACAAGGCACAGGATGCATTGTTATTTATTTGGTTCGACATGCTTGGTGTGTGAGCCTCGATTTGGGTTTGGGTTTGTCCTCTTTTGGTCTGATTTTGGGTAGATTGCGTGTAAGGTGCTGTTTGTTAAACTGAAAAAAATAAGTGTTGAATACCCTTACAATCATATTATACATTGTTTGCATGATTCAAATGTTTATTTATTATCAAACACAATAAAATATATTATTTTTTATAAAATTAAAATATAATTTATTTTTAAATAATAAATAATATTCAAATCTTCAATTTATAAATAATAATTTTTATTTATAAAAGTCCATAAATTTCAAATTAAAAATAATAATGTTATTCAAGTCACCAAAATTTGAAATCAACTTTAAAAGAACTTAATTTTGGATGAATAATTTTCGATGGAAATAAAAGATGTGTAATTATAAAAGCATCCTATGCATTAATAGGGGTAATCTACACTATAGTCATTTTTTTTTTTGTTTTATATGGGTTAAAGTTTTTGGAATGAGCAAATTTTTAGTGAGGATGATCTAGAGATCATCCTCACCAAAAATCAGTCCATTTTGAAACTTTTAACTCGTTAAAAATAGTTTTTTTTTTAAAAGGAACGATTTACGGTTCTTGAACTTGTTTTGATAGGATTAGAAGTTTCAAGATGTGCTGATTTTTGGTGAGGATGATCTTCTCATTGTAGAGATCATCCTCACCAAAAATCAACTCATTCCAAAACTTTTAACCCATATAAGACAAAATAATTTAGCCATGGTGTGGGTTTATTAATTTGTGGGGTGTTTATATACTTATCCATGGGATATAAGAGGTAATATCTTTTTAAGAATAAGTGCATACTTGTCCATGTTCAAAAAATCAAAGGGCATACTTGTCCGTGGTGAAAAAAGCGAAGTGCTTACCGCTTTAACATTTTTTTTCAACATCAAAATAGTGTTGAATTTTTTTCACTTATTTTCAGCAATAAGCGTTGAAAATATAGAGTAAACAAACGCGCGCTATTTTGACAAAAGTACTGAATTTGATTTTTTTTTAGTAATAAACGCTGAAAAATAACGCAAACAAACACCACCTTAGTTTGATGATCAAATCAACAAAAAAAAAAAAGTTGAATGAGATGAAAGATTGATTTGATTCGAGGCAAATTAGACCTCTTGATTGATACAAGATGGACCGTCTCCAAATACCTAAGTATGTAATGAATGTCATGTAGAATTAGACGGTGGGTGGGTGGGTGGGATTTGTGCATGCTGACCAAACTTGTTGCATTGCACGTCACTTTCATCAGTGTAGTTGTGGAGTCTGACGGATGAATCTACATTGGTTGACCTTGCATTTGCAAAGCCCATCCCACGACACTTTCTATGCTACTGTTTGTGCAGGGTATTCATTGATTTTCCTCAAATATATAAACTCGTATCTCGAGGAAATAATATATGATCCTGTGCACACTACATCTGCGGGGGTAGTGTTGTAGGAAGTCAACGTAAGTAACATGTTTCTAGAAAAATTAATATGTATTATTTTATGCAGTAATGGACATTAGTAAAACACAAGTGGTGTGGTTGGTCAAATTAGGAGGAAAATTCTTTAGTCCAACGTTGTTGGACAGTTATATCCAACGAACGGCTGAGATGGAATGTTAATTTTTAATGGAAGCTGTTGGTGTTGGAGTTGGGACTTATTGCAGCATCCATAATCTCGTGTGGACTCCTTTCATCCAAGCGCTCTCTCTCTCTCTCTCTCTTTCTCCAAGTCTTAAAATATGCCACGTGGCAATATCAAGATTGCAAACATGAGGAGCACGTGTTTGTGACAGACGTTCATCCGAAAATTGCTCTCGTTCTCTCTCTTAAGTCTCAACAGTCTCAAACTTTCAATGGCAAGTGGCAAGTGGCGAGTGGCGATTATTTTTATTTATTTATTTATTTATTTTATCTTCTTCTTGAACGATCGTTTTCGAAGGTTGAAATTCGATTCAGATTCTCTAAACCACATCTCGAACACCAGTAACTTTAGTTCAGCTTCATTAGGTCTCATCTTCAATGCTTGCTTGCAAAGAACAATCGAACGATCTCTGTAGTCGAGTTGTTGGTTTTTGATGGGGACTTGTCTTGTCGTGGATTTGGTGGAGTCCTCTGTGTTTTTTTGTTAGATCTGGTTCGATTTCTAGCCCTACTGATCGATTTAGTGTTTTTATGTGCTTGTGTGGATTTGGTAGCTTGTTTTAGGTTTGATAAATTGTGTAAGAGTTCGGTTTTGCTTTGGAGAATTGCTGAAATTAATGTTCTAGATCTGAGAGTTCTGGCTCATTAGGTGATTCAGGAAACTAAGAGTTTTGTTTTATTTTTTTAATTCTAACCCTTTAAAAGGGTCAAATTTATTCAAAAGAAGAGCAATTTTTTTGTTGTTGATTTTATTCAGATTTTTTTCTTGCATGGATTTCTAAAGCTCCTGTATAATGGATTATCCATCTCTTTCACTGCTTTGTTTTTGTTAACATGCACTTGGGGAACATCTGACGGAAGAAATGCTCCTTTGTATCACTGCAGTATCAGTGATGCTGTTAGTGATTGTTGATTTGAAAAAAAAAAACAAAAAAAACAACTGTAGTTCATTGGGTTCCTTCACAACTGCTAAATTTATGCTGTTTTGATCATGGTTTTAAAACTCGTTCTGAGGTCTCGTCCGTGAATGAGACTGAGTTGTCTCAGACGAGTTTTCCGATGCTCAACAATGAGAAAAATGAACGTCGGTTTTAAATCTCGTCTGATACATTGACTTGTCTGTCCATCTTGTTGCTGGGTGATACCAAGATGTCTTGGGCTATACGTCTCGGGACAGTTTTGAAACCATGGTTTTGATTGATTATGTTAAGTTTTTAGATGAATCTACATGGGTTTGCTTCATACCTTGTTTTTTTTTTTTTTTTTCCTTTCTGAACTGGTCTGATTTAGTTTGGGTTGATTGAGTTTTCTAATGGGTAGCTTATATATATAGTACTTAATCTTTGTTTGTCTGACCAGTATAAGTGTTCTTTATCTAGATTTTGGATTTCAGTGTCATCTTTGGTTAGGTAAGCGGGTTAGTGGTTAGTGAGTGAAGATGCTCTGGAGTTAAAAACTGGTGATTTTACCATACTTATAAGTTTCCATCTTCAATTGTTTTGATAAACTAGTATGATTAGAAAGATTCAAAGGGTTGTTTGTAAAGTTTTGGTCTGTGAATTTTATTCTTTGGGAATCTTTGGCTTAACTGTTTTTGGTGACAATAACATGTTTGATTCTTGCTGGCTTTGTTGATTTTGTTGATAGTTTTTGGGTTGGATTTTACAGGGTTGTGTGTCAAACTGCATGTTTACACAGATCTTGAGGGAATTCCATTAGATTTGTTCAGAAGTTTGGTTCAACGGGGACAAGATCGTAGAATTTTGGGTTTTAGGGGGCAAGGATTTTGTAGTTGTGTGGTGGGTTTTTTCCATAAACTCAGTGCAACACATGATGTCTCCTTTGTGATGTTTTGAATGCCAAGGTAGAACTAGAATAAAATACCTTCTAGAATAATTCAACACCAACAATGACTAGGGGAAGAATCGATGGAGTTCAAAAGAAGCGGTTAGTTACCGCACTGTGTGTTGTGGGGATCTTTCTTGGTTTTCTGTTTGTATATCACGGATCTTTCGGCTCTCGAGTGCACCATCGTACATCAACCTTAAGAAGACTTGGGTCATCTTATCTGGGTGGCGATGAAGATACTGATATTGGTAGCAAGCAAGATGAATCTTCCACCAGGTTTGGACAAGAATATGGAGAAGATGTTATTGTGCCAAAGAGCTTTCCTGTGAGTTATTATAATTTAGCAAATTTATTGACCTTTTTTAGCTTCTCTTTTCTGTTCAAGTTATATTAGTTACATTATTCTGTGTTTCTATTTCTGCCTTTGAAGGTTTGTGATGATCGACATTCAGAGCTAATTCCCTGCTTAGATAGGCACCTTATATACCAGATGAGGTTGAAGTTGGATTTGTCTTTGATGGAGCACTACGAGAGACACTGCCCTCTGCCTGAAAGGCGTTACAATTGCTTGATCCCTCCACCTACAGGCTACAAGGTTAGATAAATGAAGCTGAGGAAATTTCTTTTGTTTTGGTTGTCTCCTCAATTTCTGATTTTTGGTAACGTGTTCTGTTGTGCTTGAATATTACAGGTCCCAATCAAGTGGCCAAGAAGCAGAGATGAAGTATGGAAGGCAAACATACCTCATACTCATCTGGCACAAGAGAAATCTGACCAGAACTGGATGGTTGTCAAAGGTGAAAAGATTGTATTTCCGGGGGGAGGCACTCATTTTCATTATGGAGCTGATAAATATATTGCCTCACTTGCAAATGTAAGATTGTTGCTCCTTTCACAGTATGGAAAAGAAAAGAAATCACTACCTTTCCCTAGTTCAGTTGTATGGTTGCACTTGACAATATGTAATTTTATGAGTTTTTTTAAATTATAGATAGACATCAATTTTATTAAAAAGGAGATCGAGGTGACCAACCTGGGAAATACAAGCAAGAAAACAAAGTCAAAACAAAGATCTATCCTACATCAAGATTGCATCACCTCTCCCATCTCACAAAAAAATCTTCAAAGAAAAGTGTCCTGTTCGTATAGCAACCTACGGTGTCTACATGGCACATTTTTATTGGAGATTAAACACATTGGGGTGCTCGTGACTAGAAAAACGGCTTGGTTAGGAGCCTGATGTGTTTTAAACTCCAACCAAACACATGCTACATAGACACCATTCCTATTCTATAGAAACAGGATACCGTATGTGATCCTGATTCCAAAGAAAATACCCCTAATTTTTTTTATAAGTTTTATGGGTTATAAATTATTTCTGGAATCACAAATCAACATGTTTACTTGATTTTTAGCTTTTTGGGACCCTTGATCAGCTGTAAATTTATTTATTCTGAAAACTTGTCTTGAACTGCTCAAGTGAATAAATAATCTTGTTCATTTTGATTGGCAGATGCTCAACTTTTCAAACAATAATTTGAACAATGAGGGAAGGATCCGGACAGTTCTTGATGTGGGTTGTGGAGTGGCAAGTTTTGGAGCATATCTTCTTTCATCTGATATCATAACAATGTCGTTAGCTCCCAATGATGTGCATCAAAACCAGATCCAATTTGCCCTTGAGAGAGGCATTCCCGCATATCTTGGTGTGTTGGGAACAAAGAGGCTCCCTTATCCCAGTAGATCTTTTGAATTTGCTCACTGTTCTCGTTGTAGGATTGATTGGCTTCAGAGGAATGGAATCCTTCTTCTTGAGTTAGATAGGTTGCTCAGGCCAGGAGGCTATTTTGCCTACTCTTCTCCTGAAGCATATGCGCAGGATGAAGAAGATCTCAGAATATGGAAAGAAATGAGTGCCCTTGTAGAACGTATGTGTTGGAAAATTGCTGCCAAAAGAAACCAAACTGTCATTTGGGTCAAACCTTTGACAAATGACTGTTACATGGAAAGAGAGTCCGGTACTCTACCTCCTCTTTGTAGGTCTGATGATGATCCGGATACAGTGTGGGACGTGCCGATGGAAGCTTGCATCACACCTTACCATGACCGTGAGTAACCTGATCTTGTGTTTTATTCTCGTTTCTATCTCTGTGATTTTCTTATCTAGTCGATATTTCTTTGAATTAAATGTCAATTTTTTGGGGTTAACTGTAACTTTATTGGAGGGAGATTTGAAAAAAAAACTATATAGAGCACTACTCAGAAAGATTCGTACTGATTTGATGGAATACGCTGTACGAAACTCTCCTTAACAATCCAAAAGATTCATCTACTTTTAGGTTCCAACTATGTGACAGATCAAATAGCCAACTGATCTTGTCCTTCCAAATACACTAATGTCTAAAGGAAGAGCTCTCCATAAAAAGCGGCTTAAAAATTGTGCCTCTCCTCAACGTAATAAGCTAGTTCAAAGTTAGGGGAATTTATAATTTATTTCTTAATAGCTGAAAGAAGGCTTTCCAAGTGGATGTGGTGAGCTTACAATTTATAAGCAAGTGGTCAATATGCTTCTTCACTACCTTTACATGCAAACCACACTCGAGGCTGAGTTCCTCATCATCACGTTGCCTACAAGTGCTCCTTCCTTTTTAAGGAGAAAAGAACTCCAAACTCACGAGTCTAAACTTTCAGGAAATCATGAATGAAGAATTTTAGGCTCACTAGTATAAATTTTCGGGAAGCAAATGAAAAGGCTTGGTGATTCTAATCCGTACAAACAACATTCATGAAGAGACTAGTAGAATTCAAGCTCAAGTTGCCAAGTGAGCAATCCTCACTGTCTCATGCAAACAATGATGTGTCATTTTTTGGCAACAAACATTCATTGCTCTTAGAGAACAATTGATGTAAGGCATGTAAAAATGGTGCACATACAACTATTTCTTAAAAGGGTACAGCCAAATATGGTGCACCCCACGATTTGTTGACTCTCCTCTTATATTTGTGTGTGTGTTGTGGGTTCCTTTACACTACATTGTCTGTTCCAAATGGTCGGATAAAGGAAGGTTATGTCAATTTGGTAGTCAGTATAAAAACTTTGCCACCTTCGACCATGAATATTGATCGTTCATTTAGTTCTTGCTCTAGGTCATTTCCTAATGGTTACGCGTTGCAAAAATGTAAGATACAGATGGGTTTATTTCGATAGACAGTAAAATTGAACTGGAAGATTCTTTTTTGAAAAATATATTCTAAAAATATTTTTAATATTTATAAAAACAAAAACAATTTTTTTTATTTAAAAATTTCCTGTAGAATGTATTTGGTAAGTTACGTGTAAAATATTCATTTATTTGTTGGAATGAATTATTATTGTTTAAATGTTTATATATCATCTTATTTTGATGTATTGTTAACAAATCAGATGCATACAATCATTCATATTTCAATTAATCAGATATGGGTAATTTATCCTAATATTTTACATGCTAATGTCTATGAGTTAGTGTGACATTATTATTCTTATTTCATGTGTAATGCTATTGTTTTTGGCTGTCAAGCTCTCAAATACCTTTGCCAGACGCTAGTATGTTGCAAAACACTATTAATCTTCATTTCCATGTTCCATACCATTGTTTTATTGTAGTTTGATGACTTATGAGTGTGTTTTCAATTTTTTTTTATTTTATCATCTCATATAGTTTTAATGCAATTTTTTTCATTATTTTTACTACATTTCCATCATTTTCCTGACAATTGTATTAATTTTACACTGATCAAAATATTTCCATTTCCAAGCTGGTTTGAATTGGCATCAAGACTGAAATTTACTTACTTGGTTTCACTACACACCAATATTCCTTTACAACTATCCTTATTCCCCACCACAAAATCCCATAAAAAGTAGGTAAACATAAAAACAAGGTCATTTTTCTCTTGTCAACTGTCAAACAAAAGATTGCATGTTCAATAAGGTTGGTACGGTGAGGTTTCAAGGAGGATCAGATCCAAAATTGCTGAATTGAGATTTCAAAGTGGTAACAGCACCCCTAACGGGCGGTTCTAGGTCCTAGGGTCTCTCCTCAGTTACTAACACCCCTATGTAAAAAATTAAAGGAAAAAAAAAAACCCCCCTTCAAAATGAAAGGTTTTCAATTCCTTTTTTTCTCTTTTGATGACATATACATTTTCCCGTTAGTTCCAAATTTTATGAAGTGGCCTTTCCAGAGTTTCACACAAGTGTAACCTGTTGTTGAAGTAATCGAGAATCATTATCTGTTATCTGCTTAATTGCACCACAATTTGCAGATCTTTTATGAGGGCGTTTTCTTTTTCCGGAAGAGTTTATTTGTGCATTTTGTTTAGGTTGCTGTGCTGCTTTTACATGTAATATTTTGGGCTAGAGAATGGGGGGCAATATCATTGTGACCTTGAAAGGTTGGCGATAAAAATTTGAGTACATGATCTTTGTACTAGATACTTTTTAAATATAATAGACACGGCTTTCGAATCCTCTACAGCAGTGTGTTAGACAGTAGTCTTCAGTGAGAATCTTAGTAGATTACTTGATTTATTTTTGGAATAACTGCTAAGGAGCCTCATCTTTTAAGATGGACATTTGACCTTTTTTGCTCTATTTACATTTTAACTTTCTGTGCCTGCATTTAGAGGTTCGTTTGAAATTTGTACTAAATGGATATGTTATGGATTTAATCAGAGAACCAGAAAGCCAAGGGGAGTGGATTAGTTCCTTGGCCAGCTCGATTAACTGCTTCTCCTCCGCGTCTCGCTGATTTTGGCTATTCCAATGAAATTTTCGAGAAGGACACGGTAATCTAAAGCAACACTTTCATTTACATGTGTATGTGCATGACTTTTGTGTATCATATTATTCATTTGGTGCAGGAAGTTTGGCAACGAAGGGTCGAGAATTATTGGAATCTTTTGAGTCTGAAGATTAAACCAAACACACTGAGGAACTTAATGGACATGAAGGCAAACTTGGGATCATTTGCGGCTGCTCTGAAGGGCAAAGATGTTTGGGTGATGAACGTTGTGCCAGAAGATGGACCAAATACTCTCAAGCTAATATACGACAGAGGCTTGATAGGAACTGTACATAACTGGTATGCATGGCAATTTTAGTCAAATATCATGATCACCGAATCTTGCTTGATCAGTGGGATCAAGTAGCTTTTGATGATCATGAGTTCTTGCTTGATCAGTGGGATTTATTATTGCGGCCTTTTCAGCTCCCTTACCTTGAAAATGCTGAACAGGAAAAAAAATTACAAGTAAATAATAAATTTGGAGAACTGCTATTGGCACCCCAACTTTTACGTATCACACCCTAATTAAAGATTAAAACAACCATTCTAACATTACAAGGGTTTTACTCAAATTATTCTCTCAACATTACAAAACATTATGACACTCGTTCAGACAATTTCAGTTGTTACAATTATGAGTAGGCTCATAGAAAATCATAAACCCAAAAAAATAGAAATCTAGCAAAAAACCGAGAGAGCTTCTATTGGCACCCACGCTTTTACTTATTCTCAACTATGTACCTTTTTTAATTGGGGTGTAATAAGTAAAAGTGGGGGTGCCAATAGCATTTTCTAAAATTTGAAATGCGGAAATTACTAAATGCTGGATTTTATTCTTGTTGACAGGTGTGAAGCCTTCTCGACTTACCCTCGGACTTACGATCTCCTTCATGCTTGGACTGTCTTCTCTGACATTGAGAAGAAAGGATGTAGCATCGAGGATCTTTTGCTTGAGATGGACCGCATACTAAGGCCTTCTGGCTTCATTATTGTTCGTGACAAGCGTCCAGTGGTGGAGTTCATAAAGAAATATTTAACAGCATTACACTGGGCGGCTGTTGCAACAACTGATAGCAAGTCCAATGACGACGTTGTGTTTGTAATCCGAAAGAAGATTTGGCTGACAAAGGAGAGCCTCAGAGATTCTGAATAAGGCCTCACATGTCGTTTTCTTTTGATAGCCTCTGAGTTCTCCTCGTTCTTTTACTTTATAACCTCACTTTTGCAGGGCTACACCCAAGAAGCATAGCCCAAATGGTATTGGTGGTAATCTCTTTAGCCTTTTTTGTAACCTTGAATTTTCTCGACTGTTTTTCTATTTATGTAACCCATGACTTTTGCTACTGTAATAGTTGACATTCTTCATCAAGTTCAACATTTCTAAGATAGTTCTTTGTTCCCAGAAATGTTGATGTTGCCTTTATATAAAAAATGGATCCTGTTGTAACTGTACTTGTTTACTTTTTGTTAATATAAGGTTTGTGTTATCAAACCCAAAACATGCACAGCCGAATGGTTGACAAACTCAAAGACCCAACTTGAATTTTCTGCTTCAATTCTTATTTGCAACAAGGGAATAGGTTTTGTGAAGTAGATTAGTTGTTTTTGGACAATAGAAGGGGAGATGACATTAGTTTGCTTTTGAACAAGGTGATGGGGATTCACGTGCAAATGACATTTAATGAACCATGTCTTGTCTTCTTGTAAAAATTCACCAAGAGGACTACCAACTTTTAGGAGGCAGGCAGCACTGTGATTAGCAATGTTGGAAGCGGTGGATATTTCGGCAATGATGATAATCTTAGTAAGGACTGCCCATTTTGTGGTTGGATCATCAAACAAGATGTTCTTGTCTGTCCCACAAATGGGAGTAACGACAAGTATTTATATGGGAGAATCAGTAGCAAATTCACACAATGGATGCTAGTAACCTCCAAAAAAAAAAAAAAAATCATTAGAAAGTAATCATATTTTGGTTTTGTATTTTTTTTCTTTTAATTACAAAAGGTAAGGATTTTAATATCAATTTTACTGGATATTGTAAACTGATAATCAGTTTACAATGTTCCATACATACACAATTTCCTTATGTTATGTCAAGATATTTCAGCTTCTTTGGTAGATGGTGTAGGAAATTCCTAAAAAACTGGTTATTATACCGTGAAATTCGTTCTACCTCACACATACTAAAGTTTAAAATAAAATTCCTAACAGTCTGTTTGGATTGAGAGAAACGGAGAGAAGAGAAAACAACTTTCTCTCCACCTTTTTCGGAATTTGGATAGATACGAGAGAAAAGAAGAAAAAATAATAGAATAGGAAGTAATTTATTCTATTTTCTTACTTTCTTTTCAAATCTCTTCAATTTTGGGGGAGACAAAATTGAGTAATTTTCTCTCCTACTTTCTCCTCTCTCCTACTTAACTTTCCAAACAAGAGAAAATGATTACTTTCTCTTCTCTTCTCTTTTCTCCATTTCTCTCTATCCAAAGAGAGTGTAAACGTAGAAGAAGTGAAACTAAATGATCGATCGAAGAAAAAAAGAACAAAAAGCGTTAACTTTTGTCATTACTGTTAGACAAACTATTTTATATAATTAAAAAAAAATTCAATATCAAACTCTAATTTGTATATTTTATGGTAAATCCATAAATTTCTAAATTTGAAGAAAAATAATCCTAATTGTTTCCTAATTGAAATTGGGTTTTCTATTTATTAGATTAGGGGGTACAATTTTATTCTTTAATGAACCAAACTTTGTTTGGATTTTATTTAGGGTGTTTTATGCAGTTAGACGTAAGAACGAAGTTTTGGCCAAATTACTTAACCAGATATAATTTTGAAATATTTACTCTGAAAAATTTTACCATCAATGTTAAGGAGAAATTTTAAAAAACTTTGTAGTGAAATTACTCTTTATACCCCCTTTGATGTTTTTAAAATTATAGAACTGATATTTTAAAAGTTATGTCAACAATTTTTTGGCTTTGAAAGAAACATGGTCTATCTTCTATATATATAAAATTCCAAGCTTTTCAGGTAAGATAATTCATGGAAAAGAAATAGAGATTCTTCCATTACAACTAAAGATCAGTACTATCAACAGCTGAACAAGAAAATAATAATAATTTATAGAAAAATAAAATCCTGCTCTCCAATTCTAAGGGAAAATAGAAAACCCATTTTCAAATATTTTTATTATTATTTATAAAGGTATTTTTCAAATTTCATTTATGAAACAATTACTCTTCATATTTAGGAACTTGGAGATTTTAGATTTAAGGATCCAAATCAGAATCAGATATTGATTATGGTATAGTTGATTTTGTCCAACGGTTATAAGTGAATATAACAATTATAGTTCTTTTTTTCAAGTAGTAACAGAGTTTCACTTCTTTTACTTCACTAAGAAAATTTATTTTGAGCATTATAACACATGAAAGAGAACAAATCTGATGGGTCTCATGGTATAATAACCCAAAAAAAAATTTTGGGTCCCATAAGAAGATTAAGCTGAAATATCTTTTGACATATTGAATTTCATACACAATAATAATTCATGAATTGGGTTGAGCCCATACCTTAATCAAACAACACCTTCTTACATAACCTTCAAGTTATATCGATATTACAGACAAATAGATATTCACCACAAATCTGACCCGTGGATTATCTTTTCTTCTCCCACTCACCATTGCGACTGCTTAAGCAAATTTAACTTCATTTTCTTACAGTGAGACAAGGGACTCGCTTCATGGACCATTTCACAGGCCTTTCCACGTCTTGCTTGTCGCCAATGCAATAGGTGTGAGTTATAGCTGAAAACAGTTTTAGTTCGATTTCAATTGATATTCTTTAATATACCCTTCCTGTTAAACATGTATCCTCCCTGAATGTAGGATCTTTTCATCCACGTCAAAGCCGAACAAAATCTCCCTAACAACCAAAGCCATCTTCTTTGCACGGAGAGGACTAAGAATTCATGAAAATTTGGGTGACGACATTCTCAAACATAACCACGTTCAATGTGGGTCGCACACTTGACACACTATTTCTTGCTTTCTGAAAGACTAAGATCCTTGTACAAATTGGGTATTACAGGAAAGATCCTGTTGAACCGTTTGAGGGAATCCTTGGAGATGACATCCCTTGCAACAAGCGATTTGGCCATTTCCAAAGCCTCAGCTCTCCATCCAGCGTAGGCCATACCATCAATCAAAAGAATGTAACTTGTTTCGTTTGGCTGACAGCCCTTCTCAACCATTTCTGCAAGTAGATCAATGCCCATATCAATCCTATGTGCCTTGCACAACCCAAGGATCACAATATTGTAACTAATAACCGTTGGCTTGAACCCATTACCCTCCATGTCTCCCAACAACCCGATCGCCTCGTCAACCATCCCATCTCTACACAAGCATGATATCAAAGAGTTGTAAGTTATCTCATCAGGGTCAATCCCTTTATTTAACATATCCGAGACCATTTCCAAGGCCTTTGTTCTGTCCCCACTATTCCAAAGCCCACTAATCATAGTGTTATACGAACTGACATTCGGAGGACAATTTGTCCGACCAATCTTCTTGAACATCTCCATAGCTTGATTGGTATTTCCCCTCTTACAAAGGGCCGCCAAGATCGTGTTGTAGTTGATAATATCAGGGGCACACCCATTTGCACTCATATAATCCAAGAACCAAATAGCCAAATCCAATCTCCCCTCTTTGCAAAATGTGGAGATCAACGGGTCGTAACTATAAGTGTCGGGAGTCAATCCTCTTTCTATCATAACCTTCAAGACATCGACGGCATCCTCAACCTTTCCATCATGACAGAGCGAGCTTATCAAGATACTATAAGTAACCACATTCGGCTCACAACCCCTAGAAATCATCTCAGTTACTAGTCTCTCTCCATCATTCCATCTCCCTTGATTCAACAATGCTCTTAACAAGACATTGTATGAGATCACATCAGGTTCACAACCCATTGATGGCAAATTCTTAACGAACTCAAACGCTCGATCCACTGTCCCCTCTTTACACATTCCTCTAGTGATTGCATTGTAAGTATACATATCAGGACGAAGTCCTTTCGACAACATCTCATCAAGAAGCTTCATTGCTTCATTAATCCCACCTTCGGTAATCGTTGCCTCTATCAAAATCGTGTAGGTAATTACGGTTGGGTGACAATTATCTTCCAATAATTGATCCAACATCTTCATAGCTAACCCTAGCCTCCCCCTACTACAAAGACTACCGATCAATATATTATATGTAACTACATCGGGCGAACAGCCTTGGGCCCGCATTCGATTCACCACCTTATTCGCAGAATCGATCTGATTCAACTTGCAAAACCCACTAATCACCGCATTATAAGAGAACACATCAGGTTCCCCATGAGACTCCAAAATTTCCATGACCCTAAGTGCTTTTTCAACATTTCTCGAGTTGAAGAAACCCTTTACGAGTTTTGTACAGAGAATTACATCTGGTTTGTAACCCTTATTCACCATACACTCAAGAAAATAGAGAGATTCACTGTAATTGCCTGCTTTACAGGATCTATTCAGGAGTTTCATGAGATGGGTATCTTTGAAATTGAGTGATTGCAAATGGGTTGATTTTGTTTGAGCAGAAAACCTAAGCATTGGTTGGGTTCTGGAGTTGGGGGGGTCACAAGGATTAGGGTTTCTACAGCTAATGATGCAGTTTTGGGGGGAAGGTGAAGAGGGTTTCTTGTGGGTACTGAAGGGGATGCATTTAGGGAAGAACTCAGAAGAAAATATGGCCATTGGTTACTTGTATTTTGCTTTTCTGTGATTTTAATTCATTAATTTTGGATAAAAATCATCAAAGAAAGAGGGAGAAGTACCTGAACTATGCATGAAACTATGAGGTGCGCTGATTTTGGCCGTTTGAAATACAAATATTCTCCTAATATTTTATTTTATTTAAAAAAAAGTTAGAGATAAGGAGATAAAATCCTCCCCCTCAAAGGCCACGTGGCTGAATATTATGGCCCACAAAATATTTGGTCCTCACTTTTTTTCAACCATACCAATTTGGAACCCATCCATGACCTTCGTCATGATGAGGAAGAAATCAGGTCAGTCTGATTAGATGATCTTAACCATCAAAGGTTTTACATTTGAGAAAATTACTTAATCCACCATGTGGGAGAAATTTCTTTTTCAATTTCCCCTATTTTTTGTTAACTTGCTGGCCCATTTATTAGTAAACTTCTTATTTCTTACTGCCCCAGACCCTCTTTCAATTGGGGTGAGATCGAATTCAAATCATTGAGATCGACTTTTATTCCAAAGAGATCGATCTTTACCAAAAAGATCGTAAATTATTTATCTCAATATTTGAACATGAATCATGGAGATCAAACTTGTTACAATCATCAATTTCAATGTTTTAACAGGAATCATCGAAATAAATGATTTATAGGGTGAGCATGGTTTTAAAATTAGTTTTGACGTTTCATCTCGTCCATGAACAAGATCGAGTCATCTGATTTATTCAAGTTGTCTCGTTCAACAATGACACAATGGGCCGAGTTTTGAGAAACACATCAACTTTGAGATGACTTGTCAATCTATCTTGTCGGTAGACGATACCGAGATGAATCGAACAAGTCTCATACTCCGATGAGAATTAAAACCATTAGAGGGAGGGAAAATTAAAATAGAAAGATTTTACTAACTAGGCAGTAAAGATATCGCCTAGAAAGATGCACCTCCTACAAGATCTATTAAGTAATTTTTTCTTTAAGTTTTGATAAAGGGGTTAATAAATTTTAATAATAGCCTATTATTTTTTGAATGATTAAGATATATCCTCCACGATTTTAACCCTTTGTTCTCAAATAGATGAGATGCCCCCCTTGACCCGTCTTTTCAAAGATTAATAAAAGATGAGCTAAATACCCTCTTTGAGTTTGAATTCGAATATGTGATTCACCCTTCTAAAATGAACCTGTTTTGTAGGGGTAAATTATTCATATCTGGGTTCCCTTAGATTTAAAAGCTCAATTCATGTGCAATTATACAACTCAAAGAAGTTATTTGTTATCAAAAATTAAATTTATTGAGAATTCTTGAATGATTTTTACATAAAGCCTAAAGGATATTTATAGAGATAACACCAACCAAGATATATGGAAATTAATTTAATATAATATTCTAGAATATCTTAATTGATATATTATAAATATTATAGAAGATCCTCAAACACAGCCATCCATTTGTGATGAGATACCCTGACATAATGTTATAATGTATCACATATCACATACATCTTATTTTCTAGGGGTTATAATGTTATAAAATTGTAAGAGTTAAATAATAATAAAAAAGTACATATATAATGATCCAAAATTCTAAATCATAAATGGGTTCGATTAATTGTAGATCACATGATACCGATTGCACACAAATGGTAATAAAAACTTCTTTTTTGTTTTTTGTTTGTCCCTTTAAATTTCCATCTTATTTATTCTTTATTTTTTTTATAACCAGGGATATCTCTGTAGACAGGGGACCAAGCCCGTATCTGAACTTTGCCTACCAATCCACAGATCATGGTCTTGTCCAACAGCATATGTGCAACGCCCACATATCACACGCACCAGGTAATTCTATCTTTGATTCAAAAACTCGATTCAAAAACCAAAAGCCAACCAATGTAAATGAATTAATGTTAGCTCTCTTGTTTGAGATTTGAAGGTTTAAGGTGATGGAATTTTAAGGTTAAAGGAAAAGGATAAAAAATTTGCACAATAAACATGATCTACTCTGAATTTTAAACTAAACCCCCATCATTAGCAAGGACTCTTGCAGCTTTTACCCTACTTGCAGATCATGAAGCCTTGAGCACTGCATCTAGAATTTCAAGAAGCTTTAGTGTTGTGATTCCTATCTGAATTTCAAGATGAGAAAAAACAAGTGACTTTATTTTTTGGAGTGCAATAGTACCAGTGAAGTGCAAGAGGGGTTTTTAAGTAGAGTGCAAACAATACAGGTCAGTCCCATTCTAGAACTAGCCGGCTCCAACCCCATTTTTTTTTACAAAGTATACATGAAGGAATACTACACATTAAATTTCTCAAAAACACACATGCCCATGGCTGTGCCCACCATCCTTAGGCAACCAGTTCCCCCCTAAAAGAGTATGCTAAGTCTTTCCTTGATTTTTTGCCCTAGAATTGGTTCGAGTCCGAATATGTTAAACCCCAAATTTTTGTCTAAAATTGGTTAAAGTCTTGCTTTTCTGAAACATGTTAGAATAGGTCCCGTTTGAGCAGGATAAGAATAAAAAATAAAAATAAAAATCAGGGTGGGTTAGTGAAGAACTAACACAGAACTCTACTGGAGTAGGTTAGGAAATTTTGATGTTTCCCAAACACAGAGTGTAACAGTGTCAATGTAAAAACATTACCATCCTCTCTTACAGTTGCTAATACATAGCCATTGGAAGTTATCTTTCAACTTTCTTCACCTTCAAAGATTACAACTCTGATAATTATAGAGTTTCAATTTCAATAACCAACTGGCAGAGAAAAGATTTCATATTACATACTTGATGGCAGATACCTATAAAGTTGCCTAGACATAGAAAGAGCAAACAACTCCAACCTTACGGAATGAAAAATTTCAAGCTACCCCCATACATACTGAGGAGGATAACAAGATTGAAGAAATCAGTACTTTGGTGGTGGCTTTTGGGTCGGCAGAAGTCCGAACCGTTTCTTCAGAAGAACTCTTTGCCTTGAGTACTTGTCATCAGGGGAGAAGCGAGCTGCACCCACAAAACATGCCATGTCCGTTAAAACAAAGATTTTTCAAAATGATTTGACAATTTATACATATTATTTAAGGACAATGTCTAAGAAACCAATCAGTCCACAAAACTGACTGCTACATTTTCTTTGATAAAAGGTTCAATATTCACTTGAGGTGATTTTGACAGAAGATATCACTTAGAAACATACTGAAAAATAATCTATTCCATAGAAATCACTGATACAGCACTTTTGCTTGTGTGATACCGGAAAAAAAAATTGATTTTCCTTCCCATACAAGTTAATTTTCCCGTCAAGGGGGATTGATTTTCTCTAGAATCACTTTTTTCTTCAAAGAATATTTTCTCGGCAATCAAACACACAATATAGGCAAATTGGAATCATGATCTATAATAATATCTACTTGGGCGATTTTGATACCAATAGTAATTGTAGTAGATCATATTTTACAAAGGAAAATTTTGAATAGTTTCCCCTGGCTAACACTCTTCCATTCCATACATACCTACCAGAGCTTAATAATAATCATTTTTCTCCTATTTTTGCATCATCAAATAGAACTACCAGGAAAAGAAACTGGATAAAAAAGAAGACCCATAAATCCTTGCAGAGACTTACAAAGTGACTGCTAATATATGGGAATGAATATGTCAACGTCACATATCCCAGAAAGCGAGGTAACAGATACCAGAGAGGCTTCAGCAATCTCATAGAAAGTATAGAACTGAGCAATCTAAACATTAGGTTAACCACTAATGCCCAAACCCGTTACAAATTGCACAAAGAATCCCACTTAAAACACAAAATCCTCAAAGAAAACTTCTTCAAAGTCTCTCTCTCTCTCTCTATGCTACACCCGAACCAAATAGAACATATAACCTCAATCATCTTTAAGTGAGAACGCTTTCTAAGCCCCCAACCAACCAACTGTTATCAACTCAAATTAACTTGAGAAACCAACTAAATCAATATAAATATTTTGATTAACTAAACCTCTACAAGAATAAATTAATACACAAATGTGCTAATCTGGATTAACTATAAAGGAAAATCACCAAATAAAAAAGCTAATTAAGATCCTCCATTTAAAGGATTAAAAAAATAAAAATATTACCTGGATGAGCAGATTGCGTTGCCAGCCCAAGTGGTGATTCTTTCTGTGAACAAAGAAAAAAAATCAAGACCAATAGAGACTAGAGAGTTACTTTGAGAAAATATAATTTATAATGAACATGGGCACTGAATTAGAACCACCTTAGTGGTGTAGACTTTATCGCCATTTTCGTTAATGTAGAACTGAAGGTACATTGCAGCAAAAACCAGAAGATTTAGGGTTTTTCAAACGAAATCAGAGAAGAAGCAAGCGAGGCCAGAATTCTTGTCCGCCAATAACCTTCCTGTAACCCTAACCCCAAAGACTCTTTGTAAGTTGTAAAGCGAAGCAAATGCTTTTAAAATGGAGAGCCGGGCCGGATCTGACCTGACCGAATTGCTTGATTTGGATCAGGTTGGGTCGGATAATTTCACATAGTTCTGCTATACTTCTTTGTTAATATTATATTAAACTAGTAGAAAAATGATATTTTGAAAAACTTGAAAATATAATTTTCAAAGCATTATATCATTCGAATCTAAGCAGACATAGTGATGGAATCAGATTTGACTCAGATTAAGGGACATCAAACCATATTCGACCCATTTTTTTATTAGGATATACTCTAAGGATCCAAAACCTGCCAAATTAGGATTTCAAGTCACTCTAATTTTAAATATAATCTGACCCATTTTATGCCCTAGCTTTCATATGCTCAAACTATCTCAAGATATATAGACACACATGCCAGAAATGGAACAACTAACAATCTCTTACCTTAAATTATTATTTAGTTAAATGTACAGCCAAATCCACCCCTTTAGAGCAACTTCAATTAGTCTATAAATTTAGAGATAGAGACATCCGAACCTAACTCCAATTGATCTCTAAATTAAAGAAAATCCCTATGAAACACTGTTCATCTCTCTAAATATAGAGATCACCATTCACATCTCTAAATCATTATTCCCTTTTTTCAATACTTATTTTATTCTCTCTCTTATTTTTCATAAATGTCATTTTTGACCTTCTCTTTTTATGGAATATATTTTAAATATTATTTTTGTTCTTTTACTTTTTAATTTTTTTCAAGAGAATGAGTAGTGCTTTAAAGAATGATTAGTATTTTAGGGAAGGGCCTGGTTGGAGTTCAAATTTGTGGGAGGCTGCATCTTCTCTAAATTTAGAGAAGATGTCAATTTGAAGGAAAATTTAGAGACAGGAGTTGGAGTTGCTCTTAGGTCCACTTCACCAGTTGTACAAGAAAAGATATTATGTAAAATCCTGTTGGATGACTGTTGAAAAATTTAGCAAATAGTCATTGAAGTTTTTAAAATTTCAAAGGTGTTACATATGTTGATAAAGCTATCACATATTGTTGATTGATCTCTAAAATGTCAATTATATATGTTGACTGAGGTGTCACATAATGTTGACAAACCATTCTTTTAAGTGTTACCACAATTTGACAACTTAAACAACACTTGTATCACTTCCGAATTAAACAAAAATTGTTTCAAATATGAAAAATATGACTTAATAAGTCATAACTTTAGATGGTAGTTTTTTATACAATAATATCATGATGGATTGATCTTTTGTGACGATTATTAATGGTAGTTTATCATGCAGTTAGATCATTAAACATTAGATTCATGAGAAGCCCCCTTCCCTCACCTTAACTGGAAAGTTCAAATAGAGAGTAAGTGCAAGCCAAAGATTTTCTATTTGCATCTAATTGGTTTAATTATTTTCTTAAAAAAGAAAAAAAATGGAATGATATTTTTCTCGTCCAGTGCTCGATATGTGTCATGTGGCACCCCTTGAGTTCCCCTGTCACTTGAATTATGCTCAAGAACACTGTGAGGAATCCTTAACATAACTTGCATTCATACATGTGCCATCAGAAACATAGAAGCTTCATACCAAATAGTAGTAGATTTACCCAGACTACAGCTTGCGCTGGTTGGATTGTGATTAGTACATTGTGATTAGTACATCTCACGGTCCCTTTGTTTTGTCAAATACTTGAGGACCATATCTCCGACATACTCACCCTTGATCGATGGAGAGCATCAATTGTTGTTTGAGGATACAGAGGTCCTTTTTCTTTTAATGTTTGAACTATAATTTCACCATTCCAGTAGCAATCACATTAATATAACTATCACAACGCGACTACACAGATAAATGTACGTTGTACATAATTTTTTCAAGATCACATTATCACTAATTTTTCAGGATTAGTTCAACCCCCCCCCCCAAATTTTTGATGTAAGGAATGGTAGTTAAGTTTGCACCACTTCACCCATTAAACCTTCCCAAAGAAGAGTTTTTTCTGGGCATAACTTGTTCAGTAATGTTTTGAGGTCTCCTAATTCCCTTAGTCTCTTGTGAAGCTCGATCCCTTGAAACCCAGAAATTTGCTGATGTATCTTTGACACCCACACAATGTATGAAGCAGCAAGTACAGCTTGTGCTTGACCATCCTCAAAGTCGTCATCTGCATTAGTCAAGCAGTAGTGGAGCAGTTGCAACTCATTGTCCATGAACATACCCATGTCATCGTCGACGGGAGAATGATCTCCAGAACCTTGAATATGAGTGGCAAAATGCTTTATCCAACATTGAGAGAGGAACCGACGATGAACCCATAGAGCCTGACAAGGATAAACCCCAAGGCATAATAAGATCTACGGTTGCCATATAGATTGAAATAATGAGTATTTTACCATATAAGCTGATACCGAGATATGTAGTTTGAAATTTTTGCTAAAACCTGATGGGGGTTTTAAGAGCTCTTATAAACCTAGTGTTAGAGATTCAAATAGAGAATGAATTGATGATCACAAATATTTTACCTCTCGTCCAATATAACGCTTTATCAAGGTTTCATTCCAGTCAAGCTCCTCCTGCCACAAAAAGCACAAAACAAGTAATTATAAAAATAAGAAATAATCAAACTTTCTTCTACTTTCCCTCTCTTTAACATACAGGAATATGGGTATGAACACTGGTCTAGGGCAGGGGCATATTGTTCTTTGTTTCCTTAAATCCAGAAAATGGGATACAAATATGATACCACATGCAATTTGAAGATATAATCATTTTATTTATTTGAAGTAACCTTTTTTTTTTTTTTTGGCTTATTCTAAGACACCCCAAATCTCAATAGAATGGAGCCAACGAAGAAAGATAAATTAAAAGCACATCAAGTCTTCAACAACACAGAACAGATACTGAGGACATTTTTGGGGTGCAAACTTGGGAACCAAATTCTTCAGCATAGTAACCAAGAGCAACAAACTTGGAAGTTGAACACTATCAAAGTGTTGATTCGAGCAAATATATACAACAGATGCAACTAAATCCAGCGATGTTTTAAGTGCAGGAAAAGAATATAACAGGAAATAATCTCACATACATGATACATCAGGCAACAAAACATACCTTCCACATATGATAGACATCAGGTTTGTAATCTGGCCACACTCTTGGACCTGGTTTTGAGCAGTTGTACTCTAGCATCCTAAGCATTAGTCTCTGCAGTCAATAGCAATGAAAACAGTAAGTCTTCAAAATATCTCGTTTTATTTTGAGGGAGGGAACACCCACATTAAACAACTTCACAGTCTATGTCATTGCAGGGAAGGTACATGTATCAGGGTGTGGCAGGTTTTCCTTGTCAAAACTCGAACATATTCTAACAAAGCTTAGATAATAATTCAATTTTTTTATAGGCATGCAAGTTAGCGTAGGGTGTTATAAAAGGGTAAGGTAATCAAAATGTGATGATGGACAATAAGTTGTCATTATTAAGTTAAAAATAATAAAAAAGGGAAACTCACTCGACGATAGTGGAAGCAACAGTTATCTGCAACATGCAACTCAGCCCATCTTCTTGATTTGTTCAACTCATTTAGTACCTGAAGACATGCACTGGATCTATTTAATGCACAGCGTAAGAAACATTTATAATATTTTCCAAGATTAGTCCATCAGGACCAAAGAGAACTGATGGAATTGAAGGAGATAAAGAAAAAGAGAGCCACAAAATTGTTCAACAACTGAAGGAAATATGCATTTCTATGTAGATTGTTAACTTATGTTACAACCATATTAATATATTGTTACAAATATCGATGCTCCCTTGTATGTCTCACATTTTAGTTGAACAGTAGCCCAAAGATATACTTTTGCTATTCTCATAGTCTAACCTGTCCTCTTGTCATGTAGGTGATGAGCCAACAACGATGATTCCATCCACGGTAGTTCATTTTTGATTTCTGAAAAGAAAGAGACAGAAAGGAATGTAATTAGTAAAGGAGTTTCCATTCCTTTTTTCCTAGTCATCATACATTCAAAATTATCATAATTATCTGTGGCCAGTGAAAAACTGTAGGGGGGCTACTTATCAAAGACACAAAAAAAGTCAATAATTTATTAGTTCAATTACAACCTGGTTTGGACACTTTAAAATCTGAAGCATTCAATGATACTATACAATTCAATAACTCTTCTACAGAACAATATATAGAATAAATTCCTTACATTGCACTATCATTGGTATTGGAGGCTCTTGATCTTTCTTTCATATCTTAGAATGGCCATTATGTTTACTAGAATGCTTACATGTTTCCATCATTTTGATTAAATTAAATATCCAACTGAAAAGAAAATCACTACACAAACAGACAAAAAAACACTAAAGAAATTCTCCCCCGAGTCAGTTATTAGTGCTTTTGCGACCCAAGCAGGTTCCCCATTAGGACCAAGGTTATTAACTTCAATTTCAGTGCATGTTTGGGTAAGCTTGAAAATGAAGAAAAATAATTGTGGAAATATTTTGATCAAAGAAGAAATATCATAAAAAAGATATTATTGGTTCTCAAGGAAACGTTCCTCAATGAGTTCTACAATTTTTAGTTTGCATCTATTACAAATCATCTTATTTAAAATAAAGAGCAAAACTCCATTGCATGTTGCAAAATGTACTAATATGTAGCAACATGGAAACGTGTGTCGATAAATGCCAAACAACTATAGTTGTGATCAAAACTAAACAAATTAGCATTTGGGTGTGGAACACACCAATCATGTCAATTTTTTAAGAGAAAATATTTAAAATAAAGGCAAGACTTCATTACATATCACAATATGTGCTAATATGCATCTGACATGGAAACAATCATCAATAAATGCCCAGCATGGAAAGAATCCTAAAAGTGTCCACAATCTATATCATTCTGAAACCCCAATTTTGACGTGAAACTAGAGAAACAACCTGTATCAAAGTGAGGTTGAAACCAGTTGAGCAAATGGGTTAGTGTCAGTTCCAGGACAAAGAAGAACTAGGTACCAGCAGTGAAGAAAAATTGAAAAGCTGAAAGCTATCCAGGTAACATGACATGCTATTAAATGAAGAGTCAATAAACCTTCAGTATTTAGTGGTATCGAAATCCTAAACTGGAAATAAACCTCGGCCATTTTCTCCACTAGCTCAGATTCTCTTTCTATTATCTCTTGCACATTTGGATATTTTCCAGTAATCGTCTTGATCACCCAACGCCTGCCAGTAACTAATATTTGGGTAAAAAACATGTTTCAACACTAGAATTCATACCCATGGAAGAAATAAAATATTTTAAAAAGGTCCTACAAAGAACTAAAAAACCACACACGAAAGAAACTTAATAAAATAAATGGAAGTAATCTCTTAAAAAATTAAAAAAGAATTGGAAAATATACATTATAGTAAATATCCATAAAAAGAAGTGGACTGAGAAGAAGGGCAGGATTCTATCTTAAATACAAATGAAATCAATATGGTTTGGTTGTTAGTGATGCCAATGATAGTAAATATAAATTCATCAACATATTACGGATAAAAATAAAATATGTACTTTTCTCTTGAAAACCATATTACCTATGGCTCCAAGCATGTTCACTTTTTGGTGAATATGAAAGAATCAATGCGGATAGCAGGAGTTCATCCATAAATAATGAGATATCTTTCTTGTTTGAAATGACAAGCTTCCTGCATAACACAGATAAAATATAATTATATATGATGCCCAATGCTGGAAATAAAAATTGTTTAGTAAGGCTGGAACTATGTTGATGTGTAAGGCTGCATTTGGTTCATGAGAAAGAAGAAGGAATGCTCTTTTCCAACAAGTTTTTGGTTGTGGTATCAACACCCAGACTTTAAATAACTTGACAAGCTGGCACCTTCATATTCTAGTGTATATTAAATTGTGCCTGGAATATATTGTTGAAGGCAAAGCTTTCACTGATCTACAAATAATTCCACATTATACTATGTTAAGCCCCTTATTTTTCAATTAATTTATTGTCCTGTTTGAGCTTTGTGAGATCTACAATAAGGTGAAACAGCCTGATTCCTTGTATGGTTACTTTAAACTCACAGGACCAAATTGATCAGGAATAGGTCCAAAGAGCATATTGGGTGTGTTAACACACAAAAAACATGCACCAATATGGTATTATATCAAATGAGGCTGTCAAACATGGATCCAAGCCATATAAAGTGTACTATTCAAACAAATGATATGTTTTCCTGGTCCTACGCTTACCAAAAAAATTACTTGGTTCTGCCTCAATCACTAAATATTAATGAGCATCCCCGAATCATACCTAAAGTTTCATGGATATCTGGGATAGACACAGTAATGTGGCCCTTACGAGAAGAGCACAACCTAACTAGCATCTAAACTACCTAATTCAAACAATCTTTAAACGAATGATATTAAAAATTGTACAAAAATATGTTGAACAAAGAAATAGAATCAATTGCGGCAAATGCAGGGGACATGGAAAAACCTGGAATTCCATGCACTGCCAAAATCACTGCTTAGCAACAAAAGAGCCTTGCTATGCTTCATGACTTCACTTTCAAGAAAGTCATCAGAAACTGAAAAGGAATTTGACGATGTTTCATCCAAAAGTCCATTTGTCTTTTTTGGTAAGTTGATAAACATCTTATATTCCTTGAGTGCAGTCATAAAAGCATGTGTAGCAGCTTTGTATAGGGGAAAAAGTGCCATGGTAGAGATAGCTAACTTATGATCCCTATTCCAAAAAATCGTACTGTTATTTTGCAAAGCATTAACATCCAACAAATTCATGCAGAAGATCTCATCTACCAATTGTGGTACAATATTAACAGATGGGTGGAGTGAACCACTCTTGTCTTCATTTAGCGCCACAAACTGAGATGGGTGAATAAACCCTACTTCATCGCTGGATGGAATAGCCAAAAATAAAATAATTAGGAAGGTTAAAGAAGAAAATTTTGAATATTACATTTCAGAAACAAGCTTTATACACCCAAAATGCACGAACTTCTTTTGCCTGAGTTGAGCAAACAACAGGAAACTTGAATACACTAACAAGGCAATAACATGACTAAATGCATGATTATATGTAAATACTATACTTTAATGGGGGCATCAAAGCTTAACGAGTGGATTTTTTTTATGTTTTTTTAATTTTCTGTTTTGGGCCTTTATTTTGATGTTTTTTGGGATTATTTTCATGTTTTATTAGCCTATGATCTTAGTATAATGCTTAGGGATAGTATGGTAACTTTAGGATATTTTTTATTTAAGTTTATAAGAATCGGAAATTTAGGAGAGATTTAATTACGAAAATTAGAGTTTTATTAGTTTCTTTATTTGGTATTTTAGTTTTGGTAGGATTCTTATAGATTTTCTTTATTTATAGATTGTGTTAGGGTTTATTGACGGGAGAAATGAATTTTTTTTACAGAAGTCTCTGTTTTCTTGTTTTGAATGCTGGTGCATTCAATGTGGTCGATGCCTTGGGGTGATTCCAAGGTAAATCTACCATCTTTTTCTCTTTAATCTTCTTTTTATCTCTATCTTTTTCACTCTTTTTTTTATTTTTTATTATGAGAAATCAACCCATCCAAACACTTCTTGATTCTTGAATTCTTGAGTCTAGACTTCTTAAAATCTTTTCTCACAACCCTTAATCCTTAACCTACAAACCTTTAATAATTTCATTTACCGTATATAAACCTAAATCCTAATCATAATTTCAAAATGTTGTAATTAAACCTGACAACCAAACCCTTGAGGTTTACCCTAAACATTTGATGTAACCCTATTGTAGCCCAAATCCTTACCCAAAATCTCAAACCATATTCCTTAGCCTCCCATATTTCATCTTCTTCCCTCATCGTCTTGCATCATACTTAATGTATTCATTACTGGCTTAAGCACCCCCATAGAAATAACCCAACTTCATCGGTGATATTCAGTGAACAACATATAAATGAAAATTACAGAAGGGCGGAACCTCAAGGAAACCGGTTTTAAGGAAGAAAAATATAGTAGTGCCGTGATTAATCTATTATCACTATAAATATTGAAGAAACAATAAATGACCTTGTGTATTAAATGAAACATAAGCATATCCAAGTCATCGATATACCCATATTCTTAATGATAAGTGTCACATACATATACTACCGGTGTCAAACAACTAATATTTGGTTTAAGAATATGCATCATTACCATATTCATGCCGTATTTGAGTATCATAGTCGATGACATAGATTAACTAATGCATCAATTGTTCGTCTATGGATAAACAACTCCCCACCAATCACAATTCATCATTTTGGTCCTATTTAACTTAAAACCCTTAGTTTCGATGTATCTCTCCAAAGTTTTAGTTTTGCATTCACTCTCATTAATTTCATTAACCAACTCTACATCACTCGCAAATAACCCATACCAAGGGATGTAGTGACCAGGGACACCCTCCAAAAAAGGGAGAAGTCTTGAGTTTAAGCCCCCTCATTGGCCACCCATAGAGATTTATCCTGGCTTACCTAATATGTGTGATTTGTATGGTATTGCATGTACCCGGGGGATTTGGGTGAGATATGGTGCTCTAAGAGACCAGTTGCCTCACCTCTGCTAGTCAGGCCTACGGGTCCAGGCACCCGTCATAAAAAATAAAAATAAAAACTACACCAAGGGACTTCTCCTAGACTATGAGCAATCAATCCATTTATAATTAGTTAAAAGAAATATCGACTTGGTGGCACATGGCACAAAACCATTGTAGCTGGAAACCATCTTCTCTAAATTGTCCTCAAATTAGTTACTGCTCCATCATAAAGGTTCTTAACAACATCAATAACTCTCTTGGGACTCCTCACTTTTTTTCATAATACTCATCCAAATTCTCCTTATCCAGAAATCGATATATCAACATAATTCAAATCTAACATACACATGAGAGAAAGAGAGAATGAATGCAAATTAAGACTCTAGATATCAGCGACCCATTTGTATTCGTCTCTAATGATGTCATGATTACATGATATCCCAAAACTTATCACAAAGCTTACAAATCCTACCCATGCCAATACTCAAGTGTATGCGTCCTCAGTTCTAATTTTAATTGAAAATCTGCAATTGAAATTCAACAACTCATACAACCCACAACACAAAAAATTTGGAAACAATTAAAAATTAAACAACCTTTGCCTATATACTTGGAATCCACAACATAAACAATGTGCGTAAAGAGATTGAACTTACATGAGAGTATCATTTTCTAATATAAGCTCCAATTGCTTCAATAGATGAAAAGCATTCCCTTCAGAATAAGATTCTTCTGCCATCTTCTATAGTTGTCCTGCAACTGTACGGAAGACGCAATAGCTTCCTGAAACGATACATAGAGGCTAATCTACTATTACTACGTTGTTGTTTGAAATCCCTAAAATCTCAATTATTTGGGATTGGCAACATGAACCCTATTAAGCCATTCAAACTTCTCAGTCGGGTTTACTTCAAGGTCATTAATTTTCTGAAAATCAATAGTTCGATTGTTAAATCAATCGAACAATTGGTTCCCTGAGAATTTGGAAAGGAAATAAAATAAAATAAAATAAAGGTTTTTAATTGTAGATCGCAAATCAAGTGTTTTTTGTATCCAAAAAACTCAATTTGTCGACATTTTTTTGCCACAATTGTCCTCCAAAATCAAATTTTTACTTACTGATTCAAAGAATAATCGAGCTTGGTTCGATTTTGACTCTTTGATTGGTGGAAAACGCTTCGTTCACGTTGACTTTAGCTGAAACCCTAAATGTCGAGATTTTCTTTTTTGATTTCTAAATCTGAATCAAAAAGAGTAAAACAGTTGCCTCTTGCCAACATGGAGTAAAAATAGATCAAGTTGAACTAAAAACCATGAAAAACAGCAATTTTGGAATCCAAAAATTATGAAAAACATAAGTATACCAGCCCCTCTATTTCACTATAATATCTCTGACTGCCCCTGTATTTCACTATTCGGCCCCCCTTTGTATGCTGCAAATGCAATTTCGAAATCGACTTTGCTGGTGATTGTTATACAATGCAAATCATGATTTGAATTGCAAAAGATTTGCATGAATCACTTAAATTCTTAAGAAATTTTAGGAAATAATTTACGAACAAAAAAATACCATAAATCATTTGCAAAATCACATTGAAATATTTTATTACAAAGATCAATCAATCACAAAAAAAAAGATTTTCTCAGTTGTCAGCGGTACAAATCATTTACAAATAGTGTACCAAGTTAGACCTTACCTTATTTTATCCTCATTTTTTATATAATAGTCATTCTTAACTTTCATCATTTATTTTAAATATAAGTTTTGTCCCATGCTTACTTGTAGTTAGTTTCATTCAATATTTTAAATTAGTTATATAAATACTTTTTTTTTTTTACTTTTTATATTTAAAATAGGGTGTAACAAGTAAAGTTTGGCTGCAAATAGCAATTCTATTATTATTTGTTTTATTTTTTAATTATATGATTAGTATAAAAAAATTAATTAGGATTTAACAAGTAAAGCTGGGTTGCCAATAGCAACTCTATTGTTTTTTATTTGATTTTACAATTATATAAACAGTGAAGTAGATGATGAATATTGATTTAGAGAGGGAATTGGTTGGAGGTCAACTTGGTTTGGAGGAGAGCATCTTCTCTAAATTCAGAGAAGATGCTGATATAGAGCCAAAAAATAGTGTCGTGGGTTGGAGTTGCTCAAACAAACACGTTAAAATTATAAAAGTGCTGATTTTTTTTATTTATTATTATTATTTTTTTAAATGTTTAAGTATTGAAAATAGATGTGAGTTTTAAAACTCATTTGAATCAGATCGGCACCCAATTAAAAATAATCTCCTTCTCTGATTCTTTTATAACTTGGATTTTTTGATTGGATTGGCACCCAATTAACCTATATGGTATTCTACAATCCGGTGGAATTCTAAGTTTGTCAGGGTACCATGTGTCATTTTAGTGGTGTGTAGCAATGATTTTGAATCACTCTTGATTAAGTATGAATTCCAATTATATGAAAAAATCATAGGAAAGCTAATAAAGTGAGAAGGGTGGTGGATCCTACAAAATTGTAGTCCAGTCAGATGTTTATCCCCGATAAAACTGTAGCAAAATGAGACATTTACCCCCACCCCATACAAACTATAGCATAGTAGGCCCTACAATTGTGTTTGAGAAACCCTTTCCTTCTCGAGATAGTGAAGAAAAAGGCTTACCAAGACTAGCTGGACTTTTATTATATAGATGATTATAATATTATAATGTAATAACATAATGATATATTATAAAAATAGAATTATATAATGTTATAATGTATAAAAATACTATAGTATCCTATTTGATCATAATTTGTTGTTCATTATTTGAAAAACACCACCTTGATAGGAATTTTACAATTAAATTCTTTTTTTTTTCAAATACCCATTATAAATTAATGACCCTAGGTTTGTCAATGGGTGGGTTCCGATTCATATCGGTTTTGGCTTTAAAATAAATGGAACCAAAACAACTAAAAAATACGTATACCCATCGTTTTTAGTTCCCAATAAGAGAATCGGAAACAAATATTTCAAAGAATTATAAAATATTTTTCCTCTTAAAAGTAACATAATAAATATAAAGTATCAAATTAACTATATTTTGTTCAACTAAAAGATACGAGATAATATTTTTCAAAAGAGATTTATCATTTTAAAACACAATGTTTTTTTTTTTTTTTCTTTTTTTCTTCAAAAAATAAAATTCATCTAACTCACAAGTAAAAAACTTTGAGAAGAGATGACCCATTTTAAGTTCCAGTGCATGAAACCTCGAATCATGAATAATATAACAAATGACAAACTAAATTGATTTCCCTTACCCACCAAGTAAAACCTAATGATTTAAATTATGAAAAAAAAAAAAATCAAAATTTAGGTTTTTGGTCTGGTGCCTATTAAAATTTAATTAAATTGGTACACATTAACACCTCTAAATTAATACACATTAGTATTATTATTATTATTATTATTTATTTGATGACGAAATGTCCAGACCCGTAGACCCGACTAGAAGGGGTGAGACAATTGGCTCTTAGAACATCATATATTGTCAAAATCTCTCAGGTACATGCAATACTCTACAGACCACACATACCAAATAAGTAAGTTAGGATAAATCCTCGTGGGTGGCCAACAAAGAGATTAATTTATATTATTATATTAATATATTAATAAAATAATTTATTATTTTTCATCGCCGTCTTCTCCTATTTTTCTCTCTTATTTTTTAAATAGTACTCAAACAATGAAAAAAATTTATCTATGATTCTCATTTTCCCCTTGCCATTTTACTAAGACGGATTTTGATTTTCCATGCTACTAGCACACAACCCTAAAAAATTAAATTTTAAGAATTTATCCTAATCAACTGAATTGAAACCCTCCAAAATCAAATCTTTTTACTATTTGCCCAAGGAGTGCAACGAGTTTGCATCAAGAAGCTCGAGTACGTTAATTTGCCACGTGTCATTTTAAATTTGACTTGATAGTATTTGATCAATCATGGTGATAGCGAAATATTTCCCATTCAAGAGTGTAGGAAGCAAGTTGATCCAAGTAGACCAGCAATTTGCACGACACGTGTCCGTATACAATTGGTTTAATAGGTTTACAGTTACGTATATAAAGACCCGAAGATTACAAATCGAAGAGTCATCCCGGCAGCAGAGAAAATGGGGAATGAATCGGTGCAGTTGGGAGTAGAGGAGAGATCAAGCAGCATTGAAGTCTCTGGTTTGCAATTTTCCTACGAAGGCCAACCCCCAATTTTCGCCAATTTCAATCTCAAGATCTCTCCTGGTTCTAGATGTCTTCTTGTCGGTGCCAACGGATCTGGTATTTTTTCTTCGAATCTAACTCATCCGGGTTCCCCCAATTTTGCAATTTCTGAAAAAATATCTTGTTCGAGAAAAAAAATATAGTTCTATGTGTTGGGTTCAATTAGGGTTTCGTGTAGTTGTTTGTTCTAGTTACCCCAATTTCTGGAATTTACTAACATGGATGCTTTGATTCATTGTTCTTTATTGGTAAAAAAAATCCGGATTAAATTATCTGTTCGTTGGGGTTTAAGTTTTTTGATTTTTGGATTTATCTGAACACTTTATAGAAATTTGAACTTCAAGTATCTCTTTAGTTGTTAGTCATCAGAATAAGTATCTCTTTAGTTACTTTCCCCCTGTTTTTATATTACGTAACTGTTCTTGGTGCAATATTTTTCTATCAAATGGATGTCAAACGATCAGTTTTTGAAATTTAAGCTACAAAATCTTCTGGGATCAGGTTTGGTAGGTTGGAATATTTTGAACTTCATATGTGAAAGTTCATTTGTGATGCATGTTTCTAGTTGAGTAGTTTACTAAGTTATCTGATATGAGTACAAGCACTGGGTACGGCCATATGGGAATAGTAACCAAGTTTAGATTAAGCAATTATTTGGAGCGGGATAGTTCGGTTACTTCTGATAAATTTGGGAAAATTTTGGAAATAAATTTGGGAGGCATAGACCAAATAAAAAAAAAAATAAAAAAGGAAGAAGAAGCAGAAGGATAGAGTAAAAAAAAAGGCCAATTATATCCCTACCAGCCGATTAATCACCGATTTTTTTGGTAGATCAACTTTTTGGCAATTTTGCTGTAACTTCGCCAAAATTTGGAAAATTTTGTTGTGGGTATGGTCCAATTTTTAGACTCGCTTGACATCGATATCCTAGGGTACTGAGACACAGCTATTTAGTTAAAAAAAATGCTGTTTCTGTATTATTATGTATATCATTGTTTTTAATTTTAGAATTGTTTTTTTGTTTTTATTATATTAAATATATGGGTACCGTTGAGCCATATCCTACATAGAATTCCTATACTCATGCAGTGTCATGTCCATGGTAGATATCTTGTGGGTTTTGATGGGTCAGGGCAATGTGGTTGGCATATGTACATATGCATATGTACGTATGTTTTTTATTAATTAACATTGACAAGGTCGTAGTGAAGTTTTAAGAAACACTTAGTCATTCAAACTCACTAGGCATCGATGAGAAACTTACTTTTTTTGTGCTCTTTCCCACAATTGATTCATGATGTTGTTTGTAGTTACCAAACAATGTTGGTTGCTTCAACTAATTCAGATAGAAAGGAGTTGTTTTTTTTTGCTTTATGAATGTTATTCCATCTAATACTTGTGCAGGGAAGACCACTTTGTTAAAGATTCTAGCTGGCAAGCATATGGTTGGAGGAAGAGATGTGGTGAGGGTGCTAAATTCTTCCGCTTTTCACGATACACAGCTCGTATGTAGTGGTGACCTTGCCTATTTGGGAGGCTCTTGGAGTAAAACCATCGGTTCTGCTGTGAGTTCTTTTCTTTTCATCCCCCCCCTCTTTTTTGGCATCATCATCATCATCATTTTAAAAGGTTGGTTGAATGGATTATGTACCTCCATTTTGTTCTATCTAAACCCAGAGATTCATTTACTTTCAACGGCGGGAAGAGACTTTGACGACAATGATGATACTTGTTTAAACAAGGAGTGAAACTTAAAAGAGTTATAAGGTCTCCCGATAGAGTCAAGCAACTAGCATGACTGGTTAGTTTAGCATTAAGACACTAATGGATAATTTCCCAAGATGATGTATGTAGTTCAGTATGCTACAGGTACAATATGATATCAAGGGTATTTGGACAAGACAAGTGCAATTTTGCTTCTTCTTCTTCTTTTTGTTTTTTTCCTACTTGCTTTATGAGATAGAATGTCATATATGTTGTTAACTTGTTATAAGTTAGAATGATCTACAAGGAGAATTTGAATTACTAGAACATTGTATCTTTGCTTAGGAACTGTTGGTTTGACCCTTCTATCTTCTCAAGTAAATTTTTTTCTCATAACATCATGGTGAAATTGGATACTAAAAAGTGAAGTGAATTGTTCAGCTTAGTTGGATGGTTTGAAGATTTTAAGAGAGATTGAACTCTTTATTGAAGGTGACTTGACTGACGTTCTCTCTTGGGTTAGGCGGTATTGATTGCAGTTTTTCTTACCCCTTGGAAAGACACTTCATGAAGTTCTTATGGGGGCTGCACCATCCTATGGGCATGAATGTCTGGATACACTTGTTTTGTTCATATTCTTCATAGAAGAAACATAACACTTCTTAGCGTTGCTCTCTTTAAACGTGTAAGAGCGGCAACAAGATAAACCGTTGTACGTTAAAGTAGCTCAAGAGGGGTATGAAGGATCGGGCTCTCAAGGGGCTGAGGGCCGTGAGATTTGTGAACATAACCATACACCATTTGCTTAATTTTAGGACTTGGGGGAGTGGCTTAACCTAGAATTTTTTTTTTTTTATAAATAAATTTTTATTTGGTCCCATTATCATCATCTACTAGTCTCGACTATTTGGAGTTGGCTCCCATTTGTCTTTCCATTTAATCTATGGTCATATATTCCATTTATCATATGCCTTCAATTATTTCCCACTACCTTGATCTACATCTTTTTTTGGCCATCTTTGAAATTTTGAGCTTGAAACATGCACTTGTGCACTCCTCACTTGTGACATCAATACCTTCTGTTGCAACTTGCACACCATCCATAATGCTAATGCTTTATCTTACCACCTATGGAAGTAATCTTGAGTGCTCTTGGATGCACTATTTTTTAGTTTATTTTTCATAGTCTTGCTACTCATCCATACCATCACCGTAGTTGACAAAAAATCACCCATTTAAAAAAAATAAAATTCACAGTTACTTCTCGACCAATCGGCGACTTTACCTGGCTTATTCTTGAAGCTTTGAAAAACATACATTTTTATATTTTATTTATTATGAAAGAAGTATTTTTATAATATGATTGTAATTTTGTTTAGTATTATATAACATTTTAAACATACAATTTTATATTTTCTATGATTAATAATATATTTCTCTATTTATTGACTTTTGCCAGTTTTTTTTATGAATTTTTCTCTTGCCGTATTATTCTTGAACTCTGACTAGTCACTATGAAAATCATCGCCATCTTGATTACTTTGGTGGGTTATATGGACCAAAAAACCAACTGCCCATATGGACCAAACGTCATTGTGGCACAAAAAAACATGATCGGGTGCCACATGGAAGTAGAGCATAAAATTTTATGAACTCTAAAAGTAAGAAAAATAAAATATTTTTTTTCACATTGGATTTGAATTTTAAATTTGGGAGTTCAATGGCTGTCCATTTTCAAAGTCTTAGATTAGGCAAAAATAGTCTTTTTAAATAATAATAAATAAATAAATAAAGTAATCTTGACCATGAAATCTAGTGGTCTCTTAGGTGTCTTTTGGACCAACGTGGCCCAAATGTCCATTTGAGGACTTCGGTCTATGCTCTAGATGTTATGTCAGTTTGCTTCATGAAGCCCGAATGATCTGTAAATGTTTCTTAAAAAATATCTCCAAGTCTAGTCTGTATATGTCGATCACATAGCACTGTGGAAGCTCATATCCTTTTCAACCACATAACTTTGATCCTTTGGGTCATCATCTTCCCTTTTCCTGATGTGCATCCCCTGGCTATCGATCTTCACTATACCTCATCTATTTTTAAACATCTAAATGTTTATTTATCTATCTGTAGAAAAGGCAGCAAATCGAACCCATCCAAATTTATTCTTTGACCTCTTCTATTCCAATGGTGAACACTAAAAGACATCATAAAAAAATCTTGGAATCCTCTATGTTCCATTGAGGGATTGTAGAAAGTTTGAGATTTAGAAAATGTATTTAAATCCTTCAATAGGAAAGGAAATGTGCACGTGACAAAGTAAGGTCCTGTTCAGATGTACCATATCATTTGATTGGCTCTACTTTGTCTATACATTTGGATGGTTCTCAACTAATGTTACAAATTGCATAATCCAAAAAATGTCCTAGAGACAGTGGTGGCACTTATGCTACAATTACATTCCATTTTCTGAGAATTGGCCATGTCAAACACTGTGTCGACACATGCAAACACACGTCATCGAAGAAATATTTAACTTATTAATGTTTTGTCACAGCTCTTATTTGTATATAATATAATTTTTTTTCACGCCATATGAAATAAACTGTATGAATGTGTTGGCATTGGAATTCTGGGGATTTGTGAGATACTTTGAACCAGTGTCGGAAATTGGCATCATGTTGGTGCCTTTGTTACCATGGCATTGCACCAAGTTGACAACCATGTTATCCAGCCTATCTAAACTTGCGTTGGATGAACCTTCCACTTGTCCAGGTGCTACAAAAGATAACCGATAATTCTTCATAGGAAGGCTATTAAACTAACATCCTCGCTGAGTAAGTTGGAATAGAGCCTCATATTGATAAATATATGATGTTAGAGTGACTGCAAAGACCTAGAATGAAATATATATATTTTTTCGAAGCTCATTCACTTCTCACTGCAATTCTAGGCAACAACGTCTCTTCGTAAGATTGCTCACACGGGTAGATTACATAATATGTACCTCATTTTTCCAAGCACGAACGTCTGTGATGATGTAGTAACCTCTACGTCAAATACTCGCATTTATTGCATCTTTGGTTAAATTGACCACATATTTGTTCATAACATCACTTGTAGTTATTTCCCACTTCATAGAATCTTAATTTAAATGGATTCTTAATAAATAATTAACCTTACCATGTTTCGGCTTACTTTCAGGGGGAGGTTCCACTTCAAGGAGATTTCTCTGCTGAACACATGATATTTGGAGGTATTTACTACTATTGCATGGATTTTTTGATACAGAACTTGGTGTCACAATTTTCTCAAGAGCCTTGTAGGTGCACTCCTATGGAGTATGGCTTAATGTGATCCCTATGAAAGACATAATCCCCAGCAGAACTCCATTATCCTCCTTCCTAGTTGATATTACTCTCGATTACAAAAGGCAGGAAACAAGTGAAAAGTACTTTCTTCTTTGGGGTTGTTAGTATATTTAATTTGCATATGTACCTCTTGTTTATGTCGGTATCAGTTGGTAGTATGATTATATAAAAACATGAGAGATCCTTCAAAGTAGTTAGATTGCTTGAGAACTTTCGTTATATGTGTGCAATCCAATGGGCGAATTGTTCTATATTCTCTTAGCAACGAGATTTTCTTTGAATGATTGAAATACAACATAATCATCAGATTTCCTTCTAAATTTAGTTTCTTCATTTCCTTTCTTTTTCGTATCTTTTGCAGTTGAAGGCATTGACCCTGTCAGGAGAGAGAAGCTGATAGAGCTGCTTGATATCGATCTGCAATGGCGAATGCATAAAGTATCTGATGGGCAACGACGTAGAGTCCAAATCTGCATGGGTCTTCTTCATCCATTTCATGTAATGTTTTCTTTTGTTAACTTTTTCTCAAATCTATAAACCATGTCTCACTGACTATTTACATCCATTTGTGTATGGGGATGCATGCATGGGCTAGGCTAGTCTAATTGAAACGCGCACTCATATCCTACCCTTGACCATGTTTGGGCTGAGTGTTGAAAGTTAAAGAATATGATATTTATATTTTCTTATACTGGTGTGGAATTAGGGAATGTTATGCCTTACTGTAAGGTTGGCAGTCCCCTTGGATGTTCTTCTAACCAAAGGGAAACACAATTTTACTTTGTCTTCCTTGTTGTACCTGCTTTTCTTTTCTTTCTTTCGTTTTCCTGTCTTCCCTCTTTAATGGGTAAGCTGGGGATGTGCCTTTTTTGGCTATAGTGGGGGCCATTCGTGGTATAAATTTGTTTAAAAACTGTATATATATAGCAAATTATTACATATTGGTTTTAAGGATTTTTGTGTGATTGTCTGTGAGCCCATGTCTACTTGAGGTTTTACGTGTGCCTTTACATCCATGTTTGCCAATAAGAATTTAGTGGTTTTACATCATTTTCTTGGATGTTGGGACTATATGTTGCTTCATGATTGATCTTCACTGCTGGAAGATTTAATAAAGTGCACGACTCAGATGAATATAACAAATCTAGATGACCTGATGTATGCATCCATTAAGATATTTATGTGTGATAAACCATAATGTTAAAGTTATCTAGGACCAGTGCGAGGAACGATTGCTTCCCCCACTTGGTTTTTAAGCATATTCCTTGGTCTTTCCTCAATGTTTTAAAAAAGAAACTTTGAGGTTGAATTGAATCCTAAAACTTGTCTTGAACAGAAGAGCATGGCTTACTTGCATGCCTGCATGTAGGTGTGTGTTCATAAATATATTTTATTAGAAGTTTGAATTTGCTGGATATTTATGCTTGTGCCGACCTCAGGTACTATTGCTAGATGAGATTACAGTTGACCTAGATGTTGTCGCAAGGATGGATTTACTAGAGTTCTTCAAGGAAGAATGTGATCAGGTAAGAACTCACTTCCTCCATTGTAAATCCCAACAATAAAATACCGATTGTCCTCCAACTTACTTGTTTAAATCCTTACAGAGAGGGGCAAATATTGTGTATGCAACACATATATTTGATGGGTTAGAGACATGGGCCACAGATGTGGCATATATCCAAGATGGTGAGTTGAAGAGGTCCGAGAAGCTCTCTGAGCTCCATGAATTGAAGAGTGCTACTAATCTGCTTTCAGTGGTTGAGTCCTGGCTCCGTTCTGAAACCAAGCACGAGAAGAAGAAACTAATTGACCCCGCTCCCCAGTTCAAAAAGGCCTCTCCCTTCGATAACTCTCCTTTTAGATCATCTAGACACATGGCGTACTATCGTTGATCTCTTGAGCCCAACTCCTATCAGTCGAAAGACTCAAGAACGAACTTTTGCTGATCTTACCTGTCAAAATAAAAGCAACATTGACATTTCATTTAGTGTACCCCCATTTAAAGTTATTAATCATTTGATCATAATGTATCTTGTTTTCTTTTTCTCTGTTGTGTCTTATAGCAATTAAGGTCATTAGTCTCTGTGTCTCATGTCACTAGGCTATAGTACCAAAACCTCAAATCTTCTGATGGCACATGTATAGGGTTCAAAAAACATGTTCTCTTATGAAGTGTTTGAAGTTTACAGTTTAGTAATTTACAATGAGTCGTCTTTGTTGCATAAGTTGTGTATTCAGATTTGTATTTTGTTGATAAATGATGTTAATTTATTTGATGGAAGGGGTTTTAATAAAACTCCCCTTTTTATCTCATCTGTTCTGACAGCTAGAAATACCCCAAGTTTCTGGATTTGTAGAGCTATATGTGCGGTTTGTCTTATGTTGGAGGTTATCGATTGTTATAATCGTCAGATTAATCATCCGTCCCATGATCAATGGTGGTGAGGTGCATCATTAGAGCAAAATCACAAGTGTAGAATGCTTCGCCTTCCTCTTATTCTTCTTCTGAGGGGACCATGAAGAGGTGTAAAGAGAAGAAGATGTGTTGATTTTAGTGTTATTGTATGTGGTTCTCAGTTGCATCATCTAAACTGTTTGCAGCACAGAACTAATATTCCAGTCACCTAAAAGATTGGAACATATAATTATCAAAATCTAATCTAAAAAAAGCAAATGAATGATTGGGCTTAAACATGATCAACACGATGTAGGTGAGTCAAGTCATGCTTGGGAGAAACAGAATTTCACCCTCACTTGGGGTCCTTGGGGTCACCTAACATTTTTAATGGGACCCAACATTTAAAAATAAGTACAGAAAACTTCATTAAAAATGTAAAGAAAGAAGAGTTTGCCTAACCTTACCATGTTAGTAAGGATTTCACCCTCACTAGGGTCCTTGGGGTCACCTTGTGGCTTCCAAAAACATGATTCAATGCTTCAAGGTTGTAGACAACAAAATTCTATGAACTTAAAAGAAAAAAATAATAATAATAAAAATTCAGAAAAAGTTAGATGGCGTTTGGATAGAACTCTTTGGCTATTTCTGACTCTTGCGGGGAGTTAGAAGTTGTTTAGATAATTTAGATAAACAACTCTTTCGAAGAATTACTCCGCGCAAAAGTAAAAAATTGCTTTTTATGAAAAAGTCGCTAAAACCTACTTCTCAATTTCGCATCTTGTGGGGAATAATATTCTAATGGCTCATTTTATCGAAATACCCCTAACTTTATTAATTTTCTACGAAACACCCCTAACTTTATTGAAATACCCCCGTTTTATTAATTTTCTACGAAAATACCCCCGTTTTAAACACATTATATTAATATATAATATTTAAAATATTATATTATATTATATTAATATTTATAGTTAAAATATTATATTATATTATATTATATTAATATTTATAGTTAAAATGTCAAAAACAGTATAGTTTGAAGGCATATTATGATACTAAAAAACAAAAAATAGTAACTAGTATAATATAAGGGTATTCTGGTCTTTTTTCTAGAAGTCAGTATAGTTCCCAAACAGACTTCTAGCACAAAAGTACTTCTGTTAGTACTTCACAGAGTTGATTGCCAAACGCCCTTTCTGCACATAATTACTTTTTCAACTCCTCCACAGAGTACTCCAACTCCTGCTCTTTGGAACAGTAGTTCTGCTCCTGGTATCCAAACACGTCCTTAATTTTCACTGTTGAATTTCAATTTTAAGTTAGAGCGTTATGTGGAAGTTCGATAGCTGTTCATTTTCAAAACCATGGATCAAGGTTGAAAGAAATTGTGATTTTTTTTTTTTTTTGGGGGGGGGGGGGGGGGGGGGGATCTGAGTTTTTTGAAGAAACTTAGATGGGGCGGGGCTATGGTATTGGATTGTTGATGTTTAGTCCATTTGAGCAAAACGACCCTAGTAGGACTTAAGATCCTACTAAGTTAGTAAGGAAAAGTTTTCTCAAGAAAGAAAATACCATTCCTTGGAGGTGACCTACCAAGGAGGCTACAAAAGAGAAATTGCTTACTAACCCCACCCACCCAAGTTGACCACTAGACCAATCAACCAACGTCCCTACAGACCATGAGGCCAACCCTAATTGACCTCATCCATGGACGTATCTCATTTGAAGTCTTAAAAAAAATAAAAAATCCTTAAAATCAATGAAGATTTCTAAGAAGAAGTTACGAGACTTTAAGTTTTAACATCCAGGATATTGCCTTGCATAGATACTTAATTATCTCAAACGTCATTTTAGTATGAATAATAACTTTCAAAGGCCCTCTTTGAGACTGGTTCGTTGACATGGCACATGTTAGGACTATAGATTTTTTCTTGGGATAAACAATTGCATATATTTATAGAGATGTACAATTGTGTATCTCAAGGAAATATATGATTCTAACCGATGCCACATGAGGGAGTTTATGTCAGAGAGGGTGTTAAAAAATATCGGTTCTTTTATTATTATTATTATTGAACCAGAATTCATGGCAAGAGATCAATGCTTTGGGTGATATTACAATGTGAAGAGCGTAAAAGGGCATACCAGCCTTGCTTTTAAGTGCTTATTGGAGAGATCATAAAGACAATGGTTTCTACATATGTTGTTTTGAGTATTAAATCCAATAATTTGAAATCATCCATTAAAAGTCAAAGTTTTTTTTGGGTCCCTTCGTGGAAACCTTTATGTCATCGTGTCATGGGTCACTTTTCTTTCTTTTTTTTGTCCACTCCACTGACCTACCTATGGCGTAGCTATCGGTGGACCATACCAAACATTACCTCGATTGCTAATTCTTGACCAAACAACTATAAGAATCTTATCTCAAATATTTGAAATAAGTTAAATCATATCATAACCCGCAATAATTCCCAAATATATATGGATTTTATCTTTTCACATCACTTACATGTAAGTATTAGTGGTGTATTAATTGGATTTGTATCATTTGATATTGAAGTCAACATCGAGTCCCTAAAGGAGTGACTTTTGAAATAACTAGTCCACGTCCATAAAAATAAGTATGCGAATGAAAGCACAAACAAAATGGACACGAAGGGAATTAAAGAAAAAGATAACCTATGAAAATAATTATCGGTGGGTTTAAAAAGGAGGCGTATCATAATGAAAATCATCATAAATTTGATTGTCAAGGCATGTTAATAATTATTTTGGACTTAAATTTCCACATTAACTAACTCTAAAATAATTTTTGTTGTATCTCTCCAAAAATAAATAGGTTTTGAGTTCAAATTCTCTCGTTGATCACCCTCATGGATTAATCCCGATTTTATATGTGGTTTGTGAGGATATTTCATGTATGGGGGGAGATATGGTGTTGTAAGAAGTTAGTTGCCTCACGCTTGCTAATCAGATCCATGGGTTCGGACACCTCGTCATCAGAAAAGAGAAAGCTAAAAAGAAGTCATAAATACTCGAGAGAAGCCCAAATCCAGGGAATATAAATCAACCTTGAAAAATATAGAAAAGTTGTGACTATGAATTAGGCACGTGGCATATTCAATCAACTTACTTGACGATTCGAAAATCATAGATGTGCTCTCATCGGGGTACAAAACTGCACCTTTTTTTTTATGGGTAACCATATATTTTTTTTATCTCAAGGAGAGCACATCTACAATTCTCGAGCTTGTCATGTTAGATATAGTCGATTGAGCCGCCATGTGCCTAAGTCAGATTATCAGCACTTATGTAAAAAATAAAATAAATAAATGATCCCAGATCAAGCTGAATTATGGTGGCCTTGAAGTGGTGGCCCAAGAAGTTCTTGAAAGTAAATGGACCCAAAAAGTGTGTCAAAGGAGGTATTTTTTCCATTTATGGAAGTATTATAATTAAATACAACATACGTATATCATACGAAGATACGTAGGGGTCTGACTCATCTTAGGCAGTTTCAGTTGTTCGTCGATGGGCATTTCTTTCTCTGTTTCTCTCTCATCGTCTCTGGTGTTCAACTGGAGGATTTAAAGGTCGATTTGATCTATGAAACCCTCGAGGATAGATTTTTCAAACCTTTGAAGATCTAGCCTTTCTCCGAGCTCCAGTGCTGGAAATCTAGGGTTTCCTTTTTCTGATTGGAATTTGAGACATTGTTAAAGAAATTATATTATCAGTGATGAAAATGGTGCGAATTTGCTGAAGTAACGTTGATTTTTAGTTATTTTTTCTGTCACAGATTCAGAGTTGGAGAGTTGGTTTTGGTTTCGTTGTAGGGTTGGATATATAATAGAGGGTGGTAAGATCTAGGGTTTCGATTAAGTTTTTTTTTTTTGAAAGGTATTTCGATTAAGTTTCTGGTGTGTATGAGACACAGAATCTGGTTTCAATGGATATGGAAGTTTCTGGGGATGTTGCTTCTATTGACCTAGAATTGATTCAGCTTCCAGAGGTATCTCCTTTGGCACTTAAATCAAACCCTTACATTGCTGAGGAGCTGTACTCTCAATGGCTTTCGCTTCGAGAAACCGGCCGACTGGTATTTTCCTTCACACCCTTTTGTCATCTTGGATTTTATTTGCATCAGTTTTCTTCTGCGATGTGTTCTTGGTTTATGTTTTGTTACATTTAACCTAATTTTTTTTTCCAACATTTGGATTCGTTATTCGTTTTTGCCTGGTATATTGCGTTCTCAATGAATGTGAAAATTATGGATACTTGTGGAAGATTCCCTTTCAATTTCAAAGAATGTGGAATTCTGGAATTGAATGATCTTGTAACCAAATCAACAAATTTATGGATATAATGAACTAGATTTTCCTTGTGTCAACAATTAATATAGTTTTTATCAGGAGACAAATGAATCGCAATAGCATACATTAATCAATTTATTCCATTTTATAATGTGAAAACGTGTTTTCCGAATCAAACCAAGAGGTTTAAAGTGTCATTGATTTGTTTTTCTTCTTTTTTTATATTTTTATTTTTTATATTATAAAAGTGGTGGTGGTGGGGGGGGGGGGGATTTGCGTAGTATCTAAAGAAGCTTTGTGCTAATTTTCCCTTAAGAAATAAGGTTATTATCCCATGGCAACGATTAGCAAGTATTGCTGAAGAACTAGTCTTGAGGGTGTCTAATCTAGATTAAACCTCAGTGGTTGGTAACTTGGTACCTCACAAACTAATATAGTGTTATTGAGGCATATGGGGCCCATTTAATGAAATGGAAACAACATGAACATGTGTCATCTTGGATATGGTGGTCACTCAGGTGTGCCTTCTTGGTTTTTGATTGGTCTGCTACGGATTTCTTCTTGATTCAGTTACATTGAATTGGTTACATCTTGTTTTGGCTGTGGATGTCACCCATTTCACTCTTTAATAAGGAAAAAAAATGAAGGTGATAACTTGGCAAAGTTTGTGAGTGGTAATACCACAGACCTAAGATAAAAACCCCGCCACCATTATACCTATTAAAAAAAATGGACGATAAAATCCTTTGTAATATGTGGGGAAAGTCATGCCCTAGGTTAGTTTGTATGTGTGCAGGCAGGCGGGACATCTTTTCCATGTCTAGGAAAACCGGGAATTCTGTTATACCTTCTTTTTTACTTCCTTTTTCTACATCCAACATCTTCCTCGGATTTAAAAAAAAATCTATGGTTAAAAAGCTAGTTGACATGGCATTTGCTTTTAAGATTCTTGTCTAATTGACTTGAGGCGAGTTGAGCCACTTGTTTTTGTGCATAATTGGATTGATAAAATAAATGCTGTACCTTTTGTAGTTAACTAGATCCACTTAAACCCAAAGTGAATCCGGTTCTTATTCACTCTTTTGTCGTAAAAGAACACCAACATTGAAATGAGCCAAACCCCCTTGTATTGCTCACTCGAGTTGTAGAAATTGAATCTCTCTCTCCGTCGCCCTCTCTCTCTCTCTCTCTCTACTTCGACACCATCTATTTTTTCAGTTGCTATAAATGCCCAAAAAATTAGCTCATTGGACCATGGATTATTTGTAGTCAAAGAAAGATGTTGAGAGAAAAACGGGGTTTCCTTAGACGGACTATATATTTCATTATTATTTTCATTGAAGCCTTATCACAAAGTATATCATAATTGTTTGTTTTTTTTGCTCTCCTTCCATGTATAAGAAGGGTCAATATTACAATATCATAGTATATTTTATGTAAATTTTTTTTCTTGGCTTAATCAATTTAAATGATAGTTTCATGTTTTTTCCCCTGTAACTACCTGAAAACCAATTTCCCTACAAGTTTCCTGTATGTTAACAATTACAAATTTATTAAAATGGGGCTTGTACAATTTCTGTGGTTTGCATCATTTCATATATTCATTTCTACCTGGAAGCCATGGTTTTTACAATTTGTACAGTTGAAATATTGCCCCTTGCAATTCAGAAAAATACGACAAAGTATTTTTACCATATTGCCTTAATCAAACCCTGAAATTTGTAAGTGCTGTGAGGTCTGGACTTGAAACATATGTTAAGATGTCTGGAATGTTTCCTTCTCTGTAAGTGTTATCAATTCATGAAACGCCTGAAATTGTCTGAAATACATATCTTAGAAATGTCTCACAGTTTAACATCCATGCAGGTAAAATCTTTACTTGATGATGCAAAGGCAGGTGTTCCCTTGAATTTCCCTGGGAGTTCTAGTAGTGCAAATGCTTCTACAAGCAATTCATTACCTTCCATGTTTCCTGCTGGAGGTGCACCTCCACTTTCACCAAGAAGTGCATCTGGTTCCCCACGTATTGTGAAACGTCAAGGGACTGGACCTTCTGTTTTAGGTTCACCGTTGAAATTAGTTAGTGAGCCAGTAAGAGAAGTGATACCTCAGGTACTAACTTGTAATGATTAAGCTTTTCTGTCCCTCTTTTGATAGATATAAGGGTGAAGGTGAGGTTTTGACCCTTATGTGGAAATAGCAGCCACAGACTTTGCCAACTTACCAAGTTGACACCTTTTGATAATCTGTATTAGTACCTTGTAAATTCTTTTGTATAGATTTTTAACTTGGGAATTCTTTCTTGAGTTGTGCTTATACTCTCATGAATTGTTTTCTTATGATATTGTATGTGGAAATGGATTTTGATAAAGCACTTAAAATGTTTGCAGTTCTACTTCCAAAATGGTCGTCCGCCTCCTAATGAACTGAAAGAGCAATGTTTGGCAAGAACTGATCATCTTTTCTTTGGCCACTTGGATGGACTACAAGTTCATGGTGAGATACATCCAATGTCTATCATGATTATTATTGTTATTATTATTATTATTATTTTTTAACTTAGTGCAGCGTTGTAAGTTTGGAAGGTTTTTCATCTTTTTCCCCTTTCTGATAATTGGTTATTTTCTTCTTTTTAATTCCAGAATTTAAAACAGTTACAAAGGAAATTTGCAGACTACCATCATTTTTCTCAAGTACTCTTTTCAGAAAGATTGACGTTGACTGCATTGGGATTGTGACAAGGTATGGAATTCCTGTTTTTGTTGAAAGTTATAAATCCATGGGATCTTGAGTTAAAATCATCTTTTCAATTTTTTTTTCAAGAGAAAGTATAAGATTTTAGAAAATAATTATTTGTCAGTTCCATTGCTTCATTTTTTTTTTTTTGGCACAGATTTGCTACTTTTGTTGATTAGCATTATGTCAGAGTTTTTTTATACCTTAAAATAGCGTCTTGTGTGCACATATTGGCTCCAGTTTTGGCTATTGTCCAGTTGAATTCCTACTGAAGTATCAAAATAGGAGTTGGTTGTGCCTGTAATTTGTGTATTTTACTTTCATGTAGAGGTATTTTGTGTTCTATGTTTTTGTCCTTTATAAGTGTCATCATCATCAAAGCCTTATCCCAAGAATTTGGAGTCGGTTGAATGAATTCTTCCTTTATTCATTTTTGTCTAAAGCCAAGTCTTCTATTAACCTAAGTGTATATTTATTCATTCTCACTACTTCAATCCACATCCTTTTTGGTCTTCTTGCTCTTTTAAAACCTTGAACTTGAACATTTCTTCTAATTGGAGCTATTATCAGCCTATGTTGCACATGACTAAGCCATCCCAATTGACTTTCCCTAAGTTTAACACCTAGTGGGGCTACTTCTACATTTTTACAGATGCGTTCATTTCTAATTTAATCTAGCTTAGTTTTTCCACTCATTCATCTCAGTTTTCTCATTGCTCGTATGCTCAATCTACAAACATATACTTTTTTGATTGCCCAAAATTCATCTTCATAAATCATAGTTGGTCAATGTTGTCTTTTATATATATACTAGAGTTTGCTCGTGTTTACGACGATAGTCACCAAGGTCGCCGAATTTTTCAAAAAGTCGTGTTTAAATCGTGGTTTTATAGGTTGTTGATTAAATCACGAATAAATTGCGAAGTTTTGAAAAAATCGCGTTTTAAACAAACTTTGTGATTTAATCGTCCAATTCTTGGAGGGTTTTTTCATAGTTAATTTAACATTACATGATTATTTTTAGAATTTAATACAAAATTAAAGGGCTATGTTTAAATAAACATAACCTTCTAAAACTAAAATCGAAATCAAAAGTTAGAAATCAGAATAGAACTCTAATTTTTTCTTGTACGATTTATTCTTATGATTTAAAATAGGATTTGATGATATAAATGATAACTCCACTTAGTAGAAAAAAAATATGTTGTTCTGACACTATTTCGATTTTTTTTTCGACTTTTTCCCTTGCCAACTTATACTCGAACCCCGACTTGGTGACAATACTTATGGGCATGGCCATCCTCTTTGGGGTTAGGGGTATAAAAGAGGAAAAATGATAAAGTTGGAGGAGTATTATTAAAAAGGGGGAGAAGATGATAGATAATAAAGTTAGAGGGGTATTATTGAAAAAGGGGAGAAGAAGAAAGGGTAGAAGAGGAAAGGCAATAAATTTGGGATACTCTTGGAAGCAAAGATGAGAAAAGAAAATAAAGTTTTCCTTGAAATTTGTATCAAGATTAAATACCAACCCTTCTTTATGTGAAGGGATAAAGGGAGTGGGGTCCACCATATCTTCTTTGGGATTACGATTGTAAAAGAGAAAATATAATAAAATTGGGGGAGTATTTGAAGTTGAAGGGGTATTTAGGAATGAAGGGGTAGAAAATGAAATGCAATAAAGTTGGGGGTATCCTTGGAAAGTGGAAGAAGAGAAAAGAGAATAAAGGTAAGCATCGTGCCCTTGAGATATGCTCTTAACATTTGGTCGCATTTCTTAACGCTGTTGGGTCTAGTAGGCTGTTTCCCCAGATCAACCAAGGCTTTGGAATCTTGGCTGACGTGGGAAGGATCATTCTTGTCCTCGACGCGGATTCTTTGATTCTTGGCTCCATTCGCTATTTGCTGGGGTATTTGGAAATGGCACAATCGATGCATTTTTGAGGGGAAAGTGTTTACATTGGATGGATTAATCCTCTTCATTTTGGATTCATGTTTTCTTGGAGCAAACTTTATAAGGAGTTTAAATGGGTGTTTTTTGAAGATTGTGTTGTGAGGTGGGATAGGGTTTGCTCCTTGTCGCGAGAGTAATTTGTTGGTTCCGTTGGGCTGTTGTAAATCTTTTTGCTTTGTGTCTTTTCTTTGTTTTGGGTTGGTTGTCTCGACCCCCCTCATTTAGCTTTTATTAATAAAATTATCTTTATCGATAAAAACAAAAAAAAGATTGAGACAAAGGAGTGGGGTCTACCGTTGTGTCTTATTATATATATATATATATATATATATATATTAATTTGATAGTGTTGCTTCAGTCACATAGAACTCTAGAGTGCACCTCCTTGTTAACCATCCATCTCTAGTTCTCTGGAAAACATCCTCTCTTATTTCTCATTATGAATAACATAACCAAGGCAACAAGTACTTATTACAATTTTTGTACAATAGTAATCATTGTGCCGCTAACAATTTTGTTGATTAGCATCATGGAAGGCTTTTTATTCTTTTAGTGGCTTATCATGTGTGCATATTGGCTCTAGGATTATCTGTTCTCCAGTTCAATTCTTAGTGAAGAATCATAGTAGGATTTTGTTGCACCTTGCGTGCTATTTGTGTTTAGTATTTTTATTTTCATATAGAGGTTTCTTGTTTCTTCACTTTTTTTTGGACCATTCTGAACAAAAATAATGAAAGACATTTGTATCATTCATGTACTTATTAACCATTGTGCTGCTAGAAAGAATAAAGTAACAACTTGGGTAGATTATTTTATGATGTACATAATGATTCCTCTATAAGCATCTCTTTACTGCCGCCTTGCTTGATAATACCTAATACCCCTCCAATTTAATTATTTTTCCATTTTTACCCTCTTAACCCCAAAGAGGATGCTCGTGCCATAGGCACGGGCGAACTCTGGTATATATTATATTTCAAAACAAGAAATTGGAAAAAAGTCAAATTTAATTAATATAAGTAATATGTTACAAGTTACAATCTTTAATACTGGTAATTTTTGCCAGTATGGTATTCCAGACAGCCGTCTTTGATCTATTATGGAACATCTCCATTGGGACTGCCACCTTTGCTATCATCATCAACACTTCCATTTCCATTCCCATTCCATCTTCATCTGAATCATCCTCTTCCGTTTCTTCATCATCTGATCTTTACTTATACTTCATCTACTTCCAATGGTTATTCATCTTCCTCTTGTATTTCGTCCTCATCTTGTAATTGTGAGAGTAAGAATATGGAAAATATATTAATCATTTTTTGTAAAGGAAGTATGGAGGGTGGGAGTGCCTTATTTATAGCCAAAAGAGTGGTTTAAAGCAACATGCACACCCCCCTCCCCCCCCCCCCAAAAAAAAAAAATAATAAAAAAATAAAATAAATAAAAAAATAAAAAAAATAAAAGATAAAAAATAAATCTGTATCCTAACTCCAAAATTTAAATTTCTGACAGTAGGAACATATGGCATCACATATATGCCTAATGGCTATAATTCTGCATATGTTAGCATCGTATATGTGATATTTGTTTAAAAAATTGTATATACATGGTCGCACATGACAACACTGCTAATAAGCTGCACTAGAAACAAATGAAATCACTTTTCAGGAGTTGATGATTGATTGAAGCATTAGTTTAAATAATGCTACTGAATGATATTGCTTCCTTAGAAATACTAGTAGTGCTACTTATCTAAAACAAAGAAAAAAAGAAATACTAGTAATGCTGATTATGCTTCCTTGAAATTCATTTGCAGGAATGCATTCGTTGATTATTGGATCAATAGCAAGATGTTGACAATGGACATAGCAACCCAAATATTTACAATTTTAAAGCAATCAGAACGCAAATACCTCACTCAGGTCTGTCTTCTTCTTCTCCAAAATCTGTGATGCCTGTTCTCCCAACATTCCTTTGTAGATATGATTTGCTTGGACATAGATGTGGTTCGGCACTAAAGTCACTTACCAAAATAAGCTGTTGTCTTTCCAAAAAGTGATTGCAGGTCTGTTGCTTGGTATTACTTCTTTCCATCTGTATAATTTCATCTGTTCAATTTGGATGCAGGATGACTTCAAACCAGTTCTTCGAGAACTTTTGGCAACTCATCCGGGCTTGGAATTCTTACAGAGCACACCTGAGTTCCAGGAAAGATATGGTATGTTCTTAGTCAGTTGGCCATTTTCTATGATGTAATGATGGTAAACTATGGGAATATTTTTCTTATTGGCTCATAAAACTGCATACCCAAATGAAAGAAGAAATAAATAGTGACCCCAGTGAGTGGTGCTTATTATCATGTAAGATGGGAATAATAATAGTCAAAAGGTTCTCAATTGAGTACTAACCTTGTGAGAGACAAAATTCTCCTCTGTACTTTCAGTCAGGGCTTCCATGTGGTGTTGTGGGAAGTGAGTTTTTCTCTTGGACGTTGAGTGTGGAAAGGATAGTTAGAATTCAGTTTGAGCGTCGCAGGAGGATTGCTTTCCTGATTTGGCATAAGGAGTATAGTTTGGTTCTGGGAGGATTGTTGGTATGATACTTCACCTTTTTTATGTTCAATTTTGCAATTCATCCTCTCTTCCATGGGAAAAAAAAATGCTCATTCAAAACTTCATGGGTCGAGTTGGGGGTGGGAATTCTTGGACTTTTAGCTTTAGAATAAACTTCAACGATTGGGAGGTCCATTCTATCGCTAGCCTCAATTGCCAAATTTCAACATTCCCATCTATCCAACAGAGGAGGATTGAGGGGTATGGTACCGCTCTAGGGATAATGTGTTCTTGGTCAAATTTTTCTATCATTTCCTAGCTGCTGTGCCGTTGTCTTGTTTTGTGGAGTTTCCATCCACTGTTGTTTGGGGCCCAAAGGTCCCTCCAAGTTAGTCTTCTTCATCTGGTCTGCGAGTTTGAATAAAAATTTGAAGGGGGGGGGGGTGCAGTTTCTTTCTTTATTCCAGATATATTAGGGTTTTCCCTGCTCTGTTCTGTCTTTATTCAATAATTGTTATAGGAAGGACTTCTTGGCTATAGGGAAAGGATCCTTTAGATGCTGTTTCCATTTGCTGCGTGCTAGGGTATTTGGAAGGAGAGGAACTGTTGGGAAGGTGCAGTCTTTCAGGAAGTTATCATTAGCATTTCGTGTCTATTTTTTTTTTCCGGTTGTAAGGGGATGTTCTTTGAGGAATTCCTCTTTGGATGGGATTTTTTGTGCAAGGGTCCAGGTAAATCCATCTATGTCGCACTTTTCAAAAAAAAAAAAAATCCATCTATGTCGTGCTTGTATCTAGGAGGTCACCCTCAACCTCCCCTTTTCCTCTACTTAATGAAACTTTTGTGTCTATCAATTGTCTGCTTCAAAGGAAATTTGGGTGGAATGTTGCTAGCTGTGAAGTGGGTATTGCATTGGATGTGATGTATCCAATATGCTGTTGATATGATGCTTTTTGTGGAAGCTTTAATCAAACAAGCCAGAAAGTACCTCTTCTCACCCTAAATGAGCCAAACCAGATATTCATGGCAAAGAACTTATGTTGGCGAGAACTGGGAATAACGAAGGCCATCACATGGAAGTTGCTTATTTTATTGGGTCGTATGGTGGGCTCTTTAGCAACGACAAGATTGGGGCCATCTTCAAAACATGTTAGTCTTAGCACCCTAGATTGGGGTATGTCTAATTTACATTGGGTTCTTTATCAGAGTTTACCTTCATTAATAATATATTGATTTAAAAGAAATGGAAGGAAAATTGACATTGTTGATCAAATTTTTTTATTTTAGAACTTGTTATGGGACATTAGGCCCATGGCCTAGATTTGTCATGAGTCGATCTCAAAGTCAGCATTCTAGGCTAGTTGCATCATCATGCATCAAGTCGGAAATTTCTCTAATAATTGGATGACTCGAGATAAAACAATCTCCCTGGTCCATATGACATTCAATATTGTTGTATATCTCAAGATGATAAAACACTCTCTGAGCCACGGTGTAAAATCTCATCTCAAGTCATTGTCTTGGATGGGAGAAAGACCTAGATAATCCAAGTCAATCCTGAAACATTCAATGTCCTGTGATGGTCTCCATTGAAATTGAGACGGCTTGGCCGAGACTTGGTTGATATGATACAGATTTTCAAACCTTGCTCTGAGCCTTTTGGTCAATGTGCCGCTGAGTTTTCTGGATTGAGGAAATGTGACCATTTTTGCCCAATGGGCAGGGTAGACCACATAGTTAGGAAAAGAACGATCATACTAAATATGCATGTAATTTATGGATGCATGCTTCATCATATTTTCTTTGGCTAACTTTTGGTGGTATATTTCCAAATTTTATGGTGTTTTTCCCTTTGAAGCTATTCGATATCATCTGGATCACTGATCTAGCTGAAATTCTTCTTCATTTGTAATAAGCTGCTTGCAAGTAGTGCTCCCTGTTTATTATTATGGTTTTACTGTAGGAATTATGAATAACTCTCTCACTAGAAAACTCAGTAGTTTTTTATTTCTTCAACTGTAACTTTATTTTTGCCAAGTTACTTCAATATATTTTCAGCTTATCTCTAAGATATTGAACTTTTACCTCATTTGTTGGCGCATTCTTTGGATTGAAGTACTAAGCTGTAATTTATATTCCTCTTCCTCTATTTCTCCATGACACAAGTAATCAATGACACTAGCATGTGATTTTAGGGGCCCTTGCGCCTTTGATGAACCATGGAATATTCTGCGTACAGTATAGCACCTGGACCTTGCATTGCTTTTCTTAGTATACTTTTTATATGGGTCTCTGAAACTTGTTTAGTCTAGTGATAAAGTCTTCTTTCCCATACTATTAAGCATGTAATTTGCTAGCACTGATACATTATAAATTACACTTCTGTTGTGATCGACCAGCGGAAACTGTCATATACAGAATATTTTACTATGTGAATAGATCAGGAAATGGCCGTCTTACACTGAGGGAGCTGAAACGTGGAAATGTAATCGCTGCAATGCAGCACGCAGATGAGGAAGAGGACATTAACAAAGTATTGAGGTAGGTTTACCACCTAAAAACTCTTTTAAGTATTTTCTTAGAAAAAGTGTTCCAAGATATGTGATGCACAAGGCATGTAAGTTTGGGTTTTCTTCTTTTTGGTACTTCTCTCACACCAGCTTGTTTTCTAATGTACCAAGTGCTCATTAAGAGTCACTTTGACTGGAGTAAGGTTAACCAATTTATGTTATAGGTTCTCCCACAAATGGATATCATTCTTACATTTTGCTTACCATTTGATCACATAGCCCAAGCTCTTACCTCATTAAGAGCCCTTATATTGCAAGGTAGCTCATTTCCCTTTTCCAGAGAGGTGTCTATTGGAAGCTGTCTATTGGAAATCAACCATTATATTTAATAGATTTAGATTGACATGGCAGGAAGAAGCACTTGTCAATTGGTAAAGACTGGTACCCACTGTAATATTTGATGGAACATGAATCAATTCTCTTTTATTTTTGTACAGGTACTTCTCGTATGAACACTTCTATGTGATATATTGCAAGTTTTGGGAGTTGGACACGGATCATGATTTCTTGATCGATAAAGAGAACCTTATCAGATATGGTAACCATGCTCTTACCTACAGGATCGTGGATAGAATTTTTTCACAGGTTTGTGTTTGTCATCCACTGTTAATGCTCTTCAGAATAAACCAACTTCTTTGTAGTCAAAGAAAAATATTACGTGCTGGATTTTTAATTCCTTGTCTTAATCCATCTCAGATTCCAAGGAAGTTTACTAGCAAGATGGAAGGGAAGATGGGCTATGAAGATTTTGTTTACTTCATGCTTTCGGAGGAGGATAAATCATCTGAGCCTAGTCTTGAGTATTGGTATATTGCTATTCTTCTTCTTCTTCTCATTATTGAACTGTTGCTATGGTCTTCTTGAATTTCATGGGTTGATCTTTATCCACTTTCAAACAAAAGGATGTAAGATCTTTATCTTTAATTCCTCAAAAAAAAAACAGCAACACTTAAAAGTGTAACAACCACTCCAACTAAATAAACACCATTGTAAGATTAAAAAGAAATGGAGGAGTAGATTCGGCATAGAGAGGGAAATAGAAATAGGGAAGAAATATAAAAAATAGTGGAGGAAGAAGAAGAAGAGGCAGACATTATTGGAGCTGCAAATCACCTAGGGCTTATAAAGATTGGGGTCACAGAAAAGATATAATATATGTAGTTAGGCATCTTTATGCAAATTAATTATTGTAAAAGGGTCAACTTTAGAAAGAACTATTACAATACAAAACACAGAGAAGAAAAGACATATAATAGATCCTTATGTATGGTGTGTGCCTTGGTTAAAAGGTGCTAAAACGATATGTGCCTACCTAAACCTTTGGGGAAAAGTGGTCGTTCCTGAAATCCTTAAGGCCTTTTTTGAGAGATTCACCTTGAGATATGCCTCAAGGCAATAACTCCAAGTCATTTGAAAACAATGGTCACCACTAACACTAAGTATCAAACACATTAACTTCGCAAGTCCGATATTTTGAGACATCCGTATTGGATTGTATGTATTGATGAATGCATTTTATTTTGATATCTTTAGTTCACATTCAGTATATAATTTCTAAAGAGTTCTTCGGATAAGTGACATACAATAAAATCATATAAATAATATACAATAATTTTGAAAACAAAATATTTAAGAAATTCGTAGGTTTGAGAAAGTATCTTGGTGTGTGGTCTAACACACATGTACTTAATCAGATGGAGATTTTATTCCATTTATCATCATTCCCTTTTTTTGGTCTTCCTCTTTCTCTTTTAGAAATTTTCAACTTGCACTGTCTTCATCGAGAGATATAATGGGCCTTCGTTGCAATTGACTGAACCATCTCAATTGAATTTTCCTTAGTTTCCTTATGTTATATGTAATTTGTCTCATCGAAGTTTTGTTATATCATATGTGGTACGTACAAAATTTATCTCATCTAAGTGCATATTTCAGGTTCAAGTGTATAGATTTGGATGGAAATGGAGTGGTTACAAGAAATGAAATGCAATATTTTTATGAGGAGCAGTTACATCGCATGGAATGCATGGCCCAAGAACCTGTGCTCTTTGAGGATATTTTATGCCAGATGGTTGACATGATTGGACCAGAGGTCATACCCTAGGCATTTATACATAGTCCTGTCAGTTTTTCTTTCTTTTATTGTAGTTAGAGATGACTTCACTGCATGTAACACTAAAAGTTGGCTTGCAGAGAGAGAGCTATTTTACACTACGTGACTTAAAGGGATGCAAACTTTCAGGAAATGTTTTCAATATCCTTTTCAATCTAAATAAGTTCATGGCTTTTGAAACACGTGATCCATTTATTATTCGTCAGGTATGTGTGCACCTTTGATCTACACTCGGTAGTTAGGGAGTGGAGTGCTTATATGATAGGGTTACTGACAACCTCTTTGGTACTGCATTGCGAGCAGGAACGTGAAGATCCTACTTTGACAGAGTGGGATCGCTTTGCACATAGAGAATATATTAGGCTTTCGATGGAAGAAGATGGTGAAGATGCTTCCAATGGAAGTGCAGACGTTTGGGATGAATCACTTGAGGCCCCCTTTTGAAATTCAACATGGTAAGTGGGGGTTCTGTCATTTAATTTTTTATTTTTTACTTATCAACAAAAGAAAGTGGGGTTCAGTCCTTTAATCTTTATTTTTCTTGATTCTCTGCTGTCTCTCTTCTTAACTGTTCACGCTGTTTGTCTGAACTCTCAGCATCACCTTACTCTGTAAATCTTTTCCATCTGCTTAGTTGTTGTGTTACCTGGAAGATTAGACGCTCTAGCAACCAAATTACAATTGTGTGAGTTAACTGTTGGGCAGTACCATATGCACCGAAAAATAGTATATTAATTTTATAGTACATACACAAACATGCAGACATATATTTTGTTGTCACAGTTTGAAGACCTGCAATGAAATTGGTGAGGGAGCAAATCTGATGAATGCATGGAGTTTTTAATTTTAATTTTTTTAGGATACCTGAATGCATGAATTTTTGGTGTACTTGAGATGAGGTTTTCACTAGCCAAATTCTTGAAGCATAAGCCTAACATGCATCCCCCCTTCTTTTTTTTAATAGATACATAATTATTAAATAAAAATAGATAAATTGTTAAAATTCTAATGAAAAAGAATTATGATAATTGATTAACTCACATTCAAAAGTTTAATCTCCATATTCAAATACTAAACTCAAAATCAAACTAAATTGTACCACATCTATTGATTCATACTTTCCAACTTTTGAAGTTTTAATCCATCAAACAAAACACAACATTTTTTATTGTAACAATTACTCTTAACTAAAAATAGCTAAACACTATACTAATACTAGAAGATGTAAAGGAGTAGGTTCAACTTAGAGAAAGTAGAAATAAGGACAAAACACAAACTAGAGGAAAGAAGAGCCAGAGATTGATATGTAAATTGCATGTGATAACATGGACAACATTATAATTATAAAACTATTAGTTAATGATATTATACAAATGGAGTGATAAAAGAAATACGGCACATCTTCCCAAAAGGCATTTTTTTGTTGCTAAGCATTCCCCTATATGGCATATGCTTAATCTAAGAGGCACTAAAAAGAGGTGAGCATACTAAGGTGTAAGCTTTTTCAGCACCTCTTTGAGTAATGGCCTTTTCTCAAAGTCTCAAGGTGTTTCATGATAGCCTCCTTGAAGGCCAGCTCAAGGGTTAAGCCTCCAATACATTGGTTCCAAATTGGATGATAACCACTTCAGATTGTTTCAGCCAGTCAGGAATTCACAGCTTCTAAATCATAATCTTTTGCTAAGAAAAGATTAGATAATTGAAATTGTAGAACTGAATTCTGGTGTATGCCCAATGTCAGGTTATTTCACACTTTTTTCAACCGATAGTTACGTTGATTTGAGCCAAACGGAGAAGGTCATGGTTTCTTTTTGTCCATCTTTTGATGATTTTAACACCATGCCTTCTGTTCATTTCTGAAATGCCACATTAGACAAAAGACTGAAGAGTATACAAATGACTGTTTTTATTAGATGTACAAGTGTTTTTTTATTCTGGAAATCTATATTTATTTCTCATATTGTGCAGGTTCTGTAAAAGCCCTAGGTGCTCATTTGAACCTGGGCATTGAATGAAGAAACAATTGACATATGGAAATACTCTTTAAACATAGCATCAACATCCGATTTCATCAGTGATAGATTCTGAGATTGGCCAAGTGAATTGTATCTCAGCTGTGAGCATTTGTCAGGCCAGCAATATCCTTGACTTTGTGCAAGTGAGTGGGAAGCCTTTTAGTTGAAAATTCCAGATGCCTCCTTTGCAAATGAGGCACAGTTGCTGATTGGCGATTAATCATCTTACAGGTAACCACAGTTTCAAAGTATTATTAGTCATTTTTTGGCAAGGGAATCGGTTCCATATCTGGTTTCTCTTTTAGTTCCTCTTATCATATCATAGGTTGGGTGATGTGGAAGTGCAGGCAGGTGTATTTGTCTTCTAGTTTTACTGGGACCATGTTTTTATGGATCGGTTATTGTCTTTGGATAATTTATTTGGTACTTACTCTGCTCAAATTTACATTTTATTTTTATTTTTGGATTTTTGTCAAAAGTAATCTCTTGTATTACGTTCATCTCATTTTGAAATGGCATATGTATCTTGCTGTTGTCAAATAAAATGCGTCATGGTCAAAACCACACCTTCGCTTTCTTATCTATCAAAAAAACCTAATTGCTTGTGGTGAAAATGTCAATCTTCTTCTCCTTTAATGAAATTTATATTTATAAAAAAAAAAATGTCAATCATCTCTTGTCAAAAAACATTAATTATCTTGTTTCAGTTCTCCCTAATTTATGTACTGGACCATGCTTTCCTTGGTTTAAGACTATTCTTTAGTTTGTTACAATTTGCAATTTGTTGTTGTATTTGGAAAAAGAGGAACACAAAAGAATTTTTGAGGAGGATGATTCAAATGGTGTCATGTACTTTTGGACTAAAACGCATAAGAATTTTAGCTTTGGTTATTAGTTTTGTTGGTATTATTTTTCTTCCTTGAGTTGGTTTGTATTATCAGGTTTGATGATATAAAATCCTGAAATTTATTAAAAAAGAATGGGAAGCAGAAGGAAAACGGGGGTTACCAGATGTTCTCTTTGTGGTATATCTGCTCCCGATACATTAATGATTACAGTGAAGAAGATGAACCACGACACAAATGGTCGGGTGTGTATGGGTGAAATTGACTCTACTGTTTTGAGGCATTAATTTGCCCCACATATGGTTTGGAGGTTGATCCCCACCCCAGCAGCAATATCGTGGCTTAGGTCAACTAACACAAAGAAGATTGCAGTTCACTCAACGACTGCCTTTGGCACAATGCTTGGCTCTCTTTAGGGCCTCCGAAAACTTCCCATATATATATATATACACTTTTGTTGCAAATCTTAATCTAATTAACACCAAATTTTCAATGGAGGTATGTAGATCCCCTCTCTTAGGTTGTGTTTGGATTGAGAGAAATGGAGAGAAGAGAAGAGAAGAGAAAATAAATGAGTTTCTCTCCATTTCTCTTGTTTGCATTGTTAATTGGGGGAGAGAAGAGAAAAGAATTGGAGAGAAGAAAAAAATGTGAGTTTTGTTTCTCTTCAAAAGTGGAGAGAAGAGGAGAGAAATCTTTTTAAAAAATATATTTTTTAAATTCCAACTCTTTTGTCAATCCAAACACGGTGGAGAGAAATTGAATTTCTGTTCTCTCTTATCTTCTCTTATTGAGTTTCTCCTCTCCACTTATCTTAATCCAAACATAGCCTTATTGCTTATAGGGTTTTCTTTAGGGATGAAACGAGGCAAGCACATATTTGCTCTACGGTGTATGTAACGATAAACTATTGTACAAAAAAGCTTTCTTGATCATTGATGAGAAGAAGATATTGTTTAGCCTCAATGCTGTAGAAAATCAGTAATGCCCTACATACTCTCCATTTTGAGTTTCAAATTGATGAAGAGTAGATTTCTCCATACCCAGCTATCAAACTCACATTGAAGGAATAAATGGTCATTGTTCGATCTCAAACATATCAATCAGCTTGACATCATAAAGAAATCCTTCTTCTCTACAATTTGGATGGTAAGAAGTTTCTTCTGGAATGCCATATATGGAATCCTTTTATTTAAACTTCAAGGATTTCAAAATTAATTACATACAATGTACTCTTAACAGAGAATTTACTCAGAAGGCTTAACATCCCAAATAATGCCTGAGTAGGAGTTCCAATATTTTATGTGAAAGTACAAAAGCCGATACAAGTATTCATATTTTCTCGTAATCAGATATGATTTTAAAATATTTACGTGAAATTTACCAGTTAATTCTAAAAAAGTATTTACGTAAACAAATAATTTATTCCGATCTTGAAGTAAGCTTAGCTTTATAACCCAAAAAAGAGAAATAAATAAATATTTCTATCTTATAAACAAGTTGTGCTGGGGTGATATTGGGATTTACTGCGATTCTCTCGAATCGACGTGGGGTGCAGACATAGACATATTTCCTCAACATGTGAGTAAAAAGCATCTACGATTACCATTATGTATGCACCTTTATGTCAGAAATGTGAGAATCACAGCAACTGCAGATGCTTTTTTACTCGTTATTTAGTGTTAACTTTTTAAACTATAATTTAACATTTTAGATAAATATTTTAAAATTATATCACAATTTTTTAAAAACTTAATTTATTGATCTCTTTTGGACACCCTTAATTTTATTTTTATCCAACCCAAGTACCCAACAGTGGTCTGAACCATTGGGCTCAAAGCAAATCTGAGGTCGTGGGATCAAGTACGGCTTACCCATAAAAAAAGGAACAGTGGTCTGTAACCAAGCAATAGATATGAACCTATGCTTTCTCAAAACTAGAATATGACTCCAAACAGAACCGAACCCAACACTGATTTAGGGCGGGATGTTGGTGACTTTAATTTCTTCAGCTTCTTCAAAGATAGCCCTATTCTTTGAAAATCCAGATTTCCCAATAAGATAACCCACGGGACACATTTGAGCATCATATATTTACTTGATCAGACCACAAAAGCAAGAGAAAAATATTATTCCACAAAAAAGAAGAAAAAAGAGTAGTTGGGATTATTCAGCTTCACCACACGTGTCTCACAATCCATGGCCTTTTTTTTTTCTTTGCTCAATAGTAATAGTTAATTGAGATAGAGGAATCCATTTTGGAGATTTGACGGATCTACCAAACTTGCTTTCCTTTAAAAAAAAAAAAAAAAAAAAAGGTCAAATAATCTATATTTGACGGTCCAAGATGTCAGCTTTTTTTTGGATGGATCAAAATCATTAAATTAACGAAGAATGAGAGAAATTTGATGACTCTAAGCTATCAAATTAGAGAGCATAAAAAATTTCAATGGTCATAGATTGTGAAATTTGTGAGCTTTGGCCCATCAAAATTTTCAGTAGTGATTATAATTAAGAAAAACACAAAGGCGTTTGATAATAATGCCAATTTTTGCTGTCAGATTCTATGACTAAAAATAGTTGTAAAAAGTTAGATCATTAAAAAACTTGTTTGATAGAGTTTTGTAAAAGTGTTGTGCTGTTTACCAGAATTTGGTAATTATTGTTTGATACAGCTACTAGATTCTAGTAAAATGATCAGAATACCCTAATTAATAAATAAATAAATAAATAAATAAATAAATAAATAAATAAAATAAATTTATATTACAAATTTATTTTAATTTAAATAAATTTATAAATTTTATCAAAATTCGACAACATTTTCTCTAAAAAATGGACATATGAATTTTTTTAATAAAGAAAATACTTGCATAATACATAATCAACATCTACATAATATCTCATATACATAACATATCCACATAACATCTCATTTATATTCTAATATCATTTAAACATAATAATTATAGTTAATATAATAAGTAGAACTGAAATAAATAAAAACATGAAAAATATGCATCCAACAAATGCATATCCGAAATATACCTCTAATCACTCATCCCACCACTCCTCAATTGCATTTAATATATTAGTCTCAATATCATAAGAGACGCTGGTATAATTATCCATATAGTATAATTGCATTTTAACATCATTTTTTCATCAATTTATAAACCCACAAGGTCTAGTTGATTATAAACCCATGAAAAATTCAGATTTATTCATCAATAGAATTATTAAAACCACAAGATTTCAAATATTTCATCAATTTATAAACCCGCAAGGATTGGTCGACCATAAACCCATGAAAATTTCAAATTTATTCATCAATATAACTATACACAAGATTTTAGATTTATTCATCAATAGAACTATAAGCCCACAAGATTTCAGATTTTTTTCATCAATTTATAAACCCACAAGGTTTGGTCGACCATAAACCACAAGATTTCTTCGTCAATCGAACTATATAAATACAATTATCACATTTTTTTTGCCATCAATTGAACTATAAGACCACAAATATTTTTGGTTTTCTTCATCAATTATAAACCCACAAGGTTTGGCCGACCAGAAACCTATGAAATTTCAGAATTTCATCAATCGAACTATATGAAATACAAATTTCAGAATTTTTTTTTGCCATGAATTGAATTATTAAATCTCAAAATTTCGGTTTTCTTCATCAATTATAAACTCACGAGGTTCAGTCGACCAAAAACCCTTGAAATTTCAGATTTTCATCAATCGAACTATATTAAATACACATGTTAGATTATTTTTTTGCCATCAATTGAACTATAGAACCACAGAATTTTGGTTTTCTTCATCAATTATATACCCACAAGGTTCAATCGACCAAAAACCCATGAAATGTCAGATTTTCATCAATCGAACTATTTAAATACAAATTTCTGATTTTTTGCCATAAATCGAACGATAAAACCACAAGATTTCATATTTTTCATCAATTTATAAATCCACAAAACATCAATTGACCAAAAACCCATGAAATGTCAGTTGTTTTTCATTAAAAATACCTGTATTTTTGAAGTCGATTGGAGTTGATGTGAGACCAGCAGTTGAATGAAGTCGACAACGATGATGGTTGCCATTGATCAAAGGTTGAACTCGAATGGTCACAAGTGCTTGCTGGTTTTAGGGTTTATTGAAAATGATGAGTAGCTTTGGTCGAAGAAGATGGTACAAGAAAGAGGATAGTTTTTGTAATATTTTAATTTGACAAAGGTTATTTTAGTCATTTCACGTAAACCAGTTCGACGGTATTTGCTTCTCCCACAAATGCATATTTGAAAGGAAAATGCTGAAATGACAAAAAAAAAAAAAAAAAAAAAAAAAATTACTGGGATTCTCACAAATCTGATGTGGGATATGCACATAACAATAGATGTGTATCTTGTCGATACGAGTAAAAACCACCTACGGATATGTATGCATGTCCACGTCAGAATTGTGAGAATTGTAGTAAATTCTGTGTCACCTCAAAGCTCTTGAAATCCGCTCGACCAAATCACGTTAAAATAAGTGGATATTAAATGCGATTTTTTTTTACACCATCAAAGTAAAGTTCAAAACTCATAAAATCCCATTACAAATACCATATTGAAACCAAACACTCATCCATCGATAATTTATTCAAGAAGTAAATCAAAGAAACTATTTTCTCATTGTCTCTTAAACACCTCCTATCATGCCAAGGAAACCAAACAGTCCAAAATAGCTTTATAGACTGAAAGAAAAACAACGATCTTTTCAATCAGTTGCAAGGGAGTTTCAAGCTTAAGTCCAGCGCTGGTGAGGTCACCTCATCCTCATCATCATTCTTCACGTCAAGTAAATGCCTTGTCGCCTTAAAATCAGAACATGTAAGCGTTGATTCTGAGTCATCATTAGGAGTTTGCGATATCAATCTTCCATCAATTGGATCCAAGTTCACATTAGAATAGTTGCTCAAAAGTGGCTTGGATTCGATGGGTTTCACGTATGGAATTTCTGATACCTGTTGAGTCTGAATAGGCTGATGATAGCTGCTGCTGGTTGAAAGCGTTAGTTCAAGTGATAATTGATGGGGAGAAGCAAAAGCTGGGTTTGGAGTAACGAGAGTGAGCTCCGTCTCCCCAAGGTATCTTATAAAATCCCTAGTCATGGCGTCCTCTCTTGAAGACATGAAGTTAAACTAGAAAGAAATATATGGAAGTCTGAACAATTATTGAGAAGAGAGAGGCATGGAAGGTGATGAATTGCTAATGAGGATTTTAACAGAGTTTATAGTTATTTTTTTGAAATTTTCTTAGGTACCAAAGCTCACTACATTAAAGATACAAGTGCGATATTTAGTATAGTATGACAAGGCATGAGATACCTCATTAAAAGCAATATTTTAGACTGGCTTAGTCATTTTGGCCATTGTAAACTAGGGGTTTTCTCTGCTTAAAAAAAAATAGTATCTTACACAAATGGATATGGGATTTTTTAAAATTAATCCTGATACATTTGAATTTTTTGTAATTGAACTTAGGTTTTTGATGAAAATGAATATAGATTGTACTGAAATGGAATTTGCAATGGCATTCTCGTAATTATATAACAAAATGATTTGCAATATTAAGTCTAACAGCTTGTTCTTTTTAGGAAAGCTTGAACAAAGATTTGCCGTTTTGAAATTTATGTGCTAAGCCAACGAACCAATCGTATTAAAAAAAATGATTGGTTAGTTGAGAAAAAATTCAGGAGAAAATTTCGGAGTAGTTTAAGTGCTAATTTTACTTGTTTTTTTAATACACGTGGTGTCATTTCATCAGCTTAGCACATAAATTTTGAAACAACAATTCTCTATTCTAGATTGGGGCCTTCCTTCATTAATAAAAGAATAATGATAACCTGATTCCTCCTCTACTCTCCTGACATGGCATGTGCATAGAAACATAGATTTTTGAGTTGTGATAATCTGACTTAGGCATGTGGCATACTCAATCGACTTACCTGATGTGACAGGTTTAGAAATCGTAGATGTGCTCTCCTTGGGATACAAAACTGCACCTTTTTATGGGGAACCATAGTTATGTATCTCGAGGAGAGCACGTCTACAGTTCCCAAGCCTGTCACGTCAAGTAAATTGATTGAGTTGCCACATGCCTAAGTCAGATTATCAACATTCTAGATTTTTTTTCCTGGGATACACAACTGCACACCCCCAAGGAAAAAAAATCTATGATTCTATGTACATGCCATGTCACGAGAGTAGAGAGGAGTATGTCAGAGGGGGAGTCAGAAAATCATGACTCTTAATAAAAAATGGTTTGCAAATGATTATGGAGACATTGAATATGCTAAAAAATAACACTAAGTTCACTTGGAAGATGCGTTTGGTCCCACTCGATGATAGTCCACATCTAGACCCACTGCCAATAAGAAATGAGATACAAAAATTTTCTAGATCTCTGTTGAAATATGATTGTTTCCAATACCTAGATCTTGCCTTCCTAATGTACCATATTATAATATGATTCAGTTTATCTCTTGTACCGTATTATATTGCATCATGTATTCTAACATAAATATATTTCCAAGGGACCTCAAATTCATCTCGTTAATTAACACATGATTGCCGTCTTTGAATCCAAGTGTAATTATCATATTTTCCCCCCATCTAAGCTTGGCTTCTATTTCTTCATAATTTCACTACCATCCCTACCAGTGAAAAAATACCACAGTTTTTTTTTTTCGTTTCTTTTGCTAATTAAGTAAACCAAGATTTCTTTGATAGAAAGAAATACAATGGGGAAATTGGATTCCGAATTCAAACAGGTGTTTCTCTAAATCTTCAGCTTGGAGAGTTATTCGCGTTGCTGGCCCTAAAAATGATAAATGTAACTTGGTTTTGGAGGCTGAATTGTCCAACAAAGATCAAGCAAATTTGTATTAGGTTGTTCCTGTTGATTAGTTCAGGAAAAGAAGAGGTTCTCATTTGGATCCCAATGTCCTTTTTTAAGGAATGAAGAAGAAACTCTGCAACATCATATATTTTTATGAACTGCGCTAAATTTTTCTAGAAATTAAGGTGTGGAATTATTTCTGTGGAAATCTAGGCTTTGTTCTTCCTCGAGGAAATTGGAACCCCTATTATCACATAAAACTAGCTTTCTCAAGGAGCTTTGACACAGATTCAATCAAGATCTTCCTTCCCTCCAGCTCAATCAACATCAAACCTTCAAGAACTCTAAACTTTGTGAAGTTATATAGATGTTGCACGGCTTGATTATTCTAGCTTTGTCCATCCACTCCTAGGTTGCCCAAACTAGACCCATCAATATTTAACTTGAACCAACCAACCAATCATGTGTTGATATAGTGTTGCAAACTCATGGATCAGATGTGCTGCCTTCAATGCAACCATTCTCATCGATCAACAAGACCCCTAAAATGTGGCATGGTTTCTTGCAAACCAAAGGAACCACACAATAATCCATGGAACCCTTCTTCTGACCAAATGCAACAAACGGCACCAAGAAATGACAAAAGAGATTGAACCGCTCCGTAGAACATTGCTGCTATAGAAATTACAAAAAAAATGCACAAATAGATTGGGAGAACTTGCAATTGATAGACAGGTGGGGAAATAATGCCCTCTTCAACACCTTTAACATAAAGGACATCTAGAGGCTAGGATCAAATCTCTTCTTCTTCTTAAAAGATCCATTGGGCAAACAAAATGAAGAAGTTTCCAAGCGAAGATTTTTTATTTTAGTTGGGCAACCCGTGTTCTAGAGCAATCTCTATTTCTCATGCTTAGCACTTTGAGTTCTAATCTGTGAGGTCTCTCTCTATTTCAATGTTGTTACTTATTACAGAAATCATCTATGTCATTCCTGAGCTTATTTTTGATATTATTAAAATTCCAATAGCTATCCGTCCAGGCCTCATTCAAAGGATATGTTGCCTTCAACATTGGGAAATAATTCCCCAAATGTTTCCTTTGCCCCTCCAATTATGATCATTACCAAAACAGATTTACCACTTTTAATCACATGCAAGGAGTGCCTTAGCACTATAGGGAGCATTTTCATGATAGAAAGAAAAATTTGGGAGCAACCATTAGGAAGAGGAACTTTCAATAAACTCCGATTTGAACCATATTATACCCTTGAGAAATTCAGTCAATAGATGGTTTTCTGATAGAAGTCCCCACACAATTCATCATACCCACTCTATGGATGTCAGAGAGACGATGAATACTTGTCCTCCTTCCTTCTTTCGCCTTGCCACTTTTTCCCATCTCAATAGATGCATATAATTACTACCCCTATCACCTTCACCTCAAAAGAAATTTGTGAAGCTATATATAATCACTACGTGAAAAAAGGGGTAAATTTTCATTAAAGCTCTTATTCGCATCATATTATACCCTTAAGAAATGCAATCGATAGATGGGTTTCCAATAGAAGTCTCCTCACAATTTCATCATACCCACTCTATGGATGTCAGAGAGACGACGAATACTTGTCCTCTTCCTTCCTTTGGCCTTGCCCCACTTTTTGCCATATCAATAGATGCATCTTATTACTACCACTATCGTTTTCACCTCAAAAGAAATTTGTAAAGCTATATCACTACATGAAAAAATGGGTGAATTTTCAATAAAGTTTTATTCACATCATATTTTACCCTTAAGAAATTCAGTTAATAGATGCACTATGTGAAAACTGGAATATTCTACAGAAAAAATTGACGGCCAAGGCTCACGAATTTTAGAAACCGAATTTTGACAGTCTAAGACCGTTGAAATTCTTGATGTTTCCAGATCTGACAGCCTAAGGCCGTCAAATTTGGGCTTTTTTCACATTGTGATGGGTTTCCAATAGAAGTCTCCAAACATTTAATCATGCCCATTCTATGGATGTCAGAGAGACGATGAATACTCGTCTACCAAAGCCTTGCCACTTTTTTCCCCTCGTCAATAGATGCATCTTATTACTACCACTATCACCTTCACCTCAAAAGAAATATGTGAAGCTATTCACTAAGTGAAAAAGGGGTAAATTTGACGGATCTTGGCATCAAGTGTATGCTCAATCAAATCTACAACTCAATCGAATCTACAACTAATTTTGGAAGAGAAAGAATAGATAAAAGACAGATGCTTCACCATGTGTGCCCCATAAGATAATCCGTGGCCTTTATTTTCATTTTTCTTTGCTAAATCATCGTAGAAAATGGATAAAAAAGGAATTATGTTGAGGATTTGATGACTCTCCCAAATTTATTGTTTTCATCCTAGTTACTGCAGAGACTATATATGCCAGGGAAATGGTGTGTGAGAGTGGGGTCCCTTATATCCCCAGCATATCGATGAAAAAAACCAAGGGCATAAACACAAACTTGTTTTGGTCAAACAAAAATAAAAATAAAAAGATGTAAGAACAAAGTTGAGTTCAAAATTTATAAAACCCATTACAAAATACCATAGAAAGCGAACACTCATCCATCCAGAATTAGTTTTAAAGCAAAGAGACTGTTTTCTCATCATCTCTCAAAAATACTAGCATGCAAAGGAAACAGCATACAGTTCCAAAATAACATTATAAACTTAATGAAGCACAACTCTTTTCATTCAATTCTTAGAGTTTCAACGTTAAATCCAGCTCGGCTGAGTTTACCTCCTCGTCGTCGCTCTCTTCATCATCATTGCTATCCTCGCCAAGTAAATGCCTTATTGCCTTAAAATCTGAACATGTTTGCGTTGCTTCTGAGTCATCATCATGAGTTTGTGACTTCAAACTTCTATCAAATAGATCCGAGTTCACATTAGAATAGTTCTTAGGTGGCTCACCCTCCATAGGTTTCACATCTGGAATTTCAAGTATCTTCTGGGTCTGAACAAGCTGATGGTTACTCCCAAGTGAGAGGTTTAAATCTAGTGATAATGGAGGGGTAGCAGAAGCTGTATTTGGAGTAGCGAGAGTGAGTTCCGTCTCCTTTAAGTAGCGTATGTAATCCTCACTCATGGCTTCCTCTCTCAAGGATTTGAAAAATTGTAAACTAAAAAAGAAAATGAAATCTGAGTTGAGGAACAATTCTCAGATGTATAAATGGAAGAGAGAGGCATGGAAGGTCATGACCTGGTAACGAAGATTTAATGGAGTTTCTAGAGATTTTTTTTTAAAACTTTTCTTAAATATGAAATCTTAATACATTATAGCGAAATGCTATATTTAGTATAGTACGACAAGGTATGAGTAACTCATCAAAAGCAATATCTTGGACATTTTGGCCATTGTAGGATTTCCCTCAAGTTGTTAAAAAATGCCTAATGAATGATGAGCGGGGGCTTGCCCTATGTAACTGTTATCTTTAATACAGGTTTACTTCTTAGCCAAAAAAAAGAAATAAAAAAAGAAAGAGAAAATGGTTTTTCCCTCTGCCTAAAAAACAGGTTTTACACAAACGGATATTACTCTTAAAAATAATCGTGATAATTTGACTACCCCACATGGAAAACTCAATCGACTACCCTGACGTGACAAGTTCGGCAACCGTAGATCTGCGCTCCTCGGGATGCATGGTTGCACTTCCCCATAAAAATGTGTATCTCAAGGGAACCATGTATCCTGAGGAGCACAGATGTACGGTTTCCAAACTTGTCACATCAGATAATCGATTGAGTAGGCCACGTGGGGTAGTCAGATTATCACGACTCTTTAAAAAAAGAGTAATGCTGGGGTGACATTGGGATTTACTGCAATTCTCACATTACTGAAGTGGAGGTGTGCACATAACCATATATGCTTTTCACTCGTATCTCGAGAAAACACATCTATGGCTATGTGCACGCCTGCACAGCAGAAATGTGAGAATCATAGTAAATCCCAATGTCACCCTAACATTTTCATTAAAAAAATTACGTAATTCTATTTCTAATACATTTTGAAAATATTTATAGGAGGTAGATCCAGTTGTTTGACGGACATGATTATATATTGTACTAAAAAATATAAATTTACTTTTATACGCGTTGGGTTTAACTAAGAATGTTCAAGATATTACAATTTAAATAACAAAAATAACATTTGCATTACCTATGATTGATCCTACTCTATTGTGCATTGAAGGTGTGATTAGCCCCTCTTAGGAGTATGCCCAACTAGTGAAAAGTATAAAAGATGTGTCCCTATCAATTTTTTTTGGTTTTGTGATGGGGTGTCCGAACCGTAGGCTCGACTAGCAGGGGTGAGGCAATTGGTCTCTTAGAGGACTATATCTGGTCCAAATCCCCAAGTACGTGCAATACCTCACGAAGCATGCACACATACCAAATATGCTGGGATAAATCCTTGTGGGTCACACAAAATTTTAACTACTTGAAAAAAAATAAAAAAAACTTGTTTTTCATCATTGTATTTTAATTTTAAATTTGAGAGTTTGGTGGTCATCATTTTTAAAACTTTGAATAAAGTTGAATTTATATACATATATTTTCAAATCTGATTTACAACAATGATCCTTAATAAGATTTGAAATCTATATAATAAAAGACAAATGTGAGCCTCATAGTTGCTATAGTTATATATAGGGAATGAATGTCCCATCCACCCATTTGTGTGGGTCCCATTCTTGATTGTCTTCTCTTTCCACCCCTTCAATTTTATTATCTTTCTTCTCCTCCCCCGTTACTTCCCTCCCTCCATTTTTTCAATAATATGTTTTTAACTACTATTTTTCCTCTTTTACCCCTTTTAACCCTAATAATTTTTTAATAATACATCTCCAATATTGTTATTTTTCCTTTTCTACCCCTTTTACCTCCAAAGAGGATGCTCATGCTGTAAGCACAGGATGAACTCTAGTCTATATAATAAAAATCCATCGTCATGTCCTTGAGGTTTGAAGGTTGAAAAAAAAAAAAATCTTAAGAGAGATGCTATTGGCACCCCAACTTTTACTTATTACACCAAATTTCTTAAATTATTTATCTCACCCCAATTAAAATTAAAAGACACTCATCAAACATTGTAAAGGTTTGGCTCAATTTATAATGTCAACGTTACAAAACATCATGACACTCGTTCAAACAATTCTAGTAGCTTGGGCAATGGATTGGTCACCAAAAAAAGTCCTCTCTATAATTTTTTAGTTTTACATAGTCAAGATGTTGTTCTTCCTGATTTATATTTCATCTTGTTAGAGGACTTGACTTGTAATTTTTTGAGGCTTTAGCCTCCTTTTAAAAGGTTGAGTGGGACCGTTATAGTCCCTGCTTATCGATATAAGTAAAAAACAATTATAGTATTTGTTTACAAATGTGATTCGGCCAAAAAATGACTTTGTGAGCTGGTCTCGTTCAGCTCCGATACCGAGTTAACTCTGGCGATACGTCTCGGTCTTGGACGAGTTTAAAAACCATGAATCTAGCACAAAAAAAGAGAGTTCCTATTGGCACCCCAACTTTTACTTAACCATTCACTTATTTTCTTTATTTTAAATTAGGGTGTAATAAGTAAAAGTTGGGGCGCCAATAGCAGCTCTCAATCTCAAGGTTGAAGACAAATATAAATATTTAGCCTAGAGACTATGGCTGCTCTTGTGGTGGTATGTTATAGGCATTCTTGAAGTTGAATTTTGTTTGTCTGAAAAGAAAATGAACAACTGCGGGCATATGATTGTTTCGACCTATGCAGTAATACGATTTAATTCAAATTTTCATTTTTAATTTACATGGCATTCTACCATCAAATAATAATGACAGATTTAATTTGGGAACATGTATTGAGATGGCAAAAAAGGTAAGTTGTGGGGTAGGTAAATTCAATCAGCTAAGATAAGGTTAGAAAATGATTTCTCTAATGTGAAAAGGTGGAAAATATTTTTTCTGATTAAAAAGATTTAGTCATTTGGGATTGGGAATATGCGTTAATGAGATGGCCAAAAAGGTAAGTTGTGGAGTAGGTAAATTCAATCATCTCAGATAAGATCAGAAATGATTTTTTGATTAAAAAGATTTAGTACCTAATTACATAAAAGGAAGGAAAGAAAGACCTAGATTCATATTTTTCAGTTATTGCAAAAAAAAGATTCTTAAAGATCTAGCCGCCCTTATAATTTAACTCATGTTCATGCATTTGTTGTAAATAATCAATCTTAGGTACGAATGAAGTGGTTAAGGATTGGTCCATCCACAGTATCCTTGATTGCCATCTGTACATGATACTAGGTTTTGGTAGTTGGTGTTCTTCCATCCCTTGAAACTATCCACACATGACAGTCTAGAAATGCTCAGCTGGATCAAAGTGGTATGGCTATTTATATTAATGTTACAGCCTAACTACTTTTGTCATTTGCAAGCTTCAGAAAGAGAAAAATTCTAATGATCATTTAATCATCTATACCATTACTAATATCTCACAAATTTTGCTTTTAATGAGGTGTCTCAAATCTTGTTATTCAGCACTAATCTTTCCATATAGGTCTCTTAACTCATTTAGATTCTCAACTTAACAAAATCTTTTAAAATTCTATAAAGCCCCATTAGTCCATGAGCTTCCATGTTTATCCTAGCTTCCTATATCCTGCAATGTGAGTGGTCGTGATCTTTTATTTTCCGTAGCTAGTTTACATTTTTCTTTGATATTTCTTCGCTGTGTTTAATCGAGATAGAAGTACTTGGAGCTGGATGTACGGGTACACATCAGCTGGTAGAGAAGCTCGACAACAACAACTGAAACCCGAGCGGTACAAATGCAGTTATTGTGAAAGGGAATTCACATCCTTGAAGGCCTTCGGCGGCCACCATAATAAACACAGAAAAGAAAAAGAAGAACTATGGAAAGAGTATGAAGAGAACATGATCCGCTACCAAAGAGATACGATGCTCACTCTTGCTACTCCTAACCCATCTTTTGTTCCCCTTGCATCATCTCTCGAAATGAAGAATGAAGATGGTGCTAGCAAGCAGCTTCTTCAGACTCGAGACACTGAAATTCTAGATGTGGCTCCTATTGAGGGTGGTCAGTCCTCTAACGATGGTACAAAAGTGTATTTAGATGAATTAGAACGAATATTAGATGTGTCAACCGTTGACAATAAGGGGGACGACATGGAAGTGGACTTGACCTTGAAACTTTAATTAAAATTTTCATGTCTTAGCTAGCTGTTAGGCTTCATTTTCATGGTATTAAAGAAATATTGAGAAACGGTGTGTTTGTTGTATTTATTTTTTAACTAGGCAAGCAAGTGTTGCTGGATAGTGTGAAAATGGGTTTAGTGGAGATCAAGTATGTTTGTTACTTGTAATGTGTACATGTTTCTGTGTTCTGAGGCAAATTTTTTTGAGAAATTTTTAACGAACTTTCTTGAGAAATTTTTTGCTCATTGGAAAGTCCACCTGAGATTCCACAGAATCTTAGATTGACCAATCGCACGAAGCAACATGTAATGAGGGCATCTCTAATGTACAAAACTACCCATGTAGGAGCCACCGTGCAATTGGTCGATCTTTGGTTTTAAAATATTTGATTAAATACTTGTTTAAAAATCAAAGAAGTTATAAAGATAAATTCACTACAAAAGTTTTTCTAATTTATTTGATTACTAAAGTTTGTTAGTACTTACGGCATGACCATCCTCTTTGGGGTGAAAGAGAGAAAATATAATAAAGTTGGAGTAGGGGTTTTAAAGTTGATGGCTATTCAGGAGAAATTGATAGAAGATGAAAGGTAATAAAATTGGGGGTATTCTTAGAAAGTCAATGAAGAAAAGGAAACAATAAACATAAAAATTATGTCATCGAGATACATTCTTTGTAGGATACAAAAATTAAAAGAAATGAGTGTGGTCCACCATTGTGTTTTATTATATAGACTAGAATTTGTTCGTGTCAGACATCCTTTTTTAGATTAAATAGGTAAAATAAGAAATATAATAAAGTTAAAGGGATATTATTGAAAATGAGGGATAAAAGAAGAAATATAATAAAATTGGGGGGAGGGAGACATAGGAGAAGAAATGTAATAAAATTGAAAGTGGGTGAAGAGGAAAGACAATAAAGTCATGTAGTGTGGACTCCACTCCACAATAGCTAGAGTGAGACATTTATCCCACAACTGTAGTTAGATTGGGACGCATCATTGTATTTTATTACATAGATGTAGAGACTAAGACAAATGAGTGGGGTCCACTGTTGTATTTTATAGATGTAGAGATTGAGACAAAAGAGTGGGGTCCACTATTGTGTTTATTACATAAATGTAATTTTTAAAAACTTGTATTTATCTATGTAAAATGCACAAAAAATAAAATAAAATAAAATACTGAGATTTATGTTTTTGCTTAATATTTTATAATGTCTTTTGATACGTCATGCCATGTATTAATTTCTCTCATTTATGACATTGGTTTGCACCTAAAAACATAGTAGTTCGAAAAATGTTAGAGTGACTTGAAATAACCTTCGAAGTAGTAGTACTCGAGGACAAAGTATGTAGGAAACCATAGATGTTTTTTCTCGAGATATTTTGACTCCCCCTACTGACATACTCTCCCATACTTTCCTGAAATAGCATGTGTTAGGACCATACATTTTTTATCGGGGATATTCAACTGCACATCCTCATAAATATGTGTAGTTGTGTATCCTAAGGAAAATCTATGATTTTAGCACATGCCACATTAGGAGAGTATGGGGAAGTATGTCAGAGGGGGGAGTACACAAATCATTATTTTATTCACAAATACACATCAACTCATCTACAAATAACTTTTTCCTTTTTGGTAGGGGTGAAGTCTATATATATATTTTAGGGGGGGGGGGGGCGGGAAACTATAGTTGGTTAGTAAGATGATTGAAGTGCTTGCAGATATGGTTTTGAAGATAAAATTCAAAGGGTTTTCTATTAGATGAAGGAAAGAGCATTTAAAGCACTTCTCATTAGTTTCGGAGAGAAGACTTAAGTCAAAGGGTACTGCCTTCATTTTAACAACATACAACATCTCAAATATTGACCGAAACACCTACTTGCCTTCGTGGCCTTCGTCTTCTCTAATAAACTAATGCAAAATGACCTCAATAACCTCGCCTTCAACCTGAAAAAAAAAAAAAAAAAAAAAACACCTTGGATTTTTATTTCCAAAATCAATCATGTTTCGACCTCTTGGATGATTCTTTTTTATCGTAGACTTAAACCATAAGATTAATATAGTTTAACATTTAATATTATTAGAGTACCAAATAGGATTTTAGAAGTAGAAAATGAGATTTTTTTTTGGAAAGAAATTTATGAATTTTCTACAATGAATTAAGACGAGATTTGAAGTGATGGATTGGAGATGAAGTTAAACAGATTAAAATAATTTTCTATAGAACTTGAAGAGTATGAAGATGATTGACTCCCTCACCTTCAACCCTTGAAAATTTTCCTTCCAAAATCAGTCATCCTCAACCTCTTGTGCAAATTTTTTTATCCTGAATTTGAATCTTAAGATTAATATAATTTAATCTTCAACTTTAAATAACAAGGTAGGATTTTTGAAGTAGGATCCTTGAAACCACTAGGGGTTAGCTAAGATGGTAAGAATTTTGAAAAGACAGATTGCCCATCTTTTCTTTCATCTCGGGAGAAATACGATCGGGGGGAGCTAATTCGAATCCCTCAGGTAAAATAAGAACAGCCCCCACATTCAACGCCCCCTTTTTACCATTAGCAAGAACTTGTTTCAGTTGCATATCATAAGGGATTCTAACAACTGCTTCAAATACAGTATCGGGAAGTACCGCTTGTGGAACCTCAATATCCACGGGCTTATTAGCTAAATGGCAATTGGCACATACAATACGCCCAGTCGCTTCTCGTGGATTTTCATAACCCTGTTGTGCAAAAATGGGATATGCATGTGAAATGGGTGTCCGAGTTATTACAACATATATCATGATCGATACGGAAATGGATCGAGTCATCTGTTCCTTTATCCAAGGCGTCTAGGTTTGCTCCTTAGGTCACACCTTCAAATCTTTATATGCTCCTCCACATAAAAGTGATTATATTTAATTGCTAAACACATGTAAGGTGGTTGGTACATGCAGCCTGCCAAAGAAAAACTAAAATATTAAAAAAAAATTAAAAAAAAAAAAAGAACAAAGAAGTAGGACCCTTGAATTTTTCTTCGCAAAGTAATCAAGATGTACTATATAAGGGGAAAACCTGCCAAAAAATTACATGGTTCTCAGGATTGGGAGACCAAGCAAGTCTGCTTTATAAGCTGTGGTACACTAATGGCTATGGTCCTTCATTGTTGTCGCACAATGTGATAAAATTAAATTAGATTTTAAAGTATAGTATTCTCAAGCCCTTGTTGTTTTGCCTCCTTTTGCCAAATTTGTATATTTATTGAAATATCACAGCTAAATATAAGGCTGTACTTATTTCATATCTATCCTATGAAAAAGGTTGAGAAACATTTAAATCCTTGACTTTGATTATTTCCAATGAAATAAAAAAAAAAATTCAGAAATTTCACCATGGTTTATTATGTTACTTTTTTTTAATGCCATGGTCCATAGCATATCCAAAATCCACTAACTACATACTATAAACCCTGTTACGTTCTAGCCATGGATTATAGCAAACAATGAGGCCATGGATACTTAAAGTGTTCTACAATTATTATGGATTGAAATTACTTATATTGTTAGATAATTTTTAGGTATAAATGGGTCTCCCATGGTGTACTAACCACCTTCCTCATTGAATTTTGCTTAATGAGGGTGGTTAATTAATAGTAAAATCATGCAGATAATTTTGAATAGAATATGAATACAGATAAAATAGTTTATCAAAGTACATAACTAGATACGGTTTTAAAATATTTACATACCCCCACACATAGATCTATCTATATAAAAACTTTTATGGTGAACTTGCCCATATTCCACCTTGGTTTTAAAATGTTCGACTAAGGACTTGTGCATGTGTGTGACTTTTGGCAAAGTGATACATCCAGTCCCAGCCATCAACCCAACGGGCTTGGTGAGTAGCACTAGTATGCATTTTTCACAAAAATGGGACCACCCACCTTGACCCTCTTCATATAATCTCACTAAAAATCTCCCAACCAATCAATCGGTGAGACAAAAGCTGCATAAAAGATGGTTACAGTTTCATGCTTCAACTAGAAGCCACGTTGCAGCATCAACCATCTAATCAATGAATGAGGTTCAAATGCAAAAAACTAAGGTTTATCCGAAGAGGGTCAAGGTGACTTGAAGAATAAAATAGATCTATCACCTCGAGACATTGAAAACCAACTATACTCTGCACCTTTTAGTTCAGGGAAAGCCCATGAAACAAGGTTCAATGTACATACATCAGGTGGAAGAATTTGCATACACCACTGTTGTTATTTGGAAAGAAAACAAGCCATGGAGATTGTTTGGCTTCCCTTCATCCTTCTCAAATTCCTCTACTTTTCTCTTCCCTGCTTCACCTGTAAAATATACAGGTATAACTTAGAGATTAAGGAGTAATATGGGTAGAATAAAAGTGGTCTTTTCCTAAAAGGAAAAGAACCAAAGCTAAAACAAAATACTCTCTTAAGAAAGAAGATCAAAAGAAGTACAAATTTTGAAAAAAAAACAAGGTTGAATAATTACCAAAGGCTGAGACCAGACACAAATGACATTGGGACAAGGCAGACTAGTTGTGATGAAGTTCCTTAGAGTTGTGATGAACTGATTTGGAAAAAAAAAAAAGAAGCTCAAACATACTCAACTGACGTGGAAAGTGCACAGAGCCATAGATTTTTTTGACTGATGATTTTTGAACTCAACATGACAGCTGGACTCAAAACTCACCAATGTCATGCGCAAAGAAATGTAGATTCTTTCACTCGGGATACACAATTGTACCCTTGGGATACACAACTGCAGATGGCAGATCAGTTGCCCATGCCACGTCAGTGAGTTGAGTTCAAAAATCAGAACTCATTTTTTTCCCTCGAAATACAATAGAAAAAGAGTCATGATAATTTGACTACTACACGTGGCAAACTAAATCAACTACTTGACGTGACAAGCTTGGAAACCGTTGATCTGTGCTCCTCGGTATACACGGTTCCCTCTGGATACATTTTTTTATGGGGAAGTGCAATTGTGTATATCGAGGAGCACAGATCTATAGTTCCGAGCTTGTCATGTCAGGTAGTCGATTGAGTTTGCCACATGGGGTAGTCAGATTATCACGACTCATAGAAAAAATCTATGGTTCAGTGTACTTTCCACGTCTTGGAGTACATTATATATTCTTGACAGCCACCATAATATACAGAAAGAAAGGTTAGGCCCAATTCGAACATCCAGGTAAATCATCGATCCAATAAAGTGACTGTAACTTAATCTTTCATTACTACTTTTTTCTTTTGTCCTGCATTAAAAAGAAAAAAAAAGAAAAAGAAAAAGAGAAAGAAAGATAAATCAAAAGGTTTCCTATCTTCAAAGGAGAGGTTAAACTCCAAAATCAAGGCTTGGGGATGTTAAGAAATCTCATCTTACCAGCGAATTAAGGGAGAGTGAAGAGAAGCCATTGTTGGTAAAGATTGTCTTTGCATGATGCTGCTGCAGGCGCTGGACAGAATGAGACGATGAGTCTTTAGAAAATTGGGTATTTATAAATAATAATAAAAATTAGGGTTTCAGCTTGAAGGCTTCAGTCATCTATTCAAACGTACCGCTAATATGGAAGTTTCTTAATGTTAATTAAATTCTAAAATATAAATTGAATTGGTATTTCTAAAGGGTTTTGTCAGCATCTCCCTTAAGGCACATGACAACGTTCATTAAACATACCTTGGAAATTTTATTTTCCTGCCAAAATTGCTCTTAAAAAAATGGAAAATGCTGAAATGACAAAAAATATTTACTGCGATTCTCACAAGTCTAACATGGGATGTGCACATAACCATAGATGTGTTTTCTCGTGATACGAGTGAAAACCATCTACAGTTATGTATTCATGTCCACGTTAGAATTGTGAGAATCACAGTAAATCTTGTGTCACCCCAGCATGACTCAAAAAAAATTCTTACCAAAAATACTCTCAAATGATTATATCCAAGGAGTATTAAATGCACCTTTACGTGTGCCTAGGGTTGGCAATGGGTCAGATAATATCCGCTTACCCAACTCATTGTACCCAAGTTATTTGGGTATAGGTACAAAATTTTTATATGAATATATTTTGGGTTGGATATGGATATGTCATATCCAACCCAAATACCCGTTTATCCAAGTTTAATATGCTAAATTCAAAACAAGATATATGTAATTATGTATAATAAAAAATTAAGATTTTTCCACCATCTTTATGATGAGGTATATACAGCCGACTTGGATATTCACTTGAAATTTGTGTGCAAGTTGGATATGGATATCTTTTAAAAAAAGTGGATAAATAGTCGGATATGGATATCCTTAGAATAAGTGGGTAAAAATTCGGATATGGATAACTAGATATAGTGTTGGATAAGGATATGGAAATAGTTTTATCCGACCCACACCCTATCCATTGCCAGCCCTACTTGTGCCCTTAGGGCACATGTTAACAAAAGAGAGCTTCTATTACAACAACTTTTGCTGACACTACACCAATATGTATGTTAATTCTTTGGTTATTTACATTTAAAATGGGGTGGCATTAGAACAAATTTGGTGAGGCAATAGAATCTCTATAACAAAGCCCTTCCTAAAATATAAAAAATGCTAAAGTGGAAGGAAACTTCTAGGGATTCTCTTAGAAGATGGTTCATAAACATGTGCTCATCTCTAGGAAACCTGCATTTAATCTTCCTTCCATCTCAGCCACGTCTTTGAGATTAAAGAAGTCCTTTAAAATGTACAATAAATAATAGTGAATTTTGCCATCATTTTGATTTATATCTTATGTTTTCAAGGAAAGTAACTTTCTTGTATGCCTTTGCTTCGAATTCATATTGTGGCAGGAGTGGCTTTTCTAGAATTTTTTTTTCCGGCAGCTAAGACTTGCCTCAAGCTCTAAAGTTAGCTTATGTAGGTGATAATCAATGAGTCCACCTATGATTCTTCTTTTGTAATCTAGGGTGTATCCCACTCTCATTCCTAGTGCTCTATTATTTTTTGCCAATCTCTAGACTCGCATTCTTACAAAAATAAATAAATGAAGGAAAATGCTGGAAGTAAAAATCATCTACGGTTATGTATGCATCTCCACATCAGAATTGTGAGAATTGCAGTAAATCCTGTGTCACCCCAGCAGGGCTCACAAATGAATAATTGCGAGAGATAGAAAAGAAAAGAAGGAGATGCTAATGACACCAAATAACAACCCTTCTTGCAAATCCATAGGCTAAAAAGTCCACATGCATGGTGAGTAGCTGTGAAATAAAGGAACCAACCTCCTCTAAAAGAACACATATTCTAAAGATTGGTTGATGCACAAGAAATAGCATATATTAAGGAAAACATGATATGGGAACTCTTGCACTAAGACCTGTGGATGTAAAGCCCATATCTGACAAAAGGGTTATGGAATAAAGCATCGATTAGATAGAGAAATCAATTACTATAAGATATTATCATTTTCAAAGTTTTAGAAGTTTGAAAATGACTTCGTGTCATGATTAAAGATGTGAAATTTTTTATTTTTGCTAAGTAAGCAAGGATTTTGTATTAGTATGATTCAAAAGGGACTTGCCCTTAATGTACAAGCCTAATAGTAGGCAACGGAAAAGAATCCCTTACGAAGAATTTTTTACGGTGAAAGGAAAGTCATTCGAGCAAATTGAAGCAATTTTTTTAAAAAATCTCACTACAAGATTTGCTAACTAGTCTGCCACTATGTTGGCTTCCCTCCACCTATGATGAACTTGCAGCTAGGACTGAAAAAGTGTAGATTAAATATTTCAAGTAAAGGGTTGTAGAGAAGTAATAAAATCTGGAGAGTCCACGGGGATTGAGCCAAAAATAATCTGTTTGAAACCTAGAGGAAGATCCAATTGTGACCTCTAGATGCCTCACTCATAGTGCAAGAAAAACAAAATCTAAAAATCTAAAACCAGGAGTTGGAAATAGAGAAAAGATTTTTAAAACAGAAATCTAGACTTCGGTGGTTAATTGAAAGGGATAGAGATAATCGTTTCTTCTGTAACTCCATTGCTGAAAATCTGGCCAGGAATGAGATTTCAGTAGTAGAAGATGCAATTGGCAGGATTCTTGAAGATGAAGAAAGCATGGGTGTTTGGGCTCCTGAATATTTTTTGGATATCTATAAGGCACGAGAGAACCAATTTGTAAGTATAGAATTTCCGATTGGAAAATGTTGAAATGGACATCGTTTCAGACATTGCTGTCGTGGATGTGTCTATAGAACCATAGATGCTTTTCGTCGAGATACAAGTGAGAAGCATCTATGGTTCTGTGCACACCAATGTCCCAAACGATGTCAATTTCAATGTTACTCCAGCACGATTCTTTCTGATTAATTGTAGAACTAACTTGGTGCAAGCACATTTCTTATCTTCTCCATCTCAAGAGGAGATAAGGAATGTTGTTCAAATTACATTACTAGATACGGTTTTAAAATATTTATATACCCCCACACATTGATCTATCTATATAAAAACTTTTATGGTGAACTGGCCTATATACCCACCTTGGTTTTAAAATGTTCGACTAAGGGCTTGTGCATGTGTGTGACTTTTGGCAAAGTTTTACATTCAGTTCCAGCCATCAACCCAAGGTCCAATATACAAAAGTCTAGCAGTACATAAAAATAGAGTTTCTATGGGCATGGCGAGAAGCACCAGCATGCATTTTTCACAAAAATGGGACCACCCACCTTGACCCTCTTCATATAATATCACTAAAAACCCCCCAATCAATTAATCAGTGAAGCAAAAGCTGCATAAAAGATGGTAGGCTCAACTCTGATATGAACAAAGAAAAGAAAAATCGGGATATTTATTGAACTTTGAAACAAGAGTAGTTACATCTGAAGGCTAGTTACATGAGTGAGTCATTACATATCCAACATGATTCCTAATACCAAATAAATGTTGGTTGCCATTTTGATCCAAAAAATAAATTTCGGTGGCAGCTAGCTAAGTTGGTTAAAGTTTGTGAGTGTTGATACCACGACTTATGTTCAAAATCCGAACACTAGGTTCGTCGTTCATGCAATAGGATGCACTTGATCTTTCACTACTTCATTTTTCGTGGAGTTTAACATAAGCGAGAAGTACATTGGGTTTATCCTGCATTGACGAGGGGGAAAAAGACATTCAATCATCAAAGAAGAGATTAAACACCAAAACCATCTAAGGCTTGGGTATCTTACGAAATCTCACCATAACTGTAAATATATGCCAGCGATCTGAAGGATGGAGAGGAGAAGCCATAGTTGTTGAAGAATGGCTTCACACGCCGCCCTAGCATGATACATCTACTAGGTAAAATGAGTGTTTAGAGAGCTTTATAACATCATTTAGGGTTACAGTTTCATGCTTCAACTAGAAGCCACGTTGTATGCATCAACCATCTAATCAATGAACGAAGTTCAAACACACGGCTGATATGGAAAGGGATAAAAACTAAGTTTTATCTTAAGAGGGTCAAGGTAGGTTGAAGAAGAAAATAGATCTACCACTTCGAGACACTAACAACCAACCATACTTTGCACCTTTTAGTTCAAGAAAGTCCATGAAACGAATCTTCAATGTACGCAGGTGGAAGAATATAAATACACCACTGTTGTTATTTGGAAAGCGAATGAACCATGGTGATTTCTTGGCTTCACTTCATCCTTCTCAAATTCCTCCACCTTTCTCTTCCCTGCTTCACCTATAAAATATACAGGTATACCTTAGAGATTAAGGAGTAATATGGGTGGAAAAAGCAGATTCAAAATGACTGATTCTAAATAAAAAAACCAAAGCTAATTACAAAATACTCTCTCGAGAAAGAAGATCAAAACAAGTACAAATTGTGAAAAAAGGTTGAATAATTACCAAAGGATGAGACCAGCCACAAATGACATTGGGACAAGAATGTCTAATTGAGATAGTTTGGTATAGGATTTAGGGTTTAGGTCCCAATTCTACCTCTACTTTTTCACAATAAGAAGACCGCATTGCCTATGCTTTCCACTTTTATGCAAACCATTGTCAAAAAATAAAAGTTAAAACATCGAAAGCCTCAACTACAGAAATGGAACGAAGCAGGCTTATGATGCAAGAGATAATGGGGGTACGATGTGGTGAAGGTTGGTGACCTATGTTCAAATAGGATCCTCTTCTTGTACATAGATGGAAAACATTACCCTTTCTTGGTACCAATCATGCCGAAATGCATTCCAACGGTTTATATAGATAATATTACCACCCAATATCACCCTCATGAAGTTCCATTGTTAAAAAAAAAAAAGTTTCCTTAGAATCGTGATGAACCAAATTAAAATAAAAAAATAACATACTCAACTGACGTGGAAAGTGCATAGAACCATAGATTATTACGTCAAAATACAATAGAAATAATCTACGGTTCTGTGCACTTTCCACACCTGTTGAGTACATTATATATTCTTGACAGCCACAATAATATACAGAAACAAAGGTACCTATTCCAACGTCCAAGGTGCACCAGGTAAATCATCGATCGAATAAAGTGACTGTAACTTAATCTTTGATTACTACTTTTTTCTTTTTTCTTTTTTCCTGCATTAAAAAGAAAAAGAGAAAGAAAGATAAATCAAAAGGTTTCCTATCTTCAAAGGAGAGATAAAACTCCAAAATCAAAGGCTTGGGGATCTTAAGAAATCTCATCTTACCGGCTAATTGAGGGAGAGTGAAGAGAAGCCATTGTTGTTAAACATCGTCTTTTCATGATGCTGCTGCAGGCGCTGGACAGAATGAGACAATGAGTCTTTAGAAAATTGGGTATTTATAAATAAATAAAAAATTAGGGATTCAGCTTGAAGGCTTCGTCATCTATTCCAAGGTACCGCTAATATGGAAATATCTTAATATTAATATTAAATTATAAAATATAAATAGAATTAGTATGTCTGAAGGGTTTTGTCAGCATCTCCCTTAAGACACACGATAAGGTTCATTAAATATACCTTGGAAATTTTATTTTCCTGCCAAAATTGCTCTTAAAAAAAATTCTTACTAAAAGTATTCTCAAATGATTATATCCAAGGAGTATTTAATGCACCATGTTAACAAAAAAGAGAGCTTCTATTACCACCACAACTTTAGCTAACGCCACATCAATATTTTTACAATTACAAATGAATTTGAGTGGCATTAGTAATTTTTTGGTGTGGCAATAGAATCTCTCTAACTAAACCCTTCCTAAAATATAAAAAAAATGCTAAACTGGAAGGAAACTTCTAGGGATTCTCTTGAAAGTTGGATCATAAACATGTGCTCATCTCTAGGAAACCTGTATGTAATTTTCCTTCAATCTCAGCTACGTCTTTGAGTTTAAAGAAGTCCTTTAAAATATAAAATAAATAATAGTGAATTTTGCTATCATTTTGATTACATATCTTATGTTATCAAGGAAGGTAACTCTGTTGTATGCCCTTGCTTCGAATTCTTATAGTGGTAGGAGTGTTTTTTCTATATATTTTTTTTCAGTCGGCTAAGACTTGCCTCAAGCTCTAAAGTTAGCTTATGTAGGTGACAATCAATGAGTCCACCTATGATTCCTCTTTTGTAATCTAGGGTGTATCCCACTCTCATTCCTGCACTCTATTATATTTTGCCAATCTCTAAACTCGCATCTTAGAAAAATAAATGATTGTGAGAGATAAAAAAAACAAAAGAAGGGGATGCTAATGACACCAAATAACAGCCCTTCTTGCAAATTCATAGGCTAAAAAGTCCACATGGTGTGTAGCTGTGAAATAAAGGAACCAACCTCCTCTGAAGGTACACATATTCTAAAGATTGGTCGATGCACAAGAAATAGCATATAGTAAGAAAAACATGATATGGGAACTCTTGTACTAGGACTTGTGGATGTAAAGCCCATATCTTTACGGGATAAAGCATCGATTAGATGGAGAAATCAATTACTATAAGATATTATCATTTTCAAAGTTTTGGAAATTTTAAAATAACCTGGTGTCATGATGAAAGATGTGAAATTGTTTATTTTTGCTAAGTAAGCAAGGATTTTGTATTAGTATATTTCAAAAGGGACTTGCCCTTAATGTAGAAACCTAATAGTAGGCAATTGCGAACGAGAATCCCTTAGGAAGGATTTTTTACGGTAAAACGAAAGTCATTCAAGCAAAAGATTTTTTAAATCTCACTACAAGATTAGCTAACTAGTCTGCCACTACATTCGTTGGCTTCCCTCAACATATGACGAACTTGCTGGTACGACTGAAATAGTGTAGATTAAATATCCCAAGTTAAAGGTTGTAGAGAAGTTATAAAATCTCGGGAGTTCGAGGTTGGTCCTTGGGGATTATTCCCAAAATAATATGTTTGAAATCTAAAAGAAGATCCAATTGTGACTTCTAGATGCCTCACTGAAATAGTGTAGATTAAATATCTCAAGTTAAAGGTTGTAGAGAAGTAATAAAATCTCGGGAGTCCGAGGTTGATCCACGGGGATTGTGCCCAAAATAATATGTTTGAAATCTAGAGGAAGATCCGGTTATGACCTCTAGATGCCTCACTCGTAGTGCAAGAAAAACAAACTCTAAAAATCTAAAACCATTAGTTGGAAATAAAGAAGAGATTTTTAAAATAGAAATCTAGAGCTCAGTGGTTAAACGAAGGGACAGAAATAATCATTTCTTCTAAAACTCCATTGCTGAAAATCTTGCAAGGAATGGTAGAAGATGCAACTGGCAGGGTTCTTAAAGATGAAGAAAGCATGCGTATTTGGGCTTCTGAATAATTTTTTGATCATATCTATAAGGCACAAGAAAGCCAATTTGTAAGTATAGAATTTATAATTGGAAAATGCTGAAGTAACATTGAAATTGACATCATTCCATGCATTGCTGTAGTGGATGTGTCCATAGAACTACAGATGCTTTTCATCAAAATATGAGTGAGAAGCATCTATGGTTCTGTGCACACCAATGTCCCAAATGATGTCAATTTCAATGTTACTCAAGCATGACTCTTTCCAATTAATTTCAGAATTACCTTGGTGCAAGCACATTTCTTATCTTCTCTGTCTCAGGAGGAGATATGGAATGTTATTTTCAATTCTCATCGGAATAAAGATCCGGGTCCATGAGTTTGGGGTGGAATTCTTTAAAATTTTCTGAGATATTGTGGATTCTAATGTCTGTGAAGAAGTGTTAAATTTTTTCAGACATGGAAAGCTTTTGAGATAAATGAATTCTACATTCCTTTGTTTGATTTTGAAAGAAGAGAATGCCAGGGCCCTAGATAAATTTCGTCCAATTTCCTTGTGTAATTTCCTGTACAAAATAATTTTAAAAATCATAGCAAATAGGTTTTCAGGTTGTCTTCCTTCCGTTGTCAGTCTTCATCAATCATCTTTTATTTAGGGTAGGAAGATCCAAGATAATATTCTTCTGGCACTTGAGATGGTTCAGCCTTACTCAGACTATTCTCTAGCACAACAATTCCATTCCTTAAATGGTTTGAAATAAGAGAGTTGTAGAAATTTTTTGAATTTTAATCACCCTCTTTCACCATTTAATTTTGGATTTTTGTCTGTAGAATTTTCCTCAATTTCCAATTCCTTTTTATAGATTTTGACTGCATCATGTTTGTATCCAGCAAAATACATTGGAAATATGATTGAGAGTTGGGTAGAAGCTAACAAAAAATAGGTTTAATTGTGGACCTCTTACCTAGGAAAGGAGAAGCTTGAAATAAGCAATACTTCGTCCAAAGCAGAATGCCAGAAACCAAGTCGACTTTGCTAATACCAAATCTATGGAAAATATTTTTCCAGATCCATTGGCTGAATCGGCATTTGAAAAAAAAATATGATCATTCTAATCCAAAGAATTTTTACGAAGGGCGCATCCTGAAATAAATTGGAACCCTTTCTTATGGAGATTATTAACTGTCTTCAATTTGTTCTGCACGACCAACCAAGCTATAAAGGAGTACTTGGGAATCTGCTTTCTACTCCAAACTACTTTGAACGAAGTGAGATTTTCATCCAAAGCTTGGATTGAATACCAAGCACTTTTAGAAGTGAAGTTACCATTGAAGGATGGGATTGTTGATTTCCCAAATTCCACCCATCTTCATTCAAAAAGAGGTGACTGTAGCATTTGAGTGGCTACCAAATCGGTGAACCACTCTATTGCTGAACTAGAAATTATGGATCCACCTTCAAGCCATGTATCCTTCCAAAGGGATATTGAGGATCCATCACCCATAGTGAACCTTATATATATATATATATTTTGTTTTTTTTGTTGAGCTAGCTCTCTTCCTTGTAAAATACCTCTCCATGCCCAAGAAGGATTTTGAGGAGGTTGACAAGCTCATATGTTTCCATCACCAACATACCTTTGATGAGTCCAGGTGGTTGCCCATAAAGAATCGTTTTCAAAAGATTCCAAAATGAGTCATGATAATCTGACTCCCCCATGTGGCATACTCAAAATACTCCCCTAGCGTGGCATGTGCTAGAACCATAGATTCTATGCCTCGGGATACACATCTGCACATCCCCATAACTATGTACAATTGTGTATCCCGAGGAGTAAAGATCTATGGTTGTAGCACATGCCAGGTCAGGAGAGTATTTTGTGTATGCCACGAGGGGGAGTCCGAAAATCATTACTCTTCCAAAATAGTTTCACTATGCCAATCTTATTCTAAACTTTGAGACATTAGTAGCCAAATTCCCTTCACTCAACGGTTTAGAGAGGGACTGCTATAAAGAAATTTACTCATAAGAGATTCAATTATTTTTAAGACCTTGGAGGGAAATACTGAATGCAGTAGACCAATACTAGATAGTATTTAGGTAGTAGTCCAAGTTTGGGTGACAATTAGAGGTACCCCAATCTTTCAAACTGACGACAATCTGACATGAGTCATGCTAGAGTTTGACGCCATTTTTAACCATGTTGACGAGGAGTTGCGCACATAAACATAGATGCTTTTCACTCGTATCTGAAGGAAAAACATCTATGTTTCTAAGCACACCACCACTCCAGTGCAGTGTGAGATGCAGTGAAAAACGAAGTCACTCTAGGATTTTCCAGCTGACACACTAACAAAAAAAAAAATGATTAAAATGAACTTGTCTTCAACTACTTGCCAAATTCATTCTTCTTTGTTTTTTTCACCAAAAATTGTCTTTAATATATATGATATAAAAAAAATTAAAATTTTCAACTTCTTATTAAAATCCTTGATTTTTCTTCCTAAAAACCCATCATCATGTCCTTGAGGTTCGAAGGTTGAAGAAGATAAAATCTAAAGTTCGAAGACAAAATATAAATTTTTACCCTAGAGGTTGAAGACCATGGCTATTTTTGTGGTGTTGTTAAAATGAGTCAATGGGATGTTACAGGCATATTCTTGAAGTTGAATTTTATTTGTCCCCCCAAAAAGGCCAAAAAATGAACAATTGCTATATGATTGTTACAACCTATTGCAGCATTCAATTTAATTCAAATTTTCATTTTCCACTCACATGCATTCGACAATCAAATAATAATAATAACATATTTTTATTTGGGAACATTTCTTCATGAGATAGCAAAAAAGGTAAGTTGTGGAGTAGGTGAATTCAATCAGCTCAGATAAGGTCAGAAAATGATTAATGTGAAAAGATCGAAAATAAGTTTTCTGATTAAGAAGATCTATTACCTTACAAAAAAGGAAGGAAAGAAAGATCTAGATTCAGATTTTTTGGTTCTTGCAAAAAAAGATCTTTAACGGCCGATCTGCCCTTATCCTTTATGTCATGTTCATGAATTTGTTGTAGATAATCAATCGTTAGGTACAAATAAAGTGGTTAACGATTGGTCCATCCACGGTGTCCTTCATTGCCATTTGTGCTTGAGAATGATTTTGGTTGTAAGTCCTTTTTTTCCACTCTTAAAACCATGTACACATGGCTGTCTCTAGATGATCAGCTGGATCATATTGGTATGGCTATTTAATCATCTATACAATTACTAATATCTCACAATTTTTTCTTTTAATGAGGCGCCTCAAATCTTGTTATTCAACACTAATCTTTCCATATAGGTCTCTTAAATCATTTAGATTCTCAACCTAACAAAATCTTTTAAAATTCTATAAATCCCCATTAGTCCTTGAGCTTCCATGTCTACCTAGCTCTCCCTTCTATTGAGACTATCCTGCATCTATTATTTTCTAATTTACATTTTTCATTGATATTGATCACCATGTTTAATCGGGATAGTCGTACTTTGAGCTCGATGAACGGGTACACATCTTGGAATTATCAAGCTGGTTGGCATGTACCAGGAAGTAAAGCTCAACGACAGCAAGGGAAACCCAAGAGCTACAAATGCAGCTACTGTGAAAGGGAATTCACATGCAAGAAGGCCTTCAGTGGCCACCATAATAAACACAAAAAAGAAAAAGCAAAACGAAGGAAAGAGCAAGAAGAGTGCATGTTCCGCTACCAACGAGAAACGGAGCTTACTCTTGCAACTCCAAATCCATCTTTTGTCCCCCTTGCATCATCTCTCGAAATGCAAACTGAAGTTGGAGCAAGTAAGCAGCTTGTTCAGATCCGAGACTCTGAAATTCTAGATGCCGCTCCTATTGAGGTTGGTGAGTCCTCTACTGATGCTACAAAACCGTATTTAGATGAATTAGAACGAAGATTGGATGTGTCAACCATTGACAACAAGGGGAGTGACATGGAAGTGGAATATGAGGATCTGGACTTGACATTAAAACTTTAATTCAATTTTTCATGTCTTAGTCGTTAGTCTTCGTTTTCATAGTAGTAATAAAGAAATAATTAGAAAAGGGTATGTTGAACTCTCTTTTTTTTCTGGGCAAGTAAGTGTTAGTGCGTAGTGTGATGGTGGGTTCAATGGGTTTGGGATCAAGTATGTTAGTTCCACCTAGTTAATCTTCAGTAAAGCTTTGATTGATATATTTGCATTAGGTTATGCTTTGTTACTTGTTATGTGTGCGTGTTCTAAAGCAAACTATTTTGAGAATTTTTTTGGTATAGGAAAGTCCATCCAGGATTTCTCAGTATCCCAGATTGATCAACCACACGAACCTGCGTGTACTGAGGGCAATGATCCCCAATTTATAAACTACGTTCCCACGTAAGGTTCTATTGCAATTGGTCAATCCAGCTTTCTCAAAAATCCGGATTGACTTTCTTGTAAGAAAAAGATTTCTCAACATTTTTTGAGCAAAGTAGGCAAGAAAAATCATGAACTCATCATAATTAACGTCTCAACGAAAAAATTCCCATATAATCGTCACTAATATAAACTATATTTCAGCATTTACAGAGAGTGGCATTGATTTTATAAATTAAGACTGTGTCACAGATTTTACTAAGCAAATGCTATGCGTTTCTCTACTCTCTTTTTTTCTAAGTAAGCAAACAATTGAATTAATTAAAGAATGAATGTACAGCAGATATTTTCCCTTAGTTTACAAGTCTAATTTCTGACAAGACTCACCTATCACCGATGATACATTTTTTTTTGGTAATGAAAGGAAGATTATTGGAATTAAAGAACATTGAGGAACTCAAGCAGCAAACACCGAAATTTTCTAGAAATTTCCCTCTCCATACATGCTGAACTTTCCACGTTAAATTTTATAAATCCGCAAATTCAAAGAATCCAAAGATCAAGGGTCCATGACAGAGAATCTCCATTTAACCCCTTAACTATTAGTAAGGAACCCAATTCAAGGACGACCTTCCTATTAGACAAGTTGAAGCTTTCCAAAGATTGAGTTAATGCCACTACGTGCAAAAAAGGGTAAATTTGACGCCAATTTCGGTTGAATTTACCCCCTTTTTTTCACATAGTGTTTAGTTATTGGTGATTTCACCACAAAAAAAAAAAAAAAAAACCAGCTGGCTGCTTGAAGAAGCTCCCCATCAACTCCACCACCCCCTGTTGTGCCCGGATTGCCTTTACAAGCACTGTCAGTGTTCAGTTTTACCCAATCCTTAAGGGTACTCTAATCTCTTTGGAATGTCCAATATCCTTAGATAGAAGACCATGTCTTCCAACCTTTTAAGTTCAATTGAGGAAGATCAGCTATGCCTGATGTCTACAATGCCATTCAACTCATAAAGCCACCTCAACCAACATTTGATCACACCTTCTGCCTTGGGTTCAATATTTTTGAAAATTGCTTCATTCATGGAAATCCAAAATTCACCATAGAATCACTCAGGGAGACATACCAACCACCACTGAGTATTGAGATTTAGAAGAGCACCCCAAACGCCAAATTTTCAATCTCTGAAGAAATACTAGTGCACACCTTGTCTAGAATACCCATGGTGAAGAAGTTCCACATTTTCATTGTTAGGTTGCATTTGAAAAATAAATGGTCCGCCGATTCTTTGTGTTTAGCACAAGAAGGGAATCTAGAAGCCAAACTAATGGCCCACTTCTTAAGAACCAAGTCAATCGAGACGGCTGCATGCAAAACCTTCCAAGCCAAGGTTTTCATTTTTGGTGGTATTGGGTCTCTCCAGAGTGCAGCCCACTTTGGATGATGAACACCCTTTGATCTAATAGGATCCCAGGCATTCTTTGTTGGAAACTTTCCGGATGCACTGTCCTTCAAAACCACTAGATCCTTCATACTCATGGGAAGATCTGAAGACAAAATTTCATTAACTGCATTTCTCAAGAATGTGTATTACAAAAAATAAATAAAAATTAGGGTGTTTTACACAGACGGATAAAGGTTTAAAAAAAATTACATAATTGAATACAATTTTAAAATATTTAAGTACTCAGATAAATTTATCTGTCTACGTAAAAATATTGTAATGAATTTTACTTTATACCCATTAGTTTTTTCTCAACAACTATGTAGTTGAACATTTTAAAACCAATGTGGTATATAATTAAATTCACTATATATAAAAGTTTTTATATGGATAGATAAATTTTTGTGGGTATGTAAATATTTTAATACTATATCTAGTTACATAATTTGATAAAATATTTTATCCGTTTTCGTATTCTATCCAAAAATATCTGCATGGTTTTGCTGTTAACCACCCTCATTAAGCATAATTCAATAAGCAAGGACATAAGTACATCGTGGGAGATCTGTTTATACATAAAAATCATCGAACAATATAAGTAATTTCCTTCCATAATAATTGTAAAACAGCGTACCCATGGCCTCATTGTTTGCTATAATCCATGGCTAGAACTTAAAAGGGTTTAAAGTCCTGTAGATTAGTAGATTGGATATAAGCCAAGGACCATGGCATTGAAAAAACTATGGTGAAATTTCTGATTTTTTATTTTTTTCATTAGAAATAATCGAAGTCAAGTATTTAAATGTTGCTTGACCTTTTTCATAGGATAGATATGAAATAAGTACAGCCTTATATTTATCTTTGAGTAGGAAGATAATTCAATAAATCAATATACGAATTCAGCAAAAGAAAGCAAAACTACAAATGAGGGCTTGAGGATACCATTTCTTTTGCCTAGGGATACACCCTTAGTTTACAAGACAAAAATATTGCAAAGCAAGTCTGTCGCGTACAACAAACTTTCTACAGATCAAAGGGAGCCTACTGAATTCAGAATGCATATTTGAAGAACAATGCAAGACAGCCAACTTAGCTAACGAATCAGCTACCTGGTTTTTCTCCCTCCAAGTTAGAGACTCTAATTTGGATCTGATGAGATGCATCCAAGGCTTGAGCGACCAAGGTCTAGCAGCACCTTGAAGACCCTTCACCAAAAATAAAGAATTGGGCTTGAGAATACCATACCATACTCTAATCTAATCTAATTTTGTCACATTGTGCAACAACGATGAAGGACCATTGCCATGAGTAACTGATGATCTCTTCTTCAATCTTTTTTTTTTTTTTTGCAAAGGAAGCAAGGGGTTAAGTGGAGGTGAAGGTGGATTCAACATGATTTGAGCCTAGGTCATCATGGGATAAACTCTCCTCAAGCCTTTACCACTTAGGTAAGTGAGACCTTCCTCTTCTTCAATCTATGTTACTTGCTTTGTTCAAAATTTGTTGGTACTGATGGCTTGGGAAATATATTTTTAGAAGAATATATTTTATTGGAAAATTACATGTATACAATATCCTCAATGTGGCTTAGACCCATAGCTCAATTGGTTTGACACATTGCAAAACAACTTTGAAGTCGTGGGTTCAAGACGAGCTTATTCATAATAAAAAAAATATAATATATCCTCAATGTTACACACCTTTTGCCACTAGCCATGACCTTCATGTCCAATAATTTGATGACATAGAATCAAAACTCCATGTATTTTATGGAAGATCATTACAGCTTTGCGTCTTTGCCCATGGTTTGAGTTTCAATTTAGGTCAATGGCGATGATCCTCCAATAGCAACCTACCCAAAAAGGAATGATTTTTTTTTTTTTTTTGGTTGCTATGCAAGCAAAGGAATTATATTAAAAAAACGAAACAGCAATTACAAAGGGGGAGGCCCTTAATTTAGTTTGCAAGCCACACTTGAAGCAAAGCTAAGCTATCACCCAAAAGGCACTTTCTAGCAATCAAGGGAAGGTTATAACAGAATCATAGAAGATGGAAGCTTGACTTCTTATGGTAAAGTTTGCTAGCGCATCCACCACCAAATTAGCTTTATCTCCAAGCGTGATGAACAGTCCAGTTTAAAGAGGCTAAAACTGAACGGATTCTCTGCATCCACGGTTCCAACCCCTTTGAGACCATTGACAATCACAACCAAATCCAACTCAATTTGCAATTAAATTTAAGTTTTCTAGAACCTCCACGAGGGCTACATTCAACTTCATTGTTTGTTGCAGGCGCATGGTTTAACCTAGCAGATTGGAATCAATCTTATAGGCCTTGACTGGATCCACATTCAGTCCAGCTCCAACAATTTATTAATTTCATCTAAGGAGGAAGATTTCTTGAAGGAAAGACCTCCCATCAGTTCTTGAAGCCATGCTATACATCTCTTAATCACCTCCCTTGAAAGAAGAAGTTTTATTCTCAAAGATCATCTCATTTCAAGCCAGCCATAAACACCATGGATTATTCCATGGAATCATAGATATTGCTGCCGAAAACTGATATTCATTCATCTTTCCCCAAGAGCACACTGAGCTTAGGTTTAAAAAAGCAAGTAGCATTGAAGAAATTCCAGGCTTCTTTGGTAATTAAAGTCACACTGAAAGAATAGATGGACAACTGATTCTTCATTCTTCTTACAGCAAGGGTATCTTTGTTGGAACTCAAGCTTTCCAAATCCTCATCTACTTCCTATCTTCAACAACTCTAACTCTGATCCTCTAAATTACCTTTTTGCCTCAACTTATAATTGTTTGGAACAAATTATCAATTAGATGAATTTCATCATACTAATATTGCCTGACTTACTCTATGTAGGATTGTGATCAGTTTGAATTATGCGAATATGCTATTACTACTTCATACCCCATTTCATTAAAAATTGCACGAAGTGTTTGCTTAGTCTAATTCACACTATGTGAGCTGCTACCCTTCCAAGCCCTTCTCTTTTCTTTTCTTTTCTTTTCTTTTTTTAGGGTTAAATGTGATATTTATGATTATGTTAGATAGAACCCTTAGATCCGAAGTATAAATCAACAAGAACACAAGAATCTCATGAGACACAAGATATACGTGGTTCGGTCAAAGCATCGTCTTACATCCACGGGCAAAAATGGCGATTTCACTATGATAACCAAAGAAGAACTAGATTACAATTTCTCTTTGCCTCTCGTATATCTCTCTAACACACTTAGAGTTACAAAGAGGGTAAACGGATCAGATCCGGGTTGAATCCACAACTCTCCATATACAAGAATAGAAGACATAACCCAACAAATGTGATATTTACGATTATAATAGTAAATAATCAAGAAGTAGAAGACAGATATAAGAACAAGAAGGTTAAGTTCAAAGCTTTGGAGACAATAGACCATGTTTTTTTTTTAATGCTCCTTCAGTGGCATCATCTGGGGGCAATGCCTTAAGTGGTTAATTTGGAATGATTCTTATGGGACCACTTAGGGAAGATGTTCTTGCAGCAATCCACGGGATAAGTTTTCCAAGTAAAGTTATCTCCAAATGTATTTCAATGCCACCATCTACTTTATATGGAAGGAAAGGAATAAACAAATCTTCAACGAAGTCTCTTTGTCAAAATTGTCAGTCTTTCAGAATTAATCTACAAAATTTTTTTAAAGGTAATTATGAAAATGATGACGATCCTACAGGCTTAAGTGCTCTCTTTCTTTCTTCTCAGAATTGAAACTGCAGCTACAAGATGCATACACTCAGAGTAGTGAAACATTTCTTCTGGAGTTGCCCATAAGATGGAGTTTTAAAATAAATACCGATGGTTCTCTTTCAACGAAAGGAGGAGGTTTGAGCCTTATTGGAAGGGATGTGAAGCTTTGGTATTTACAGGATGAGCGAAAATCAAAGAGGGAGATATTATCAAAATGAATAATTGAATGCCATCTTGGAAGCACTGAGATTTGCTGGATTGAAGAACTATCCTCAAGTAGTTTTCCTATGTTTTCTTGTAATTTTGCCATGTTTTACTCAAATTTAGTTGCTCTTCCCCCTTTGGCCAAGCAAGATCTATTGGGGGATAAATTGAATCTTCGGAATATCCGGATTGTAAACAAAGGAGCTCCCTTGTAATCTTTTCTGGTTTCTAATACAATCATTTCACTTAGCAAAAAAAAAAAATAGTCATAAATATTGAGTTGGTCAAGAAAGAAGTTGGTCCAATTAAGTGCATCAAGAAAGAACTTGGAGTCTCGTGGGAATATATTGAGTTGGTCACAAATATTCAAATCATAGCCTCTCTTCATTTCTCTTGTGGCTTTGAATTTTTTTGGCGAGAAGTGAATAGGGAGGGCTTCAGATTATTTGGCAAGGTTGGGGTCTTATGGCGAAAAAAAAACAAAAATTGTCACTGAGAATGTTATTGGCATACACCAGGAATTATCAAGAATTTTAGTGGAAGATCTATGTCAAATATTCAAGGTCGACTACTGTAAATGGGGAGGGGGCCTTCAATCCAGCTTATCAATAATAATAAAAAACAAGAATTAAGTTCAAAGTTTATAAATTCAAATACAAACACCATAGAAATAGTTCAAGCAAACATTTATTTAGATTTTATTGAAAAGCTAAAGCAAACATACTACTTTTATTCTTGTCATGACAACCCTTTTCAATCTCAGCTCTTAGAGTCGCAAAGTTAAATCCAGCTCTTCTGCCATATCGTCGTTGCTCTCCTTATCAAGTACATGCCTTATTTCCTTGAAATCAAAAGATACATGCTTCGCTTCTGAGTCATCATCACGAGTTTGGTGTGACCCCACTACTTTATCTACCAGATCCAAGCACACCTTAGTATTGTCCTTAGAAGGTGCCTCGGCCTCGATAGGTTTCCCATCCAAAATTTCCATATCCTGAGTCTGAACCGGCTGAGCACCATTTCCTGTTGCGTACTGTAGTTCTGATGGCAATATCGGGCGAACCAAAGATGGATTTGAAGGAGCCTCTTTGAGGTAGCGCATCATATTCGCTACGTAATCCTTTCTCAAGTTCTCTCTTTGTATTATTTGTTCATAATTCCAGTAAACTTGTGGTTGTTCTTGTTGAGCTTCATTTCCTTGCATTTGTGATGAAGAAGGGTGGTTGTTCCTAGATGTGTTAGACATGGTGAATAAATCATGTAGAGGGTTACTTATAATTCTCAGATACAAATCAACAATAGGAAGGAGATATATATGGAAGGTCTTGGGATAGAGAAGATCTATGGAAGTTTACAAAGGAGATTTTTTTCCATTTTTCTTATATACAAAATCTTACTGGGATTCAAGAGAAATTAATTATAATGAGTTGTACATGATATGGGAGTGATGTTTTGCTCACAAAATTTCTCGCCACAGTGCTAACAGACTCACTAGCGCATGCCACATCAAGCCTTGTGGGGGGTAATTTCGCAAATTAGTGATGCATTCAATACACACAGGCTCGTGGGATTGGTGGATCCCGGATCCTGTGAGCATTGTGACCAAATATTCTGTCAGCAAACAATTTTTCTATGATGCGGTGTTTGATATCTTAATAAAGGCTATATTTAAAATGACCTTTTTTTTGTCGTTTAGGTCATACCAAACAAGGAATATTTTCCTCCTTCCATTCGATTCCCTTTTCAAAGAGTCTGGATCATATGCACCGCGGGTGGAGGATTAAATTCTTCCTTGCACACCTCAAGCCACCTGAGCCACAAGCCAAATAATTAACACCTGAAATATTTCCTTTTTAAAAATTTCTTGAATTGTGGCCTACGTGGAACGTGTTGAGGTGTGGGAGGAGGATTTTAATCCTACAGCCTCGGGTGCCTATGATCTGGACTCCTTTGCAAAATGACCAAAGCACTTAGGAAAGCAAATTAAGCAGTCATGATAAAATGATACCCTAAATTAGTCTGTATGCAGCTGACGTGGTAAATATACAAATCATAGATCTTTTACTTTGAGATACACAAGAAAAAGATATACGATTTTATCACTAGTGAAAGTAAAATCAAGAAAAACTCTTTTCTAACCCCCACCTTATTTTTGGGATAAAAAACATGATGGATGAGATGACGTAAAGTACAAAATTTTAAGAAATTTTGAAAAAAATAAAATAAAATAAGAAATAATGTAATTTTTCATTATTGGGCTTGAATATTAAATAGTTGAATGACTAACCATTTATCAGATTTTTTAAATCTGATCTAAGCCATGAAATCTAGAGGGCTGAGGTGAGGTGTCTTAGACCAATGTACAATTCACGTGGGCCCCACAAGTCCATGTTAGTGCAGGGTCCAGTGCAGTCATTTCAGCATTTTTTTTCAAATATGTCTCCAGCTTGGCCATTAAAGATAGAGTCAGGCCAACCCCAATAACTTTTATTAAAAAAAAAAAGATAGAGTCAGGCTAGCCAGACTTCCTAAGATTTCAAATCTTATGAAGGGTCATTGCCCACATGGATTACCACAGTGGCAATCCAACTCCATCGTCCTTTAGATATTTCAAGGAAAAAAACCTCAGATTTAAAAATAAATTCAAATAAAATTTATTTTGGACTTGATGTAAGTTATTAAATATGGACGACCATTCAACTTTCAAATTTAATATTAAATTTATATATATATATATATATATATATATATATAATATATATATATATATATATATATATATATAATTAACTCTTAAGTTTAATATTAAAACTCAATGGTGAAAATTACTTTTTTCAAGGTGATGACGTACGCACTTTGCCTCGATCTACGTACACTATATGATTAATAAAAATGACTTATATGCCCTCATAAATCTTCAACTTGTACCTAAAAATTATTGATATTTTTCTCCCAAAATAGGTAATTTTCAAAATCTTGAAACTCCACGATAAATTATTTCAACCTCATCTTCAATCCATGGCTTCACACCAATTTATTTATGCACTTTTCGATTTAAAACCATTTCCAAAAGATTTGGTAAATCGTTTAGATTCTTGTGTACGATTCATAGTCGATCTCAATCAATCGGCTTTAGATGCATCTCAAATAACATCCTTTTGGCCCACGAAATGGTCCATAATGTTTAACATATGAATTTCCCCCATAGCCTTCCATGCTAAAATTAATTTAAGTAAGAGCTTTGATCATATCCAATGGAACTTTATCGCTTCCCTTCTTGCTTAGATAGTTACGATTTGTTGGATCATGGGCTTCACTTTGAGGCCAAATTTTTTTTGACGATATAAGTAGAGTTAGTTATGGTTATTTTGCTACACATTCTTCATTTGGGCTGTCCATCTCTCTTTTTCATTATTACTATAGAAGCCTTTCCATGTCTTTGTTGGTATGAAAAAGTGTTCTAAAAGGGAAATTTTGGTTCCTTGTCAACCTAACTCTCCTTTGATATCCCATCTCAAGTTTAGGAATGATATTTTTTGTTTTTTCATCAAAATTTAAAAGTACTCTTACATAAGTAATATTTTTTGGATGAGTTTTCTACCTATAATGAAAAGAGTGCCATTTTTTAGATGAAGCCTACTCTAATTGTAATATAATTCTAAATATCCTAAAGTTTGAGAAGGTTCTCTCCCTATCAAATACTTGGATCTTCCCGTTTTTTTCAATCTCAATACCTATCGTTTGCAGGTCGTCTCGAACTATAAAACTGTTCCTCAACAGTTGTTATCTCTATTAGAAGCCCTCCTCTCATTTCCCTAAAGAATTCTGAAAGAAAAAAAAAAGAATCTCTCTATGCTCTTTTGCGGGGACCTTCCCTTGCATCCTCATCCCATCCCATGAAGAGGAGTCTCGTTTGCCTTCTCCTTGAAGGACCGCTTGGAATTGGGCATCTTAAGGAATGGAATAAATTGGGTATGATGAAACTTTTTTGGAAACTCGTGATGAACAACTCTCTATGAATTAAATAGGTAAGAGGCTGTTCAATTAAAAATGGTGATGTTTGGTGTTGTCGTTTTCTTCAAAATGCCTCTTGGGCATGGATGTTAGTAATTGAGGCTAGAAAAGAAGCAACAAAAAGTGCATCAGATTTTTATTGGTGGCTTTTCAACATCCTTATGGTGGGATTTGTGGCTAGGGGGAGGATCCATTGTATCCAACTTTGGTTGGTGAGTTATTCATTAATTCAGCCAAGAAGCAAGAGTTGTTGATTTGGCTAATGTTAATGGATGGTTGTTAATACCTTCCCCGACAAATGAGTGTATTTATCTAGTCTTCAAGGCCATTATGGAGCATATTATCTAGAAGCTTTCATCTAGTATTGGGGAGTCTCCTTTCAGGTTGATTAGCACGGAACAATATTCGTGAACTTAGTGAGAAAGTTGATTAGAAGAGTTATTCAAAACTCCAAGAAGATCCCTCGTCAATCTTTTATTGCTTGGATGGCCATGAATGGAGGAGTTCAAGCCATGCATTGATAAATTGATCAAGCATATGGCCTCTAGATTTGTGTTTTGTTGGAATTCTTCCGAGGATGACCTTATAGTTGCTGGGTTTGGAATTCTATTCTTGGATTTTTTTGGTATCTCAAGAGGAAGATTGGGCTTAGTTCTTCAGGAAACATCATTTAAATCCTGTCTTGCAAAGATATTTATGGCATGCTATGTGTTGCATTTTCTACCACCATTTATCACTTATGGAGAGAGAGGAATATATGTATTTTTGACTACTCTTCATGCCACAAACTAATATTTCTTTAGATTATCTCATATGGTATATTAATTAGACGTGTATTTGATGGAACTGAAATTCAGCTTGACGCGCTTTTAAGGCTAGCTTGGATTGTTGGTTTCTAGTTAGTATGTTAACTCGGCCTCATTTTAAATCAATTTCGGAACTCGGTTCTAGTTAGTATAAGCTAAACACCGATGGTTCGCTATTCTCTTTTGAGGGGTACAAAGGCCTTATCCACACAAGCAATGGAGAACATACTAAAGCTTTGGAATATTATTTCCGGGCACTAGAATGAAACCCATTCTTACCACAAGCTTTTAATAATATGGCTGTGATTTTCAGTTTCATTGGCAGAGACAGCAATAGAAGCTAAATTCGGTGCTCTTGGCAACGAAGTGGTCTCAAATGATATCACCTTTATTGAGCTCTATACAAGACTACCCCCTCGTGTACCTTCTGTCAAATATAGTAATAACCAGGCCCATTCATTCTCGCTAATTAAAATTGGATTTGATATATATTTTCATATCGTAATATTAGTTTTTATCTCAACAAAGTTTCGTGTCGTTTTATCATTTACAATTTGGCCATTTATCTGAAGTTTATAGTTCTGCCATTTTCATGCCTTCAAAGAAAAGTTTTGAAAAGTCATCATTTTCTGTAAAAACAATTCTTGTCAATCATCACCAGTAGTACAAATCACTAACAGAAGTACTTAGCTAGTAACAACATCCCAGCGCTAGCATTCTCCTGAGACCCTTCAAGAAATGGCATAACAACACACCTCCAAACCTGACGTTCCAATTATATTTTGATATCTCGATAAGTACTATTTTCTTATGGCAAGTATATAAGTAATTTCTTTTATAAAAGGCTAGGGCTCAATGTAATTTGCAGCTGCAGATTTCCAAGCAATCTATTCATGAAATGCTACGCGTTGCATTTAATACTGTTATTTACCACTTATGGACCGAGCGTAATAAATGCATCTCTGAAAATTCTATCTCTGAAGATGTTTGAGGAGCTTTCGATGAAATCATAATTTCAGATGACTTGTCTAGTATGGGTACGGTTAAGATCAACACAGATGGGTCGTTGCATCTAATGGTGGAGGCTTCGGGTTAATAGATAGACTCAAATGGAAATTTTATCTTTGTAGCTATGGGCATATTATTATATCTGAGGACATCATATATATTGAGCTCAAAGCAATGCTAGGAGCCTTAAATTAATTCACCAAGTTAAGAGGCTTGAGAAACATCCTATAATTTTGGCAGACTCCTATTCTATATATTGATGGCATCCAAGAAAAATTAAGTTTGGCTCTTTGCTAATAGGAATTTCAAATTCTATTGGCACGAAGCAAATCAGGCTGCTGATTATCTTGCTAAGAGTGGATCAATCTCTATATATTTTTGTCATTTTGGAAGAACAATATGTATCTCTGTAGTTAGCTTGTATCCTTAGCGAGGATGTTATGTGCAATTACACAAGTTTGTAATTGTTCTACTAATTTAATTAATCTAGGAGAGGTCTAGAACCCCAACTTACCAACCAACCAAATATATATATATATATTAGACCAGCCATTGTTACCCCAACTTTTACGTTTCACATACCCAATTTCTTAAATTATTTGTCACATGCACCCCAATTAAAGATTAAAACACACTCTTCAAACATTTCAAAGGTTTGGCTCAAATTATAATCTCACCATCACAAAACATTATAACACACTTTCAAACAATTTCAGTAGTTGTTTACAATTATGATTTCACTCATAGAAATTCTAATCTCAAAAAATAGAAATCTAGCAACAACAACAAAAATGAGAGAGTTTCTATTGGCATCCCAATTTTTCTTATTCTCAGTCAGTCACTTATTTTCTTTATTTTTAATTGGAGTGTAATAAGTAAAAGATGGGTTGCCAATAGCAGTACTAAATTTTTTTACCAAAACATTTATTTTTCGGGGAACATTCAAATTACAACCCTTGTCCTCAAAAGTTCCTCCTTACAAACAAAAAGTAATTCATCGACTGTGACAAACCCTTATGTCCAATGAAAACCCAAACAATCAATTTGGGGTTTGCTTGAATAGGTAATATCACTAGAATCCCCATGCGGGCCTATGGCATTTCGCCGGAGGCTTCTCCATTTCCTTGGAAAAAGCTACCAATAGCTATGGACAAGATTGAGTTGAGGAAGATGATTTGTTTAGACTTATCAAAAAATGATTTGTAGCCGACCCAACTAAAATTAGACTTTGATGATCTCCAATTTGTGCACGAACAGGGACTCAAAAATTATAAATTGAACATGCATATTGAGAGTTTATCGTTATGGCTATATATGACCAGAAAATTAACATACAAGTAGCATCTCCACAAATTGAATTTCTCCGAGTGCAAACAAATAATGTAGAACTTATATTGGGATAGGTATCTAGAACATAGATGGATGGAAGCAAACGTTTTTGCTGTTTAGCTCAACAAACAATTTTTTTTATCAGTAATCTAGAGGATTAGGGCCTTCACCCTTCATTAAAAACAGAAAAGGAATTACAAACGCAAATAATTGTAATGCAAATCTTCTTTCAAAATCACATCCCAACTTAAAAGGAAAATTAGAAAGAGGTAGATGAACCAACAAATGCAGAGTAGACACCCCTTTACAAGCCAAGTAATTGGCTTTTCTATTAGCTCAACAAACAATTTTTTCTTGTTTTTTTCTACAATGACCCAAACTTCTAGTTTAGGACTTAGTAGGTGTACCTACTACATTCCATCATATTCTGCTTTTGAAATATAAAATTAAGTAATTAATTGTAAGGGGAACAAGTCAATATTTGTATTGAGGAATGTTGGGTAATTTTTTTTTCCAACATATCTGTCAGGAATAATGCATTAAAGGGTATTTTGGAAATTTAGAAAAATTACCAGAAAAGAAAATTATAAGTAACAGGTGGCCAATAGATAGGAGAAGCTAGCTCCTTTTTTTTTTTTATAATTATGGTTGGTGTCATAGTGTTACTATTATGAAGTTTATGCTTGGCTTCTTCTCTATGAAAATGAATGGGTCCTCTTCTCAAAGAATAAAAGGATGACTGCATTTGTGTACGTATTAACAATCATTAATGACACAATTGTTGATGGAAATAGTTTAGCTAGACTAAGCATTTTCAGTATAAAAAAAAATTAAAATTAAAATATCCCTTTTATATATTATCTAAAATCTAAACAGTTCTTTTTCTAAAAGACCTCCCCCCTTAATGACACAATTGTTGATGGAAATAGTTTAGATAGACTATGTATTTTCTGTATAACAAAAATAAAAATAAAAATATCCCTTTTATATATTATGTAAAATCTAAACAATTCTCTTTCTAAAAGAAACAACCACCCCCCTCCTTTTTTTTTTATACCCAGGGAGTATTCCCACCTTAGGTAAGACTAGTCTACCTAGTGTTGAGGTTTGTGGAATCTGATAGTACTGGTCAACAAGGAGATATTGTAAATCAAACCACGCTTTGAAAAAACTTTTTCAAAAGTATTTTTATAATTTCACTATTATTATGTAAAACTCTAGTTAAGATTCCTAAGGTATTTATATTTCTCGATTTTGGTGAAAAGGTGTAATCTGTAACTGCGATTTTTTTCTTCATAGTGGAATCGGTGTGATCCGTGGACATACCTTAATCTTGAGGAAATCACGTAAAATTTTGTGTTTATGTGCGGGATTTGTGTTTTGTTTTGATGCATATCTTAATTCAATTTTTCCTCTTTTTCACAACACCTATGGCACATGCACCATCCCACCTTCTCACGTGTTACACCAGGTAAGTAGCCACTTTATGTGGAGGGACTTTTAGAGAATCAAAGTCATAACCTAGGGAGCAAACCCAATCATGTCTTACTATCTTAGCTGACTTAGGTGAGTTACCCTTTAAAATGTCGTTGATGCAAAAATGCAAAAACCCTAGTCAACTATGGTGTTGTAATCCACTAAAGGACAACATATTGCATTTTGCATCAATGGATCCTTTAGAATGTCGTTGATGCAAAATGCAATATGTCGTGCTTTAGCGGATGCCAACACCACACCATAATTGACTAGGGTTTTCTTCAGTGTTTTACGCTCCATTATCATTAATGGAAGTATTTGGGGCTCCATCTAATTGAAATAAAACTTTTATATACCCTTCTGTTTCGTGTCACATCATCAAATATTTAAAGAAAATGACCAATTGGTCCTATCGCTTATTATAAAGGATAATTGTCATTTTTTTTTAATTTTTAAAACTTTACATATCCAATTTATTCTCGATCTTGCTATGTAACCATGTGAAAACTAAAAAATTCGACAGGTCAAAACCCACAAATTTTAGAAAGCGAATTTTGATGGCCTATGACCTTTGAAATTTTTTATGATCCCCAATTCGACGGCTTAGAGCCATCAAATTTCTTTCATCCCCTATTAATTTAATGGTTTTGATTTGTCAGAAGAAAAAAAAAATTAACAATGAAAATTTTGACACCTTGGTCCGTTAAATTTTATGAAATTCAACAGTCTTAGACCATCAAATATAGGTTTTTTCACATTATGGAAGCATCCTTACATTAACTTACCAAAGTCGTCAAGAAGTAATGATTAGTGGAGTTCATTGCAATAATTTGATATCATTTACTATATCAACGATAGCAAATTACGTGAAAAATATGAGTAATTTTGATGCAAAGATTTGTTGCATTTGCTTGAATTTAGTCAAATTTGATAGAGACGTCAAGTTTACCCTTCTTTCACATAATGGCATTTTTCCTTTGAAACATAAGCCTTTTGGCAGTATTGATTAAAAAAAGAGAGAGAAAAGTTGCTTTTAGGAAAGATAATCGAACATAATTGAGAGAAAATGGGATGCCAAGAAGCCTGATGATAAAGTGAGAAGAGAATTAGAACTCCCAAGGTGAAAAGTGATTTTTCTAGGGTATTTATTCTTTTTTACAAACAATTAGGATAAAAAGTCAGGTTGATTAACCCCAAGGGTGGCCTTGTGGCAAGCAGTAGGGCTGCCAATGGACCGGATCATACCCAAAATCCGATCCTATAACGTCGGGTCTGGGTAGATGTTTTGGATCCGATAAGGATTCAATTCGATATCTTATTATATCGGATCTGGATCAACCATGTCCCAATCCGATAATATGTTAGAAAGTATATAAATTATATTATATACTTATTGAGATGTATGAATTTTTTTTTTTAATTTTGTATATAAAATCGGATTTGGCCCGATACAGACCTGACCCGATTGTTAATGGATCGGATTTGGATCTTAATATTGAGTTTTTGAACCCGATATGATAAGGGTCCGATCCAATACTTATTGGATCAGCCTCTAATCTGATCCAGGATCCAAATCCAATCCATTGACAGCCCTAGGAAGCCAAACCTTGACAAGCTCCTAAGGAAGGGTAAGTCAAGTGTTCGATAACCCACGAAACAATGAATTCCTTGGGGCCACCCTCCAGGTCCGGTTGACCTCAACTCAATCAATAGTGCGTAGGACTTTCCAAGGGGGCATGTGATTGTGGGATGAGTCTCACCCAAAGTGTAGGGATACCACGATAAGAAAAATAAATAAATAAATAAAAAGTCAGTTTGATTTAATTTTGATAAATTCGAAAAAGTAACAAAAAAATTAAGAAAATATTCGAGGATTACAAATGAAGTTTTTAAATAATAAGGAAGAGGGGTGGACGGTATTTCAGTTTCAGCAGGAAAAAAAAAAAAAAACAAATTAGCAAAAGTAATTTTTATTTTTCACAATTACAAGAGTTCGTAAAAGAAGAATTAGGAGAATCCATGAACTCCCATGAAGGTAAGGACTACATCTTACCAAAAGCAACGGAAAATCCTTTGATCAATAGTGATCCTTGATGGATTGGATAAAACCTGAAATTCAATCCTACTCGATCCTATAATTTAGGCTACGGATCAATGGTTTTGGAACCGGTCCAATATGGTATATCGATCTAATATGATATAAGATAATATTTCGATCAAACATGATCCATTCTAGTGAGGAAACATGCAATAAGATGTCGTTTGGATCTGATCTGGATCCAATCCAATATAATTATAGTGCTATCCATGATCCGATCCAAATAGGATCTATTGACAGTCCTACAACCCAACAAGAATTTTAATTATTTTATTTTGCTAAAATATACTCTCTTTTTTTAATAAAAAATGATTACTAGATGGGCCCTTAATTAATTAATCAACTAAATAATTAAGACAGACAAAAGACAAGAAAATAAAAGTTAAGGGATGAAGGAACGTGAACAAACATGTCACAATTTTAAATCTTACAAGACAAGCAAACACACACATTTGATACCCCAATTTAAATTAACAAATATAATTGATGTAGTTGTAGTGATCAAGTGAGCCTTTTGTCTTGGGTTTAGTGCTCATCGGCCCCGCAAGCATCTTATTACATCCCCACTTAATATAATATAATTGTTATAAAATAATTAAGTAATACAATACTCTAATCAGAATTAAATCAGAATATATGAGATTGAAATACCAAAACAAATCAATCAAAAACAGCGCAAATGGAATTGTGCCACACATGACATCAACCTAACTCAAAATCAAATTCAAAAGAAATAAGACATACATGATCTTTCATTAGGGACGATCTTGAGAGGGGAAAATCCTAAAATTTAGATCCATTGATGGGATCAATGTCTGATTGTTTGATTTGCATATATTTTTATTCTATGAAGCATAAACTTTTAGTTTTATATTGAACTTAGACAAAATATTATTTGCTATTACCATGAATAGTTGGAATAAATCATACGGAGCATCAAATAGTTGTGAAAAATTAGGGAGGGAAGATCCTTAGCCCCTCTTCATTCTCTATAGGGGTCTTTGCCCACATGAAAGCAGGGTAGAGATAAAAGAGATTGAACACAAGAATGAGAAGTATTTTCAGTTCCTTTTTTATTATTTGATGGAGGGAGATAGAGAAAGTGGACAAAACAGACTCACATTAGACATTGTTTTTACTAATTCAAATTGAAGGGTGATATCAAATTGGTCTATTTTCGACGTCATATACATATACATAATTAATGCATTCGTCATAGTTAGCAACTCCATATCAAAGTCATTGTCGCTATCGCCACTATCATCCACATCGATATCATTAATAAGATAACCCTTAGGCTTGTCATTCAGGAATTTGTTTGAAAATACCATAATGAAAGGAACATAGGAGTTTGTTGCTAGGTATTTGATTAAATATGATCGTTCAATTCCTATAGAACCTATCACTAAAATACCCCTACGAGAGGATAGGACTAAGCGGAGCGAAAAAGGGTTTTCCATGAGATGAGGATGGCACAAAATGATTGTTCGGTCGTTGAGGATTCGAAAATAATACAATTAACAAAATTTACTATTAATAAAAGATTGTTCTATCGTATAGAAACTACCCCTAAACCCTAAATCACCAAGGATTTGAAAAGAATTCACTTATAAAAAAATTAATTTTTTTTATTTTTTTGTAAAAGATTCATGTGTTCTCTTGTGTTCAATTATCATTAAACCTAGCGAGTTTTGATTTTATTAAATGAATTTTTCATGGTTTCAAATCCGTTGACTTGGCAAAAGTGACTCATTAAAATAAATATATATATAGAGAGAGAGAGAGAATCCTAACTATTAGAACTTAATGTCTAACTATTAAGATAAATACTGAAACGACAGCCATTGAAAATAAATCAAAGTATATTTATCTTGTTCATTGAATTTCATGTGTTTTTAATGAGACAGTTTTGTTAGGTCAATGGATTCTATCTATTTGTCACTCACTTTAATACACCAACCAATGAAATTACATCTAAGTGAATGCATAATAAATACTTCGGATAATTAATGGATATTGTATTTGACTATAACCAAATATTCGTCGAGGGATCCACCACCTTATACAAGGGGTCTTTATCTAACTCATCGTTTTCTTCTTTTAGATGAGTGTTTGAAGTTTGTATGTGATATTTGATGAAAGAATTTCGTCATTAAGTTCTTGAAAATATATATTTTTGTATAATTTTTTTATTTATATTTTCACTAAATTTGGCTGAAAATTATTACAAATATTTACTAAACACTGAAGGGGTACAACAAATTCTGATTTTGGAACAACTTCAAAGTTCAACTCTTGAACTCTGATAAATTAAAATGGATCATTATTAAATACCTTACATAGAAGTCAAAGGATATTTTAGGGAAAAAAAAATGTGTGTGCTTCAAAATAATTAGGTTTTGGCGGGGCCCACTAAACGCGCTAATTACTCAAAAGAAATCCCAGTGGCGAGCACAAGAAAACATGAAGAACCATCACAGCATTTTCAGACCTCACGATATTAAAATCTTTTTACGACACTGGGAGTGATGAGGGAATATATGCCACCTCACTTGGCAAACAAGTGAATATACTAAAATACCCTTAGGCTGGAAGTGTATCATTGACCACTTCCGAGGCTATCGGACGAATTGAAACTATTTAAATTTGTTTAAAATTATTATTTATATATAGTAATTTTTTATTTTTTTTAGCATAAGATAAATTAGTAGATGCTCAGTCATAAAATCTTATTTTATAACAATATTACTTATTTAAAATGCTAAAAAAGTAATTATCTTTTATAAAAACTAGAAAACCCGATTGACTTAGTAGTTGGTAGAGTTTGCCCCTTCACATTGAGGTAAAGGGGAGGAGAGGAAAGGCATACATTGGAGGGTATTATTGAAAAAATGATAGTAGAAAAAATATAATAAAGTTGGAAGGGTATTTTTGTAATGAAAGGGAATGAAGTTAAAAAATAGCATAAAGATTCATAGCAAAATTAAATCTCAACTCTTTTTTATGAGGGGATCTAGGAGTGGACTCCACCATTGTGTTTTATTATATAGATTTTTAAAATATTAAACAAGTCATATTGAATCTCCAACAAATGAATATTAGAACTATCAATGTACTGGTTTTGGATAGTAAACTAGGCCCATGTTTAGGGTCGAGCTAGGGTTTAAGAGCTAGATTCGTTGGAAGGTCTAGTATTATATACTTTATAACGTAAGAATATATTTATATTTTAAAATGCAAATTGTTCCCCAAATAGCCACAAATATGTACAAGTCAGGTTTGGATTAGTCTTTTGTTGTTTGACTCATTTCAATTTCAACCATTAGACGGTTTAGATTCGGGTTAGGATATTCAAACTCAATTAGGACCTACCCATTGACAATCCTAGTCAATATGATGGACAATTCACATTCACTATCTCACACGAACCTAGTCATTCTCTCCAAATCAAAGTCCATGGGAACTTACATTGATACCTCTAAATTGTCAATAGTGAGATGGTTGATCATTGAAAATTAGACAACAAAATGAAGGTGAGATTTGTGCTTCAAATAGAGGTCATCATTTTAACCCTAAATCATTAGAAACAAGTTCGTTGATTTATTATATAGACAAAACATTCTTTAATTCAAACTATTGTAAGTTTTAAAGATATCTGAATAATAAAACACAGTGGTTGTCTTTCCCCAACGTTGTCAATTTCATATATATCTCGAAGAACAATTTCAACTTTATTTGTTTTTTCTCTTCTTCCCTTTCTAAGAATATCGCTTCAATTTTATTTCTTTTTCTTTTTATAACCCTTTTCCAATAATACCCTTCAACTTCATTTTGTTTCATCTTTTCTCCTTTCTCTAATAGTACCAATCCAAATTTATTATATTTACCCCTCTACCCCTTCTCTAATATTACTCTTACAATGTTATTGTCTTTCATCTTCTATCCCTGGGCACAGACAATCTCTAGTTAATTAACAAAGTAAGAACAAAGCAACAATAACACAATAGTGTTATAAGGACATATAACATTCATGAATCTATATAGTTGTCTCTTAAAGAGATTCTTATAAGAAAAAGTAAGGACAAATGATAATTATGTATCGTGTCACGAAGAAACATCCTTACATTCTTCACGACCTAGTCATTTATGGTAAAGGCGGACATTCCCAACTTTGTATTTATTTATTTATTTTTGAGGTATGATTCAACATTTTTGCAAAACCTTACAGTAAATTCTCCAAGTTTAAATATAATTGAGGGGTCGTGATAAATTGACTCGCTAAAAAATACGTGGTTGGCATGGCAAGTGCATAGAACCATAGACTTTTTCTTCGAGATACACAAGAAAAAAGGATCTACAATTATGTGCACTTGCCACATCAATAGCGTCATCATTGCAAACATTTTTGTGCGTCATTTTATCATTAGTCATAATTGAATGGAGGAGTGAAATTTATTTGACTAACCCCCTCTTATTAGGACAACACTCGCATGATTGGTGACAGCCGATTGATGGTCATTCAATCCAATAATTTTACAAGCTAGGATCGGGAGTGGTGTGTTGGATCCAATCCAAGAATCCGCTACCATTTCCATGCGGACCTGACCGAGATTAACCCGAACTGAACTGACCCGATCCAATGACAGCCATGTTTGCAGTCATAAAACGTCATCCCAGGTCCCTCTCTGGTCCCGACTCCCGAGTCTTCAACGACTATAAGTGTGGAGGGGCATTTTAGTACTTCAATCGAATATCTCGACACGATTGTTATTTAAGCTTATAATATTTGTCTTTACTTCTCATCGGATACCCACATCTTTTCGGCGCATTTCGTATAATTGACGAAACTACCCTTCTTCATTTTCCTTTGTTGTGCTTAGCAGTCGAATTCAACGACACGATATTTTTCTGGATTTCTCGGTTTCTGGTTGGAATCCAAAGACACTCTCTCTCTCTCTCTCTCTCGTTTTCTGCCATTAAAGCTCCTTCTTTTTTTTTTCTTTCTTTCGGCTCTGCAACTTTTTCTTACGTTACTGCGGGAAAGCCAGCTCTTATTCTAGTATTTTTGTTCTTTAAAGAAAAAAAAAAAAAAAAAACCCTCATTTTCGAGACTTTTTTCCTTGAAAAATCGTTTTTTTTTTCTTTCGTTTTGGTGTTTATTTGCATTTCGATGATCGTCTCTGAATGTCAATCGAGGTCGTTTGATTCTCTGTGAATCGAAACTCTTTAGTATTATTTACGCACTTGAAGCTTCTTCGATCGGTTTCGCTACAATGAAGTCGAAAACTCGGCTTGATTCTGCAGCTTTTCAGCTTACGCCAACGCGAACCAGGTAATTTCTTTCGATCTTATACTACTGCAATTTTTTTAATTTGTTTCGGTTTCTTGATAAATCATTCGAGGATTCATCAGAGGTTTAGGGTTTTATTTTTATCCAAAAAAAACTTTTTTTTCTTCTTATTTTTTTAATTTTATGTTGCGATGCGGTTTGTGCGAGTTTTTTTTTTTTTAACTTTGAGCAGAGCTTTTTAAAGTGATCCAAGCCATGCAGACTCGCTGATTCCATTAGGGGGGATTTGGTTTTTTGTTTCTATTTTGTTAAAGTTTACATTTTGATTAGATCTACTCTTATTTTCGGTTCTTTGAGGTTAAAATCTCTGGATGTATTATGTGATTGTTGTTTTGTTATTCGATTCACTTCGATTACTGCAAAATTGAACCAACGTGGATTTTTAATCAGGTACGACTTGGTTTTAACTGCGAATGGGAAAATGGAGAAAATTGCTTCTGGATTGTTGAACCCTTTTCTTGCCCATTTAAAGACGGCCCAAGATCAAATCGCTAAAGGAGGTTATTCTATTATACTCGAACCTGATCCTAATAGTGATGCCGCGTGGTTTACAAAGGGCACTGTGGAGAGGTCTGTATGTGTTCTCTTGTGTTTGTTTTATTTGTTTTGAACCCATCAAAAATCCTCTAACCCCATCAAGAAACCAACCCACAAAACTCTGTTTTCTTGATAGAAATCTTGAATTCTTTAGAGTCAAAATGAAAATCTAACAACTGATTTTAATAATTAATTGCTTATAGGCTTTGTTGATGATGGTATTTTTTTTGCTATCGGTAGAAGGGAATTTATATTAGAAAAGGTGAAATCTACAACATCCTTGCCATCTTCCTCAATGGAAACAGACAAAGTTTTGTCCCGAACGTAGAATGATTCCAATTGGACCTCTACACGAACCATGAGCGTTGTAATATGTTCACTCTTACTTATCAAAAAAAATATGTATGTTCACTCTTAGATTATAGAGGTCTCTTGAGCCCTTGCTAACTTCCACCAGATTCTGACAAGCTTTCACAAATGGTAGGAAAGCCCAAAGAAAAGAATCCCATCTACAATCTGTGTTGAGAATCTGCACTATCAAGGAATTAGTAGTTTTTTTTTTGGGTAAGCTGGACTTGAACCCACTACCTTAAAGTTGCTTTGCAACCTGTCAAACCAACTGAGAGATGGTTTTAAGCAGAGGAATTAGTAGCTGGGGACCATCACTGGACAAGGTTCAAGTAACTATCAGAATCAACAAAGATTCTGCATCTCCTACCTAATTCGATTGACCCACCTGGCATCTCTTTCGTTCAATAATGGTAGAGCTGATAGACTATTGGTTGAAAGAGACACTACAATTGGAATGATCAAGTATTGCAACAACAATTTGTAAGAAAGAAGAGCATTCCTTTGGGCTAATTTCGTATTATACTTGCACTGAGGATTTGTACTTGTGGGTTGGGATGAACATGGGCAGACCAGTGTACCTAGTCGTTGTCGAATGTACAGACTTGGTAAAGGTTGTCACTGCACTTGTAGTTGGACAGAAAACTTACTGTGATGACTGCAGACCAATTTATGTTCTCTCTACTGCTGATTTGAGAATTTTATCATGTATTTCCTTCTAGGGATGAAGGTATGCTCAGCCAAATTTTCACGATTTACATTACTTCTTTCCAGGAACTCCCAACAAATATAATCAAGATTAACAATCGTCCCAACATCGTGGTTAGGCAGTCTAATATGGGATTCCTTTGCTGATAGAATAGCCAATGTTTCTGTTCTGTTAGTGTTATGTTGATTCAAGGTTTTCTTCTCAGTCAGAGCTTTTTGTTATAATCAATGGGGCTGCCTTTGAACCTCAGTTTATCACCAAAAAAGGTTTTTCATTGATTCTTCTCTGCAAAAATCATGATTTTCAGACTAATATGTGTTGGTCTCTCAGGTTTGTTCGCTTTGTCAGCAATCCGGAGGTTTTGGAACGGGTGAATACAATAGAATCCGAGATCTTACAAATTGGAGAAGCTATTGCAATTCAAAGCAATGACAATCTAGGGTTGAGCACTGTAAGTAAAAGTCTATCACTTTTGCATGATCATTGTGCCGTATAAGGGTTCACTTTTAGCCCTTTTTCTGTTTGACAGGTAGATGTCCATCAAAAAAATGTAGATGACCATCAAACAAGGTCCCAGAAAAGTATTGAAGGTACTGACATTGCCCTTATCTCCACCTATTTAGATGCTTGTTTGGAAGTTAAGAGTTAGGTATCCATTCCTTGTTTTTCAGTCATAATCCACATCTCCTAATTTACAGTATGTTTAAAACCTTTGGAGGAGATTATCAAATCAACTAAAACTTAATTGTTGGAAGGGATTTCTCTGACCATGAGTCCGGGCTTCTTACGTGGATCAACTGTTTGTGTAACATACAGAAGATGAGGTGGCAATTGCAAATGGGTTCTACGGTTTTGACCATGGTTTTAGTCTGAGACTTGGAGTTTGGGTCATCTAGCACAATTACAAGTTGGATCCAAATGATTTGGCCTGCAAGTCAGTTTGTGGCAAAAGTCCCACTCAAGTCCAAATCAGCTTGAGTCAAGTCCAAGTTAGAGTAAAAAAATATGTTTTAGGCCGAGTTAACAAGAAGTAAAGTTGAAATTCGCCTGAGTCAAGGTTTGGACAAATACAAAACCGAGATCAAGTCACTTGCACTTTTCGATACGCTAGTGGATGATTCTGAGTTGACTTGGGTGATCCCAACTCTGGATTTTACGATACTTGAGACCTTGGTTGTGCCATCATACTTACTAACATGGTTCACATTGGTTCAACTCAATAGCACAATGGCTACCATTTGTAGGGGGAAAAGGTGCAATCCACAGGAGGGCATGGGCAAGTGTTGGGAAAATATCATTCACCGTTCCCAATCTAGAGGGTTATCTATCAAATGGATAGTCTGGGTGTATGTTATTTGGTTCACTCGGTTTGAACTCAGGTTCGCAGTTTGCCATTCTAAAATGAACCTGCGTAGTTCGGTTCGCATCGGTTCACTTGTGTGTGTATGTATTATATTTCAAGCACATGAGCAAGTACAATTATAGCCATAATGTTAAAATTCTAAGTTATACAGAATCAAAATATATGTAAAGATCCAAATTCTAAACAGAAAATATATATACAACCATTGAAAAATATGATATGTATCACATATTAAAATAACAAAATGAAACTAAAACATACATGTATCCAAATAAGTATCACATCTAAAAACCATTGTCTTATAAAGTTTAAATATCATATTAATCAACATCAAACTATCGATATTTATGTTCCAGAAAACATGCAAAAAAGTAGATTGCATTTAGTGACAGCTGGAAGATGATGAAAAGAATCAAGTACACTCTTTATCGATGATGACTTGCACAAAAGAGAGGGTAAATACACTCACCATCGATGATGACTCTTTGTCAAGTGCACTCTTTATGGAGAGATGGAAGATGTCTTTCACATTTTTGTTCTTTGTATCCAACGAAAATTCATTAAACAACAACAATTAGGTTTGTAGATTTGTTGGTACATGGTTCAATGTTTTCCATGAACCCAAAACGAATCGTACCACAAATCAGTTCACTTCATACCCATCGCGGTTCAGTTTAGGATGAGAAAATTTGGTAACTTAGGTCTGGGTTGGTCTCATTACCCTTCCAAGCCAGTAAAAGGTTGTCGTCCAGAGTTAGCCTGGAGTCTCACACACATACCGAGTCATTTCTAATCACAGTCAATGGTTTTGGACAGGTAGCAAGCCTCTTGATGCTGATGCAGGGAAAGCAATTGTCCTGTATGAGGTATTTGCAAATCATACACTTTCATATTACAATGACTCTTTAGTTAATTTCCTGAATTTGGTTCAGTTGGTTCTATGCAGCCAGGAGCACATCCACCTGAATCAAATGGATCTACCACACAGGAGGAAAATTCGAAGTATGTACTGATGCTGCTACCTTTAGTTACAAATTTATTCATGCAAACTCTGTTCGTTAGGTTGAACATATGTGTAAGGCTGGTAAAAATTTTCCTTAACAGCTTTAATTGGTATGCTGCAGTTTTTAACCCAATTCAGTTTTATGAGTTTAGAATTGTAGAAACTGGAATGTCATTATCATGAGCCCAAGGAAATACATTTATAGAAATAAGTAACAACTAAAAAGTGGACATATAACGAAAATACCTAAGCCATGTAACAACAATCATTTATCGAAAACAAGATGTAACAAGTATTTTTATTTAAGTATTATTTTGACAATCTTGCAGCATTGAGGATGTCCAAGTACTAATAACCATGGACTTTCTCAGGATATTGTATCTTGCTTGATGTAGATCTGTCTTGTCAGGGTTCAGCTCTTGAGAGTTTTAGAGACTCGAAAAACTGTCCTACAGAAAGAACAAGGAATGGCCTTTGCACGTGCTGTTGCTGCCGGTTTTGACATGGATCATATGGCACCTTTGATATCATTTGCTGAATGCTTTGGAGCCTCACGTTTAAGGTAAGTGGGGTTCTTTTATGCCTATTCTTTTTGTTTAGGATTAAAAATATAAGTTTGTCATTTGTTTTACTGCTGAGAACTGGTTTTCAATCTTCTCTTGAACTTCGAACTTTTTCCCTTGTGTTTTTTATTTCTCCATGCAACAGGGAGGCATGCTTAAGGTTTATGGATTTATGGAAAGAAAAGCATGAAACTGGCCAATGGCTTGAAATTGAAGCAGCCGAAGCAATGTCTAGTCAATCAGATTTCTCTTCAATGGAGACAAAGAAATGGCCTGAGTCCAATTGTGAGTTGGGCATGGAGAGTAATGGGAAAGCGAGCAATGATGCCAGTGCAGGTATGAGCTCTGTTGTAAGATAGGTAATTATAGATTGTACAGTGAATTTTTTTTTTTGTGAAGAAAATCCGATCGCTAGGTTTTCTTTTTCTGATGAGTAAAAGATGTTTTACTTTTTTCAGTTAGCCAGTGTGTGGAGTATTCCTGTTTACATTGTTTGCCTTTGAGTCAGTTAAATCATTGGTAATACAAAAGAAAATACTATATATCCAAACCTCAGAAAGAATCTACAAACCAATCAATTGTTTTGTCAGTTTCTGATGCTCCGTGCCCCCACCATTTTTCTTGTCACCAAAGATCACACAAGAAGAATCCCCAAGTTTTTCTAAAATCTTTAGGCTTTCTTAGAGAGCATAGACCAAAAGAAAGAAGAAACTTGTTCGGGTCTGAAGGAATTCGTTAGGAAAGTTACCTTAAACAATTCCACATGTTTTCTTGTCATTGTTAGATTTCTTTAATTTATTTTTTAATGTGGTGCTATCTCTTCTCTCATTCAGAAATAATCCAAATTGCCATCAAATCCATGCATTGCATTGCCTTATATGCTTTTATCTTCTTTGCATTTATTCAAATGAGCTCTAAGTGTTATATGTCCATTTGATGTTGGCCAGATAAAAGGCCTCCACCAGATACCCAAGTACCACTAGACCACCACGAATATTTTCAAGGTCAATTTCAGCATCCTATGTACCCCCATTGGCCTATTCATTCTCCGCCCGGTGCTCCACCAGTCTTTCAAGCATATCCCATGCAAGGCATACCTTACTATCAGAACTATCCTGGAAATGGCCCATTTTTTCAGCCACCATATCCTCCAGTTGAGGATCCTAGAATCAACAGTGTGCAAAGAATGGGCCAAAAAAGGCACTCTATGGATAGTAAAGATAGCAACACTGAATTAGAGACTTGGGAACCGGGTGTTTCCAATACGAGGTCACAAGATGGTTCTGAGTTGGAGAAGGAAGGTTCACAAGGTCGAGAACCACGGAGAAAGGCCGGTAAATCAGGTAGAAAAAACTCGGGCATGGTTGTCATTCGGAACATCAATTATATCACTTCAAAGAGGCAGAATACATCAGGCAGTGAATCATCATCAGGGTCTGACCCTGAAACTGATGAGGATGCTGAGGGTGTGGAGAAGCATAAGAATTATATGAGATCTTCAAAAAGTGAAGGAAGCCATTCTAAGCCGACTAATACTTTGAACACATATGAAAAGGATGACACGGTTGATGAGCAAGAAGTCAGTGGTGGAAAGTGGCAAGCATTTCAGAATTGTTTATTGCGAAATGATGATCAAAATACACATACTATTGAGCGAAACATGTTTTCAATGGAAAAGGAGGGTCAAGTGATGAGACGAAAAAATACAACCAGACCGGATCCTATAGTTCCTCATGGACCAGATTGGGTTGAAGGTCAAGATCGTGGGATGACAGAATTTGATACAATTAGTGGCAAGGGGGGGACCCGCATGTTGAAGGCGTCAAATGATGAATTTGTGATATCAGGAGGACGGTTTGGAAGAGGAACCAGAGACAGTGAGCTGGATCTACGACATACGGAAATGGAAGGTCAAAGGGGATATAGAAGGGTGACAAATGATGATTTCATGCTTTATAGACAAGAAAACCAGTTGGGTTCTATGAGTTTGCAGTCAGATCCATTGGCTGGCGAGGGGTTTGGGCGTGCTTCCAATAATTTGGATAGGAGCTCATCACATAATGTAACTGATGAATCCTTTGTAGTTCCTTTGAGGTTGAGCTCTCAATATCAAATCGGAACTGATAGCAGAACTGCTATTAAAATGGATGCTGAGTTCCCATCAGGTCTTCAGAAGACAGAAGACTCATCCAGTAGGATTCGAACCCAGCTCAGCTATGAACCAGACGATTTGAGTTTGATGCCAGAGCGTGGAACAGAGAGGGAATCTATCGGTTATGACCCTGCTCTAGACTATGAAACACAGGACACTGGTAAGGTACAGAACAGAAACAAAGAAGAGGCTGTGACCGGTGTTAAGGAAGGTTCAAAGAGGTTGAATAAGGATAAGAAGTTGAAAGGTGTGCAAGATAGTTTTGAGAAGAGGAAGATGGATGCAGCAATAAGGAAAGGGAAACCTTCAAAGTTAGGTCCTTCAAATGAAGCACAAGCACGTGCAGAGAGGCTGAGAGCTTTCAAAGCTGATCTTCAGAAAATGAAAAAAGAGAACGTATGTTTCTTCACCTTTTCACTTTTCTCTAAAGTTTACCTCACATTGGAAAGATAGAACAGTTTGAGCAAATGTACCTATGTGAACTTGGCAAGAACTCAATTTACTTGTTTGCTTTGCCTGCTTATGTCAAATGAATAATGGTCACTGTTTGTTCATAGGGCTTAAAATGGGTCGGGTTCAGGTTGGACCTGAGCATATCCATATCCAAATTTTTTTTCAGATCCGAATTCGACTTGGATCCTATTAGTTGAAACCATATCCAGACCATTTTGCTTTCACTAAATCTGGATCCGACCGAATTGCTTGATTCGGGTCGGTTCAGATCATTTTGGATCGTTCAATATTTTTTTTCTACATTTTTTTTATAATTGCTATACTATTCTATTTTACTATTATAATTCTTTTATTTTATTAGAATTCATGTTATATTTAATTAGTAGAAAAAAAATATTTTGAAAAATATAAAAATATAATTTTCAAAGTAATATATCATTCAGATCTAGGCAGATATAGGGATGGATCCGGATTCGACTTGGATCAAGGGACATCAACCCATATTCAGCTCATTTTTTATTCGGGTCTACTCCAAGGGTCCAAACACGTTAATTTCAGATTCAAATCACTCGGATTTTGGATAAAATACGGCCCATTTTATGCGCTATTTGTTCATGCTCATCTGGCTAGCTATCTTGATTCCACTGAACTTTATATTCGAAATCTCCATTTCAGGAAGAGGAAGGGAAGAAACGACTCGAAGCTTTGAAGAGAGAGAGGGAAAAGAGAATTGCGGCAAGAGGCAGCTCTGGTCTTGTTCAATCACCATTGCCCTCTCAGACAAGACCTCGGTTGCCAACAAAGCTTTCCCCGAGCTCTCACAAAGGATCAAAATTCAGTGACTCGGAGCCTGGATCATCATCACCTCTGCAAAGGTTGCCCATCAGAACAGCTTCTGTGGGATCCAATGATTCTCAAAAAATCATCAAATCAAGCAGATTAAATAACGGTAGTCGCTTAGCTGGAAATGGATTAAGCCGGTCAGCTTCATCATTACCTGAGTTAAAGAAAGAGAAAGATGGTGTCACACCTGGACCTAAGGTAGCTACTACAGCACGAATCAGAAGACTATCAGACCCTAAAACAGCCAACAGACACCATGTTTCTTCACCAAAGCCAAAAGTATCTGATGGGCCTGAGAACAAGAAGATTTCTGAGATTATGAGCCTCGACAGAACTAAGGCTGCAACTCTTCCAGAGCTGAAGATTAAAACATCCAAAGGGCCTTCAGCCATGGGTCAGAACAAATCAGCTGAAAAAGAGTTGACTCAAAAAGCAAATGGAAGCAGGTCTACTGTCGTTTCCGAAAGAACCAAAGTGAAGAGGAGTAACGAGAAAACCTCTCATGATAGCAATGGAGATGAAAACCCAGTTATTGAGAAGACTGTTGTCATGCTTGAACGTGAAACACCCCCCATTCCTGTGGTACAGGGATCTGAAGAAACGATAACAATTAAAAAGGTGTCACGTGATGATGATAAAGTAGGAGAGAAGACTGAGATGGCTTCCAAGTATGCAGAAGTTCATGCTCCAGCTTCACCATGTACCATGGGTGAAATTTGTCAAGATTCAAGTGAATGCCAATTAGATGAGCTACCCGAATCATGTGAGGTAGGTTTGATAACTAGCTGCTTTTATTTTTGAGTTTATTTTTTAACTCATTGCTTTATTATTTTTATCACATAACACAGTATGCCATGAAAATTTATCCATTTTATAATATATTTTTTATGGTCAGGTGACAGCAGTTTCTGCAAGGAAAGAATTGCCTACACTTCCGAGTGTCGGAGTAGCTGAAAAATCATATCAAGCTCCATTTGCCCGGGTATCATCTTTGGAAGATCCATGTACTACAAACTTGGAGTACACCAAAGCATCCCCACCAAGCTTAAAAATGGAAGCTACAAGCAAGGAGACTGCCAAAGCCCACATATCTAATTTTACAGACCTGAATTCTTTGGAACAAACTCCGGAAACCTTGGAGAAGCCTCGGGGTAAGGAATCCTCTAAAGGATTTAAACGGCTGTTGAAGTTTGGAAAGAAGAACAATAGTTCAGCTGCGGGTGAACATAATGTGGAATCAGATAAGTTGACCATGAATGGCTCCTTGGCTGATGATCAGGCTGCAGGATCTGCTTCATATGAAGGTAACATTCATCTTGTCTCCCTGAATTTATTAGATATTGCTGTGATATAGCTTTACTCTAGCTCACAAGAGCAATTGGATGTGTTAAATGATAAAATTAGAGAGCTGCTATTTGCACCCCAACTTTTACTTATTACACCCCATTTTCTTAAATTATTTATCACACTCCAATTAAAGATTAAAACACACCATTTCAAACTTAACAAACGTTTGGCTCAAATTATTATCTCAACCTTACAAAACATTGTAACACGTGTTCAAACAATTTTCGTAGTTGTTTACAATTATGATTAGGCTCATATAACCCCAAGGGGTTGGCCTAGTGGCAAACCGAGCCTTGATAAGCTCCTCAGGAAGGTTAGGTCAACCATTTGAAACCTCACGAAGCAATGAATTCCTTGGGGCCACCTCCAGGGTGCGGTTGGCCCTCGACTCTCCTAGTTTCATGTAGGACTTTCTGAGGGGGCAGTGCGTGTGATCGTGGGGTTAGTCACACCTGAAGGGTGGGGATATACCCATGATATGCCCAAAAAAAATTGATTAGGCTCATACACATCCTAAAACCCAAAAAATAGAAATCTAGCGGGAAAAAAAAATGAGAGAACTTCTATTGGCACCCCAACTTTTACTTTTTCACACCTATTTACTTATTTTCTTTATTTTTAATTGGGGTGTAATAAGTAAAATTTGAGGCGTCAATGGCAGCTGTCTAAAGTTATAAACCCCTGATAATTTGAACTCGGTTAAGGAACCCCATCTGATTCTATCTAGAAAGTCTCAATCTTCAGTTGATCTTTCTATAATCTGCAGTCATAAAATAGACCTCCATTAATCAATTACATTGTGCAAAAGGCAAACTTATCTTGCAGATCAATATTCTGATTTCCAAGTGCAACTCTGCGAGACCAATGCAAGATTCAGCAGTGTTAAAAGATCTGCTAAGCCAATGATATACAATTCTATGGCACTCATCTTTACATCTTTAGAAGCACAGTTTGATTTATTTGAAGCCCAACTAACTTGAGCTGAGTTAGCCCAAATACAAAGTTGATTAGAAAATTTCGAACTTCGGTCAAACACTTATTCTAGGATTCACCACGATAATTCACGAATAATAATAATACTTGCAAGGAACAAGCTAACCTAAAAGTTTGCACCTAAAATGGTTCAAGAAGTCAATGCCCAAAACTACCCACTAGGCCTCGTCGACCCTATGTTCAAAAATGGGCCGAATTGATCATTGATTCAGGAAGCAATTTTTGAATTTAGCAAAGGTTTCAATATTGTCAGCCATGTAGAATTTTAAAAACTCGGGAAACTGAGTTAAGTATCGAATGTGTTACTGAAAGTGGTTGCAGTCTCATCAGTAACGACCATTACTCACAAATTGACATTTCTCTTTGTTATTGGATATCATCAGTTCATACATTAAAGAATCTCATCTCTCAGGATGAAACTCCGACCTCAAGCACTTCACAAAAGGGTGAGTTTTGTTACATTTTATTTGCAGAATGAACTTTTCTTATTTGTTACTGAATGAATGTGAAATTTATGCTCAATGATTGTTCATTTGCTACAGCTTCTCGGTCCTTCTCCTTGTTGTCACCATTTCGGAGCAAAACAAGTGAAAAGAAGCAGACAACATGATAAGTGGATGCACTAAAACTATTAATGTGAGAAAACAGCATGTCTGTGTGCGTCTGTTTTCTTCCTTTGGCCATTGTTTGCCTCCCTTCAATGCAAATGTTGTTATGGTTTGATTTTTCATGTCTTGTTATGTATCGAAAAATTCTGTATTTATTAACATATTGCTGTAAAAACTTGGCTGTTTGTTCAGTTTCTTTCTTAATGCCCACACAATGAACTGGTTTGAACTGTTTTTTTTTTTTTTTTTTTTTTCCGTCGAATTTGTTGTACATTTTTTCTTTGATGAAAGGAATGTTAGCTTATACACAGTTCACGAGTCTTGTCTAGCACCTTAAGTAGCTTCCATGGAGGACATTCTTAAGATCCATTATTTGATGGATCCATCGTACATTGAATAGGCTGGCCTTATTGGATGACCATAACCATATTTTCTTCTGATTTTTCTAATGATCTTTTTTTTCTTGGGGAATTAAATCGGTAATATTAAACCCAAGGCAACAGTACCAAAATAGGAACTTTCCTTACAATTCACATCACTGACATCCAATTCGGGGGACTTTCCTCGCAAAAGGGTTTAGTGTGTTAATGTCCTCATTTGCTATACATACATTAGGATTGCAAAATGTTTCTTTAAGTTCCAGAATATCTGACATAATATGATATGCTCGTCTATGGCTTCAAAGTTCTTAAGCACTTTTGTTGATGCCAGCACATCACTTGCCACTAAAGCAAATTCAGTTATGGATCTTACCATTTTTAGCTGTGGATCTACAAGAGCAGTGTTTCAGTAAAACTTGGGTCTTGAAATAGTTGGTTTGGATTAAACTTAGAATGGATGACATTAAACGGCATTCAAAAGGGTTTATTTTAGGATTATAAGACACATTTTGGAATGCTACTAGTGCTGGCTTTTTTTCAGAGTTGTTCTTGCTATAAAGCGCTTATGATGGAAATTGTTAACCAGGTCTTTCACTTTTGTACTTGTTTAATATTATGTTGTGTTTACATCTAGTGAATGTTTGCATCAACAAGGGAAGATATGATGAAAGATAAAGTTACCAAAGAAGGTAGCAAAATTGTGGTTTAAAAATTGCTGAAATTAATTTACCATATAAGTTAATTTTTTTTCCATCTATTTTGCTATTAACAAAATTATAGGAAATATATACATTTTAAATTAGAATACATAATTATATGAAAACATAAACAAAAAAATAAAAATAAAAAAATTTATGTAATAACTTTAAAAGATATGAAAATATCAAACATTTATAATATGAAGAAAAGGGTAAAACATATTGGTTCCACGTACCCATTGGACAAAAATGGGATTATTGGTCCCAGTCCTTATTTGGTTCGATTCCTTTTAGACCCGGCTCTAATCTAGTGTTGAAAATAAGGATATGAACCAGAGTTTTGGGTTCTGATTCTGGTTTTGGTTTTGGTTCCAGTTCGGGTCCAGTTAAATGGGTTCCCATTGACACCCCCTATATGTAATCAAAGTAAATTAAATTATTAAAATTGTTTTATTATATTTTTCATTCAAAATTTCATTGTTGGATTGAAATAATTAACAATAGTTTACTCTACTAACGGCATTTAGGAGACAAGGGGTAAAAATGGCAAAATATACTTAAAACAATGTAGGAGAAGTTTTTCTTTTAAGAAAAAACAGTATTGTTATGAGTTATGACCATTGAATCACAAGTATTGAATAATGCTTAGGGAATTATTTTGGATCATATCATCATCTCTGTGAAGAAAATGTTGATTATGTCTCCGAATGAGATTTGATTGTTTTTGTTAAAACTAATACAAAATAGTAAATTTGTCTTTCAACAAATTAGAAAGATTTTATTTTAATCAAAACGAATGATTAAGCACGAAATGTTGCCTTTGCTCATTCTTGTCAAGGCCTCCTTTGCTAAGCATTCAGCTGCTTCTTGTGGGTCCTCAATGTGCCTGATCAGGTTCACTGCCTCCTGATTCTTCATCACCTACACACACACACACACACACACAAAAGCAATCAATCCACATGTGTTCTCCTATAAATTTTTTTTTTTTTTTAAATTATCTTTTAAGTGGTGGACGTCTATCAGTCAGTGGGCACTGAAAAACAGGGTAAAATTCTATATGAACTTTGAAAAAAAGGTTATTATTATGGCACACGTTAAAGTGCAATTAAATACACTTTGAAAATTGGATTTTGTACCAAAAACGCCCTTAAAAGAATCTTTTTATTGTAAAAATAGCCTAAGGTGCTTAATCCCAAGGTGTAGTTATTGCACTTTATTGAGACCCACTGACTAGTGGTTTGGAATTTTTTGGACTTTATAATTGGTGGGGGTGGGTCTAACTGTTTTCTTCGATGGCTAGAGGGCCACTAAGGATGATATTATCATGATTTTTAAACTCGGTATCCCGTCTCGTCTTGTTCAGTTTCGATACCGAGTCGTCTCGGATGAGTTTTCCGATACGTTTGAGACGTCTCGTGAGATTACTCAAAAAATTACACTGTGAGACATAAAACTCGGTCAAAAAATGACTTTGTGAGTTGGTCTCGTTCAGCTCCGATACCGAATTAACTCGGGTGATACGTCTCGGTCTCGGACGAGTTTAAAAACCATGGATACTATAGGGAAGAAAGAAAAATGAGAGGTAAGGGCATGTTTGGATCACCACAATAGCATCTTCCATCTTTAAAAATTGACAATCCAAACAACCCATAGAAGTTGATGGAAAATGATATTATGAGGTGAATGAGATTGGGTTTCTTACCTCCCATATACCACTGCTTGCTAGGATAACGAATTCTGTATCAGAATCGATCTTCTCAACACCAACAACTGGTTCTGAGATTTTAGAGGTCTTATTGCCTGCATTACATAGTCGCATGTGCAATGCACCTGATTGATACGGAGTACAAAAGTAGACACACATTCGAGCACAGTTAAATGCATGATACATGATCTCATTGAATGCATACAAAAGCCTAAATCTGTATATGTGGCTCATTGTAAAAAATCGTAACAACAAAGAGACAAAAACAAGCACATATACAAGAACATAAACAATCACTATATTCTCATCAATTTTACCGTTCTAGAGATCTCTATTTATAAAATCAAGAGTTACCAAAACATGTAAATCTCCCTAAAAAATAGAAAATATTACATGATTGCCCTTTTCATACCCCTTAAATTTTTTGAGCCGGGGGCTCTGGCCTCTGCATTTTAGCAATCTATTGTATGTCAGTCTAGATAAAAATTTGATTGTCTCTAATTCAATCACAAATAATGCATTAGTAAGAGGAGACTATCTTTATGAAGATGATATTGAATTTGATGATTTTGATTGGTTATAAATCTTATTCATGATTGTAATCCTAGTCTCATAATTTATATAATTAGATTGGATTGGATCATTTCGCCGAGTCATCCAAGCTCAAAGCACCAAATAGATTTAATCCATTTTTAGTTGGCTGATCTGATCCATGGATCCATTGACAACAAACACATGAAGAGAAGAATTGTTGTTCAATACCTGGAATGAGATTGAATGACCAACGTCTCCTGGACCTGAGATGTTGTGTCTCATCACATATTTGATAGGCCACACCATCTCTACATACAATAGCTCTATAATCACCTATGCTTCCTGCCACAATCTTCTCTCCATTAATCACAATCACAGATGTGGACCCCTCATTTTCATGCTTTCCATCACTCATCTTTGATCTACTTGAAAAGTATGCTTTCTTCATTGTGTCTTTGCTCCTCCTCCTAATTTGATTCTACAAAACACATCACCATGGTTTTAAAACTCGACCGAGTCCTGATGAAATTCAGAGGTTTTGGGTGAGTTTTTCCAATGTCGATCGAGATCACATTGATTCACCCAATCCCCAATTTGAAAATGGCCTATTAAAATAATTGTGATTAATATAAAATGATATTTTATGGTTGTAACGTTCTATTAATAAATGTTGTAACAAAAATAAAATCAATATTAAAAAAAGAACAAGAGATTTGATTTTTTTTTTTTTTTTTACCCGGTTGAGATCCTTAAGTAAGAGATGGGATTGCAAGTATTTGGTGATTCCATCTCCCTTCTCTGCATCAAAGACTCCAAACAACCACAATTCTAGATCTTGTATTTGCTCTCTTTGTACCACAACCAAGTCTGATTTTGAGTCGTCGGATTCATAAATCGATGTTCGTTCCTCGATGACCTGAAATCCATGTGAGATGGGAGTCATCCATGATGGCTTCTTTGCAGCCTCTTTGTTATTTCTTGGTCCACCTTTGATGAAAAATCGACTCACTCGGAATGCCTATTGAAATTAGAAAGAAAATTATCATTATGTGAGCATGGTTTTAAATCACATCTGAGACAGAGATAACTCGTGTGAGACCAACATGACTTGCCTGAGTCATCCCATTATTGTCCATGAACGAGACAGATAGACAAGGCATATCATGTGTGCAAAATCTCACAAAACAAACAAGATGACTTAGATGATATTTTTGAAAATCTCAAATGAGTAAGTAAAAAATCGAAGTATTAGTCAAGGCGGGAGCTTGACTTGACAATGTCAGTTAGACGAACTGGACCCATCAAAGAGGGTCCACTGATTGGACTCTCTAGAGAGAGCCTAGGTCAATTTGGCCCATTAAATTCAAGGTCAAAATTAGCCTAGACACTATATTCAAGAATAATGGTTTAAAGAACAAGATTTGATAGATAAGTCCTAATCTTAATTGACTGAGTCAAGCCCTCCCAAATTATTACGCGCCTAAATGGTGGTTAAGGGCTTAAATTTGACGCATTCCAATAGACTCAAATTTTGAGTCATGGAAGAAACTACTTGAGAGAGCTATGAGCTACAAAAAAATACCAGAAAAGCCCCAAGAAGTGTCCCGCCCCAAATGAGAATCGATGTGGACATCAACTGCAAAGTGTGGTGGTTTGTTACTTGTCTAAGTTATTAAGGGCATATAAATTTGATGCATCCCAACAGTTCTAGGCCTTTTGGTGTACTAGTTTAGGTTTTTAACACAAACTGATTTTATATGTATACATGTGTGTGTGTGTGCACGCACGCGTGACCAATGATAACCTGGCAATCTTTCTATGACTTGGCAGTGCATGGAACTAAAGATCTTTCTCCTTGTGTATCTCAAAGAAAGATCTACGGTTTTATGCACTGACACGTCAAGGATTTACAAAGATCCATATTTCAATATATGGGCTGGAAGTTTTGGAATAAGCTGATTTTTTTGTGAGGATGATCTCTAAGGTGAGGGGATCCTCACAAAAATCAGCCCATTCAAAAAATTCTAACCCACCAAATGTGATTACAAATAATTGATGATCTACGACTATTCAACTTGTAAATTAGGGTTAGAAGTTTCAGAATGGGCTGATTTTTTGTGGGGATGATCTCCTCATGATCTCCTCATCATAGAGATCATCCCCACAAAAATCAGCTCATTCCAAAACTTCCATCCCATATATTGAAAAAGGTTTGGCTCTCTTTAAAGCCTCTGAACGCTCCCCATATATATATGGGTTGGGACCAAGTGACAATCATTTGTCTTATATAGGTTAAAAGTTATGGAATGGGCTGATTTTTTGTGAGGATGATCCCTATACTAAAGAGATCATCCTCACAAAAAATTGGCCTACTCTGAAATTTCTAATCCCATAAAAAACTGTTTACAATTTAACGGAAAAAATTGATGGTTGATAATTATTCAAATTTTAAATAATTTTGGCTTTTTTATGAGGATGATCTTCTCACCATAAAGATCATCTTCCTGAAAAAACTCGGCCCATTTGAAAACTTTTAACCCTATAAAACAAAGGATTGTCATGGGATCCCAACCCATATATATATACTCAATAAAATTGATTTAATTTTTTTTAAGAAAACAAAGAAACTTTACTCTCAAAACTCAATTACTAAATGCTACAATCACATAATCTCGTTTTAATATCAATAATGAATACTTAAAACCAAATCATTAAAAAATACATCAAAGCCAATTTTTATTAAAAAATGGCCTTTTGAGACCCGATCTCAAATAAGTCACGATGAAGTCTGGATTAAATCTCGAAAGTAATGTTCTTATTTCTCTTTATGCATTGAGGTTCCAAGTCCAACTATCTTCAAGAATCCATATTTTTCTTTAATTAGAAATAAACAATAATATTCCAAACCAATTTTTTTTCCTTGTCAAACAGGCCCCTGGTTTGGGTCATTCTATAAACCTTCAGAATCCAAACAAAAAATTAAAATTAAAATAATCTACATATAATTACATAAAAATAAACAAAATTCCATAAAAAAAAATATGAAAGAAGAGAATACAAAGAATGATATTGTTACCTTGAACTTGCGATGAAGATCCTTTAAAGCCATTCAAATGGTGTTGCAGAGAACTCCCTTAAGTTTGATCTAAAATTCTGTAAAAATGGATGGATTCTGATATTTAAATCAATGGGTTTAAACAAAAACAAAACAAAAAAACATTAAACTACAAAAGAAAATTCGCACACACAAAAAGAAAAAAGAAAAAAAAAATGATGATAAATACGTGAGGAGGAGAAGGAGGAGAGACCCAGAGACTTAAAAGACTTGTATTTGATTTTCCACATTTTCAAGTCTATCTGTAGATACATAAAGATCTTTCAAGTCAACATGGACTCCTTCATCTACAGAGCTTTTTTGGTATTTAATTAATTAAGGTGATTTATTTCCTTTTTGGAAAAATAAAACTAACGGCCAAATTTGAAATTTTGTTGAACCAATTACAACTGAATCCATTTATAAGGAGAAAATACGGAAATAACCTCAGCACTCATGAATTTGCATAAGCATAATTAGGTGTGTTTGGGTACATGGATAATTGGAGGATTTGTTCTTTGAATGAGTTAAAACAGGTTTTCTATGAGGGCATTGGGCATGGCATCCAATCAGGTTTTCTAATGAGTTAATTAGGTGTGGCACTCCCATCACAGAACCGTAGATCATTTGTCTCGGGATATGCATAATCATAAATCTCTATGAGTGATTTTTTGTGAGGATGGTCTCTATAATGAGAAGATCATCCTAAAAAAACATCAATACAATCTGAAACTTCTAAGTCCATCAAAAGTGATTTACAAATTATTGATAAAAAATCGATGGTCCACATTCTAAATCACTTTTGATGGGGTTAGAAGTTTCAGATTGTACTGATTTTTTTTTTTTTAGGATGATCTTCTTATCATAGAGATCATTCTCACAAAAAATCAGTTCAATCCAAAACTTCTAACCCATATTTTGACAAATTATTATTATTACATTATTTTTACATATGTCCCATGATCCATCCCTAAATATATATATATTGAGAGAGTGGATTCCGTTAACTCAAAAAATATGACTCAAGTTATGGAACAAGATCTTGACCGTGTAAACACAAAATCCAATAGTAGAGATTTTATACATATCTCAAGAATAACTTTTAATCATTGGATTTTGTATTTACACTGTTAAGATCTTGTACCATATTTCTTGAATCAACAGAATCTAAACTATATATATACATTTTTTTTTTGTGGTAATTGTTCATTCTATTTTTCAACACACCAATCAGGCAACCACACATACGATGATATAAATAAATAAATAAAAAATCATCTTAGTATGTTTTTGATTTCTTCTTCTTGTTTTTTTTTTTTTTTTTTCCTTCATTTTGTTGAATTGCCATCACCAGCAACAAAGCTTTATCCCAAAGATTTAATAGTGTCTATACAATCGAAGTGAATCAAAAATCATCTGCCCTAATTCTAACATGAAGCAAATTATGAAATACTCAGTAACCCTATATTCCAAAAATGCTAAATGACACTTGGCCCACTAACTCATGAAAATTATGCAACATATTTTAGTGGACCTGCAGACCAAATTTTAGTCAACTTAATCTATAATTACTCCCATTTTGTGAGGCCCATATTGTCATACTGATAATATTTTTGAGTTATTCTCCACATAATGATCATTATCATTAAAAAGCAATTTATTCTAAAATTACTCGCTATATAAGAAAGTTAGTTTTAGTTTAACAATTCATTTTTTTAAATTTAAAGTCAATTCTTTTTTAGATTAATTCATTGGACAGTTAGATTGTGATGTGGACCTTACTTAGCTCAAAAACCTAAAGGATCTCCACAAATAGGCCTAGCCTGGCCCATAAAAACCTTGCTCAGCCCAATCTAATATGGGTCTCAATTTATAACCCCTCTGGCCCATCATATTTATAAGCCGATCGGGTAGGATCTAGCCTGGCCTGACCTGACCTGACCCAAAACCGTCCGTTTACAGTCCTACATGGCAACACTGGCTCTGTGTGTGTGTGTTGTGGGACTCTGGAGTGGCAGATCGGTTTCATGGCCATGGCTGCTTCAAGGGCCTTTATTTTCAACAAAAACTTACTTTTCTTCCTCCCTGTAAATCCTAAAACTGCCACCTTTCTCTCTCAATGCAACAATAGTCTTCACTTTCTTACCATCAGATGTATTCAATCCGCACAAAAAGCCCTCGAAACCCAAAATCAAGATATGGGTTTTGTTTGCTGACCCAATGTTGTTAAGATTCTTGAGGAAAGGTTCCTCCTTGAGTCGATCACTGGCAAGAATCTTAGCTCAGGTCAGCTTGTTCATACCCTAATCTCATTCTTTTAAAGGATTATTGTGGTTTTGATCCAACAGCAGAAAGTTTAAACTTGGGAAACTTAGTAGAGAGGCCTGAACTAGATTTTGGAACAATAGAGAAGAATACAATGGGAATTGTGGACACAATTAGTACAATTTTAAGTAGATGGGATCAGAATAGAAATTAAATATGGTTTTTGTAAAAACCCCGATTTCTGATTAGGGTTCTGAAGAAAATCAGATTTTGAATGTGGATTCTGCTAAAAACTTGATTTCTAATAATGAAAAAAAAAAAAAAATGGAATGTGGGTTCTGCCAAAAACTTGATTTTGAATGCTGTTTATGGTGATTCTTTCACAATCTTGAATAATTTCGATTGCTGGAAGGAGATTACGTTGTTGGATTTTTAGAGAAAAAGTTGGTCGATTTGTGAGAGTTGGGTCTATGCTGGCGAAGGAGAGTGTGAATAAAAGGTTGGAATCGTAACAAGGAATGAGCTACACAGCTCGTTCAGTTGGAATCCCTTTTTGACTCTGTGTCGTTAATTCTACTGTATTGTTATGTACGGTTGCCTATACATATGAAACCGTACATGCCTGTATCAAGTGACTTGATTCATCCACGGTGAAGAGAGTCTATCTGAGGCTTTGAAGGAAACTGAAGCATTGAGGCATAGAGCTGAGGCGAGTTTGGATTGGAAGACCATTGAAGGATTGCGAGTATGTCCCGTCCTGTTCTTTGCTTATGCTCAGGTCGTGAATGCTTCTGTTGTGGATCTTTCGGTTTTTCTAGTTTACTTGAGAGTAAATCGGTGGCGCAAGACCTAGTGAAGCAAGGGGGGGCTCTACTTGAATAACAACAGAGTTGATACTGAGGGAAAGACAAATGAGGAAGGAGACATTGTTGATGGGAAATTGGTCTTACTATCTGCTGGAAAGAAGAACAAGATGGTTGTAAGGATATCTTAACTGCCCTTTTTGGGTTATTTTCACATATATGTTCTAAAAATGTTCTTTTTTAGTTATGTACTTCCATTAATGATTCTAACAATGTACAGTCACATACACTTCTATGGGTTTATTTAGTTTGATTTGAGTGTAGAGTAACATTCAGAAGGTCTTCTGTTGGAGCAGGGCCACAGGGTGAAGTATATGGAGTTGCTTAGGATTTTTGAAAGGGGATAAGGCTTAGGTCAAAATTTATTGGTTTCGGAGATCATTTTTAGATCAGCTGAGATATTACGTTATTTTTCTTATTGGACTCAAATCTATGCATAGGCTTTGACATTTTTTTCCACTCTGTTCTTACCATCACCATTAAGGTACCTGAACTGTTGACTAGAGATGGGTCTTTGCCCTTTCGAATTTTGTTTACTAGGACTCTCTACTTTATTTTTTTTGCTTGCTCTGTCTTTGTTCACATTAATCCAACTTTTTACTGTTGAATTCACATATGTATTTGAGTGACTCAAACATGTGCTTATGCCTTCTTGATCAAACAAAATGCTAGCTTTCATCTAACTATTTTTAATACGCTCGACATGAATGAATATATTCAATGTAGTTGATCATTGCAATTGTTGCTTTCATCGTTGATTTAGGTTCACAAATTTTAATTTTAATTTTTTATGATAGTCAACTGTTCTGATACAAGGTGAAATATAGAAATTATATAACATGGTCGGAAAAAATATATATTTTATGCTCTTTAAAGAGAACAAAAAAGTATTTGCTTAACCCATGTAGAACCATTCAAGGACTATATTATATTACCATACAATAGTGGGACAGGTTGTTCTCCTCTCCAATAAGCACAACTTTTTCTTTTCTTGGCCAGACAATTGTTCATGTGTACAACTTGTATATCTCAATGACGAAAGAAAATATGCTTTTGGGAGATACAAGTTGAGGTATACGTATCTCATTATAGTCAAAACAATATCAGATGCTTTTGGATAAAAAACCAAGTGCATACGTAGAGGGAGGACACCTAGCCTGTGGAGCCAAATCTTCTTGGGTGAATGCGATCTTCGTGAAAAATTGGGTCTAGGTTCATAATGAAATAAGCTCAGATTCAATGTGTGTGTGTGTGTGTGTGAGAGAGAGAGAGAGAGAGAGATTACCTCCCACCCCCATAACTAAAACCAACACTCTTTTTGACATTTTCGTAGATGTGCAGAATTCATTTCCCAAAGACCATTTTCCTGATGAATTTATATTCCCTTGAAAAACAATGAAATGAAAATTTACTAAAAATTGAAAACTTTAGCTTCAAACTGAAATATGAGTATATGACCCCTCGAAATGACATATTTTCAAGATGCGTAATTATAGGTCTTGTCGTTAACTTTCTAACAGTATGTTATAGCAGTGTTACTGATAATTGATCACAAAGTTATGCCCATTATTACAAGCTAGGGTCCGCAGAGACCATTATTCGTATTTAAAAGCTTGTTTCTTCTAAGCCAAGCTCTCTAGAAAGGCTACCAAATGACTCTAATAGCATCTGAGATGCTGATACTACTTTTGTTTTGTTTTAATTGACTCTTAGTAGAGAATGAGACTAATGTAACTAATGATTTTATAATATGCACTTTTCCTTATAATTAGTCAAAAATGAGTGTGACATCTTTGAATATAAGATTATCTTTAGCTTTTCCTTTTGATGAATTTCATTTACAAAAACCAGATTACTAGAACAATGGCAACATAAAAAGTTTAGCAAAGATAATATTAAGTGTGGTCTTCTTTAAACAAATATGCTTTATTTATTATAATGAGTAGATCATCATTGATTAAAGAAACCAAGCTTTTTTATCTTTCTTTTTTTCTTTTAATCTTCTCTTTTTCTTTTTTCTTCGAATAGATGGTTAGTTAATCATGGATTTGAAGTGCCCTGGTCCTACTTAGGGAATATGTACAATTGCCCGAAAATCGAAAAGAATATGGTTTTAAGGAAGAATCCAATTCATCACACTTTTGATTGCACGTTTTCAAGAGAAAATCATTTTTCAAACAAGAATCTCGATCCTCCGTTTCATTCAGGACTTTAAACAAAATTGAATAGAGAAAGATTATTCTCGTTCGACCGACCCCAAATTTTTTAGAGAAGAAAGGTGTATAAGGGGCATAAGAAATAAGATCTGTAAAGAGGGTTTGGTAGGTCCAACTGATTCTAAAGAGCTGAGCCAAAAAATTCCTCTATAAGTACTAGTGGTGTATGTAAGGCATAGCTTCACAGGATAAAGAAAACATATGTTGTTTCCTCGTCCTTGTTCTGCCTAATCTAGTTCACAAATTCCAGAAAATGTTTATTTATTTATGAATTTTTGGTAGAATTTGTTGTGTGATTGATTGCAATTTTTGTGGAAAATTTATTTTTTTCTGATAAAACATTGTTTTCAATCAACACTAAAAGCATTTGTCAATTAGACACTTGGAAATTTTCGCATTTGCAATCAAATACTGCCTAACATTTTCTCACAAAATTAATTTAAAATAAAAATGTTTTTTCTCAGCAATTTGGACCAATCAAATCAAAGCTTCCCAAACTTTAGAAGTAATTAATGTTAAAATTAATTTGGATCAATAGATGCTATAATCAAAACCTCTCACTTCCCTAACCAAATAACATATATTTAAATTCTTAAAATTCATGTAAATTGGCTTAAAATACTGATGGACCAACTCAGTTTGGGGACCGACCGTGGCATTAAGCAATGCTCGTAAGTAAATCCTAATTTTGTTTTATCATTCAAATATTAGCACAAGTTACTTTCAATTTCAACCATTTCCTGTTTTGATTTGTTTTAATCACTAACTTTACGATTAAAAATTTTAAAATGAAAAAAGTCACCTCTTCCACTCCTCTTTAAAAAGTACTAAAGAAAACATCACTATAAGTATTTTTATTATCTCAGTTTAATATGAGATTTGATGATATGATATGAGATGTTAGTAGTAAGAATAATTACGTAGTCGTAATCCTAGTCAATGTTTTTTTTATTTATTTAACTTTGCCTTTTTTTATGAAATGTTCCCAAACCTCGACTTGGTGACTATGGTTTGTATTTGGGTATAGTGGAATAAATTCTCTAGTTATTTTATATAGGGAAGTTGGCCATATTGCATGGTGGGGACTGGAATATTACACATTAAATCATGGGTCAGGATTTTTATTTATTTATTATTTGTACTTAATATTTCATTAAAATGCATATATTCTTTTAGAATTTGTAAAATTGTTTTTGCCTATAAAGCTCACAAGAGCTACTCTTGACTCCATAGAACTAAAAAAATGGGAGGAGGAGTAGGAGGAGGAGAAGAACTAGAAGTAAAAAAGGAGGTGAAAGAAGAAAGAGTGGTAGAGGAAGTCAGTCTAAAAGAACTGTCAAGGAAGCTTGAAGAATTTGCAAAGGCAAGAGACTGGGAACAATACCATAGCCCTAGAAATCTACTTCTTGCTATGGTAATTTCTATTACTCACACGTTTTTTTTAATCGTGCCGTAGTGATCACTAATTTTAAGTTTAGTCCCACATCGGACACTCATTGTCTTGTCTCTCTCTTTATAAATTCTTGGGCCTCTCTACTCATAGTCAATTGATTTTGAGTTGGACCCTAACTTATTGACTAATTACTCTTATGGCCAACTTATTTTCTTGTTTTACGAGTTCTCGACTGATGAAGTCGAAGGCACCATCCAGTCGGCTTGGATAGTGTGCTTAGATGCACATGTCTGGGTTAAATTTTATTCTATTGTGAAGTGGTCACCCATTCCCTTGATCTAAACATTTAGTTTACTTTTGGAAGATTCTTCTAAGTCAATCGATTTGCAATGGTTTCAATGATTTTTTTTTAAAGAATTTTAAGATTTTTTATGATCATAGTTACAATAAAATAAAATAAAAAATTGATGGTATAACATCTGTTAATTTAGATTATAAAAATTTATTTTTGAAATATATAATAAAATTTACAATTGATGTCAAATTCGTTAAACAGATTCGACTATCTGATCTATAAAGTTAGGTTTAAATACCATGATTTAGTGTTGTCACTATATATCCTGTTGTTTGATGTATGATTGCTGAGATTCACAATTATCTCGAGGAATATCTAATGGATTAGAATTGAGTTTACACTTGTACAGGTCATAATCCTCTTTAACTATAAACCATTCCACCAATTACGATCAATTTAATTGACTTCTAACATCAATTGACTTAATTAATGTTAGACTGATGAAATAAAATCCAAAAAATCAGAGTGGCCTACCATACTCGAACTGATTTTAATTTTTTATTGAAAAAAGTTAACTAGATCAGATGCCTAAGATCTTAAATCTAAATCACAATCAATGGTTCTCTCGACAATCAAATGCTACTTTGAGTGTTATTTAGAGTCACTGTGGCAAGACATTAGTTTGAATTGATGTTACATCTTTTGAAGCATTGAGACAATACTAAGACTATGTTTGGTAACACTTCTAGAGTCTGGAAATTAGGGCCTATTTGGATATCAGGAACAGAACTATTGTTCCAAAGAACAAAAGTAGAACTACTCTGTGGAGGAGTTGAAAAAGTAATTCTGTGCAGAAAGGGCGTTTGGCAATCAATTCTATGAAGTACTGGCAGAAGTACTTTTGTGCTGGAAATCTGTTTGGGAACCATACTGAATTCTCATGACTTCTAGAAAAAAAATCAGAATACCCTTATATTATACCAGTTACTGTTTTTTGTCTTTTAGTGTCATAATATGCATTCAAACTATACTGTTTTTGATATTTTAACTATAAATATTATATAATATAATATTTTAAATATTAAATATTAATATAATATGTTTAAATCCATTATACTCAAAATTTAAAAAAAAAATTGACAGATTGTCTTTTAGTGTCATAATATACCTTCAAACTATACTATTTTTGACATTTTAATTATAAATATTAATATAATTTGTTTAAATCCATTATACTTAAAATTTAAAAAAAAAATTTGACAGACTGTCTTTTAGTGACATAATATGCCTTCAAACTATATTATTTTTGACATTTTAACTATAAATATTAATATAATATAATATAATAAATATTAATATAATATAATAATTTAAATATTAAATATTAATATAATGTGTTTAAATCTATTATACTCAAAATTTAAAAAAAAAAAAATTAATATTAATAAAGGTTTCTTTCGTTTGATTTAAGGGCAAATGAATTAGGAATATTTTCATAGAAAATTAATAAAGTTAAGGGCATTTTAGTAAAACGAACCGTTAGATTTTGACTCCCTGCAAGATGAGTTTTAAGAAATAGGTTTTCTCGACTTCTTCGCAAAGAGTAATTTCTTGTTCTTGCGCGAAATAACTCTTCGAAAGAGTTGTTCATCCAAACGACTTCTAACTCCCCGCAAGAATCAGAAAGAGCCAAGGAGTCCTATTCAAACGCCTACTAGAAATCAAACTTCAGAAATTTCATCCAACACCCCCTCATCGTTGGTTCAAAACTTCTGGATTTTAAAAATAGACTACCTCCATTAAGACTTCAAAAGTGATTATCAAACACACACTAAGCCATCCTACAAGTTATCTTTAATTTAGAAAATCATAAAGAAAATGAAAAATCTTGGATTTTATAAAAAAAGAATTTATTATTTATTTTTATTATTTTATATAGGTTGGTGAAGTTGGGGAGCTATCAGAAATATTCCAATGGAGAGGAGAGGTGCCAAAGGGCTTACCCAATTGGAAGGATTCTGATAAGGAGCATCTTGGAGAAGAACTATCTGATGTGCTATTGTATCTCATTAGATTGGCTGATATTTGTGGAATCGATCTCGGAGATGCCGCCACTAAAAAGATTGTCAAAAATGCCATCAAATACCCACAGCCCAAGCTCTTTTAATTCCCAAAAAACGAATATTAATATAAATCTCAAGGAAGTCATTTATGTGCTCTTTTTTTTCCATCTTTTAATATATAACATCTAAAATTATTAGTCTCTTTTAAAGTTCTTATATAACTCTTTTATTTTCTTCTTCGATCAATGGAGTTAAATTTTAATGTTTTAAGTGATATACACACAAACAATTAGACTTTGCTACATAAAATAATAAGGGAATATAAATTTCACAAGAAAATGATTATAAGAAAATGAAAATTTTCATTTGAATCTAATTGTAAAAAATAACTTAAACAAATCGTAACTTTTGATCCGAGCATCTATTCTGGCTTATTATTAAATACGATCCATCTACACTATTACGTAGAGAAATCTCGTTCCTTCGTTAATTGGGGAGACAAAATTGAATGAATAAACAAGATTCTTTCAACGGATCCTAAATTTTTTGAGATAATGTTTTGATTATGATTATTATAATGTAATACATATAATATATATCGATACTTTGAAGCATTTTCGCCATCTGAATTTACTGAAATAATACTAAAAGCACCCCAGCTTTTTACCATTAAAAAGACATTTTTGAATATTAATTCATGGTTTTAGAGGCTGTAACATCTAATTAATGCTTGTGTTGGATAATAACGTTCCCCCTTATGACGACGACCTCAAGGCCTTTTTAAATAGAAAAAATAAAATGGGCCTAAGTGCAATCGGCCCAATCCAGGGTACAGCCTGATTAGAAAATAGAAATTGGGTGTCTTAGCGAATCAACGAAGATTGAAAATCAACCAAAATTTAAGTAACAATCACACAAAAAGAACAGGGTTCAGAAATATATTTCATTTCTTCTATTAAAATTCCATATTTTCCTTAAAAATTTTAATATTAACATATTTGTCCCTCTCAACAAATTCCCAAACCAAAACTAAAATATCTCACCATCTCCAACTCTTAAAAAAACTCTTCAAAAAACAAAGACAAATAAAAACCCTAAAAACATCATCAATAGAGGAGGAGAATATTGTTGTAATGAAGAACACCCAGAGAAAAGGACAGGATTGGGAATATCCGGTTTGTTACATAATCTCAAATACCTCAAACCACCACTACTTTTAGCTGAAGTTAATCTCTCACCAACACACAGTTCAGGATTCCCAGCTAACTTTAGCTTTCCTCCAATTTTAGCCGAGAATTTAGAGGAAAATGGAACTCTCCCGCTCAATCGATTATTCTCCAAATTCATCTCATTAACAGATTCCATAAACCCTAATTCCTCTGGCACTGTTCCTTCAAGCCTGTTATTATCAAGTCCTAAATAACAAACATTTCTCAAATATACCCCCATTGAAGCAGGAATTTTACCAACTAAACCCAACCCTGATAATCCTAACCCCAAAATACCCCCAAGTTTTTCCCATATTTCCGGAATTTGTCCTCCAAGTTGGTTTCCTGTTAAGTACACCTCTTTCAAGCTCGTCATCTCCGCTAAAAATAGCGGAACTCCAAAGTTAGCGAAACGGTTGTAACTTAAGTCTAAGAACTCCAATCTCTGTAAACCCATAATGGTTTCTGGGATTCTCCCTTCAAAGTGATTCGAACCCAGATCGAGTTTCAAAAGCTCTGAAATATTTCCGATTGAATCTGGAACATTTCCTTCGAACCCATTGTGGCTGAGATCAAGGACCTTAAGTTTCTTCAGCTTCGCTATATTTTGCGGAACTTCTCCACTCAATCGGTTTCTCGAAAGTGTAATCTGTTCTAGCTCGAGTGACTCGCTAATTCCATCTGGGATTTCTCCAGAAACATTGGTTCCGGTCAAAACTAGCTTCCTCAAACTTGTAAAATTACCGATTTTGCCACTGAGAGTTCCGTACAGAGAAGGGTTTTCGATGAACACGAGTTCTTCTAAGGTTGAACTCAAGTTTGAGAGATACCCAGGAAGGGAAACCGCTGTATCAGTGAAGCATTTGTAGAAGAAGAGCTTGCGAAGTTGTGCGAAGGAGGAGAGATGAGGGGTAAAAGAGGCATTAAAATTACAAGGAGGGTTAGAAGAGTAATCTGAAACGTAGCCAATGTTGAGCTCTGTAACGTGGAGTGAACTGTTACCAGTTTCATCGGTGAAGTAATCGCAAGTGAGACCGTGTGGACCCGAGTTGCAGAGGTCGTCTGGGAAGAGAAATCGCCAATCAATAGCCGAGTTAATCGCGTTGAGAACTTGGTATACGGCTTCTTGTTCGTCAAAGCTTAGAAGGGATGTTTGCAGAGAGGTTTCTGTGTCTGAGCGGGCGAAGGAGATTAAGAGGAAGATGAGGACAAAATGGGGAATAAAAGAAAATAAAGCCATTAGAAGAAAGTGAGCTGAAGAGGTTTGGAACCAGAGAAAGAAGAAGATGAACTAGTTGGGTTTTAAATCGAACAGAACTTTAAAGGACCAATAATCAACGAGAATGCCGTGCACTTAGTAAATGACTAAAATAGCCTTCTATTGAGTAAACTATAAAAAGAGTAATAAATTAATAAACGTTCCCCAGAAAATAAAAAATGAATAAGGATTTTAGTATCCTCCTTGGAGAATACCGTAGAATGTAATACGATAGGATCCTCGAGATTCATCTCAGCTGTACTCTAATGGATCCAACGGCTTGGACCTGGGGATGACATTGATACAATTTTCTGGGGTGTGTTCCCATTTATAGTTAATAAAAATTATAAATGGTATTATCCTCTCTGCAGTTGGAACGTCATCGCGAGATCTGGACCGTTGGATGGTCCTAGGAAATTTGATAGACTGTTGACTGTACTCTGGATGTAATTTGTAAAATTTTGGAGGTAATTTGTAAAATTTTAACAACAAAACGTTAAAAAGATATATACTCTTTGATGCTATGGTCATTTTTCTGGATTTTCTGGTCGGGTTGGTGGTCCCAAAATAACTCTAATGATTAAGTGAATCGATAATTTAATACAATTTCAAGTTTGATTATACATATCATAGATATGTATGTCTCGGGATACACGATTGCATTTTTTCATAAAAAAGTGTATCCTAAGAAAGCCGTGTATCTCAGGACAGTCTGATTTACAATTCCCGAACTTGTCCACATCAAGGAATCGATTGAGTATGCCACCTGACGAGTTATATTATTAGGACTCTAAGCAATTATCAACTTTTTTATAATTTCCATGCACATTTTATAACCATACATCAACTTCCCATGATTTCAATTCTAGATTATTTATTGCGAGTCTTAGGAAGCAATCTCTTAGCAATGCTCCATATACCGATCATCTAAATACTTTAACGGGATAGATCTACCTGATCTGATTGTAAGATCCTAAATTTTTAATTTTGACCCCATTGACACCATAACCATTACATCATTGATTTGGATCAATTTTGTTATTTGAAATCTCCAATATCAAACTATCAATTATGCATGTCTCAGAAAGAAAATTTCTAAATGTCTTGGTGGTTATTCTAAAAATTATTTCTATGGAAGAACTTTTCCCCAAAAAAAAAAAAAATTCTTAGAAAATTAATACAGATAGAATGTGGTTGTCCAACATTATCGTGCAATAGCAATCGCAATGTAAAGTATCAAATAAAAAGAGGACTGTTTGGACCAAACAGGTGTGGTGGCCTAATAACCCACCTTTTCTAAAAGAGGGCACCTCTGTAAGTTTTAATTTTGTAAAAAATTTCTTTTAATTAAACAAAAAAACACAATCGCCTAAAGGGTATATTGTGTGGGACAGCTGGTAAATGGAACCCTACACTGAAATTGGAAGGTTCTGCCTCTCTAGTATGCAAGTCTTCATAAGACATTCTTTTTTTTTACGTAATTACCAAATTACCACATCAACAGTTGAACAAAAAAAAACCCTGTCAAAAGGCTAGCTATTTCTGTCTCTTTGTTTATAAATAAACATATGCTCTTAATTATAGGGAGATACTATTACCACACCAGCTTTTACTATTTTCACACCAATTTAAAATCTTCAATAATTACTATGGAATGTGAGAAGTAACTCAAAAAAAAAAAAAAAAAACACTTGGTTTCTCTATTTCGATCTTACCTCTCATCCAAGAGAAGGAATTCTCTCCCTCTCTCTCAATCCATCATCTTCACCCTATCCTAAAATCCTAGATTTTTTATCTCGAAAACTCAACATGAGGGATCTTAGTAGTTTTTTAGTCACCAACAAATGAGAAACTCAAGGTAGGAAAAAATGAAAAATAGATAGAAGAAAGAGGACTCCACCTTCTTCGTCATCCTCTTTTTGTTGCACTATTGTGACGTGGAGATTAGGGTTACTTGAAGTTAAAAAGAAATTTTTGTTTGTCAGCACAATTTATATAATTTTTTATTTTTTACTTATTTTTCAACCACTAAAGATTCAAATAATTCATTTCTTGATTCTGTGGGTAATTTCCAACAAATCTATGTTAAATTTATTGGTAATTTTTTACTTGAAAGCATCAAAGGTGTTTGATGAATTGTGTGAGAAAAGAATGTATGCAAAAGAATCTCTATTAATTAAATGATTTTAGATATGACAGATATGTTATTGAGCTACTCTTTATGGTGATGTTTTGATAATGGATCGGGATGTGTGTTTGAATCTCATGTAGAGGTATATAACATTAAGTTTTGTTAATGGATATTTTGAATTTGATAGTCATAGATGTGTGCTTCTTTGCGAGATGATAGTAACACAAGAAAAATGCTAAGATTTTTTGTCCTAAAGCATTGGTGTGTAGTAAAAACGAATGGTGTATACATTTGTTTTTTTTTTGGTGTGTGTCATATAATTTAAGTAATTGGTGCGGCAATAATAAAAGTTGGTGTGGCAATAGTAGCTCTATGATTCTAACTTTACTACAATTGCCTAAGGTTGCTTTGGTAATTTTGATTCGTTCAGTTTGCTTTCCACATGAAGTATCAGTAAGTCGTTGTGTGGGGCATCAGACAAATGATCAGAATCAGATAAACAGGAATTTCAGACAAACAGAGTTCCGTAAGTATCGAATATTTGGTTGCCACGCGTACTTAGATGAACGGTTGAGATTGAAGAAGGGTGTAAGAAATGTTCGAAATTTAAGATGAGACGATGGTTGGTTTATTCATGTTGGAAAACATGATCTGATTCTGACGTGGCAGAGAATGGAGCCGGCGGAGCCGACCACGATCTGCAAAGTAGCCGCCGACTACGAACGTGACAGAAGAAACATGTTTCCATCCACCGGCATGTGCGGACTCTGTGGGGCCCACTCATCGTACGAGAAATCACTTCTGTAATGATTTAGTAAAACTCCTGCGAAATTATTTATATTAGGTTTACCACCTTCAATGAATCAGATCGGATGGACCAGAAACTCGATCCATTTCGATAAGGAAAATGCTGGAATGACACGAGGCATTTACTGCGATTCTCACAATTCTACACATAATCATAGATGTGTTTCTCGTGATACAAGTAAAAATTATCTACGATTATGTATGCATCTTCACATTAAAATTGTGAGAATCACAATAAATCCTGTGTCACCCCAGCACGACTCTTTAGATAATGTAGTGTTGCATCAATGATTTGAGTTCCAACAACATCCAGATACAATAAAAATTCAATCCAACAACTTGATGGATCCCTTTGAATTAACAATGTTCCCATGATTATGTTGTACATTAATTATTTTTATTTAAATATATTAAAAGTTGGCATGGGTAAAATGTACATGTATGAAAAGGATTATTTGTAATTTAAAATATTGATTTAATGATCTAGGAATATCATATCATAAAAATGATTTTTTTATTTTTTGTAATTTTGAAAACTTACTACCGTTGTTATAGGATAGTGGGCCACAATTTTCTTTTTCTTTTTCTTTTTTATTAAAATGATTCTCATCATATTAAGTTTAAACGTAAAGGTTGAGGGGGGAGGAGGAGGGTGGTGAGATCCAAACCTTGACGTCGAATTACTTCAATTCAATCATCCTCACAAAAATCAGTCCAATTTGAAACTTTTCAATCATGTAGAACAAACTTGTTGGCTCCCTAATGTTGGTTGTTGAACCTAATCCTATATGGGTGACGTTCGACAGCCATATAGGAGGTTTGTGAGATCCAAACCTTGATGTCGAATTACTTCAATTCGATCATCCTCACAAAAATCAGTCCAATTTGAAACTTTTCAGTCATGTAGGACAAACTTGTTGGCTCCCTAATGTTGGTTGTCGAACCTAATCCTATATGGGTGACGTTCAACAGTCAATGTTGTCTTATATGACTTAAAGTTTTAGATTGAGTTGGTCTTGTTGTGAGGATGAGCTATGTGGTGAGGAGATTATCATTGTAAAAAAATTAATACAATTTGAAACGTTTAAGTCCATCGAAAATGATTTACAAATTTTTTGTAAAAAATTAAAGATCCACAATTTATAAACTATTTTTTATGGGGTTAGAAGTTCTAGGTTTGCTAACTTTTTGTGATGATGATTTTTCTCACCATAGAGATCATCATCACAAAAAACAAACACAATCCAAAACTTTTAAGCAATATAAGACAAACTTGTTTGCTCCTTAACGTTGACTGCTGAACCTGATCCATATATATAGTTTGTTAAGTCGATTTAAGTTTGAGTGTAGATATTATGATCTAAGTTCAAAATCCACCTTTACTTACTAATTATTGACAACTAATCTCACTTGCATATGAAAAATAAATTATATATATATATATATTAAATTAGATTTGATCTTAAATTAATTTAGTTTTGAATCCAATATTGTGATCTGTACACATAATTTTTAATATGACGAAAATATGTCATGCATTTATATATTTTATAATATATCACACAACTAGGTCATTATTTTGGATGTGACTACTTAGTTATTAGATTTAATAGTTGTCAGATATAGTACTTATAAAAATCCAATTATTCGATCAAAACTTGAAGAAATTGTATTGAATTTTGGACTTGACGATCCATTGATCAACCTATGAAGGAGGTCTTTGGTATCCCCTTTGATATTTACCTCCACAGGCCTTGCTTCTTTGGTGGAGGAATAAGGAGTCACTTTTTGTTTTTTGTTAGAGAAAATATTCGTAGAGCAAACACAATAAAAGTTATGTTCATTTTTTATTTATTTTTATCAATAAATCTAATTTTAATTGAGTTCAATAACTCAGTGATGTCAGGATTTGAACCCAAGTACGTGGTGTCATCACACAAATACTTTACCAACTAAACCAGTTGGCACCTGCAAGTAAGATAAAATTATTTTGAAAGATGCCAAATGAAAAACAATCTTTAAAACTACTTTGTCAATATGTATATGTGTGTTTGTGCCCATTGGGAATAGCCTCTTATGATTATCATTACAATTGGAGCAATTTCCATCTAGTTTGGTAGATATGAAACTATTAAAGCTATTATCAAATGCGCATGAAATACTTATCAAATTGATATAATAGAATGTGTGTTGTGGTACCAAGTACCGATTGAAGTTTTCACCTTTAGAATCGCTTGGAACTCCAAATCAATAGCCTGAGATTTTACGTAGAATACGAAGGCGATACCAACCTTGAAAGCGCAATAAAAATTGAATCATTGGTCTTGAAGTTTTTTCATAATACATGCCTAGTAGACTAAATAAAGAAAAAAGGAGAAAAAAAAATATTATCAAAAATTACGAAAATAAATTTGAAGCAAATTTATTTATTTTAAAGGAGTAAACAAATGACTCAAAAAGAACCCTTTTCAAAATAACAGAGCCAATATATATTACATAGTTTTAGAGACCATATTATTTATTTATTTATTTGGGTGTGGTGTTTTAACTTTTTATAAGTGTGAAAAAAAAAAAAAAATTTATGTAGGAGTACGGTCATCTCATATCACCAGAAATAGTGTGATTTAGGGGGGGGCACAAAAGTGGAATTCCTTTGGGTGTACTCAAAAGGTTTTGATTCTCTCTTCCCCACTCACTATAGCAATGAAGGGGTTAATCAGATTGTCGTGATCCTACATATTATGATGTTATGATGTGACAGCGAAAATCATTTAAACAGTTCACTTCACGCTTTCAGCCATGGCTTTTCTAGTTTTCTTTGTTAACTTTGGCTAAAGTGGGCTACCGCTCTAAGCTAGCGAAGTCCCTTAGAGTTACGCTTCTTTTCTTTTTCTGAAAAAAAAAAGTGGAATTTCGCAGTCCTTGTCTGACACGACCGTTTTCTTTCCGTACAACGCTATGTATGTGATATACCGGCATAGACACATTTAAAAGCTGTGTAGCACAGTCTATTCGGTGGGCATTTATTGGATCGGATTGGACCCGAAAACCGATTTGTTCCGATAGCCGTCTGAAATCTGGACCATAGCCACAAAACACGCCGAAAATTTCAGAAATAATCGCTCAAAACTTTAAAGGAAGTCTAGAAAAGAAAATCGCCGATTAATCGACTGGTATAAAATAATTTGTAATCTATTAAGAGGATCACCATTTTTTTAAACAAATTATTGATTATTTTAAATTATACCATGGCCATTTTTAAAATATGAGATATTATATTGCCACCTCAACTTTTGCTAATGCCACCTCAATTCATATACAAATCAATTACATAACTCTTAATTTTTCATTATGAACCAAGACCCTACTCTTTGATGAAAAATGGTTAGAACTTGTCAAATAAGAATACATTATAAAAACAAAGATTATTTATCCATTTATTTTGATTCTTAAGTGGAAAGGGTAGAGTGGAACATAGATACTTGATCAATAGATCCAAAAGAGGATGACATATGTGAATTAAAGGTTATGGGGTTTATCGCTCCTCTATGAAATGTATACTAGAGAATGTTGCGTGATAAGGTTTTTTTTTTTTCCCTTCAAAAGGTAAGCTAGACTTTAGCCCCTAGTCTCAAAATAGTAATGATTCAAGAATCTTTTCAAAACAGAGTTTGTTGATTTTTTGTCATTATACACTAATAATTAGTTTATTGTCTATTTTTGTCATTGATTACATACAAACAATTTCATCAATCTCTATTACGATTTCATCATTAAATTCATACAATAATAGAAATAATATGAAAAAAATAAATAACACAATGATTTTCTACTTGATTCGGTAAATGTGCTTACGTCCACGGACTCGGAGAGCCGTTTCAATATAAATCAAAGTTTTTTACATGACCTCTTTGTCTCGATCTCTCCCTTCCTCTTCTTTTTTACAACACCTTAAAAATCCTAAAAAGAATCTTAATCCTACTTAAATTACAATTGAACATATTTCCCTTATCCAAAATTGTAATTATATAATAAGAAAAAAAAAATCCTCTTAATTTGGGATTATTCCCTAATAAGATTGAGTTATATTCAAATGATATCACGTGTCCGTCTCGAGATGCATGTTGACGGTACGAATAAACAATCTAGATAAGAGATTATTTTATCTCTCCACAGTTGTCTTGAAATAAATATTTTTGTTTTATTCAGTTCTTAATAAGAATCTAACTTAACCATGATGAAATTGTATATTTCCAACATTCATAAAATATGAATAGCGTATTTTTCTTATCGAGAACTCCAATGCAACCAATCAAATAATTTTGAAGTTAAATTATTAAATATTTTTTATGGAAATGAAAAACAATGCCCAATAGTTATAGACTCATGATCCAATATGGTGTCCCATTTTTATAAAACAGGACATGTGTCTATGTGGCATGCTTTAGTTAGTGTTTAAAATATCTTGGGCTCCAAATCAATCCGTTCATGCAGCCCAATGTGTTTAACCAATTGTGCCAAGTAGACATTGTTCCTAACTATAGAAACGGGACATCGTATGGGATCTCAACTCATAGTTATAACCTTGTCATCAATGGTTCAAAATATCATAATGTATCAGCCGATGGCATTGGTGTTGATTCAGACCGATATGAAACATTGATCCCAAACATTGAATATCTCAATAAATGTATTAAAATTCTTTTAAAGTTTACAATTTGATTTTTTTTTCCTTGACCAAAACATTAATCTAATATGATGTGTTAAACCTTGTCTATCATGTTCATGCTTAAAAATTGGAAATTCAAGAAAAAAAAAATCAAATTAAGATGTAGAACAATGTCTTAATGGAAGGAATAACAGAATACTAATTCGACCAATATTTGATTTGGGTGCAAATTTAGGCATAAAAAAGAGTTTATTCTCGCTGTCGTGCTCATTACTATGCTAAATCGTGCGACTATCGTCCTAGGAGATGACTCGCAAGTAAGCTTTAAAACCTCTCTCACACATACGCACATACACGAATACAAATAATACACTAAGCCAACAATGACGAAAAATGCCCAAAATATAACTTTAACTACCAAACAGTGGTAACATACTTACATGGTACTAGTTGTACAAAGTTGTACAGGCAACTAGAAGGTCAAAAGGTTTTTAATACTATATTATAAAAGAAGAATATATTTTTGTACTTTTAAAAATTAAACAATGTGATTGCGAGTGACAATTTGATTAATTTTTTATTAGAATTATCAAAAATATATCAATTTAAAAATGTAAACGTAAAGGCAAGGCAGAGCTAATAAAGAATAAGTGGGGGCAATTCTCTCCCCTTTCTATTTATGCCTTAATTTTATATATGATTGTATTTTTAACTAATGACATTGCCTCATTTGCCCCCACTCCCTCACCTCTCTCCAAATTTTGTCCAATCCCTCAATTTTTTTAAGATGACATTACCCCATAATTAATTAAAAATGACTTAAATACCTTTTTCTTTAACATCTAGCCAAAAACCTTTGAATCTTTTGATCCAAAATCATTTTGACGTCAAGTTCTTCAATCTTACTATTGACAATACTTTGCCCCCATTGCAAGAAAATCCCGATCCACCACTGGTCAAGAGTATTCATGGGATTCAAATTTTGGTGTGGAATCACTTCTACTTCGTCTTTTCTCATTATACTAATTAGGATTTGAGTTTTAATGCACAAACATTTAATGACTCACCAGTTTGTTCATACTTGGCAACTCGCATGCCAAGTAATTTGGTAGCATAGTCATAAAACTCTCCAATGTTTTTTTTTTAAATTCATCAAATAAGGATTAATTGATTACATCAATGAATTAATCAATAGCAATTCATCAATTAATAGTTGAAAAAAGTAACATTTCTATCTTGGAATCTTAAAATTTTACTCTCATTAATCTCCAAATCTCGAGAATAAGATATAATTTTTAAGGAAATTGAAGATGATGGACTTTGAGATGAAACCCAACAAAAAAAATTATTTGTATAATATCTAAAATCTTTCCGAATGTTTTGCAGGATTTTCCGAATTTTATCCGAATTAATCGAATTAAACCCGATCAAATAATTGCCGTATTTATTTACTAGACTAGTTGTTGCCTAAATTAGAGATTTTTTTTTTGGATTTAAAATTGACCCCAATTTATGAAATCGAAAGAAAAAGCCAAAAAGATAAAAAGAAAACGAAAAAAAAAAAAGTTCTCCAAAAAGTAAAGTCCGGCGGGCGATCTCTCCAAAAACCCTAGCGAAACCTCAAGGAGAAAATTCTAAACGAGAAAGTTGGAAGAAATTCATAAAATAATCAAATAAATAAAACATCAAAATCAGATCGACAATGGCAATGGCAGGTTTGTACAGGCGAGTTCTTCCATCTCCGCCTGCAATTGAGTTCGCTTCCTCCGAAGGGAAGGTAAAATTTTCTTTATTTTTTATGTTTCACAGTTTACGATCAAGTATTAAAAAAATCCGAGAAACTAATTGTTTATTTGAGGTTAGAAAACTGAATCTACTGTTTTGTTCTTCATATCTGTTACTGGAATTGATTATGGTAGAATTTTTGTTGTACTTTATTCTGTAAATGTTTTAAAGACTTTCTTGATTTTTTTCATATGTGATTTGTGCTTCAGTTATTTTTATTTATTTATTTTTGTTGTATTTTTTCCTCTCAGGTGAATTGCAATTATTGGAAAGTTTGGTTTTTGCAGTGAAATTAGAAAAATGTGCACATAGAACTCTCATGAAATGGGCAAAAAGAAGCAAAAATCTAACAAATGTCTAGGAATGACCTCAAAGGACAAAAGACATAAATGGGTTTACGGTTTTTGGGCAAAAGTCACAAAACCAGTTGATAAATTTTCTAAATATTCACACCCTTAGTTATTGGCACAAAGAAAACTTGAAAAAATGAGCAATGATCGACACAAGCTTACTCTCTTACGAACATGAAATGTAGTAGTGAAATTTGATTCTATTAGGTGATATGCAAAGTGGGTACTTCACCTTTGATGGATAATCAAGTGCCGTCAGTGGTGAGATTGTGTATAAAAGTTGTTGCCATTTTCCTGCTCAATACAAGTTGTGAAGACCCTGTCAGAGTTGTTTGATACACTAGAGCCTTAGGTAGGCTCAGTTTTGAGGTTTGAAGTCTTAAATGGTGGATTGTCTAGGTCCTTCAAGATATGTGGCCTCACATGGGCTTCGGCTAGGATCTAGTCCTTGGTGCGGCTTACTAACAATGTACTAGGTCAAAATGTACATTTTGGGTACCCAGACATAATTGAATTGCAATTTAGATCTAAACTTGTAAACTGATACCCAAAGAACCGCACTTAGAATGTTATTGGCTGGGTCGCCCAAATTTTTTTCTCTTAGAATCATCAACAACTCCTCAAATATAGGATTCAAAATTTGAATATAGAACCTGTCCTCCTTATCATAGTTTAGAGCTGAGCATCCAAAGGTTGGGATTTGATTACTCTCCCTTGATCTAATGGTGGATGATTTTTTCTCATCTTCCATAATCGGTGAGCAAGATCGTCCAAGATAATTTTGTATACTTGTGTCCTTCAGCTTCTTATGTATTATCAGTTGGTATACAGTGCTTATATTAATAATTCTAGTAGAACCTAATAAGGCCAAGTTTTTATATGCATTTGTGCCAGAATAAGAGTTTTTCCGATTTATGCGTTGTGAATGTGCAATTCTTCAGCACTAAAAGCATGTGTTCTGATTTCCTTTATCCACTATAACCCTTTTGCTGTGGAATTTGCAGCAACTCTTCAGTGAAGCCCTTCAAAGTGGAACCATGGAAGGATTCTTCAAGTTAATATCTTATTTTCAAACACAGTCTGAGCCTGCATATTGTGGATTGGCCAGCCTTTCAATGGTCTTGAATGCTCTTTCAATTGATCCAGGACGAAAATGGAAAGGTAAATCTTGAATTTCTATGTCTTGAAAAAGTGGATCTCGGCGGTTGTTTGTTTACAGTGGATCCTCTCAACACGAAGGGTAAGAAAATGAAATTTCACTAATACCAGACCAAAAAGGGAAACTGAAAGCTATTAAACACATTATGTTCTTCATGGTACTTTTGGGCTTTTGGGTTTTATTAAAACACCCGTCTAGTCACTTCTATATTCTTGTGTGGGATTGTCCATTATCTGTACTTGATTTCGAGATTTGTTGGATATTTTATATTCAGATGCGTTCTAGTTTGTTCAATGCAATATTCTATACTCTGTAAATAGAAGCACGCTGGTTGTCTTACAGATGTTCTGATGAACATTACATGAGGACCTCTGAAATATTTTCCCAGCATGTACTTTGTGTTAGGCATTGTATGAGTTATTTAATTTGAAAGCCACAAATAAGAGGCTACCTGTTGTCAGAGAGCCTGGTCAATAATTTAAAAGCTTATACATTTGTTCATGTTGAAGTAAGGCTCTTTTGGAGGGTTTGAATGCATATTCTGTTAGAGAGATGGTATACATGTTTATGATCACTGGGACGCAGCCCTAGGTTGTTTAGTTAATAGGACTATGAATCATATTCTATTGGCTTGGATTGAAAATGCAATTCTTCACCTCTGACCATGATCTATTGCATGGCCAAATGACTTGGATTCTCATTGTATGTGTTCTTCACCTATGGTATCATTAACTCGTGTGTGCATTTATATTATTGTATGGAACAATGGGGGGAAAATAAACATGTGCCATGTAATTGTTGTGCTTTCCCACAGGTCCTTGGAGATGGTTTGACGAATCTATGTTGGATTGCTGTGAACCTTTAGAAAAGGTTAAAGCTGAAGGGATCACCTTTGGCAAAGTTGCTTGTTTGGCTCAATGCGCTGGGGCTAATGTTGAAGCTTTTCGCACAAACCAGAGCACCATTGATGATTTTCGGAAATATATCGAGACATGTACTTCTTCTGAAGATTGTCATGTGATCACGTCATACCATAGAGCACCTTTCAAACAGGTATTTTGAGGTCATTCCAATCTGCAGTTCAGTCAATTGTAGTGAAGGTTTAAAATCTCAAACTCATTTCCTGGCTTCTAAAACTGACATAGCAAGACAAAACAACCAGGATGGTGATACATTTTGAACTCTTGATATCTCTCAATAAACAAATATGCGAAGAACACTTTAAACTATATTTTTTTTAGTTCTTAAGTAAAAAATATTGTTTATCTTTATGTTTGTTATTAAAACACATATATCACAAATGTCAAGGTTTCACTTCTACTTGAAAAAAATCTGGACTGTTAAATTACACTTAATTTAAATAAATTTATCATATGGTTTGTGATGTTGGAATAGACTATATATATAAGATTAGCTGTAGAAGATGATGTTATATATAAAGTTAAATTTAAACCTATTTAAGCAATGCACTACAAATTACTTTTATCTTGTGTTTCTTGACTTCTATAATTATGATCATAATACTCTGAATAATTATTTAATTTTACTGATATACCCATGTAATCTTATGTTATTTAAATCTATGATACCCATAATAGTCAACATGCCTGTATTGGAAGGATAAGATGTCAATATTGGTATGGGAGTGTGCATGGATACTTCTACGACACAATTTTCTCATTTCCTATTACATTTTTTGTTATTTTCTTAACTCCTATCATTGTCTTCTTTGTTTCTTGAACAAAATCATAGAAATTGTGGCAAACTTGTTGTGAAAGACTTCGCTAATATTTGAATCTTGATTAAACTTGTCTGGATATAAATATTTATATAATATACTTAGCTTAAAGAGACTAATAACTAAAGTATGATATCCACATATTGAATGGATTACATGTATCGAATAGTGTTGTAGGTTTTTGGTATGAAAAGCTGTATACTTGTTTCCTGTCTGTATCCCATATGCATGATATTTTAGGCTAATTAGCTGTCATGATCTTGTTGTGCACTTTCCTGTTTATTGATACATTTAGAGATGGGGAGATCGTTTTATTTTGTTTGCAGACGGGAACTGGTCATTTTTCACCGATTGGTGGCTATCATGCTGGAATGGATATGGCACTGATTTTGGATGTGGCCCGCTTCAAGTATCCTCCTCATTGGGTTCCACTTACACTTCTTTGGGAAGCCATGAATACTGTTGACGAAGCAACGGGACATAGCCGGGGGTATACTTTTTTTTAAAATCATTTGAAATATAGATTTTGCAAAGTAATATTGAAATGGTTGTGTTGTTAGATGGGGTATAGTTTTCTTTTTTGCTCTCTTTATTCATTCACTTTATGTATAGTGTTTTACCAATTTTATAGTGAAAATGGCTGTTTAGTTGGAAACGATGGCTGTTTAGTTGGATTCTACTTGTCTGTTCCCGAAGATTATGATTCACTAATTGAAAACAATAAGCAAAAATCATAAATGAAGTTTCAGAAAAAGGAAAAGTACAATTATACATGCCTTGACAGAAGACATTGTATTACAGTTAAATTGCAATACAATGATTTAACTGTATTACAGTTAAATGGCGACACAATGATATATATATATGTATCTCATCATCTATTCTCAAAATTTGGGGTTGGCAACATGAATCCTTTTTTGCAATTTAACTGTAATACTATGTCTTCTGTCAAGGCATGAAGAGTAGAGTGGTGGGTGAAATCATCAATGATGCCAATAATGATCATGATAATGGAGAAGTTCCAATATGTGATCCCCCTTAAGTTTGGGAGTTATGAGTTTTGGTGAGACTTTTTTAATTTTGTTGTTTCATCTTTTTTAAGATACAAGGAAAATACGTTTTAAAGGCACGTATCATGTCGTCGACCCTCTTACTGTATATAGAGTACATTGGGGGTATATCAAAATGTCAATTCACTTAATTTTTTTTTTTTTTTGATAAATATAAATTTTAATATTGATGAATAAGGATAAAAGGAGGCTGAGATAACCCCCAAACAACAGAACAAGAAAAATCAACGAGGAAAAAAAAGAAAGGAAAAAAGATACACGCCCGGCGGGGGGCTATGAATCACAAATGGTTTCCCAATTAAAAGCAAAATCTTGGAAGCACACTCCCGCAAAGTCTTTACTCATCTTCGACCAAAAGAAAAGAAACCCTAAAATCTCCAAAATCACCGTGTGAGACTAGCTCTCCTCACTATGGAAAACCCTGTTGTTGCGCTCACTCAAGAGACCCTAAGTAATAGTGGAAGGAAGGATAGCCCAAAGATAACTCTTTCTAGAAGAGAAGATATTGAAATTCCAGCCTTCTAAAAGCGCGAAGAAAGAAAAGGAAAAATCCAATCCACTTGGAATGAGATAAGAAGAACATCCAAATAACACGGGAGAAGGAACAATGAATAAGAATGTGGTCGTGGGACTCCCCATCCCTTGAACAAAGATGACAAAAATTGGGGGTAATCCACTCCCGATAGATCAAATTATCTAATGTGAGGATTCTACCCAAAGAGGCAAGCCATGAAAAGGAAGATACCTTAGAGGGAATAAGAGCGGACCAAATGATAGATGGATAGAAAGATACCTCACATGATAGAAGCAAGCAATAATAGAAAGACTTGACAGAGAACCTCTTATCCTTACCTTTGGACCATTCCCTCCTGTCCTGCTTGTTCTCTCTGAATTGGATCGAATTAAGGAGATCAAGAAGAGATGTGACTTCCATCAATTCCCAATTATTGAAATTCACTTAATTCAACTAAGAGTTAAAATATAGTTGATTGTAACTTGTCTTCATACATTTGTTTTTAGAACATGATTTGTCTAGTGTATCATACCATATTGTACAATCTCCTATGATACACCCTGGTTTCTCAAACTTACCAACACATTCCAATATATATAATATAAAGTTAATTGCATTAATCATTCTTCTTTAATCACATTGGGCTCTTTCTAGAAGTTTATTTGCTCGCATTAATATCTTAGTTTTAGGATATTTAGTAGTTATTCGGATGAGCTCTAAATATGATATGGAAGATTTACAATAAAGACTTCAATGTTAGCTGTTTCAAATGGTGTCCTATTTATTGAACTTCAACAAATTTTCAGGTTCATGCTTATCTCAAAGCTTCACAGAGCACCATCACTGCTTTACACCCTGGTATGATTTTGTTTGGCAAAACACTTTGCTCAACTACTTCTGGTTGTGGGTGGTTCAATATTTTGTTTACTCTCGGAATATCTTTGCCAGGACGTCTCAGTCTCAAGGTTATTGGGATGAGACATTGAGGCTGTGTTGGGTTCGCCCAACAGTTTTTTCTCAGTTTTTTTATTTATTTCATATAGCATCAATCAAGAAGTTTTTGTTCAACTTGGACATAGATCGGACTTTAAACCAAGGTCATAGATTGAAAGCATGGGTTTGCATATACAAGATCTAAACATCGATTCACCCATAACATCAGTCAATTAATGTTTGACCTAATTTGGAGAAGTTGAATTCATTTGGAAATGGTTGTAAAATTTGTCAGCTTGAGCAAATTTGATAAAAAAAATTTAAGCCGGTAATTTGGAAGTTCACAGAAGTGACCCACAGGAAGTTTGGAGAATTTCCTAAATTTGGCTATTAACTATGGATATAATACCATAGAAAAGGTAATTAGTAATGTTTCAAGACTTGGACAGCCATCAACCTGATGAAGAAGTTGGGATGGATCAATCCGGTTGATTTAGTCGGACTGATCCATGGCATCAGCTGATGTCACATCAAAACAATTTTACTACAAATGAAATAATAAAGGTAAAAAAAGTGAGAATGGAGCCTATCTTGGATGCTTGCAAATTGCAATCTTCTTCCCTCTTAGTCATAATAATGGACTCGTAAAATTCTAACATAAATTCAGGTTTTTTTTGCCTTCTGATTTCACCTGAGTTTGATAGGAGTTCCAGTTAGAATTTATTTGCATTTTATATGTTTATTTAGACAATGCCATTTTCAAGGGTATACTTTACAAAGGTTAATTTTGTCAGTAAATGAATAGATGAATAATATGATGAGGAAATCGAATAAATGAACATGCACACACAGGTGTATATATGAATATAGAATAAATCTAGACTGGTTCCTTACTGGTGACACCACATTGTGCTTACTATGGCGTTAATAATCAGCAAAAAGGGTCTGTTATGATAAAACTAACCATGTTAAAGGTTGCCTAAACTAACAACAGCATGATCCAACATTTTGAAACACAAGTTGACCTCATATGGTTAGGAAAGTAGGAATTAATTGATTCTTTGAGACTGATCTCTGTGGTATGGATAATTCACTAAGTGGTTGAATTGTTGAACATGATCTTGATGTGGCCCCCAACATCGTGTCTAAGAATACATGTAGATTTACTCATCTCATGTTTGTGTGTGCTTTCTGTGGAAGTGATTCACCCATTCTTTTGGAAGCATACATGCACACATCTACTTACCTACCGATGCCCATACAGATGCATCCTAATTTTTGGTAGATAATCTGAATTTGTAGCTACGAGTCCATGATTGGATGCTTGGCTTTGTCAAAAATTGTGAATGGATCTGGAATTTATGCAGAGCTGTAAACATGAGAGTTGGATTAGTACTGCAAAGTACTTAGTGGAAGATGTTCCTGTCCTGTTGAAGCCTGAAGATTTAAAGGATGTTCAGGAAGTTCTCTCAGTTGTATTTACATCACTTCCCACCAATTTTGGGGAGTTCATTAAGTGGGTTGCAGAAGTTCGGAGGCAAGAAGATGGAGTTTCAAGTATAAGCAAAGAGGAGAAAGGAAGGCTTGCTGTCAAGGTCTTGCATAGCTTAATCTCTTCCATTTCCCTCGTAAATCCCATTTTGTAGTTTTTCCTAAATCTTGGAACATGACCATTTTGGGTTTCAGGAAGAGGTACTGAAACATGTACGGGAAACTGCACTATTTAAACATGTCACCGAATGGTTGTCTTCTACTAGTTCATGCTGTAGAGGTATCCCATCATTGGAAGATAAAAGCACTTTGCCCGAAATTGCAGCAAGTGTTTGCTGTCATGGAGCAGAGCTATTGACAGGGAAGCATGGCTCTGCGTCTGGGTTTTGCTGTAGAGCGACATGTGTGAAGAGTTTGGAAGCTAATGGTAACATGCCCGTTACAGTGGTGTCCGGAACAGTGGTGACTGGGAGCAGTGAACAAGGGTATGATATGCTGGTTCCTTTATCCCCAACAAAGCTGAGGAGTTGCTGCGGTTCTGGCTTAAATAATTGCATTGGAAAGCACCCAGCAAGCAGTGACATTTTAACTGTATTATTGCTGGCCTTGCCGCCGCAGACATGGTCTGGTATAAAAGAAGAGAAGCTATTACAGGATATTTGTGGTCTCACGTCAGTTGAAAATCTTCCTACTTCACTTCAAGAAGAGGTAAGTTATTCTCTTTGCTTCTTTTTTATGATTTCTCTTCGTTTGCTTTGCCTTTTAGATAACTGTTATGCTAGGTACCACTTGTTCAAACTTCAAAAATGAGATTTTGTTGTTTGTTGTAAGAGACTTAACCTTCTAAAATTTATTTCCGAAATGTCTAAATTTTGAGTTATATTTCTATATTTATCTGGGTTCCTTGCTTGGTATTGAAAATTTAAAATTTTGGATAAGATACCATATATATTGAAGGATATAGTTTTTATTTTTATTATTTCGAGGTGGGGGAGGGGATCCCTTTCCTAGAAAAATGAGATAGATTGGACTACTTTGTGCTACAAACACAGTCCATCTCCAGAAAAAAAAAAAGGGAAGAAGCAGCAAAGGAACTACACATTCCCATAAACAAAAGAGAGTGATATGGTTGTTTCTGTGTAGCACACAATTCCTCTTAAAATATCAAAAGAAGAAGGTTATCTTAGCTGGGGTTCCAAAATGCGAGTTAAGGAGAGAAATGAGTTGAAAATAATCTATTGGAACATTTGATTTCATGTCTGTTTACATGTATATGGAAAATACATTATATTAAGTTGCATGGGCCAATGCTTTGATACCTGTTGAGTAGCGCCTGCCTAGGGGTTAGAGGCCCTAGCTTGGCAAGGCAAGGGGTTCACCTAGTCAGAGCTCACTGGTAAGGCTTGTGTGTAGATTTTGTAATGCATTTTTAGATTATCATTCATATCCTATAAAAGTTAAATGTAGTAGTAAAAGAAAATATTATGTTGGACTGAAGTTGATTGTTTACCGTTGAGAAAATGTTTCCACTGCTGGAAAACTGAATTTCATCGAATTTCGAAACATGCTTAATGAGAAATACTTGCAAGTTTGTGAGGCATGTTTAGTGGAAACTAAATTGTAAAAAATGTCATGGGTTACGTATGGAGCCATCCAAGGGTATGGGACCAGATTGATTCTGAGGGGACAATCCTCAGATTGGAAGCATTCTGTTTCAAAGTTGAGTCTCAGCCTATGTACTGACATGTTTGAGCGAGAGGGACTGAATTGGTTGGGTTCCTTGGCAAATGTAGGTTGTTGAAGGGTCTACTAGAGTAGAATAAGACCAAAAAGACTGCAGATTGAGGTGGTGTAAGCTGACATGAAGGCACTTGAATCAACAGAAGACATGACTTTGTATATAATTGAAGGAACATAATTTGTTCAACCGATTCCAGATAGCTGGGATAAGGCTTTGATAATGATGATGTATTGTTGAGTTTCTATTGTTGGTTTGTAGCTTTCATCATGTAAGAATCTATGTTGACATGCAACTACTAGATATTCTCTCTTTCACAAGGTAGGTCTCATTGTTGTACACATTCAATGGCAGGTGCTACACTTGCAACGGCAGCTGCATTTCCTCAAAAAATGTCAAGAAAGAAAGGTAGATGATGATCTTGGTTCACCTTCTTTCATTTAAAAGCCCTTTTTTTGTTATCTTTTCACCCTTACCATTTCTCTTCTTGTAAAAGGAAACCTATTATGAGATGTAAATGTTCTAGCACCAGAATATTTAATCTATAATGTATGTGTACTGCGCAAAGGTTTCACAGTTGTAATAATCAAGAATCTTGATGAAGATGCCTTTGGAAGATCAGGCTGACAGTGGTACCAATCATCCTAATACCAGAGCATTTTTAAATGGAGGAGCAGCTGATTAATGAAGTCCACATCAGCATTTATTTACTTTTTTTTTTCAACCCTGATGTAAGATATTTAAACATTTCAGGTGTATGAGGGTAGGTAGGGGAAGACATCTAGCTGGTATTTTTCTGTTGTTGTTTCCCGCTCTTAGGTATGTCACCTCGACATCCTCTTTGTATTAGAAAATAGAAATAAGGTCGGGTTCAGGCCACTTGATCTTAGGTTTCAAGATCAGTATAGTGGCAAGTGCAGCAGACAAAAGTATTTGGTGGGATTTAAAGATTGAAGAATTAATCATTCTAAGGTATGGGTTTTCTAATTGTTCAATAGCATTTATGTAATTCATTAGATCTGATATGCAAGTTTACGTTTATTTTTATTTTTTGACACTAGCATTTTCTGGCTGTTTTGCATCTACTACCATTTGTCCGTTCCTCATGCTTGGCTTGGTGTAAAATCTGCTGTGTTTTCATTGTACCAAGAACATCTTAGCTCTCTCCGAAAAAAAAAAAAGCTTCCTATTTTCTTTTCCTTGCAAGTACCTGGTACTGGCCGGTCGAATACTCTCATCTTTAACTACCTCTCCAGGATATACAGGCCACAATGGTGTCTCCCTCTTGTCGTGGACCATTTGATCTTGAGTACACAGTTATTATGCATATCATTGTACCTGCGCCTTGTATTTTACTCAAGGGTTCTTTATGATTGTTGGGAATTCGTTTTCAAGGTATGAATTCCTTGGTAAAAATGGTGATGGGGAAAGGAATTTCGTCCTATGAAAAAAAAAATATGCTTTTTATGTTTTGGGAGCTGGGTAATCGTGAGAGAATAATGTTAGGACGTGGAAAAATCATTTTCCCAAAGGGTGTGGGATGGGGATATTTTTCTGACCCCTAAGGTGGAGAATTCCAGAGAAAGTATGCAATTGTACTTTAAAAATTGCATTTTTCTGCCCATTTTTGTGTGAATCAATGTGAGAGCCATTCATAAATCCCCACAGGATCATCTATCAAAATTATGATAGGATCTATTATTGCAAATGTCTTCTATTATAAAAATTATGTCTTCTATTATTGCATATGTGTTCATATTTCCGGTCTTCATCTAGTTATGATAGGATCTTCAAAATTCATGTACTTTTCTAATCCAGGCTGTCATCGACTTCCACATCCCAAGAGTGACGTGGAATAATCCCTATAGTTGCGTTGTAATCGTGGAATAATCCCTATCTATAGTTGAGTTGTAATCGACTTTCGTTGTACATGACCAAAACGTATCAATCAACTTTCATTAGCTTATCATTAATTTGGGACTATTGTTACATTTTCACGCTTATTGTTTCTTATTTTACTCTAATTACTAGGGATGGAGTTATGAATTCCATTATTTGATTATATCATGAATCATGTCTTGTCAAAAATAGATTCCTTCGTATCTTTATTTATTGCCTTCATTCATGTCATTTTCAATATATTAATTTGATAAATAGACCGTTAATAATGTTATTCACTCAATTTAATATGATAAGTGTGTAAATGTCAACAGTTAATTTCTTTCATTATTAGCAAACCAAACCATTTCTCTTAATAAACTTCCATAGGTTCGGTTTTACCATTGTAGAAACATGTTGCATTTAAAATTTCATAATCTCCCTATTGTTCATAAACCATGCATGCATCCTTTTAGCTTCTTTGGTACTAAGCTTCGACTAATTAAATAGTTCCGACAAATTAAAAGGTGCATGCATGGTTGCTTGAACATAGACAAGTACCTAAACAAGTAACAAGGCTGATATTATTGTTCTGTTGTGTCAGCATCGCAGCCCCACTACTTACATATCCTTAAAATGGAAGAAAATAACGAGAAAAAGAAGCGTTCTAGACATTCTTCCTGCAAAAAAAATGAATCTCCAAACCAATAAACCATAGTAGCACATTATGTACTAGGAAAAAAAAACAGAATTTGTTTCACAAATCGTACATGTATGAGTACATATGCAAATGTACTCAAAATTTCCATGAGATGATGCACACACACATCTTATCTATAAAGAAGTCCTTTAGTAACATATGGGGTGGGGGGGCTTAAGTTTTGGCCTAATTTGGGAGAGAAACCTTCGATTTTCTTCATAAAGGTCGACGGAGAATTTGAAGCAACCTGGAGTTTGTTCTCCAATGGGCTAAAGGGGAAATGATGATTAGGCTGTTGTGCCGCCTTGATTGGACGCAAGCAGGCAAGGTGGACACCCAATTGGTTGTTGCAAATGGGGAGTTTGCTTGCTTGAACAGTTGCTTCTTTCTCCTTCATAACTGGAGCTCCTGTAGGTTCCTGTAATAGGTACAACCACCACAGTTTTTTAGTATTAAGAAGCTAAAAAACAAGTATAAATCCTACACAGATACTTCAACCCAAAATGGGTAACTGTTTCTTACAACTCATACCCAACAATGTGTAACTAAAAGTTGCAGAACCATCAACAGTCTTATGGGTTATTTTCAATAATCTTATGGTGTTCAAGTGACAGGTTTTTTATGACTTATTTTAACTAATTCGTGTAAATAACAACAATGTCTGTTTTCTATACTTTCAAATGTTCTTTTTACAATATCCTCTAAATGTTACATTACACTACTATTAAACACTAGTAAGAAAAGAAGTGAAAACAGGGATTGAGCATTTTCAAACATTACCCCAAGCATGAGAAAGGTGAATCCTTGTTTGCTATTTTCATCATCAAGACGTGTCTCGATCAGCTTCCGTAGATCAGCAAGGCTGGAATCTTTTACAACATTCAATTTAGTAATGAACTTGCCTTGATATTCCTTTGAGGCCTCCCACTTCACGTAAACTTCAATCAGACCATCTTCGTTCTCATCATATGGTCTAGTGTTCTCCTTCAATTCTTGTTCTGTTGATTTCTTCTCATTTACTAGTGATGCAAATATCTCCTTTAGTCCTGAATTTGGGTTCTTTGTAGTGTTTCTCAATGTTACATCCGACAGAACTCGATTTTGCAGCCCAAACTCTGGAGCATTAGATGACTGGATGTCAGCAGCTTCGGTTCGTTTCTTGAAAGGCGTTGGGATTCTAACATGTTGAGCGAGCTCTCTATGGTTCCCACAAAGCATGAAAATGTTTTGAATTCGAGTTTTTCTAGTCAAGGCCGGATCTTTTGTATTTTCAAGTTCATCCATCAATCCCAGACCCTGACTCTTCTCATCCGAATGGTCTAAGCTATTATAATCCGCTTTGTTGAAGTCTCTTCTACCAAATTGTACGGCTGTTTCCTCTACTACTTCTTTCTCCACCTCTTCATCCTCGGTACTCTCTCTTTCTTCTCCTTCGTCTTCCTCGAATACCGTACTCAAATATACCTTTTCTTTGAATTTGTCTTCCTCGTCCATAGCATTTCGAACACAAGAATTAAAAAGTGTGTGGTTGCCGAAGTTTTCGGTTTCCTTCTCTACCACCACTTTCATATCATGAACAATTGTTGGTTGTTGGTCTCCCATATCCAAGTCCATCGATTTTTCCATCCCTTGGTCCCCATCTCCATATATTTCCAACATCCTTCTCGCAAAGTTAGTTCCCTCATCTATGTTTTGTAACCCATTGTTCTCCTTTGAACGACATAGCTCAGATTCGATTTCCTCCAACCGCTGCCTCAACATCTCGACTTCCTCCTGTTGTTGCAAGATCTTCTCTTCCATTCTTCTCCTTTCTGATTCGACAAACTCATTTGCCATTTTTTGGCACTCTTGTAACTTATTTTCTAACTCAAGTTTCAGAACCCGGGTCCTCTCTTTGACCTTCAAGTCAATCTCTTCTTCACTTGCTGCTGATTCCCTCTCTTCAACCTGCTCAAGCTTAGCCCTTAGAGCCGCTACTTCTTCTTCTTTCCTCAAGAGCTCTTTATGGGCTTCGTTCCTCTCTTTTTCCCTCCGTTTGTTCTCCATTTGTAGCTTAAAAATGAACTGATCCATGGCTGCAATTCTTGACCCTAAAACTACTTCAGATGAGGAATTCTCAAAGCCAACTTTATCCTTGTTTGGTGTATGACCGCAACGAACAATGCACTTTGCTTTTGCCCCATATTCAAGTGTGGAAATGGTCTTGTGCATCTCCTTGGGATCCGGGCTCGCACATAGTATCATCAGTATTTTTGATTTATCGTCCTCGAAAGAATCCTAAATAAATACAAAAAGAAGATGATATTGTGCAGAAACCAATCTCTCTCACAAAAAAAAGGCTATATGTGGCCACTCGCCTGTTTGGATACACTTTCAAAAGTAACTATTTTTTCTTTTTACTTTTGAAAGTTGAAAAGTTAAAAAACTTGTTTGGGTTAACTTCAAAAAACTACTTTTAAAAAGTAAAAAAAAATTAACTTTTTAAAAAGCAGGAGACTTTTTTAAAAACTATTTTCTTCCCTAGCTACTTTCTTCTTTGTATCCAAACAAGGCCTTACTGTGAAACTCATGAGATTGACCACAAGAAGAATGGAAATTACCTGCAAAAGCATCGTTAATTTGCTATCTCTGAATGGAACATGTGAATCTCCATTTGCTATGGACTCAACCACTCTCTTCAAGGCTATATTGCCTTGGTTGATCTTTCCTGTCTGCAATTCCAACAAAAGAAAAAGAAGTAAGTCGTTTAAGCTAAATATGAGAGTTAATCAGCCGACAACTAGATAGTTACTCTCTTCAAGATTGAGTAAGAAATAATATAATTCATTTCCGACTAAAAGATAATATAAAAGGAAAAGATAACTCCACCTGCACTTTTGCTTCAAGTCCAATTTGGCCAGCTTGTTCGATATTTTCAGAACCCGCCATGTCGACAAGCATCAATCTTCCTCCAACAGTAGGGACATCCAAGATTATCTGCACAAGTTTCAGAGAGATTGATAAGTTCATGTACAAGCAATGCTTATAAAGAGAACTAAATACAAAGAAGGAAAAATAAATTGTTAGAAATTATTGACCACGCAGTGGCTTCTTGAACTTCTGTCATTGCAGAGTGTGCTCTTAACAATTCTTCGCTTCTCCACTTTTGCGACTTCTCTTGATATCTTTCCAGCTTCATTACCAGAAATGAAAGTTGCATTCTTTGCCTTCTTCCCCATCACTTCGAGTTTTACCTACAAACCCCAAAATTGAAAGAATGAATATATATATATATATATATATATATATATATATATATATATATATATATATATATATATACATATGGTGATCAGTATATGGTTGCCATTGATTCACCTTAATTTTGCAAACAGTAGCACTCATGGCTAAATCAAACTAAGAAAATCAAAGTTTTATGAATGGGTTTTAATGCAATATAAATATAACATAAGGATAAAATAGACCAAGAATTATGTCTGGTGTCTTAAAAGTTAATGGATATCCATGTAACATGTAGGAAACAGGAAACATGTTCTTATTTGTTAGAGCATCAAATTAAACCTGAATTGTAATCTTATTTATCCATTGTGAGAATAACACCCATGGAAGTTTTTCTATTGTTCAAATGGGGTCGATTTAAGCCATGAAATAAGACTTTGTCTGATAAATTTCTGAATTAGTCACCATCTTCTAGTCTGACAGAGTAAAATACAATGATTCCAAAAGCCGAAATCTGTTGTTTCTTCTTCAAAGTAAAAAGAATGCCATGTATGATGTTCTTATTTGTTAGAACATCTAATTAAAAAATGACTTGGAACCTTATTTATTCATTATGAGAAAAACACCCATGGAAGTTTTTCTAATTTTCAAATGGGGTCGCTTTTAACCAACAAAAGGAAACCTTGTCTGATAAATTTACAAATTAGTCACCATCTTCTAGTGCGATGGAGTAAAATATAGTGATCCCAAATGCTGAAATCTCTTTTTTCTTCTTCGAAGTAATAAAAATGCCAAAATTCCCCCACACAAAGAGAACATAAAATTGCTAGGCCAAAAAATGTGAAAAAAAGAAGATAAAAATAGAACTTGTTAATCTTATTTACAATGACTTCATTTATTATCCAATCTACATTCAATCTTTTATACGAGGATTGGGTGTCCATAATTCTATCATCGGTACTCTATTCTTGAGTCACATAAGCTTCCACATTGCTAAACATGGATCCCCAGCCTGAAAGTTTTTGTTACTAGGGTAATTCAACTATGGGAAGAAAATCACACAATTTCTTGTTTGGATTTTCCCTGTTAATTTTAGATGGGGTTTGGGATTGATATATAAACTTCATCATTAGCAAAGCCTTATCTCAAAGATTTATGGTTGGTTATTCATATAAACTTATTCAAAAAAATTTAATTCACATATGAAGCTGTAGAAATAAATGTAGCCTAAGGTAAGCCATGTGAATCTGTATGCCTTGTATGTGTGTGTTATTGTTTACTCTTTCTTCTTGTTTGATTATTTTCTCTGAATCAAGAAAATAAAGATCACATATAGCCATAAACTTGCAAAAGGTTTACCATGGAAGATCAAGACGAAAACAAACATCTATAAACTAATTTACCTTGCAAGAATTACCCTTGGGCCAGGCAAGGCCTGATCCTCCTCCGCAATTGTTCGACAATAGATCGTAAATCTCCTCATTGTATATCTCCAAAACAGTAACTTGAACGAAGGGTCCGACACCGATAGCATGACTTTCAGTATCATTCTCTGCATCACTTCCCCCCAAAATATCTTTCAAAGCTCTGTAGACTATACCCGGTTGCTTTAGACACCCAAACATTGTATGGCTCTTCCCTGAACCCGTCGGCCCATACATCATAATGGTGCATTTCTCCCCTAATTTCACACCATTTATCCTCGATTTGATGAATTTCTTGTAAAATCCATCAAGATCTTCTTCCTCGGAAACCGAAACACCATCGAGGATAAAATCTCGGTACCCGATATCTGTTTGAACACGAATGGTACAGTGATCTGCAGAGACGTGAAATCCTGATATGGGTTTGTCTTTCTGGTCTGGGTAATCGCGTATTCGGCCAATAACTTCGACCGGATGCTCAGCTAGTGGGTTTTCTTTGGCTGCTGAGGTTGGATTGGGAGATGGGTGGGTGTTTTTAATGGAATTGTAATGTAGGCGATGTTTGGATTGTGGTGTCTTTAATGGGGTTGTTTGGCCTTGAACAGATTTTGAAGGTGTAGGGGCCATTGAAGAAACCCCCAGAAAGGAATTGGAGGTGTTCTTGGAGTTTTTTACAGAAATTTTTTGTTAGATTTAAAAACTCTGTTTTGGGGGGTTCCGCAGAGGAGGTTTTTGAGAGAATCTCTAATCTTGAGTTGATGAGAAATGCTGATTTGGAGAAGAAAAAGAGATTGGGTTGGAGACGATGAGAAAGAAATGCGTAGAAAGCTGAAACGAAGAAGAGTTGAGAAGATGGATGTGAGAGAGAGCGAGACTTTTGAAATTTGAAATAAATGTAGCCGTTACGAATCCAACGTCTTTATTAGGAAATTATGTAAACTGTGAGGGAGCTCATACGACGCTACGTACCGCTGTGTTCAGCAGCGATTGGGGGCTCACTTATCGGGAATTAATCGGCGAAAATTTTCTTATTTGTTTTCTGAGTCGAGGCGACTCGGAAGAGTTGGAACAGATTCGAAGACAGCGAGTTTTCCATTGTCTACCGGTTACCTCATTAACTCGTTCCTGACCGAGTCAAAAGATCTGTGAAAGTTTTTTTGGGAAATTCCACCCAATCAACATGTGCAAATGATTTTTTTCTTTAAAAAATAAAAATAGAGAGATTCTATTGTCACACCACCTTTTACTAATGCCACCCCAAGTGTGTGATTCTGTAAATCAATTGGGGTGGCGTTAGAAAAAGTTGGCGTGGATTGGCTCTGATTTTAGTTCATGAGGTACCCTAGAATCAAGAACCCTCATAGTTTTCGAATCTCCAATTTTGTCGATACTGATTCTAGAATAAATCGAACTAGAATTGAGGTACCTTAACACGAGCATTTTACATATATATATATATATATATATATATATATATATATATATATATATATATATATATAGGGTAGCGTTCAAGGGCAAACTTTTTAACAAACTTTTTGGCAAAACATTTTTCAAAACAAGGGTTACAGGTTTTGGAATGGGCTGATTTTTGGTGAGGATGATCTCTACGGTGAGTAGATCATCCTCACAAAAAATCAGCCCATTCCAAAACTTCTAACCCATGTTTACCAGTTGAAAAATCGTGGACCGTCCATTTTTTGTAAACTGTTTTTGATGGGGTTAGAAGTTTTGGAATGGGCTGATTTTTGGTGATGATGATCTCCTCACCATAGAGATCATCCTCACCAAAAATCAGCCCATTCTAAGACCTCTAACCCATGTTTTGAAAAATGTGTTTGCCAAAATGTTTGCCAAACTGTTGGCCATTGAACGCTACTCTATATATATATATATATATATATATATATATATATATGGGAAATGTTCAGCACCCTAAGTTTTACCACACACTTTAACAAATGTTTTTTGTCCTACATGGGTTAGAAGTTTTGGAATGGGCTGATTTTTGGTGAGAATGATCTCCTCACCATAGAGATCATCCTCAACTCTATATATATATATATATATATATATATATATATATGGGAAATGTTCAGCACCCTAAGTTTTACCACACACTTTAACAAATGTTTTTTGTCCTACATGGGTTAGAAGTTTTGGAATGGGCTGATTTTTGGTGAGAATGATCTCCTCATCATAGAGATCATCCTCACCAAAAATCAGCCCATTCCGAAATGTTTAGCCCCATGTTTACAAGTTGAAAAATTGTGGACCGTCCATTTTTTGTAAATCATTTTTGATGGGGTTAGAAGTTTTGGAATGAGCTGATTTTTGGTGAGGATGATCTCCTCACCATAGAGATCATCCTCACCAAAAATCAGCCCATTCCGAAACTTCTAACCCATGTAGGACAAAACGCGTTTGTTAAAGTGTGTGGTAAAACTTAGGGTGCCGAACGGGACCCTATATATATATATATATATAGAGTAGCGTTCAATGGCCAACAGTTTGGCAAACATTTTGGCAAACACATTTTTCAAAACATGGGTTAGAGGTCTTAGAATGGGCTGATTTTTGGTGAGGATGATCTCTATGGTGAGGAGATCATCATCACCAAAAATCAGCCCATTCCAAAACTTCTAACCCCATCAAAAACAGTTTACAAAAAATGGACGGTCCACGATTTTTCAACTGGTAAACATGGGTTAGAAGTTTTGGAATGGGCTGATTTTTTGTGAGGATGATCTACTCACCGTAGAGATCATCCTCACCAAAAATCAGCCCATTCCAAAACCTGTAACCCTTGTTTTGAAAAATGTTTTGCCAAAATGTTTGTTAAAAAGTTTGCCCTTGAACGCTACCCTATATATATATATATAATATATATAAAATGGATTCAATGTTGAAAGTTTCTGGAACATATAGTTAAAAAGAATTAAACTAACTTTGGAAAAAAAAATATTAAATACAAGTGTTGATTTGTTCTTTCCAAGAGCCATGGATTACAATGTGGACTTATACTCTATAGCACAACAAGATCTGTGAAAATGGACTTTATGACTACCATAAAAAAAGTTCGAAATTTCAAAAAAAAAAAAAAAAAAGAAAAAAGAAAAAAGAAAAAAGAAAAAAGAAAAAAAGAAAATTGCTGAGACTTTATGAGATCACAAAGACCCTCAACTCGCCTCGATCTCCCCTTGTGATGCGGGTATCTGCATCAAGGTAGGTAACTTCAAATTCACCACTACCCGTATTAGATGGAGGCCTCAATGCATCTGGAATTCGAGGTAACTCGAGAGGTGGTAGCTGCGATAAGTTTCCAGTGGTCTTGACACTCGACTTCTCAAATACAATTTTTACCTTCGCAGATCCTACACAAATTGTTCCAACAACAAATTTCAATTCGATAATAGATAAATATATGGACGAGATTAAATGGGTGTGTTGGGTTGCGGTTATCCGAGGCTAATATTAAATGGTGCTTTATATCTTTTATGGAGTGTCACTTGCAATTTCATTAATTGGTGTTCCACCAAAAAAAAAAAAGTTGACTTGGTGGTGAAGGGGGCAGACAAACCAACCTATAACTTCAAATTTGTGTGCCAAAGTGGCAGTTACTTCTATGGGTGGAAGCGGCCATGGAGCACCTAACTCAAGCTCTACTATGTTGTCAAAATCTTTGCTGAAGATATCAATACGTTGGAAAACCTGTTCAAACAGAGTTGAGTTAATGCATAGTGGAGGCAAATTGATAGATAAAGCGATTGTTTTGTGTCTTTTGGTAACAAAAAACAAGAACTTTTTTTATTATTATTTTATGACATTTTGGTAAATATGACAAAACCTTGAAAAGTTGTCTTAGAATATAACATCATATAATGTGTATGTTCCTCCATTCTCGGGTGTGTCATACCCCAGTTAAGCCCCGTGACCCTCTTATATTCCTAGCTCTCCCTCTCTTCAACAGATCGGTATTTTGGAGTGGTTGGTTGGTCGACATGGTATCTGAGCACCAGGATCGTATAGGTCACGGGTTCAATTCTTTCCACCCTTAAGGGTGAAGGGGAGTGTTGAGTGTATTTTCCCCCATTCTCGGGTGGGTCATACCCTAGTAAAGCCCTGTGACCCTCTTATATTCATAATTCTCCCCCTGTCAAATAGATTGGTCTTTTGAAGTAGTTGGTTGATAAACATAAAATGACGATAAAACCCTTTCTTTTGCAGCTAGACCCCCTCACAACACCCCCCCACCCCCACACCAAAAAAAAAAAAAAAAATTTCAGTCAATGCTTGCATTCCCTCAACAACAATAACAATAATAATAGGAGAGTATTCGAAACACACCTGGCCAAGAGTTATGGGCAGTAGCCTTCCTGTGGGAGGCCCAGGACGGCTCCCACCAAGAGTACGTGATGAGAATGCACTACTGTATACTAATTTCCATCTGCCTTGAAGTTTATCGAGATCGACTGAGAGGTCCACAAGTCCTCCTGCAGCTTCAAGCTCCTTGGCAGCATCATCCGCTTTTTTCAAATCTTCTTCACTTGCAGCAAGTCCTCTGTTCAGCCCAGAAACAGCACTCTGCATTGGATCACCTCATACATGTTGCATGAAGAAGCTTATTATAGTATGAACGCAAAATCTAATGGTAGTAAAGGTTTGATTCATATATAAATAAAAAAAGTTTCTACTGACTTCATTTAGAATTGCAGTAGATAGATGGGTTGAAACTGTTAATGTTTTAAGGAACTCAAACTGATCGAGCTCCATGGTTGAGATGGAAATGTGTGGTTACCGACTCCTTATATCAAACATTATAAGCTCCACTATCTTACTTAAAATTATGGTACAAAGTGGATGCTAATTTTTCAGTTATGTGGTCGTAATCTTCGACATATGTGTAGGGTTTCTATGGCATATTTCCAAAAAAGTGTGTGTACTTTCGACATGAAATGCTATAGGTAGGTCCATGTCATCTTGAAATGTCATTTCCAAGTTGAGCTTGCGTTCACACATATTAGCATGATATCACAAATGAAAAAAGAATGGTGAACGATGATTATATTTATTGTTGCTCTTACAAAACAAAGCTCCCATGTGCATGGCTGATGGGAAATAAGTGAATCATATTCAGTTGTATTGTTTGTTTACTTGGGCAAATTTGGGATCACTTTCTGTCACTATTCGGCATGTTCGGTTTCCTTACTGAATCTATTGATCGTTTATTCCAGTCATGATCCTCATGGGGGTTAGCATTTAATGCTTCAAAGAGATCACTTTGGAGTGTGATCCCATTTGCAGTGTGTCAGGGTATTTGGAAAGAAAGAATCATAAGGTCTTTGAAGAAGGCTGTGAGATGCTTCAGGAGTCCATTATTTCATATTGAGTTGAGTTTTTTTTTTTTTTTTTTTTTGGGGGGGGGGGGTTGTAAAGTCTTTAGGGAATTCAAAGGGTCTTCTTCAAAGACTTTTTGGGAAGATGATTGGGTTTGTAGATTCATTTACTTTAGTGGTTGTGTTGTAGTTTTGTTGGTCACCTCGACCACCCCTTTAATATATCAATACAATTTATTTACCTAGAAAAAGACAAAGGTACCAACTTTCACTTGCTTTGCTATGTCACCATTTGCTCTCTCACTAGTCACAATTCTGTCATATATATATATCTTCATTATTATGTTAATATTTCCACTTAGAACTCATTTCTTTCAAATACCTACAAAATTAATTCTCTAGGCCCTTTGTCGTGAAGATTTTTTGCCTTTTTAAATATGATTATATCCTTAACTCGTGCATGGGGTGACATCCATCGGATGGTGCCACGTAGGCAATCCAGTTCAGATGCCTGGCCAACTTCCCATGCCGATTTCCCATCATACTCAATTCTTGGGTGTTCAGATCTAGTCACACGAAACTTGGAGTGACACATCTCCAGCTTCAATTGAGTTCAAGTATTTGCATACATGGACATTCTTCAATGTACTACCCAAAAATAGAATTTTCTAATGACTTCTAAATTCCAAGAACTAATTGATAAGCCCCTTATTCTCTGAAAAATAAAAATTAATAAATAAATTGAAAGCAACATAAATAATACTAAAATACTGGATCCAACTGACAAAATATAGGATTCAACCTGTTAATGGGACTCACTCATGTGCTGTCAACCAGCAGTAGAAACCCAAATTTTGGGCTGTGCAAACTAACCAATGGGATCCCTCCGTAATATTCGACAAGTGGAGAGGAGAACTCAAAATTTTGGGTGGTACAAACAGCACTAAAATCTGCAAAAGTATGGTTGCTAATGGCAAGAATCAAACAAGGATTTATTGGGCACTTTTCTACTCTAAATTTTAGTGCTTCCCTATCTTCATCAACCCATCAAGAGTTTCTTAGTATGGATTCAATCCAAGTTTCGGTTCTTAACTGAAATGGAATTGATACCAATCACATGGTTCAACGATTAAAAGAAGGAATCAATGAGAGGAGCAGAAAATTGGACTCAAATGATCTCATTATTGATTTAGAAACTCCAGATGTCTTTATTAGATAAAAACATATGACAAGGTTCCTGAGTTTTGACAAGATATGTTAACATAATTAAGAAAAGAGTCGTGCTGGAGTGACCTCAAGATTGAACCTCACATCACACACCCTGACGTGAAAGTGTATAGGAAACATATATGCTTTTTCACTCAAATCTTGATGAAAAGCATCTATGGTTCCTATACACTTTCACGTCAGGGTGTGTGATGTAAGGTTCACTCTTGAGGTCACTTGAGCATTACTCTTAAGAAAATATATTGGGGAGTGGTAGCTATTGTGATAATAATTGGTGGTTACAAAATCGAGACTTTCACGCATCGTAAAACAAATCCGGGTGTGCTTGCCTCTTGCATGAACATGTTGTTTTCCATTCTACTAAGGTCAACTAACACATCTTTTTTTTATAGAGATCGTTTGCTTTGTGGAGTGGAGTTAACTTTGTAATTCCATCTTATCTTTTCCTTAGGTCTCTTGCCTTTCTTGTACTCCCTTTTCTATATTAATTAATTAACATTTATACTGATATAGATAAAAAAGAAAATCCTAATACATGGCTGAGAATGGTCACCAATAAAATCAACAAATTAACAAAACATAAGGTACCCATTTTCAAAATCATAAAAAACAAAGGTGAATTTGAACAAAAACTAAGCATAAAAAACATGATATTAACGAGAACTGAGTCCAAGATCAAAATCTTAACCAATCAGATGAGTAGGATTAACTACAAAATTAAGCATCTAAACCACAAGATAATCCACCAACAGACTAACACAAAAAATATAATAGATACCCACTTAAGAATCTCATTGAATGAAGGAGAAACAAAAAAAAAAGAGCAAAATTAAGAATCAAAATCAACCAAAACCCAAATTTCATATATTGCTACTAACCAACAATTTGAGCTTGATTTCAGAAGTCGATGGTCGGATTTCAAGAGCTGGGATTTCATCAAGGATGGATCTTCTGATGAGATTTCTCTTTGATTGACTCAATCTCTGAGGTTGTGGTGATGTTGTTGTTTGAAGATGAAAAGGTCTAAGAGAGTTGAGACCCAAAGTTCTTTTGCTTGTAAGAGAAGTATTTGAAGAGTAAGAGAGAAGAGCTGAGGATTGCAGCAGAGAAGCAGCCATGGCTAAAATTAGACCTTTTTTCTTGGAGAAATTTTTAATTTTTAATTTTTAATTTTTTAAATTTATTTCTGAAGATGGAGAATATGATTGGATCACATGTGAAGGTGGTGGGTCCCATTTGGAGATTGTTTATCACTGAAAATTGGGCACGTTTGACAATGGGGCCAAGAACTAGTTTGGAAAAAACTCATAGAGGAAAGATTGGGTCCATCCATGTCCATAGTGGAAAATGCTCAATGCCAATAGTCAGGTTGATTTGGGAGTTGTGAGTGAATCAAGGGTTTAGGCATACTTGATCATCTTGATCATGATTTCCATCATCATTATGAGTGATCATGATGATGATCCTGATAATGATGATACTTATTTTGCGATCGTATATGTATATTTAGAAGGTATTTTGATAAATATAAATAATCTATGTTTCCTTATGAGAAGTATAAAAGTAAATTACCTTAAAGTTTCCATTTTTTTTTTATTTAGTTGGTAATTTTTTTTTGCTTGCAAAAATGTTAATTTAATGATTTTGTAATTAATTTGGATGGTGTATTAAAGTTGTTATTGCGCCATTTGTTTGTGATATTTTGTAGATTCTTGATCGAATACAATTAATCACCATGGGCTTTCAAATTTACATTTAAAATGAAAGAAAATTAATTCAATTTTTTTTTTTTAATTATAGAAATCTTGTAAAACGATTTGAAAAGTAATTTTCTTTCACTTGGTTTGTACTCAGCTGACGTGGAAAGGGCACGAAACTATTGATCATTTCCCTTTGTATCCCAAAGAAAATGATCTATGGTTCTGTGCCCTTGCCACGTTAGTCGAGTATAAGACCGAGTGAAAATTTTTTAGTCAGAAAATCGCAACTCATTTATTTTCTAGAAAACTATCACATCAAGCTATGATTAATGATGATTATTTCGGAGCATATTTTTAAGGATCAATTTTCTAAATTGAAGAAATCAAAATGTATATACATGTGTTTCATTTTATTGAAATTTAAAATTATGAAATTATTTTAATTTAAATTTTACAGAAATTATTATTGAGAAGATTTACTCTGTTTGGCAGCAGAGTTTAAGTTGCACTATCTAGAATAATTTAGGACCCATAGTCACATGGTTTATTATTATAGGTAAATGAACTGAAATTACTTATCATACCAAATTCAATTTGAATTCATAATCGTCACATTCAAACCATTGCAACACTTTCGATCTTTCTTATAAAAAAATAAATTTGAGTACCAAAAATGAATAAAACGACGACTAGAAATCAATCATTAAAAATTATTATTATTTGTTACGGATCCAGTAAATGATCAACTTATATGATTACTAGTCTCAAAAAGTATTTAATAAGATATTTCAAAATATAACATCAAGCTTTTGTGACGTATCGCTATCTTCTTTATTACATCAAGCTTTGCTCTTTCGATCCTCTCGGTCCACCCATGCTCCTTCACTCTATCCACAATGTCACTAAATCTGTAAAAATGATTATAATTGAGTTACATTAAACAACTTCATGCTTCAAAAAATTCAAACCAGGACAAAGAAAACTTTCTTGTAACTTGAATTCGAAAAGCTTGGATAGAAAATCGAATTAATTCGACTAATTTACTTTTGAAAGAGAGATTTAGGGTTTTTTTTTTCCTTGAAACTTACGTTGAAGCGGAAAGTATGTGAGAATGACAGCTACATGAAATGTCACGAACAACAATCACAAATAAAGAAATACAAGATGAAGAGAGAAGTCTTCTTCTAAAAAGTGAACAAAAGTTTTAACCATGTAATCACTCTTCATGCTCTAATAGTGAGGTTTATATAGAAAAAAAAAATTCATTAATATTTCGATGTAGCATAGGTGTGATATTTAATGTCAAAAGATTTTGGTAAGATTTTACAACTTGGCAAATCTTTCTTTATTAATATTCTTTTTATCTTGTTTGTAATATACTTTGAATCAAATATTTGTCATTAATATATTCTTCTTTGTATTTATTCTCAAATTTTCAAAACTCGTTTGAGACCGAGACACATTGTTCGAGTCGTCTAAGTATGAGGCATGAATGAGACGGACAAACAAGTCAAATTTTAGAACGAGATTTAATACCTCACACTCATTTTTGAAAATTTTGAACGAGACGTCTCAAACGTATTGAAAAACTCGTCTGAGACGACTTGATATTAGGTATGAACGAGACGAGACACGAAACCAAAATTTAAAATAATGTACGTAACTTCAAATATTTTGGTAACATACATTGAATCAAATATGCATGGTAACTAACCTTTTTTTCTACCCAAAAAAAACTTTTACTTGTTCTTGAGATTTGAAGGTTTAAGGAGATTAATATACGATGGGATTTGGGGGGAGAATCAAAGGTTTTTAGTTTTTTCTAGAGTTTATTAGAGAAGACTGATGGTCAAGGGACATGTTATCAGTTTGAAAAGATAAGGGGTATTTCAAATATTCACCAAAACGTGAGGGGTATCTTTAAATCACCCCCAATAGAAAAACATATCAATCAGTGCTTTTCTTGTAATAAGCAAAGTTATCTCTTTTGATTTACTTTTCGACATGAAATTACGGAAAGGCCTCCTTTCAGATACTAAAATTACTTAAATGTACATTTTTATCCTTTAAATGAAACATTATCACAGGAAACAAATATAATCAATTTTTAAAGAAAGATTTCCATACCTAACTTTAGAGAGATACATTATACAAGAAGAGATCAAGAATATACAATTGATTACAACTTCTATATGAAATCACACTAGATCGATCTTAACACGTTATTATACTCTTTGATCTTCTATCATAATTATAATAATTGCATCTCTGATTTGCAATAATTAGGAAATCTATGCATTTACATTACTCTTCAAGGGAGAGAATAAGGTGTTTGCTTTAGATTCTAGAATCCAATCTTGCTTATAATCTTAAAAAGGTACTTTCCTTACTAAGTTAGTAAGATTTTAAGTCTTACTAAGGGACGTTTGTTCAAATGGATTACGACATTGGGAATCCAACACCACAGCCCTCTAGATTTCAAGAAAAAACTGAGATTCAAAAAATGGGCTTCATCCAAGATTTTGAAAATGGATGGCCACTGAAGCTCCTTGGAACTCCCAAATTTAAAATTAAAAGTCAAGGGTGGAAAATAATTTTTCTTTTTTTATTTTTTTAAAATTCACAGAATTCTATTTTTGGATGCCACAAGGTGAGGTCAACCACACTAAATAAGAGTTGTGATCTTACCAAGTTAGTAAGGCTAGTAGGACACATAATGTTATTGTTGAAAATGTGATTTTTTTATGATCTGGTGTATAGTATTTTATAGGGTGATTTAGTTATGTCCGCTATGTTTTGGTCGATATTAGAGATACGCCCTAGGTTTTGAACTAATGACAAGCCTCCCTTATTGACCTAGTTCTTCTAAGAGTAGCTAACATAAAAGACCTAAATGGCCTCATCTTCAACCTCTAGCCAAAAGCCCCTTGACCTTCTCCTAGAAAATTTGTCATCTCAAGATATTAAATTCTAACAAACAATTATAACATATTCAACTTGGTCTTCAATGCCTTGCCAAAAAAAAAAAAAAAAAAAGTTAAGCTGTTAACCTCTATGATAATCTATTTTATTGTATTCCATCTCAATCTTCAATGTCTTGCACAAACCCTTGAATTTTCTACCCAAAAATCTCTTTTTTTCTCTTCAAAAATCATATCTTGTTCTTGAGGTCTGATGATTGTTAGAAATAAAATCTTAAAATTGAAGGCAACAATAAAAAAATTTAACCTGGTTGAAAAAAGATGAGTATTGTGGTGAGAAAATCAAGGGGTTTTTAGTTATAGGTTGAAAATGAGTATGTTTAAATCATTTATGGCATGTCATCAGTCTGAAAACAAGGGGGAATCTCTAATCTTGATCCAATTGTGAAGGGCCATGTATAAATTACCCAATGTAATATAACAACAGTATATAAATCATAAACATGACTATAAGATGAACCCACAACCTCGAAGTTGCATTATAAATTAAATTGTCAATGTGTGGGCTATGGATAGGGTTGGATGAGCCCTAACCCAACTCTGAAGAGGTGAGTTGCATCTTAGACCTACCCTAAATTCTATCACGACTAAGTCGGCTAAGATCAAACACGATCATATAGGATTCAATTGATTTTCATGTTTTATATAAAAATAAAAATTCTTCTACTTCTTGTATAGGTTAACTTTTTCGAACTGCTATTGAATCTATGGATAGACAAGAGACTAACATGACAAACTGAAACATATTAGAAATCAAAGGAAAATAAAGCAAAAGAAATTCTCATAGTAATGATGAGCAAAATTGAAAAAGAGACAAAGAAGTGAATTCTTTTATTTTGTATTTTTATATTACATGATTTCACCGTTGATAGTGGATCAAATCGTTATTGGGTTTAGTTGAACCCGTGTTCTAGCAATATCCGACAGGACAAGTCAAGGTCCTAAATCATTTTTTTTTAATGAGATGGTTCGGATTAATAGGTCAGCCACAATTACAATGAGAAATATTTCACATCAACAAGATTGGCTACTAACCAATGGGAATTTTTTTTTTGAAAGTTTTGGTAGAATCCTCTTCTTTAGATTATATGTGACATATTCAAGGAGGTATTTCAAATAGGGAAATATTCATCACCAAACATTTTGGCAAAACATTTTTCAAAACATGGGTTAGAAATTTTGGAATGGGCTGATTTTTGGTGAGGATGATCTCTACAGTGAGGAGATCATCATCACTAAAAATCAGCCCATTCCAAAACTTCTAACCCCATCAAAAATGGTTTACAAAAAATGGACGGTCCACGATTTTTCAACTTGTAAACATGGGGCTAAAAGTTTTGGAATGGGCTGATTTTTGGTGAGGATGATCTCTACGGTAAGGAGATCATCCTCACAAAAAATCAGTCCATTCCAAAACTTCTAACTCATGTAGGACAAAAATGATTGGCTAAAATGTTGGCCAAAATGTTTGGTGTTGAACGGACCCTTTCAAATATTAATGAAAAAGTAAGGATGCATATTGCGAAGATTATTGCCAGTTGTGAAGTCGGTTTCTAACCAATAACCACGTTGGCTGTATCCTTTGGCCGAGTAGAGGTTAGGTGCATTTAATGGGCTGTACCCTGCCACAACAGAACATGTGCACACAAAGAATCACACCAAACATATGAACGTGGATCATGCATTAATTTGCCAATCATTCCAGCTGGTACCTACGGACATTGATGAAAAAGTAAATATAATTAGGATAATGCTGAAGTAACATTAAAATGTACATCGATCATACATAGACACATAATCATAAGATGTTTTTCACTGAGATACGAGTGAAAAATATATACGATTATGATGATTAAGTGCATCACCACCATCAGAATGTTAGAAGCGATGTGCATTTTAATGGTACTTTAGCACGGCGTAAAGGATTTTTGAGTTTCCATATTTAACTAGGATCTTGTAAACATGTGCCTTTAGGGCACATGATAAAGTGCAATAAATACACTTGGGAAATTGGATTTTTTTTATATCATGAATGACCTTGAAAATATTATTTTTTACCAAGATGTCCTTCAATTCCAATTTCTATTTTCCAAAGTGTTCTTTAGTTAACAAAATACTTTAAAATTATTATTCCTTCTTGACGAGAGGTAGAGGACTTTGGTGTCCATGTTTTTTTTTTTTTCTTTTTTCTTTAACTTTAATAAACCTTTATTTTTTCTAATGAGATCAATGACAAGAATTAAACCCAAATCTATGATATCATCACTCATAGATTTAGCAACTATACTAACTAGTACCTTTGGGGTTGATTAGAATATAATTCGATGTAGAAAAATAAGGTATATTGTGATGCACCAAATCTTATTTAGCAGAATAGATCAAATATTTAAAGATAAAGATTATAAATAATTCTAATTATTCAATTAGTTGGGATCTTCTCCCTTTTTCAGATAAATCCTCTTAGGATTTCCATAAAAGTATTTTATTGTAGAATAAAAAATTCTTATTATTTCACAGTGCTTTCACATTCGATAATTCTTTCTCTTCTTAAATCAATTGGTCATGATTCTCCATTAAAGATCTTGGATCAATTTTTATTAGAGGTTTCTTGAATCTCTTATAATCTTTCATTTAGTATGAATTTCGTTTATCACGGAAATCATGTATCTACTATTGATCACTTTCAGGCAATTAGAAGAATTCTTCGCTATCTCAAAGGTATAATCAGTCATGAGATTTTTATTTAATTAACCTAAGCTATTGAATGATCCATTGCCCATATCCATGACCCGGTCCATTTGACCCAAATATCCTGCTCAATTTCTCTAGAGCCTTCTACAAAACATGAAACATGCATTAGTATATTTGATTTGTAACCAAGACAAAATATTTCCTTGCCATGCATGTAAGAAAAATGGATATATTTATCCCACAGATGGCCAGTCAAAACATGATTTTAATCAAATTGATGATTGGACCAAAACCTTGTAAATTTTAAGGTTGACATATTCAAATACAACTTTGAGGTTGCATGTTCATCCTCACAAAAAATCAGCCCATTCCAAAACTTCTAACCCATGTATGACAAAACCCGTAGGGCAAATAGTAGGGTGCATAACATTTTCTATATATATATATATATATATATATATATATGGTGGTGTTCAGAGGCCCTAAAGAGAGCCAAACATTTTTTCAATGTATGAGTTAGAAGTTTCATAATGGACTCATTTTTAGTGAGGACGGTCCACGATTCTTCAACTTGGAAACTAGGGTTAAAAGTTTTGGAATAAGTTGAGTTTTGGTGAAGACGATCTCTTCACCATAGAGATTATCTTTACAAAAAAAATCAGTCCATTCTAAAATTTCTAACCCCTATTTTGAAAAATATTTGGCTCTTTTTAGGACCTCCGAACGCTTGCCCACACACACACACACGCACTAGAGTCCGTTTGTTCCTATATCACCAACTTCCTCTTTGGGATTAAGGGGCTAAAAGTAAAAAATAAAAAATAAAGTTGGATGGGTATTATTAACATCTCTGAGGTTAAAGAGAAAAAAGATGAAAGATAGTAAAGTAAGAGGGGTATTATTAAAAAATGGGATAAAAGAAGAAAGATGATAAAATTGAAGGGGGTGAAAAAAGAAGGTGATAAAATGAGGTCCACAAAAAAAGGTGGATAGAATGTTTATCCCCCATAATTACAACAAAGGTGGACCCTACAATTGTATTTTATTATATATTAGAGTTTGTGCATACCATAATCCTCTTTTGAGGGTTAGAGGGGTAAAAAGGAAAAAAAAAACAAAATTGAAAGGGTAATATTATTAAAAATTCTTTGGGATTAAAGAGGTAAAGAGAAAAAAAGTAAAATTATAAGGGTATTATTGAAAAAGGGAGAGAGGTGAGGCCCACACATAAGTTGGATGAAACGTTTGTCTCCCATAAAACTATAGTAACTGAGGGACCCACAATTGTGTTTTGTTTTATTCTAGAGTTCGCCTATGCGTGGTGCCTACTAGGGGTGCAACTCGGTTCGAGTTGGTTCGATTTAAAGTAAAATTAGAACCGAATCGACCAAGATCGGTTCTATTATATAGGAACCAGAACCGAATCGAATTAGTTTAGAACCAAACCAATCCAAATCGACCTTAATTCAGTTCGGTTCGGTTCGGTTTCATGGGTTGCTGAGAGATTTTCTCATTTCTGATCGAAGAGCAAAATTTCCCCCATTTCAATCGAAATCCAATCGTCCAATTTATGGATTAACCATTTGAGGGGCACATGACACAAGTAGAGAGAGAGAGAGTAAGTGAGAGAGAGAAAGAGAGAGGGAGATGAACGAACCGGTCGCATGTTACAGCCGCAGGTCGGAGGTTGCAGGTGCAGGCGCAGTCGGAGGTTGCAGGTGTAGTCGGAGGTTGAAGGCTCAGTCGTAGTCGCACTCAAACGCTGCAGGGGCAGTCGGAAGTCGCAGACGCAGTCGAAGGGCCGGAGGTTCCAGGCTCAGTCACATTCGGAGGTTGGAGGTCGCAGGCGGAGTCGGAGGTCAGCTGCAGAAAGAGAGAGAGACTGCAGGTTGCAGGTCACAGCCGCAGCTCAACGGGAGAGACGAGAGAGAGAGAGAGAGAGAGTGAAGGAGAGAGGGTTTTGAAAAAAAAAATACATTTTATTATAAAATAAAATATCTTGGTTCGGTTTTCGGTTCGGTTCGATTATTTATAAATTCTGAACCGAAATCGAACCGAACCCATTGGTTTTTATTTTTTTTAATCCGAAACCGAACCGTATTTAATTAAAACCGAACCAACCCAACCCAAAACTCACGGATTGGTTTGGTTCTCGGTTTGAACCGAATTAAGTTGCACCCCTAGTGCCTACAACAAGGGCATCCTCTTTGGGATTAAGGGGAAATGCAAAAAAATAAATACAGTTATTAAAAAAGTTGAGATTTAGGGGTAAAAGATTAAAATAATAAAGTGAGTTAAATGAGTCAAAGAGGAAATATGGTAAAGTTAAAGGGGTGAAGAAGAAAACAATAAAGTGGGTTCCAAAAAAACTATAATTAGATGGTATGTTTATACTAGTTGGATGAAGTTTGTCTCCCACAAAAATAAGCCTATAGTTGTGTTTTATTATATATATTTGAGGAGTTGACTCACTAACCTTCTTCATCTTAAGAGCAACTCGAACACATGACCTATGCCACTATCCATCCACTTTCAATTGCCATTTTGGGTTGTGAATTCCAAAATAGGGGTCTCCAAAATACTACCGATCCTACCACATTTTTTGGGGGTCATAAAATTTTGATAACCCAAAATAGTTCGCTCTCCAAAACATCCCCATTTTTTTGGAGGGAAAAAAATTCAAATAATTAGTTGTAAATATTACAATTTTAGATGGTTTTAAATTTGAGTTGAATTAAAACTATACTAGAATATATACATGTATAGGGCCGCATTCCGTGTACACATAAAGCTACTCATATCTCTACAAACGATTTCAGTCGTTAGATCGCGTTCGATCTAACGACTCAAATCTATTTTAAGTTGAAGTAATAAATTTTAGTATTTTTTACTCTACCCTCATTTAACTTTTATCTATTTAGTTACACCCCCTCAACAACCTAAAACCCAAAATACTATTCGAGAACAATGAGTTCTTTCTCTTTCTCAGATGAACAAAGAACAAAATGGAAAAAAAGGTTTTTCCTTCTGATTTCGACCTCTCCTCTCTTCTCTTATGTGACTCAAAATGGAATCTTAACTAGTTTCGTGTTTTTCTCCACTCACCAACGATTTGCAACAGCAACAACCGTCAGATTTTCATCTCCACTCTTCTCCTCTGCAAGTTCGTAAATAACTTGATGATGATGACAACAAAACCCCTCATCTCAACTTGTCGGCAACCCTAAGGGGGAACCCTAACGCAACCCCCTTTGCCATCTACAACGATTTCACCCCCAAACTTTTATTTTATTTTATTTCATTACTCTATTTTTTTATTCAATTTAGGAATATTATGGGTTTGATTGATGCGTTCTAAATTTACATGTTTTTAATTCATGGTTAAAAGGTAAACAAGAAACAAAATTATTATGAATCCTTGGTTGAATCATTGAGAAATCAATCCAAAAAACTAAGAAAAATAAAACAATTTGAAGCCCTTGACTGCATGACCAAAGGATAAACCAGAAAAGAAGAAAAAAAAAAAACCAAGTAAAAGGGAAAATTCCTATTTATTCCCAAAAGAGAGAGGTCAGAGGCAGAGAGCGTCTTCGTCTGAGAGAGGTCGAGAGCGATTTGAGAGAGAGAGAGAGAGAGAGAAGAGGGTTAGGGTTGCAGAGAGGGAAATGAGGCAAGAAGAGGGTTAGGTTTTTTTTTTTCTTTTCTTTTTCTGAGAGTAGTAGAGTACGTTGGATCGAATTTTCTTCGTAAGTCTTAAGTTGTGTGAGGGAGGTCTAAGTAAATAAAAAACATTTGAGGAAGGACATTGTTAAAACACGGAAGTTATTAACTTAAAAGATGAAATTAGATCTTGACCGTTGGATCTATGTTTAATCCGATGAATGAACTGATTTGTGGAGATATGAGCAGATATATGAGTACACAGAACACGACCTTATACATATTGCAATTTTTTACAGTTTGGTTAGAGTAAATACCCCATGAATATCCAAAGTGGCTATCTATAAACCCATGATTACCCATTTATGGGTATGGATAGTAGTATCCCCCTAATAAAGATAGAAACGACTAAATATAACAACAAATCATCCTTCAATCAAAGATAAGATTTCATTTTAACTCTATTTATTATTTAGGATATTTCAATTTTCAAATATATTTAACTTTTTTTATTAGGACAAATCTCATTTGTTTATCAAATTTTTTACCTTACAATTGCACCATATGGACATTTTGGATGAGAAAGTGCAATATCTCGAGCTTATCCAAGTAGTATCCTGATCTCGATAATGTTTTCCGAAACCTCAGAATGATGTTCTAACACTTGGCAGTGTTGTCCCAATCTTGAACATGATAATATATCAAAGCATCAAATATGTGAGGACAAAAGAAGATTGGACAGAGTCTAGGATTTCGACGCTCTTGATTGAAATATATTCTCACAATCAACAAATAAATGAATAAAGGATTCAAAATCCTGAGTGTAAAGCGTGTGAACACATTTCCAAAATCTTAAAAGAGTCTCCCATATGAACATCATGATATTGAGCACATGAGACCTAACATTTTATAGACTTAATTCACAAAGATCAACTTAAGAGTGTTACACGTGAAAAATGATTCCGAACACGTACCATCAAGAGTGCACACGATCTGACATCTTGCGAATATCTTTTAAATTATAAGTGGGTATATAATAAAATCGTCAAAAATGATATCAGCAAGCAACAAAATTTTACAATCAAAGACTTAATCTAAAATAAAATTCTACCAAAATTATTTCTAACTTGATCGTTAGAGTGCAATGACAAGGACCCTACATACTTGAGGAAAAATACAGATTTTCTAGGGATGTGTAGTTGTGATTTTCAAATTATATTAAGAAATAGAAATCACTAGAAACTTACTCCCATCCCAACCGTTCGTTTAATGGAGAGACTCAAACATCGTTTGAGAATATTATCGTTTTCCTTCTACTTCTCTCTCTCTCAACCCATCCAAACGTCTCTCTCTCTATCTCTCACACGCACACGTTTTTCATTTTTTCTTTTTCTACTTCTCCTTCAAGTAAACAACATGAAGAAAGACATTCTTGAAAAAAATATATAAGAAGAATATATTCCAGAGAAATGATTTTCTCTACAAAACCATTTCCAATTATCCCAATTGTAGCCCACTGTATATTTGGTTCGAGGTATCGTGTGCGTTTGACTTCAGGCACTATTAAATAGCAGAGAATTTCTCTTTTTTACAAGAACAAAATCCTCTCTTTTGACATCTTTCTCATAAATAACAAGATTTTCTTTTAGATTCTTTTTTTTTTTTCCTTTCTCCCCCATCTTTACTTTTCTCTCATTATTCGTGAGCACTTCTCGTACGGAAACATATCTTCAATGAAGCAAGGCATCAACGTTGCAACAGTACGACACACAACAAAACTCCCACGTTATATAATTATCATACATAGCCTCTGGATAATCTACTCGCGGGAGTCTAATTGGATAATCAACTACTTCACACAAACCAGCACCACGTGTCCTCATCTAGCTAGGCTTAGTTAATAGATGAGGTGTTGGGTTTCCAATTCAACTCCCGAGAGTACATAATCTTGATTCTACATGAAAACGCCATGCATGCATGTTGCTTCCAGCGTCCCATATTTCTTAGTGAGAGAGAGAGAGAGAGAGAGAAGTTTTAAACAAAATATGAAATAGTTTCAACTAGAAAAAAAAACGAACAGAAAATAAAATCCAGAAAGCAAATATTTTCCATCACTTACGCAGAAGAGCTTCATTTCTTACGTGATATCCAATGAAATCACACCACGTAGCTTTCCAGTTTTGCATACCAATCACATCTGAAGCCAACGAGCGAGCTGCGTTGGGTTGACAATCCCAGGTATGTTGGCCCCATCGCTCTTCAACAAATTCGCCACCTCAGCATAGCTTTGATGCTTTACTACCGGCGCGGCTGCTTTTGTTTCAGCTCGAATCTTTGGGTTTCTAGCCGATACTGGAGTGGCTTCGGCTCGAGCCGGATCATATTTTTGACCAAAAAGTGTACCCTGAGTGAGAAACTCGTGCGCTAGATACCCGGCTAGAAGCCGATTGTCTGTGGCCGGCTCGGCTTTGTTAGTTGTTAGTGTGATCGCTTTTGACGCTTTACCTTGGGAGGTGTCAAAAAACCCTTCTCTAGCTTTACGCTTTCGTGACGCTTCGAGCGTCAAAACAGCACGAGATTGGTTCGATTTCGACATCATTTTTTTTGAGACTTCAATGCATGCCACGTCAGCACCAAGGCGTCAATTTTTTAACCCGCATTGAGAGGTTGAAATAGAGGGTTGTTTTTTTTTTTTTTTCCTCTCTGGGCAGAGTAAAATAGAGGGTTGTTTGGTTGAAGTAAAAAAAAAAAAAACGTAAATATTATTTGGAAAAAGGGGTAAAATAGTAAATCATCACAACAACGTTGATGGTGATGTCAGATCCGGTGGATGGACGGAATCTGACGAAACAGACGAAAATGGGCGTCAGGAGCAGTGCTTCAGGGGCAACGCCACCGATTGAGAGGGAAGAGGGAGGACTGAAGAAGGGAGGGAGAGAGAGAGAGAGATTTGTCTCAAAGAAACGGCGAGAAGAAGTGAGGGAAGAGGTTGATATTTATAAGGTGTGTACTAATAAGTACCCCTGTTGTTTAGAGAAATATCGCTTTCGCCATTGAACGTGTCAATATGACGAAACTACCCTTCTATGACAGAGACTGAAGGATAAATGTCATTTATTAAGTTTGTTTGTCTATCTGTCCAAATTGAAAATTTCCGAAATTGTGTTGATATCTGAAATAACTATAATACCCTCAGGGTAATGACGGTGATGTGATGTGACTGTCTTTAGCAGGGGTACTTTAGTCTTTTCATGTACTGAATAAAAGTAAGGTTTTCTATAAAGGATAAGTTATCAGAGGCAGCTAAGCTGAACCGACCTTTGTCAACCAAACATTTATTCACCGTTCATCATACAAACCCTTCCATCAGGAATCAGAAAACAATGGTTTTGATTATCTAAAGATCCATAGAGGGGACAACAAATCTATATTGGTTAATGAGAGATTTCTGTCTACACCAACTTTACTAGGGGCACCCCAATTCATGTGTGCCAAAGAAGAATCTAGTACCTATCTTGGAATGATCTTAGTAAAAAATTGGTGTGGCTATAGAATCTCTCTATAATAATTAAGTTTTGTTTCTTGCCTATAAGCTAAATATTCCAAAGATAATATTGATCATTGGTGAACCTATCATGAAAAGATGGCAGCATCTTAGAATTTAAGTGGTTAGGTAATCTTTATTAAGAATTTTAAGATGGTAGTTAGAATAATAGAGGCTAACCCTAATATCACAGATAAGATTTGATTACTCATTTTGGATTTAAAAAAAAAATTGATTCTAACTTTTTAATCGGAACCAAAATATAACTTCGATTAGATAGTGACTTGAACATACACTTAACATCGTTTACGATATAATGAAGTTTAGTTGCACACCTTACAATTTATTAGAGAAGATCAATAAATAGGCAGATAAAAATTCTCAATTAAAAAAAAAGAAAAAAAATTCAAGATTCCTTCTTATCTCAAAAGCCTATTAGTTATAGAATTAATGCACTCTTTAAATGAGGTTGAATTCTCCTTAATTTTTTTTCGTAAAAGAAGTGTCTCGGGGTCTTTTAAAGTACTGGACTAATCCTCGGGGGCGGATTTCCAGTGGGGGCACTTGCCCCCACAAGAATTTTCAATATATATCAATTAGTGAACTATTGCAACAGATTTTAACAGTGGATATAAAAATCTGTCACTATTACCTCCACAATTTTTTTTTCCCACTCTTAATTGCCCCACAACTATTTTTTTTTGCACTCTTACTTGTCCCTTACAATTTTTTTTTTTACTCTTGGTTGCCCCCACATGATCAAAATCTTGGCTCCGCCCCTAGCGCCCCCCCCCCCCCCTCCCCCCTCCCCTCCCCTCCCCTCCCCTCTGCCTCTGCCCACTCATTAGATAATTTTTGGGATAAATCCACGAGGGTGACTCCTAAGAGGTGATTCAAATGACTCACGACCTTCTCTTCGTTCCTAAAATGTAGTCTTGGCCATTTTTCCAAATTGTCCTTAAATATTGTAATTGAGAACCTTGATCGATTCAATCAACTATTGATGCGGACGGTCATACCATTTGGAAATGAACAACCACCGTCAACAACATGGCCTGCTATATAACTATAATATGGAATAGACGGAAGCTTGTCTTGTTGGTGATGGTGGTGGAGGACTTTGTTGAAGTTTTACAAGTAGGTTAAGATGTAGAAATTCTTGGGGCATAAATAATTACAATTTTAAAATCAATCCTCTATGACATATTAATTAGTAGTTGATCAAAATCTATATACATATTCATAACCTGACCCAGTGGTATAAATTAGTTTTGAAATTTCATTTTTCATCAAACAAAAAAGCTTAAAGTCATCGATTCAAACTTTAACTAAATAGTAGAAAAGATAATATTATAGGAGAGATGAAGATTTTGAAATGATTAAATAGAAAAAAGTAGAAAAATATAATATTATAAATGAACCCATTCGAGAAAAATAGAAGTAACTCCAATAAATAATTGAGATGGTTTGAATATATTCAACAAAGACCTATTACAACTTTAATTGAAAGGAATATTCAAGTTGAAGATTTTAAGAGTAAGAAAAAATATCAAAAAATGTGGATTGAGATAGTGAAAACGAACTTAATTTTAATAACAGAAGATGTGACTCTAGATATAGTAGAATGGAATAGAATTCATTTAGCAAATCCCAAATCTTTGGGATAAGACTTCAAATACTTTATTATGTGTTGGGTTATATCTTCTATTCTTGTATATGGAGATTTTTCGTGGATTCAAACCAGATCTTTTGATGATCCGTTAACAACCTACATGACCCGTTTAATTGGTAATGTGTGGGGTTTCCCATTTGATTTGGTTTTGGATCCGACTTGTTTAATCTCTTTGTAATCCTAAGTATATAAAGGGTAAGAGATGAAACTCGAAAGAGGGTGAGAGATATACGAAAGACAGAGAGAAATTGTAACCTTGTTCTTCTTTAATTAATATAATGAAATCGTCGTTTTTGCCCGTGGACGTAAGTCGATGCTTTGACTGAACTATATATATCTTTTGTTGTGTGAGATTCTTACGTTCTTGTTTGATTTATACTTCGGATCATAGGGTTTTTTCTAACATTATGAAATATGCTTTGACTCTATTTGTATTTTGTAGATCTTCAACATATTTAGTCATAGTTCTTAGAAGCCATCTCAGTCACTGACCTTTTAATTTTTTTCTATTTGATAAGTTTGACTAGAATCCATGAGTCTCAAAGTTGATTAATTTGGAATATGTCAGCCTTTGAATTGAATGAAGAAAGAAAAATTAGACTAATAGAACCATTAATGGTCTTACAAGAGCTAAGACTTTGGAACATGTTTGAAACTTTGGACTTAAGAACAGAAATTGTTTAAAATTCATATTATCACAGCTTAAGACCGTTTTTTTAATTTTTGTAGAATCAATAATATGGGGATCAAATTAGTACTACAACTCCTATCCTTAACCATCCACAATTTGCATTGGGATACGCATCAATCTCCTCATTTCACCCCAATTGTCCCATTAGATCATGCGGTCCTAATAATTGGAGAGCTCATCACCTCGAATGGATTACTCTGCCTACGACAACCCCATGAAATTGAGGTCCTCTTTTGAATCAGCCCCACTTTCCCTCTACAAAAGAGGAGGCACTTGGGGTGAGGTATATACTCGGCCACTCAAGGTAATCACATGTGTGAAATTATCAAAATAGTGAATGTTAGTTAGTTGTTGCTTTTATTCACTATTAACTTGATTGTCGAAGTGTCCTGAGTGGAAACCCCACCAATATTGGACTGACAGTAGATTACTATGAAAGAATAAGCATTGTTCAAACCCATTGAAAATTTTAACAAACAGGAATTTTTTTTTCCAATTTACCAATAAAAAATAAGTCATGTAATATTAGCATAAATCAAGGGCTTTTTACCTTATCTAGTTTGGTCCAAGGCCTTGGAAAGTTGTCCTGGGGTTTTGAATAAAAAGGAAAGTTAGGATAGAATTCGATGGTGAGGGAGATTATAGTAATTTCGCAAGCGAGTAGTGGGGACCGTAGTGGATAGGTGCGTGTGTGGAGAGGAAAGGGAGAACCTTTCCTAGGAAGACTATGACGCACCAAATCCTGATGTATATCCTTTCAATCAATCAATGAGATTCAGCCAAGTGTCAGAATCTCCTCAAAGAACATACGAGCTGGAGCAACATATGAGATACAGCAAAGGTATCTTGGTAAGTAAGAATGCAAACTATTTGGTGGATAGTGTAGTAGTGTAGCCAGGGTATCAGTGGATCGGATCAGACCCGAAATCCAATCCGTTTTGATCCAATAAGGATTGGATCCAGCAAGGTCCAATCTGATGACTTTTTGGATCACCTAGATCCTAATTTGATAATATATATATATACATATATATATATATATATATATTGATTTTTTATCATCATCATCGAAGTCATATTCCAAAGATTAAGGCTATGCTCTATGAATCTGATTTCCAAATCTTTTCTATCTAGCGCTGTGTTCTATTATTGAAAGAGTGTTTCATATTTAGTTCCACTATCTCTATCCACATTGTTTTTTTTTTTTTTTTAATTTTTTTTTTAATTTTTTAATTTTTTAATTTTAATGCAATCGATCGAAGGACCACTTACTCATATGAACTGTGTACTTGCATACCACAAGGATCTAGAGTACAAAATTTCAAGAATTCTACTTTTGTTCCACGCTATTATTTAATCCCAAGGGGTTGGCCTAGTGGTAAGCCGAGTCTTGATAAGCTCCTCATGAAGGGTAGGTCAAATGTTCGAAACCCCATGAAACAATGAATTCCTTGGGGCAACCCTCTAGGATCTAGTTGACTCTCAACTAGGAATAGTCTCACCCAACGGGTGGGATACCCACGATAAGTATATAAAAAAAAAAAAAAGATTAGGATCGGAAGACACTTACTTGTTACAATGTCCGAATGTCGTCCATCCTCTGATGTTGTAATATATATATTTGAATGTTGATCCAACACATTTTGAATTTGGGGTTCTTATTTTCAAAACCTTTGATTAAGTTAAAAAAAAGGTGTTTGTTTGAATTTACATTTTAAACTTAAAGGTAATATTAATATCAACCATGAACTTTTTACGCATAGGTTTTCTGTATTTGCACAGAGTCTCATGTGTTTAATCTCCAATCAAAACATGCCATGTAGACATCGTATTATGCTATAGGAACGGGAGACTGTTCTCGATCACAAAACTTTAAACATACCTCTCCTGGATTATTCTGCTTACTTGAGATACTTATAATTTTAAAACCACGACATAGTCCCCTTGATAGTGATTTTCTAAGGGGGATTAATGAAAGATGACCAAAACAAATATTTTAATTCTTATATTCTAAAATAATATAAAACTAAGAATATAAAATTTTCCACAAAAGCTTCATAAACCCAGGACACAAATACCCTCATCTTCAACCACTAGTAAAAAAAAAAAAAACATTCATGATATATGTTCCATCTCAAAATCAGTCATGCCCAACTTTTGGGGTAAAATATTTTTATCCTCATCTTCAATCTTAAGATTCTATATAAGTCAACTTGCAAACGTTAAGATTCGGGGTCATTTTGGTCATTTAGCATTAGTCTATATCGAGGGTATGTCATCAATTTGAAAACACAGTGTGGTATGTCTAAATCACCATTTATTTTTTGCTGATGTAATTCTCTATAGGAACTTTATTATTAAGGACCCTAAATTCAAAGGAACATGATTTTCAAAGAAATTCTTATCCCAAGTCCACCAAATTTCTATGGAGAGCGATCCTTGTTATTGCTTGGTCTTGAACCACATATAATTTCCATGTTTTCAAGAGACTTCCAAGTTAACGTTTAGATTAAGGTATTTCCCCTAAATGACTTTTTACGTTAAATTAAGGTATTTCCCCTAAATGACTTTTTTTTTCTTAAAATTAATTTTGTATTGGGGTTTAATTATTAGTGAACATTCACACCATCAAAATCACAGTTTTTCCTTTAAAAAAATTATGTTGAATTTTATTTTTTTTAAAAGACAATTTATTTTAATATTAAAAATATAATAAAGATGGAAGCATGTAAGTTACAAATATAATATAATGTTAAAAATTCTAGGAATTTAATAGAAGAAAAGAAAAAATTCTAGATTCACTTCTGTGTATATATATATATATATATATATATATATATATATATATATATATATATATATGGGTCCCGTTCGCCACCCTTAGTTTTACCACACACTTTAACAAACGGGTTTTGTCTTACATGGGTTAGAAGTTTCGGAAGGAGATCATCCTCACCAAAAATCAGCTCATTCCAAAACTTTTAACCCCATCAAAATTGATTTACAAAAAATGGACGGTCCACGATTTTTCAACGTGTAAACATGGGGCTAAACATTTCGGAATGGGCTGATTTTTGGGGAGGATGATCTTCTAATCATAGAGATCATCCTCACCAAAAATCAACTCATTCCAAAACTTCTAACCCATGTAGGACAAAAAACGTTTGTTAAAGTGTGTGGTAAAACTTAGGGTGCCGAACGGGACCCTATATATATATATATAGGGTCCCGTTCGGCACCCTAAGTTTTACCACACACTTTAACAAACGCGTTTTGTCTTACATGGGTTAGAAGTTTCGGAATGAGCTGATTTTTGGTGAGGATGATCTCTATGGTGAGGAGATCATCCTCACCAAAAATCAGCTCATTCCAAAACTTCTAACCCCATCAAAATTGATTTACAAAAAATGGACGGTCCACGATTTTTCAACGTGTAAACATGGGGCTAAACATTTCGGAATGGGCTGATTTTTGGGGAGGATGATCTTCTAATCATAGAGATCATCCTCACAAAAATCAGCTCATTCCAAAACTTCTAACCCATGTAGGACAAAAAACGTTTGTTAAAGTGTGTGGTAAAACTTAGGGTGCTGAACATTTCCCATATATATGATTAGAAGATCATCCTCCCCAAAAATCAGCCCATTCCGAAATGTTTAGCCCCATGTTTACACGTTGAAAAATCGTGGACCGTCCATTTTTTGTAAATCAATTTTGATGGGGTTAGAAGTTTTGGAATGAGCTGATTTTTGGTGAGGATGATCTCCTCACCATAGAGATCATCCTCACCAAAAATCAGCTCATTCCGAAACTTCTAACCCATGTAAGACAAAACGCGTTTGTTAAAGTGTGTGGTAAGACTAAGGGTGGCGAACGGGACCCATATATATATATATATATATATAGGTCCCGTTCAGCAACAAACATTTTGACAAACATTTTGGCAAAACATTTTTCAAAACATGGGTTAGAGGTTTTGGAATGGGCTGATTTTTGGTGAGGATGATCTCTACGTGAGGAGATCATCCTTACAAAAAATCAGCCTATTCTAAAACTTCTAGTCCCAATTTACAAGTTGAAAAATCGTGGACCATCCATTTTTTGTAAACCATTTTTGATGGGGTTAGAAGTTTTGGAATGGGCTGATTTTTTGTGATGATGATCTCCTCACCGTAGAGATCATCCTCACCAAAAATCAGCCCATTCCAAAACCTCTAACCCATGTTTTGAAAAATGTTTGTTGCTGAACATTTCCCTATATATATATGCCATTGGTTTACGAAATCTAACGACAGAATTCAATGAATCAGAATGGTTGGATTCACAAATTGGTAACTACGGGTTTGTTATATTCCACAAATCCAGTATGGAATATACTACAAAATAATTCATTTCGTACCAATTCGATCTAGTAGAAACAAATCTAGTAACATGGATTTGAAGTTCGAACTAACAAATGGGTTGGTTCTTTAAAAAAATCCGGAACCATTTGAATAGAGATAAAGGAATTAGGTCAACCAAGCACGACCATAAATTTTCAAAACATTAGTTGGTAGAATTAGTGAGAGTATTCCACTCCAATTACGTTGGTATTTGTGAACTTGAAATAAAAGACCATTGTAATGAAATTCAAACTAGTATTTAAAGGTAGGCTCAGTAAAATAACCATTGGTGAAAATGAATAAATACAAAATGGGTTTACGCCCTTTTTGATAAATATTTTAGAATATCCTCACTTTTCGTACTTCCCTCTAAAAGTCACAGTTTCCTCAATAGCTAAATTATTGTGTTTGATTACCCCAAAAACTTATTGAAAAGTCAATTTCCCAGGAAAATGTGATTTCCCCAGCATGATCGTAATTTCTCAAAGAACTAATGAGATACACGATTAGTCAACAATGGTGTGGAAAACATTTTCCTACACCCCAGAAAGATATGTTTCATGTAGGAAGATGTTGACTGCCACATGATTTCGATCAATTTTTCCTCAGAACCCAATTTCCCATGTGTGTCACAATCACAAGGTAAAGAATTTTCTGGGGAAATTGCTATCCCACTTGTTTTCCCAGCAATCAAACAGCCTAGGTCCACCTTTAGAGAGTAGATGAGACCTTCCCATGTGCAGATACAAACATTGCTGTACAATTTGGTCCGAATTCACGGTTCATGGAATGCAATGAATCACGTACCAAGCAGACCCGATCAGATCACTATGGTTTACTGAATTTTTCTTCTTCTTTGGGTTTGAATAACTCAATCAAGATACAACTTATTTGCTCGAGAAATTCTATTCCCCTATTGAGAGGATTGTGAAATTCTTTCTGACTAGCTCCTTCAGATGCCCATTAAAAACCATTTTACAAAGAACCAAATTAATAAAATTCAATTTTCAATGTATCTAGGGCTTCTTCCATGTCAAATTTCATTTTCATTGTTCCAATGTTTTCCCTTCCTTTTTTCTTTCTATCTTTCAAATATTTGTTAAAAAGTCCTGATCAAACTAGATACTTATCAGAAGTCTTACAAAAGCAATTTGTCATTCTTATAGGTCGTGCTTCAGCAAAGTCCATTGTGTCATGTCAACTTGATCACACACAGTCGACCCGGGATATCATAAAACTAAAAGATTAGATTGCTAAAGTGGAATTTGGCAGAAAATTTTCACTAGACAACAATAATGTCAATTATACTTTTGTGGAATAGAATGCTGAGCAGACATTGGACACAACGTTCATAAGATAGGTGCAACAAAAAGAGGCATGTTGAGGGAAATAAGTCAAATAAAAAATTAATCTATGCGACAAAATCTAGAAATAATCCTCGATGGAAAATAACATAAAAGAAAAAAAAAACCAAGTTAAATGATTTGGGCACGTATAGCAAAGACCAATGATTGCAACAATAAGAAGGAATGTTTAAGAATGTGAGGAAGCCCGGAAATGGCATGGAATTAAATGTTATGAAAAGATTTGAACACGCCCAAAACCTTTATACCAATGATTTGGGATTTCTACTCTGTCCGATGCCCAAATTGAATGGTTTTCTAAATATAAATGGTGTAAATCATAAGGGCAATCTAGAAGAGTTGGAGCTTAGGAAAGTTGAACTCTACAAGATAAACTTAATTTGAATTATCAACTATGGAGGATTACAACAAAAAAATCCACCAAGGATCCCTCTGCTTTTATTCTAATTTCATATACCATCTTCTGTATGGTGGTAAACATTTCTCATTCATTAAGAAAAAAAAAGTGTGATTCTAAGACAATGGTTTATAATATAAGACCCATCAATCATCTATGATAGCTCAGGTCTAATTTCTGAAAAAGAATATGTATGCGCCAATGCCACCGACACTACACTAAAAATAACTAGAACATACCTTGGCCTGCCCTTCTAACGGAGGTACTAGTCAAGAATTGCCCAATCTTGGACAACTTGATGAGAAGAATAGTGGATCCGTTGAATCGCCAAGGAGAATACATGATAGAATAATGGGAATGGAATTAAATCGAATTTCCTAGATTATACCTGTTGCAATGCTGGAAGTTGCATTGATCCTCAAAGAGTGGTCTGGAATATAGGTCCGACCTGTTACATCAGGCATATTTTCCAATTAGAATTCCAGGTTAACAATCAAATTTGCAATCCTTTCTTTCAGGAGAAACACACATTTTCCAGATCTATGCATGTAGATAACCTTTGGAGAGAATTCAGCATTATAGTCAACTTTATGCCATTTCCCAAGTATTGTGGTCAGCAAGATGAACCCCATTTTTGGGCTTTAGACCCATAGCTCAGTTGGTTTGACACATTGCAAAGAAACTTTTAGGTCGTGGGTTCAAGTCCAGCTTACCGATTATTATTTTATTTTTTATAAAAGGATGAACCCCATTTCTCATTTCAGCCTTCTAATTATAAAAGGAGGAATTTTATTTGCCAAAATAGCTGATAAATGTTGAGGATTCAGGACGGATTTTTCATATGAACGTATATGGAAAGAAGATCAAGCAAATAGTTAGGAGCAGATGCATACCTTTCTCCTTAACATTAACCTGAAGAGTATCAAGTGTAATTATCCCATCAGTTAATGGTAGCAACTCGAGTTTGACGGTTGCGGTGGATTGAGAAGGAACACATCTGATGTGAACATAGTGAAAAATGATTCTCAACATCATCTAAAATTATTGGAAAAAAAAAAAACAGTAGCAGAAGCAAGGAAAATTTACCCTAGAGGGACTGTGCTCTGCAACCACAGGTGCGTACAACCCAAACCAGTACTGGGAACAACATCAGAGATGGAAGCAGTCTGCTCATCAAAAGAAACAGATCTTGTTCCAGCACTGGCTTTTTCTTTCTGATTCTCTGATACAAAAGGCATCGAACTCAGCTTCTGCTCACTAGTATTGCCTCTATCTCCACTCATTCTTCCTGCAAATTCAGAGAAGCCAACAAATGGGCTCATTGGTGTTGATGGTGCAGAATTTAACGACACCACTGACGGGGGTGAAGTAAATGATGCTGGAGCAAGAACTGTTAAGGTTAGATCTTCTGATGTTAAATTTGAAGCCTGAAGTGTTAACACCTGAAATTTTCAAAATCAATGCACAACTGCACAAGTTAGATAACAAGTTATATGCTTAATAATGTAGGAATAGAATCATTTATTGATTTAGTAATGAGAAACCTGAACCGGAAGTTGAGTGAGTCCTCCCTTGGGTCCAAAAGTTAGTTCTGACATTTCAGATGCAACAGAGATCATGATATCCCTTGTGACACGGGGTCGCCAATTAGTGGGTTGCTTGAAAAATAGCCTTGATTCTATGGTGAGCAGAAAGAGAACAATATAAAAATCATAAATTACATATGAACTTTTTCAGGCTATGTAATAAATGCATGTATGTCTTGGTGTCCGACAATTTGGACATACAGAAACTCAGAATTCCAATCAATGAATGTGTCTGTGAAGTTCATTCCATTTGGTGAGAGACATATTTAAAAAACTTTAGTATTCATATAAGCTGATATTATACATCAAAAGCATATGAACATTATCATCATCAACACATTTATCCCAAAAAATTCAAATCCTTTTCTTTTTTTATAGATAATGCAAGTGTATTTTTATCCGTTCTCACTACCTCAATCCACATTCTTTTTAGTCTGACGTGAGCACAACATTGTGTCTAAGTGTCATAGTTGCACAGATTTTTCAGGTAATAACGTATTAGGATAATGAAATACCAGAGTAGTTGCATCGACATGATACTAAAATCGCATACTGATCTCCACTTGAAGAAATTTTCTTTCCTTCACCAGTCTTGGATGGCAGATCCGAATTTGATAGTGCAACTCCGGTTTGTGAATGTGACTGAGAAGTTCTTTCACCATGAGCCTTAGGATTCCTCCACATAGAAGTTGTTGGTTTGAGAATGAAAGAGTGCTCTTCGTTTCGTCTGCCATGATAAAAATAAAAATAGGTTGTTAATCCAACCTGAATTATGGCTATTACTCTTCGAATACTAACTGAACCCTAAGAATACAATTTATGCTCTGCTTGCAGCGGAGCAACAGTTGAATAGCTTAAGAATACAATTTATGCTCTGCTTGCAGCGGAGCAACAGTTGAATAACTTAAGTACATAGTGCTTGATATGCATTACTTTTAGAAAAGGTACCAATGAATGAAACTTAACCAAACTTCGTGGTAGAACTTATTTGATGAGCTAAATTTCACTATTACACTATCAACCCCTCCTCTAAAGGGAAGATCATGTGTAATTCGGAAGGTATACATATCCTCCCAGAATAAACGTGGTTCAGATTCCTTCACTGAAGTTTTATGGACATGATTTAGAGGAAGTTATTGCATGATATTGGTATGGATTTTTCCCAAGAATTCTCTAGATCTTTCACAAGGGTGGAAGACATGCTTTTAATCACGTGTGGGAAGCCATGTGGAAGATTATTACCTTATCAGTATCTTTGACAGTTTAGAGAGAAAAAAATAGGTGAACTTTTCAAAATGAGGATAGTTGATGTTATTCCTCTTTACGGTTGGCACTCAAGGAACCAAGGGAAACTCCATACAAGGATGAGACGCTCGTGCAAGGACCTCAGTTCTCGTAAGGAGGTTGGCCTATATAAGTCGGAGCTACCCTGTCCCCATAGCAACACAACAGTGTCTGAAGGAAGGAGTTTAGAGGCCTAATGTTAGTATGGATTTCTTACAAGAAGGATACTCACATTGAAGACTTTCAACAACGAGTAGTATCCAAGAAGAATAATCGTTGAAGTCTTTCTACAGACTTTATAACAATGAGGTTTCAGGAAATAATCGTTTGATAGTCCAAGAAGAATACTCTAGCGGATGGACACTAGTGTAGAGAAGAGTTTCAAGGAGGGAACAAGGAAATGTAGATCAACAGTTCAACACTAATATTCTTTAAGTCCACTAATTCAAAGATTTAGTGTTTAGACGGGATAAAATTGTACACGATCTGCAGTAATTTTGAGTGTCTTAGCAGTGAGTGCGATGATGTTTCTTTTCTTCTTCTGTATATAATCTAGTTTGCGCTTTCCTTTCAATATAAATGTTACTTATAAAAAATAAACTATATTTTATTTAAAAAAGGAAATTATGATGCCGTCATCATCAGCAGCAGCAGCATTGAAATCTTATAAAAGATTTTGGGGTCGGCCTGAAAGAATCCCGTTCCTTAATTCAATTCTGCCCAGAACCATGCCTTTGGTAAAATGAGGTAAATAAAATCGACACAAACCTGAGGGCAAGATTTGGTAAACTGTAGTCATTTCCAGCCTCAATACATGCAATTGGTAAGGATACAGGTGTTCCACCTTTTGGAGCCTCTTCAAAAATAACAGTTATGGCATCTAAATATATCACAATATCTGGTGTATGTGATGGAGAAACATTCTGCAAAACAAGGAATTTAAGATTGATGACATTTCTGCAGAATTGTGAAATAGAATCCGACATATAAGTGCACAACTTACTGCAGTCAAATATTTTATTTGAGTTCATTGCTTTTGACTGTAAGAATCACAACTCGCACCTTTATTTGAACACAGAGGAGGTCCTCCGTATTGCAGTCAGCAGCAAAAGAATGAATTTCTACCGGTTGAATAATTTCAAGTTTCCTTCTCCACCTTCTGCCAGGTATGTAGATTCCTTCCAAACCACAATGAACAGAAAACCTTTCTGGCTCCAATGACACACCTCGAAACGATAGAAGCTCCTCATTCTTAGCTTCTGGACTCTTTGAAGATTTAGGGAGTGAAAACCGATCCCAATCGTCTACGTCAGAGATAGGTTTAGAACTTGAGTTTGTACCTGGAGGTGGCATGGTGTTTTGAGGAAGTGAAGACATAGAGTAACTTCTAAAGTGACCAAAAGAGAAGAGTTGGGAGCCAGATGAGGCAGAAAAACTTGACTTATGAGATGTGAAACCAGGACCTGAACTTGAACTCAAGGAAGGGGGTGATAGTGGACGAGTTGGTGGGGGAAGAGTACGATTCAAGGGAAGCAACCATTTAAGCAGTTCCCCACATGGGTCCTCCTGGTTGGCATTAACAAAATTGTCTGGGTCCAGAGGAGCAAAATTTCTATCCTGATATTTCTCAAATTGAAGCACCTCGAGAATGGGGTCTTTGAAAAAATAAGTGCCGACATTCACTTGTAAAAGCACCTGCATCATAACAGATAATTAAATGGGACGAGAATCAGTTCTAGTCCTGGTAACTGTGTTTTTCTTTTTTCCAGCTATTACAAAATTGTGAGACACATTGTATTATTATCATTGAAACATTATTCCAAAAATGTGGGTCAGCTGAACGAATCCTGTTCCCTCCATTCAATTTTTTCTAAAGCCATGTCTTACTTCATTTGAAGTGTGTTTGACTCCATTTTTACTACAAATTAGGGATGCAAAAGTCAGAAAATAAAAGATATAGAAAGCAATAAGAGAGAATCAAGTAAATGAAGCATCACAATAACAACATTAAAGTGACGGGCATGGTCTTCTTTTTCCAAGTTTATTTTATAAAATCACTCTGTCCTTTACAATAGATGAAAAGATTAATTCCATGCACAATAATAGAAATTTGAAACATACCACTATGTCTCCATTAGAGAGAGAGCAGCATTTGATAGCATTTCTAGCCACCCCACCAGATACACTGGCATCAAAACTTCCTCTATCAATAAACGCACTAAGATGACTATCAGTTCTCGAAGTCTTTCTTGCTCCAGCGTCAGAAGTCACAGATGATGGTTCCTGTACATTTCTTTTAGACCAAAGTGGCTCATCTGACTCTGCTAACCTAACAAAAAAATGGGAGTTCTTAAATCTTTCCAACTGCGTCTCAGTCTGTTTTTTGTGATCTTCCATTCTAAGAATAGATTCACTTGCATTTATATCAGCAGCTTTGTCAATATTCTCTTTAGTTAATAGGGTTTCACTGTTCTGTTCTATTTGTTGACTAGCAGAGCCTTGATGCATGGTGTTCTCGTCCCCTCCATTGACAGAACTGGATTCAGTTCCCACGCTATCATTTTGCTGCTTATTTTTCTGTAAAAGAATGCCATTTTTACTCATCACTGCAGCAACCCTAAATGGAGTTATAATCTCCATATCCAGCTTAGATGCCGATAAGCATGCCAATATATGAACCTGTTCACCTGGGAGTAAACACGATTCAGATCCCAAGAAATAAAGCACTTCACAAATGGAATACCTCGATGCATGTCAAACTTGAAAGCTAGACATGAAACATTCAAAAAAGATATAATACCAGGAAATACAAATGAGCGGTCCAAAGAGCGAAATGAAAGTATATCTGGTGCATCACTCCAATTATCAGGTAACTCCTCTGCAAGCACATACAAAGCATCAGGAATATTACGTAAATGTCCTATGGAGAAATAAGACATAGGACTTGATCTCATAGAATTCAGATAATTTTACACATGCCTGTAAAAAAAGAGAAGATAATTTTACCCATGAAAAAATGTTAGATGGATAAATCAATTATTAGGTTCATGAAAATTCAAACAGTCAACCAGATTTTGTAGTAGTCTAGCTTCAAACTAGAATGTTCAGAATTCATCTTATCATATAATAAAGTAGAGTTGGAATAATATGACGCCCCCTACACCCTCATTACAGAACCGTAGATCATTTGCCTCAGGATACACAAGAAAAAGATTTATGATTATGCGTATCCCAAGGCAAATGATTTATGGTTCTGTGATGGGGGCATAGGGGGCGTGTGTCAGAGGGGGGCATCAGAAAATTATTAGTCAATGTATTATCATGTCAAATTTGTATGTTAAGAATGCAAAGAATAAGTTGAATAAATAGGACAACTTCATATAAAAGTAGGACCCATAGAACATTAACCATAGTGGAACTCAGATCTCACAACATGCACAATCGGGTCATTCGTGCCATCATACAAAGTGAACAGGGCACACCTTTTTTGCAGTTCTTTCCCTCAAACGTCTCATCCTCCATCAAACTTTTGATGTGAGATCTGAGGTTCTAGTCATACTTGACTTAAAAATAAATACTAAGTTATATTTCATGGAAATAGAAATATTCCAACATTCTTTCGTTTTGGCTCATGGAATGAAAATATTTTGGTATACTTCATGGAAATATGTTTGAATTTTGAAAAACATGAATTTATATAAAATGATTAGGGAACTGTTTCAATGTTTTTTTCTTTCCAAATGAACCAATGTGGAGCACTAAATGAGGGTGGATAATGTCTTTGTGACATGCATGGATAATGTAGTAAAGAATACTCATCAAGGAGGTTTATGATGAAGATGAGCTCTGAGACTGCTACAGCTACACCTAAACATGTTTGAGTATCTTCACTCTCACAAATTCTGCATAAACACTGTTGCTATTGCCTTGACATGGCAGTTAAATTTAAGAGGGATGTCATATCTGTGAGTCTATTTTGGCTTTGCTTTTCTCTTGGAGTAAATTGTTTGTTGTGTTCAACGGTATCTTCTTTGAGGAGTTTCTAGTTAGGAGGGATAGAGTTTGTAATCTTACGACAGGTTAGTGTTGCATTTTGGCTTTGCTTGTGGTGTGTAGTGGCGTTAATGCCTCCATACTCTTTCTATGTCTGGATGGTTATCTCAACCTCCTACCTTACCTCTTTTTTCTAATAAATTGATCTTTACCTATCAAAAGAAAAAGTGTGCATCAGAGATTTGGCTTCAACATTATAGGTTGGTCGCACCCACACCTTCACAATGCATTATGAAGTCCAGAAATGGAGTTGTCATTCAAAAATTCTCTAAAGATTTTTTTGATAGAAAGGAATATATATATGTAAGACCATATAATTCCAGTTTGAACAAGACAAAAAGTAACAAATAACATGCATATAATTTGGAAACATATATTTTAGGGTACTGATCTCATGACCCCCAGGGTTTTAATAACTAGATAAAGCAAAACCTGCCACATTGCACAGTTCTGGCCCACAACCCCATGCTTTTTAGGCTCTTCACTTGGTGGAACTACACACTGAAATCCCCGATGGCCCGATGGGTATTTCTAGCCATTGATTAGAGCCTTTCTTATACTTATCAACGAAAAAAAAAAACAAAAAGATTTGAGCATTTTATCATAGTGGAATCCAAAGTTTTCTACCTACGGGACAGGCCCATGATGAAAAATACTCAAAAGCAACGGACGTAGATCAGCAATCAAAAAAACTTTCCGGGAAACCATAAAAAACTATTCATTAACCCGAAGGCTAACAGGGTGTTATTTACCATTGATGTGTCATTTCCCCTAATCAGCCCAGGTTTTTATGTCATAAATTCCACCATGGTTTTCACAATAAGCTTCCACTTATGTATTTAAGTTTAATAACTGAATATGAGTGCAGAAGTATATCCTGGTGATGCACCTGCATTATATCAAAGTTAAGCTCTCATCAAAAGAGATGGGCCATAAGAAAGGACACAAGTGCAAGGAGTCTCCAAGAGAATAGTGTTTACTATTTTCAGTAAATTATGTTTTTACCATTTATAATACCAAATCTGTAGACTATTTATACAAAATCAAGACCTTACTATCTGTAGTAAATTCTGTTTTACTTTTTTTAGTAAAACTCATAGTTAATATTTTTGGTAAATTGGGGATTTTAGGTAGAAACTTTGAAATTTTTATTGTTCTTAGAAAAGTTTTGAAGATCAGTTAGCAAGTTGAGAATTTTTGGGAAACGTTGTTAGATTCTTGTTATTTCTATTGGGAGAGTTTAGCAGCTTAATCTAAATCAGGCGTGTAAACTGCAATTACATGGTTAAAGACAACACTTTTTTTTCCCTTTTGTTGGTGTGTGCTTCAAAAGGTGGGATTCCTTGAATTATTGGTGCTTTCCTAGGGGACATGCAACTCAGTCCAGCCATTTTTTTTAACTTTAAATCATTAACTGCAGAAATTGAATGTGATATTTTCTAACTTCAAATAAGACCTCTATAGCTTGTTTTAGCCTAATTTACAGCCACTTTGACCACTGATTACAGACCTGTCATAAATCTATTCCAGCACATAAAACCCTAAATCCATTGTTCAACCTTATTACAATATAAATCCTCCATGACCCTTATACATACACACACAGACACAAACACACAAGGTTTAAAATGTCATTTCGAGGTAATGTTTCGTCAGGAGAAAAATCAAAATGGTTTTGACTGAAAATTCAATGTTTCAGAGTCAATGTTTCGTTCCGATTTCGGCCAAAACAAGAATCTTCTACTGAAACATGTTGAATTATACAAAACTGCATACAAACACATCTATGCAAAATCAAGAAAGGCCAAGGGCGAGACAAAATTTTATCCTTCATATAAAAAAAATTGATGATGGTAAATTTTGGTAAAAAATTCATCATATTATCATGATGGAGAAACATAAGTTCATCACTCTATTCTTATTCTTGAGTCACAAGGACATCTATTACACACATGTAAATACTTGAATCAATATAAATTAGTCACGAGAAATAAGTGAAGGGAGTACTGTGTGGTATGGCTATCCATCCTTCGTGTTCAGTAACATCCAAGTGGTTTTCAACAATTGGAACTTGGTTGTCTGCACTTGGACCAGCAATACCACTGCTTTCACCTTCAACTCCATTGCCATCTCTATCACCATCTTCAGTCTGTGGAAATGGATCTTTCGCAATAAGGCCTTCTAAAGTAGTTGCTGCTTTTGGAATAGAATGAGTCTCAGAGGAGAGTTCACGAACATCAGACTGACTTGGAACTGCAGGTTGCGCAGTCCGCAACAGGAAATTCATCGTGCCTCAAAAGATATCTGTAGATTTACAGTGGAAATTCTATAATATTAATAAGAAAAACTTAACCTCTTTTCAACTCTTCTAATCATGTCATTTTTTAAAGTAGTCTAAAATAAAAGAAAGAGGTAAAACAATGAGGATGAAAGGCATAAAAAGAGTAGACAAGAAGATAAAAAGGAGATCATCTCTGCCACAGAACTAACCCACTAAGCATAAATGTAAATGCACATGATCACCCAAAATTCCTTCCTTTTTTGACAAGTGTAGGATTTATTAGCATTCATAACCAGAATACAGAAAGCGGGAAGCGTAGACTGTTAATATGACCTACCCAGCAGAAAAAATGTAACCCCCATTAAAGATGAGATCCCACCTAAATAAAAAATCCTCCTGGGGAAACTGCTACACTCTTTAACGAGAGAGGACACTTCTAAGTTAAGGATTTAGAACTGAGAACAATATTTTGGTAGTAACCTTCTTTGCCCCCAAACACTGTATGGTTTCTTTCTTTTCAAATAGCCCCACAAATTGCAAAAGGAGAATCCTTCAAAGAAAACAACTGAATAAAAAAAGGATGGTCATTGCTGTCATGACCAACTATGGAGAACCTCAACAACAGATATGGGCATGATTCACCTAATACCAAACCGAATAAAAAAAGGATTCCCAATAGCCTTTATGGGTATCAAATTATCAATCATCAATATCTTATCCAGGGAAGCAATTGACATTAAAAGGCTACCATGGAAGGAAAACTTCAAACCCCAAAGGAAGTAGGACAACTGGTATTGGAAGAACAGATGATATCAAAGATGATTAGAAAGATCTTATGGAGAAAAGACTTCTTGATCCCAAGCCCACAACCATCAATAGAAGAAATATTGAAGGATCTATAAATAATCATGAGGAGACTACCAACCGTCAAGATCTTATCCAAGGAAGCAATCTACATAATAAAAAAGCTACTTTGGAGGGAATCTTAAACCCCTAAAGGAAGCAGGACAACTAGGATTAGAAGAACAGAAGGAAGAGATAAAAAAATGCATAGATCTTACAAAGGAAAGACTCTTGATACCAAATCCAAAGAAATTTTTTCCAGTGCAGCCTTTTATGATCTGGGATGGTGGAAACCTTTATTGGAATATGGGGTACGGGAGGAAATTTAAGTGATTGGGAGATGGAATTTGTTCGTAGCCTTATGAGAAATTATGGACTCCTTTTTAAAGATTTAAGTGTAAAGGTGGCTTTTGAGTCTAGGTCTGTGGTATTACCACATAGACTTCTATCATCCCACAAAGTAGGTAAATTCCCACACTTTTTGTTGAAAGCAAATACTACGGGAAGCCTTACGAAAGAGGATTCACTGCACCATTTATCTTGCCAAAAGTGGACGTTGTCACTCTTACCCAACCCTTACCACACATTACAAAAAAGACTGAAATCAAGAAAATACAATTATCCCAGCCAAGACTCAATTCCTCGTTGAATCTCCATAACCATTTCCCTAAAAGATGATAATTCATGGTCGTAGGATTTTTGGTTCCCGAATCACCTTCATATATAGCATAATGACAATTTCCCAAACCAGATGATACTTATATGCATTATCATGGTCATCTCAAAAAAACTCCACCAATCTCTTTACGATATAAACTAGAATAAAAAAGAGATTAAATTGAGCAGGAAACCCAGAAAGGGTACTTTTAATTAACATGAATTGACCTTCTTTATAGAGGTACCTAGCTAGATATTCATGATTCTAGCCTTGACCGAAATCTCTCAATCACAGGATCTTAAATCGCTTTAGGCTTTTAGCTAGCACCCGAGGGAATATCTAGATAGGTATAGAGAAAAGACTCAATGCCACGCAAAACTACTACTCTAAGAAATGAATATCCTCCACTTTCCCACTCAAAATCTTTACTCTTAGCCAGGTTGATATTAGACCCTGTCGCTGCTACCAATACAAAAACATTTGAAGTTCCCATTCACAACAACAAAAACTTATCCTAAATATTTGGCGTCAACTAAACAAATCATGTTCTTCTTTTCCACTTTCCCATAGCCAAGTCTCCTATTACTATCTCCATCCACATTCTTTTGGGTTTTCCTCTCGCTCCTGACCTTCAACTTGAATAGTTCTTCTAATTAGTTATAAATGGCCTTTGTGAACATGCCCAAACCATCTCAGATGACTTAAACCATTTCAGTCGATTTTCTCCTAGTTTACCGCCTATTGGAGATACTCTTATATTTTCCTAAACACATTCATTTATAATTTTATCTTTCATAGTATTTCCACTCATCCATCTCAACGTCATCATCGTTGTGACACTCAATTTATTGGCATCATGCTTCTTGATAGCCCAACATTCAGCTTCATAAAACATAGATGGTCTTACTACTGTCTTATAAAATTTTCCTTCAAGAACAGTTACCAAGTACAGGTTCAGGGCTAAGTAGGCAAGGAGAATAGAAGTTTGGGTCTGGAATCTGAGCCAATTCATCTGTATTGGCTTGCTTCAATTGCATTATAACTTGTAGATTGCAACAGTTAACTCAAACGAGAGGCCGAAGGATATCATCAAAGATGAAGTAGAGTGTGATCTATTACTCAACAGAGTGATCTAAATCAGGAACAACACCAATAATAAAAGATGTGGAGATGCCTCTTAATTTTGAATCATTTACTGCTCAAATCTTTCCAGAAATTTTCAAAATAATAATAACAGACTGAGAAGATATAATCACATTCAAGTTCCCTTCTCTGTGATCAGAATCATTTGCAAGTTGCAATCTACCAATCGTTCATGAATATCTCAATTAACGAGACCCTAACACAACAAAGAGATTCAAAAGCGACATAACAACCAATATGTGAAAATTGACTCTACAAGATCAAAATAATTCGGTTATAAACCCTAGCTCCTTCGATCAAAAACAGTTTGTCGCCATAACTACCAAGAAAAACAAAATTAAGCCTGCTTGCACTCGTAAAGAACACTATCATGAAGTAATAGCGCAGATTTAGAAGCTAAATTTCGGTAAAGTACCTTTTCGATCAGGAGATTTAGGGTTTCAGCAGAATTCCTCCATTAAAAAAGCTTCGCATACAGTTAAAGGTCTTACAGTCCTTTGATCTTTCATTTGCATTCGGTTTGCTGCATCGGTTGGTTGGAGGGAGAGAGTATACAATGGTTTTAAAACCCGGCATTACCGAGTTGACTCGCCTCCCACATCTCGTCCGGCATGATATAAACTATAAACCATTTAACCCGGATAAGATATACTTTTATTCCAATAATTCCATTTTGCAATTAAATAAGTTGGTTTAGAAGATGCTTAGTCACAAGATCACATTTCTTTTTTTGGCAAGATAATAAATATTTTACAACCTTAAAAAATCAAATTTTTATTAAAATACAAAAATCCAATAGAAATATTTTCAAAATATTAGACAGAGTTATCAAATCTAGTTAATGTAAATTCACATTAAAATTCTCACTCCCTTCATGATATTGGGATGACTTGGGCAAGTCTTCTTGATCTCAACCATTTTAAAAATTATGTGTAGACTACAAGTTCTCGGATTGATTCCACTCGGTGTATTCCAAATTGTCTTGGACATGTCAACTCCGAGGGCCACGGTCCTAAAAATTTGTGATTAATAAAAATACAGATTTTTGTGATTACAACATTTATTGATAAAATAATAATTTTCTAATGCCCCCTCTAACATACACCCCCACCCCCATCACAGAACCGTAGATCATTTGCCTCAGGATACATATAATCATAAATCTTTTCTTATGTATCCCAAGGCAAATGATCTATGATTGGGGGGGGGGGGGGGGTTAGGGGTTTCAGATTATCATGACTTTTATTGATGTAATTTTGTAATAGAAAATTTATTATATATTAATAAAATCCATTTGAATCGGAGTTAAGTCCAATGCAAGTTCACTCACCCGAGTCACTTTGGTCTCTACAATCATTGAGATGTTTTCAAAGTAGTTGGAACAATGACCAACCTTCATCGATCAAGTCCAAACAATCTATCTCTATCATCACTCTTAATTTATCCTTAATTGGAACAAAGGTACTTCAGCGGTAAAACATCCAATGTCGACATGTCAATCTGATTAACTAAACAAATGTAAAACATATCTCAATAACTAAAAGATTAGAATGGTGATTCTGAGTCATTATTTCATAGAAAACAAAGATGAAAATGCTGGGGCAAAGGACAAGAATCAAACAAGGAGGCTTACACTAAAAAATTAGTATCTCTTGAGACAAACATAGGATCATGAAGACAAATAAATAGCACAACAAACGTATGAGGAGCTCTCAACCCACTCCACCAAAATCAAAATCCTAAAAAAAAGTTGGAGTACTACTCAGTGAAGACAGGAACGCCACTATACCTCATAAACCATGATATCTAACCCAATCTTATTTTGGAAACCTCATCAAGTATGAATCATGATCCATGTAGCTCGCCACCACAACCCGGTCCCCATAGAGCCGTCCATGTAAGCAATGTGCAGTCATGCACGAGGCTTCTTCTCTCGTAAACTCCACGAGAATGCACCCGTTTTCAAAAACGTCAGCAAGATCACCAACCTGCTGCTTACGTTCATCAGATTCCCTTCCAACAGTTTCCTTCGGTTCAATAGAAGTTTTCTGCAACTCATCCTTGGCTTCCTCCTGTTTCAACTCTTCTTCAATTATCAAACTGTTCCTCGTGCTAGAGTCCTCATTTTGATTAAAATCAGCGTCGCTAGTCAATTTATCATTATTTACATCAAGCTGGCCAGGGGATTCCTGGGAATTCGCATCAGTATCAAGTTTACTATCGAGCTGACATGGTTCACTCATTCCATTCTTCACAAGATCATCCTCGAGTTTATCAACACCACCTCTGTCATCTTCTGCATCTCCACCATCTTCTAGAGGTTCTCTTACATCATTTGGAGGTTCTGGTCTGCTATTTTCTCCATATTTTTGGTCAACGTCTTCTTCCATAATTTCTGTTTTTTTGGTATAACCTTCAATGTCTGGATCTTGAGAATTCCTCAAATCATTTTCATTATCAACTTCAAGTGCTTCAGGGGCAATGGCACAGCTGTCGTGCCTGACAATATTAACAGATTTTATGGTGCCAAACCTGCAATGCCATTGAAAGGTTAAACAGATGCTAAAGAGAATCTTGAAGAGAGATGCTATTGGCAACCCAACTTTTACAAGTTATACCCCAATTAAAAATAAAGAAAATAAGTGCATGGTTGAGAATTAAGAAAAAGTTTAGGTGGCAATAGAAGCTCCTTTCTCTTTCTTTCTACATTTCTATTTTTTGGGTTTAGGATTTTATACGATGAGCCTGATCATAATTGTAAACTACTGAAATTGTTTGAACGAGTGTTATCATGTTCGATAATGTTGAGATTATAATTTGAGCCAAACCTCTGTAATGTTTGACGAATGTGTTCTAATCTTCAATTGGGGTGAGATATATAATTTGAGCAATTGGGTGTGATAAGTAAAAGTTGGGGTGCCAATAGCAGCTCTAAAAATATATTGGAGTGCATACAAATGAAAGGCAGAATTTCATCACAGACCTGGCACATTCCAACCGTATATCTTCCAAAGTTTCTTCCAGTTCAGGTCCAGGTAGTAATGAGAGGTCATTCTGATCGAGCTATAAATAAGACAGGATATAAACCCATTATCAAAAAAATCAGGAAGAAATTTAAGATGAGAGCTGCACTGGAATAAATAGAATAAGCCTCAAATATAGTACCAGATTTTTAATCTTCAAGACCTTCGTTGGTTTTGAAAGTAGCGCCTTCGCGTGCTCAGGGATCCCATAGAATGGAGGTTCTTCAGTATTTTCCTGGTTTTTCTGTACAATTCAGAAAATAAAGAGATCTTTCAGATCATCATAACTAAGAAATATTGATGTAGGTCAACAAACTTTGATACCAAACTCATGCAAGACAATCTAGTAGCAAAGGAAGACAGAAAAACTGTAGTGCACTAGCAGCAAACAGAGGTTTATGGTTGGGTGATTTTAATTAGTACACCTTTGAATTTCCGGGCTGTTTTGCAGGCTGAAAAGGTACTATGAATTCAGGTTTAGGTTTGATCATAATAGAGAGAATGAAGAAGATAGATAGGTGTATAAAAATTTAGCAGTCACACTCTCACTACTCACCTACGTAGTAGTCACACTCTCACTTCTCACCTACTAGTATAGAGTCTCACCTAGGGGTGAGATTGAACCCGAACCAAGTTTTAAAGCTTTCAATCCAAACCCTAATGATATGCTCAATCCAACCCAAGCTGCTACTCAACCTAACCCAAATATAACCTAGGGGTGACACTTGGGCAGGTCAGCTTGGAGTCCAACCTAAACCCGACCCAAGCTATAAAGCTTTCAAATCCAAACCCAAACATGATATGCTCAATCCAACCCAAAATACTCAACCCAACCCAATTTGGGTTTTACCACATTAGGTCAGGTTAGTCAAATTGTAGAGTAGATGTAACTACAAATGTACCACACCCCATATTATCAAAATATGATTTGTATCATCATCACAATCATTTTTTGGAAATCTTCATCCTACGTTGCTTGAAGGTAATCAAGAGGTTCGTTTTCCCCACTCAACAATTTGGTTTTCAGAGGTTCCTACAAAAGTGTCTTTCTTCATGTGGTTGGCGGCCTTGAATGGGCTTCTCACAGCTGATCTTCTAAAACGTAAGGGTGGTTGATTTTTGTTGCATGTGTAAATCGATGGGGATTCTGTGGATCGTATTCTTATTCATTGCAATGTGGCTTGGGTGGTGTGATCTTTTTTCTTCTCTTTGTTTAGGTTTCTTGGTGTCATCCCAGTTTGGTTGTGTCTCTTTTGTACAGGTGGAAGCCCCCTTCCCTTTGTGGCAGGTTAAAGATTCTGTGGAAATTCGCAATTTGTTGAGGTCTGTGGAAATAGAGGAATATGCGCACGTTCGATGGCAAGGAAAGAAATTCTCAGGAGCTAATTTTCAGGATCTTTGGTTTATTGTTCTATTGGTGCAAGCAGTTCAAGGAATTCAGGGGCTTGTTCTTTGCATACTTCTTGTTTAGATGGGAAAATGTAATTAGGGAGTAGTCTCTTGTTCTTGTTTTTTTTTCTTGTTTCTTGTTTCATGTTGCTTGTTTTCTCTTGAGGACTTCTGGTTCTCCTCACAATAAAATATGTACTTATAAAAATAAAAAAAAAGGATTCTACGATTAGAAAACTCAAGAATTGTATGACTCGGAAAAATGATTTAAAGTGTAAAAGAAATTAAAATATAACATGTATTACATGTTACATGTATGGTGATAAAGATTGGATTGGTTGGGTTGGGTTGGACAAGGCCTTGCGCAAAGACCAACCTGATATTATTGTGAAGGAAAACAAATTCCAAGCCAAGCCTGAAATATGCAACCTTAACCCCGGCCTGGGGTTAAGTTGAGCCTGTTGGACCCATCCCTAGTCTCACATTACCAGAGAGAACTTATGAAAACAAAGTAGATTATTCATTCAATCAAATTATATTCTAGTCATGGGTACATGCCTTATTTATGGACTAAGGTCCTAAACTTTCTGAAAAGAAATAAAAACTTCTAATGAATCCTACTAATTCTCAACTTGAAAAACAACTAGAACTTGCAAATCAGACTAATTCATTAATCAATCAAAGATTCAGTATCCTAAAAAATCCGAAACTTAGTACTTAACTCCTTATCAATCAACTAATGGACCCACCAAATATTATTTCAACCAACAATGAAAAGTCTAAAACTCCAAAATTTACCATAAGTAGTAAGTTCTCAATTCATTGTAGTACATTTGATAATTGCTATAGGTAAAAAAAACAAATAGATTTACTAAATAGTAGATGATGTAATTTGATCAGCACAATAATTCCCTCCTAATGTGCTGAACTTCAAGCTTTGTAGGACTGCTGCAACAGCACTAAGATGGCCAAAAAATGGGCTTGAAAATTTTCCATATTGTGCAAGGATGTTGTGATTGATTGTGAAGTCCAAAAAAACCCACAAAATTTGATTTTCAACTAATATGCTCCTATATTTATTACAATGAAAAATAAAAGTATAAAACAAGTATTGAAATAAATACCTCTAAAGATGCTTTGGTAACAGCTTGAACAGCAATTAAGACTCGTCCTCCTAACTTCATCCCATTCAATCCAGCACATGCCTTGAGAGTGATTGAATGGTCTACATACTGAAGCAAGATTATTAGATAAAAGGTCCACAAATTTTCAGGTCACATGAAATGTGTGACTGAAATACATATGATAGAATAATAAAGATGAGGGCAGGTTATATATTCAAATCTGGTAAGTTTCATATGGTCATGTATTCCTCAAAAATAATCTGAAAAATAAGAATATTTTGCTATGAGGTGATTCTTTCTATGAGAAGAAAGACCCAAAAATTATTGAAGTCGAAGCCCTCAAAAATTAGAAGAAACAAAAGCATAACGTCAGTGTTTTAGTACCTCCAGAAAGGCACATGGTTCATTGAGATCTTCATTAACCTGATAGCGGTATGCCTTCAAAAATCCAAAGGCGCTAACAATCTCCATAAGCTGCAAAAAGAAGCATGCCAGAATAGATGTATCAGTCTAGTCAATAAAAACAGAGGTTAAGGGTAGTGTCTTCCTGAGAAATGGATGATACAAGAAAGCTCTGTCCATAATGCAATGTGAATTCATCGACCAACTTACCATATCAGATGACAAAGCCTTCGAAATTCCACCAATGAAAATCTACAATAAAGAACAGGTGAAACACCAATGTCAAAAATCCCCGGCATCATCTGAATAAACCAAGACAAGTAGCAAGTTCAAAACAAAGTACAGTCTCACAAAAACAAGGTCCAAAATAGGAACATAATTTCACGCTTCAAGAGATGGACATTAAAAAAAGGACAAATAAAAACGATAGTAGCTCCCCAGGAGAGTCAATCAATGGACAGGCACTAGGAAACAGCATATTAATGTCATTTAGAGTTCAAACAGATAAAAATGGTTATCTTAGCATCCAATGGGTCCACTACCAAATTCCCCGTGCGCCTATAACATGCAGTATATGTTGGATACCACCTAATCACAACATACTAAGGTCTACGACCTTCATAGCTCACAGATAAGAAGAAATTATTCATGAGTATAAAAAACATCCTAGTACTTTCCTAAGCAGTAAACATGCCTAATTATGATAAGTTTCTTGAGCCCATATAGAAAAAAATATCTACAATGGTTACATGACCCCACACATTGATCCAATCCACACAGACACACACACACACACACACACATATATATATATATGGGGGGTGTTGTCCAAGGGACATCAGTATAAACATATGTAAAAACAAACATTTTTCAAAATATGGGTTAGAAGTTTCGGATTGAGCTGATGTTTTGTAAGGATGATCTCTATGATGAGAAGATCATCCTCACAAAAAAGCAGCCCAATCTGAACCTTCCAAATCCATCAAAAGTGGTTTACAAATTATTGCAAAAAAATCAATGGTCCACATTCTAAATCACTTTTGACAGGGTTAGAAGGTTCAGATTGGGCTGATTTTTTGGGAGGATGATCTTCTCATCATAGAGATCATCCTCACAAAAAATCAGCTCAATCCGAAACTTCTAACTGATATTTTGAAAAATGTTTGTTTTTACATATGTCCCTTGATCACTCCCCTACACATATATGTATATATATAAACTTTATAAGAAAAATGTAACAAACTGAAAATTAAATACAAATCTTGAGGAAATATAGTCAAAATTTTCAGATTTTGATAGAAAAGACATTTGATGAACTGACTTCACCATTGGATCAGGGTAAAGGAAATGATCAAGGAGGAAACGAAATTATAACAATGGAAAACTTAAAGATTAAAGGATTCTAAGGAAGCTTGCAACAAAGGAAGAAACCAAGTTCAATGTTCAGTTATTTTAATTTCTCAAATTTATTGTTAAAATAAGGATTATGTTCGCATACATTAACCTTGTTAAAATCGCAAGCATATGCAATTGCTTTGCATCAGAATTATGTTGTATTCATTGTTGATAAAGTTTTAATTGAAAGAAAATGTTTCGGAAAAGTTGTCAGCAATTCTCGGTGTTGTAGACAATACATATGCTGAAAATAAATTTAAACTAGTTTTAAAAATAGATTTATATTTAGCTAGTTTAAGATTGAAATACAAGTATTTTAATTATAGTTGATTGAGATTTTTCTAAAAACAAAACAATGGAAAAATGATAGTTCTCCACTGGTTGGATTACGAGAACAGTAGGTTCTCTTATGTGTAATTACGTATTGAGTGATTATGATGCATATGTATATGTATTGTGGTCCACTAAAGAGTTAGTGAACGCCTAAACGAGTAATTCGCTGTTGCACTTCTGGATACGACTCTGTACTCTAGAATAACACTTGAGATGATTGACCTCCTTGGTGGTATGGGATATCCGGAAGAACATAATCACTTGTGATATCTAGAAATCTCATTTCTATCTTTAATGAAAAACAAACAATCGTATGTAAAGGCGATCTCTACATAGTGTAGATATGTTTAGGTCCATATTGTATTGTCTGATAGGCTTAGAAGCTGCGAGTTTCTCATAGGCTTGTTAGTGATCACTGAAAGTATGCAGTCATCAAACGATTGATCAACGTATTTGGTTCATGCATTTGGATCTTGGTGAATGGTGAAACTCAGCCGAATAAATGGTCACCCAAGTGTTGTATGCCAGACTGACCACAAAATCAAGGAAGAACAGTAGGATACTAGGATTCCACACCGGAAGTTGAGTATCAGGATATAGATTTGTCAATGCGAAGGTGGTTATACCAGCATGTTTCTCAACACTCTTATCGATTACATCCCTTCCACCCTCATTTGCAAGTAATTCCTTTGTTCAAAGGAATTAAAAGATCTAGTTGAGAGATAGCAAGCACCCTACTAGTTTCGTGAGTATTCATAGAGGTAGAGGGTCATGTGAGAGTTATTTTTAAGTAGGAAAATTAGTTATTTATATATTATTGACACAATATACATAGGTTGTGAGTTTCCGCTACATTTATTTACTTTATCTAATTTAGAATCCATTGGATTATTAATCATTATCACTGTATTGGAAACTATCTCACCCCTAGATAATTTCAACATAAAATCCTAGGGATTCGTGTTGCAATTTTGGGTGTGACAAAAACAATGGTAGTTGTCTAGTGGAATCTAGATATGATGAAACTTCCTTCAAATTCAGGACACTTCCTTCAAATTCTCCCGACATCAGATTACAGTTGTACCCCAAGTATATTGCAAAGGAACTGAAAAAAATAAGCAATAGAAATATGACCCAAAAAACTCAGGCAAATAACTTATAAATATTATGCAGCAATGGATACGACATTCAAGCAGAGATTTAAACACTAGAAAACATAAACTCATAGACTTGTAATTACAACACTGAGCTCCAAATGTATACCTTATGTGGTGAATCCTTTACGATGTCAGATATTGCATCAACTGCCGCCACTGATTTCTCTAGGACACCAGTCTGCATGAAAATAGCAACTGTCTGAAAACCTGCTACATGGATGGTAACCACAATATACCTCAGAAACCGAAAAGTACCAGTAGAAATTACTATTCATACCAAAAATTGACACCATTACCACACTAAGAAAAGAAAGCAGAGGACACAAACCGCTCCTCAAAAAGGACAAAAAAAACAATAAATAAATAAAATATGCAAGCTATTTAACGTAGTAAAAAAAAGATGAAATATTACAGGCTTTAAGTAATATGGTAATGAAATGTCAACTATCAAACATTTTTTTATAAATACTATCTAACATATATGTGTGGATATGTACATGGAAAATTGGAGTATCAACCCACTGTGAGAAGAAACATTGCAGTTGATGTCGGATGAATTTGAAGAAGAAACATGTTGATGTCGAATGAATTTGAAGAAGAATCATTGAGCATTCAGAAGGGTGTATAACCTACATCCAGTCTCTACTATTAACAAAATTGTAGTACCTAATGTAAAAGATTGCCAGTTATAAGTTATAATGATAACGATTATTAAAAAAAAAAAGAGTAAGAGATTGTTTAAGGCCTTACTCGGCATGCCCACAAAATCACCAAAGAGCAAAATTTGGCATGGTCTTTTAAAGTGACTTTTGAACGGCAAAGCGTTGCACAATTTGTTCAAAAAATTAGCGGGGTCATGAAAAAATTACAATCAGTGAAAGGCCATCAAGTATCCAAAAGCAAAATGCAATGATCTTCGGAGTGGTAACTAAGCACTTGGTAACTATTTTTTTTTTTTTGTTTATACACCGATTTAGATGATTTGTGGTCGTACCAAGCAGGACCTAAATAAATAACCACCTATTGACTGCTATATATATATATATATAGCTGCATCACTGATAACATAAATCCTTAAGCTAATCCATAGAAACAATCAAACAATCATTCAACCAAGTCAAGCCTGAACAAACAAAGTGGTCATCTCTTCCCAAATTATGCAGATCTTCCCATTGCACACGTGGAGTTTATGCTTCCTTCATATCCACTTTTTCAACATCAATAATGAATACAATGTACTTCATATTCCCATGAACAAAAGGTAGGGAAAATGAGACATAACTACAGAATTCATGTTACCCTAACAATAATTTAAAATTATAAAAAATCAAATGGCTAAAAAATCAACCAAAAAATTTGAAGACATGTAAATTAGGTAATGATGGGAAGTGATCGTGTAATCATCATCTTCATCTACACCTCCCAATTATTGGATTTGCGACATAATCTATTTCTCCATTCAACTATATTCCGAGCCATATTTCCTTCAAGACATGTGCTTCTTACAACCTCCATCCATGTCATTGGCGGCCTTGCTCTTGCCATATTAAAGGATTTGACTTGCACAAAAGTGTTTCTTATATTAGGTGCTACTATTGGGTTTCTTTGTAACCCAAATCATCTCAAATAACTTTCCTTTATCTCATCTTCACTAGTCTTACCACTTATTCAACTCAACATCTTCATCTTTGTCACGTTCATTATGCATACACCAAATTTAAAATAAAATAAAAAGAAGCTATGAACACATAGTTTCTTGACAACCCAACATCACCTCCATCTATCATGGCTGCACTTATTGCCATCAAGTAAATTTTCCTTTCATTTGATCATTATATGTTGATCACATAATACTCGAGGAGCGCTCCACTTGATCCAGTAAGCATTAATTCTATGGGTCACATCCTCGCCACTTTATCATATTATTGATGACTATAATAGAAGTGGTCTTTGAGGTATTTATTTCCCATCAAGCTTACCTAATGTTCAACCCTAGGAGTGTCATGACTAAAGTTGAAGTGCATAACTAAATGACGATGTTTTCGCTCAGTAACACCACTCTGTTGAGAAGTATTAATACAACTGGTTTGATAAATAATGTCATTATCAAAAAGACTAAATAGAAGATTGCATGTATTATAAGGCATTATCAAAACGGATAATTTTCACAAGCTTTCCAAATTGGACTGAAATTTCTTTATTAAAAGTAAGTAAAACACGAGGTAATTTAATACGATCTTTCAATAAGAAAAGTCATGTCATACGAAAATAATCATCCACAAACACCACAAAATGATGAAAACCAGATAAACATTTTATTCTTGACAAATCCCAAATATCTGTATGAATTAGTTCAAAAAGACTAGATTGATGATTCTCAGTACCACTAGGAAAAGAAAGACGGTAATGCTTGTCAATTGACAAGCCTCATATTTAAAAACTAATACTGAACTCAACTTAGGAATAACACAACGTAAATTAGACAAAGACACGTGACCCAACCGATAGTGTCATTGAAGGGATGAAATTGAAGCACTCAAGGCAGAAGCAGGCACATCACGCATAAAATAGAGAAGAGAATTAGTAGATCACCCCCAATAGGGTTCAACCTCTCCTTTATATTAAAAACATGTGTTTGGTCGTGTGGGCTTAAGTATTAGGCCCACAAGACATTAACTAAGAGATCTAATAGAATGTATTACCTCCCTATCTTCCTCATCGTCCAATACTACATCAGCTACAGGAAACATATACCAAAGGACCTCTCCTTGAATGTGAGCAACATACAACAAACAACAAAACCTTATCCCAAAGATTTGGGTTCGGTTAAATGAATCTAGTTTCTTCATTCTACTATTCAAAGTCATGTCTTTCATCATTGAAAGTGAATTCATATCTGCTTTCACTATCTCCATCCACATTGTTTAAGATCTTTCCCTTGCTCTTTCTAGACCTTCAACTTGAATATTTCTTCTAAGCCTCTAGCCAACCTTCACTGAACATGCCCAAACCATATAAGTCGACTTTCTCCTAGTTTATTTCCAATTTGGAGCTACTCCTACATTTTCTCGAATTTATTAATTTCTAACTTATGCGTCACCTCAGTGAGATGGTAAATTCCCTGTGGTAATACCACAGACCTGGTAAACACATGAATATGATGTACTTTACTTTTCACAGCTGCTTCACAAAATAATAAAATTATATTGAAGTTCTCAATAGCGAATCCTAGATAAAGGTCTCTACTTGCAGTATTATCTATCCAAATCACTATCTACAAAAATATGATGTGTACATCTACTAAAAATTGAACAAGAAAGCTCCATGTATAGATGTCAATAATCAAAAAGAATTCTCCACGTCAACTTGGGAAACACCTTCATTGCAAGAGTGGATGCTTTGAAGAGATAAGATCATAGAGAAACCAACGACAATTACAAAAGGTGCCACCACACGTGATTGTTCTAGGAGAACGAGAGTGTACCATCACAAGATAGATGTGCAGATGTTGGAATCTGGGCATAATGACATCCACAGTCGAAACAAAGAATGTCATTTGGTAGAAATAGGCAATGGAGACTTAGGAGAGTGGTTACACTGAAAATAATTTAACCAAGAATGATGCCAACAACCCTATGAGAAATGCACTTCACATCATTTTGCAATGTTCGCCATAAAAGCAAACACCAAACGACGTGTCAACATAAACAATTCTTTCAACAGCCTACATCAATCATCCAAGATCAATTCTGGAAAGAAAGCTGCAAACACATCAATTAAACCACTACACCTTGATGTCTTCTCTTAGAAGTCCTCAGCTTCCACACCACCCTGAACGTGAATTATGAAACACCCAATACAAATACCCTATTTAAGAGAGATTCCAAGATGATGGTCAGACAATATCTCATCTCAGGATAATATACTATGCCTTGTACAAATGAAATCTAGTGAAATTGCATAAAGTTATAATGGGGAAAATTGATAAAGTAATCTGTAGTAATTTTCCCAAGGTGAAATGACTAATGATAAAAGAAAAAACTATACTGCAACCATCAACCGGAACCCTAAGTTATAAATTAACTAGACAGTTGGAAAATTCCAAAGGTAAGTGATTCAAGGGGACTCTTGGGATCTTTATCCCTTCTTGCATTTTCCAGAATTTGCATCCATTTGATCAGAGTCCCATACACAGTTTCCCCTTCTTGATTGGTCTCATACGCAGTTATTGAAGGATTTGTGCTTTATTCATAGCACTAGTTTTTTTTATCTTTGAAACAGCATCTAAGTTTCACATATAATTTTAAAAAGAAAAGATTAGTGGATACAATATGATGTCACTCCATATAGAACGATAGGTATTGTAAAGGTGTCAATGATCCCAATGCACAGGAGTGGGCCTTCCAACAAAAATGTATAAGTAACATAGTCACCAATTCAGAGTACAGGTTTGAAATGGAAAGGGAAAACTTCAGAAAAACAGGAAGAAGAAAAAAGAGGGAGGGGGACAAATAATTGGAAGAAAAAAAAACAGGAACAAAAAAAGGATTATATGTAACACATTAGACATTTATTCTTAGTTTTCAACATATTTTTTTAGCAAAAAACAACACTAAGCACAATAACAAACTATTGAAAAAATTAACAATCATAACATCAAGACATTATCCTCTTATCCCACATAACTACAATCAATTTTTTTATGGATATCACATCAAACACATTCATGAATCACCAAATCTTATATTTATACATCAAATCCCATATTAAACAACATTCATAAATCAGCAAATCATATATCATGTATCAAATCCCACATTAAACAACATTCATGAACCGAATCACAAACCACCATAAGCCACAACAATTAACCATTACGAAAAGGCATGTTTAATTTTATTTTATTTGTTTGCGTTTAAAATGTCAAAAAATTCGTATTTTACTCGTTTTATTCACTAGAGGGCCAAAACATGCTTTGACTGCAACTTTAGAAAAACCAAAAGGGCATTATTATCTGAACCTTGGACAAATTTCGAAACACCTAACAAATAATCAATGAATGGTTTTAGGTCCAGTATAATCTTGCAGTGCTACTCCCCAATGGATCTCAAAGAAAGTTAGAACTTCCAACTAGTTTAGGGTATTAATCTAGTATCAAGGGTAAGCTTATTGAACCTTATCAAGGGTAAGCTTATTGAACCTAATCAAGGGTTTCAACGATGGACAAGGTTCAAAGATGTAATCAATAGGAATCAATTTTGGTTATATTGGACATTAGGGCATCATCTAGTTTCTCTATTCACCTCTTGCACACTGGTAAAGGTGTTTTACTTTTCTTATTTCTGTTTTCATTGATTTAAACCCATCAATTATGCCCTGTACCCTTAGCCGAACCTTCTTTTTGTTCAAAGAAACCAATTGGACCTTGTGAAAATGAAACTTTAACCCAAAAGGAACAGTGAATTATAAATAATATTAATTTTTCAGTAGAAATGAAATATGATTGATTAGGTATCTTCCTTCACCTTAATGAAATCATTTTTTTTTTTGTGTGTGTGATTATAAAATTATATCATCACAAGAGGGAAAAAAAACAAAACCAAGGGATATAGAAACAACCCATAGACCCTTAAGTTCGCTAAACATAAAATATTCAAAACATATTGCCTTAAACTCTAGAGTATCCAGCACCCCAATTTGATCCTTCTACCAAACTAATAAGATTCCTCCCGATAATTAGATTAACAGGATACCGAATGAATTGAATGCTTCAATTTCCCCAAATTCACTTTTGGTGTTTTCTTTTAATATCTTTGAAATATCTGATCTGATCGTAGTATATGTTTTAAAAAAATAGGAAAAGACCATATTAAGCTCGTAGCAGACTTGGAACTCTTGCAAGGTTGCAAATTCCAAAAGGTAGGAGTTGAAGGGTTTTCGAAGATTCATAAAGGCTTTTTAAAAGCACAAGATTAGCAATGGAAAATGGAAAGCAGATTATATTTTAGGAGAATGAAAAGAGTTGTGTGGGCACACTCTTTGATGTGTACCCATTTATACAAGCTGGTTTCTATGAAGGGTTTGTCAGAAATCAATTAATTTGTAAAAATAAACAATGAGATAGAGTGGTGGCCTATATTTACAAAGTCTTTCGGATAAGGAAGTTGAAGGATCTCAATCTCGGACATGTTAGAAAAGTGGATTAATTGTACAAAAAATTTCTTCACGCACACCTTCTATGAACACCTTGCCAAAAAATAAAATTCAACAAAGAGGACTCCGCAAAGTATATTTGGGAAAAGTCGTGCCTCCCAGAGTGGAAGCATTTATTTTGACACTAGAACTAATAAAACTTCTACATCGCTGATCATGTTATCCATTATAAAATGATGATCCCAAACGATGCATTATGTGCAAAACTCATGAGGAAGTTAACCATCCGATATCGAGGAGCTCTCTTTAGGAAGGTGCCGAGTTTCTTTATTTCGTTGGTATTTGATTGGATCTTTCCAAGATATATCAAGGACGTGTTCTCATTTTGGTCGAATGGAATTTTTTTTAAATCCTTTCTATGTTGGGTGATTGGGGAAGAAGATGTTTGAAGATCCTAGTAGATCAATATTGGAGTTTCGAAGGCCTATCGGACAGCTCTTGATAGGCCGGGTCGATTCATCTGACTTCCATGAAATGCTTCCCGAGAATGAGATTTAGCAAATGTATTGATATCATAAAGACCAAATCCATGAGTGTATCAAACAAAGATGTTAACCCTCATGGGCATAAGCAACTAGAACTTGAGGTGGTATCTACATAACAACACGACAGAAAACTGCTAGCTCATTTGTATCAGCATAGGTATCAATGTAACAGGAAGTCGTGTGAGTTCAAAAAAGGAAATTTTGTATCAAGTCATATGCGACCGCATATGCTTTATAACAACATTGGATGGGAGAAGTACTAATACAATTATTAATAGAAAAACATTTTCCTTACTAAGTAGGATTTTAAGCCTTACTAAGGGTCGTTTTGCTCAAATGGATTAACACGTCAGCAATCCAATACCACAGTCCTCTTAAGTTTCTTCGAAAAACTCAGATCCAAAGACTAAATTCGAAAAATAATTTCTTTTGAGCTTGATAGAAGGTTTTGAAAATGGACGACTACCGAACTTCCACATAACTCCCAAACCTAAAATTGAAATTCAACGGTGAAAAATAACTCTTTTTTAGAATTTTCTTTTTCCAAAGTTCATAGAATTTTGTCCTCTACAATCCTGAAGCATCTGATCATGTTTTTGGATGCCAAGCAATGAGCCCAAGGACCCTTAGGGAGGGTGAAATCCTTACTAACTTAGACCAACCAAAATTCAAAACACGTTCTACGATGATGTCCAAGCATCAGCTTACATCGATCCCTTGAAGCAAACAACATTATCGTAGAGCGCATATCAATAAAAAGGAACATATCCAACAATAAAAAATGCATTGCATACAACAATTGTAAGAAATATAACCAATCACAAATATTATCATGTGTAGGAAATGAAATGAGTAAGACATAATTAGCAATCTTACTGCTGCTTCAACAAAGTCTTTTGGACGTCTGATTTTAAGAATTGTGCCAGAAAAGGTTTTCCCATTAAAAGAAAGAGCCGTCGTGGCATCCTCAGGTGAAAGAAATTCAACAATAGCCTGGCCATTCTGTTTGTTTATCTGCAATTAAATTATATAGGAAGGATAATCACAGATATGCCAAAATGCCTGATTTAAATCCAATGTATGATGAGACATGAGATCATTTACACTTACAATACAACTGATGCATGGCTGAGTTCCTTGGATATGATTAACATCTGATGACATCAAGAAGTTATTAAAGCATTCCATTAGAGATTTATTAGAAGCTGAGGCTGGAACATTTTCTACACAAAGCGTCCTCATAGGTCGTGTTGCTTGTGTTAGTTGGATGGAATCAACGGAAACATCCTTCTTCGTTGATAAAATATTAGAAGCCCCGGTAACGGATCTCATTGCATCTGGTGTGAGAGGAATGGTAATGGGGAGGGATTCATGTGCACTTGATGATACAATCTTGCGTGATGATTGAAAATTAGGAAGAACAGAACCAACAGCAACGATGCCCGTTCCTGTAGGTGGGAGATCCCACCCAACACTTTTCCTTTCTGGTGAACGAATCGTTGGTGAAGGAGTCTTTACAGCTGCCTCGGATCTTCTCTTCCTTGGGGAATAGCCACCAAGCCTACTTCCAAGCCCACCATGACGCCTATGGTGGCTATTTTCAAACCCACCATTGTTGGACATTTTGTTCCTATCAACATCAGAGTGCTGTTGCCTCCTATCTTTCAAACTATGCAATGATGACTCTCCATGTTCCCGCCCATTACGAGAAGTACGTTTGTGTGCTCTCGGCGAGAGTGAAATAGATCTCCTATCTTTGTCCCTAATTTCCCGACTCCTTGACCTTCTCCTTTTTGGCCTCACTTCTTCGTAATGGGATTGTGATGTATCTTTCTTCCAGCTCTTTCTTTCCGCGGGTTCTCGATCGTACCGTTTGCCAGAATCATGTTTCTTTACAATATTTCCATCTGTCTCCAATCTATTTTTTTCGCCATTTCTGCTTCGCTGTTTTCTCTTGTTTTCTCTTTCAGATTTCCCCAACTCACGGTTCCTGTGTTTCTCCTTACCCTTCTTAGATTCGTTTTCAAAATCATCTCTCACTCGCTCCTTATTTCTACTTCTGTGGTGACTCTGTTTCTCATTCTTGCCTCGTTCTGCTCTGGTGCTCCTATATTTTTCTGATTTCTCCATTAAATTAGCTTCTGAATCACTGCTTTCTTTGCTTTTACCTTTAACTAAACTCCCTTCCTTCTCAGAGGCAATTTCCTCTGTCTTTCTGGAACTTCCCTTCACAGTTACCTCTGAAGCATCCTTTGTGACAACAGAGATAGAATCCTTGATGCGCCTACAACCTCCATCAGGTTCAGAATAGTCATGGACTGTTTCAACAGTGTCTTTCCCTCCCTCCTCTTTGGCATCAGCAATTAGCTTCTTGTTTTTCCGTCTTAGCATAATCTCCTCAAAGCTGAAGGGTCTTGTCCGAGCTGAACTGCCTTCATTAGCATCATCTCCAGAAAGCTCATTACCATTGCTGTATTTTTCTTTTTGCCGACTAACTCTGCTCATCCCGGTTTTAGATATAATTCCTACAATACGTATAAGTCATATGTTGAAGATACACATCAATTATTACTGAGATTGTTCCTTCCACGATTTCACTGCAACAAAAGAAGATAAAACATCTGATGGTCAATATGAAATCAAGTATATAGTCAATTAGCCATCATTCCAAATGGCTTCAACAAGTTCAAAGCCCAACAACTACAACTGGACAAAGAAGTCAAATTATTGTACAAACAAGTTCCAGGCTCAGCAAAGAGAAAAGAGATGGCTTTCAAGCATAAATATAAGCATGAAGAGTTTAATGATGAGCTGAGCATTCATCGATTATTTGAGCCAATCTAATTTAAGCAGTTATATGCACAATAACCAACCTGAAAAAATATATAATTGGCATACACGAAAACCAAGAAGTCCAAGTTGGGATAAAAAATAACTTGAAAAGAAAATAGAATATGCCAAGTCCATAATTTATAACATCGACATTTACATTCAGAAAGTACAAGTGAGCCCTTGGCCAAATTCCACTTCTAGGAGCATCAACCAATTTCTTCATCTGAGAATCGCTCTTCCAGTGTGACAAATTTAATAAACAAAAAAATTAATAATAATAATAATAATGTCTGTAAGACTAAGTAGAAACGTTAACGGAAACATTAATTAAAACCCAATTCCAAACAAGCAATAAAAGAATTTTCGATTCGCTCCAATTACCTCCCAATAGAAAAGGCCCCACAACTGTTCTCTTCAAGAAACAAGATATTATATTTTGGTCTTGGACGACCAAATAATTAGCATCAACTTTTGTGAACACATTTCCTCTAGGTTCCTATTGGAGGGTCTTCCTTTCAGTATTCAGAATTAGAGGAACTCCAAAATTGATTAAATTGTTAGGATACACCTTCTTTCCCTCCTTCTTCCTCTTCCCTTTATTCTTCACAGACATGAAAGCATGTGCTTCGGCAAGTGATAGTGATCCACGTCACAAAATATGAGCACAGTATATGCACCCCTTAACTATATTGAGTTGGACTACACATTCTTCATCAGTAGCCATCATCTCCAACTCCTATAGTATTAGTGATGCCTAGATTGATGTTTTGCTAATGATAGAAATACTCATAATATTATTCAAGCCATATATTATCGAATCAATCTGAAGCTTAGATATGAATAAGTAAAAGCCAATGATTTTTGCATGGATATTATGAAGCGTATAAGAATCACAATATGAGTAATGAGCGGGAGAGTAATAGTGTCCATGAAGCATTGCATCCAAATTGGATTCCTAAGACAATCACTGGACTTAGATTAGAGATATGAAACGGAGTTAGGTTCGAGAAGGTGGCCAATGAGGATACCTCTCTTATTAATTTGCTAAAGTTATACAGTACCTTATAAAGGATTCCAAACAATTCAGCTATGTAACATTTCTTAGGTCTACCGTCTACTAAATTAGATCAACAACACCTCCGCCTCCAAGTGTATTTGAAAATGGAAACACATCAAGAAAGTTGAATTTCTACATTAGTCATTTTTTTCTCAGCTCTTTCAGTTGTGTAAGGTCTACCATCTTTGGATGGCGCCATGGCGGTTACTCGTGGTCACCATCTAAAAAATTCTCCACATTTTTCCAAAAAATTAGGAAAAAATTTCACTAAACTAAGGGGTTGCCCTGATTAATTCACTGAATTAATCGGAGATTCTTCAAATTAATCGGTAAATCATTGAATCGAAAGAATAATAATAAAGTATTTTTATTTGATCAACTAAATCATCCCTAACCTTCGCCTCTTTCCATCTCTATAATGCACCTATTTTATCGCTTAAAAGCATCATTTTTATAATCCCTGTATTTTTTTCTGGATCTTTTCTGAACTAAGCCAAACTACTTCCACTAGGAATAACTACCAAAACCGAACTTAATTGCAATGCTCATGGTGACTTGAACTTATGACCTCAGACTTGATTGCAATATTTCAATCAAAGCACTGCATGATAGATCGTCTTATTCATCGTCGCAATATGGGTTTCTTCCAATATGATTAACCAAATTTATAAGTATTTTTTCCTCCACTAGGCATCAAGAAAATTTAAGCTTTGGCATAAATTAGGAAATGAAATGTACGAATTTTAATGTAATTTAACTAGGCTTTCAACAAGCAATCTTTTTTACTTCAAATCCTTCTATTAGGGGTTTTTGTGTGTGTGTGCGTGTGTGTAATTCTTTCTAGATAAACCAAGTGCCATATTGAACCCAGTCCAAGATCCCGGTTTTCGAATAAATAACAAAGATATTTGATTTTATGCTAAAGAAGCTACTGTTTTCCTACATAAACATCTAAAAATATATTGATTCTCAACCTTTACAGTCAGTGAGAAGATATTCTTGCAGAAACAATAAATTTTTAAGTTCATGAAAGTACCTTAAAAAAACTAATACAACAAAGAAAAAATGGAGAACCAAAAAAAAAAAAAACTTACTTCGCTTCCAATGGAGAGAGAGTTGGTGCTGGTTGTGGTGGTGTTTGCGTGGCTACGTTAGGGCTTCGTGAGGAACGAAGATGGGGTTTGGGGTTTTTTTGGCACTTTTTGTCAGCCTCATTGGGAAGAAACTTCGATACGAGGCAAGGTTCACAATATTGAAGAAATCCCGGGGTGACATTACACGTGTCCCCCTACAGATTTTGGTTGGTTTCACTTGGGAGTTGGGACAGTTCCTATTTTCTAATGGATGGCATGTTTTTTATTTTGGTCTTCTATGAGAGATTAACTAGAATTACTTAAATGACCTCATCTTCAATCTAATGCCAAAAGACCCGTAATTTTTGGGGTAAATTTGTAATACCCCCCCTCGAAAATTGGTAAAATTAGGGTCACCCTCCCCCCTTAAAATGCAAGATGAGGTCTCCTCCTAGACGTTCGTTGACCTGGTCAAGTAGTTAATAAAAACGATTCTCTCTTTACAAAGAAAATTAAATCTCTAAAATACCCTTAAGTAATTCAAATTACAAAAACACCCATTGTTGGATCTCTTATGATTGAAGAAATTTGTACTTTTTCTGGTAAATAAGAATTAAAAGGGATCCAATCAATTTGATATTTTTGGAATAATGAAAATAGTATCTGATGTTCTTGAATTTATGGATTCAAAGATGTTTCGTAGACCATTCGGGGGGAATTCTTAAGCTTTGTTCAAAGATCTAATGTTGGATTCTTGAAATCGATGGAAGGTGGGAGTCGTTCAAGGATAACACAATATTAGATCCAATGTTGGGAACGATAGTTCATCTTCATCCTTTCTCTTAACGAGGATGGTGAGAAACCCTATTTTATTTTTATCCTTGTAAAGACAAACTTAGGGTTTTTTTGGATTTAATCCAATGGTTTACAATAGTTTAATCAATTGTTGAAAGTATTTAAAAAAAAAAAAATGTTGTGGGAAGTGTAAAGAAGAGCATTTTCATAAAAAATCATTTTACAATGGTGTTTTTTGGTATTTACAAAACATTATGTTGTCAAAATAGATAATGTTAACGGACAAAATGGGTCAATGAAAGTCCAGGGGGGAAGGCCTCTTCTTGCATTTTTTTTTTTCTTGAAGGGGGGGGGGTAACACTAATCAATACCATTTCACAAGGGGGCCTTACTAAAATACCCTAATTTTTGCCCTCGAAACCAACCATCTTTAAACTCTAAAGAATAACTGTTTGAACTTTCTTATGAGGGGAGAAAAATAATGTGTAGAAAAAATTTAATCAATAAAGATTTTAAAGCTAGAAAAACGACATCTTTTAAACAATATTTCTCAACTTTAAATCTTAATTTCAAGTGCACAAAGGGTGTAAAGAGATTGCCTTGAGGATACAATCAAACTCTTTGATTGAATGAATATTGTAATACGAATTGTACACTGTCCGATCATATTCAGATCACACTTTTCTAATACTGGTGATGCTCTAGAAAACAAAAGATTAAAATAATATTTTATAGATTTTTCAATTGTCCAACAAAAGAAGCAAGTGGTGGTTTAAATAGATACCCAAATAATACTTCGATCAATAGGTACATTTTTTTCAAGAGACATCTAATAAACCATTGACTTCTTTTTCAAGAGACACCTATTAAATCCAATGATTTGGATTAAAATTGGGTAGAGACATGTCTTTTCCCAACTAATACAACCTATAAGTTACATTATTTGTCAACTAATACAACCTATTCACAATAGGCACTTAAACCAATAAAATGGATTCTATGTCTATTCTCGAAAGACACAACCACACAATTGTCCAAAACAAACAAAATAAAAACAAATTTTATTATTGAAAATATCCAACAATTCCCTCCCATTTTCAAAATAACAAATGATTTAAATATATATTATATATTATACAATAAATAACAATAGCTGTACCACAGAAAATGATTGCCTATGTGCCCTTTCGAGGATCCAGACATGTCTTTAGTTTACTTGAAAACCTCAAGAAATTAGGATATCCATATAAGTACTAGGTTGGGGGCATGTGTTGTGATGTTTCGTTCATTTCGAAGATCTGTCGGGCTAACTCTTACAGATCGTCCGTAACAAATTGTAGATAGGAATGCTTTGCTACGGTGGTTTGACCCCTGAACAAGTTGTTCAGCTTGAACAGGAGTTCCATATTTACATGACTCACGATGGCCACATCAGGTAACCTCACACGAAAATTAAAACTGCCATTGATGTTATACCTTACTAGTTAGAAATGTGATCATGAAGCCAATGTAGATCAAATATGTGGTGACACTATGACATCTCTTGCTCCCTATACTATGTGCCATCCTAGTGGCAGGGGGGAGAAGGTATTATAATAATAGAACTTGAACTTAAATTGCTCTGAGGCACGTAGTAATCTACGTTGTCTTATAGACAATAGACGCCCCCACTTCGATTAAACACGAAGATGCAGATGGGTTGCTGGCGAACTTGTCTTCAGGATACAACAGAGCCCAGTTCTAACACAACTGTATATTTCCTCAAAATTTGCACTATTTTGAGAAAATCTGTCATACTGAATCTCGGATATACGAATGCCTCTTTTTGTAGAAAAGTTTTGAATTTTTTTTTTTTTTTAACTTAATTGATCTCCATAAAAAATAGATAACAATTATAAAAGTCACACCCATTCGTAAATGATTTTTGAATCTCAATAGGTATGAAACCCATTGGAACTACTAGGCACCTATTCGGATCAAGGAATCCGTTAAGCACCCTTAGGCCCCTTCAACACCTTTCGGATCGGCCTTGGTGCCTATCCAAAATTGGACGACCTTATTAAATATTTAATTTTTCTCTCTCTCTCTCTTTCTTTCTTTTATATATATATATAAATAAAATAAAAAAAGAATTATTAAATTTTCATATAGCTTGAAGCCATTAGGAGCTCTCAAGGAGAGAGTATTTGGAATGAAGAAAGAGTTGAGAATAGGTTTAAAAATCCCTCCAAAACATTTTAAAAAGCAATATGGGATTTATAAAAATTTGAAAAAATGAGCCAAAAGAACTTTTACAATTTTCAATCCATGTGAAAAGTTATCAACCAATAGAAATGTTCTTTTAAAAATTACTTACTTTTCTTTAACAAAAAGTACACCAACCATAAAGTAACTTTCAAATATCATTTTAAAATAAATTAAATTAATTTTATTTGAATCAATTTTAAATAAATATAATCAACATTTATTAACATTTATTTTAACAGAAGGATCATTCAAATATGTCAAACCACGAAAATTGTTATTCTGTTTGAGCCGCTAATCAGTATTACAGAAATGAACCAGTTCATAGATGGTTCTGAATTGTGATCATTTAATTGGCGTAACCCAGTTGATTTTGAATATTCTTGTTTACGTCTTGCAATTTGTGCAGTATGGCAGGTGTCACCACAGGCAATGTATAGATTACTTGGCAATGCAATTCACGACGTTACAAAATCTGGTTTCCATATCAACAATCCTCAATCAGTAGTCATCGAGAGCACGTGCAAGATGGTTGAGGCTCGATATGGAAGGTTGGAAAAAGGGAAGCTTTCTATTGTTATGGCAAAGGTACTTCCAATTTGTTCATTTTACATTTATAATATTTTCTGGATGAAGTTTATAAACCTAATTTGAATCATCTGTCATGTTTTTGTTGTATTTTTAGCCTATCGTAAATCTCGGGGAAATGATGCACAGTGTATAGATCGATAGCGTTGAAGCTGAATCTGTGAGTATTGCTTATAAATTATTAGTTCATTTATTCTAAAATAAGTTTGAATCACTTAAATGATAGGGAGACATTGGACTCCATCGACATGTAACTGAGCCTTCACCCCACGATGCGACACCCAATGATACATGAGTGGAAGATTCCACATCTTTTCAAATGAAAGGATCAACAGAGGTGATCACTATGCATCCTTAGGCCAAATTCCACACGATGCACCAGTGGTAGATTCTCATGGCCATGTTGAAACCATAGTAGGAAAAAGGGAAAAAAAAAGTGAAATTGAAAGGTTGGGTGATGCTACTATTCTTCTTCTCTTAGCCCTCTAAATGAATAAGAGAATGATTGTTTGTGGTACTTCTTAAGCTTGTTCTTAGTTGGGGTTCTTACTCCATCTTTGGGGGTGATTTTGGTTTAATCTTATAAAATATTCGAAGAAGATGGCCAAAAGAAATTGTAATGGCTTTTGATCCATTAATTTACTGAAAATAAATTATGAAAACAGAAAGAAACTTAGATTACTTATCAAATGAAGCTAAAATTCCAAGAAAGATCCAATACAATTTTGATAGAGTTTTTCCAAGCTTGTTCTCCAAGAGAGTCCTCCCAAAAGTATCTCAAAAGGTCCTCTTGATTCTCCACAAGACTTCCCCATTTATAGATTGGGAGTTTGTTGCAAGAAAATAAAATAAAGTTACGAAAAAAACGCCCTTAAAAAAAATTGAAAAGGCCTTCTGTCATTAGCTATCCAAGTGAATGACTCATTTTTCAGTCTTTTTTCTTCTGAATTCTTGCCAAATGTACATCTTTCCCTGGTGTTCTGGAAGACCTTTCTTAGTAGCAGATCTCCATCTTGAAATGCTCTCTCCTTTACATTGTCTATGTATCATCTCCTTAGGCTCTAATGGTATTCATCAAGTGTAGTACTTTTTTTTTGAAACATGGTATCCTCGTAGGTAAGGGACCAGGACTTGGTTCATCAGGCAGTCCATATGACAGGCCCAACCCAGGTTTCCCAACCATACCCGACAAGACTAATCCATGACCACATGCACCGACCCACACAACACATGTGGCATTTTAATCAAGAAATGACCCTCAATTTTGAATTCACAACCTAAAGGAGTAAACTCTAGTTGTTGGTCTTACCAGCGAGGCACACCCCTGGTGGGTGGGTTCAAGTGTAATACATGCTTAGTCTCTCCTTTCCTTTCCTCAACCATGTCTAGGTAGAAATTTCGCTTTATTAAATCCTTTCCTAATTCTACTACTTGGTGCCTAGTGGTAGTCACTACCATCTAAATTGGAGTGACAACTTCCATTCCAAAAGCCAATGAGTACCAAGTTTTAGAAGCATCTGACCATAAAATTGAGCCATACTGTCAAGAGCAATGAAAGAGAAATATGTTATAAGGTTGAGTTGTATACGTATATGTGTATGTGTAATTATTTCCGATTGGAGTAAACAATTGATAGGATATCTCCTTAAAAAAGTAACATTAATGTATCAAAAATAACATTGCTCATTGTATCAAATGAAGCATAAAATCCCGTGAATTTGTTATTAATTACCAAGTTGAAATCTTAATATTTCCATTCATACTTTCCTTGAAAGAACATTTATAATGTCCTTCAAGGGCTCCCGCTCCCCTACCCGAAACCCCCCCCCCCCTTTTCCCAAAAAAATAAAAATAAAAATAAAAAAATAAATAGAAAGAAGTCCTAAAATGGTACTCACTGGCATAACCTAGACCAATGAAATGTTGGCCTCTTCTCAATGAAGTCTTGGACCGAAATTGCGTTGGTCTGAGTGATACTAGCTGTCGTAATTAGGGAAGGGAATCATGGTTAGGGGAATTTATTGGACCGAAATTGCATTGGTCTGAGTGATACTAGCTGTCGCAATTAGGGAAGGAATCATGGTTAGGGGAATTTGAAGATTTAAAAAAAAAAATTGGAAAAAAAATCTTAAAATTTTGTTATCTACACTTTCAAGGATTCCCCTAATTACGACTTCCCTCCCTAATTACGATGACTAGTATCATTCAACCAATGCAACTTCGGTCAAGGGGGCGTATCATTAGTTTGAAAAATGCAAGTAGAAGATGTTATTGACAGGGTGGATTTACAGTGGGGGCAACGGGGGCACTTGCCTCCACAAGAATTTTTGAAAATGATAAAACTCTATTGCAATAAATTTTCAGTTTGCTCTCCACATTGGGAATTTTTGGTATAGTTGCCCCTCAATTTTTTGGGTTTCTTAGAATCCCCTCTAATTGGTCAATATTTGAGATACACCTTTGTTTTCCAACTCATGACATACTATCCCATTTTGACCCTCAAATTTTTATGAATATTTGAGACACTAATCAGTGACATGTTCCTTCAATTTTTAGTGATATTTGAGATATCCCTATTTTTTCAAACTAATGACATGCCTCCCCTCCCTCAATATTTTGGCTAATTTGGACCCCTTCATATTTAGGTGAATATTTGAAATACCCGTGTTTTCAAATTGAAGAAATGCCACATTGACTTTGTTCTTCTTTTCTACACTAATAAAAAATAACCTAAATACCCTCATCTTCAACCTATAACTAAAATCCCTTCATTTTTCGAGTTCGCGCGGTTTTTGTCCCATCTCCTAAAATCCAACACCGATCTCTTCGAAGAAATCGAGGCTCATTCGAATTCAATTAAAAAAAAAATGGCAGAAAACGACGATCAAAGCCTCCAAATTCCATATTTTCTTTCAAATTTCTGTCAAATTCACCTAGAAAATTTTCGATTTGAGGTTCTGCAGAATCGCTTCCCATGGATTCGTCTACGAAATTCATTTTCAGAGATTCGACGGACTGCGAAAGCGCTTCAGATGTTTCGTCAGAGTCTTCCTTCGGAGACGATGAATCGAAGCTTGAATCGATGACAGCAAAGGTGTCTCTTTTTAGGTTTTTAATCAAATTTTGTTCAATCTCAGTTAAATAAGTCATCGTTCGAGTTTTAATTTGTTGCTGTTGACGATGATTAGGGCGTAAAGCATCTTTGTTCGGAGTTACTTGAATTAAAGAAGGCATCGTATGAAGATTTTCACAGAACTGTTTATTTAAACTATCCGGCCTTTATTGGGTAAGATTATTGGGTTCTCCTGTTACGCATTTATAGGTGGATTTGTAATTGTTGAGTTAGGTTTTGCACCTTATTATTCATAGTTCAATTGTAGTTGTTTTTCTGTATATCTTGCCTAATATATAATTTGTATTGCTTGCTTAGCAAAAATAAATTATAATTGATATTGCTTGCAGTGGTCGAGATGACTGACAAAGAAGTACACAGGAAAAAAAAAGGATACCCAAGCACAATTACAATAATCTACAGACCCAATCTCATCTCCCATATCCCCATGAAGTCTTCAAAGACTTTACACCAATAAAACAGAAAACCTTTAATAGACACTATGATGTTATAAGTTGAATAATTTATGGGGTCATTTGTTTGGGTACCAAAACTGTGGTTGTGGGTACAACATACAGTCAATGTTTTATATATCAATTTCAGCATAATTTCCATGTCATGGTTAAAATTGAAACAAATCCCCTTTCTTAGGAAATAATTTAAATGCCATAAAATTTTCTCAAAATTTTAAGCTATCACAAATTTGAAAGCTTTCAATGGATTTTTGTGTGTGTGTGTGGGGGGGGGGGGGGGTGTTTAAGGTTCATCGTTAGTAATTAGTTGCTGACCCAGGTCGTGGTATCAACACTTACAGAATTAGCCAACATAGCAAGCTAGCACCTTCAAACCTTGGATGGAGTTATATGCCACAATGTTCATTTCTTTCTTAGTTATGAATCTAGGATGTTGTCAGTGGCTAAGAATGTTGGGATTTAATGAACTTTTCCCTTTACATAATATAAATAAAAAAGAACTTTCCCATTTATGTGTAATTGAAGAGATAAACTAACTAAAATAAAGGAAGTGGAAATAAGCAAAGAAACAAGAGAACAACACAGATTTTTCAGTGGAAAACCCTTTTAATGTGAAGGGAGCACGGGACCTATTCCAGAACTTCCAATATGATATCAAGGAGTTACAACTCTTCTCAAGCACAAACTAGAGGGTATCAGACTTCAAGAATGTAGACGAGTCTTGGATAACACATACAGATTGAAACACATACCCTCTATGTGATATTCACGAACACACATACACTCATTGTGTGATTCTGACACCCTGAGACACTAAGAAATAAATACACATATTCTCACCGCCTCTCTCTATGATACACTTTCAAACACGCTCCTCTTGCTAAATTCTGCATCAGGAGACATAAAAACACTGATGGTCTAAAGCACTATAAACAGTAAAATGAGATATAGTTAAGTAGTTAATTATGTAATTCTTTGGCATAATACTTCCCTTTTAGTGAGCTGAACTTCGGACCTTGTCGGACAATCGGAAAGAATTGGACCCTCAAGGCTTAGAAAATTTTCCAATATTATATGGAATTTGGGTCTGATTACGAGGTCCAGAAAAACCCAATAAAATCTGATGTCAACCTGATCTGTGTGCACAGCACCCATGTCACAGAGAAACTCTAATGAACTACTTGTTTGTTTCTTCTTACGTCTTATTATTAATTTATTGATTTATTGTGATCTCTTGTCCTATTGTATTTTGCTTGAAATAAACCCTACTAATGGTGCATTATTGATTGTATGCCTATTCAATGATTGGTCTTCTATTTCGGAAGATTTCTGGGTTATCAAAGTGTAGGATTTTTCTTGTATTGAGAATTCTTATTTTTGGGAACTTAGCCAAAAGTCAATGCATTGGCTAGTCTTTGTATCTTTGGACCTCTTTCATTTCTTCACTATTTGAAATTGCTTTTCTATATTTGTTATTCATTCTAAAATCAAGCCATGTTGCATGTTTGTCTAAGTGTTATATATTAACCTTAAGGTAAATCGATCTAGGGCAGTTATTATGCCTGCTCATGTAACAGGATAAATGACGGCCTTAAAGATGTAGAAATAGAGGTGAAATATGGTTTTTCTCACACTATTGTGTTTCGGTTCCTCATTTATGTTTATCTTCAAAACTAAACTCTCACAGTTTCATTTGATGCCCCCATCAAATAATCATCATTAGTTCTTTTGTTCCTGCCATGCTTATTAACCAAATAAAACTAAAAAATTTTCCTCTCATGTGCAGAATATTTGAAAACGTAGGAGGTGTAGAAAATGAACTGATGCAACTAAAACAACATGTCTCAACCCAAAGAAAGCATGTAAAAGAGCTTTTGGATGGCATCTACCTAGAAGTTTTGTCAAGGGAGTCGATAGAATCAATTATTGAAGAATCTGTAGATGCCGAGGAGTCTCCTATGAGTGAGTTAGAGGCTCACACCAATGCCATTTCAGAAACCTTGGATATTCTTCTGTCAGAACATAGGCTAGATGAAGCTCTGACCATTCTAGAAATGGAGGCCAAAGCTTTGAAAATAATAATGTTGGAAGAAGATCCTCCACTCCATGTTTTAACGGTTTATAACTCTACAATATCAGAAATGAAGTCGAGGCTTGCAGATCAATTTGCCCTAGTGGCTGATCATCCAAGAGTAGCTTCACCAGAATTTCTAAATGCACTCATTGGGCTCCGCAGACTCGGTGATAGCCAGCTTGCAACTCAGCTATTCCTTAAGTTTTATCGTTCACGTCTTGCAAATGGCATACATGATTTGCAATATTCAAAACCATTTTTGAATGGGACCTACATTAAAGAACTTACAAAGTTTGTATTTTCTGTAATTTCTCAAGCAGCAAAACGCTTCGTAGATTTATATGGAGAGAAATCTCCATATGCTTCTGAACTTATTCAGTGGGCCCGTGAAGAAATAGAAGTGTTTGCATTCTGTTTCCATAAATATGTTAAGTCTGTCTCGGAAATAAATGGTGGTTTGTCTATGGCAGTAGAAGCCGTAAACTTTGCAATTTCATTTTGTTCTCTGTTAGAAGCTCAGAGCATAGTGTTGCTCCCATGCTTGATCAAGCTGATCCGCCCTTGTATGGAAGAGGTACTACACATGCATGTAGACCATTTTAAGAAAGTCCTTGGTATCTTCACAGCTTGTGATGCTTGGGTTCTAGGTAAATATCTTATTTCGGGAATCCTTATGGAAGAAGCCTCTCCTATGATCATTGGTCACAAACTGGAATATTGCCTGCTCACCAACAGTGGACGGAAGTTTGTGACTCTTTTGCAGGTGCGTTTGTATCATATTGCAACTTCCCCTTGAGAAAAAGCAAAGCCATACTTTCCCATTTCTATCTATACCATGGTTTCAAAACTCAGTTTGATGTCTCAACTCGTTCATGGACGAGGCCGAGTTGTCTTGGATGAGATATACCATATAGCTTGGATTACAATTATTTATTCAAATATATTTATTTGAAATAATTGTAATTTTTTTTAGAAAATAAGGTAGATTAGAAGATTTTTAGTAATAAAATCATATTTTATTCAGATAATAAATATTTAAAATTTTAAAAATAATTATTTTATTAAAATATACAAAATCCTTGTTGACTCAGATGGGTTTTACTGACTCAGCTGAGATTTTCAAAATATCTTCCGAGTCCTCTCATTTGTCTCACAAGATTTTGCACATTTGAGGATGCCATGTCTATCCATCTTGTGCATGGATGATACTGAAATGACTCGGGCTAGTCATCTCGGTCTCGGACGAGATTTAAAACCATGATATATACATGTTTGGGTACTTACACTTGTCTATGGGGTGTAATTTCATGAAAAAGAATTGAGCACAATTTACATTGTTGCCAATGCCAATGGAGTATCATGTGAACCATCTTTCGCATCTTGTCCAGTGGGTTGAAAAATTTTAGTTAGTAAATGCCATTTAAGTTGACACAAGCACCCATGCATTTCACAACCGAGAAGTTCACAATATGTATGATATTGACCCTGGATACATATGTTATTGACTTACTCATGTTTTGGCTGATTCATTGGTTCAGGGGCTTTATCCTTTTCTTGAGATTGATTTATTTCATGTTGACCAAATTGCAATTACAATGATTAACTCTTTGCGGAAGTTTGTGGGAGGGCATATGTATTCTTGTAAATAACATTTCATACGGAACATGAATTATATATCAATTTTGTATTGGAACTTAATGCTTTGAATCAGGGCCTCCTTGTATTTGTAAAGAAATTTATTGGAAATTCTTGGATGATTTTACCTTCACTTTGATAGAGTATTTATAGAGGTTAGATCATGCCAAGATATAGAAAGTAAACAAATATTAAGATCAGAGGTTTCCTAATTTACGGAGATCATTCTTATTATTTTAATATCCTAATTACCAATATTTCCTAATATAAAAGATCCTTATTCATATAGTGTTCCATTTACGATGAGATGCAATGACAATGATACAATGCATCTCGTATATTTTTGTATGATGCATCTCATTCTCTAACAGTATTATTGATATCTTAGCACTTACGTCACTTTGTTGTTGGTCTTTACATTTAGTTTCTTGGTTGAAGCATGTACCTATTTTACCAAATCTACCTCTCGAGTGAGTTGATCGACTCTACATTTTTTCTTATTCAATTCAGGCTATCATGAAAGAACTTTCCCATTTAGTTATCCTTCAAATGGAAAATTCAATTTATAATGAGCTTAGGGACCTCTTCAGAGAGTACATTGACATTCTTCGAAGAGCCATCCCCTATAAAGCAAATGTTGCAGATAAAGGTGGTTCCAGAATTATTTTGGCACCAACATTGTCCCAACAGCTTTCTATTTTAGCCAATTCATCGGCACTTGTGCATATTTTCTCAAGTACTGTGGAGAGCATTTTTAAGGGCACCAAAAACAATGATGATCTGTTTATACCAGATCATGCGATGACTTCTCTTAAGAAGGAACTTAATAACTGGATATTATCAATTCAAGAGGCGGCAGATGGACTCAGAACTTATTTCTGCCAACAATTTATATATAGAGTTATCTGTCCAGAAGATGGACCAAAGCTTAGTCCAGAAACTTACATTGACGGTGAGGGTGATTCTAGCTCATACCAAGATTCGATGCCCTCTCTTGCTTTTCAGGTTTGTCTTACTGCTTTCAGATAATGTTTTAAGAAATTTTATATCCCATAAAATATGCTGTGGAAGGGTAAACTTACCCAGTTGAGACAATAGTATTTACCAGTTATGATAGAAATGCCTCCACACTTATATAAGCAGAATGAAAGAAATTCTAAAGTTTTCTTTTTTTATCTTCCGTTAGCTTAGCTGACATAACTTACTTTTTGTTTAGCAATACTAGCATCGATACTGAAATAGTTTAGTTTCCAAAGATATTTTACGTATGTTGTCTTTCACATTTTTGGCCTTCAAAATTACTCTGTTGATGACCCATTAGTCTTTGTAGTTTATTTGTGAGCTTGGTATGCTATTTTCTTGTGCTCCATCTTCTGTCTATCAGATATTCAATAATATCAAGCTCGACTATCTGTATCATTACTAGTTGCCAGAACTGGATTTAATTAAATAGTGAAAGATGAAAATTGCTCTGTAAGATTTAGTTTCTTTTTCTCTGATTGATCTTGACAGCATTGAAGTTCTTTTGTTTTTCCTCACCTACATGGATAGTATTTTATAATTTGAATTGAGTCGATGGTTATCATCTTTTCAAGAATTATTCTTCAATTAGTAGTCACTTTTGTTGGTTCAACATTTCCATGTTGATCGTTGCATGGGTCTGGCTTTTGAGTTTCTAGGGTCATTAAATGGCAAGAAGAGGACTTCCTTTCACTCTTACTCATTCTAGGCACTTGCGCTTCCCTCTCTCTCCTTTAAGTCGATCCCGCCTGCTGGCATCCTGAGGGTTAGGATCAAGGGCTGGTCAAGTGTTGTTGGCAAAGTGAGAGATAGGATGTCCAATGCAACAACATAGAGAAATCAGTTCTACTTTTTTGCGTTAGAGTTTTTGAATAACAAAATGAGTTCACAAAGCGATTACAAAACTGGGGAAAAACAGCCTCAACATGACGCAAATCATCTTTCTAGGCCACTGTTTGGGCCAAGTAAAGAACTGATATACATCTAGATTTTGAAGAGTCATATTCTGGTTGCCACCTTGTTAGTATCTTTTTACCATTTCTTAAATGAAAAACATAAAAAAAGAGAGAGTGTGCATCTAGTGGACTTCTATTATTCGCTTGTCAAAATAGATAAATAAAATAGACTTCTATTATTCAGAAGAATTCTTTTTCTTTTTCACTCTGTAAATTAACTGTTACTTATATCATTATCATTTTTGGGACATAATGAACAGGTACTGTTTCTAGAACTGAGGCATTTAGAGAACGTCGGTAAAGATGTCTTTGTTGGAGTGGAATGGTTGTTGGAGAAGCTACTGAGAGAGCTGATCGAGACTGTTTTTGTCTGGCTTTCAAATAACCAAAGTTTCTGGACAACTATCGAAGATAATTCAATTATTCAACAGTCTCATGGTTTTGAGCAGGTATATGATATATATTTCAATGTTGGAAGAAATTGCTAAAACTAAAGCTTCTTGAACTGTATCGATTTCACTTCGTAATGTGGTTGACTGTTAAGACAAGTATCTACTTTATCTCATACAATGTATTATACTTCAACTTCACCCTAAACTTTGCTCAGTTCGAAGTTGCCATTATCTCAAGGAAGTTTAATTCAACATGGAGAGTTTTTAGTAAAATTCTGCAATTTAAAAACAACCACTGGAGTAACATATGCAATAAGAATAGCACTCATCAATCAAAAAAAAAAAAAAAATAGCACTCTGCAGAGACACACGTATATGAAAGACTCAGAATTTGAAGTACAGAATTTACAACTATGTGTAGTTAAGTACAGATTGCTTTCTCATTGCCAAATTGGCATACAGCCTCAAATGGCATTTTACCTGCAATGAACCATGTCCCTTTGACATTCTTTCTTCCTCATCTCCAATCTTGAAAAAAGAAGTCTATTGTCTTTTTGGAGAAGTTGTCTAGCGATTTTCTCAGCTTTCCAAAGCCTCACTGCTGCTGTGATTTAATCGGTTACTCCTAGATCTCCACTATGAATTTTCCCCCCACGAACTTCATTGCTATTGAATAGGTGCATGCTTTCAGACATACTCATATGTAAGTGCATATATATATATATATGGGAAATGTTCAGCACCAAACATTTTGGCAAAACATTTTTCAAAACATGGGTTAGAAGTTTTGGAATTGGCTGATTTTTGGTGAGGATGATCTCTACGGTCAGGAGATCATCATCGCCAAAAATCAGCCCATTCCAAAACTTCTAACCCCATCAAAAATGGTTTACAAAAAATGGACGGTCCACGATTTTTCAACTTGTAAACATGGGGCTAGAAGTTTTGGAATGGGCTGATTTTTGGTGAGGATGATCTCCTCACCAAAAATCAGCCCATTCCAAAACTTCTAACCCATGTAGGACAAAAATGGTTGGCTAAAATGTTGGCCAAAATGTTTGGTGCTGAACGGGATCCTATATGTATATATATATATATATCTGAATGAAGATATGAGATACACATACATGGTTATTTGCTCAAGTATAATTTGTTTGCACTTCTGTTCATCCCTGCTTCGACTTTATATATGGCCTGGTGAGACACGCTTTACCCTCCAATCCTGGGCGGTCGGATCCATTTTGGTTGTATCTTTCCCTGGATGCAGAACTGGCCTTGGACCTGCCTAATAGGAAAGTAGGTTCACCGGTGCATAACATAGAAGAAATTGAGGGGAAACATCTGAAGAATGCACTATTCTCTCCGTGAAGGAGAAGAAGATGTAGCGTATGACATCTTGTTTCTTGGTTAAATATGTTGGCCAAACTCTGGATCAGCATTCTAATGTAGTTTTAGACCTGGTCGTGATGTTCAAATTGGATCAATGTTTCAATTGGGCTTTAAAACATGTTATTGTTTCCCATTGTGCCACTTTTTTAACACCTTATACAGGAAATATATCAATGATAGGGCTCTAGATACCCATAAAAAAGGACTCAGATATAATTGAATGGTGGAAGAGGATTCATGTTCCCTCCCCACTTGATGATGATAACATGGAAGATATTTCAAAGTAAAAAAACTGTCTTGTTAGGGGAAGAGGACTTTGAGTGCATCCACTTTTCATCAAGTATTCTCGATGGACTGCTTATGGTGCACTAAACAACTTTTGTGACTTCAGTCAAGTTGAGAATATTATTTGGTTTCAAAGCTCATTTACTCTTGGTCTATGGTGAAGTTCTGCATGATGTTGTTTGTACCACCCATGCTCAGCTTCTGTTTCCTGGTACAGTTTATTTTGGACATGCAATTTCTGGTGGAAATCACCAAGTTTGGAGGATACTTTTCTCACAATCTGATTGATGCCTCGTTGGCCCTCATATCTCGCATGGAATTGGCATTTCTTTCTGCGGGATTTGATCCCAAAAGGTATACTTTGAGTTTCTCTGCTGTTAATTGGTCCTAATCTGGTATGGTGCATTAACCTAAAAGCACCTGTACCACCCCTGATCTTTTCAAATTAGGCCAAAAGTTGCAATGCTGGCAAGCTACTTCACAGAACCTCTACTGATTTAACATGTGATTCCAAAATCGGTTAAATTGTTATGGGCATCTGTGAAAAAAAAATTAAGTTCTTTCTCACCCAGTAACATTGATGATAAATGGTAATGTATTGGTCTCATGTAACATTGTGATATTTTTGTGAGAAACAAATCTAATTCTATAGCACATTTTCTTTCCTATTAGTTTTGCGTTTTTCAATTACGAGGTTTGATTAAAATGCTTTATCACTATCATTTGTGAAATGAGGAGCTATTTGGTCTCCAAAAAATTTCCCTATTCCAAATACCAATCCCCAGTTTGAAGCATCTTTTTAATGAATTCTAATAAATCTTCTGATTTATTGCACATATATGCTTCGCTCTCAAGGGAAATTGAAAAAGAAAAAAGGGAACATAAAATGGAACGACTATCCTAATTATGGTTCATTTTGGAATTTCATAGACCACTGAATCACTTAAAGAGCAAAAGCTTCTACTTTACTTTTGTAGAGATGTACTTGATGATGAGTGGGCCACAAATGCTGCTATTGAAGTCATCCAGAAACTACAACAGATTGACCAAACAGAGTTGCCACCCACAGAGGAACCTACAATTACTTTTGAAGAGGATACTAACAAATATCAGAATGGTTATGCAAGGGATTCTTTCGAGGAGAATGCTGTGAGTTTATTGGAGGATTCTACGGAGTTGGACGATGGGGTATCCATAAATGCGTTTGAGGCCATCATCAACACAGAACAAGGGATACGGGAATCGGAAGTAAGTGCTTCTGAAGGACTCATCTATAACTCAGAAGAGGATGCTGACTTGGATGACGAGAGTGCTCAAAGTTCCACAGATTGGTCTGTACATTCAGAAGATTTGGGAGTTGTAAATGCTGCAATTGGGAAATTACATGAAATCGAAAAAGCAATACGATTTGTAGAATCACCCGTGGGTATAGTTTTGGAGGCTTCTGACGAACAAGAGGACAAGGCAAGCGGCTTCCCTAGCAATGCTAATAGTCTTTGCGGTTATTCAATCGATAAACATGTAGAAAATATGGATGAGTCAGTGATTAAAACGTTACAGGACGATGATGCAGGAACAGAAGCACCAGTGGTGAACGTGTTCAAGTTTGTTGAAGATGATTCCGACAAAGTGGAAGCGGAAGGTGAAAGTGCAATGGATAATGTCAAGAAGGTTAGGGTTTTTTGTTAAAGAAGGTTGTGGCAGAAAATAAAGAGATGTTGAAACTGCTAAATAACACAGTTATTGTAGTGTATCCTTGAAAACAATGACCATTATTTAAGTACAGAATTCAAGCATGATTTCAAAGATTAAAATCAAATTTCATTTGGAAAGATGTTATTTCAAACGTTTTTCAATTATACCTGTCACCTCTGCTACTGTTTGGTTAGTGCAGTTAGGTTACTGTTATAAGTCATAACAGTAATATCCCCTGAGCATTGAACCTATTATAACTGTATGTTTTTTTTTTTTTTTAAACTATTAAGTAAGAATTGGACTGTTGGTATTATATGACTTCAAAAATACATCTTTAAAATCCTTAACAAAAAAAAAAAAAAATAGAGGATATTCTCCTATTTATTTCCTTCCAAATATCCCAACACGTGCAAGTAACACTAAATCGAAGAAGGCAAAATTGATCAAAGGGTTCTTTTCTGATTGGGAAACACATTCAAGTAACACTATTGGAAGATTTCTACACTAAAAATCAATCTTTTAAAATGATTTTGACCATTCAATTTGTATGATATTATTTGCATATTCTTAGTTCATCAGTAATATTTGGAAACAACGTCCAACTAACTGTAATAGATGATCAACTTCTTTATTTACTTTTGAATGACAAGGAAAGCAATGATGGTTGATAGTTGATACCACGGCCTAGGTTTAGATCCCACCTTCACCATCTAAGAAATTAGAGTATAATCCCTTAGGAACATCCTCAACAACGATTCCATCAAATAACCCTTTAACCGATTCTTCAACATCTGCGTTAACTTTAATCACATAAAATATTCGGTTGTTTCTTTCCCTCCAGCATAAATAAATTGAAGCAGTGAATGTCACATTGAGCATGCGGCTAATGATTTTGCTTGGAAATCTCACACTGTTAAGCACCAAAAGTTCTTCATCAATAGAACCAGACCTCATATGCAAAATACCAATCTTTTCTGCACAGCCAACCAAGCAATGAAGGAGAGCCTCGGCATGTTCTTCCCCCAAATGTACTTTTCCAATCCACCCTCCTTATATCATCAATCATAGCCAAATAAGCTGATTTAGAGGTAAATCTACCATTAGCAGTTAATTCCCAAACAACTCTATCCTCCAAAATACCCTTGGAAACAGGCTCGCTACAAACCAAATTTTTTACATCATTATATGGAGGAGGAAAGATCCAATGATTTTCAAATACAAAATCACTAACTTTTGCATCAAAGCTGCTGTCAAACTGATTAATGACTTAATTTCCAAAACCAGAAATAATACTTCTAGCATCAAGCCAAGGATTCCTCAACTTAAAGTTATTTTTACCATCACCAAGAATCAATTGGGTGTGCTTCATATTAAATTCAGGAGCTTTTGGAATACCCCTCCATGCCCAAGAGGCATTATTTGGAGCCGAACAACTCCAAACATCTGCATTAGTCAAATATCTCCTCTTCATCCATTCAGCCCACATACAATTATTTTCCACCATTCTCCAAAACAGTTTAGCCATGCCAAGTCTATTGCTTTCCCTAGGATGATGAGTGCCTAAGCCTCCTCTATCAAAAGGTTTACAAATCTTACTCCAATTCACAAGATGGACTGTACGATCAAGGGAAGGACCACTCCATGGGAAATTATTCAAGATATTTTCTATTTTTTTCCAATTCACAAGATGGACTGTACGATCAAGGGAAGGACCACTCCACGGGTAATTATTCAAGATATTTTTTATTTTTTTCAAAATTCACTGGGATGTTGAAAGAAGCTGATCAATAGACTTAAAAGCTTGAAAGAACAGACTTAATTAATGCTAGCCTTCCTGCATTAGATAGCTAGTTAGCATTCCAACCCTCTACTCTATGACTAACTAAATCAATAAGAGGTTGGCACAAGGAACTTAACCGAGTTGAATAAAGTGACAACCCCACATATCTAATCGGAAAAGAACCTTTACCAAACCCAAGAATAGTCAAAGCCACTTACTGGTTTTTACAAGACTCACTGAAAAATACATTACTTTTAGAGTCATTGACTTGGAAGACCCAAAAGTTCATGAAACAAGGAAAGCACTTCTTTGATATTATGAAAAGAATCCCAATCATTCTAGGAGAAGATAAGCACATCATCCGCGAAAATCAAATGAGACAAACCCTGGGTACCTAAAACAGTCGGATTTAAAATGGACCCTGCCTCTACTGTCTGCTGGTATAAACAAGAAAAAGCCTCCATTGCATGAATGAATAAATAAAAAGATAGGGGATCGCCCTGTCTGAGACCACATTCACTTCTAAAAAAACCATGAGAAAACCCATTTGGTAAGGACCAAAAAAAACTAGGATCTGACACATTCCATCACCAGATTTAACCCACCCTATAAGACAACACAATTGGATTAGAATAGCCTTCTAAAAAAGACCAGTTCACACAATCATAAGCGTTTCTGATATTTATTTTAGCAGACTTCAGATGAAAATTATGGACCATCTCCTGGGCAAGAATGATATTATCTTGGTTTTTAGTGTTTTTATAGTTAAATAAATGATTTTTAACGTTTATGATTAAAAAATATTTTTTTGTGCTCAAACAAATTTCAGATAGATATAGACTTCCCAATAATCCCCAACTCACATAAATCATGTTGTCTAGTCTTCCATTGCAGACCTGCCTTAAATATAGTCAGAATAACAGTTTGTACAGATTACATATAATCATGTTAAAAAAAAAAACATTAGCAATATATTAAAAGTCTTGGACTAATCAGAACAAACATGTTTGAACAGGATTGGAGCACAACTACATAATTCAAGTCCACTACCAGATCTTAGTGAGATATAACCATGTTTTACCAAGGCTTAACATTAACAGACAAAAGCTATTCTTCCTTCCAAACCACAAACTTTACAGCTCAGCCATAATTCATGTAGGGGGGTTTCACTCATCGCTGGTTTTCTCTCCGCCTAACATATCGGGTTCTGTCATTGTATCTGGGTCTATCTTGGGCTCTCTGAGGCACGGGCTCCACCCTCCTCTGTCTCTCAGGAGATCTCTGAACTATCTCTCCATTCACAAGCAGTTCAGCTGTAAATCCAAATAAACATACAAACCCAGAACGATTAGCATGTCAATGTAACATAATATTTTTTTTGGATAAGTATAATATATTGAAAAAGAAAGGAAAAACAGCGTATAAGGAGGCCGAGAAAGCCTCTCAAACAACAGCAAAGTAATGGAAACTAAAACATTAATGGGTACATAAAGAATTCCATCTCAAAACAAAGTCATCAAAAGTACTCCCCGCAAACTCTATGTTTTGTTTTGACCAATGTAACATAATATTAAGAGGGGTGCTATCATGTTCAACGCATCAATTTTAATGTGAACAGCACGCATAATTCCTACATGTACTGAGAACGATATACTAACAAGTGACCACGACAGAAAATGATAAGGGGATATAATTTATGACCAATTTGTAAGCATTTGAGTGAAGTAAAATTACAGTATCAATACAGCTTCATGTTTATAAAATTGCTAGTAATTATGTACAGGAATGTCGCAAAGTTAAAACTGATCTAAAGATCCATGATAGAGAACAACAATGTAGGAAGAAGATGCTCCCAAAACAGTTGAGATTGGTAGAGTAGAAAAGATTTGAATAACTAAATTAAGCCACCTACCAATCATAAAGAGAAATCAAACTCTTACACTGGAGTACTCTACAAGTATTTAGGGGCACAAAATTGCATGTTTCATCTCCATTGGTCTGCAACTTCTATGAGAATGAGAAGCCAAGAATAGTTCAGAGAGGATTTTGACGTTGAGTCCACTAGCCTTCAAAACTAGACATTGCCTTTAAAGGCTTCTCTGCTTTGCTAAGATGGACTGAGCATACTTACTTATTTTCCCTAGTGTCCAGTAATTCAAATCAATCATGAAGCAGAATGTAATAGCTAAAGTTAAACCTTAACATCCACCGATCAACAAGCTATAAAATTGCATGTTTTAGCTCTACTGATCCACAACTCCAAAGAATGAGAAGCATAGAACAGTTGAGCAAGAAGTCTGATTTTAGTCCATTAGCATTCATAGCTAGACATTGCCTTTTAACAGCTTCTCCACTTTGCCAAGATGGACTGTACTTACTTCCCCTAATGTCCTGTGCAAATAAACCAAAAAGGTATAAAATTGCATGTTTCAGCTCAATTGGTCCGCAACTCCATCAAGTATGAGATGCCCAGAACAGTTGAGAGAGAAGTTTGATGTGAGTCCATTAGCATTCAAAGCTAGACATTGCCTTTAATGGCTTCTCAGCTTTGCCAAGATGGACTGAGCATCTTAACTTATTTTCCCTAGTGTCCAGTAGTTCAAATCAATCACTAAGCAGAATGTAATAGCTAAAGTTAAATCTTAACATCCACTGATCGACAATCTATAAAATTGCATGTTTCAGCTCTACTGATTCACTACTCCAAAATATGAGAAGCATTAGAACAGTTGAGTGAGAAGTTTGATTTGAGTCCATTAGCATTCAAAGCTAGACATTGCCTTTTAACAGCTTCTCCGCTTTGCCAAGATGGACTGTACTTACTTCCCCTAATGTCCTGTGCAAATAAACCAAAAAGGTATAAAATTGAATGTTTCAGCTCTACTGATCCACAACTCCATTAAGTATGAGATGCCGAGAACAGTTGAGAGAGAAGTTTGATGTGAGTCCATTAGCATTCAAAGCTAGACATTGCCTTTAGCGGCTTCTCCGCTTTGCCAAGATGGACTGAGTGTACTACTAAATTCTTCTTGCGACCAGTGCTTCAAATCAATCAATAAAGTAGAAATTCATAACTAATTAAACCTGAACATCCATAAGCTATAAAAATTGCATGTTTCATCTCTACTGATCTACCACTCCATCAAGTATGAGAAGCTTGGAATAGTTAAGAGATAAGTTTAATCTGAGTCCATTAGCATTCAAAGCTAGACATTGCCTTTAAGGCTCTTCCGCTTTGCCAAGATGGACTGATATCATACCCCTAATGTATGCATGCTCATCACCCATCCATGTCTTACTTTCCCTAGAGCTTAATGCTTGTGCTTCGAAACCACAAATAAATAGATATTTCATAAAATCATAATTCAAGATAATTGTAGCACCCCAGAAAATATAAAAATCTCACATCCCCTAGAGTCTAGAGCTTCAAATCCATGATAAGCACACAGTTCATACCTATTATAAATATTTATACATTGAAACCATAAAAAGAGTATGATAAATCTCTATCGATCTACAACTCCATTAATTGTAAGAATTCCAAAAACGATTAAGAGTGAGGTTTGATAAGACTCCATTAGCTTTCATAGCTAGATAATGCCTTTAAGGCTGTTCCACTTAGCCATCCACTAGAGTCTAAAGTCCACATAGAGATGGAAGCTAAATGTAAAATGTAATTAACCCATACTTACTGTGAGACAATATCTGTATATCAGATTATAATTAAAATGATAAAGTTATAGTAGTTGACTAGCTTCACAATGAGGCACGACAAAATTTGTTTATTTCTTCTCATGTCCTTAACAGTTTACCTCCATAGTCTTTGTTCTCAGCATCAACATAAGAATCTGGAAGGACAAACAGAACACCAGGCAGACCTGTAAATACAGAAACACACAACTCAGCAAAAACACAGCCCCACCAGATATTCAACAAATGTGGATTGTGAACCACACAAACCTTCAAGCTTATTAGAGGTCTCCTCATCAATCTCACATCCGAAACCGAAATACCTCTCACATGAAACATTGTAAATCTTCTTCTTTGCTTCCTCTTCACTGATGTATCATAACATTTGAAACACAGAATATAAACAAGACAAAATTAAAAAGTAAAATTTTCATAAAAATCACAGGAAAATAATATAAATTGATACTAGGATGCACATTTCTTGTATGATGTGTAAGGTCTTATGCCTGATAGGTGAGTGAACATGTGTTTCCGAAGAAAACACATAATCTCCTACAAGCCAAATTAATGGATAACTCTTAATTCTGCGTGATTAAGTGTACCCCTGCAAGAATTATCCTTGTATCCAAACACACCCAAAAGGAATAAATGAAAAGATACAGAAACCCCAAAATCTAACAAAGAACAAACACGTGCACACATTTTACTTCCAACAACCTTATTTAGTGTTTGAATTCAAGTATCTCAAACTATCCTTGAATCCAAACATTCCCAAAAAAGAAGAAATGAAAAGATCCCGAAACCCCAATACCCCAATATCCAACAAATAACGTACAGAAAAAAACCCTAAAGACATAAAACTAAAACCTTAAACCCTAATCTGAAGTTCTGAGAAAAAAAAATCGATCTTTCACTCTCCCACACACATTTTACCTTCCAACAACCTTAGTTAGGGTTTCAATGTAAGTAACTGAAACTATCCTTCTATCCAAGCACTCCCAAAACGGAAAAACAAAAAAACAAATAAATCCAAAAAAACCCCAAATACCCCAAAATCCAACAAATAACATACAGAGAAAAACCCTAGAGACATAAACCCAAACCTTAAACCCCTGAAATTCCAAGAAACAAATTTGAATCTTTCACTCTCTCTCACACAAACATTTTACCTTCCAACAAATAACATACAGAGTACTAAACCCTAAAGACATAAACCCCAAATCTTAAACCGTAATCTGAAATCTTGAGAAACAAAATCCAATATTTCACTCTCTCTTGCACACACATTTTACCTTCCAACAATCTTGGCTAGGGTTTGAATGTAACAATCGATCATCTGCTGCTTAGTCGCACCCTCACCACCGGGATTCTCCATGACAATGAGCCAATGCTCGTAATCGCAACCAGGGAAAAGCGGCGCCATTTCGGTCGGTGGCCGGTCACTGAAGTTTGACCCAGAGTTCAATGGTGAGTAAGCCGAGTCCCCACCAGACCGGTGAACCCTACAACGAACCTGGTTCAACCGGATGGCTTCTGGCGCGACGACACGCACCGAGTGAGAGATCGAGAATGAAGGTCTCCTGAGTCGAAGAGTTGGGAAGGGAGAGGCTTGAGCTAAAGAAGAAGAGAAGAAGAGGCGTCTGGGGAGGAACAGAGAGGGTTTGGAGGCGATGGATCGAACTATGGATGCAGCCATCGTTGCAGCCGCCATTACTATGGGTGGGTTAGGGTTTACGAGAGAGAAGAAGAAGAAGATGAAGAAGAAATGAGGGTTTTAGGGGATACAGGAGGTATTTATCTTCTCCTGCTCAATTTTTCGTTTTTCAGGGTGATTTAGATATTAGACCCTCTACGTTTTGATGAATATTTGAGATATCCTATGTTTTGAAACTTATGACATACCCCCTTGACCTCAGTCTTCTCTTACAGACAAATAAAATGACCTAATTACTCTCATTTTCAATATCTAGCACAAAAACCCTTGATTTTTCACCCTAAAATCTGTCATTTTCAAGTCCTTAAACCTCTACAATTAACTATTTTGAATCTATTAAACCTCATCTCCAATTCATGTTTTCATTCTCACCTTAAGTCCTATAGAAAATAGTGGATTTTTTTAAATCTAAAATTCAATCATCTTCTACTTCTTCAAAAATCCTATTTCATTATCTAGTCTTTGAAGATTGAAGTGGGTAAAATTTTAAGACTATAGATGATGGTAAAGATTATTAATCGAGAGGTTGAAGATGAGACTTAGTTTTATAAAGAAAATCAAAGGTTAGAGGTTGAAGATGAGAGTATTCAGGTACTTTTTCAGGATATTATAGAAAACCGAGGTAAAAGGATCCCCCTTCAATGGGATAAAGCTTTAATGATGATGACAATAAGATTTCAAATTAAAAAAATAATAATAATAATAATATTCAAAATCGAGGTTAATTTTATCATTTATATTAGCGAGTTTAATGACTATTTAGATTAAGAATCAACTCTAACAACCACTATAAAATACCAAAACTAGTACAAAAGCATACTCAACCCCAAACACAAATCTTGATATAATATACTAAGAAGCCAAACTACTGATACTAGCATTCCCAAACATTTCATTTCTATTCTTCCTTGGTAAACATGGGAAAAACAATAATTAATGGCAATGAAACCATTTATGATTATTAAATTTTGTGACTTAGAACCCAACATCATTTTCCATCACATCACAACAAGGCTCTTGCCACTTGTACAAATAAATCATCTTTCTTCACCTTCTCTTTGCTAACTGAAAGGTCTTCTTCAGAAAGCGATTCGCTGTACTATCGTTCCTATAACACAGCACCCTCAAGATCGTATTTGGATCGGCTCTGTTCCACCTACCTGTTGTCGGAGGCATCGGCACCTTTTGCCCAACACCCACAACACCAAGCCCACTCACTTCGCACGCCACAATACTGAAGTCTTCCACCAATTGCTCCGTACTCTGACCCATCAGTCCCACTACCCCTTCCACCGTCTCTGCTTCCTTTTCCACAACTTCCTCGGTCATCAAACCCTCCCCACATGTGCAAAAGACACGTTTAAGGCTATCAAAGTCCTCCTCAATCATCTCGTGGTCTGACAATAAAAAGGCTCGGTTACTCCCCCCGGCAAGCAATACCATAAGATAAGCCTCAAAAGTGGCCTTCATCACTGATTTTACAGCTAGAGGTTGAGCACGATCCATGAGGATTGCAGCTTGGAGTGTGAGGTTTTGCTTGAGTGTACGCAATGCAGGACGTATACGTGCATTGGCAACATCACCCGAGTAGAGGCTATCATAGAGGATGAAAGTTGAGTCAAGGAAGATAAGACGGTAAGCAGCTACTTCCGAGACACTTTGTAAAGCTGCCTGAATGGAGGACCGAGCAAGGTCAAAGTACGAGGTTGAAGTCACAAAATGTCGGCCACTATTAGATAAGCGGTTGCGAGGCAATGGGTTTTGGCGTACAGAGAGGGAGAGTGACTTATCGATGGAGTGGAGGTGAGAGAGGATGTAATGAAGGGTGTTGAGGCGGATATAAAGGCGTTGTGTGCCACGGCTCATGGATGGGCGAGGGTGGTTACCATCTGTCAACCCACCTCGATACATGTCTTCCACCCCAACATTGCAAGGACTTGCTTTCTTCCAAAGCTTGATAAATTTCGAGTCGTGGTTACATCTTGTTAAAGGGGGAAGAGGAGGGATATAGTTTTGCTTTGATCCTAAGAGCATATAAACAAAAAGGACGTAAAAGTTATAATTGTTGGGTTTATCACAAAGAAAACACAAGTCTCATAGAACATCTAAGAGTAACTCCAACGGGAATATCCAAAAATGACTAACCATTCCATTATGGATAGTCATTTTGGATATTCAAGGGGTATGCACTCCAACAATGCCATTCAAATGACTATCCATAAATATTTTAATATTTTTTAATTGAGATGGAGATGGCTAGTGCGTTGGTCCTAAAATCCGAAATGACTCTCCAAAATAGCAGTAGAGGAGATGGAGAACCCAAACTTGCTAGCCAAAATAGATAGTGAAAATCCCACTCTCCAAGATGGATAGTGTGTTCGAAACACATTTTGGATTTGGCTCTCCAAAACGGCAGTTGAGAGGGGATGACGAGTACATTGGAGTTGCTTTAAGCTCACAAACATATGGAGAGGGAAGTCTTACCACATGATGCAATAAATGAAGTGTAGTCTTGGAAGAGAGATTCTAATCCATCTGCAAGATCTTGAACTAAATCATCAGAGATGGAAATAGGGATTTCAAAGAAGTCGTCCACGGTTTCCATGGCAAGCTTCATTATTTCCACGGCTGATTGTGCATATGGCTCTGTTTTGGACTTTGGGTTCCATGTCTGACATACAAAGACATAACACACTTGCAAATCATCAAGACTAATGTAATTTTGTACTTCAAACTCAAACCATTAGTAGATAAAAAATTAAAACTTACCTCAGTTTCTTTAGCTCTACCAAGAAACTCCCTCCCTCTCTTCAACCTCTGATCTATCCATGTTTTTAAGAGGTTCAAAATGATGGAATCAACCTCATATGGAACCATTTCCCTTATGATCACCTTGCCTCCGTCTTCGCAATCCACAGAGGCTTCAACCACCATTTGAACTAAATCCTTCTCTAGCTTTCCAGCTCTCTGCAAGACCCCGATCGTCTCATTCGTTAACATGGACACCCCAGCTAAGTACTGTTTTAATACAACTCCGTAGCAGTTATGAAGGGTCAAAGCCGCAACACCAGCTGCAATGGGGTGCCATCTCTTGAGTATAGGACTGAAGCTTTCCTTTTCTTTCATGGCCAATTCCTCTGTTTCTTTGGCTAATTGAATGAGGGCTTCACATGTCTCTTCTTCATCAATGGTCATGCTGTTGGCCACATTTTCTAATATCTTTTGATCATAAAATAGCCAAAACAACAAAAAAGAGAACAAATATATGGTATTAGTTATTTAGACTTAAATAGAATTGAAAGGTGGAACAAGATTCATTCAGTCCACCCCAAAATTTTGGGATAATGCTTTTGATTAGCACAAGTTTCTTAGGATACATTCGGTACAACTTCTGGTGAGCAGATTTGACTTTCCCACCCGTCAAAAGAGCATTTGATTCCCAAAATTTTGTTTGATATGCACTCGGCTTTGGAATACTTGCTGAAGGCATAAGCCAAAAGCCAAAAGAGGACTAGAAGCCGAGGTTGCTTGGACCCATTATTGGTTTCTGGCTTTTGTGGGAATATGGATGGTAAAAAATCTACAAGTTTTTTGGATGAAAAATGTCACCAAATTTTGAAGCAGATGATTAAATATGCTCGAAAAATTTTCAAGGGTTGTTACTCCTATTATTTGAGGGGCATTTTAGTTCACAATCTAGAATGCAAAAAAAAAAAAAAAAAAAACAGCTTTTCACCAAATGCCGCACAGCTTCTGGAAGCACTTCTAGACCAAAGAAAAGCACTTCCGGAACACTGTCAGCAAACAATAGATGTCGCAACATGATTCTTATAGAAGTGATAAGCAATTCTATTGAAAGGGGAGCTGCCTGTGGTCGAATACGAACCTTAGCAAACGCATTTCTCAATGATGATCTTATGTAAGAATACACCTTATTCCCTGTGGAGTCCGCCGTTGAATCCCCTCTCTCCTGTACCACACCAAGGTTCGATGCGTCTTCGTCCAATATCCTTGTAGTCGATAATGCCAACGGTAGAAGGTTCTCCATCAACCCGGCCGTCCCCTTCTGAAAGCTCTCATGATAATCAAGAAGTCTCTTCTCCGACCATGTTTGCATCGAAACCAAAGCGGACGACAACATCTTAACATATATAACTTCTCGATCTACTTTCTTCATGTCGTTAGCCACTTCAGCTAACATAGCAAGAGAAGCACATAAAAGGTCTTGTTCGGTTTGTGCCGTTGCTACATATTGTTGGAATAGTACCCAAGTAAAACACACATTGTGAATCAACTTGTTGATTCCTAGTATGGGCCATGTCTTCTTCATGGGCTCCCACAACTCGTCGATCTCATCAAGTACTAATGTCTTGTCCTTGAGATCGAAAATTGAGTATAAGAGAGAGATGTATAAGTGAATGTTGATGGGGAACCCATCGGCCCAATGACACACCTCTGAGGGTGCACCTTTAGCACTACGGCATGACAATGAGACCACGCAATTGCATAAAGTTCGAATGGTTTCGGAGTTTTTGCTAGTATCAATGGGCTTCTTCTCAACCTCATGGACAATGTCACAGAGCTGCATTGCAAACGAGTCGGATCGATCTAGTGGGATGGAAGGATAGAGAACGAGACCCGCTTCGAGAATTTTGAGTTGGCGCTTTTGCCAGAGATGATACTCATGGGCATCACTGAATTCAGATGGTTTTAGGTGGCGGAGGAGCTCAAGTGGGAGGATGATGGTCTCTGCTCGTCTACCCATCTGTTTAAAATGATATAACAGTGATGGTGAGTTCGTTATAATTAGTTTATTGATCACAAGCTATTTTTTAAGACTCATCTTAGTCAACTAGCGAAGTTTGAGGTGACTCACTACTAAACCTAGTTTGGAACAATTCATCAAATTGACTTATAAACTTGGCTTGATGAACTAAAAAATGGGTGAGTCGGATTAGAGACTTGACCGGGTAATAGTTTTCTTTTTCAGGAAATCTTTACTATCATAATCAAAGAAGAGTGAGTGTTGTTGACACAAATTCACATTAATAAATATTTTTTAAATTAAAGAAATAACCTTTCAAAACAATCTCTTAAATTAATCATTTAGATAAATACTAGTTTGTATAACTCACGTGCAAAATCACGTATCATCAGAGTTGAAATGATCATATTTATAATATATAAAACAAAATAAAAAAAATATTTCTTGAAGAGTAATAAAATGTACAATGGTAAAAAATATTTGAAAATAATACAATTTTCATATTTGAAAATGCTAAACTTTTGGGAAAATTAATATATTTACTTGAATCTAGTAGGTTTTTATATTTAACCTTGATGATCTTCTCTAATAATCATCAAATGAAAAAATGACCTAAATACCCTCATCTTCAACATGTCACCAAAAAAAAAAAATCTTACAAACTAGTCATCTTAAACCACCTGGGTAAAGTATTTCATGGTACTCTGCTGGTTCAATATTTAAACCTAAAAAAAAAAAGATAGAATTTTTTTTTATGTAAAATATGAAAAGAAAATTTTAGATTTTCTACAGTTTCAGGATTGGCAACGAGGTTATTTTGGTCATTTTCTCCTTAGTAATTAGAGAAGAGCAAAGTCAAGAGTGGTCATATATTAAGTTTGAAAACACAAGGATCAAGGAGTATCAATATTCCTTCCCAATTCCCAAATCTCAAGCGCATAATAGCAAAATCCAAATCAATAGAAGCTACCATGCGCACCACCACTAACGTTAACGTACGTACCTGGCCAACAAGAGTCCTCATAAGCGTTTTTCTAAGTCGGTTGTCACTCTGGTCCGACACCTTCATTTGCTGCTTCATAATCTCCGCTGACGTCATCGGTCTCCTTAGCTTCATCTGGCTCGAATTAGCCAAGCTGAAGTGCGCGGTTGGTGACGAAGGATTCGAACCATAACCAGAACTCTTCTTCGATGACAACCGCTTCACAGTCTTTAACCCAAGTGCCCTCTTTATTCTACTCCCTCTCGTCGTCGTCCCTACTCCTCCTCCACCTCCACCTCCATTACCTTCTCCGCTATCTTGCACCGATGGGTAGTACGAGAAGGCATTCTTACCTCCAAACCCTGGAGATGATCGACACGCAGTGAAGAAGATCTCGTACGCCGCTTCTCTTAGATCGTCTCGACCTAGGCCATCGATTTTACCGAAAGGCCATTCGAGATCGAAATCGATTTCATATTCTGATCTGAATGTGGAGAAGGATTCTGCCAGGGATTCGCGACGGGAGTGATGGCGAGGACCCATGGTTGGGAGTGGAGGGAAGGAGAGGGTTGTGGGTCAGATTCTGGCGATGGGGTTTCGTCAGATATCCGGCGCAAGGGGAAAATGTAGGGTTCTTCTTCTCGGCATTTTTTTTATTTTTTGTGGAGGAAGGGTGTGAGGAGGGGGGTGTTATTAGTTGTGTGCCAGCGAAGGAAATGAAGAAGAGCGAAGAAGGTGGAGGAGAGACAGCTAAGCCCAGAAACGGAGCCAGAGAGAGAATTGGTTTTTCGTCTCTAAATTTAGTTAGGCCTTCGCTAAATTTAGCGGAAGCTTTTCTCTTCTCCATGCTGTCTGCGTAGCAAAAAAAAAAAAAACAACAAATCTTGGGAGGAGCTACCATTGGCACTCTTTAACTTTTATTTATAACACTCTCTTAAATTATTTATCGCACCGCAATTAGTGATTAAAACACACCGTTTATTTGGCTCAATTTAGAGAGTTACTATTGCCACATCAAATTTTACTAATGCCACGCCTGGTGCAATTCGTTGGAGATTTTACATAGGAACTGGTGCGGCATTAGTAAAAGTTGGTGTGGCAATAACAACTCTCCTCAATTTATTATCTCAGCATTATAAGACTCGTTCAAATAATTTCAGTAGTTGTTTGCATCTCAAATAAAAACTTATAACCCAAAATATAACCTATGAACTCGTGGGTTTATTTATTTTACGATGAATCTCCAGCATTTATCATCTTTATAACCTGTGAACTCGTGGATTTGTCACTTGTAATACCTGCAAACTCGTAGATATACCAAGCAAATTCATTGAGTATAAAAGTGATGAATTCACTCAAAATGCATGTTATGAATTTAAATGAACAATGATCCAAAATCGAAAAAAAACTTTTCTGATAATCTAAAAGACATTTGAGACACTGCATCCGACCAAAGAAAATCACAGGATTCCTAGAGATGAATGTTTATTTTTCTAGAGATTCATTATATTATGAAGTCTGGGGATATCATTCTCATATGTTCCAACAGATTTGCATGTTTTTCCTATAGTCGAGGTAACTATTATCTAATATTGAGGGTGTGTGCCACATGACCAAAACAGTTGCATCCGATCGTTTAATTTTAAAAAACTTCATGACCGTCCATTTTCAAACACTTTGATTAGAGAATATTTTTTATTATTTTATAAATCTCATCTGAACCATCAGTAGAAGAGGGCTGAGTTGTTATTTTATTTTATCAATGTGATGGGCTACAAGAAAAACGGAGTACAGAGGATCTGCTCCATTAGTAAATTAGAAAAGTAAAAAAAGTTACTACTGATCTCTAATAAAGTTATGTTTCTATCTTCTGTTTTCTAAAAAGAATATTAAAACTAATCTGATATATAATACATAAAAAAAAAGAGGAAGAGCAATGAGATCATGATCAACTCATGGTTTCAAACCTTGTCTGAGACACAGATGACTCACCAGTCGATATTGTTCTATAACGGTTAAGACATTCAATGTGAATAGTTTCCCAGAGTGTATTGTCTTGTTCGATAACTGAGATGGAACTGAAGATATTTTCAAAATCTCGTCTCAATCAATAAAATCAGATGTGTCGACCTATTGTTATAATTTTTTAATTAAAATAATTATTTTGTATAATTTAAATATTTATTTATCGAACTACAAATCTGATCTTGTAACCAATATTCTTCTAATCCACCCTTGAGCATTGGGCAGGGTTTATCTCAGCCTAAACAAGATGACTAAAACAAGTCAAACTTCTGAAATACCTTACCAGCACTCTCATAGTCGATCTAGAGGTTGAAGAGCTATTAAAACAAAGTCTGATATATTTTCTAATGAGCTTTTCGCTCACAAAAATCACCAATAAAAATCATTTTTAAAACACATTATTAGTACAAGATCGAGCTATCTAGGACTTTTAAGGTTCTCGGATCGAGCTATAAATGTAAATATTTATAATAAATATAACATTAACAGGCTGCATTTGGAACCCACATTTGTAATACACCACACCACACACACCCCATCACTTTGCTGAAAAGAAGAAAACTGTCGAGTTTCAAGTATTATTGAAATTCAACCAATCGTCAATTGAAGTCACGTGGGTATAAAAGGATACTTATTATCTATAAATGTTGAATTCAACCCAAGCAGAATTATCTAATCATGAGTTGAAGCTTAAACTAAACTTTCTTTCTTGTCCACCCCCCAATGGAATGACAGAAGAGTCAAGAACCTGCTTAGCAAGCCCTCGGTGACAGGGAAATAATCAAAAGATGTGTATGCGCAGAAGGTTTCAAAACCATTTTCCCCCCCTTTTTTGGCTACAGGAATGATCTTTTTAGAAAGGTTGATCAACTAAACTCCAGGAAGTGAACCCCAAGCCCTCCTCCCCCTCCTGCATGGCCTTTAGGAGGGCACCATCATCAGCTAACCTTGGATTTACCCCAAATTGCACTAAGATGGAGTGGATGAATCCATAACTCAAATATTCCATCGATCAGAGATATTTTTATAGATAAAGGGTTAGTGGTTAGCAAGATAAAGTTGGATTAGGGCTTAGACCCATAGTTCAGTTGATATGAACCTAGGACGTTGGAACAACACTAACACACTTCTGACCAACTTAGCTAAGTTAACACTTTGGAGTTTAGTTTTTTTCCAAAAAATTTTGACACTTCCACTCCCAATAACTATGTTTGTATCTTTACTAATAAAACTTTATATGATTAACAATGAAAGCACTCTGCTGAGTTTCGACAGGCTAATGAGAAAGGGGAAACAATAAATGGAAAGGAAACTAATAAAGATTAATTAACAATGAAGTATATAAAAGGATTACCATGTTTTGAACTAGGTGTGTAGCATTTAATGAAGGAAGATTGTACTACTACGTAAAACACTTTAATAACCAAAACACCTTCTATAACACCAGATACCGCACAAGAGATCAAAATCGATAAGTTTAAATGACATTATTTTCTGGTATCTACCAAATCTACCACGTTCTCAGCTAGAGGTATTGAGAGAGAAAAAATGGTAAAGAAGTGTAAGAATGGAATATATTTATAGAAACATGGATAGAAGTTGTCTTAAGCAGAACCTATTCAAATGCAAGCTAACTACTTGTCGAGTAAACATACCAAACATGGTTAAAATTTCATGACTGGAGCCCATCACATCCTGTTTGGAAGATTGGAATTTTCGTAAAATGAAGCAACCGCTTTGAAAGATTTGACATTGTGGCTAGCCTGGCCTGGCCTGGGGTTATAATGCATAAAAGTCAATAGCGCGAATCCTGCATTTCATGCCACAGACCCATTAAAAATCTTTGAGATCAACCCACAAGGATAGAGACTTCATTGATGGCGGCATCTCTCTCCTCCTGTACAACAACGGCAAATACAGGAGGAAAATGATTATGACGTCAAATATCTCAACTATCACTATGTTTACCGCTACCTATTATGCATCAAATATCTCAACCATCACTATGTTTATCGCTACCTTAATGCATCAAATATCTCAACTATCACTATGTTTACCACTACCCATTATGCAGTAATCAAGCCAAGTGGCATAGTGCTCCACATACATTACCAAGAAGCCTTCCAATATATCTACATATCTACCACTACTACACATTTTCTTGTAAAATGGGATAGGGTTTGTAGTCTCAAGGCGATAACATAGTATCAAAAATACCTATTCCGGGTATTACCCACCCACCAGCCAAGGGAATTTAAACAAATAAAGATCCCCAGTCTAGTCCTCCATACCGAGATATATCATGAGAACTATAAGTTGGTTTGTGATCTCAGTATCAACTGGTTGGCCCCAAAAAAGTAATCTTTCTCAATGAAGTCCGTTGATTAGGACAAAAATGTATCTCCCTTAGGAATAGTTTGGGGAGTAGGTTGTGATCAGTGTCTGCTTTTTCTGTTTCTCTTGTTCTTTTTGTACTCTTTGGGTTGGCCATCTCGACCTCCCTTTTCAAATAATATATCTTTCCTTATCAAATATATATATATATACTTCCTAGTCATCGACAAAGAAAAATTACTGATTCTATCACTATCAATCATATGTGCTTCTAATCATAAAACGTTGTGGTACTCAAGCTGCCAGATATATGCCAATGCTCCAAGATTAAGAAAATTAACTATCTTCCAAGCACACAAAGATAGAATTTAAGCTACTCTAGCTTTAAAACTAGAGAAAAGGAAAAAGCTCCAAATAAGCTACCAGACACAACCAAGCACACCAAATATAATACTACAGATTGAAAGCAAATACCAAGAAAGGTGTCTAAATTACTATTCAAGAACTAATAATTGGATACTAGCAAAATAGCAACTACTGCAAAAGCAATCCGACCCGTGATAAAATCAGCTGTCGTCTTCCGAGATCCATCCCTCTATGCGGATAAGATAAACAAGCACAACTGATGAGTGCAATAGAGGTTCTACTGAAACAAGGACAGGAGGATACTACTGTTGGGCCTGCCTGGAATGAGAGCCACCATATCCACCACCATAAGCCACCTGCCCACCTTGAGGTACATTCACCTGGCCGGCCCCATAATTCCCGGCTTGTGAAGGATCAGACCTCCAAACTGCATTTGGATAACCCGAATTGGAGTCACTATAGCCACCCCCCATGTAACCACCACCCGTTCCCTGTAAGTCTCCTCCACCAGCACCAGCAGCATTGCTATTTGGGGTGCCACCAGCACGCCCTCCTGCTGCACCATAGCCGCCACTTGGGTTAGCATAAGATCCATCACTCCCACCATAACCATATCCTTGATTCCCATAGCCAGCACCACCACTTGGAGATTGACCTGTTTGTGCAGAAACAGTGCCACCTACACCTGAGGCACTCCAAGGTGTTGCAGTCCCATAGCCTGTATTCACACCATAGGCCGCAGAAGGAAGCTGAGAGGCCCATGGGCTTCTTGCAGCACCGGGTGGACCACTCGCAACAGGACCACCATACCCAGCATTGGAACTAGGATAGCCACCAAAACCACCATAACCAACAGCATTATTTGCTGCACCATACCCATAGCCTGGTCCGGGTCCACCATACCCAGAAGAACCATATGCTGGAAAACCACCTCCCGTTGCCTGAGGCTGCATGTACCTATTATTATCCATTCGACCATCGTACGCACCAGTGTTGGCACCAGAAGCACCATAACCTTGATAACTCCCACCACTCGATGAACGGCCACCTCCACCCCCAGAGTTTAACTCTTTGGGAAGAGCACGCTTAACTTCCACAGATTTACCATTCAAGTCATGAAAAGTTTTGTGTAGAACTCTATCGACTGCTTCTTCAGTATCGAAGGAGATGAAACCAAATCCACGAGGCCGTTGGGTACTCTGATCATACATAATTACTACATCTGTTACATTACCATAGGCCTCAAAATACTGACGAAATCCTTCTTCAGTTAAAGTGGGAGGTAACCCTCCTACAAAGATCTTCTTTGTCTTAATATTACCACCACCACCTCCAAAGGTTCTACCATTAGGGTTTCCAGATCTAGGGTTGGTGTGTTGTTCTTCCCTTGATAATGCCCTTTTAGCTTCTACCTGAATTGCCAAAGCAAAGGGTTACACTGAAGAAAGGAAGGATACTTAGGGACATAGAAAAAATAGCAAAAGACCATAACAAGTTCGTTCTTTGTGGATATTACAAAACTAAGTACCCTCAAAGAGAGGCTGGGAGTATCGAAAACCTCCAAATTGAGTTAAAACCCATATAATTTACACTCCAATATTAAGTGAAAAACACATTTTCAAATTAAATATTAATAAGAAAAAGCAGCAACCAATTCTTTCGCTTTCTTTTAATTATGTGTGGATTTTATTGAAGAGAAACAATAAACCAACACACAAAATGCATAAGAAAAAAAAGAAGAAGAAAGAACGTTTTCAAGTCTATATACACAAAAGAACACAAATGACTGAATTCCCAACCATCATCAACAAATGAAATGTAAATTCTCCCAACATCAAAATCATTAAAGCATTATCCCAAAATTTTGGGGTCAGCTGAACAATTCTAGTCCTAACATACAGCTTTGCCTAAATCTACGCTTTCTATTAACTCATGTGTGTTCATATCCACTCTCATTACATCAATCAATGTTCTTTTTGGCCAGCATTTTGTTCTTTTAGAACTTTCAACTTGTACAGTCCTTTTAAAATCGGACTGTAATAAGCCTTCACTGAGAATGACCTAACCATTTCAATTCACTTTCCCTTAGTTTCTCACCTATAGGACTACTATTATAATTTGTCGAATGCATTCATTTTTTATTTGATCTTTCTAGTTTTTCCACCCAACCATCTCAGCATCTCCTCACCTCATCTACGTTTCAAACAACACAAGAAATAAAAACTCTAAAAATCCAAAGATTCATTGCTTGGGTTAGTAGGTATCAATTCAAACCTGAATGAATTTCCAAAGAACAAGATAACCAAAAGTAACTACAACGGAAACAAAAGAAAAAATAAAAAACAAAAACTACTTGATTGAAAAAACAGTACAATATGAACAATTTAAGAAACAGTTAACCACATAACAATCAAGCAACAGTTTTCAACAACGCGGAGTAGATTATAGATTAACAAACAAATATTTGAATTTGCAACTAAGAAATTGCCAGTGCATAAGACTAAATAATCCAAAAAATCATCACCCCACATTTTATCACGCAGTAACCATCAGGAAATTAAAATAAAAATCAGACAAAATGAGGAAATTAAGAAAACCCAATGCCCCAGCACATGACCCAAACAAGCAAAATAGAGACAAATAAGAGGGAACCCATCTTAGATAAGAACAAAAAACAAACTTCAAAACCCTAGAAATGAAAACAATGAGAAAATGCAAATAAAAAATATGAAAATATTGATACCCATCACAGATAATGAAGAAATTACAAAGACCCAGAACAAAAAGGAAATCTATGAGAAAATCCATCTAATGGATCCATTGAGCCTAGAAGAAAAATTCAGTAGTAACCATCATTAAGTTAAAAATAAAAACCATAAGAATCGGATTCAATGAAAAATTTAACAAAACCGACATAAACAAGTAAATCCAATACCCCAGAAAATGATCCAAACAAGTCGAATAGAGAATAATGAGAGAAAACCCATATTATTTAAGAAAACATAGCAAAACCCTAGAAACGAAAACAAAGACAAAAAGCTAATAAAAAGGTCAACATAGATACCCATCAAAGATAATCAAGAAATAACAAATACCCAGAACCAAAAACAAATCAATGAGAAAAACCCATCAAATGGGTCAATTGGCACTAGATAATTGAATCACTCACAATTCTTCCATCAATGGTGTGTTGGTCCTGAAGAACACTATCGAGGACAGAAGGATCTGCAAAGCCAACAAATCCAAAACCTCTAGGCCTCCCTGTCGTCTTATCACGCATAATCACAGACTGCAACACCTCACCATACTTGCCAAAATACTCATTCAACTTATCCTCTGTTGTGTCCCATGAGATCCCTCCAATAAACAACTTCCCTTCGTCTGAATCCATCTTTATTCTTCTACTATTCTCTATGTGTCACTCTCACTCTCTGTAGAGGTGAGGAGGAAGAGAAGGATTCGAGCGTTTGTGCAAACCACGCCGACTTCGGATTTGAAGAAAAAATAGAGAATAACGACTCTGTCTACGAGTCTAGCTATCCTCTCCTCTCAGTTGGAAAAAGGTAAGAAAAAAAATGGGGTGATTTAGACATGCCCCTCCATGTTTTAGTTAATATTATAGATGCCCCATATTTTAAAACTGATAGCATGTCACCCTTGACCTAGGTTGGTTTTAGAGATTAATATAAAATGACATAAACACCCTTATCTTTAACCTTTGGAATCACAAAAAAGTTAGTGGGTTGGGTTAAGCCTAATTATCTTTGGGTCATAATCACAACACGTCTAACCCGTCTATTAAATGAGTGATATCTAGGTTAGGGATATCAGCTTGTTTATGTCTCCATTTTTTTTTTTCTAATTATCTTTTATTTTGATTTTATAGGTATGAGTTTGGAGGAGTGGTGATGAGAAGGATGGAGATAGATTATAGAATGATGCTTTTATAATTGTTATTTTTTACGTAGGAAGAAAAATATTATTTTTTTCTTTTAGGTGAATGCAAATTATATTTAATGTGGTCTACGTGACCAATAAAAGCAATACAAAAACACCCTTTATTGGTTGCAGTATAGTTTTCTTTTTCTTCGTTTCCCATCTCTTTAATTGGTTGTGGTACAATTTTCTTTTTCTTTGTTTCCCATCTCTTTAATTTATGAGTTGTGATAATTTGATTGCACCCCCCCTCCCTCCGCATCTGACACACGGCCCCCTATGCCCTCATCATAGAACCATAAATCATTTGCCTCAAGATACATAAGAAAATTATGATTCTACATATCCCAAGGCAAATGATCTACGATTCTGTGATGAGGGTGTAGGGGCCCGTGTGTCAAGGGGGGGTGTCAGAAAATCATTATTCTTAATTTATGTTGGTGGACATGGATTTTTAGTTGTGTGATTTTATTCTTAGTATTGGTATTTTATTTTTAGTTGTGAAAAATGAAACTTATTTCCTCCACTTAAAATAACAATTTTATTGGATGGATTACATAGGTCAGGTTAGGTTACTTATTTAATAAATGTATCAGGTTCGAGTTTAAGTTTTTGACATAATTATTAAATGGGTCAGGTTTGGACTAGGTTAATCTTCAAAATACCCTTACCTCAACACGACAAGACCCGACACATTGCCACCTCTACTTTGTCCTAAATCCCTTGATTTTTCTCTCAAAAAAATTGCCATGCTCTAGCTGTAAACCTCTAGGATGAATTAGTTTTTTTTTTTTTTCTTTCTAAGCATCCATCCTTCTCCAAATTTTTTTTAATTAATATTTTGGCAATGAAATTTGAAGGTTGAAGAGGATATGATCTTAAGGTTGAAGACATGGATAAAAAATTATCTTCTTAAAATTATTGTCATGCAAGTAAATTATTAAACTCTTGATTTTTATATCAGAAAAGTATATCTTGTTTTGAGGTTTGATGGTTGAAAAAGATATAATTTTAAAATGAAATTTTGCAGTTGGACACGCTTAATATCGTATTTGAATTATTTCAATCTAACCCCCGAACCCATCGCTTAATAATGTGTAGCAAGCATTGTTTGAACATAACATCTATAGTGATGGTATCAAGGATCGAATTTTGAAATGAGTGAGCCAGTGTTGTTTTCGGTACAATCTTAGTTTAATTATTTGATAAACATTATGAAAAAGGAGAGAATGTCTCTTTTACAATGAAAATAAAAATTTAATTAAAAAAAAAAAAAAAGGTAGAATCAATTCTACTATGATGGTTGTCAAACAGTTTAGATTAAGAATAGTTTAGTTTTTTTTTTTTTTTTTCAATAGGGGTTAGATTTATATATTCTGCAATAAAAAAAAGTCTAATTTTATCAATAACAAACATAGAACTCTTAAGAATCATAGAAAGTCCTAAACCATATGGGATTTATTTTTTGAGTTCAATTAATTTGAATTGGTTTTTTTGCCCGAGTCAAAGAGATTGACTATATTGTTTTCATGTTTTTTTTTTCACTTAAAATATATATTAAAAAAAAAAAAAAAAAAAAAGATAAAATTTTAGATTTACTATTATCACACCAATTTTTAATAACGTCACACCAACTGTGTGCAATTCTTTAGTGATTTACATAAGAATTGGTGTGGCATTAGTAAGAGTTGCTGTGACAGTAACAACTCTCTAAAAAATTTCGTAACGATGCTTTTAAATTGAGTCGTGCTAGAATGACATCAATGCAAATCATCTATGGTTCTGTACACACGTTCACATCAATTGAGTTTTTAAATTGAGTCATGCTAGAGTAACCTCAACGGGGACACCTTGACGTGGTAGTGCTTACATATCTGTAGATAGGTTTTATTCATATCTTGGAAAAAACGCATTTATGAGCATGCGTGAGTCACAAAGTCAAGATGTTTCCCGTGTGTCCCTCATTGAGGTCACTTGGCCTTAGTTTGGATCAAAATGGTTCGAAATTAGTCTAATAAGAATTTTATTAGACCTGGATTTAATTGAATCTGACCCAAAAAAATCAATAGTTTTGGATCAGTCAAAATCCAGTTGGGTTTGATTTTAAAAATGAATCTATAAAAATATATCATATTTTATATATATATATGGGAAATGTTCAGCACCCTAAGTTTTACCACACACTTTAACAAACGTTTTTTGTCCTACATGGGTTAGAAGTTTTGGAATGAGTTGATTTTTAGTGAGGATGATCTCTATGATTAGAAGATCATCCTCCCCAAAAATCAGCCCATTCCGAGATGTTTAGCCCCATGTTTACACGTTGAAAAATCGTGGACCGTCCATTTTTTGTAAATCAATTTTGATGGGGTTAGAAGTTTTGGAATGAGCTGATTTTTGGTGAGGATGATCTCCTCACCATAGAGATCATCCTCACCAAAAATCAGCTCATTCTGAAACTTCTAACCCATGTAAGACAAAACGTGTTTGTTAAAGTGTGTGGTAAAACTAAGGGTGGCGAATGGGACCATATATATATATATATATGGTCCCGTTCCCCACCCCTTTACCTTACACTTTAACAAACGTGTTTTGTCCTACATGGGTTAGAAGTTTTGAAATGAGTTGATTTTTTATGAGGATGATCTCTATGGTGAGGAGATCATCCTCACAAAAAATCAGCTCATTTCAAAACTTTTAACCCCATCAAAAATAGTTTACAAAAAATGGACAGTCCACGATTTTTCAACTTGTAAACATGGGGCTAAAACTTTCGGAATGGGCTGATTTTTGGTGAGGATGATCTTCTAATCATAAAGATCATCATCATCAAAAATCAGCCCATTCCAAAACTTCTAACCCATGTAGGACAAAACACGTTTGTTAAAGTGTAGGATAAAGCTTAAGGTGCTGCACATCGCCCTATATATATATATATATATATATATATATGGGAAATGTTCAACAATAAACATTTTTCAAAACATGGGTTAGAGGTTTTCGAATGGACTAATTTTTGGTGAGGATGATCTCTACAGTGAGTAGATCATCATCACCAAAAATCAGCCCATTCCAAAACTTCTAACCCCATCAAAAATGGTTTACAAAAAATGGACGGTCCACAATTTTTCAACTTGTAAACTGGGGCTAGAAGTTTTGGAATGGGCTGATTTTTGGTGAGGATGATCTCCTCACTGTAGAGATCATCCTCACCAAAAATCAGCCCATTCCAATGCCTCTAACCCATGTTTTGAAGAATGTTTTGCCAAAATGTTTGTTGCTGAACGGGACCCTATATATATATATATATGGGTAGCGTTCAATGGCAAACTTTTTAGCAAACTTTTTGGCAAAACATTCTTCAAAACATGAGTTAGAGGTTTTGAAATGGGCTGATTTTTGGTGAGGATGATCTCTACGGTGAGGAGATCATCATCAACAAAAATCAGCACATTCCAAAACTTCTAACCCCATCAAAAACAATTTACAAAAAATGGATGGTCCACGATTTTTCAGCTTGTAAACATGGGTTAGAAGTTTTGGAATGGGTTGATTTTTGGTGAGGATGATCTCCTCACCAAAAATCAGTCCATTCCAAAACTTCTAACCCATGTTTTGCCAAAAAGTTTGCTAAAAAGTTGGCCATTGAACGCCCCCCTATATATATATATATATATGGAAATGTTTAGCACCCATGTTTACAAGTTGAAAAATCATGAATCGTCCATTTTTTGTAAATCATTTTTGATAGGGTTAGAAGTTTTTGAATGAACAGATTTTTGGTGAAGATGATCTCCTCACCATAGAGATCATCCTCATAAAAAATCAGCCCATTCCAAAACTTCTAACACATCTAGGACAAAACACGTTTGTTAAAGTGTAGGGTAAAGCTTAGGGTGGGGAATGGGACTCATATATATATATATATATGGTCCCGTTCAGCAACAAACATTTTGACAAATATTTTGGCAAAACATTTTTCAAAACATAGGTTAGAGGTTTTGGAATGGGCTGATTTTTTGTGAGGATGATCTCTACGATGAGGAGATCATCATCACCAAAAATCAGCCCATTCCAAAACTTCTAGCCCCAGTTTACAAGTTGAAAAATCGTGGACCGTCCATTTTTTGTAAATCATTTTTGATGAAGTTAGAAGTTTTGGAATGGGCTGATTTTTGGTGATGATGATCTCCTTACCGTAGAGATCATCCTCACCAAAAATCAGCCCATTCTAAAACCTCTAACCTATGTTTTGAAAAATGTTTTGCCAAAATGTTTGTTGCTGAACATTTCCCATATATATATATATATATATCTATATATATATATATATGGAAATGTTCAGCACCCTAAGTTTTACCACACACTTTAACAAACGTTTTTTGTCCTACATGGGTTAGAAGTTTTGGAATGAGCTGATTTTTGGTGAGGATGATCTCTATGATTAGAAGATCATCCTTCTCAAAAATCAGCTCATTCCGAAATGTTTAGCCCCATGTTTACACGTTGAAAAATCGTGGACCGTCCATTTTTTGTAAATCAATTTTGATGGGGTTAGAAGTTTCGGAATGAGCTGATTTTTGGTGAGGATGATCTCTATGGTGTAGAGATCATCCTCACAAAAAATCAGCTCATTCCGAAACTTCTAACCCATGTAAGACAAAACGCGTTTGTTAAAGTGTGTGTTAAAACTAAGGGTGGCGAACGGGACCCTATATATATATATATGGAAATGTTCAGCACCCTAAGTTTTACCACACACTTTAACAAACGTTTTTTGTCCTACATGGGTTAGAAGTTTTGGAATGAGCTGATTTTTGGTGAGGATGATCTCTATGATTAGAAGATCATCCTCCCCAAAAATCAGCCCATTCCGAAATGTTTAGCCCCATGTTTACACGTTGAAAAATCGTGGACCGTCCATTTTTTGTAAATCAATTTTGATGGGGTTAGAAGTTTTGGAATGAGCTGATTTTTGGTGAGGATGATCTCCTCACCATAGAGATCATCCTCACCAAAAATCAGCTCATTCCGAAACTTCTAACCCATGTAAGACAAAACGCGTTTGTTAAAGTGTGTGGTAAAACTAAGGGTGGCGAACGGGACCCATATATATATATATATACATATATATGTACATCAACTATTTATTTCAAACACCTTATTAGATTTTGAAATGTTTGATTTGTTTTTTGAAATAGTTGATTTGAAACCAACATGGGAGCCCAAATCTTTTATTGGGACCCTAGTTATGGGTACAGATTAGATTTCGGATCCGATTTGATCCATTGGCCAATTTACCAAGGTGGATGGCGTGGCCTGACTTATGTAGGCCACCTCATACCTCCACGTGTAAAGAAATTGCCACTGTACCAAAGATTCCTGTACTGCAACTCCAGAATGGAAACGTTTGCCTCGTGATTATTATGTAAATTTCTTTATTTTATTAAACTAAGCCCAATTCGCCATCCACCAATCATAATCACTTCCAACGGTCATATTTTCACAAATTCAAATTCTCTTGACCGTTTTCCCTTTTCTCCAGAAAATCCAACGCTCTTCTTCACCCACCGAACACCTTCCCTTCATCTTCCCTTCTTTCTAACCCTCTCTCTCTCTCTCTCTCTCTCCCTACCATGAGCATCCTCTAACCAATATTCCTCTCTTCGGATCAAATCGATCTCAGAAACCAGGCAAAGATCTCTAATGGGGTGTTTTCTTGCTTGTTTCGGTACTAAAAAGGATCGAAAACGACGGAAATCGGTGAATAGAATTCTCCCCAGGGACCAAGTAATCCAATTTCTATCTTTGAAGATCTCATCTATAGTGATTCATTTATTTTTTGCCTAATTCTATTTGAAATTTGTTGCAGAGAAATGGGTCTTATAAGCCTCTGATACCAACTGAATCTTTGAAGCAAGTCATCACAGAAAAACCCATTAACCAGGTCCCGGAATCAAGGTCAGTACATCGATTTTTCTTGGGTTTTCTTTGATCTTGTTGTTTGTATATCTTATATGATTTGTTTCTTTTGTTAGAGATGAATTGGAGGAGCAATTGAGCTTTAGTACCAGAAAGAAAGTTACATTTGATTTGAATGTCAAAACCTATGAAGACGTTTCAACTCAAGAAACTACTAATCAATTGGATGATGAAGAGAAAGAAACAGAAAAGAAGGAAGAAAAAGACGCGAAACAAAGCCAATTGGCGTTACTCACTTCTGGTATGGGATCTTACCCATCAAACCATAGATACCAAAATTGTGGAAACAGCGACGATGAAAATGAAGAAATAGAATCTGATGATGATCTGGATGATGGTGACTACGATGAGGACAACAGTGAGGAGGACGATGATCCACCAATAGGGGAAGAAGAATCTTCTGAGTCATTTTTCTCTTTACCAACAGAATCGCGAACACGAGGCTCCGTGAATCCATTGGTCGAGAACGAGGTTAATAGTCCCGCACCGCTCACCCAAGAACTGAAGACACTTCGGTCTAACCAAAACGCTCGAGATCGGAGCCAATATGTTCACTCTGTATTGAACCCTGTTGAGAATCTAAGTCAATGGAAAGCTGTGAAGGAGAAGACACCATCACCATTAAAGCCTCACAAGGAGAATGTCAATTTCGATCAAGAACTACAAATACCCTTTAGTTCAGAGCCTAGTTTCAAGCTATCACCTTTAAAGAATCAAAAGAAGGAGAATATCAATTTAGAGCAAAACCCACAAATGTCCATCGGTCAAGAGTTCAGTTTCAAGACACCACCTTTCAGTTTGAGTCCAAATAATGATCACTCTAAGCCTCCCAAACAAGAAATATCCGTTGAAACCAGCCTTTCAAACTGGTTGGGATCATCAGAAACTACACCCTCAACCAAGACTAGCAACATTTCTAATGGGTTCGAGTTGGCTGAGGGAAGCAAGTCTCAGAAATCAAATTCACCAAGAAGTTATGATGATCGACCAATCTTGGGTGCTTTAACTGTCGAAGAGCTTAAACAATTATCAGTAACTTCATCTCCGCGAAGGTCACCGAGTCGGAGCCCTGATGAAATACCCATTGTAGGTACCGTGGGTAGCTATTGGAATCATACAGCACAGGACATGGATTCAAACTCGGGTTCTTCTTGTAAAGGGATACCAAACACAACCAGCAAATACAGAGAGGTATTTCTGAAGTGAGATTGGTGGGCTTTTTTCTATAGTAATGTTGGAGACTGATGAAGTGTTCTTGGGTGTGCAGGATAAGAGCGTGAATTGGCACTCTACTCCTTTTCAGACAAGGTTGGAGAGAGCTTTGAACATAGGTGCTGCTGAAGCTTATTCCAATTACCAGAGAAAAGTGTGAAGTAGTATGGGAAGTGTTGTTTTCTGTGCTGTCTGTCTTTTCAATTCATTTATTCTCTTTTGAACATTTTGTGAAGATTTGTATGGTTTTAATGGTTGTTTGAAAATCTGAAGTTGTTGTTTGGTATTGGTGGGGGAAAGTGTAGTGTTTATGTTGTTGTTGTTGTTATTTGTTGGTTCAAAGATATAAGTAAACCCTTTTATTGCAGCGTTTCTTGATTTCTTTCTCACATTTTCAGCAAATTGGTTGAGTGTGTGCTATCACTGATAGAAGCACGATAACGATTGATATTTGAGCTGTGGTGCCCAGAGACATGGTTGTTGCTTGTTTGTGTGATAATCAATTAGATGCCTAGAATAGTATCTCCATTGATTCATTCTGTTTCATATGTTTTTTACCTTCCAACTTGGAAATGTGATGTCATTCTAAATAAGGAGTTCGCTGGAAATATTTCTTTGTTATATTTTTTCGAACATGACCAGGTGTGAAGAGGGGTTGTTGTGGAGCATCACTCCCTTTGCAATTTGTTGGGGTATTTGGAAAGAGCGTAATAGGCGCACCTTCATCGGAAGTGGGAAGGATTATAAGGGAACGATTTTTAATATTTTGAGTCTTGTATTTTTTGGGTCCAAAGTTGTCAAGGAGTTTAGAGGGGTTTTCTTTGAGGATTTTGTTGTATTGGTATTGAGTAGTTTCTTTTGTATTGGTTGGTCATCTTGGTCGTCCTCGCTTTTATTAATAATTTTTTGCTTATAAAAAAAAAAAATTGAAAATCAATCTTTGCATCACAACAGTTTACAAGTGAATGGATGATACCCATCTCCTGCAACTCCACCACAACGAAGATAACTGTAAGTCCGCAGGGGGTGGTCAATAAAATTTCATAGGGAAGTTGATTTTAATTGAAAGTTTTGAATTTTGTTTATTTAGCTCATGATTTCACATGTCATAAGTTTGCTTGTTCACCTTTTTTAGTTGGTTCTACCAGTCGTTCGTTGGGGCAGTCTGTTAATTTCATCCAGCCAAAAATTTATAATAAATTGGCACATTGAAGTTGATTGACATTGTGATAGATAAATACAGATATAAGATATTATCCTCATCATATGTCTCATTTCGTTTGTACTGTTACAAGCATAAACAAACGATGCCTATGAGTGAGATTAGGAATAACATGCAACATGAGGAATGAAGACTAATGTGTAAAATACCAATGCATTTCTTTAAAAGGTCTAGTTTAGCTTATTAAAACAAAGTGCAAATGCTCTGTTACTTCTAGAGAACATGATCATCCACACCATTAAAAGCCTTATACCAAAGATATGGTGTCGGCTTAATGAATCTCATTTCTCTAGTCAATTTTGTCTAGAGCCACATCTTCTGTTATTGAATGTGTGTTTATATCTGCTTTCCTTTTAATTGAGGTTTAATCGACTTTCATTGAACGTGCCCATCTCAGTCTACTTTTTGTTAGTCTATCGCTTTTGTGAGAGCTACTCCTACATTTTGTTGAATTCGTTCATCTCAATCTACTTGAATTGATTAGGATCTTAGACTATTTTTTATTTTCAGTGAAAAATTGATTATAATTAAGGGTTTAGGGATTTGGCTTTGGGAAAGAGAAGGAAGTATTTGGGAGAAATCCTTTAGGAAGTCTTCCTCTCCCCCTCAAAGGGACGAGATGTATGGAGGTCGGTCTTGAAGTTGTCATATACCCATATCAATAAATATATTTCTATTTTCTATTTTCTTATGCTTTTATTTTCAGGTTCATAACATCATAAGACAAATATATTCTGGTTTCTTCACTCAATGAATTGAGATCCTCTACTCTGTCTAGTTTTCAAAAAATTATTATCTAGGTGGTGGAGCCTAGTAATTTAACAATTTGGATGAATGAATTAGTAAGCAATGTGTAATGTATTAGAGGTATGGTCGACTGATGATGATGAACTTAGTTGAATCCACACGTAAAACTGATGTAGGACATCTACAACTCTAAGTAGTTTTCTACTTCTATTAGATTTCTATTTCTATTTTTAGTAGGATTTCTATTTCTACTTCTAGTAGGATTTCTATTTCATAGTTAAGTTAGGAGTTTAATTCCTTGTTAGTTTCTAATTTGTTTTAAATTTGGTTTTATTATTTAAACTATAATTAGAAGTGCTTAGAAATCTCCAATTTGAGTTCTAATAGGATTAGAAGGTTAGTATTATGTTATAGATAGGTTAGAATATTAATTTTTAGTATTTTAGTAGGATTACACGTTGTTATGATGGAGTTATCTATATAAGGAGCTCCAAATCCGAAAATAAATCAATAAATAATCAATTCAATTATTTTTTCTCTTTTAATTACTTTTAAGTTTTATACTTCTTTTTCTTTCGAGCTATTGCTTGTTTATCAGTTGAATCTATTGATTCAAATTGATTTTGAGTGTTCCATTGAGCACAACCTATTGAATCTATTGATTCACACGCTTCCGCTACGCCAAAAACGTCTTAAGAATGAACTTGGGAATGGAATATCTGATTGCTTTCTTTGCATCCCAAAATGCTATTCTTTTAATATATAAGCTTTCTTAATCAAATGAAATGAAGGAGGTCAAGAAGACCTGCCTAATATAGAGGAAAGAAACAAGGGAAGACAACTACATACAGCTCAGGACACCCAAATCTACAATCTTACATGATCTCCTTCAACAAAATCTCCACAACCTATAATGAAAATTCCACCAAGAGATGCACAATTGACTGGATTTTCCAGTTCACATCACGGGACATGTGATGTATGGTGGGTTGAGAGTTGATGGTGATTTGAGATATATTTTATCAAAATTTGTTCCTCAATTTCTGCAGCCAGAGCTGCAGGAAGCCTCGGGGAGAGGTAGACATGTTTGCGCTGACAGTTTGCAAGACACATGAAGCATGGTGGGTCGCGACATAGGATCTGGATGTGTACATGACAAAGCAAAGGTCACTGCAACACCTATTTCTTCAGCAATTGGACCAATTGGAGGTGGAAGGCATTGGTCTAAAATATTCGCTAGAACCATGTCATGTCCTTTGGATTGTAGGCGTGACACGAGTTCCCCAGGGTGTTTTCCCATTACTATTTCCAGTATGACAACTCCAAAACTGTATACGTCGCATTTCTCTGTCACCTTCATTGTAAAAGCAAGCTCTGCAATACACAACAAAGACAAGAAATCCATGCTGTAGTAACTTGTGTTTCATTTCTCTTTGTTTTTTTTTCCCTTTTATCAGAATCATTTTCAAGTCATTGTCACTAGTTTTTTTTTGGATAAGAAATGAATTCTACTTCTTGAATTTTATGCATCTTATTGAAATGTTAGTAACTGTCATTTTAACTACCAAAATGACATCTGGATCTAAGTTCAGACACAGTTTCGCAAATAATGTAGTTAGCACAATACTTTTGAAACTTCTATAAAGGCATATGTGGTAGTTTATGTCATAAGTACAGACTTACCTGGTGCGATGTAGCCATATGAGCCGACTGGTGCTGTCCAGTTAGACTCGTCCACTCTCAGTAACCTTGCCATCCCAAAATCTGAGATCTTCGGTTCAAATTCCGAATCCAATAGAATGTTATTTGCTGATATGTCACGGTGCACGATGGGTGATATGCAGTCATGGTGCATGTAAGATAAAGCATTTGCCACACCTCTGATAATCTTCAACCTCGTTGCCCAGTCTAGCATCCTTGCTTCATTTTCCCCACACAAGAACTTTCCTAGACTACCATTCTCCACATACTCGTATACCAAAAGCATGTGTTCTTTGAATGACGAGAACCCATACAATTTTACTATATTCCGGTGCCGTATTTCTGTTAGTGCACGTATTTCAGACTCGAAACAATTCTTCTGGACATCCTCGGAAGGCCCAATTTTATTGGACAACAATGATGTGTGAAGAAGCTTTACAGCGAAAAGGTCTCCATTGGGAAGCATTGCTTTGTACACTCTCCCTTGTCCACCTTCCCCTATACAATACTTCTCATCAAAGTTCTCTGTTACAGTGACTATATCTTTAAACACTACATTCCCATCGTAATTCCATATCGAGAATATGTTGTCGCCAACTGACTCATGTTTTTCTTCATCGTGGACAATTATAGGCTTTCGGTGGTAAATGAAGGTTCCAAACAAAATCCATGCAAGAATTATGGTAGCAGCAATTGGAATGACCACAATAATTACGACGAGTTTATGGTTATTCTTTCTTCTTGGGTTTATGCTGCTACAAGGACTCAAACCTCGCACTTTGTCGCCGCATAGACCTGAATTACCTAAAAATGCCTCGGGAGGAGCTTGTTCGAAGACCTCAATATCTGGAATTGGACCTTCAAGGTTGTTATATGATACATCAACAGATTGAAGGCTTACCAAACCTTTCAGGGCCAAGGGTATTGAACCCGAGAGCCTGTTGTTTGAAAGGTTGAGACTTTCTAATGATTTTAAATTCCCGAGCTGTGGCGATATCTCTCCAATGAGCAAATTTTTACTGAGGTCCAATATAGTCTGTAAGGCCACTAGACTTCCAAGCCAAGAAGGGATCGTTCCGTTTAACTTATTGTCGTCGAGTTCCAATGATATTAGTGCTCGGCAATCCACAAGTTCTTTGGGTATCGGTCCACGGAGATTGTTTGCCGACAAATCCAAATTTTGAAGATGTGATAGCTTTCCAATCTCTACTGGTATCCACCCTGAGAGCTGATTGTTGCTCAAATTCAGTTTGTATATACGTGAATTTGAAGCAAATAACTCCAATGGAATCTCTCCCATTAGTCGATTAGAAGAAAGGTCGAGGTCTTGTAGATCCGTTAAATTTCTCATCTCCAACGGGATTTTGCCTGATATCATGTTGGCTGACATTCGAAAGTACCATAGCCTTGTACATGAACCCCAATTCGGTGACAATGTACCTGACAATCGGTTATCACTCAAGTCAATGTATCGCAGATCCGGGTATACCCCAAATGCATTTGTGATGTCTCCTTCAAGGAAGTTCTGCTCTAGGCGTAGTTTGGTTAATCTTGTGGAGCTTCTGAGGCATTCTGGTATCGGCCCTTCTAGTCTATTTCTATTGGCACCCAAATATACTAGCTTCCCACCCCCACAAATTTGCGAAGGGAGCTTCCCGGAGAAATTGTTATCTGAGAAGGATGCATATTCGAGAGAACTTGGGCTGAAATCTTCAGGTATGGTACCTGAAAAGCTGTTATTTGAAACATAAATTAGAACCAAGTTTTGTAGGCGAGTTATCGATGAAGGCAAGGCTCCTTGCAGCTTATTTGAGCCCACTTCAAGATTTTCTAGGCTTTCCATGTTACCGATTTCCAGAGGAAGGATTCCATTGAGTTGGTTACTGTAAAAAACCATGCGGACAAGACTAGTTAAGTTTCCAATGCTCGAAGGGATTGGACCTGTAAGAAGGTTATCAGACAAGTCAAGTTCTAACAAACGCGAAAAGTTTCCGATCTCTGAAGGTATAGAACCTGATAATTGGTTGTTAAAGAGAAATAGATATTGGAGTTTACGAAGCAACCCGATTTCAGAAGGGATTATTCCAGTGATTTTATTCATATGTAGTTGCAAAGAAGTGAGTTGGGTCCAATTGGATAGAAAATATGGATGAATTTCACCAGATAGTTGATTGCTAGAAATACCGAGATGCATGATTTGGGTTAGTGAGGCCATGGAAATAGGCAAGGGACCTGACAGTTTGTTTTTTGATAGTTCGAGAAAGACGAGATTCGTGCAAAAGCCAAGCTCATTGGGGATGCTGGAATTCAAGCTTGTGTTCCCTAGATTTAGAGTCCGAAGCATCCTAAGGTTTCCTATCAAAGATGGTATTGGACCATGAAACGGGTTATCGTTCAATTCAAGGATTCTAAGGTTGGACAAGAGGCCGATTTCGTTTGGTATCGTACCACTAAGGTTGTTTAGTCCCAACCTCATGTCTTGAAGTTTGGTAAGGTTTCTGATTTCAGCTGGAATCGGTCCCTCGAATGAATTCAAAGTCAAGTTAAGAAACTCAAGGTTCGGAAGGCTAGTCATGAGTTGCATTGGAATTGGACCCGTAATAAGATTTGCATACAAGTCGAGAAAGATTAACTTTTGACACATAAAGATGAAAGGTGGAACCTCTGGCCCGAGAGAGTTGAGATTGAGCGATAGACGCGTCAATGATGCCATTCCTTTAAATCGAATCGGGTCTGGATTTGCTAGATAGTTTCCAGCAAGATCGATGTGCCACACCTTTTGTAGATTGCTAAGTTGATGGGGAATTGGACCATTGAGGAAATTGCTAGATAGGCGAAGAACACGGAGTTCTAAGAGGTTTCCGATGTTTGATGGGATTGGGTTTGTGAAATTATTACCACCCAAATCAAGAAAAACGAGTTTCGAAAGAGACCCAATTTGACTTGGAATTGATCCAAATAGATTGTTGAGGTTAAGATTGAGGGAAATGAGATTTGGAAAGACAGAGAAATCGAATTGGTTTAGAGTTCCATCAAGGCTCATGTTGGTGAGGATTATGTCGACGACATCTTTCATTCCTTCGTTGCATCGAATTCCAGTCCAATTGCAAGGACTGTTGATGCCATTGATGAGAGACCATGAAGTGAGTGAGTGAGAAGAATTATTCAAACTGTTTTTCCATCTTAACAAAGCTTTTGCTTCTTTTTGTGCCGAGGTTTGTAGAAGAACACAAGAAATGAAGAGAAAGAACACTGAATTCTGTAGTTTTCTTTCCATGTTTGGAGCTTTAACAATCTGAAGTTTCTTACCAAAGGCCTTCACTCCAATATCTCTTAAATAGAATGTCAGCATTTGAAAATCATTTGGTTGTTAGTGTTTGAAAGACTAAGAAAGAAAAGATAGTATTTGTTTGACTAGTTTTCCTAATAAGTAATTAATATGGGATATTAAATAATATTGTGAGTCAACAAATTTTTTTTTCTTTTTTTAATAAACAAATGGGTTAAGGGTTAGTAATTATTATTAGGTGAAATGAGGATTTAAAATATTTGTTTCTATTTCTTTATTAATCTCAAATTAGTCATGAAAAGGAGCTATTTAGAAATTAATTGTGTTAGAATTTGTAAAGTTTCAAAGGTCAAGGGCTTTGGATTCAGATAAACATTTCTTATATGTTACAAAACGAGGGAGGTAATTAGAAAAAAAAAATCCCCTTTTGTTGACTTTTACTACATGTCTAGAGTGTTCAAACATTCAATGTGAAACCTCCAAGATTCGACCGTACAATAAACAATAGTTCCCACGTTAACTTCCTTAACTTTTTTCATTTGTCGAGACGTATCGCTCGAATTAATTCGATATCGAAGTTGAATGAGACCAACTCACAAAGTATTTTGAGACGACTGTGTATCATGAGATAAATGAGTCATCTCGAACAATATTTTCAAATATCTTGGGTGGTACAAACGAGACAGCGCAAAGAATGATTAACTAATGAGTTAAATGGGACATATCGGACGAGATTTTTAAAATCTTGTCCGAGTTAACCGAGACAAATGAGATAAAGTCTCAACTCTCTATTTTTTTACCTCCCAAATCGATTTTTTTTTTTAATTTTATTTTTTTGGGGGTTCATTTTTTAATAAGAATCATTTTTAAATTTTTTCATATTTTTTAAATGGTTAAAAATATTGTCTTAATGTCGAATGAGACAACTCGAACAAGACAAGATGTATTATCCGAGTCAACTATGTATTAGAGCTGAACGAGACGAAACAAGATTTCAAGTTTAAAAACCATGCCTGAAAAGTAATTTACTATCTTTAGGTGCATAAAGATGGGACCTACGCTAGGATTGGCTCCATCCAAGGGCAATCAATGGATCCGGTCAATCTGGGGCCAATCCAACAAAAGGATCGGATCAACCCGAAACTGATTCAATATGAATAGGACCGGACCATTGTTAGATTGGCTTTTATCAGATCTCAATATATTAAGTTTCAAATCCAATCAGATTGGATTAGATCAAATCCATTTTTATACAAAAATATATAAAATATATAATATAATTTAAATACCTTGTCCCAATAATTATCACAACATGGTTGATCTAGAACCCATCCCACAAATTATCAAATCAGGTTCTTATTAGAACTACAATTCTTCATAAAAAAAAACAAAGCTAATCAGATTAGAATATATTAGAATTTGGATCTAACCCGACCCATTGACAGCCCTACTCCATCAAGTGGGAACAGTTAAAATAATGTGACAGATAATTTTTGTTTCTGATATTTAATAAAAATATGAGGTGGGATCTACAATATAATATCCCCATTTGTTGATGGGCATTCCAACCAATAAGACGAAATTAAGTTTGGTGGTCTTATGTGATCTGAATTGAAATATTGGGTCTTAAAATTATTGAAAATTATGACTTTGACTTGACTGTGGATTCAGATTTGAATATCGTTTTCTTATTTTAAATTTTGTTAATTTTTAAATATTTAATAATTTAATAATTTAATATATTGAGATGACTTGTCCAAATAGGACTTAGGTTTTGGAGATTTATATGTAGAGGGAAGTGGTCTTCATTTTTCTTTGTTTTAGAAACAAGGTTGAAATGAGTTTGATTTGTTGATCCCAAATGACCTACTATATTTAAAAATAAAGAAAAATATATTTGTTTATTTATTTTTAAAAATTAAAAATTTGTGATATCTCACGAACCCGGCATGTACACGCATGAAGATGCCCCTCACACCTTAACATAGTTAGAAATGATAATCATCTACATGTGTTTTCAGGGTGGTAGCGGAAGTAATGATCTTTCCTCTTATCCCATTTTTCAATAAAATCTCTTCAATTTTATTATTTTTCTTGAAAATAAAAAAAATAAAAAAAATTATTATTATTATTTATAAGTATGAGATTAGAGGTTAACAAATGAAGTTAGATTCAAGGGAATTTGAACTTAGGGCGTGGGAACAACACTCAACATATCTTACCGCTTAGCACAATAATATTTTTCAAACTTAAATCTACATAAGCAAATACTAGTATATTTCTTGAAAAAAAATTCCATGAATTCAATAACAATGCCCTATTTGCTCCAAGACTCGAACTTGTGCCACATATAGTATTAATAATCTGATTTCAATTGAATAAATTAAGTCAGGTAATTTGAGAAAAGAATTTAGACATTTAAAAAAAATAAAAATAAACCAGACCAGAAGACTACAACCTAGGCGAGTTGGAGGGTCAAATCGAACTTAATCTCCAAATCCATTAATTTCTATGCTATAGATTTTTTTTTCCTTAGTTTTAAAAATATATTTAAGAAGAAAAAAATAATATTTCTTTTATATAAAAGAAAAATTATACGTAAATATATAACATTGGGTTTAGGTTGAGTTGGGTTGTTAAGACCCTCAACCTGAATTCATTCTGGATTAAGATTTTTTAGCTTGGGCTGAATTCATTTTCCATATAACCCAACCTAGGCTCTCCCATCAATCAAGTTGAGCCTGCCTAAGTTGTAGCCCACCAATCCATCCAAATTGAATTAGGGTCAGTGAATATAATCAACTTTTGATTCAATCGTCAATTCGGTTTTAAAAGAACATTGGTTGAAATATATCAATTATATTAATGTTTTTATTTATTTATTTATTTATTTATTTATAACCAAATAGATGATTGAAAAAAAAAAATTATCAAATAATTAGATTGTTGGTCAAACTCCAACCCTAGTTAACTTTGGTTAGACTGGTTACAATTAAAAAAAAAAAAAATTGAAAATACTTTTTTTCACAAATTTCCTTCGAAAAAATGAGATTCACAAAATCAGTGGTTCACTGACCGAACCAATTTTATTCCAAAATTTGGTCTAACCTGATCATATTCCAATGCCTAATGAAAAACTCCGAATTAATAATAATAATAATAATAATAATAAATAGAGGTGAGAAAATTTTCACAATTTTTTCTATTTCCAAAATTTAGGGTCTATTAACTAATTTTGATTTGCTCCGGGCTATTTGCGCCCATTGCACTGACATTCTTCTGTATGTCCCATCCGAAACGTGTTTTTAAGTGGGGTGCAATGAGCACAAATGGTAGCCTAGTCCTTTTTGAAAGGATTAGAGGACCCAAAAAATATTATATGGGGCCTTTTTAGAGTATTGCTTGAAAATCCTATGATTAGGAACATTGAAAAACAAAAGTAAAAGAGTCCGACCCCTTGTTAGCAATTCAGAATATGGCAAAATTTTGATTTGTGAAAAATTTGAGTTATATTCGATTTTAGATTGCAATAATCTGATTGAAAATTCAGCCAAAAAATCAATAAATGTAAAATAGGCAACATATGCTTCATAAGTGTATCATCCGTTTCATTTCAAAAATTTGAAAACAAACAATTCGGTCACATGATAGTGATGTTAACAACGATGGTGGTGATGATGAGGACATTGAGGTTATTGTTCCATTGATTTAAAAAAATAAATACTAAAGTCAATAGACAAATCATCAATTTGAAAAATTAAGGTGTAATCTCAAATAAATGTAGATGGCCATGTCATTATTACTAATTTTTAATATAAAAGGGACATTTGTCATGTAAAAATGTGTATTCATCCAAAAATTCGAAGCTTGACCGCTTCAAAGTTGACTTGTGTTACATGTTACAACTTACAAGTTTACACTTTGCAACATACGATATGTTATAGTAGCATTGTTTTTTTCCATTGAGCTTTATAAAAATTCATTAAAAAAAAAAAAACACATTTTATTCTTTTCAAACTAAAAACCCGTGAATTATTCAAAATACTTCAATAATCCGGAGAATAATAATTTCATTGAAAAAAATGAAAAATTCATAATTTTTTCAAGAATTAAACAGGAGATTGCTAATAAGGGTCAGACCCTTAAAAAATGTCTTTGGACTCATCTGGTATCCAAAAACATGATTAGGTGCTTTGGGCTTGTAGAGGACAAAATTCTATGAACTTTTGAATTTTTTTTCCACAAAAATAGTATTTTTCACCATTAAGTTTTAATTTTAAATTTGGGAATGAAGTGGAAGTTTGATAGCAGATAGCTGTCCATTTTCAAAAACTTTGGATCAAGCCCAAAATAAATTTCTTTTTTATTATTATATAAGTTCTTCCATGACATCTAGACAGATGTGGTGTTGGATTGCTAATGTGGTAATCCATTTGAGCAAAATGACCCTTAGTAAGCCTTAAAATGTTATTAAGTTAGTAAGGAAGGTGTTGTTCAAATTAAAACACAAGCATTGAAGAGTTCCATTTTCATCCACTAGATCAACATGATCTGATGGCCAAAATTTAAAAACGATTAGACCGTTGCAAATGGGCGTGTCATTCAATTTTAAAAGCAAATGCAAGAGTAGTGAAAGAGTGAAGAATCCAAGCGTTTTGGGGAATCCCTTTTCAATCCAAGTGATTTGATGACTAATTTTTTAAATATTTTGATCAGTAGAGGTGTCTCGTGACCTCTTCCTCATTTTTAAAAAGTGTAGTGAGATCACTAGGAGAGAGAGAGTTATTGCTCTGAGGAACAAAAGAGGAGTTGTGGCAATCATAGTCATAGAGAGTTCAATCGCCCCCCTGGCTTGGAGACAACAAGGTTTGTTTCCTTGTTCTCTCCCTTCTTTTTCGTACGAGTCTTTGTTATTATTAGAGTTGTTTCTCGTATGTTTTTTTTTCTTCGAAATTTCTCATCTTTTTTCAATGGTAGCCTTTCATCTCTAAATTATTCTTGAGATTTTGAATCTCTTGGAATTTATATATGGGAAATGTTCAACACTCTACACCTTACCCTACGTTTTACCAAACGTGTTTTGTCCTACATGGGTTAGAAGTTTTGGAATGGGCTGATTTTTTGTGAGGATGATCTATACGGTTAGAAGATCCTCTTCACCAAAAATCAGCTCATTTCGAAATTTCTAGCCCCATGTTTACAAGTTGAAAAATCGTGGACCGTCCATTTTTTGTAAATAATTTTTTATGGGGTTAGAAGCTTTGGAATGGACTGATTTTTGGTAAGGATAATCTTTATGGTGAGGAGATCATCCTCACCAAAAATCAGCCCATTCCAAAACTTCTAACCCATGTAAGACAAAACACGTTCGGTAAAACATAGGGTAAAGTGTAAGGTGTTGAACATTTCCCATATATATATATATATATATGGTAACGTTCAATGGCTAACTTTTTGGCAAAACATTTTTCAAAACATGAGTTAGAAGTTTTGGAATGGGCTGATTTTTTGTGAGGATGATCTCTACGGTGAGGCGATCATCCTCACCAAAAATCAGCCCATTCCAAAACTTCTAACCCATGTTTACAAGTTGAAAAATCGTGGACCGTCCATTTTTTGTAAACTATTTTTCACGGGGTTAGAAGTTTTGGAATGGGCTGATTTTTGGTGAGGATGATCTCTACGGCGAGGAGATCATCCTCACCAAAAATCAACCCATTCCAAAACCTCTAACCCATGTTTACAAGTTGAAAAATCGTGGACCGTCCATTTTTTGTAAACTATTTTTGATCGGGTTAGAAGTTTTAGAATGGGCTGATTTTTGGTGAGGATGATCTCCTCACCGTATAGATCATCCTCACCAAAAATCAGCCCATTCCAAAACTTCTAACTTATGTTTTGAAAAATGTTTTGCCAAAAAGTTAGCCATTGAACGCGACCCTATGTATAATCAGCTCATTCCAAAACTTCTAACCCATGTTTACAAGTTGAAAAATCATGAACTGTCCATTTTTTGTAAACTATTTTTGATGGGGTTAGAAGTTTTGGAATGGGTTGATTTTTGGTGATGATGATCTCCTCACCGTAGAGATCATCCTCATCAAAAATCAGCCCATTCCAAAATCTCTAACTCATGTTTTGAAAAATATTTTGCCAAAAAGTTAACCATTGAACGGGACCCATATATATATATATATAAGGAAATGTTCAGCAACAAACATTTTGGCAAAACATGGGTTAGAGGTTTTGGAATGGGCTGATTTTTGGTGAGGATGATCTCTACGATGAGGAGGTCATCATCACCAAAAATCATCTCATTCCAAAACTTCTAACCCCATAAAAAATAGTTTACAAAAAATGAACTGTCCACGATTTTTCAACTTGTAAACATGGGGTTAGAAGTTTTGAAATGGGTTGATTTTTGGTGAGGACGATCTCCTCACCATAGAGATCATCCTCACCAAAAATCAGCTCATTCTAAAACTGCTAACTCATGTTTTGAAAAATGTTTTGCCAAAATGTTTGTTGTTGAACGGGACCCATATATATATATATATATATGTTTGTTGTTGAGTGAGTGAGAGAGAGAGAGAGAGAGAGATTAATTATGTTTTATGATGTTGTCAAGGATCTAATGAAATATACGGATGGATGGAAGGATAGAATCCAAGGCCATAGTAACTATAACAAGTTCTCTAATAACATATAACCTATAATATAAAAAGAAATGACAAAAACAATTTTTTTTTTCTTCTAAATACTTGTGAGTACCCACGAATAGAACCTTACGATAATGATTTCTATCGATGTTGTTCCAATAAAATGCGTACCCCTAATTATTCCCAGTCAAGTCGTATCATACACTAGAATAAATCCAAGCATCATCTTTGAAATTAAGAATAGAAGATCAAAAATAATATAATATGTTAAAAAAATATTAAAAAAGATATAATAAAATTAAAAAGGTGACTGTGAAAAACAATAAAGTGGATGATGTGGATCCCACAAAAATTATAATTGCATAATGGGTGGGATGTTCATTACTTAGTTGTTTGGATTCAGTAGAGTTAGTCTGATACTTTTCATTTAAATGACGAGATTATCTTCTATCCTAAGAATGAAAATAAAAAGAGTCTTCATACACTTGGCTGACGTGTCACAGACATGAAACTATAGATTTGTTTCTTTGGGATACACAAATGTAAATCTTTTCTGGTTCTGTGTTCCTAACACGTCAGTCAAGTATTGACCAAGTAAAGACTTTCTAGTTCGAACATCAACACTAGGGGTGCACATGGTTCGGATTGGTTCGGATTTTGGCAAAATTGAAACCGAACCAAACATGATCGGTTCTATAAATTTGAAACCAAACCAATCCAATTACCCTATAGAACCGAACCAATCCAATCCAATCTTGGTTCGGATCGGTTCTCGGTTCTCATACTTATTGAAGATAGATACCTTCTTCCTCAATCCAAGCATTCTATCTCCTCCAATCTTCAAACCTTAAAAACAAGTAGGACTTTTTTTGAACGTGGACTTTGGGATAATAAAAAAATTAAAAGGAAGAAGAAGAAAGAAATAAAAAATTGAAATTTTTATTTTATAATAATTATATATATATATATATATATATATATATATAAAATTGGTTCGGTTTTCGGATTGGTTCGGTTCTATTATATCATAATCCGGAACCAAACCAAATTAATCGGATTTTTTTTCTTCGATCCGTACCCGAACCGTGGGTGTGTTTAGTCCGAACCAATCCAATCCAAAAGCTTCGGATTGGTTCGGATCTCGGATTTACCCAATCCAATGTGCACCCCTAATCAACACTATTCAAATAAAAAATGGTTATGATTCGTAGACACGTCAGTGTGTTTTGTCTTATATGGACAAAAATGTTCGAAGTGGGCTGATTTTTTGTGAAGGTGATTTATATGGTGAGAGGATCATCATTGCAAAAAATCAACCTATTCCAAAACTTCTAACCCTATCAAAAGTGATTTATAAAAAATGGACGGTCCAAAATTCTTGAACTTATAAATATGGGGTTCAAAGTTTTAGAATAAACTGATTTTTTGTGAGGGTGATCTACTTACCATAGAGATTATCCTCACAAAAGATCAACCCATTCCAAGCCTCTTTTTGCTCATATAACAGAAAACATGTTTGAGGTTCACGAGGAGTTATATGTGTATACGGAACATGGGTTTTAAACTCATCCAAGACTGAGACGTATTGTCCGAGTTAACTTGGTATTAGAATTGAATGAGACCAATTCACAAAGTATTTTGAGACGACAACGTATCGTGAGATAAACGAGTCATCTCAAATGATATTTTCTAATATCTCAGGCGATATAAATGAGACATTGTAGAAAATAATTAACTCATGAGTTAAACGGGACGTATTGGATGAGATTTTGAAAATCTCATCCGAATTGACCGAGACAAACGAGTTAAAATCTCAACTCTCTATTTTTTCATCTCTAAATCGATTTTTTTTAATTATATATTTTTTTGGGTTCATTTTTTAATAGAAAATCATTTATGAATTTTTATAGAATTGTTCATATTTTTTAAATGGTTAAAAATCATTGTCTCAATGCCAAACGAGACAACTTGAACGAGATGAGACGTATCGTCCGAGTCAACTAGGCATCAGAGCTGAACGAGACGAGACATGATACCGAGTTTAAAAACCATGATACGGAACTTGACCATGGTTTTTAAACTCGTCAAACACCGAGACGTATCGCCCGAGTTAACTCGGTATAATAGCTGAACGAGACGAGACGTTATACCGAGTTTAAAAACCATGAACTGATGAACCTGACCCACCAAAAAAAAAAAAAACAGGCAGAAAGAAAATCGTCGACTTCTTAATTTATACTTCTTTCTCTCTCTCTGGTCGGCTGTCCGTACAGTATCCGCCATGGATTCCGAGGGGAGTTCTTTCGACAAAGAGAGACATATACAGTTCTTGGAGATGATGTATAATAGAATCCCATCCGAGTATGAGGAACTGGAGATCAATCATCTCACTCTCGCCTACTTCATCATTTCTGGCCTCAACATTCTAGGTGCCCTAGATCGAGTAATTAATAATTCTTCTCTATTCTCTCCCTCTCTCTCTTTTTCTGTTGGTTATCTTTGTTTTTGATTTTGTGTAACAAATTTCAGCTTAATTTCATCAATTAATTAGCTGTTTCCACGACCACAAAGTCGAATTCTTGAATATTAGAACTTAAAAAAAGAGAGATGATTTATTGGTTTGCAGTGCATTTAAGTGATCTGGATATTGTTTTTATCCGAAATGCGCAAATTTTTACTATATTTGTTCTTTTAAATATAATTTCTACTTAATTTCATCAATTAATCAGGTGTTTTCATGATCACAAAGTCGGGTTCTTCAATCATCTTATAATTTTTATTATTAGAACTTAAAATGGAGATAATTTATTGATTCGCAGTACATTTTAGAGATATGGATTTTGTTTTATCTGAAATGTGCATAACTTTACTATATTTTGTTCTTCCAAATTTTCTGCTAAAAATCATTTAGAGTTTTAAAGATTCGGAAAGTTTTTTCCCTAGAAATTACAGTTTTGGTCGACACTGGAATGAAAAATTAACCCCGAAACATTGAATGTTTCTGATTGTCTTGGAATTTACTGAGATATTACCTCGATATGAGATTTTAAATCTTGGTTGTTACTTAGCTTATTGGGATATCGTGCTCAAATTCTTGTAAATTATATCTTTTTTGAAAAGTTTGAAGAAAAAAAATGTCAACATATACACAATATGTTAATGTAATAAACATAGCTAATGCATTTCTTTTTTTGATAGGTAAATGCTTGATTACTGATTTGTGACTGGTAATATGGTTAGTGGTTAACATAAGAAGTATGGGTTCAAGGTGGTTGAACCTAGGACGTGAGAACAACTCTCCACTCTCCACTCTCCACTCTCCACATGTCTTACCACTTAGCTAAGTGGCACTTTTTGCAGCTAATGTATTTCATCCATCGTGTACTTAGTGTCTAGTCACACATCTTCTAGATAACTTCGGATATATACGTTAAATTATCTCTTTTGGAATTCTTAAATCTGATACATTTCCGACTAAGATTGACAAGGATCAAGTGGCGAGTTGGGTCTGTTCCTTTCTAGATCATCTGCGAAACAAATCAGATTTGAGCAATGGTATGAATTTTTCTTGTTAGAAAATGTTGTTGAAACCTCATTTTATCTTTTCTTGATTGCTATATGTATGGGGATGCCAATGAGATGTTAGTCTTTTCCAGGACTGTTCTATGGGTTTTATGGTTCCAGAACTTCTCAGTTTTTGGCCATTGATAGCAGGGTATGAGTTTATATTACACTTCAATTTTCCTATTGGAGTTTCTATTTCTCTTAGAAAATAATTACACTCTTTTCCAGAATTTTTTTTTATACACCATGTTTTAACTGTTTATCATGTGGTCAGGGTGGTGGCCACTTGGCTAGCACCTATTCTGCCTTAGCCATACTGAAGATAGTTGGTTACAATTTATCAAGTATCGACTCTGAAGCAATCTTGATCTTCATGAAAAACCTTCAACAGCCTGATGGGAGGTATATCTCTTATTAGATTTCCTTTTTTATTTCTTGGTGATTTAACACATGTTTGTTTTCATAGGCACGGGTCCTTCTATACGAAAACCTTACATTTGAAGCCAATGACATGCCTATACATTTTAAGCCAATGAAATGCCTACACATCTTGTTAAATTTAATCTTTTTGAACAGATGTGTAAAATTACCCTTTTCGAGTCAATCTTGATTTTATCTCTTATATGGAAGTTTCAGCATTTTTCCTTCATCTATATTTGGCAGCTTTATGCCCATCCATGCTGGTGCAGAGAAAGATCTCCGATGAATATACTGTTATGTACTTCAATTTTGAGATATGTTCTTTGATTCATCAGTAGATTTTATTAATGTTTCAGCTGCTATATGCTCTATGTTGAATAATTGGAGTGGAATGGACATAGAGAAAGCCAAGGATTACATACTGAATTGTCAGGTATGCATAGTTAGTGCTCTACTTCTGTGCTTCCATCTTTTATACTTAACAGATCTCTTTTAATTGCATCGGTTGTTGGTGCATATTGCCTAACTGCGTGCAGTCATATGATGGAGGCTTTGGGTTAGTTCCTGGTTCAGAATCTCATGGTAAGTAGATAATGCAAAATCTTTGTTATCATGTGATCCATGTTGAGCAATTGTATTCATTAATATGGTGTATAGAAACATTTCTAACAGATATTTACAGGACGAGACTTCCTTAAAAAATTATCTTTTAATATTGTTCTTTCTTATTACTAATATTCATTAGTATCTTCTGTTCTGCAATACATAGATGTGGAAAGAAGGGTTTGAGCGGGCTTAGATGTTGGGAGCTAAAAGGTGAAGTTTGTTTTCTAGTGGATTGGGGCATTTTGTGATTAAGAGATGCATTTCTGTTGAATTTATGGGGAGTTTTAAGGATAAAGGATGTGAATAATGGGTGTGGTAATTTCAGGATTAAGAGATTATGTGAATGATGAACCATCTGTGTTGCTTTGCTTTAACTCTTGAGAAATAGATGACGGAGCAAATGCATATCCTTTTTTATTTTTGGCTTTCCCTTGGTGCCAAGAAAATATTTTCATTTGACTCTGAATTTGCCATAAAAAATATCACTGTTGATTATTAAATGATGTAAATATGGTTGCAAGAGAGCAACTCAAAGTGGTGTTGCATGCACAGGTGGGAGGGGGCCTTATTTTGGGATTAAATATTATAGTAACTTCAAATGGGGTTGTAAATGTGGTAATAAATCTAAGAATATGTTACAGATAAATGGTATAACTAATACTCAATAGGGTTCCAAATTTTCAACTTGGAAGTAGTCGTGTCTTCTTAAAATCACACTTCAGTGAGCTGGGTAGTTCGGAAGCAGGATTATGAAATTTTAATCTTAATGTGTGGGATAATCCTAATACAAACAAAAATTGTACAATAGAGCTAATTTTGCAATCAAATGATTTGGGAATATTTCTGTAATTTTGATGATAGAATAGTTGTGTATATGGTTGCAATTGCAAATATCTAACTATGGATGTATAGATATGCATCATATCTACACTGTAGACATGTCGTCTTATGATTAGTGGAAACAATGCCCAGGTAAGGAAAGCCAATATGGTTTTTTGGTTGGGTATAAAAGACCTGGATATGGTGCCCAATAAGGTAGGATTGAAAAGCAGGCAAATATGTGTTCTTCCTAAAGCATGCATTCTTGTACCCCATGTCACACTTCTCCATTTTGTGCTAGTCATCACTGTTTGAATTTTCAATGACCGATTGACACTTATAATGTTCCACTCGCTTAGTGGCACAGGTGGAGGGACTTACTGTGCAGTTGCAGCTCTCCGTTTAATGGGATTCATTGAAGATAATATTTTATCCAGAAGCATGTTACCATCCGTAATCAATGTGCCATTGTTGCTGGAGTGGTGCTTGCAGGTGCATTTTCTTGTCTAATTTTAAGTGGTAGTACTGTATCTTGAGCTGCGTGCCTTTGGAAAAATGGATAATCGAAAAAAGCAGTACAAAGATAAAATACCACCACTAGAACAAATGCTTGTGAAAATCTATATATAATAAAAACACAATGGTGGTCCCCACTCCCTTTATCCCTACATAAAGAGGGGTTGGGATATAATATCCCCACGAATCTCAAGGACAACTTTTAACTCTATTGTCTATCCTCTCTCCTCTTCCTTTCCAAGAATACCCCTTTAACATTAAAATCTTTCTTCTACTACCCTTTCCAAAATGCCTTTCCAACTTTATTATCTTTCCTCTTCTACCCACTTAACCCCAAAGACGATGCCCATACCGTAGGCACGGACAAACTCTAGTATAGTTACATATTTCCTGTCTGGTCTTGCCAATTCCACATTGGATTGACCTTCACTGAGCTGCTTTGGGCCAAACTTCATTCCCTTTCTTTTCTTGATGCAGAGACAAGCAGCTAATGGGGGATTTCAAGGGAGACCAAACAAGCCAGTGACACATGTTACTCATTTTGGTCAACTTGAAGTATCCTTAGAAGTTCAGCATGTTTAGTTGCATCTGTTGTGGCTTTTGACTTTATAAGTGCCACGTGGTAGTGTCGGTGGGGTTTTAAGAATCTTAGGGGCTCAGAACTTCTTTGACAAATCAGCCTTGCGTGGATTTTTGCTCACCTGTCAGTCCCAGGAGGTGCTGCTTTCTTCTCTACTTTATTACTACTTAATTTGGATCATAATGGAGAATTATTAAATTAAATAATTAGGGGACACCCTACTCCTAGCACATGTACAGATGTTAGAGCTCTTCATTTGATACCTCATTCCGAAGTTGACTCAATCAGATAATCATGATCATTAATTCAGAGCCTGTATTGCCAATGTGTTGCTTCTGACAATCACAAAAGATAATCATATGGTTACGATCATCTTATTTGATCAAATTTCAGTGTATAAATTGTTGTGGGGACTTTGTCAATATTCAGTTTTGCTGATGTTTTTTCCTGTACCAGGATGATGGTGGTGGTTTCAGTAAGTTCCCCAAGGAGACACCGGATCTTAACCATTCTTACTATGGGTTAAGTGCATTTAGCTTGTTGGAAGAACCTGGTCTGGAGCCGCTCTTTGTTGAACTTGGAATTACCCAATCGCTGCCATTGGAATCTGAAATTCTATCTTTATTTTATTTATTTTAGGAAACAGATTGCTCCAACTGCTGAGGTAAAACAGACGAGACAAAGTTGATGTTCCGATAATGACCTGATGGAGTATAATTCCAGGAAGGTATGAGAATAATAATTTAATTCAATTCTCCTTTGACTCTGAATCCTTTCGATGATGACCTGCTGCTACTGCTTGTTTTTCTTGTTGTGACCATCATCGTCATCGTATATTGTTGAAAGGTTGAACATAGGATTATTTCATATTTCATAATATAAAAATAATTTCAACTCATGAGATAAGTAAATAATCAATCATAAAACCATTTAAAAATAAATAAAATAATTACGAAATTGATTGTATAACTATTTTCATACATATTTCACATGGTTGGCTCAATAATTTTTCAAAATATATAACTGTTTTGGTAATTTTCACAATAAATAATTAGGTGGTTCTTAATCAAGATTGATTCCAGTTACCGAGGTAACAAATCTCAAGGTTTTGTTTTGACGGTGGATGAGCCTTGGTACGGCCTTTTTTCCCTTAGTCAGAAAAGTGTTCGTGATGTTCAAATTGGATTTGATTCGATGTTTGGAGGTCTAATTGAAGGTGCCAACTTGGTTAAACAGCAACCTATGTTTAAACTCCACCTTCACCTACTTATCCGCGATGCTTGTTTCATAAAAATAAATAGGAGAATTTATGTAAAAATTGTACCCAAAACTAGTAATCTTCAACGTCTAGCAAAGCCTGAAATTATACCATAGACTTGGGAACAAAATGTGCCTTCATTGCCTAACAACAAAACAACCCCTGAAATTATGAGGTCCACATTGAGCTTTGTAAGATAACTTTTACCCAGAAGATCTTGTTCAGATAAAAAAGACTACTTATTTTCTTGGTGTTATGTTTCTTAGGTGCGTCTTGTTGAATTTTTTTAAAATCAAATTTCAACACCTCATTATCAACTTTCTAATAACAATGGATTTCATTGATCCATGACCAAAAGTGGCATCACTTGAGAAATCTCCACCAACCTTTTGAAAGATTTACCCATTTAAACTTAGCTTGATTGATGATGTACACTTGTTGGATTTGAGTATTTAAACTTTTTGATAACCAATTATCCCGCAAATCACACGCACAAGGTAAGTGAGGGTGCCCCTTGTGGGTGGTCCCAGAGGAATTAATGCTCATATTGGATATCAAACTCATGGCCTACGGGCATTAACCACTTATCTGTCCAAAATTGCCCTTGAATCAAGCCCCTCGGGATTACACTAAATCCCAATTGCTAACACTTGAAATATAATGGTTGATGTTTCTTCCATCACAACATCCTGTATATAGAAAAACATTACATGGACCAAATTACCTTATAGGGCTTGGACCGAGGTCCCAATTGTGGTCACATGGACTATTGTTGATATTTCGTCCATCACAACACCCTATATATAGAAAAACATTATATGGACCAAATTACCTTATAGAGCTTGGACGAGGTTCCAATCATGGTCGCATGGACTGCCACATTAGCTCAAAATTTTGCCCCCTCCCCCCTTTTCAGTTTTTGAAGATGACATTGCCTCTTGGCCGGGCCTTCTCTCAGAGACAAATTAGAAAAGACCTATATATCCTTTTATTCAACTTCCAAATAAAAACCTCTGAATTTCTCCCCCAAACCATTCATCTTCAAGTTCTTCAATTGTACGATTAACTATAGTTTGCCCCCATTTAAACTTAGCTTGAATGATGATTTTACACTTGTAGGATTTGAGTATTTATCATCCTTCCCACAAAATTAAAATATTAATATTTTATTAAATTTTGACGAGTTAAAATTTTATTTCTACAATTTAATTTAAAATTACATTAGTAATATCTAATGATGAAAAAGTTATATTCAAATAAGTGTGGTCAACATTTTAGGTTTTATTAACTAAAGGGTCATAAAATCATCAACATTGCATTTTAGGTTTCACTAGCCTATCAAACTAAAATTAGGTGAGGTGGTTAAGTTTCGAGTGATAACATCATAGGCTTGGGAATGAAACGTCCCCTCGTTGCCTAACAATGGAAACTATTAAAATTGTAAATCCACCTTGAACTTATAGGAACTCAATAAACTTTTATAAAGGAGACCTCAAACAGGTGATCTAAAGATCTAAAACTACTTATTTTCTTGGTATTATATTGTTTATCTTAGGCGTGTCTTTGTTTTGTTTATTAATAACACAATGCATGTAGAATTACCCTTACGCTAGTCTTTTCTTTTAGCGTTGCCAACTTGGGTTTATTAAACAGCCCAAGAATGAATGCAAACAACCTTAACATGAGCAGTCCAAAATAAACATGCAAGTGGTCCCGAAAAGCATAAGAAATTGGTCATTTGTAACACAGAACCAGGATTTTGGGGTGGAGTCAGGATTTTGCCCACTTGGGAGGGCAACTAAGAGTGGAAATTTTTTTGTGGGGGCAAATAAGAGCGAAAACCTTTTTTGTGAGGACATTAATAGTGGATTTTTTAATCCGCCATTGTTATCTATCGCCATAGCTCATAAATCCGTAGACTTTGAAAATTCCTGTGTGGGCAAGTGCCCCCCCATTATAAATCCGTCCCTACCCCATCTGTAGACTTTGAAAATTCTTGTGGTGGGGTGAGTGCCCCCATTGTAAATCTGCCCCTTCCCAAAATATTGATATGACCCGTCCATAATGTCACGCCCCCAAAATATAACACAGATTCCCATGATTTTTGTGTTAGATCATAAGATATGAATTATTTCATAGGAAAAAAAAATGCGATAACCGAATGGTAATCTGGCAACTTTTTAGCAGTTAGAATATAAACACAAACAACTTTCTTATATAACAAAATAGCATAATTGTTAAATATGACCCAAAAGTGTGGATGAACTTAAGGCTTTACTACATTTGAGTTTGACTCTCTCATTAATCATTATACATACATTTAAGATATAACGGGGGTGTCCAGACTTACGTCCGACTAGGGGTACCGGATGAGCTAGGGTCAGAATCAAGGCATATGGGACCCTCCCCGGGCACGTGCAAATGAAAATGACGTAAATACTCTCATTTTCAATATTTAGCAAAAATCCTTCACTGTTCTCGAACCCTTCAACTTCTGTAATAAATTATTTCTAATCTATTTAAATTTATCTTCAATCCATTGTTTTCAACCTCATCTCAATTCCTGTAGGAAATCCTTACTTTTTCCAAAAATCTTATTCTCAAACTCGAAGGTTAAAGTAAACAAAATCTTAAAAAGGTGTGAACTTGCTAAGTTCTCTTTGATTGTTGATACCATGACTTGAGTTTAAATTCTACCTTCGCGGACTAATTCCTATCCATTTGTCTACTTACTTTTAATAAAATAATAATAATAAAATAAAATCTTAAGATTGTGGATAACTGATTGGAAGAAGAAAAACCAAGGATTTTTTTGTATGCTAAAGATTGAATATTAGTTTATTAGAGAAGTTGAAGGTCAAAGGGCATGTCATCAATTTACAAATATGTAGGGTACCCCAAATATTCACTAAAATGTTGATGGTTATGTCCAAATCACCTTTTTTTCCCCATTAAAATGAAAAGATAGGCCACCACCAGCCTTGACTTGACTCACACCTTGTACAGATGGAAGAGCATCTCATCCATTGTGACTTGTAAGAAACTTGACTGTTCAAAGACATAAATTTGGAAAGCTGCAGCCATGACTGTTTTCTGCCCATTAGGTTTTATCATTCAATAAATTATATAATGTTCCTCAGCAACTTGCCCCATTTGTGATATTTTCAAGGATTAATTGCTTATTTATGAGCCCATGTTTGTATAATGAGTCGTGATAAAATGACGCATTATCACATACGGTCTCTACACGGTGGACGTGACCAGTGCCCATAATCGTATATCTTTTTATTTGTGTATGTGTTTATCATTAGTCTTCTAGAATATTTATCAAAAGAATTATATATCAGTTTTGATATAAATATTGACATAATATTTGCAATTTTACTTTTTGTGCTTAATTACAAAATTATGGAAAAGCTTTAGGATTTGGACTTTTGGAGTTTGTTTTAGGTTGAACACATGGTTATAAAGGTAAATTTAAATAAATGGCTAACTATTTGAAAAAGATCAATTCATTTGTATGACTTTGAGAGTAAGGGATTAGTTGAGATGGTAAGACACGACTCCCCAGGCCGTGACTTCGAGTCTCTATATGCTTCTCCACGTAACGTGGCTACTTACCTGCTGTAACATGTGATAGGATGGGATGGTGCTTGCGGCCCCAGGTAGATTAGTCTTTACCTAAGGTGGGGATACTCCTTGGGCTACCAAAAATAAGGGTATTAAGATAAATTAATTTTCATTGAGAAGACACATTTTGCTTGAAATAAATATCAAAATTGATTAATGACCCACCTATAAAAATAAATAAATAATTATAATTATAAAAAAATAAAAATTGATTAATGACCTTTTTGATAAATATTTCAAAAATGTGGTTGGGCAGTGATTTTGACAAAATACATGGCCATTTTGATAAATTGGCTAAGGAAATACTTCAATTATTGTTTTAACAAGTTATTCTGTTATCACTCATTATTTCTTACTCTTAGGTTGTACGTATGTCGACGCATACAGAGAACATTTTAGACTATCCGATTATGTATGAAATAATTTTCAAAATGATGATTGTTGTGGTAAAAAATAATCCATTATATCATTATTAAATTTATTAAAACATTAACTCAGGAGATAATGTCATATTATTCCTCACATTTGAATTCTCCTCCACTTCGATCTTCTTCCTTAATTTGAATACTTCTACAGTTTGTATCTTATGATCAAGAAATTAAAGCCAACATGAATGAAATACCGAGGGTAAGAAGATCGACTAATGAATTTGTAAAAATTATTTGATTATCTTAGAAAAAATCAGTTTCGGCTGAATCCACATAAATGTATTTTTGGATGAATAGTTTGAAAATTATTAGGGTTCAAAGTGTGAAGAAAGGCATCAAAGTCAAGTTAAATCTATATGGCTCAATTGTCAAAATGAGGAAACAAATTCAAGGACAATTTGGAGTACACACAAGAATAATAATTAAGTGCTGACTTTGACTTTCTCCCCCACGCACACTCACCGTCAGTCCATCCGTTCTCTCTCTCACTCAATGCGTTGGAAAAAAGAGAGATTATATTGCCACACCAACTTTTACTAAAAGCTCCCCAAGATGAGTGTTAATTCTATTTTAATATCATATAAATTGGGGTGCTTTTAGTAGAAGTTGGCCTGGCTATAGAATCTCTTAAAAAATATATAAAAGAGTAGAGATTAAACAGATCTTGAAGAACAGTTGGATTTTACTAAGAGAGACATGAAACCATTTCTTCTTCTTGTTCTCTTTCTGTTTGTCCTTCAACTCAAGCCATCATCAACAACAGAAACAGAAGCTTTGATCAAATGGAAAACAAGCTTATCTTTCTATTCTCCTTCTCTCAATTCATGGTCTCTCAACAATACCCAAAACCTCTGCAATTGGACTGGCATCATATGCAACAATGCCCAAAGCGTCGTTCAATTACTCCTTCCCAATATGAATCTCTATGGCACACTTAACCAATTCAACTTCTCATCATTCCCAAACCTCACCCATTTCAATCTCAATTTCAATAATCTTATGGGAACCATACCACCCACCATTGCCAACCTCTCCAAACTCACTTTCATAGACATGGGCAATAACAATTTCACCGAAACAATCCCTTCCGACATCGGAAAATTATCAGAACTTCAGGTTCTCAACCTCTTCAACAATAGTCTAAAGGGTCCAATTCCATTTCAGATAAGTAATCTCCAAAAGGTATGGTTCCTAGACCTCGGTTCGAATTTCTTAGAATCACCAAACTTTTTAAGGTTCTCAAGCATGCCTTATCTGACACACCTTAATTTGTGTTTCAACAAGATTTCATCGGAGTTTCCACCTTTCATTCTCAATTGCCAAAATCTGACATTTCTCCATTTGGCTTACAATAATTTCACAGGTCCAATACCTGGTTCGATAACTAATCTCGTTAAGATCGAATATTTCAATCTTACCAAAAATTCATTTCAAGGACCATTGCCTACAAACCTTTCCAAGCTTGTTTCTCTCAAAAATTTAGGTTTAGGATTGAACCAATTCGTCGGAATGATACCAATTGATATTGGTTTCATTTCAAATCTTCGTGTTCTTGAACTTTACAATAATCCGTTAAGTGGGCAAATTCCTTCTTCTATAGGCCAACTTAGGATGCTTGAGTATCTTGATCTTCATAATACAAGTTTGAATTCTACAATTCCTTCTGAGCTCGGCATTTGTACTAATCTCACCTTCTTAGACCTATCGATAAATTCCCTCGTTGGGATTCTACCTCCATCGTTATCGAATCTTGGCAAAATTGGTCAAATGGGTATCTCTAGTAATCTTCTCTCTGGCGAGATAACCTCTTCTTTGATTACCAATTGGACCCAATTGGTCTCCTTTCAAATACAGAACAATTCCTTCAATGGGTCGATCCCAGCGGAGATTGGCAGATTGACAAAGCTTCAGTATCTCTACCTCTTCAATAATCAGTTTTCGGGTCCGATCCCTCAAGAAATTGGAAACCTTCAAGACTTGTTGCAACTAGACCTCTCAGTGAACAATCTTACAGGTCCGATACCTCCCACATTGGGAAACTTAACGCAATTACGAATCTTAAATCTTTTCTACAACAGCCTCACTGGTTCAATTCCACCCGAGATCGGATACTTGAAATTACTAAAAGATCTCAGTCTCAACAACAACTCTTTGGTTGGGGAGATACCGGATACCCTTTCTCGCCTTGAGAACCTTCAACTTCTGTCCTTGTTCACCAACAAGTTTTCGGGTCAAATTCCAAAAGATCTCGGCCAAAACATGTTCCTGATCGATGTCAGCTTCGCAAATAATAGCTTCTCGGGTGAATTGCCACCGAGGATTTGTAACGGCTTCTTTCTTGAACATTTCACGGTGAATGGAAATAACTTTACTGGGCCATTACCCGATTGCTTGAAGAATTGCTCGGGACTAGTCCGAGTTCGACTAGAAGGGAACAGATTCAATGGAAACATATCGAACACGTTTGGAGTACATCCTAATCTCTCGTACTTAGATCTCACGGGGAATCAATTATCGGGTGAGCTCTCGTCCAAGTGGGGAGAATGTCAAAATCTTACTTACTTGAACATAGATGGAAACAGGATTTTGGGTGAAATTCCTCCTGAGCTTGGAAGGTTGACACAATTGCGCTATCTTAGCCTGTCTTCAAATGAATTGAAGGGAACGATTCCAACTGAATTGTTGGATTTACGGTTACTATTCAACCTGAACTTGAGCAACAATCACTTAACAGGGGAGATTCCTAGTGGCATCGGCGAACTTTTGGGTCTTCAAAATCTTGATTTGTCCAAAAATGAACTAAGCAGCGACATACCTGCCGAGCTTGGACATTGCGTTGGGTTATTGACGTTGAACCTAAGCAAAAACAATTTATCTGGTGATATGCCACCGGAGCTTGGGAATTTGGCTGCATTGCAGTCATTTTTAGATGTTAGCCAGAATTCAATATCGGGATCGATCCCTCAGAACCTGTTCAAGCTTAACAAACTCGAAAATCTCAATCTCTCTCACAACAAATTCTCAGGTACAATTCCATCATTTTCAAGCTTGTCTAGTCTTCAATCGATCGATTTCTCATATAACAACTTATCGGGTCCGATTCCAACAAGTAACACTTTCCAAAGCGTGAACTTCGAAGGTAACTCAGGCCTATGTGGAGATGCAGAAGGGCTACTCCCTTGTAGTTCTAGTACCACTTATGGTGGTTCTAACGAGAGCAATAAGAAAGTAATCCTTATCGCCACCATTGTTCCCATCGTCACTATTTTATTCATGGCAAGCATCATTTCTATAATTCTAATCTCGAGGAAAACAAGACACCTGGATGATGAAGAAGAAGTCGTGAGTATCAAGAAGGGTGAGTGTTTTAAGTCATTGATATGGGAAAGAGAAGGAAGATTTACATTTAGTGACATTGTGAAAGCCACCAATGACTTTGACGAGAAGTATTGTATTGGGAGAGGAGGATTTGGGACAGTTTATAAAGGGATTCTTCGAATGGGTCATGTTGTTGCAGTAAAACGACTTAATATGTCGGATTCAAGTGAGATTCCAGAGATGAATCGACAAAGTTTCGAGAGTGAAATTCGTATGTTAACAGAGGTTCGACATCGGAATATAATTAAATTGTATGGGTATTGTTCTAAGCAAGGGTGCATGTATTTGGTGTATGAGTACGTTGAAAGAGGAAGTTTGAGGAAAGTTTTGTATGGGAAATTAGGGGGAAGAGAGCTGGATTGGGTAACCCGCGTTAAGGTTATCCAAGGTGTGGCGCATGCTATCTCTTACTTGCACCATGATTGCTCACCCGCTATAGTGCACCGGGATGTATCGTTGAATAATATTTTGCTCGAAGAAGGGTTTGAATCACGATTATCTGATTTCGGAACAGCGAGATTATTGAACCCAGATTCATCCAATTGGACTTGTGTTGCTGGTTCTTATGGCTACATTGCTCCAGGTAAAGCTACACCTTCATGTGTTCTTGTTTCGTTTATTGTTTGTGATTGTTTGTCTGCAGAAATTGATCTGTCGTGGAACAGGATAAGAGCATGAAAGAGTGTTTGGTTACATGGAAAAATAAGGGACTAAGATAATACCAGGCATGGTACATGCTTGAAAAAAAAAAAAAAAAAAGAATGTTTCCTACTGTTTCATGGATCACTCTCCTTTATCCGTGCAGCCAAACTTACTTTTCTTAGAGGAATAGGCCTTGTACTAGTTCAAAGAGTCCTATAAAAAAGGTTTTATTTGCTAGATTAGATGTTGAGGTCATTTGACTAAATCAAATTCATAATATATTTATACGAAGGCCAAAACATATTGCTTAATTTATAGTATTGATTATTAATTTATTTAGTTTGATTAAGATAGATTATTTGGATAGCAATAATCTGGATAGAATGCAATTAGGGAGTAATTGCTTTTGCTTTGCCTTCTTTTGCTTGTTGATTCCTTGAGGACTTCTTGTCCTCTTTTTAATATAAAAAATAAATAAAAATCTCTTATATTAAATAATATTATATTAAAAATATAGATGGGAAAACTGTGTTTTTTTTATGTATATTATTTGGCCATAAAACAGTTTATAAAAGTATTATAGATAATGATAATAACAGTAATGATTTTTTGACTCCCCCACATGGCATATTCAAAATACTCTCTTAATGTGGCATGTGCTAGAACCATAGATCTTTTTTTCTCGGGATACACAACTGCAAATATTTATGAGGATGTGTATCCCGAGACATAAAATCTATGGTTCTAACACATGCCATGTCAAGAGAGTATTTGGAGTATGCCACGTGGGAGAGTTGGATTATTACGACTCTAATAATAATAATTATAAAAGAGCTTCATGGAATTACTATTATAAATTAATAAAATTATGTTTTTTTTTTCATTAGTAGAAAGTAAATGGGTATTTTTGTAAAGAATAATGCTGGTGACCTCAGGCTGGAACCTCATCTCGCACTTCTTGAAGTGAAAGTGTATGGGAACCATACATGCTTTTCATTGAGATATGAGTCAAAAAGCATCTATGGTTCCTAGCCACTTTCACTTCAAGAAGTGCGTTATGAGGTTACAGCTTGAGGTCACTCTAGCACGACTCTTTTGTAAAATGATTCAACTCAATTTAGGCATCTATTTAATATATTATATATAGTACAGATATATTTCCATCAACAAATATTTTAATTGAAATTCACTGTAGGGAAAAAGAACTACTGAGGATCCACTCCCTGGAGGCTAACATATATGATAAGGGAGCAAATCCTTAGTTACGCTTTTTACCTGTAGCTTCCTATAGTGCTTATCAATGGTTGAGGGCGTGCCACATCAAACACGGTTACATCCAATCGTTTAAATTTAGAAGTTTAGTCAATGTCCATTTTCAAACTCTTGATCAGAGCCAAAAAAAAAAAAACAATCGAAGAGGGTTGAGTTGTTATTTTTCTTTGATACGATGTTTTACGGAATTTAGAACAAGAGTCATAGGGAGCTACATGAAAAATGCTCTAGAGAGGATCGTTCTCAAATAATGAAAATTGATTTTCTCCACATAATTCACTTTGATATTTAATGTGTCATTTTGCTTTTGTGATGTACAGAGCTTGCATATACAATGAAGGTTACTGAAAAATGTGATGTATATAGCTTTGGGATTGTAGCGTTAGAAGTCATGCTGGGAAAACACCCGGGAGAGATCATCTCCTCTTTATCATCATCATCATTGTCGTCATCTTCTTCTTTTGATAATGATCAAAACTTGCAACTAAAGGATTTGTTGGACCAACGACTTCCACCTCCCACAGGTCAATTGGCGGAAGATGTGGTATTTGTGGTTAACATTGCCCTAGCATGTGCACATGCCAATCCCGAGTCACGACCCACAATGCATCTCGTGGCTCAAGAGTTATCAGCTCACACTTAAGGCTATTTATCGGAGCCATTGGGTGTAATTACCATGAGTAATCTTACAAGCATTCAAAGATAGATTGGATTTTTAATCCCCCATACATGGGTCCATGGTCGTTGAGATGAACAATTCGCCACTCCCCCTCCCATATATGTTCGTGGATGATAAATTTAGGAGTCCAACTCAAAACCAATTGGCAATGAATGGAGAGGTCCAGGAGTTTATAAGAAGAGAGACAAGGCAATAAGTGTTTGATGTGGGACTAAATTCAGCCCCCAGGTGGAGCTATAAACTGGCTGACGTGGAGGAGGGAAAGACCTACTTTGATACCATTATAATTTGTGTGTGTGTGTGTGTGTGTGGGTTGGGGGAGGGGGGGTTCAACCTCAACAATGGATGCTAGTGTTTTTAAATTTTATACAAATATTTGAAATCGTTTTTATATGTGGATTGGGTATCCCACTTTTAGTCATTTTTCGGTTTCCTCATTGTTAGAATGATAAAATTGATCTTTGGGCAAAGAAGTGTATTAGATCAGTAAATCAAATATTGATCCATTATAATTTATATAACTTCTCACATTTTATGGGAATGGGACATGGCTGATCCAACATTGATCTGATAAGTTTATCAAATTGAATCTTTTTTGAACTCAAATCCTCAATCATATCCGAAGTTATTGGATGTAACTTCTGGAACGAGTGCAAGAGCACCAAGTGCCCTTCAAAGCATTAAATATTTTGAATGCAAGTACATCAAATTTCGTGAGCATGCATTCTAGGCGCTAAGCAGGTTATTAAGACGTTGCACTCGATTTCAAACTCACGATCAAGAGGAGCATACTCTTATTGCTACACCTTATCACTGAGCCACACCCCTGATGGGATGGGCTCATGTAGTTATTTAGTAGTTAATTGACGATTACAGGAAAATATGATATGGATATTTATTACTTACTCTTGCATTCGTATTTAACTACAAGAAATAAAAAAAAAAGCATCAATGCTCTACATGACTTCCTTGCCTAACAACGAAAAATATTAAAATTGTGAAATCCACCTTGACCTTGTAAGAACTCAATTAACTTTTCACTAATGTTAGAGCGACACAAATGACGTGGTGGCACGTATAACCATAGATGTTTTTTTACTTGTATCTCAAGGAAAAGCATCTATCGTTATATGCGTACCACCATGTCATTGTATCACACCTGTGTCGCCCTTTATGTCACCCCAGCACGACTCTTTAACTTTTATAAAGGAGATCTCGTATAGGTGATCTAAAGGTCTAGACCTACTTATTTTCTTCGTATGATGTTGTTTATCTTAGGTGGGTCTCGTTGGGTTCATTAATAGCACAATGCGCGTAGAAATTTTCTTACACTACCTTTTCTTTTAGTGTTGCCACTTGGGTTTATTAAGAGCGTTGCTATTGCCACACCAATTTTAACTAACGTCACAACAACTGAGCCCATTTTTTTTGGTGATATATATAAGAATTGGAGTGGCATTAATAAAATTTGGTGTGACAATAATAACTCTCTTTATTTAAATGCCCAACAATAAATGCAAACAACCTTAAACATTCCAAAATAAACAGGCAAGCCATCCCAAAAAGTTTAAGAAGTCGCGATGAATGCATGCGATCTAGGGTACACAGCTGACGTGGCAAGGGCATAGAATCATAGATATTTTTCTTTGGGTTATACGCAAAAAAGATTTGTGATTCTGTGTCCTTGCCATGTCAGCCACGTACTCAAAAGCGCATGCATTTATCATTTTTTATTATAAAAACAGACAAAAAAAAAATCTACGTTTTTTACTTCCATTTTCTTTTTGTTTCACCTTGTAAAATATATGTGATTATTGTGCCTATCAATCATTGTCACGCCCCCAAAATCTAACACAAATCCCCATGATTTTACCTACATATATGATACATATAAGAAAAAAGATAAGTGTTGTATACAAAAACTAAATTCCTCAAGACACATGATGATCATTTACAACATTTCAGTCAATAAATTAGGCTTGAAATTGACTTTTGATAAATTTTAAGTAGTTTGATCTAATCATACTATTCAAATTAGACCTATTTACGTTCACATGAACCATATTACATTTTTTTTTTTTAAAGCGACCAGTCTGCTTCAAAGAATTTAAAGAATGGTCTCCTTTACATGATATGTGGTCCTTCGACGTTTGAATATTTGAGATGATTTATGTATTCAAATTGATTCTTTAAAGAATAGTCTCATTTTCAATATTGAGCAAAAAAATCCTTTCCTTTTCTCAAACCCTTCAAAGTCTATGGTAAATTATTTCTTATCTATTTAAATTTATCTGCAATCTATTGTTTTCAACCTCGTCTTAATTTCTAGTAATAAAAAATCCTTGATTTTTCCAAAAATCTTACTCTTGAAACTCGGAAGGTTGAAGTAAACAAAATCTTAAGAAGGTGTGAACTTGCTAAGTTCCTTAAAGTCTTTGATTGTTGATACCACGACTTGGGTATAAATCCTACCTTTGCGTACTAATTCCTATCCACTTGCTTTTAATAAAAAAATAATTACAAAATAAAATCTTACGATGGTAGATAACTGATTTGAAGAAGAAAAATCAAGGATTTTTTTGTTTGTTTGTTAAAGATTGAATATTAGTTTATTAGAGAAGTTGAAGGTCAAAGGGCATGTCATCAATTCAAAAACATGTAGGGTACCCCAAATATTCACTAAAATGTTGATGAGTATGACCAAATCACCCCTTTTTTCACCCATTAAAATGAAAATATAGGCCACCAACCTTAAGTTGATTCACACCTTGTACAAACGGAAGAACATCTCATCCATTGTGACTTGTGAGAAACTTGACTGTTCAAAGACAAAAATTTTGAAAGCTGCGGCCATGGCTGTTTTCTGCCCATTAGGTTTTATCATTCAAAAAATTATTTAATGTTCCTCGGCAGCTCACTCTATTTTTCAAGGATTAATTGCTTATTTATGAGCCCATGTTTCTAAAATGGGTTGTAATAAAATGACGATCTATCACAAATGTGGTTTCTACTAGGGGTGCAATTCGGTCCGGTTCAAACCGATGGTTTTGGATTGGTTTGATTTGATTTAGAACAAGTTGCGATTCGGTTCTGGGTTAAGAACATGAAGAACCGATTAATTTGTTTTGATTTTCAGTTCAAGACTTGTATAGAACCGAATCAAACCGAGAATTGAACTCATAATGACTTAATATCTTTTTAATGATTATTTAACAGATAGATTGATGACTTTATTTTATGGATAAATGAGTGATATTTTTTTTATAGATCAATTATTGATTTAGTATATGAAATTTCATATTCAATATTTATTTTCATTAAAAGTATGTTGTTTCCATGTAGAATTATAGGACATTGGCAACCCATAGAATCAAACTGACTTTAAATTCGTTGGGGTTAGTTCGATTCTATGGGCATTTCGGTTCGATTCTGATTCTTATTTAGTGGAACTGTCCTATGTTGGTTTGGTTTCAATTTTGCGACAAATCAAACCAACCCAAGCCAAGTTGCACCCCTAATTTCTACATGATTAACATGGCAAGTGCACAGAACTATAGATCTTTTTCTTCGGGATACACAATGAAAAAGAACTACACTTCTGTGCACTTGCCACGCCAAACCATGTACAGACTTTGTATGTGTCAGTGCGTCATTTTATCATTAGTCTTCTAGAATATTTAACAAAAGAATTATATATCAATTTTGATATAAATATTTATTTATATTAAATAATATTTGCGATTTTACTTTTTGTGCTCAATTACAAAGTTATGGAAAAGTCAGAACTGTAGTTAGGGTTTGGACCTTTGAGTTTGTTTTAGGTTGAAAACAGGGTTGTAAAGGTAAATTTAAATAAATGGCTACCTATTTAAAAAAAACCAATTCGTTTGTATGACATTGAGAATAAGGGTATTTAGATAAATTAATTTTTCATTCAGAAGACACATTATGATTGAAATAAATACAAAAATTGAAAAATGACATTTTTGATAAATATTTTAAAAATGTGGTTGGATAGTAATTTTGACAAAATATTCGGTCACTTTGATTAAAAAAACTAAGGAAATACTTAAATTATTGTTTTAATAAGTAAGTCTATAATCACTCATTATTTCTTAGTCTTTCGTTGTACGTAGACTCCTAGGATGCATATGGAGAACATTTTAGACTATCCAATTATGTGTGAAATAATTGTCAAAAATGATGATTATTGCGGTAAAAAATCAATCCATTATATCATTATTAAGTTTATGAAAATATTAATGTTAATTAATCATGTAAATAAATAGTTCAAAAGTTTTAAATTCATCAATTTTTTATAAGATTAATAATAATAGAATGCTTAAGTCAGGACTCATGAGATAATGTCATATTATTCCTCAAATTTGAATTCTCCTCCACTTCGATCTTTTTTTTTTATATATATATTTATTTTAATAACTAAGTATCCTTGTAGATAGAGGATTGAGCCCGTATATGGGCTTTGCCCAGTCCATAAACCATGGTCTTGTCCAAGGATTAATTTCAAGGAATGTGCAATGCTCGCTGCCCACACATCACATGCACCAAGTAAGTGAGGGTGAGCCCTGGCAAATGGCCCTTGAGGAATTAGTGCTCATACTGGATATCGAACTCACGACCTACGGGCATCAATCACTTATCAGTCTGAAATTGCCATTTAACTAATCACTCGGGGTTTTGATGTTTTTTCTTAATTTGAAGACTTTTACAATTTGTATCTTATGAGCAAGAAATTAAAGCCAACATGAATGAAATGATATCTAAATACCGAGGGTAAAAAAGATAAACTAATAAATTTTAAAAAATTATTTGATCATCTTAAAAAAAAATCAGTGTCGTCTGAATCGACATAAATGTATTTTTGGGACCTATGATTTGGAAATTATTAAGGTTCATTGCATGAAAAAAAACATCAAAGTCAAGGTCACATCTATATGCCTCCATTGTCAAAATGAGAAACAAATTAAAGGGCAATTTTGAGTAAATACAATCCAAGAATATTAAAAGTTTTTTTTTCCAAATAAAATATGTTAAAAAGGAAAAAATAATAATAATTAAAACCTTTTGCTCTTCATTCATCTTTGACTTTTCAATCTCATATCACACTAGTTAATTTCACTGCTGACTCTGACTTTTACCCCCCACACTCACCATTAGCCATCCGCCTCTCACCTACCCCTCCTCTCTCTCTCTCTTTCAATGGGTGGAAAAGTTGGCCTGGCAATAGAATCTCTAAAAAAATATATAAAAGAGAAGAGATTAAACAGATTATGAAGAGCAGTGGGATTTTACTAAGAGAAGACATGAAACCAATTCAAAAACCATTTCTTCTTCTGGTTCTCTTTCTGTTTTTCCTTCAACTCAAACCAGCATCAACAACAGAAACAGAAGCTTTGATCAAATGGAAAACAAGCTTATCTTTCTATTCTCCTTCTCTCAATTCATGGTCTCTCAACAATACCCAAAACCTCTGCAATTGGACTGGCATCATATGCAACAATGCCCAAACGGTCGTCCAATTACTCCTTCCCAATATGAGTCTCAATGGCACACTTAACCAATTCAACTTCTCATCCTTCCCAAACCTCACCCATTTCAATCTCAATCTCAATAATATTATGGGAGCAATACCACCCACCATTGCCAACCTCTCCAAACTCACTTTCTTAGACATGGGCAATAACAATTTCACCGAAACAATCCCTTCCGACATCGGAAAATTATCAGAACTTCAGTTTCTAAGCCTCTTCAACAATAGTCTAAAGGGTCCAATTCCATTTCAGATAAGTAATCTCCAAAAGGTATGGTTCCTAGACCTCGGTTCGAATTACTTAGAATCACCAAACTTGTTAAGGTTCTCAAGCATGCCTTATCTGACACACCTTAATTTGTTTCTCAATGAGATTTCTTCGGAGTTTCCACCTTTCATTCTCAATTGTCGAAATCTGACATTTCTCGATTTGGCTCAAAATAAGTTCACGGGTCCGATACCTGGTTCGATAACTAATCTCGTTAAGATCGAATATTTCAATCTTACTGAAAATTCATTTCAAGGACCATTGCCTACAAACCTTTCAAAGCTTGTTTATCTCAAACATTTACGTTTAGGATCGAACCAATTCGTTGGAATGATACCAACTGATATTGGTTTCATTTCAAATCTTCTTTTTCTTGAACTTTTTAATAATTCGTTAAGTGGGCAAATTCCTTCTTCTATAGGTCAACTTAGGATGCTCGAGTATCTTGATCTTCATAATTCAGGTTTGAATTCTACAATTCCTTCTGAGCTCGGCCGTTGTACTAATCTCACCTTCTTAGACCTATCGATAAATTCCCTCGTTGGGATTCTACCTCCATCGTTATCGAATCTTGGCAAAATTGGTCAAATGGGTATCTCTAGTAATCTTCTCTCTGGCGAGATAACCTCTTCTTTGATTACCAATTGGACCCAATTGGTCTCCTTTCAAATACAGAACAATTCCTTCAATGGGTCGATCCCAGCGGAGATTGGCAGATTGACAAAGCTTCAGTATCTCTACCTCTTCAATAATCAGTTTTCGGGTCCGATCCCTCAAGAAATTGGAAACCTTCAAGACTTGTTGCAACTAGATCTCTCGGTGAACAATCTTACAGGTCCGATACCTCCCACATTGGGAAACTTAACGCAATTACGAATCTTAAATCTTTTCTACAACAGCCTCACTGGTCCAATTCCACCGGAGATCGGATACTTGAAATTACTAACAAATCTCAATCTCAACACCAACTCTTTGGTTGGAGAGATACCCGATAGCCTTTCTCGCCTTGAGAACCTTCAATCTCTTTCCTTGTTCATCAACAAATTTTCAGGTCAAATTCCAAAAGATCTCGGCCAAAACATGTTCCTGATCGATGTCAGCTTCGCGGATAATAGCTTCTCGGGTGAATTGCCACCGAGGATTTGTAATGGCTTCTCTCTTGAACATTTCACGGTGAATGGAAATAACTTTACTGGGCCATTGCCCGATTGCTTGAAGAATTGCTCGGGACTAGTCAGAGTCCGACTAGAAGGGAACAGATTCAATGGAAACATATCGAATGCGTTTGGAGTACATCCTAATCTCGTGTACTTAGATCTCACGGGGAATCAATTATCGGGTGAGCTCTCGTCTGAGTGGGGAGAATGTCAAAATCTTACTTACTTGAACATAGATGGAAACAAAATTTTGGGTGAAATTCCGCCCGAGCTTGGAAAGTTGACACAATTGCGCGATCTAAGCCTGTCTTCAAATGAATTGAAGGGAACGATTCCAACTGAATTGTTGGATTTACGGTTACTATTCAACCTGAACTTGAGCAACAATCACTTAACAGGGGAGATTCCTAGTGGTATCGGCGAACTCTTGGATCTTCAAATTCTTGATTTGTCCAAAAATGAACTAAGCAGCGACATACCTGCCGAGCTTGGAAATTGCGTTGGGTTATTGATGTTGAACCTAAGCAACAACAATTTATCTGGTGAGATGCCACCGGAGCTTGGGAATTTGGCTGCATTGCAGTTATTTTTAGATCTAAGCAGGAATTCAATATCGGGATCGATCCCTCAGAACCTGATCAAGCTTAACAAACTCGAAAATCTCAATCTCTCTCACAACAAGTTCTCAGGTACAATCCCATCCTCATTTTCAACCTTGTCTAGTCTTCAATCGATCGATTTCTCATATAACAACTTATCGGGTCCAATTCCAACAAGTAACATTTTCCAAAGAGCGAACTTCGAAGGTAACTCAGGCCTATGTGGAGATGCAGAAGGGCTACTCCCTTGTAGTTCAAGTACCGCTTATGGTGGTTCTAACGAGAGCAATAAGAAAATAATCCTTATCGCCACCATTGTCCCCATCGTCGCCATTTTATTCATGGCAAGCATCATTTCTATAATTCTAATCTCAAGGAAAACAAGACACCCGGATGATGAAGAAGAAGTCGTGAGTATCGAGAAGGACGAGTGTTTGAAGTCATTGATATGGGAAAGAGAAGGAAAATTCACATTTGGCGACATTGTGAAAGCCACCAATGACTTCGACGAGAAGTATTGTATTGGGAGAGGAGGATTTGGGACAGTTTATAAAGGGATTCTTCGAACGGGTCACGTTGTTGCAGTAAAACGACTTAATATGTCGGATTCAAGTGAGATTCCAGAGATAAATCGACAAAGTTTCGAGAGTGAAATTCGTATGTTAACGGAGGTTCGACATCGGAATATAATTAAATTGTATGGGTATTGTTCAAAGCAAGGGTGCATGTATTTGGTGTATGAGTACGTTGAAAGAGGAAGTTTGGGGAAAGTTTTGTATGGGGAATTAGGGGGAAGAGAGCTGGATTGGGTAACCCGGGTTAAGGTTATCCAAGGTGTGGCGCATGCTATCTCTTACTTGCACCATGATTGCTCACCCGCTATAGTGCACCGGGATGTATCGTTGAATAATATTTTGCTCGAGGAAGGATTCGAATCACGATTATCTGATTTCGGAACAGCGAGATTATTGAACCCAGATTCATCTAATTGGACTAGTGTTGCTGGGTCTTATGGCTACATTGCTCCAGGTAAAGCTACACCTTCATGAGTTTTTGTTTTGTTTATTGTTTTTGATTGTTTGTCTGTAGAAATTGATCTGTCCTGGAACAGGATAAGAGCATAAAAGAGTGTTTGGCTACAGGGAAAAATAAGGGATTAGGATAATTCCAGGCATGGTACATGCTTGAAAAAAAAAAAAAGCTTGTTTCCTACTGTTCCATGGATAACTCCCCTTTATCCCTGCAGCCAAACATGCTTTTCGTAGAGGAGTAAGCCTTTTCCTACTTCAAAGAGTCCTAAAACCGGTTTTATTTGCTAGACTAGAAGTTGACTAAATTAAATTCATATTATATTTATAAGAAGGCCAAAACATATTGCTTAATTTATAGTTCTGATTATTAATTTATTTAGTTATATTATTTGGATAGTAATAATATTTTAGATTACATAATATTAAAAATATAGATGGAAATCTGTGTTATTTTTAATAAATGTTATAGCTGGCCATAGAACAAGAATCGTTATAATCTGACTACCCCTCATAGCACATTCAATTGAGTCTCCTAACGTGATTAAATTTGAGAACTATAAATCTATACAGCTTGAGATACAAAACTGCATTTTTTCATAAAAATATGTATCTCAAATCGTAGAGATCTATGATTCCCAAACTTGTCACCTCAGAGTGTGCCATGTGAGCTAGTCATATTATTTTATAAAGGTATCATATATATAATAATTATAATAAAAGAGCTTCACAATATTATTATTATAAATTATTAAAATTATATTTTTATCATTAGTAGATAGTAAATGGGTATTTTGTAAAATGATTCAATTCAATTTAGGCATCTATTTAATATATTATGTATATAGTATAGATATATTTCCATCAACCAATATTTTAATTTAAATCATTAAAAATTAATATGGATGTGAGCACTTCGAGGTTCTTACTAGTCGTGATTCAATCTTCAAAAACAACGTGCTTGGTGCCATAAAAGTCAAGAGTTGCCAACAAAGGAAGCATATCATCTCCACAAATTAACTTTGTTTCTTCCATAAATGCCCCCTGAAAACATCTCTATTTTGTCGTTTAGTTTTTTTTCTTCTTTGGTGGCTGTACGTACCAACCTCCCTATTTTGTCATTTAGTTAATAAAATGTTTAAAAAAAAACCATTTGTGGCAATGGTTGAGTTGTCACTTTTATAAATCACAAAATAAATAAATTTATAAAAATATCGTATGCTTTTTAACGGTGTTTAAGGAAGAAGCAAGGAAGCTAGTGAGGGGATACTTTTTCATGTAGTCCCTGTAGTGAATTTTAAATGGTAGACAATGGCATGTTGAAAAGAAAAAAAAATCAACACCTCATGCATGTATGGATCATATTATAAAAAATAAAAATAAAAGATAAGTTGAAAATCTTTTTGTTTAAGTCTTGTTGAGTTTAGTCCCACATCGAAAACTCATTGTCTTGTCTCTCTACTTGTAAGTTCTTGGGCCTTTCCACTTATTGTCAATTGGTTTTGAGTTGGAACCCCAAACTTATCAAGCTTGACCAAAGATTATGAATATTGACATTTTTGTGTATATGTGACGGGGCATTCCATTGACAATTGAAAGTCACTTGTAGGGAAAAAGAACTAGAGAGGATCCACTCCCAAGATAAGGGAGTAAATCCTCAGTAATACGTTTTTTTTTCCTTTCTATGACTTCTTATAATGCTTATCAATGATTGAGAGTGTGCCACATCAAAGACGGTTACATCCAATCATTTAAATTTAGAAGTTTAGTCAATGTCCATTTTCAAACACTTGGTCATAGTAAAAAAAGAAAAAAACATAAATCCAAGAGGATTGAGTTGTTATTTTTCTTTGATGTGATGTTTTACGGAATTTAGAAAAAGAGTCATAAAATGTGCTAGAGAGGATCTATTCTCGAATAATGAATTGATTTTATTTAATGATTCATTTTGCTTTTGCGATGTACAGAGCTTGCATATACAATGAAGGTTACAGAAAAATGCGATGTGTTTAGCTTTGGAATAGTAGCACTAGAAGTCATGATGGGAAAACACCCGGGAGAGATCATCTCTTCTTTATCATCATCATCGTCGTTGTCATCGTTGTCGTCTTCTTCTTCTTATAATGATAAGAACTTGCTACTAAAGGATATGTTGGACCAACGACTTCCACCTCCCACAGGTCAATTGGCAGAAGAGGTGGTATTTGTGGTTAAAATTGCCCTAGCATGTACATGTGCCAATCCTGAGTCACGACCCACAATGCGTCACGTGGCTCAAGAGTTATCAATTCATACTCAAGGCTATTTATCAGAGCCATTTGGCACAATTACCCTGAGTAATCTTGCAAGCATTAAAAGATAGATTGGATTTTAAAGCCCCCATAGATGGGTCCATGGCCATTGAGATGAACAATTCGCCACTCCCCCTAGAATAGATGTTCATGGATGCTAGTGTTTTTAAATTTTATACAAATATGTGAAATTGTTTTTATATGTAGATTGGGTATCTCACTTTTAGACAATTTTCTATTTCTTCATTGTTTGGAATAATAAAATTGATCTTTGGGCAAAGAAGTGTATTAGATCAGTATATCCAATATTGATGGATATTTCGGATTGGGATATGGTTGATTCGATAGCTTATCAAATCGGATCCTTATCAAAACCCAAATCATCAATCATATCCAAAGTTATGGGATGCAACGGATCAAACTTCGGGTCTGATTCGATCCAATACTGGTTTTGAACATTTTTTTATGCATAAAAAACACACAAAAATAATAATAATAACACAACATAAATGAACTAAATGGTATCAACAAAACCCAATTTTCATCATTTTCCTTCACTATTAACATTCAGACCAAAATGTCTCTCATTCAAGTAATACATACAAACCACTCACTTTTAAAAACTCAAAGCAATTTTGTAGAAACAAAAAAGAAAAAGAGAGAAACTGAGGGAGGTTTCCATGTCGAGCTAACACTCCACACCACATTGTTTAAGGATTGGACCTGTTTGCTTAGGCAAGAAAGGATCGATTCGAACCCAAACCAATGAGAAAATCGATGCAAGAAGAACCGACCAGAGAACTACAATGGTAGGAGTCCTATTCTGCCTCCCCATCAACCCCTTGAGGAATGGATAAAGATGAAGAATCACCCAGAAAGCGAAAAACAATTTTCCAAATAATGGACCCCATGAGCCATACCCGTTGTTAATGGCATCCGACACTCCTGCTACTACTCCAACCATGTTCAATATGATTAATGTTGTGGGAGGGATGAGAAGAGTAGTCCATTTGAAGAGGTAGAGATCACCAAACTCAGCGTCGTCAGCTGTTTTTGAAGTAACTGTAAAGTTGGTGTCAACTCCTGCAAGGACCTTAAGTAGGCCTTGGAAGACGGCAAAGAGGTGGGCCGAAACGCCTCCAATAACCCAAAATTGCTCGTTACGCCACCAATCCTCAATGCTGACACCACTCCATCGAAGCTCGAGCACGCCAGTTACTATGATGGAGAGGAAAAGAGCCATGAACCATATGCTAGCCAGGTTGGTGAGCTGTGGTGCATAAAATTAACTCTAGTTAGTTTGACAGGTTTTCGACTGAGAAATAAGACTTACAACTCGTTTGAGAAACTCCTACTTATTTCAACTGAAGTGCTTCTATAGTATCTATATGATAAAATATAAAGGTAGGTCCCACTCCAGTTACAATTTTGTATAAACGTTCTATTCCAGCTAAAATAGAGTCCACACAACCCCACTTCGTCATTCCTCTCATCCCTTCTTTTCAATAATACCCCTCTAACTTTATTATCTTTCCTCTTTTACCCCTTTAACCCCGAGGAGATGCCCATGCCGTAGGCAGGGGAAAATCTAGTACTTAGATAAGAATTGTGACAGTATTCACAAAAAGTGATTTTTGGGGTTCAAAAGCACTTTCAGAAGCTATGTGGTATTGGTAAAAGGTTTAGAGCGCTAGGTTCACATAGGTCATGGGTCAAATCTTTCCACCCTTATGGGTGATGGGAGTGTTAAGTATATATTTTCCTCCAGTCTTGGGTGTGTAATACCCCAGTTAAGCCCTATGACCCTCTTATATTCATTGTTCTCCCATTCTCCATCAAATCGGTCTTTTGGAATAGTTGGTTGGTTAACAGCTTCTGCATGGTAGATTGTGTTTGATTGACCATAATACCTCGTGGAATGATGTGTGAAGAGAGACAAAGAGATAGATGGGGGCCATTTTAAGAAAGAAACATAATCAGTTGGGACATTTTGTTTGGTCCCAAATTTCGTTTCTTCTCGTTCTATCTAGATTCCTATGATTTCTAGTCCGTCTTGGCTTTTGTGTGAATCGAAACTTTGAATGCGCATCAAACAAACTTTGGATTCTCAAAAGTGCTTTTGATGGACAGGAAGCTAAAATCCACCTCTAAAATGATGGAATAGCGTAGATATTAATAATATACTTACTGTGGGGATGATGAACTTTCCAGTGAGAAGACATACGGCCGGAATAGTACAGTAAGCGAGCAAAGGTATGGAGGTGAGTGGGTAGACAATGGTATTAGTGTAAGCGAGCCTCTCTAACCATTTCAGTTTCCCTCCGTATCCATACCATAGTGGGCAATGACGACTAAGGAATATCTCAACTGAGCCAAGAGCCCACCTCAAGACTTGGTGCAATCGATCTGAAAGATTTATTGGAGCCGACCCCTTGAAGGCCGCCCTTTTAGGGACACAGTACACCGACTTCCATCCTCTGCAGTGCATCTTGAATCCTGTTAATATGTCTTCTGTCACTGAACCGTAGATCCATCCGATCTGTGAAGAAATAAAATCACTATTAATAACATTGAATCAAGGACTCTACTAAGGCTGATTTGCACACAATTACCCCTCATTTGGCATAGCTCTGCTTCCTATAGAAGTGCTTCTATAAGATTTTCGATCATGAGGTGTTTTTTGGAGTCTAGAAGCAATTATATAAGTTGGTGGTGTTTGGTGAAAACAACTTTTGTGGACATTTCGATCATTAACTTCAATGTAAAAATTTTCTTTCATCCGGATTCCTACAAAATCTAGAAGCCAAAATGGGTCCTTATAGTTTTCTAACTTATGGATTGTAGCATTTGTGAGAATCCAAGAGCCAAGTGTGAACCAAACATTAATTTTTGAGCGAAAAGTACTTTTTTTCCCAAGGGTTATAAGCTAAAATGAGCATCCATAAGAACAGAAGTTGAAGAAGCCCAAATGTTAACTCACCTCTTTCCCCCATTCAGTTTTCTCTTCATAACCACAACTAATAACATGAATGGCTTCCTTGATAAGAGCTGTTGTATTGGTCCCTTGAGGATGACCACCTTCTTCCATGAGTGTCGATGTGATGAAGACCGGTGATTGGCCAAATCGCTTCTCGAAGTTCTTCTGAGACATTAAAGATGATTTTTCCAACTCTTCATATCCTTCGAGCCCTTCTTCGATCTCCTCAAGATCAAAGACTGGTGAGGACCCTTTCTTCGGATAATTCTTCTTCTTCTTCAACATCATCATCGCTGCCTTCTTATTATAAAACCCACCAAATATACCTCTTTCTATCTTCTTCAACTTTGACTTCGACTTCCTCGAACCACCGCTACAACAACAGCAACACCATGAAGGCCAGCAGTCACAGGTCATCTTCGGCCGCTTTTCTGACACCGGTGGGTCATATCCATACAATGCTTGTCGGTTGAAGACACATCCTGTTCCGACGTATACTGGTCCTTGGATCCCATCTAATCCTTTCATATTGATCTACAACATTTTCATCATTAACACTATTATTATCTTTCCATCCTAATTAAATGCAAAATGCCAATTGAATCATGAACTTACGTCAAAGAACACAACATTACGATTGGCATATCGATCGTGGCGATCAATGCCATCAAACCTCTGTGGGAACTGAACATAGCAAAGTTTCTTTCCTAACTGAGGATCCATGAGAAAGCACATAGCTTCCCTTACAGCCTTGCTATTGTTGAGGTAATGATCACAGTCAAGATTCAATAAGAAGGGAGCATTCGTGAGCACAGCCGACACTCGAACCTGATGATCAGTGTGAATATCAAACCTCAGATAAAATCACAAAGACAATATAAGAACACAAAAACTATATCAAAGTTTACGTGATTCGACAATGCCTACTTTCATAAATAATGTGTGTATGTGCACAAGATATGCTATTATCCAAATTTTAAAAGAACGTTTAAAATAATATTATTTTGTCTTTTAATGAAAAATGTAAAGATTTTATTGTTATTTATAAAATGGCCAATTTGACAATAAAATATTTTATTTTTGTCTTGGAAGGCACAATGGGAATGCTTTACTATGTGACAAATAATATAATCATATTTCCTAGAGATCAATACTATTTTCCTAGGGATTACTACAATGAATGAAGTGCTCACCAGAGCGTTCATGGCACCGGCTTTCTTGTGGTGTTGATGACCAGGTCGTTTCTCACGTGAGACGTACACAAGTCGGGGAAGCTCCTTACCTTCCACATCAAGTGCACCTTCACTTCCAAGGTAAACCTGCAAGCAAGAAAAGGATTAGAAGAGGACATCATTATCACATTGGAAGACATAATGTTAAATTTTGAGAAAGATGAGGGAGGGGGTATTTAATTATGTAAAAAACCTGGATCATGCCAGGATGATCACGAGTGTTGTTGCCAGGCCATGGTGTCCCATCCTGCATCACCCAACCTTCTTCTGGTTTCTTTTGAGCTTTTGCTACCAAACCATTAATCCTCACCTTGAATTCTTCATACTCTCTCTGCATTTCAACCACGACCCCATTTTTTAAAGGGCAATTTAGTAAATCATGCCATGAAACTGCCTTATTTACAGGGATAGTACACTAACTATTTAAAAAAGTTAATAATTATTTTTTTAATATATAAACAAGTCAATCCAAGATTTCACATAATCTCAAATTGATCAATCGTAAAACGTCTAATGTATTGAAAGATTCCTTAACATGGGTATTTTTGTAATTGGGGATGCCCTTAACACTCGCGGTGTCCTGAATGGACTTTCTTAGAAAGAAGTGGTTTTGGATATTTTCAAATAACAGTTAAAAGGTTATAGGGTGAAATATCGATTTTGCCACTAACGAAACATTGTTTTATAATGATCTGGTAGCTTAGCTTAGCTTACTTTCATTGCTCTTCTCTCCTTTACAAAGCTGGGCTGCACCTTGTCCTTCAAGTAATCAATCTTCTGAGTGAAGTAGAACTCTGGTGCCCTTGGTTCAATACCATACTTCTTACAAAATGGTACCCATCTCCGAGCAAATTCAGCTGTTTCCGATAATGTATCGAATAGAAGCATCGATGCACCATCGTCCGATACATAGCAACTCACCTTCTCAACCGGATAATCAACCGCAAGGATCGATAGTACTGTATTAGCTGTTATGATTGGCGGTTCTTTAAGTGGGTCCACCGTACTCACAAAGAAGTCCACAGGGGATAGACGGTTGGGCTCCCCCTCTCGTTCGAACCTCATTGAGAGGCGGTCTAGATAAGTTTCGCGGTTGATGGGGTACCATTTAGGGAATTGATCTAGTATCCACGAAAGTGCAAACCATATCTCACAAATTACTGAGATAAGCCATAGTGGGTACGCGTCATTGGCTGGGGTCATGACTCGGAAACGAAGGAAGAATACGAGGATTACGAGCCGGAGGACGATGACAATGCGGTATGGACTGATCTGGCTAGATGGAATTGGAACCTTTCTCCATAACGGTTGTCGGGCCTCGGCCATCCTGGCAAAGATAAAATATGTCAATGTTGGTTACGCATTCAGCTTGTTATGTGTAGGGGGGCCTATACTTGTTGGCCCAAGGTGCTAAAGAACAACCCTTGGCGTTTCAAAGGAGCCCAAAGCATGGGACTACTCTTATTGGCCCGAAGCACTAAGAGTTGTTCTGTTCTAATGTAGGGAGTGCACATAAACTCTCGAGTGCCAAGTGACCCTTGGAATCGGGTTCTTGTGCCCCCATGTAAGGTTCGTTTATCATAGGCGTTGAGGGGTAATTTTTTCATTTTGGATTTCGATTTACTAAAGTTCAATTTCAAGGGGGAGAAAAGTCTATATTTTATAAAGTTAAGGAGCATAGCAAATTTGTCTAATCTATGGGGGAGGTAAATAATATAACACTAATTATATATAAATAAAAAGATTAAGAAGCCTAGGGAGGGATCAAAGAATCATACAACATGTCATCTTCTTCCTCGCCTTCATCATTTCCTCCATCTTCTTTGCTGACTAGACCTCTCTTTTCTTGCTTAGCTTTCCACTTATCTACCCTTTCTTTCCATTCCACATTACTATAAATCTCCTTCTCACCTTCAAAGTCCTTTCCAGTAACTATATATGAAAAATAAAAAATATATATATCAAAATTAGAATATAAAAAAAAAAGCACCCAAGTGATTTGGATCAGGTCGATCCGGGACCAATCCGATAAGGATCGGATCGGATTCAGAACAGGTCCATAAGAATTGGATAGACCTTTATCACATAGAATCCAAGTCCAATCCGATTGGGTCTAGATCTAATGAAATCTGATTTGATATACAAAGTATAAAAGACTTTCATATATTTAAAACCTTGTATATAACATAATTCCTCACATTTTATGAAATAAAGTATTTATCGGATCAGATAATTACTGAAACTCAAATCCTCGATCTAGATCCAAAGTTAACGGATTGAAACAGATCATATTTCGGGTCTGATCCGATCCATTTAAGTCCATAGCTCTATGGGGGTGGAGGGGAAGGGGAGATGTACTTACTGCTTCCAGCAATGGAAGAAAAAGCTGGGCCATTGGGATGCCATTGTGGATTATTGTCCCCATTTTCCTGTAAAAGAAACCACTTTTTAATTAAAGATAATTCTTATATTTTAATTACATTTAAAAAATATCAATATATGATGAAAATGTTTTTTTTTTTTTTTAATTTATAGCTCCCTCATAATTAGGCAAAGGTGCCTTACCTAACCTAATTTTCAAAATTTAGAATTAACCCCCTTCATAGACTGTGACCATAAAAGTTATAAGCTCTATATCATGTATAATTGTTTAAAAAAGTCTTGGAAAAATTAATTTCTTAAGAAAATAGAGTTTTTTTTTTTTTTTTGAGAGAGAGAGAGAACCTACCGAAAGAAAGTTGTTTTTTTTTCTTTTTTTTTTATAAACATTTTGATGGGTGAGAGTGATCGTGAGAAAAACGTATTTGAATTTATTTTTCCTAAAAAAAAAAAGAAATTCCCCTTGTTGATAGGAAAACAACTTTTTTGTGAAATGCATAATCAAACGCACAACAAATAATATTTTCTTTAAAAATCATTTTCCTCTCATTTTCTCGCACAATCATACATATTCGTGTCTCAAAATCAAGAAAATAAAAGTCATGAGTTTGGATTACCACATCCTTAACACCATGATGATGATCTAGAGTTTCTTGATGACTCTTTATCTGAAATTCATCTTCGAAATCATCTACATTCTCATCGTCTTCTTCGTCTCCTGGGACTTTGGCGCTACCTATAAATATATAACTTCATGAATAAATGGGTCGACCAAACAAATATTGTTCCTCCATTTAATTCTATATCTAAAGTCATGTTTTCTATTAATTCTCATGACCATATAAATGATATGTAATCATATTTATGAGGTTATTATAGATAAACCTTTTTGACGCTTATATCGAGTGTTGCACTGGGGGCAACACTGATTCCCTTCATTCCTCTCATACTCGTAACAAAGCCGACACACGGGGAATCCACATTCGTGACACGCCACAAATATCTCACCATTTTCTTTAATTCCAATTTCATCACCACAAACCCTACAAATTTTCGACACTGATTGACGTGGTTCCCGAGGCTGTACAATCACATAATAAAAGTAAATATGTATCAAATATGTACCAAAGCACAAAATTAATATGAAAGAGAGAGAGATAAAAATGATTGAAGAATATTATAAAAAAAAGTACCTCGTCGGATCCATGCGACACATGCAACTCGTTCCTTCGATAAGAGCCTGCAACGAGGCCAGTCGTGGTGGTTGACGCCATGGCCGGCAGGTAAAGGAAGAAGAAGAAGAAGATGAAAGTGCTTAGGAGAAGATTGACTGAGATGGAGGTTTTATGGATGTTGAGGTGAGAATTTTTGGTTGTGTCACCTAATGTGAGGTGAGAAGTCGAAGGTTTGAGTCGAAGAAACGTTAAGGGGATGTAAGGTTTGGTATGACATCAAAGCCATATCTTAGACTCTAAGGTGTTGGAGCCAAGTCAGCTAAATCTAACACATACCCAACTTATTCCAACGTTATTTGTACCCCACCAGCCCAGACTCAACAAACTCTATATGATCAAATATAAATGTTGATCCAGTACTCCTAGGAGTTGGTTAGGTCTAGGACTCACCATCACAATCTTTAATTAGCTAATCCAGGCTTTTGTGGACCTACCACAAATCATCATCAGTCTGATTGGTGATTTATGGAAAACTGAATTAACTATCCAGAGTAGAGGCGAAAGGTTTAGATCGGAAGATATCGGAAATTGATCCCCAGGAAACCTGAATCTCTCTTTGGCGTAGAAATGTCTGTGATTTATAATTATTGAAAATTCAATAATTTTTTTAACATATGGACCATGAGATAGAAGATTTATAGGCACTTGATCTAGAAGACCCCGGCCCTCACATCAAATATCAAGTGATTTTGCAATCTTTCATGGAAACTGTGAGGGATACTATTTCTAATATTTTTCCTTCTCGAGTTGTGCTAGGATGACACAGAATTTACTGTTATTCTCACAATTCTGACGTGGAGATGCATACATAACCGTAGACGGTTTTTACTCGTATCTCTAGGAAAAACATCTATGGTTATGTGCACATCCCACGTTAGACTTGTGAGAATTGCAGTAAATATCCTGTGTCATTCCAGCATTTTCCTTCTCGAAATGATCACACATGTGTTACCTACTTGAGAAATGATTTAATGTTTCACTAAAATGGATCAAGTATAAATTGAGTCCAAGAGTCTAGTGTGAAGTTAGAGTCGGACTTGAAATAACTAATATGTCTGGGTCGAGCAATGGTTTTAAAACTTGGTTTCGCGTCTTGCCTTGTCCATGCCAAATACTAAGTCATCTCAAATGAGTTTTTCGATACGTTTGACACGCGTTGTTCAAAAACTTGAAAAATAAATATGGGATTTTAAATCTTGATTGACAATCCGTTGACTCATGAAGAATTATTCATGAATATATATATATATATATATCTCAACCCTTGGATTTCATGCTTACATTGTTGAGATCTTATCCAATCGAAGAGGAGTGATTTTTTTGCTCATAGACAACCCAACAACCATTTGACATGTGGCGCAAATGACATCAGCAATAGATAGAAAATTTCTCACCTGCTCACAAATTTTAATTTCAAGATTTCAAATCTCAAAATGGATTGTTTGCCGCACACATCCTATCACATTTGCAATCAAACATCACAGCCTTCTAGATTTTATGAAAAAATTAATAATAAAAAGAAAAAATGTTTTTCAAGCTTGATCCAAAGAGTTGAAAATGAATAGCCAAGTACTCAAATTTAAAATTAAATTCAACAATAATTTTTTTTTTTTTTTCAATTTTTTTTAATAAAGTTCATAGAATTTTGACAACGTGGCATCAAATCGTGTTTTTGAATGCTACAAGGTGATCCAATCAAGAAATTTCCATTTTTCACGATAATCAGGATCTCTTATTACTTATATCATTTGCACCACATGTCAAACGGCTGTTGGATTGTGAGCAAAATAGACTTTCCAAGATAATGTGTCGTAGGTTCCACCATTTTAATGTGCAGATGGCCATCTCAAACCATAACAACGCCACCTGTATGGCTAGCGAAACAATTTATCCATTCATGGCAGAAGATGCCACGTGTATGGCTTCGGCTAGCGTTAAGTGTACTTGAATCTCAATAAGAGTGGGACCACTGTTAATAGAATCATTTTATAATTGATTTAAAATTTTTAAATAAATAATTTAGTTTTATAGTAATTAGTAAACATATAGTCTAGATTTTCAGCTAAAGAAGAATAATAATTGAATATACCGAGTTGACTCGACGAGTTGAATGAGTATATTCATGAAGAAGTATATTTGAGAAAGCATTTGGTCCACAAGATATGTTAGCTTTTGAGAAACCAATATGTGGCTTCCTTTGCTCCTCTCAGTCTCACTATCTTCCAATAAAAACCAAAGGCTCTCAAAAATACACCAAAACCTCATCTCTAACACCAAGCAAACAAACAAATTAAACAACAAGCAAGTTTTCAAAAGAAAAGAAAACAAGTGAAAAGTGAAAGTAGTTGGAAGAAGAACAAATTCTTGGTATTCTTCAATGGCAACTTCAATTACAACAACTGGGTTCAAAGGAGGACTATATTGTTCCTCCTTTCATGGAAGTTGGGGAACTTCTTTACTAGGAGGTGAAGATCACACCATGTTACTTAAGTCGGTCCCAACATGGGTTCGAGTCGCTAGGCCTTTACGGTCCAACCCGATGATGAAAAATGTTAATGAAGGCAAGGGTATCTTTGCCCCCATCGTCGTTGTTGCTCGTGAAATCATCGGCAAGAAGCGCTTCAATCAACTTAGAGGCAAAGCCATTGCCTTACACTCACAGGTACCATTTCTTTTTCTCTTCTCTAAGCAATATATATCTTGTTTGATTGGTTCTAGATTAACTATATTCGAATTCGAGAAGGGATCCGATCAATCTTATAGCATATGAGAAATTAAATAAATTATACAATTGCAAGCTTATCAAAAAGAAGAAAACAAATAAAAATACTATACGATGTTTAATTGTTTCACAAGTAAACTAATTACACATTTATAAAATTCTATATATTTAATAAATGCAAATAGAACCAAAACCAAATTGAATCCAAGGTTCATTCAATTTGAACAAGTTTTCCATCCAATACTTGGTTTTGGTTCTTAAAACATTAATTTTATTTACAGTTAAAATTGTTTTATGTATTTTTCAGGTAATTACTGAATTCTGTAAATCGATAGGAGCAGACGCAAAACAAAGACAAGGACTGATTCGATTGGCAAAGAAGAATGGAGAATGGCTTGGGTTCCTTGCATGACAAAATATCTCAAGACACTTTTTTCTCCTGTTATGATACCTTCTTCTGTTTCTTTTCTCTAGAAGCAGTTCATTTTATTTTGTAATTTAACCTGTTTTTAATATTCTATTACTAAATTAACAGCAATATTTAGCCATGGATGCACACTTCACATGCAAGTTTAGATGAAACCAAGATGAGAGTTCTAAATATTTTTTTGTCTCCAATAAAAAAAGGGTATTTATGACCTTTTAAGGACACATTTGTGAGCTCAATTGAAGTAAAAAAATGAATGCAGAGGAAGATGATTTCTGAACTTGTGAGTTCAACTTGTTCATATCTTCGAGACCATCACAATATTGCAATCCATTCTAACATACTTAACCACTTAAAGAATTCAACACGAAATTGAAAATTTGAATTGTTAATTTAAAAAAATTATTTTAGATCATCTTTTAATTCAGTTAATAGTGTAAAAATGGACTGATATTTTGCAACAACATCATTAGGCCTATATTAAACAAAAATTATGAATCATATCAATCATAGTCTATTTAAAACAGTAAAATTGAAATAACATTAATTCATCACATCCAAAATAAGCATTCCGAGCACTCAAATGTTTTTGCGTTAAAAAAAGGGGGGGAAACAAAGACCCTAATAAGTTCTTAAATCTTGGTCCAAACTATTGTGACCCCAGGTTGCTCACACACTGTATCGAACTCTGACTGATTTTTCCTTTCTCGAATCTTCCTGCAATAGCCAAAGAGGTGGTTATGAGACAAGGAAAAGGTGGATGGTATTCAAGAACCAACAGATAGCTGAGATAAATCATTCATTAAGACTACACTCACATGGAAGCTGTATGTGATCTTATCGGTGACATCGATGATCTCCTTCCACTTCCTCCCAAGGCTCATCTGAGTCACAAACATGCAAAGAACATTAAGACACAAAACGAAAAAACAGATTGGATAATATTTTAACATAAACAAGATGAATTATAAGATTTCTGCAAATAGGGGTCGGACCCATAGCACGGTTGGTCGATAGTACAAATAGGTCCAATGCATGAAATTCAAGCCATCCTACACATCCCAATTCTGTACAACTAATCTAATATCTATATTATACGCAACAGCTTTATCTATCACAACACAATGACTAGGCGAGCAAATATACAATACTATCTCTAAATATTTGATAAAGGTATGATCACACAAGTACACGGGAAGGCTTCTTTGATAGAATTCTTTCTAACAGCTCCTACGGTATGATTTGTAGCCTGTTTGACCTAATATTTGCGTTAGATATGCACACATCATGCTTTCTCCATGCTTTGGTGCCCTAGTGAACACTTCATGTAATTTTTTTTCTTCCATAATATCAATTTTATTGAGAAAAGAAAAATGAATACAAGAACCCCAGAGGTCGAGAAGAATTATCGAAGTGAGGTAGGAAAATAGAAAACAAACAAATCATAACAACAAAAAACAAACTTATTGAACACGAAGAAGCAGACACAACAAAGGAAGGAAGAGAGTATGGTTGGGAATCTTGTTTTGGATTAGGAGACTTGAGGTCTTCCTGTATTGAACTTCTCCAATTATAGTCAAACTTTTTCTTCTTCAATTCTCTAAATTTCACAAAAATGGACGTTCTATCTTATATGAATCTCTATATATACTTCATCACCTCATTCCACGCCTTCCAAATGCCCCCAACAAACTGCAAACAGCAAGGTAATCCAAATAATTCACCCCTTAAGACCAATAAAGAATATCTAACCATGAAGGAAAGATATCCACATCTTTTTATAAAAAAAGCCTGCAACCCACCAAAGAAAGTCCACGCCTGCTAGCAAATTGAAGGAACTTTCCTTCGTGGTTATTTTTTCCATAAGTGGCTATCCATAGAATCAATCTAAATCAAAATATTTTCTGATTTCTTTAGAATAACAAAATAACCCTCCATTTTCCCACATAATGAATTTTGAAAGAAGACCGGACCACAATATATTTATTTAGAAATAGAATGATGTGGCTATCAATAAAATCGAAAAATAATTGGAGCAGGAACTTCCCTTCAAGGTTATTTTCCCACATGCGACTATCATACAATCAGTCGAACTCAAAGTATTTCCGATATCTTTAGAATAATGAAATAGCCTTCTTTACAACAAATTTCGGAAGAAGATCAGGCACCAATCATCTTCTCTTCCAAATGCACAACCCACGAGGCATTCTTTCATTGGTAAATTTCCACAAACAATTCACCATTAATCCCATATCCATAACCTCTAATATTCTCAACCAATATGACCAAAGCTTTAAAGTTTATAAAGTAGTTTCCCATTCACCAAATAAACCTCTTCTTGGAGCCACCACATTCAACCAAAAAAATTCTCTTCTAATTTTGTGCATATACTTGGCAAATACAGACATCTTGAAGAGAGACGGTACATGAAAACTTACTAGGATACTTCTGATCAATGCTAATTTTACACCCAAAGAAAGAAAATGGTCCTTTAAATAAGTAAACGTTCATTCTACTTTCTCAACAACTTACTGGATCTCGAATCTTCTTAGAGATGATCCAAACCCACAAAGCCATAAAAAATTGCTCATGTATGCACCCCAACCTCGTAGCACAATCATCTCAGACATGAGCCTTACCACTCTCCCTCATGCCAATGAGCACACTCTTGCCCAATGTTTATTTGAAGCTTGAAAGCTTCTTCAAAACATCTAAAATGCCTAAAGACTCAACAATATTCCAAAGGCATTGACATTGAGGCAAGTAGAATGTTGTTTTCAAGGAGATGGGGCAAAAGGAAAAGAGGCCTATCATCGAAAATTGGAGACAAGATGTCATTGGACCCACCTCTCTTACTCTCAATCTAGTTATCAATCTTATGCTTCACATAATAACTTGCTAAGGGAATGTACCGCAATAATAAAAAGCAATAGGGTAAGAGGAGCAACTTGCTTTAAAACCTCTGAAACTATAGAAAAAACCTTCTGGACAGCCATTGACTAGAATAGTGAATGAAGCTGTAGATATGCACTCAGATCCACCATCTCCATTTAGACCCAAAACCATTCTTTGCAGATACTAGATGAAGAAGCTCAATACACATGATATAAGTTTTTTTGAGCACTATCTTGCATACCAACAATATATTTTTCTCCCATAATCTAGATTTAATGCATTTTCTTTCTATCAAAACTCATCCAATTCTACCTATGATGAATTCTCCTTCCCATGTCCCAACCACTTTAAAAATGGCCTTCTTCAAGCTATAGGAAGAGAATTTTTGCCCATCTATTGAAACCACTCCCCAACCAACAAGACTGATAGGGAGCATGAGTTTGTCTCAATGTTTTTAGAAGTTGAAGCATGAGGCAAGGCGCTCAACTGGCTAACGCCTTAAGGTGTAGGCATCACATTCATAATATTTTTAAATAAATAAAATTAAAAAATAGAACATTATTCATTCAGCCAACCCAAATCTCTGAGGTAAGACTTTGTTATTGCTGTAGTAAAAAAAAAAAATTATGATACCCATCACATATTTTCAAATTTCAACTTTCAAATCCAAATTTCTAAGTTTTAATCCCCTACATGTACAATAATATAAAATATTATCATCTATATACATTTAAAAAATAATAATTATTTTATATTCGAACAATTGAAAGTTTTTGCAATAAATAACTATTTTATATTTATTGAAAACAACTATTGCATTTTCAATAAATTCCTTTACACAATACTAAATAATAAAAAAATTATTTATGAATCAAATTAGTTCAATGATTTTCTTCATATGTATACTCCTCTATATTTAAATTTATTTCTAATTGCTCCAATTATGTTGCATGCTAGCAATAACAAAGAAATACAAGAAAAGAAGAAAAGAATGATAAAAAGTTAATGTGAGGCGTATGCCTCACCCTAAAGGCATACACCTCAATCACGCCTCACACTGAGACATGTGCTTTGTATTTGAGGCATACACTTAAGCTGTTTTTATGTTTCATGCATACACCTCAGGGTATTTTTAATAAACCTCACCCAGAGGCGTGCCTCAAACGAAGGGTAAGCCTTCCATGTCTATAAAATTGTTGTTTTGTCCAATTTCCTCCTCTCATGAAATTCTTCAAACACCTTCATAAGATCTTCATTATGATGCTCCAACATCTCTTGAAAAATGTTGTTGTGTAACCATCTAGACACAAAGCTCCATCCCCATTTAGAGACTTCATAGCTTGTGACACACTTCTACAGCCCCCCAATGTTGGCTTGATGATGCAATTGATTTTTTTTTTTCCTTCCATTTTCTTATATCCTATTTCAAGCCGTTGGACTGTTGATTTTTGTTTTTTCTCTCCAACAAATCCTTTTTGAAGCATACACACTCATTTATGAGCTCTTCCCTTCTCATTCTTCCACTACTTAATATCACTCCAACTTATTTCTTCTTAGCAATGCTGTCTATGTTGAGATAGATTTTGTTTTCAATACCTCCGACAAAAGCCAAACTTTAATTTATCGTACACTTCTAATATCTCCTTCAGTGCCTTCACTTCACCCTAAATACACACCCTACCCACCCCTTTAGAGACAATAATTTCCATTACTCATCCACCTTAATTAAAAATCCAGATCTTGCAACTACACGCTATCAAATGAACAAGGGTGATTTTCTTAACCCCTCAATGTTTGTGAGAAATCTTCGCATACAATTGAACCAAGCTTTGGATAATTTCTTGTATAATTTTAGGCCTATGATTCAACCAAGTTCTCAAATCTGAAGACATCAAAATGCATTTATCCTTATGATTGATAACTTTTTAATCTGCTGATAGAATCAACATGACCCCCAACAACTCTGCTTTTATCATTTTAAAACTTGACCTTCAGAGAGCAGATGACACATGGTGTAATCAAGTAGGCAGGCCACAATAATGATGTAGTGCTCATCAAACAAGGTGCCACCACGTATTAGCACCCATAACACCCCAACAATATCCTATATGTGACTTCCCAAAGATATCTTATTGAAGGTTCCAACTTGTAAAGTTGGTAAAGTCAATGAGCGGTATTCTGCACACTCTGGCAGAATACCTGCCTTCATCCACTTACCTATCACAACCAAAAAAAAAAAAAAGATATCTTATTGATGGTTTAGAGACAAACTACACAACTTGTAATTACAAACAAGAAGGAAATCCTCCCATCTATTGCACGCATCAAGCCATAGTGTTTGCACCTAAGTGTATGATAGCCGAAGAAAGAAAGAACTCCATTGTCTGAACCAACAATTTCACTTCCTTTAAGCTAGCCATGCACTAACACAGTGAAGCAAAAAACATGAAGTGGGCTTTAGAGATATAGGGTCAGCAGCAGGGTGGGCTTGCCAATTGATTGTGTTCAACCCGACCCCGCCCCGACACCATCTTAGTCTAAATTTTTTATCCCATCCCCGCCCCGATCTTTAACACAATTTTTTTCCTTTTTTTCTTATTTAAATTGAAAATTCTTAAATTTTTTAATCAAAGCAAATCCTAATAAGATTTTAGAAGATGCACATCCCTAATAGTATTTCTATAAACTCTCTTGAAGGGTATATATACATACATACATACATACTTATATGGGGCATGTTTGGTACCCTACGTGTTTTGTCCTACATGGGTTAGAAATTTTGGAATGGGCTGATTTTTGGTGAGGATAATCTCTATGGTGAGGAGATCCTCCTCACGAAAAATCAGCCAATTCCGAAACTTCTAACCCCATCAAAAATGGTTTACAAAAAATGGACGGTCCATAATTCTTCAACTTGTAAATATGGGGATAGAAGTTTTGGAATGGGCCGATTTTTGGTGAGGATGATCTCACCATACAGATCATCCTCACCAAAAATCAGCCCTGTGAGATCATCCTCACCAAAAGTCAGCCCATTCCAAAACTTCTAACCCATGTAGGACAAAACACGTAGGGCAAATAGTAGGGTGCCGAACATTTTCATATATATATATAGGGAGCCGTTCAAAGGCCCTAAAGTTTGCCAAGGATCGCGCCAAGTTTTTAACACTGTTGGATACCACGAGATCCAACGGTTGCGATTTCATAACTGTCGTCAACTTTTTGCTATATAAAGTTTTAAATTAAAAGCAAGTCCTTCAAATTTATTAACAACCCATCTCTAAAGTTGACCCATTTCCCTCTCTCATTATTACTCTTTCTCTCTCTTACGCTCAAAATCAAACTTGTCTTCTCCATCTCTCCACAGAACTCTCTCGTCTTCCTCTCACGTGAAGATTCTTGCACAAAGTCGTATTCTGCATCTCTCTCGAAACCCTCTCCATAGAATAGTTTTATTGAAATGGAAGGTGTTGGTGGCATCATCGGATTCAATCGTGATTCACATCTCTAATGACTTGAGAATTGTTGTTGAATCTTCTCTAATGGACCGCTACAATGGGGACAGCTACATGTCTATCTGAAGTATAAACAAATAAAATCCAAAACCTTTCCCCCTTTCTCTTGTACCCACACCCATGATCTAAGTTGTTGGATTTCTTAGAAAGAATTCAACCACTCAAATACTTGAGAAATAAGAAAATACCTCCTTACATAAAATCCTAAAAACAATCCTAAAATTTTTACCAGTTGGGTTCTCAAAAACAATGGACCCCTTTCCTTTAATTAGAATGAGGAATTTTTTTATAAAGTCGCCCACCAAATCTTTAACCTGTGAAAGTGAAATCCTTGAATTGTTTTTTGTAGTTCTCTTGGAGTTACTTGAACTCCAACTGAACGTTATAAATTTTACAAACTAAAATTCTGAGTCTAGCAATCCTTTAAGTTTAAGCATCACAGTTCATTAGCCCCATCAACCAGATTTTTGTGTCGTGTTCCTCACCATACTAAAAAAGAAGAAAAAAGAAATTAGCGTCAGATTGGGATACAAATGAATTGTGGACCAAGTACAAGACCAGATCTTGGTTCTTTCTCTGTTTATTTCAACATGAAAGTTTTATTTTTTTATGGCTACGCAATGCAAAATTATACTCATGTGTAATAAGCAGTTGCTTTGTTTCATATGAGGCAATTTCACGGGGAGTTGCTTTCTTATCTGCCTCTGAATTTTTATTTGGTATTATAGAGAACATTATATTGTCAAACCACCATTCAGATGGGGCTTGAAACCTGATTTGGACTTTGGAGTAGATTGATATGGAATGGTTCAAGAATGTAACCATTATTAACACTGCAACAAAGTTATTTTGATGTTCGATCGAGAGGGTTTTGAGAGAGATGGAGAAGACGAGTCAGTGCAAGGATCTTTGCGTGAGATAGAGGACAAGAGATCAAGTGAGAGTTTTGTGGAGAGGTTCCAAGAGAGATGGAATAGATGAGTCTGTGCAAGGATCTTCACATGAGATAGAAGACGAAAGAGAGTTCTACAGAGAGGGTTTCCGTATAGATGAAGAAGACGAGTATGGTTGTGGGCGTACAAGAGAAAGTAATAATGAGAGAGAGAGAGAGAGAGAAATGAATTAAAGTGAGATAGGGGGTTGTTATAAATTCAAGGGACCTACTTTTAATTTAAAACTTTTCAAGTCAAAAGTTGATGCTAGTTGTAAAATGAAATCACAACTGTCGGATCTCACAATATCTAATGGTGTTAAAAACTTGGTGCGATCCTTGACATACATTAGGGCCTCTAAACGACTCCCATATATATATATATATATCGGAGTGAGGCGGGTTAACGGGGCGGGGTATATCAACATCGTCCCCATCCCGAATCCGACTTGGTTTTTCATTTTTAATACCAAAACCATTTAAAGGTGTAAAAAGCCGGCCCTATAGGGGCAGGGGGAAAATTGCTATCCCTATAGAGATGTCTAATGCATTCCTTTCATTTTGCAGTAACTAAAGGAAAAATAAAGTGTTGGGTTACAATCTTTGCCTAGGAAAAATAGTTATATAATGCCAAAATAATTAAATGAACATTTCAAACACAAGCATCATCCATATGAGTTAAATTTCCAAACTCCAATAGAAATTCAGATATCTATTATCAATTAAATGAGATATAAGAACCTGAGCAGCCTCATTGTTTGCCGTCTTAGTCCATAGTGCAAGTTTGTCCTGCCTTTGACGCACACTAGCAACAACACCACAGACCTCATCATTGTCATCAAGCTGCTCTCCTATCAGAGCCATCAACTACATCATAAAACATTAGTTACAATCAGAAAATACATAGCAAAAGAACACATTTGGTGCTTGTAGGTGTGACCTTCAAAATAAATGCAATCAAATAAGGCTTAGAAGCATACAGTTTCTAGCCACATAGTATCAAGGCCGGCCTTTCTGTTGCTGTTAACAGACCACTTGCCTCCCTTGGCACATTCGGGATCTTCCCATTTGGGCTCAATTCCAGTTTTGAACAAATGGAAATCAGCATTTGCTGGATACTTGCTCGGCCGAAATACCTGATCATACAAACTGCAAGAAAACGAATTAACATTAAACTTAAAGGAAAGAATATATTGTTAAAACTATGTAGCATTCATAAGACAATTTGATCAAAATAATTGAGCGGATGAACCAAAAACTTGTCTATGACGTCAGAACGATAACTTTAATTTTATAAACAACTAAAAACAATGAATTTTTTTTCTTTAAGTATGACAATATTAACCAAATAATTGAAAGAGTAAACAAAGTACAAGAAAATCAAAAGATACCCAAGTCATGAAAAGGGGGAAATAATAAAAAAGAATTAAAAATAAACTACATGTGTAAGCAAATCAAGCAGTACGAGATGTATAAAAGAAAAAGCTTTGAAACAAAAAATCAAAGAAACCCAAACACTAATATGATAAAATTCAAAAAAAAATTTAAAAATTCTAACCAAATCAAGCATTATAGATGCAATAAAATAACATCTTTCACAAAAACAAAAGATACCCAATATAAATAAAAATGGCCAAAAGCAAAAGGGCAACTAAATCAAGCAGTATTATAGCATAAAAATAAAAATCTCTTACCCGAAATACAGAAATACAAGATGCCCATATCAATAAAAAGTCAAATTTAAAGTAAAAAAAACTAAAAGGGCATAGAAATCAAGCAGAACTAGAACTATAAAACTAAAATCTATAAAGATATTGGTGTGTATGGTTGTGGGTGTTAAACAAACATACCACCCGAATTTTTAATAATTCTAACTAAATCAAGCATTATAGACTCATAAAAATAACATCTTTCACAAAAACAAAAGATACCCAACATCAACAATTTGGCCAGAAAAAAAGGGTAACTAAATCAAGAAGTATCATATGCATAAAAAAAATTACACGAAATACAGAAATACAAGATACCCATATCATTAAAAATCCAAATTTCAAGTAAAAGAAAAAGAAAATCCAAAAGGGCAGAGAAATCGAGCAGGATTAGATCCATAAAAATAAAATCTATAAAGATCTCCGTGTGTTCGGTTGTGGGTGTTAGACAAACATACCACCAGAACTCTTCGACGGTCTCAAAGGTGTAGCCTTTACGAAGAGAGGATCCCCAAGCGGCTCCTTGCTTCGGTTTCGATTGATTATCGAACCAAAACGTCCATTTTCGTTCCAGCCGATGCGGCTGCTTTGTCTCCGCAATCTCTGCTACTGCTGCTCCAGTCGACTCCATCCCTACTTGTGCCATTTTCGTAACCAAAGATTCACTCTTTCCTCTTTCAACACCGTTTATGTTTACTTCTTTATAAGGGAGAATTTCCTCTTTGAAAACTGTTTATGGTTTATAAGGGAGAAGCGCAACATAGCAGAGGTGCAGCTTGGTTCGGTTGAGGTCAAAACCAGAGGTCAAATTGGAACCGAACTAACATAGGTCGGTTCCACTAAAAAAGAGCCAAAACTGAAAATTCTATTGGAATCAAACCAACCCAAATTGAACTAAAGTCGATTCGGCTCGATTCATTTTTATGGATTGCCAATATTATATAGATTGTAAGTAATATTTTTTAATAAAAAAATAAATATATATTTTCATACAATAATCACTAATTTATCCATAAAAAATCACTAATCTATGTCCTAATTCATAAATTAATTCATATAATTTTTATATACATATATATATATATTTATTGCATAGAGGTTTGGTTCTATACAAACTTAATTCGAGAATCGAATCAAATTGATCGATTCTCCATTTTCATAACACGGAATTGAATTGTAACTTATTACAAACCGAACCAGACCACCCCAAAGCTATTGGTTTGGTTCAGTTCTCCGTTTGAATCGGACCAAGTTGCAACCCTATAACATAGTACATACTCACCTGAGTACTCGTAGATTTTGAGTCGACTTAGGGAATTCGAAATAGATACGATAATGGCTGGCTTGGATCACTTAAAATTTTAGATTGATTTTGGCTAGAAGTCCCTTAGAAATACATAAATAAGAATGAATCATGTTTTTAAAATCTTATATTCTTCTGAGAGGTTCTTGCAATTAGGGTTACCATCTTGAAAATGTTGTTAGGAAATGCCTGTCAAAAATGATTTTGAAAAATTATTGTTTTATTTTGAATTATCTTATTATTTCTTTTATTCTTTTTTAACCCGAGTATCCGAATTTGTTAGAGCACTTGACTTATCCTTGAGGCTCATGCAATCCCCACCCACCAACCAAGTAGTTTTTGGAATAAATCCACAAGGATGGCCTAAAGTCAAGACCTCCACCTCCTAAGGCATGGTATATTGATTCAAGAGCCTCCATCCTAATTTATTTTTATTGATAAAAAATAAATAAGCAATCACTAACTCGGTGTTGGTGCACGCATCTTGTCAAAGGGTGTGCTTTTTGCACCTACCTTGTTGTTCATCTCGACCACTTAAAATGTTATTTTCTAATATATAAAAAAATAAAATTACCCATCACATTCACTCAAAAAAAAAAAATGATAACTTTTTGCTTGGTTTCATTACAACTTGGTAAGATCCTACCAAATCCACTTGAAAGAACTCAAAAAGAACCTATCATTGGGACAATGTAGGAATCTATCAAGTCCTTTTAACTAGATTTGATAGAATTTTATTAAATCGACCACAACGCATTATGTCCATGGTTTTTAAATTTGGTATCGCGTCTCCTCTCGTTCAACTCCGATATCAAGTTGTCTCGGACAAGTTTTGCAATACGTTTAAGATGTCTTGTGAGATAACTTAAAAAATATAACGTGAGACATAAAACTCAGTAAAATAAAATCACTTTGTGAATTGATCTCGTTCAACTCTGATACCGAGTTAACTCAGGCGATACGTCTCGGTCTCGGACGAGTTTAAAAACCATGATTATGTCTTGAACCACCAAATGATGTTTCATGTAATTTTTTTTTTCTTCTGATGCCAAGATTTTTGAACAACCTCTATATTAGGAGTTGAAGTTTCACGATCATTTCTTACCAACTTTACAAAGTCTAGGGTATTACTGCTCATTCAACAAAATCCTTATTGAAATCCTAATTAAAACTTCTGAAGATGAAAAATAAGAGAAGAGGGTCGAATCAGATTTAGTCCGGATGGTGGATGTATGAGTAAAAATTCGTTTGCTCGCTGCACCTACTTTTTATGTGGGTGAAAGCAATGAGTGAACTAGGTGAAAAAAAAAAAAGTTTGGTGCCAATAGCCCAACCTCACTACTAGATCGTTTTTCAAAAACAAATACAAGATTAATTAATCCTTAAACTTGGGTACCTGTTTATGACTAATGTGATCTGTTTGATGACTTCTCAAAAAACATGAAAATACAACAGTTGGATCAAATAACGCTTTCCCACAAAAAAAAATTTATAAAGAAAAATAAAAAAGACTGTTGAAGAGCTATAAGTCATCCTTCCAACATCTACTAGAGGAAGGGAATGCCTCCCGACTTCTTGGTCCCCAATCATATGGAACTTAAGAATGAATCATAATAAGATGTATTGAAACCATATGATCCATGACATGGTTTCCCAATGCATTGTATCTAAACATGATTTAAAGTTTCATGCCATTTCAGAATATTTGACCTTCCAACTACAGATTATTTTAAAATGTATTGGTCAAAAGACACTCTAGATCTTTCACAACCTCGAGCAAGATTTTAAACCTTGGTATCAAATAACCTTAGCAGACAACAGCCATTTGCACCTCGAAATTCGCACCATCCAGAAATTGGAGCTGGCTCTGTAATGTTAAAATTGTTATTCCTAACATGCCAAGGAGGAAAAACTATTCCACATTCTTTGACTGGTTATCCAATGCCCGAGTTTCTGTCTTAGCCGGTGCTTCAAACAATGTGCCTGCGCAGTCCCCAGGTCCAAAGTGAGTCAAACTCACTTGCTACATATCATGAAAGAGCCTTCTAATCTGATCGATAGTCGTGGGCATCAATGTAACTGGGCAGCGTTTGTACTGTGGCCATGCAAACCCAACAATGTTAATATGAACGAACTGTGTTTTTATTCTCAAACTGAAGAATTTGTGAAACAAGGTCTAGCTCATACCTGTGAAACATATCTGAAGATGCAGGGATAACAGAAGACAAACCCAGAGACTGCAACCACGGATGGATTTGAACGCTTCTGTGAGCACAAAGGACATATTGTTCTATCGGGTGGCAGTGGAATCCCCTCTTCCGCAACCTGGATTATATTGTTTTTATTTATCAGAATGGACTTAATCAACAGTGACCTCGATTTTACTAGATAATAGAAAAACTAGATTCTGAAATGAGTTCATTCTTTAGATTTTAGATTTCAACCATCAGATCTCAAATTAAAAGGTGCAACCTTCAAATCACAAGTACCTAAGAAAACTACAAAAGCTGATAAGTGGGGCTTTTTAGATGTCATTCATTAAGAGAACCAGCATTTAATTTACATTTTTTTTTTATTCGGCAAGAGACTCGGTATATCACCTTTGCCTCTCCAATCAAAAAGAATAAAAGAAGGTAGTTAAGCCCCAAAAGTAATGATCTGACTTGAAGAAGCCTTCAATATATATCAACATACCTTGACAAAGGTTCTAGAGTTAAAAATACAGAGAGCTAATGACTAAAAATGGATGCAAAACCAGATGATCTTACCTTCGGAGGTGGTGGTGGAGGAGGTGGAGGATACACGGTTGGAGCTGACATTCTTTCTTCAGCAGATTGATACCACCACTCAATCATCTGTGAGGATTTCCATTAGCGAAAATTGTTATTTGTACAACTTTACACTAGGCAATGACACTTAATGTGAAAGGGAATAAAAAAGCTGCAGTCATTCAAAAGCAGGAACTCATAAGATACTAATTGAATTAATATGCACATCAATTTCTCTGACCACCCAGTGCATTCATCTTGCCAATTTTCTCCATGTGATGTCAAGAACTAAATATCGGTAATATTCCAGTTTCAATAAAAATGTTAATCATCCCTCTGAAGAACTTAATGGGGATTAAATCTGACACCTAACATACAGGACTCGGTGCATCCTGTTGAAGTTAAATGCTTAAAATTTCTTCAACTCTTCTTTTTCTCTCTTTCCATTTTCCGCATTTCAATGAGACAGCCTAAGCCACAACTGTGGCCTGTAATATATCTCTACTATTATAGTGTGAGAAGGCAGAGTAGAAGTGATTCTATTATGAGAGAAGGTGGAGTAGAAGTGGTTCGACACCAAATTTTGGATCCCACAAATGCCCCCATCTTTACATTTTAACTTTAATAATATCAGTCATTTTGGTCAAAAACCAAGAAAATTGCAGCCCACGACCCTTGAGAGTTGGTTAATGTTTAAAATTACAAAAATATCTATTTTACTATGTAATATTCAAAAACCCTTTTAATAAATGTTTTAAATTATAGATAGGCCTTTTTGTTACATGTGCGTTTGCACATGCCACCTTCTAGTCTCTTAATAAATTAGTGAAGGGTCGGATACACAAAGATAATCTCTCTTATACTTTTGTTCTTCCTCTTCACCCTCAGTTTCAGTTACATCCTCATCCAGTTTACACTTCTTCAAGTCCAGCAAATTAAAGCAGTTTCTACTTCCCGGTTATCTATATTAGTTAGTAACCTTGGTTTTAGTATGGATGTATCAACATATGATATCTTTCTATCAAAATGACTTCTGAATATGACCATCTGTTTTATTTGTAGTCTGAAGATCAAATTAATAAAACTAAGTGCATAAAGGAGTAAAAAAATAACTTGGTGATTGTAGATAATTTCTAAGTACCAAAAAAAAATTCAAAGCAAATATTGAAATCATGAACTCATCACAGACAGTAGTTTGTTGCTCTCACAGTTTTATTTGCATAAATAAGTATTGCACACTCACTTTGAAAAAGAACACTGCTGCAATTAATCCAGTTTGTGCGTAGTCCAGTGTAGTATATATACAGCTAAGTAATACTCTTTGAAATGCCTGCATGTTATGAAACAGATAACACTTTGAAAGGAAAAAAAAAGGAGAGAAAAATAGAAAAAAGACGAAGCAAAACAAAAGAAAAACCATATGAAAAGACAGGTCAAGTCCAAGTCACATATCAACAGGAAAAACTAAACTGATTAACTAATAATCACCTTCAGCCAAGGAGGTCCGCGTAGTCTCTCACGTTCACGGCTTCTTATCTTTGAAATTTTAGAAGAAGTATCCATCTATCATGGCGTCAAATGGCAAAGATGTACATATGGTGAGCTTTATGAAAAGAAAAATATAAGAAAAAAATCATTCAAAATCCATTTCTAAGGAAAAAAAGAAGTGATAGGCAACAATTAAAAAAAGGAGAATGTAAGAAGAGCCAAAAAAAAAAAAAAAGAAGAAGAAGAAAGAAATTGTTCAAAATCCACTTCCAAGGAAAATGCAAAGAAGTGAAATGCAACAATGGAAGAGCAAAAAAAGGGAGATGTTGCGCATTAAAAAAAAATGAAAAACGCTCGTCTTCTTTCCAAAAAGGAAAGACAAGTGACAACTTTACCAGAGGCAAGTAATTTGTGATTAATATACTATTTATGCATATAAATGTCTGGGATATCATGCAGAAGCTTCGCTTGGGCACAGTGAAACAGCTAATCACAATAAAGATCTAAGACTATAAAATTGAGTGACCTAACATCTCAAATGTGATTCGATACAAAAACAAACATATATTCATGTAAGGGTCGGGACGTCCTGAGAGTTTTCTAGTCACAGATTTTAAATAGTTTGACATAGCAGAAGCGTGTGAATCAATAGATTCAACTGATAAAAACAAGCAATAGCTTTGAAGAAAATAAAGCAAAGAGCTAGACATTAAGTAACTAAAGAGAGTATGAAGTTTGCAAAAGAGAATTGAATTGTTGTTAAAATAAAATAAAAAATTAAGTTTTCTAATCTATTTATAACATAATAGCATTTTTTTTAATCATATTATAACTCAATTTTGACACTTCCAATCATAGCCTAAACAATAAAAATGAATTTAGACAAACACAGAAACTAAACAAAATAGAAATTACCCAATTCCTTTTCAGAAACTTATATCTATTATGCCTAAACTGGTGACTAAAGCAGTCCTAACATATTAAATAAAGACAAAAAGATATAAAAGGACTCGAATAAGGACCCATATGGTCAAACCGAAATCAGAAATTGGGACATCCCACTATGGACTGTTTTATGGGTTTCAGCCCTTGAATTTCACTGTTTTGAACAGATTCCAGCAGCAACAATTTGGTTTTTCTTCATTTTGTCCATTTCCTCTAAATATGCCAAGGCTATATGGTCTTATCATGTAAAAGTCCTACATCATAGTTATGGGTCCATATGGAGATAAGTAGTGGGTAATTTTCAATAAGAATGATTTCCTTGATGAAGATCATCCTCAAAATCATCAGACCATTCTGACATTTCTAGCCCTAGCATATTTTGACTTGAACCAACATTAAAAAGATTGTCTGGGTTTTTTTTTTAACTTCATAGGTTACAAATGTCAAAATGGGCTATTGTTATCCTCATTAAAATCAGCCCTTTGTTCATCTCCATGTTGTCCCACATAGCCGTGTAAGAAACCTTGACACCAAAAACCATGTAACAATATCCAGGCCCTATATTAAAAAATTTGTACAATGTCCAAGGCAAAAAGATGAATGCAATGAAACAGATACAATACTTGTGCAGCCAATAAATGAAATGCTCTTCGGAAAAATAAATGAAGTGAGATCAAACAAAATAAGAATGTTATACCAGCTCTTGCCCTGTTGCACGACAGACATGAATCCCAAGCACATGTAGTCCAGGAGAATAGAACCCAGTAGCATCCAACAGATATAACAGTTGATAAGCAAATGACAGTCCTGCAATAGTAAGGATCTAGCTTAGATTGGAGAATGGGAACATAATTTTTATTCCATTAGCAAAAAGGATCTAGCCCTTAAAATGTAAATAATAAGCTTAGTTTACAGGAAAAATCAATATTTCCAAAGCATTTCTGTATTTCTATAAGAATAACATTTGCTCCTAAAGTGCCAATTGCCCACTTCTTTGTTAAAACTATTTTTTACTCTACCATGCATCTCCTCCTAGTCCAAAGCTTCATGTGTAGTTGAGTTTTATAGTAAATGCACCACCTTTCCTTAATCGCATCAAGTTTTATCAAGACCTTCTTATCCAAGTGTAAATAAAGGAGGGTTGTATCAGGTTGACAATTGGCATAAAATAGTGTCAAATCCTTAACATGGATGAGAAAATAGTTCACAAATAACAAAAATCCTCCAAACTGCCACAGCATTGGGCAAACAACTTACACTACACATACCTTCACTGCCTGCATGTATCCATGGGTAGCAAGCACATATAATTGCCTCAATCCTTTTTGTGATACGTGTCCAACGTGATGCTTCTGTCTCCAAAGCTGTTGTTGGAACACGAGAAGTTCCACTACCATCAAAATAGTCAGCATCATTGAAACTTTCGTCACCAGGGCCCCATAAACTAGCTTGAAGTCTGGCTTCCCTTTCTTTGTTGTATATTGAATGCAACTTTGACTTAAAATATGGTAAAACAACCTACACACATATAGCACAAGTTACTCATAATTAGATTTTACAAAGAAAATATTCTAAGTTTCTCAAATAGGTTTCATGGCATTCGAAAAATGGTGTTAAAAACTAATTTAGTAATTTAGAATTAGAAGGTTAATAAAAGTTAATTAGACTTACAGAAGTATTAGCATAGCTTTAGTTCTATTAGGTTTATAAAAGTTCATTAGATTATAACTAAAGTCAAGATAAACAAAAAACTGAAATCCCCTCATAAACTAAATACTGTAGTTGCTACAGTCACGTGAACAGTACCCCCTATAATAATAGTACAGTAATATAACAGTGCCACGACAGTAACATGAAGTGCTACAGAGAAGTGATGATCAGACATTATGATGCCTACACAATATGAGTCCTTCAAACGAGACAAAGCGTAAATTAATATTTATTCATTCCTCCATAAATTTATTTCATAAGGACTGAATAATTTGGAAAAAAAAAAGTTCATACAAAAAAAGTAATTAGTCATAGATTACATAAGACATAGTCAAAAAGGAATTTGAACTTGCTTGTCTTAAAGTTTGGCTTTCAAGTAGTGTGGGATGTAGAAGATTCATTGTGGTGTTTGTCCAACCAGGGGCACCAAAGGAGATTGTGATATGTGATGCCAACATTGATGCATGAAGTCTTGGAGGACCCCTCAATGATCCAATGAGCGAGACCCATGGTGGATTGAATATTACCACCAAAGCCTTGAAATTTGGTGGAGAAGTGAGTAATTGCATCCAATTAGAGATAGGTTTATGCACTGTAGTTAAAACTTTGTGCCTTGCCTAACCAGGACCCCTAACATCTAGGCAAGCCCCGAGATGGGTGCCATTACCAGGGATTGAATTGTTGTGTTAAAAGTGTCGGTGTAGGTGTACATGCAACCTAATGTAACGTATCTACTACACTCAAATAGGTCTCTTATAAGATTAAGTATAAATAGCTCTAATAGGTTATTTTCAACTTATTCTCTTTCATTCATGTTTTGGAGTCATGGCTAAGGAGTTTTTGAGCCCTGTGTAAGGTATCATTTTTCTTTAAGAAGAAATGGTATGTAGCACATAAATCCCTCCCTCCGTCTGAGTTTTTTCTTTTTCCTCATCTTTTCCCTTTTTCTTATATTGTTTTTTCGGAGAGAGTTCAGAACCCTCTCCGGAACATAAGATTCAGTAATTGAAAAGATTCATAATAGACTTATGCATCACATGCACGATGACATTCAGTAGCATAATACGAGGAGACAGTAACTAATATCTCTAGTTAATTGGCACACCTTCATTTGACTGCTCATTATGAAACCTTCCCAGAAAGTGTGATCTCCCAAATGAAATAAATCTCCACACCAAGAGAAAAAGATTAATACTAGCATTTGAGCCTATTAGAGAATATATGGACTTTTAAATATGAACTGTGATACTATAACTGTTTGTCCCAAGATGTAGGGCAATCTACTTACCAAAAAAGAAATTGTAGGAGCAACATCACACGACATTTAATGAAAAAGAATTCAGATTTCACTTGGTAAAGATCCACACTTGACTAGCTAAAAACAGAAGGAGATTGTACCAGAAATGCAACTGAGAGAACTTTTTGTTGCTTTTCTAATCCAGAATGATGAAGCCTATCACCTGAGTCCTTATGGGGATTGTCTTTGCTCAATTTTATCTTCACTGCTCTCCTACGTAAGCCATACAAAGACTCAGAAAAAGAAGCATCTGCAAACAAATAGAAATATAAAAAACATATATATTACTTAGCAAAAAATGCATGAAACTTCAAGTCAGGAAAAACTAAAAACTAGGGAGCCCATACATAATAGGACGAAACAAGTCAAGCATATTGGAACCATGAACCATCCCAATCCCATGACATATATTTCACAATGTCAATGCAACAATTTTCCCTGAAAATGGGTGAGCCCAAAACATCTTTTTAACTTTCTCCAATTACACAATTATTCACGCATATTTAAACTTTTGCAAAGATTAGGGCTACAAAAGAAAAAAAGAAGCATTGGCTAAGATAAAGATAGAACAAGCTTTAGATCCAAATAAATAGTATTCTAAAGGTATAGAAGTGCGTGAGAGGCAATGAATTTTACTATTTAACTAAGTTGTTCAACAAGATATTGGAGATGAACAAAATACTAGCTGGATGGAGGATGGTATAGGGGTTAGACCCATAGTTGCAAAATAACTTTGAGGTCGTGGGTCCAAGTCCAGCTTACCCATCAAAAAAATAAAATTTGGAGGACGTAGATATTTACAAGAATAAGGGAAATCAACAAAATTACACTAATTGTAGTAGGATGAAACTTCTAAGTCACATTCTGAAATTACCGGAGAGACTAATGGGAAAGAGAAAAAAAGTCAAGATGAGAAAACAATGATGTAGGAAAAAAAACTCAGCTTATGTCAAAGAGGCCACCACCGACACTACCTTCTTAGTTACATAATAACTACAAAATTTCAGAAAATATGAATAATCTTCTTATGGTCTCAATTCCTTGTTCTTTTTGAGGTTTTTTGGGTGGTCCCAAGTTTGATTTTGTCTCTCATTCAAAGTTGGGATCCTTCCTGTTCTCCGGAAGGGAAAAAAATCCTATGGAAATTTCTTTCATTTGCAGTGTGCTGAGAGTTGTGGCTGGAAAGGAAAAGGAGAGTTTTCCAAGGTGTAAAATCTTCAAACTAGGAGCTAAGGATAAATGTTCTTAGGTTGCCTGTTTTTTGGGTATAAACTTTGTCCAGAGTTCAAGGGTGTATTTTTCGAGGATTTTGCATTTAGATGGGATTCAATGTGTGCAACATAGGAGCTCTTTATTTCTTTTTTCTTCCTTTTTAGGTAGGTCATCTCGACCGTTGTTCTTTCTTTCTGGTTGCAATAAAATTATACTTATCAAAAAAAAAATCTACATAATTTTCATTGACTTAGAGAATGCATATGGTAATGGTAGTCAGTTTTTTTTTTTTTTTTTTTTCAATTATAGAGCGGGTGAAAGCAGGGTTTTTTTATCCCACTTCGGTGGTATTACACTCACACAGTTTACTACCTCATCAAGGTGGCAACTTCCAACCGCTCGGGTAGTGTAGTTGTCTTTTAGTGACTTGGGTGTGCTCCCCAAGGTCGTGAGATCGAGCCCCCAACCCCCACCCTCAGCGATTATGCCCGAGACACCAGTTTTTGGTGATTAGGCTAATCTGGAGGGATTAGTCCTACTTTCAAAGGGTCCAACGAACGTGTGATTTGTTTAACATTTGTGACCCTCTACTTTATGATACAAGAAGTATAAAAAAATTCAATTTTTATTAAAAATAAAAATGAACTATATATCTTCCTTGATTAAAAATCGAAAGAAATAAAGAAAAATACCTGTAGTTCGTAAACTGTGAGTTTCGAGAACCATCATCAACAGCGCGAAGAATTCGTCGTCATGGTCCAATACTTTGTGAAGAAATGGTCTTCTTAGAGCTAATACCTGAATCATCACAATCACAAATAACTTAAATTAGAAAGATAAATAAACCCTAGATGATTTGAACAGAGAGAGAAACGAAAATTGGGGAGAAAAAAAGAAGAAGTGAAGATGAAGATGAAGATGAAGAAAGGTGAAATACACCGATTGAGTAGGTGAGAGCGGCTCTGAGACTAGCTGGGAGCTGTTGAGCCGCCGCCATCTCGAAGAAAGTGGGGCGAGTCCCCTGTCCTCCCACCTGAAACAGCATCTCTCTCTCTCTCTCTCTCAATTCGAGGATGAGCAGCGTTTTAATGAGTTTGTAGTTTGTACTTCGCTGTGTGTAATAATATATGGTTGTGGAGATGAAGTCTTATACGTAGGGGTTATAGAGTGCGAATTCGATGTCGCCAAACTCACCACTTAAAAAGCAAATTCCTTTGGCCCACTGATCCATGATCAATAGGTCTTTGATTGATGAGATATCTGATTATGCTCCAAAAAAATGCATAAAATCGTGTGGTTTAAAAAAACAATCATGAAAATTTGATGGGAATCCCTAAGAATCTCCTTCCATCTTAGTTTTACGTCATTTTTCTGTTTGATTGCACAAGAAAAATAGGTGGGAAATCGAATTTCTATGAAAACTTGCAAATTTCATCGTTTGATTCAAATGGTGGAATCCATTTTCCTGTTGTACCCATTTTTCCAACGAATTCGAATTTTATAGAAAATGAAATTATATGCAACAGACCCTTGGGGAATCCTTTCTTTCAATTTTGCATAAAGCATTGATTCTAATTGCCTTTGAAATGTTGATTGGTGATCTCCAAAAATGCTTAAGATCATTGGCTAAAATAATATATAATCTGGATTGAAATTACTGATCGAGCTTGTTTTTTGGTGTAGTGGGCCCCAAAAAAATGTGCCGCAAAGCACTTTTGTATCTCTTTGGTATAAAAATCTGGAATCCAGATTTCAGTTGAAGGATGTGGACTTCAGTTGCAACAAATGTGCAGAAGTCGATTGGGCTGGGTTTAAACACCTTCATCATGGGCTTGGCGTATCCTTTCATGAAGCCCATAATCCGAAATGCAAAAATTCATCAATCAAGGAGTTCCCACATTTGATATCCAAATGGACTGAAATGTATCTCAAATTCAAAACAGAAAATATGAAAGGGACTGAGCAAGGACACTGAGAAATGAAGCGACCCCAATAATGTTAGTCATTTTCATGAAAAGATAATTAAAATACCTTTCTCCATGACTAAAAACTTTATAATCATATCCTTATACAGTAACCAAAACCAAGTTCCCAATTTATCTCCACCCACTAATTAATGAGCGAAAATCAGAAGTTGACATACACATTAATATCAAAACCCAACTCTTTAAACGGGGAGAGAGAGAGAGAGGGACTGCCAGCCATTACCCAAGACCATATACCCAATATGAGAGACGATCTCACATTTCGAAAAACAACTGAGTCGGTCAGCATAGCGTCTCTCATTACCTGTCGTTACTATCATCCGGTTTTGAACGCTTTGTGGGCGGGGATTGGGACCCATCAACAGCATCGGGTTCAAGAACCTCAGTGTCGGGTGCCTTTTGCTTCCTCCCCGACTTCGGCGAGTTTTCTTCCGGTGTAACATTGTCAGGGATTGCATCAATTCCTGTATCAGCATTATTATCCTTTTCCAATGCTTCGACTTTGTTTTGGGCAGGAGACTGCTGCAATGAGTCTGATGAAGGGGCAGAGGGGTCACCCAAAGTGGGTGACGCAGCCTTGAGCTTGTCAGTACCAGACTTGCATTGCTTCTCAAACATCAATTGGAGATACTTCCCTTGTTCTTCGATTCTCAACTGTAGATTCCTTTGTATCTGTAGGAAGAATTTAAAAGAGATAAGAAATATATATATCATAAATGAAAGTTGCCACATGCAGATATAATTAGGGCGTCCATGAGTGCCACGAGTGATGGTCTTATTAGATCCAACCACATGAAGACAACATTTGCCTATAATAACATACACAAAATAGTAAACTAAAAAAGAAGGTAAAATAGAAATATTTGTAAAAGATTATATCAATGTCATCATCATTTCTTCTTACCCTCCTCTCCCTCACTCACAGCCAAAACCTCTTCTTTATCCTCCACTCTCACTTGCCTCCTTATTTATTATGACTGTTAGTTACCATATATTAAAATTTTAGAGTTTCAAATTCTAGATCTGATGGCCAACAATCAGTCAATGCCATAGATCAGACAGTCAACATTGTATCCAATCGGCTATCGAAGAAACAGACACCAAATGCCCATCCATCATAGAATCAGATGGTGACCTTTTCCATCAACTATTGATTGGGTCCTTGAAACCAGTATTTCAGTCAAGATACATTGGGAATTCTGATCATTTCGATTGATCTTGTTCTCAGAATTCGGCATCTACTATTGCACTGTTCTATAGTGCATTCCACTGATTATCTTTGGTTGACATGCCTTTCCACGATATCAAATATGATGGATATAGATATGAGACATATTTGTATGCACTATTACCCTTTTTGAGATCACACCACGTGTATGTGTGCTTGTGTGTGTGTGCACTCTGCGGCAATTAAGGGTCTAAAGTTTGCCATAAACAAGCCTTTGTTACTGATTTTTTTAAGTGAAATCAAATCACTAATAAAAAAACATCTAGCCTCACATCGTTTCTGCTTCTTGTAGGTGTAACAAGTTTTGGCTACTGTCTGATTTCTGACGAAAATGGTTCGAGATCTAGCAGCAAGTGATACAATAATTTAAAGAGGGAATTCTTTTCCCTGGAAAATTCTTTTTTCACAGTGAAAATTCATACCTCAAGTTGTTCGTGCAGACGTTTCTGAACTTCCATTTGTAGTCGTAATGCTTCAGTGATCTCAATACCCCTATAATCCAAGGGAGAGATAGAGACTTAGAAACTATACATTGAATCAGCACAATAATTCAAAGATTTTGTAATATAACATGATTCAAAATTTCCTATACTAGCTGGAACTGCAAGAAAGCTACAATCCTAACAACAGTAGACAGTCTTTAAAACCGAAATGTATCTGCAAAGTTACAAATAATCCCTTGAGTAATCACCAATAAGGAGAAAAAGTTGGCCAGCTACTTTAAGGTTTGGTAATCAATGTAAGGAATTCAACCCGAAATTCCCAACGTGGTGAGAAACAAAAAATTAGAGAAAAACACACGTCAAAAAGGAAAACAATCACACGCATAAGACAGTATTTACGTGGTTTGGCAATTTGCCTACATCCACGGAGTTGCAGAGATTTCACTATTATCAGGAAAAAAATACAAAGGGTGGCTAAAGTCTCAAAAACGACAACCAAGACCTAAAAAACCCTAATCACCAAAAACGGCTTCTATATATCGCGCACACACACACACACATATATATATATAGAGAGAGAGAGAGATATTCACACATTTTCCAACCGAAAATGACTCGGATAAGGCATTGTAAATTTTACACAAACATACATGGTGAAAAGTTTCATATCATCTTGGAATGTCTCAGCCAAGACCTGAATGAAACATTGCTTCCCCTCCCTCCCAACTGATGACACCGCACACCTTGATAGTCAATTAAAGAAACTAAGATCACGACGCCTCTTTTCAGGCACCTGCGTACTTCCAATCATTGCCTCCATGGATTCATTTGATCCCATTCCACCCATCTCACTGTCTTATCTTCCAAGTCTACCAATCCTCTTGTTTCTGTAGTACCCTGTTTTCATCCTCTAACAACCAACCACAGTTGTGACAGAGACCATGAAGCAAGTTATCACCTATTACCTATTCTTTGTTTGAGGAAATTATATAGTCTTTAAGGCTAGAGCAAAGTCTAGACCAACACTGCTCCAAAGATTAAAAGTCAATGTCGATGGAAATTCTCTCATTGAAGTCGTGGGGTCCAAACTTTGTACCTTGACTACTTAAGGACATAGTAACCAAGTTCGGATTCGGCAATTATTGGGCAGGGATTATAAAAAAATGATGTTTTAGGTGCATTACAGGGTAAGGATTTCAAGAGATGGGGGGAGATTAGTGCTGATTCAGTCGATCAGGAAAATAATATGTTATTTATTTGTTTCAATGATAAATCGACAAATAATTTTCCAAACAAAGGGAGAATGAAAAGCAGGAACAAGCCAGAGTCCGGGAGCCACTACAAATGAGTTATCCAAAGCCTACCTTTACTAGTCTTAACACTGTCCGTCTCAAAATCCATATTTACTACATTGTTTTACGAATGAGTTTCTTGACAATCCAATATTCAGCACCATAAAGCATAACCAATTTATAGACCATAAAAACTTTCCATTTAGTTTTTTATCACTATTCACTACACATGTTGGTCACATAATACTCCAAAAGCATAAGTCCACTTTTCTTTAGGATAAATAAACATGCCTCCACTTTAGCCTCTCAACACTAACTTCATGGGTCACATCCTCACTATTCTTTCCACCGTCTTGATGATAATTATATCTAAACTGTGGAAGTGGTCACTTTGATTACCCATTAATATTGACAAGCAATTCTCTCAATATCACAGTTGAACAAATCTTGTTCTTCTATTCAACTCTGGCTTGGTCCCACTTACTTGAAATCCTTAGTTCCTTAGTTCCTAAAGTCCAGGGTTCTAATTCTGATTATTACTCAAGCACCATAGCAACACGACATCATCTGCAAATAAAACATACAGGAAGAGACCTTTCCTTCAATGTGTGGTTAATTCCATCCATAACAAGTGCAAAAAAAAAATATATAAATTTATGGATCATCTAGTCCAAATCCACTTTAACTGGAACCTGACTTGTATCACAACCAGCTGTTCTCGCACTAGTTAAAACTTAGAACTTTCAATAAACTTGCACAAGACTACTTTCTACTATTAGCAGCACTGCATAACACACAAAGAACAAGTACTACATAGTTTTAGAAATTTCTTCGAATGGAAAAAAAATGGCTTACGTTTTCAGGTCTAGAGATGAGAGGTCTTCAATAGAAGTCATCTTTTTCTCTGAAGTTCCTGCATAAAGAGAACAACCCGGTTTTAGAAACGGATTTTGTAAATGAGATTCACTTTTGTGTACTGTTTCTTGGGAACAAATAAACAGCTTAACATATCAGCAGAGACTGAAAATAGGATAGGGACTGCGACCAATAAAATAAGAATACCACAAGTTCATGACTACCAGTGACGTCTATAACCTTTATATGAAAGAAAAGATAATGGTACATAAGAATCTACTAAAGAAGTAGCCTTAGAAGAGAGAAAAACGTAACAGATTTCTGAGCGAAGTTGAGTTAATGGCTGAAGAGTCGAAACATAAAATGCAACATGATGGTGTGCAATCATTTTTTTGGGCTACGTAAAAAGAGAACTCCATATAAATCTACTTAAGAAGTAGCCTCAGAATAAAGAAACACGTAACAGATTGCTGAGCAAAGTTGAGTTCATGGCTGAAGAATTCAAACACAAAATCCAAACATGATGGTGTGCAATCATTTTTTTAGCAGATAGGTATGCATAGAACTCCATATTAGAAATGGAGCAACAAATAAGAGTCCTCAATTGAAAAAAAAGGCAAAAAAATAATAAATAATAATAGAAAATGAAGATTGCGAGAGGCAATTTGTTACTTACCTTCTGATGATTCTGGTCTGTACCTAGCTGTTCTGTATTTCTGCAATTCATGGGGAATGAAGTTCAGTTAAAACCAAGAGAACTAAAAAAATGCCTTCATTAGTGAAACTAATGTAAAAAAAGAAAACCAAGATACACACCTGCAGATGGCTTTTTACATGGTATATGGTCAAACCTTCAACTTTCATGAGCTTCAAAACACCCTTAGGAGTAGCTCCTACATATCAGAAATCAGTTATTAACGCAATAAGCTCCTAGATTCCTTTGACCAAAATGAGATCAACAAGACAATAAAGCCTAGAGGGTTACTCACTTTCACTCCCACCAAGCTGATTAACAGCTTCTACAAAGCACTCATGAAGTTCAGGTGTCCATCGCATGCGTGGCTTGTTTGGGGCACTATTGGCTGAGGACAAGGGGCTAGTGACAACACATAATTCTCCAGATTGAGAGGGAAGCTGACGAGGAGTTTCGGACTGGTACCCAGAGAAATTTGAAGATGGATTGGGTATTTGGTGTGCCGTCTATATAAGAACAAAAGTGGGTCAAAAACAAACACAAGTAATGAAATTGATAATTTATAAGCAAACTAGAGCTTGTCCGTGACGTGGGGTTAAAGGGGTAAAATAGAAAAGTTAGAAGGGTATATATGAAAAGGGGGGTAAAAGAAGAAAGATAGTAAAATTTGAGGGATATTATTGAAAGGAGGGGGGAGAGGAAAGACAATAAAGTTGAAGGGGGTGAAGAGGAAAGGCAATAAAACAGGGACCTCACTCCACTATAGCTTGAGTGGGGACGTTTACACCCCACAATTGTAGCTAGAGTGAGACCCACCATTGTGTTTTAATATATAGATAAAAATTACAAAGTTATTAGAAATTAAAACCACCTCAAATAAACAATGAACCAACCTTCGGTTCAGGATCAACCACATTGGTGTCAACAAGAAGCTCACTCCAATTGGAAGCCAAAGGGTCGTCATCGGTTATTAGCTGGTCTGCCCATTCTTGCCAATCACTTCGCTTTGTGTGGTCCTCATTTGCTATTGCTATCCCGCCAGCACCACTACTTTCCATTTGACTGTTCTGGACAGGGTTCTCAGGAAAGTCAAGGTAACCCTGAAGCTGATCTGCACACCAAGAAACATCGCCGTTTTCTTTGGTGTAATGGTCCAATGCTGTAGATTCAAATAGTCCGGAAGAATGAGAAGAATGGGTTAATGGAAAAGATTTTCCATTATTTGATGACTGAGAAATGAACGGAGCATTTCTCGAATGCCTATCCTGGGAAGAAATGGAAGAGAAATGAAGATCTGATGAGAATCCCGAAGCCGATGAAAATATGTGCCCAACAACCCCGCTGTTGGAGACCAATGGAGTTGCATGAGGGGTCATGGGATTTGTCATCATTTCCCTTTCCAAGGAAACTTGTTGGGAATCTGGAAGTTTGGGATACTTGTCTTCCAAGGTGATGGGGAGAACTGGCAAAGATGACGACATATCAGTAGCGACTCGTGAGTTACTGAGCTGTTTAGTGCCCAATCTTTGAGTTGATAAAGCAGGACGTGCCTCCATCCCTTTCCATAGGACAATAAATGATTCACTGTCACCTACTTATCCACTTGGTATTGGCTTCCAATGTACTCCACTTTTATAGTAATATAATGCTCACTGCATGTCCTTGACTTTGCTAAGCTCTGTACTGCACCTCAATTCTCAAGGCTTGTTTCACAAAAGGGGCGTCAGTTCTCACATCTATGGAAAGAATGTTGACACCTCATGAACCAGAAAAAAAAAAAAAAAAAAGCATCCTTCAATGAAAATGATTCTCAGCTGAGAAAATACTGAAAAACACAATCCTGGAGTTTACATCAACATTGATCAGTTCCCTTGATTGATGCTACTCAGAAAACAGAAGAAACACCCAACTTGATATGAAAGCTTAGTATAATGACAACTTAAACAATTTTGGAGCAAGAAAATATGCTATAAGCAAAAGCTAGAAGAGTGGGCCATCCTTGCAAACATTAATAAAAAAACAGCTCAAATAGCACACCGGCATGAAGTAAACTCGATAAGAGAAGCCTCTCAACAATAATAACTCGGGCACAAGAAGATGTAGAATGCCATGATGAATATTATGATTTGTGCACAACATATGCATGGTATGATTACCAAGAAATAATTAAATAATACATTTTCTCAAGGAAATTGAAGTTAATTAACAAACTAATAATACAAAATTCAATTCAATTGAATGCGACATTTGATCAGCCACAGCAAGTTTTCTTTATCTTTTTCTTTTTCTTTTTCTTTTTTTGATATGCCCTGGAAGTTGAGATGACTATCAAGGCTAGAAGGACTAGCAAGACAAACTAATGCTCTTTTCTAACTTCCACCTCCCATCTAAGAACCAAATCTTCAAAAAATAGCCCCCAACCTCCTTGAAAAGAATGGATCAATAAAGTAACAAAGCTTTGAATCATTGATACTGGTAATAGTATTATGAGCCTACTCTTACATTCCTTCAAAAAAACCTTCTATTTCTTTCCTTCCACAATCCCCAAAATACATAACTCTTCCTTACTGGCTGAATCCATCAAAGCTCTTGCTGTTGGCAACCCAAGGGACAGATTTGCCATCCTCTTGTCCTGCACTACTGCACTGCAGCGATAGTCTCTAACTCCATAGGGGATATAGTCATTTTTGAATTGGCAGTCCTAATTCCTTGCTTTTTACCAACAATCACCTTGAACAAGACAATAGGCACCTTATTTTTTCCTGAATGTGAGATTCCCAAGGAGACACTAATATCTATAATACATTCTAACAGCCAATTAAACATTTCCTTTTGGAGTTATGTTGATCTCCCCAAACTTATGGTCCTCTCCTAATGCTTTGATTTGTTGGACCTGAACAGATTACAAGGCTCCCAATTCGCTCTCATTTCAACTGTTAGTGGCCAAAAGACAACAATTCCAAGATGAAATTAGAACTAGTGGCCAATCTGGCACAAATGACTGAACCGACCAACAATCCTAAGTTTAGCATTTAATCTTTGCTCACTGCCCAATCCTAAGAATCGATAAGCTCGTGATTAGTCATCGAGAAACACTACCCATTGGAAATCAACTGACCATTACCAAATGAAATTGAGGAACACAAATCTGAATATAAAGCAAAGGAAGAGAAGCCAAATAAAATGGAGTAAAGTTTTCCATAGCACTGTTATAAATAGGTAGACTTTAAGGAACAAAAATCTGAATACAAAGCAAAGGGAGAGAATCAAAACAAAACAAAACAAAACAGAGAAAAGCATACTATAGCACTGTCATAAAATAGGTAGATTTTAAGGAAAACAAGTAGAATATCTTGATACACATCACCGAGAAAATCGTCAGGAGGGGAAACCCCCTTACTGGATTTGAAAGAATCTAGATGGCAAATAACTCTGAACTGCAATAGAGACCTGCACACCCGCACACTTTCCTACTGTGACACTCTTTGTCCTCCGAGTTCTTGAAAGTGTTGATGATGAACAAGGATTCCTTTTTTGGTTCTACAATTGGATTAAGAGAAAACCATTCATCTTTGCGTACTTAGAACCCTCAATTATCAGTTTTACCATTCTTCAAGAGTTCCGGTAATAGCTGATTGGGAAAGATTCTCCATCATCACTTTGTTTGGCTCAATGGATAAAATATAATTCCTAGTCAGGTTTTAGACACCTCAATTTACAATATTCATTTCTAATTGTGTGATCTATTTGGGATCCGATATGGGCCCTCATGATGCTGCATGACGTATGGGAGTCCTGAGCCAAAGAATCAGTTTCTGATAAGTGTTTGAAATGACTCAATCCTCATGTATCCCAACCCTATCAAGCTTCAAAAATGTGTGGCACATATCTGAATCTACTATGTGTGACTCCATGATTGTTTGAACGGTAATAGCTTTTGGGGGCCTACATGCTAGATCAACCCTCTATCTCTCATCTACGTTAAAAAACCTAGAAGCTCAAGGTTGGGTGGTCATCGCATGGTTTTTATGGAATGGAAAGATGACAAAGTTACTTGTTTGAGTTTCTTACTTTAGTTGGGTGTAGATAGCTTGGTGGATTTCACTGGAGTGTGGAAGGCAATTCTTAACCTTCATTCTGGTAATTTCCTTCTTGATTAGAAGATTTCTATTTGTTGGCCTACCTGTAGATGTAATCCCATTATGAGTGAACCACGTATATCTTGTGTGTGGTTGTGTATTATTTCTTGGCATTCTTTCTTGTTTTTTACACTCACATACCCTTGGGGTTTCAGTTGTTGAAATTGATTGACTTATTATTTGAAGGGATTAATTTCAATTGCCAATTCTGCGCGTGTAGCGTGGATTTAGCCACAACACACCCTCATCTTGGTAACACTCATTCTATGTGCATGTTGTTCCTTAATTCACCCCACACTCATTTCCATCAAAGCATAACTGATCATACCATCCTCTTTCATATGATAGCTGCTTGCTAGTCAAATAGCAATCCAGAAGCACATCGACACTTCCATTTGGTCTAATCCTAATTTTCAAAAATCAGTCAATGATTTCAGAATCCAGGACACATCGTCGTGTAAACATCATCTCCACGTCATAATATCATCAATCATGCACAAAACATAAAAACATCACAATAATGAAAAAAGAAAAATGGTCATCAATGCCATGTTTTACCCATGAAAAACACATAATTCCACAAAAAAATGGATTAATTATCAATCAACCCAGAACAATACCCGTACATCAAAAGTCACATTTTTTCCTAGATTTCCGAAACAAACGACAAAATCACAACCCATCAATGAAAACACAGCAATTAGAGACAATCATTCATCGATGCAATGTAGATTCTCCATTAAAATTAGAGAGAACCCACCTCAAACTTTTTCCCTTTGTATCGTTTAATCGGCAATACGGATAAGTTGGTAAAGTTTGTGGGTGCTAAAACTACAACTACAGATTGAAAACTCACCTTCATCTTACGAATTACTTATCTAATTAAGCATGCTTACACATACCCAATTCGAACTAAAAACTTTGGCTATAACCCAAAAATCTCGAATTGGGTACTTGAGATTATTTCCACACACACACAGAACGAAAAAACATGGAAAAAGAAATTCTTTATCTTTGGATTCTATTGTGTTTCTATTGAAAATCGAAATGGGTATTTTAAAAAATTTACCTGAAATAAGAGACAAGGAAGAATTAAACCCTAAGAAAGTCCATATAAGATGGAAATCGAGGATCTTTGGAGGGGCTCCACAGCTGTTGTGGCGAACGCAATACAGATATTCGTCTAAATATGTGAGCGATAATAATATTCAATAAATAATAATGGAGCTTCCGCTTCTCTGTCTCTCCTTTCTACTTTGATTGATTGCTCCTCCTCCTCCGTAGCTCGAACCGAGAAGTCAGTTCACCTTTTTATCGCGATAAATTGATATTGTTTTATTAATTTATCGTCTCACCTCCTCCTCATCCTTAAAAAAAAAAAAAAAGTAAATAAAAATATATATTTGTTTTCAAATAATCATATTCTTCGTGGATTAGAACATGATCAAACCAAAAAATAAAAATATATTTTTATATAGAAAATAAATATATAAACTATTGAAAAAAATTATAATCGATATTTTCACGATATTGATCCTAAATGATACCGAGATGACTTACCCAATCATATTGGCCTTGAAATATTTGGCATCTTCATTTCATATCATAATCGAATGGACGATCAATATTTATTTTAGTTGACCTCAAACCTTTTGACTGAGGCTTTCTATTAAGATGATGATAATGATAGTGATATTGAATATCAAAATTTCAGTTTGAGGTTATTATAGTCATTGGTTTTTGGATTATGACGTATATCAATGCTTACATTTAACATCCCTATTCGGTCAGACAGGTCAAACTTCAAGTAGAAACTATGTTCAAACATAATTTGAATCCGTTTGGGTCATTGAGTTCAAGTTAATGTTGACTTCGACGTTGATTGTGCACTAAATCATAGACGTATTTCCCCAAAATATAACTATTGTACACTTGAGAAAAATCAATATTTCTATGCTTACACAATGTTGTAGGAAGTTACTGAAACACGACTCGTGGATAATTCCTTCTAGATCTTTTTTTAAGGAGAAAGTGAGATAAAGACAAATATAATTATTCACAATAAATAAAAATATAATTTACTCGTCATAAAAAATAATAGGATAATATTGAAGTAACATTGTGGGGGACATTTCTAATATGAATGTGTGTCATAACCATAGATGTTTTTATCGTGATATGAGTGAGATCTTGATGACAAACATATATGGTTATGACACACATCCACATTAGAAATGTCCCTCACAATGTTACTCCAGCACAACTTAAAATAATAATTTACTACAAGAAAATCATTTCCAATAGATATCTTATAATGTTGTTATTCTTTTATTTTTTTTGTAAAGAATGGTATCTGAGCTAGTTTGCACGCACCAACTCTTCCCTCCCCTCCGAACAAGGCTTGATAAACAAGACTTTTAATCATGCGATCCGTGACCACTGATATTAACAATCAGTGGGAGTCGAACTTGAGACCATAGGGGGAGCAAACCCCTTGACCCCCAAGCGTTATCACTCGGCCACTCAACTGGTGGTTATAATTATTTATTTTTTTGTCAAATGAGGGTGGGGTAATTAATATGAGTGATATGGATGATAAATTGAAAAAAAAATACTCATGAAAACAAAAAATATTTATTATGAGATTTCAGATTTGATAGGGAACCATTATGGGACGAAGGTGCATGATAATTTTTTATTTTTATTTTTTGGTTGACGCAATGAAGATATATGACACTAAAGGATCTGTTCAAATAAGGAAAGTAGAGTCTGCATTCTTATCCAAGTCCAATCATCTTTATAAATGGGCATGAACCAATCTGACCCGAATTCATCTCGAGCATACCTAATTTATTTGCCGAAGCCCGATCCATTATGAATCGAGTAGGGCCGAAGTAGGGCTGGTCAAGCCCATTACATTATTTCAAGTTAGGCGTGTCAATGGGTCTGTTTAACTAGAACCTAATGTGAATTAGTTCAGATAAGATGTTTTTTGATACATTTTTATTGGAATCCATTAGAATCGAAGTCTCTTGGAATCAAACCAATGGAGAACCAAAATTGATAGGAACTAAGAATCCAAACCATTTAAAGAGAATTTTTTTGATGGCTTTGGTATTGGTTTCATCAAATATCAGAACCGCAAGGAATCGGAACAAAAAAAATTGAATGGTTCTCATTCTGGTTATTTTATGAACTGAACCCTAATTGACCCTTTGATAACCCCTAAATTCGACGTCCTCCGAAAAAGGTAGGGTCTATCTATTTGTAGATTGGGCTGAATTCCAACTATAAAATAATAATATATCTAAGTAAGTGAACCAGGAGTTCAAAGTCCAAGCCCAAACCCGGTCGTGTTGGGTTGTGATGGGCTAAATTCCAACTATTGGTAGCCCTATCATCAATCATCTATAAATTGGATTCATATTTGATTTGACCTTTAAAACACTTATACAAACCCTTTATTTGATCAAGTTTTATCCCAATACCTTATTGTATTTGGTCCTTATCGAATCCCAATACCTTGATTGATATTCTAAATTATCCAATGTGAGCCCATGAAAACTCCAACTTTCTTCGATTGGAAGTGATAGAAAGAAGGGTATATCAGTAATTAAGTGGATTTGCCGGTGCCTGTAGTTGGACTTGACTAAAACGTGTTAATTTATCCCATCAAACTCTAGGCCCAAAAACCAAAAGCCCAACCTTTTGTTAAGGTCCCAATTAAATTTGATCATATTGATATGTTCCAACGCACACGTTCAGTAAAAAAAAAAAAAATCACTTATGGGTCTTAGAAGTTAGAACACCCAAAGCATGGATTGAGATTGTCTTCGGGCCAAAAGAGGCCTCATTTGGTCCATTAGAGTCCGTTTATTGGTCCATTAGAGACCATTTGATCATAAATAAAAATAAAAAAATTAAATCCCCCAGGTTTCAGTCTAATCCTAAACTGATCTTGGTCTACCTTTATACATAAAATAATGTAGCTAGAATAGTTAGGTTGTATTTTATTAAAGTACATCGAGATGTATAAAATAATATAGTTAAGAGTAGTTAGATTGTATTTTATTAAGGTGCATCAAAATGCACCGTATCAAGTGGATGTAATTAGGTAACTAACCTGTAACCTGTAACCTATGACCATGGTTTTAAAACTCGGTTTTGCGTCCGTCTCGTCCAGGCCCAATACCGAGTCATCTCAGACGAGTTTTCTAATACGTTTGAGACGTCTCGTGAGACAAATAAAAAATTTAAACGTGAGTCCTAAATCTCGATAAAAAAAATGACTTTGTGAGTTGGTCTAGTTCAGCTCCGATACCGAGTTAACTTGGGCAATATGTCTCAGTCAGACAAGTTTGAAAACCATGCATGTAACCGTATTCCCTATTTAAATGAATCTCACTGTTGATCAATTTCATCCGGTTTATTCAGATTGTTTGAATTGCTTTTTGATTATTTTGATTTATCAGAAACATCACAAGCTATGAAGCTCATCTCAATGTAATCTTCAAATACTCGAGCTTCTTATAACATATGAACTAGGAACAAAACATTGATCTCAAAATATTTGGTCACAATTGGTAAAAAAACCCACAACCCCTTGGTGTTATCCCACCGATGGATGGTCGAGACAATTCTCGGTTTTTTTTAAGACAATACCTCAAGATAATATTAAAAAATAAATAAATAAATAAAATTTAATCATAATATTAATTTCATTTCTCATAATAAGAAAAACTACAAAAATGAAAGTTGTCACCAAATCCTAACTAGATCTCAATAATTCCCAACCATCTCATTTCAAAATATGAGCAACACTTCTCTATACATTGGAGAACCACTCTTACCTTTAGAGATACCAAATGAATCCTTGATTTGAATAGGTAGCAAATCAAGGATTCATAATAATAGCACATCACAAAGGAGATAATGGCGAGGGAAGATCAACGGAAACCGTCATCGAAGTTTTGAGAGTAGCTGTGAGGATCATAGCTGAACCTTATCTGATTCCTTCGCCACCTCATCGCTCGCTTCCATTCTGACTTAAACCTCCAAAACAATTGCCTCAATGAAATCGATCCAACCCACCAATCCATTCCCATGTTTCGCTGAACACTGACAAAAGTAACTCTACTCCCTCTACTAGCAAGTTTACTCCCCCAGATCATGAATTGCATTCTCTTCACACATCCCATACTCGAAATTCCCTTAAGTAGCTTCTTCGGGCACTTCGGCTATGTATCATATTATATATATATATATTACCTCTCGAGCGATAAAAAAACCTTTTCTAAGTGTCCTTATCTAATTTGTCACCACTGATGACGTTGGGTATCAAGTCTCTGGTACCCATCATTCCAAGTTGGTAAGAGAATATGACTTGGCCCTAGTGAATTAACATCACTAGTGTTGAAAAGCATCTTTCAGATTGGACTGACCTACGAAGAAATATAAGAAAAAATACATGTTAATAGAGATAATCAGAACTTTCTCCAAAAAAGTATCAAGTAGGCTAATGTAAAATGAAAATATCACATTCATACCAAACTTTGTGCTTGGTGGATCATGACCTAACGCCTAGTCACCCACATCATCAGTTACCTTTAATAAAAGCTTTTGCATAAAGATTTGGTTGGGATGAAGATATGAGAATCTCACTTTATAAGCAAAAAAGGACTAATCTAAAACATGGGTAGGCAAAAGTTTTGCATTTTATAGGTGTTTAATTTTGTGGATAATTTAAGGATTATGAACTCCAAAGATTCAAATCTTGGGAATCTGAAATATTGAAAGAAAATATTTCCCACAGTTCCAGTCCTTTTCGTGATTTTTGGTAAAAGGTAAGTAAGTTTCACTGAATAAAAGCAAATAGATCATAGAAAGATTAGGCCTTAAGATAACGTCCACCCTAATCAATCTACATGTCATCATATTAGACATCATCATCTATGCCTTCCATTTATTATGATAGGAAACGTGAACCCTACTCATCCATTCAACTTTAGCTTGAGCCCTATCTTCACTAAAGGTATGTTAGACAGAAACCCACATCATTAACTTTATACAATTTGACTCAGATCTAAAGGAAAAAAGTAACAATAGTGATAGAATTGATAAGGTACATATTAACACCCCACCCTCAAAAAAAAAAAAAAAAACCAAGGGAAATTTACCAAAATGTAATCAACTTTTGACGAAATTCCCATTCCAGCTCACTATTCATTTTAATTCCCAAAAATGTAAACATGCGAGACCGCAGGTTAAAGTGACAATCTCACAGGTTTAAAGCGACAATCTTACAGGTATCAAGTGACTATCTCACAGGTTTGTTTGCTACTTTTAGCGGGATCGTCACTATATAAACCAGCAAGTTTGTCACTTTAAAAACCTCCGATCTCTCATGTTCACGTTTTGGGAATTAAAATGATAAATTAGCGGGAATCAGAATTTCATCATATTCGGCTCATGAAATGGTAATTTAACACCCCCCCCCCCCCCCCCCCACACACACACACACAAAAAAGAAGGATTCCTAGTGGAAGCATAGATGCTAAAGAAAAATGTTTAGCATAAAATATTTTCAACGAAGATATGATCAAGAAAGAATGAAAGAAAGCTAATTGAAAAGAAACGTAAACAGAACTGAAACGACTTCTTACCAAGAATATATGAGCGTAGTAACTCTCAAGAATCAGGCACTACTAGCAGAGATTGTTAAATGAGAACCTTGAATAAGGAAAACATGGAGGCACCAAATCCTCTCTGCAAGTTCACCTGGAGAAAAATCAACCCAAAAACACTGATTTACTGTTCCTAGTTATGGTCCCTCAAAATATCATTTATCACTTAAACACAGAAATTTGATTGGTGCCCCGAATATTAGATAAAGCTACAAGATATATAAATATAAATTATATTTTAGATGCATATAGTGCTATATACATTCCCCATAAAAATTTGATAATTCTATTTATATTCTTGGGCTGTCTTATTTATTTCTTATTAAGGAATAATATGTATTTCCCCATTTCTTAACTGAACTTATTGGGGAACTATTCTTTCTTTCTTTTTTCTATTTAATGATCCCAAGTTAGTGCACCCATGATAATATAAAATTTTGTAGGAATACATAAAAGACTACATCGAACACCAAGATAGGTAACTTAGATTCCCTAAGTGGTCATGTACATGCCAGTCCAACATGTGACTGGTAAGGAATAATTACGTGTTCAAAGACACTTTTTGGTACACATACAGATTCTATTAAAAAAGAATAATAAGAGACAAAGAGAAAAGCTTGCAGTGGAGCTCAAGATGATCTGCCTGGAGACACCAAAAGAAAAGAAAAGCAGAAGACAAAGAAAGCAACAAAAAACTAACACACACACACACACACACACACGTATGCTCTCTCTAAGTCAACACAATCCCACAAAATATTGCCCACTTTAGATTTAGAAGTCCAGTATGGAATTTGAGAAGTAGGTTGTTTACCAGAGAAAGCATGAAGGACAAGAATCAATCTGATTTTACAGTATGTCCATTTAAAAATTGATATAATCAAGGGTTTTGAAAGCCTAAACTTAAATCAACAAAAGACAAATACTAATAAGAATAGGGCAAGTAAACAATATAAAATCTCAATTCTAGAGCTAAGAAGACAAAACAAAAGAAAATTTTCTCAACCTTAGAACTCATAAATCCTATAAATTACTATGCACTGCCCCCTTTATATAGAGTTTCTCCTTTCCCAAACTTCAGTCTTCTAACCAAAAGTAACACTTACTAAACAACCAGAAATAAAATCTGACTTTCTAAATAAGATTTCTACTGTATCTAGGACTTACTAAAATAAATAAACCCAAACAAATCTTAACCTTTTAGACCCATCTCAACCATTAGTTTATAACCCTAGTTTCTAACCTTTTGTTCCTTCATTTGGACTTCTAATCCCCGAAGTTTCATCCCAATTGAACCATTCTTTTCTGAGATGTAGATCTTCAAAAACAACTGGTTCTGCTGGATTATTTTAATGTATTGCAATTCATCAAACACTTGTATACAAGCATACTCTTATGAAATATTGGTGTATTTGTGATCATACTGTTTACACTAGGCTGCCATGTCAATGACTACCTCTCCCAACTGAAGACTTATCCCAATCCAAGACCTACAATGTGGTCTAGGAGGCTCATCGATATCAATGTTGTTAAATAGAATATGCCATGGTGTGTGAACAGGCATATGCTATGCGCATATGCGACTTGCACATAGCATATGTGATGGCATAACAGGAAAAAAAAAGTATTTAAAATATATATATATATATAGAAAAATAAGGAAAAAATATGCAAATGTTGTAACAATCATAGAAAGATATTCTTAGAAGCTTTTATTACCAATGTGATTTTAATTTACTTTTGCATATATATAACTGTTGAGTTTAGTCCCACATCGGACACAAATTGCCTTGACTCTCTCCTTATAAGCTCCTGAGCCTCTACATTCATTGCAAATTGGTTTTGAGTTGGACCCCAAAACTTACCAATAACATTAGAGAGTGATAGGAAAGGGAGGGGAGGGAATGGGGTGTTTATAGAGGAGTTCGAAGAAAAGAACATAAAAATAAAAAATAAAAAATAAAAATAGTGCCCAACAATCAGATTTTGACTATTGTATAAGTATGCTATCGCATACTAAAATATGCGATGACATATGTGAAAAAAGTTTCGTGGATAGCATATGCGACCAGATTTTGACAACAATGATCAGTATTAAGCAAATTCTAGTTATGGTGATTGCATAAGCGACCGCATTTGACAACAATGATCAATGTTAAGCAAATTCTAGTTATGGCTACTTTGTACATTTGTGATGAACTTACAGTCTTTGTGCTCCTTCCCTTCTTGAATACAACTGCAGCATCTGAGGCAAAAAAACATGTACCGCTCAAGAATATCATGAATGAAACAACTATAAAATGAGAAGCATAGAAAACAAAAAAAAAGTTATAAATGAAGAACCTGATTTTGGATAAATCTCCGTTGTATTGTGCCTCTATTTCACTCAAATACAGTCTCAATAAGGGTGACCTGTAAAGACAAATGTACATTTAGATCCAACTATTATGTTAAATATGCATAATAAGTATTGAATGGGAACTCGTATGGACTCAAATTTATTTATTATATTTATTGATTTTCATTAAGAATTGGCATACTGGTTACCAATCATGCTATGAAACACGGTTAAAACAGGAAACCATTAAACCATAAGAAGCAACTGAATTGTATAAATGCAATTATAATGCTTTCTTTGCAAAGCTTAAACCATCCAGCGCATTGTGAAATGCCATTACAGGCATTCTGGTGACATGGAAAATGAATAGTAAACACTAATATTGGAATTTCAGATAAAAGTTTCCCCGTTATAATGTCCGGGAAGGATGTATGTAATTCCAAATGAGCCTAATAAAAGTCATATAAAAAAGAATATACCAGGAAGGAATTGCAATCGCCGCAAGGACTGGTGATAATTTCCACAACAGGGGAAGTTGATTGGGCAATGACCCAGTCAAATACTCAAGAATGTCATTTTCCTAATCCACAAAACAAGAACCAAAAATGAGAATCTTGAAAAATCAAACCTTTTTTTTAGGAACTAAAACTACGTGAAAGAAAATATGGAGCATTTAAGAAATTATATTCAATAAGTGAAGGATATTTATTTTTTCATGATTTCCACACATTACTAGTCCAAGATAGTACACTTAAGACATGAGGGGTTTCTTTATTTTCTTGACTTCACAATGAATGAACTATGCATGTGTTATACATCCTCAAGAGGAAATTAGTGATCTTCCAAACTAGTTGGGTTACAATAGACATATATATATATATATATAGAGAGAGAGAGAGAGAGAGTATTTTTCAGTGTAGTTAAGGGGGAAAGGCACACTGAAGGCGCACGCCTAAGTGAAGCTAAGCATAATAAAATTATAAAAATGAAAAGAATTAACTAATGAAATATAGATTTTAGATACATTATAATTATATTATGCATAAATATGAGTTTTATTAACAAGTTAAAATATCAACACTTCAAGAAGAAAAAATAACAATCAGCAATAGCATAAAAATTACAGGAAGAAGAAAAAGAAAAAATAAGTATAAACAGACCAACAACTAGGGTCAAGGTTTAAAATGTCATATTGAAGGAATGTTTCTCTCAAGGAAGAAAATGATACTGTATTGGTTGATATATTCCAATATTTAGAATCATGACTAGGGTTATCAATGGGCAGACTCGGGTCAAGCTTGGTTGAGCCCTAACCCAGCCAAGAGAGGTAGGCTCTACCTTAGACCAGTTTTATACTCCTATTGGGCTTAAGTTGACTAAGCACGGGCTAATATAAATGAAAAAAATTTAAAATGCAACACTTTTATGGTAAAAATTTATACTTTCCAAATATATCAAATCTTAAATTGCTGTAAATTATACTTTAGGGAACAAGTAATTTTTTGTATTATTTACTTATAGTTAGCAACAAATATTCGCTACTCTCACAATTGATAACCTTGCAAATCTGATACTAAAAGGGGTCTATGATTTTGAGAGGTGTTTATAGATGTAGTGTATGAACACATATGCACAAGCACATACACATAATAGAGAGAAATAGAACCAAGATCAAGCATTTAGAGTTATTCATAGAAAATCCTTATGCTCAATGATATGGAATTGTGTGGTGAGCTTCTCAGTATATAAATTATGGAAACTTCACAATATACTGTAGTCTGTATGAATATTCCAGGATTTTCTTTACCAACCTTTGGCCTCATAAATAAACATAAAAATCACTAAGAATGATCAAATGAGCAGTGTCCATGACATCAGTCCAATATAAATTTAAGATCAAGCTCCAAATCAAGATGAGAAGTCTATATGTCCAAGTATTCTTCCCCAGTAGGAAACCTAATGAGGCGAGGAAAGTATCAGCCACAAAACAAAACAAAAAAGTACATGGTCATTAGGAAAGTAAGTTGAGAACAAAATGAAATGTAAATAATGAAGTAATGGTACTTCAATATGCTAAAACATATACTATGCAACTATGGATTTAAGAGAACTACTAAATATCGTCAACCAACAAAAAGAGATGCAATAATATCAGGAATGTGCATATGAGAATTTGCTTGCTCTTTTGGAAATTTAAAAAAAAAAAATGAATATAGCTTTTTTCCATTACTTTTGAAGGTTCCTTTGTAGAATGAAGAAATCGGGTTCTTCCACGGAGCAGGTTGCACACTTCATGATACTGCTTTGAGATAGGAAGGGGATCATAAGAAACTGACATGAAGTGTTCAATTAGACAACTCCATCTGCTTGAAATGCAACCCAATAAAGAGAGCTCCTGTTGCAATTTATATATCAATAACCCTCTAAATTATACTAGACATGAAAAGCAACTAATATTTAGTCTAAAATTAGGCAATTACACTAAAATTGATTCTTAACAGGCACATTCATTCAAATCTATTCTTCAACTTCTGTAACAATCACGAGTATTAATATCTGAGGATGAGGATAAATGACATGCATCCGTTAACTATGAGTTAACTATGTTTAGCTCAAGATAGGTAAATCAATATCAGACTCAAATCTCTATAAAATAATAGGAATACAAAGAATACCCAATTGAACCAACTTACTATAATTTCAAGTGAATTATCATCATGGACTTCAGTTGGACCTTTCAATCGATCAAAAACCTGAACCCACTGAACCTTCGGGGCAGAAAATATCAACTTGGAACCTGAGACCAGTTCAACAGTTCTCTTGTCAAGCAAATATAAAAGATTCCTTGATCTCCACCGGTTCCATGATGCAAATTCAATCAACTGCTCTTCACTCCTGATTGCAAAGACCAACATATTTAACCTAACAAATTTACTAGTAAGAACAAAAGAATTACATTTTCTATTAAAAAAGGGGGGGGGGGGTTGTAAAGACTTCCACAATTGATAAAGTCAACTTGACCCAGTAAATCTGCCAAAAGATGCACCTAACTTTGTGAAACACTTCGAATTACAGAAATCATATATAACAAAAATGAAGCAAAGAAAGAACAGAATATCCAAGTAAATCAGAGAATGACAACATGGAACATCTTCCTTTAGGATGTTGCAATAAGAAACTGTATCCCCGTTACTTCAGGAATATTATGAAATTGAAGGTTATCATGTAGTATTTCCATGTAAACATTTGAAATAGGTCAAATAGTATCTTTCAAATTTAAAACATGAGATGGTGATAATGGATCAATTTAAATGTTCCATCCCTTCTCTAAGGAATACGAGTTAATATCCCATGACCATGAGACCAAGTTGCAGTACATACAGTAGGGTGCCTACAAACAAATTTGGCAAAAAATAGTTAGTGTGAAACAAACTTAGAAAGATAGTTTCTATGCTCTTCACAGTGGTTTGGGCTCTGTTGGAAACTACTATTCAACGTGCAACCAGAAAATGGCATGGACACTTATTAAGGAATGATAAGTTACATCTTACTTTGTGCTGTGGATCAATAGTTGTATTACATAATATTCTGTAACAAAAGCATGTCCCATCGAATATTTTTGCAGTTCTAATCAGTAAGAAAGCTTCTAAGTTCTATGTGAGTCAGATTCTGAAGGACGGTTATTAGGGATGTAGATGAAAGTCTCTTATGGACCTAAGACTGTAAGCATTTGAAATAGTTACGTATTAGGACACTTTCAGAACATCCACTTCCCTAATATTCACTTTGCAATACATAATTTCTTTTGGATAAATAAAATACTATTAAATGAGAAGAAGCGATACAATCAAAAGGGGAAAGCTAAAGGTAGGTCAAGAAGACCTACCTATTGTGCACAGTCCCACAGAAAAAAGAGTTACAAATACCTGCCCCTAACTACAAACCAAGGCTGAGACCACCATGAAAACAAAAGCAAGGCCCAAAAACTGTTTTACAAGATAAAAGAATCCCATCTGAAGATAAAATCCTAATAGAAGGGCCCTTTGAATTCTTAGCACAATTTGGACCCAAGGAAGCACATACCTTTTATTTCCAGAATGACATTACTTGTCTGCAACTTAAGTTGATTTTGAAAGTAACATTGTAAAAATCGTCATTTCAACCAAATAAAGCTATCCAAATGTCACGAAGTAGTTATATGTTATCTGACTATACTCTTTCATATGAAAACCTCATGAGCAAGATCGAGTAATTTATGATCATACCATGTCATCAATCATCAATCATTTTAATGAAGTATACAAATTTAAATCACATGTATATAAAATCAGACAACATAATAAAATTTGAATAAACTTTGATCATTATAGTAAAGATGGGTAACTCCTTGCAATCAAAGGCTCAAGAAGATCTAATAACCATGAGAAAAGAGGTGCTGGTTGTTGTAAGCGGTTTTGAACTTATAGCCAAATCGGAGGTTACATTGTCATAAAAATGTGAGATCTTGAGCTCAATGCGTGCATAAACAGTATTCAGAAAATTCTTTATAATCTCTCTCTCTTGCTCTCACAAAGATAGTCACAGTTCATAAATATTCACTCATGGATCTTTAGCCATCCTCTAGAAGGGAGGATAGCAGATCAGTAATTGATTCCTCATAACCAAAATCTGATCACCTTGGCATGGTTTTCTAAATGATCCTTAGTAATGGAATGGTAATCACATATTATGTTAGGCACATGTAGAAAGTATCCAACTTACAATAGAGAATCTCCATTGTTTGATTGTCCTTCAAATATGTTACTGTTGGAACCAACCCACTTTCTACGCGCCACACTCTCAGAAAGAATATCCAAGCTCATTTCAACTGATGATACACATGATACTGCAGTATGCCTCTTTGAAAGCTCTTCAATAATAAATTTTGAATGACTACCACTAGTACGTTCCTTGATCTTTATATCCAGAACATTCTGAGGGGACCGCGGATCAGAAGATGTACTCTGCAGCATCAACTTTTCAAGATACACATTCAAGCAATCATATTCTGTTCTCCCGAGGTCATCAAGATCCATCTCGACAACTGCAATCAAAAGAGCACTGAAATGTGCATCCTTCAATGGTAAGGCATGAATTAGATGCCTTAAAACGAAATCTCTTGCTCTAGTAAGAGTTACAGATGATAGATGTGCCAGACCCTAGCATTCCAAAGTAATAATCATGGGCAAGCAAGCAATCAGTAAAGCCGTCAAAATCAAAGATATGTGTTTTCATGGTAACATATACGTGAAGTATTCAAAACCTGAGGGAAATAAGGGTTGGATGTCATTTCAAGTAGAGCTGAATCAAGTTCCTTTAATGAGCCTTGGTAATCATCTGAAATGCTTAGGCGATTAAACACCTACACATTCGTTAACACCCAGAAAACTTATTCGTTACATGGGGTTAGCATAATGGTTGTATGCAATTAAGAACTTAAAACCATGTTACAAACTTAATCAGACATAACAAAACAAGTTCATAAATGCAGCCTAGAGCAATAATGGTAGTAGCAATAGAATGGGACCCAATAGAAAATGGAGAAAAAGCAACAAACGGACGGGTCATTGTATTAGTTTATTTTCAAAGAAGAATAGTGAAACTTTCTTCAAGAGACAAACTTAAGAAAAATATTCTGTTTTCTCCCCCTATAGTCAAAGTTCAAAGGTCAAAAGAAGCTTCTACACAAGGATCTTTACAAAGAATATTAGTCTCTTTTTCTAAGTTGGTTTCATTTCTCAAACTCGGAAGCAGGACATTTGTGTGATCGGAGAAAGTTAGTATGAATCAAAGTCGAATCCATTATAATATACTTACCATGTGACCTCCTCCTATATTCTCTTTCTAGTAAGTTTTGACAATTAAGCACCACCTTTTTCCTAGTACAAAAAGGCCCACTCGAGCAACAATATACAGAATACCACAAATCAGAAAGAAAACGTTCATCAATATTTCCGAATTTGGATCAGTTTTGATGGTTTATTTTTTTTTGTAGGTATAGACTTTTGGTTTATATAAATGAGATGTTGTAATTGTAGCATCTACCCAATTCATTTTACAACAAAAAAACCCCATATTTTTTAAATTTAAACACCTATATTCATCAATTTATGAAAACATGATGCCCGTGTCACAAGTTTTAGCCAACTAACCCCCGTCCCCCGACATGTGGCAAAAGAATTTCTCATTCAATTTTTCATTAAACAAAATAACATGAAGAAGAAGGGCTATCAATGGACAAGTGTGTTGACCAAATTCAAAAGGAAAAAAGGATCTAATATTAACAGAGTATTAAGTCTGTAATGTCAATCCAGGAAATTTGTACCTAATACAATATTACATTCATTAAAGAAATGGTTTAAATTTTTTTTGAAATTATAGGGTTATCAGCTGGGGCATTTGCGTCAAAATAAAGACCCAAATGCCAAAATTTCACCAATAAATCTAAATTTTGTGAAAGTATACAACTACCAAACAAACAAACAAAAAAACGCCATTAAAAAAAGGAGATTATACTCACATTTTCAAAGAAGAGACCCCATTGTAAGGCCTTCTTGATATTTTGGGCATCCCAGATAGCTGGAAGACCAGAAGATTGATACCCAGAAGCCAAAATTATGATATCTACAAACCCTTTAATCAGATTCAGAAGATATTCCAGAGATATCTCTGGGTGAGACCAACCCATCCTTCTCTTCTTTGCAAACCGTTTCTTTCGCTTGGTTTTTTCCCGCCTTTATACGAGCAGGAAGAATTTAGAGCGCAAACTTTTTGCTGTTGAACACTAGTACTTGACTCGTGTATTGGTCATGCTAGATCATGCCAGATGGCACACTTTTTTTTCAAGGCCCAGTGGCCCATCCTTTATCAAAACCAATCATGGACTTGGTTCTAGTAATATTTATCCATAGATCTGACAAAAACGCCCTGAACAACAATTGCACAGTTTGGTGGCCCAATGTAGGGCTCTCAAAAGTGGGCCTGTATTAGTTAAATAATTATGTTTGTTGGTAACTGTGATTGATTACAATTGAGTATTTTAATCATCTTGTAATTTTAAATAATTTACAATTAGGTATGATGAAACATGAATGAAGATAAAGAAAACTAACATAAACTATAAATTCAATTCATTCTCAATTATTACAGAAGACTTGGCTTTCGACTGAACCGAATTGAGAAACATGATTTGATTAGCTGAAATTGAGAACGAATTTCCTTTCTTCTTGTTTTCTCTCGTGGAAGTGTTTTTTTTTTTGGGCTAAATTGTGAGTTTTTTTTGGCTTTTCTCGCAACTCTTCTACTACACCCTCAAAAAGTCCAACATGCAATCAAACACATCATTTTCACAAAAAGAAGTGCTTTTATTAGATCATTTTATCTTGATTTTAGTAACAATAAATGTTTCTCAAACCCTTCTTCCTCGAAGTTGGCAATTTTGTTTGAAGCAAAATGCGACCTCTGAAAAGCTTTCATTGAAGTCCTGACAATTTTAAATATATTTATTAATCAAATAATTAGGAAAATGCCGATATAACATTAAAATTGACATTGTTTTACATTGCTGATGTAGATGTACAGAACCATAGATGCTTTCATTGAGATAAGACAAGCATCTATGGTTCTGTGCAAGCCAATCTGTGAAACCATGTCAATTGCAATTTCACTCCACCATGACTCGCATAATTATTCTCTGCTTCTAAAAAGCTCACTAAACCGTTGAGCTAGACAGATCTAAAAGTTCAAAATAACATATTCAAGTTTTGTTCATGATGAAGAGATGAGGAATAGGTCTAATTCACCCATTTTAATCTTGTTCAAGAGCTGGCTTCTTTATAGATTAGCTGGAGATCATCTTGCATGATTGCATCACAGACCATCCATAGTTGACAGTCAGGAGTATAAAAAAGGATTGTTCAGAGAAAGATAACAAATGTGCATATGAACTACAAACACGAGGAACAAAAACAGACTACTATCTTCCTTTGAGAACAACAGAGAATCTTGTAAATCATAGTGCCAGCAAACCACCTAATTGTATTAAAGCCTCGAAATAGTTTAAATACCAATATCTCTTAACAAAATATTTCTCACAAAACAGAACAAAATCAAAATACCAAGCAAATCTCAAATGTTTGGGGTCTAGACCCTTAAACGATGGCATTGGCTGCACTAGCAATCCTGGGCCACAGATCAGCACATTCCTTTCCAATTGGACCAGTAATAGCAGATCCTGCAAACACAAAAGAGAGGTAATATTATGAAAAACAGTATCCACTAACATCCTACCCAAACCCTTAAGGATAAATAACCCCACATGAAATGGGCGCATGAATGCCACAACCTGCAGAAATTGGTGTTTTCTTTTAATTATTTTAATTCTTCTACATTTGAAGGTGGACTAGAGAGTAGAGACAAAACATGACATCCAGGAAATTATTTCTGCAAGAACTATACTTTAAAATTGATTAAAAAGTATTTTCTGTACCTTTCATTTCTCCTTTGGGATTGACAATAACCCCAGCGTTATCTGCAAATCAAACAAAATGAAAAAAAAAATCAGAAACTTGAAACAACAGCCACTGAGGATACGTTTGCACAACAATGAATCAGGAGCAGAAGCTTGTTTAAAACTGCAGAACAGAAACAAAAACAAATTTTGCCAGGTACAGCAATAAAGATGACTGTGGTGCTGGAACAAAATAATACACTGATGAAGGGGCTAACCCACATGTAATAAATGCAAAGATTGCCCTTGTAATACATCACATTCACCATTCAAAAAACATTTTATGGTGCTGATGTGTTGCCGTAATTTGTATACTTTGAGAAGAAAAAAAATAACTTTCTTCCATCCATATGAAAGTTCTATTCAAGTTAACACTAGCCTGCATCCTAGTTTTTCATTTACAAAGGAAGGAAAAAGGGTAACCACTTTCTTATTTAAAATAGATAGAAGGCAATTCAAGCATTATGCTGAAATGATGCCCCCCAATCCAAATTTAAAATTTGATAGGTCAGGTTTGGAAAAATATCAAGAAAGTAGAAAATCAACTTATTTTTCTTATTGAACATTCATTAACAAACCCTATGGTAAATGAAAGTGTTAAAAAGGTAAATCCACATCCAAGCGTACATGTGTCATCCCAAGAATCATACTAGCACTACCATGTCCGAGAACAGCACCTCAGGAGTCGGGACTGAAATGGAATATTCATTGCAAGTAGGAATATCATCTGTTCTTAAGTTCTCTTAGAGCCATTAGATAAAAGGGAAATTTACTAGGAGACAGGTAACACAATGCAAGGGAAAGAACATCATGCTGTTTAATACTGGCAATTCTCTTAAATATATGCTTCTCACCATGAGCAACCACATGAGTAAACAAAGGCACTCAACTACGTAAAGAAGCAACTTAAGAAATGAGACGGAATGAACATCAACGAAAAAAAATGACTCCTCTACTCAAAATGATTCCAAATGAACTCAATATAATCTCTCCACAAGCAATAAGCATAATCAGGAGACATAATAAAATTAACCAGAATGTGCAAAACTTCACAAGCATTAAGTGGTAGTGAATTAGAGTTGGACAACAAGGAGTTAAAAGGAGCATGAAATGGATAAAATGGACACATGAAAACATATGACCTATACTGGAAGAGATATACAATGACATTAAAAAGAGAGCTGCCATTGGCATCCCAACTATTACTGGTTACACCCCAATTAATGAAAATAAGTGAATGATTGAGAATAAGTAAAAGTTGGGGTGCCAATAGAAGCTCTCTCATGAGATTAACATTCTTAGGTCTTTTGTTTTTATGGTCGAAGGTGTACAAAGAACCTTGGGTTCTAAGATTCAAAGACTTTGTAGCGAGATGGGAAGGCGGGTGTTGTATCTCACAAGATTAAACTCTTTGTACTTGTTCTGTGCTTGGTTGGTCATCTCGGCTGACCTTGCTTTACCTTAATGAATTTTGTTTATTAAAAAAAAAATAGAAGCTCTCTTGTTATCTTTTTTTTGCTTGATTTTTATTTTTTGAGGGGTTTAGGATTTTATATGAGCCTAATCATAATTGTAAACAACTATTGAAGTTGTTTGAATGAGAGTTACAATGTTTTGTAATGTTGAGATTATAATTTGAGCCAAACCTTTGTAATGTTTGAAGAGTATTTTAATCTTTAATTGGGGTGTAATAAGTAAAATCTGGGGCTCCAATAGCAGCTCTCTAATAAATAAATCCAAGTAAGCAGAAGAATAACGATCAATCAAAGAAATCTCCACTCAAAATTTGATTCAATTCGTTAAAAGAAACCAATTGCCATTACATCAAAGTGCCTACATTTGTAGAACTCTCTAGCTTAATTTTCTTACGAAAAACTAATAATCTAATAAACCAATTGCCATTACATCAAAGTGCCTACATTTGTAGAACTCTCTAGCTTAATTTTCTTACGAAAAACTTATAATCTAATAAACCAATTGCCATTACATCAAAGTGCCTACATTTGTAGAACTCTCTAGCTTAATTTTCTTACTAAAAACTAATAATCTAATACATAACTCGGATTTAATCCTACCTAACACTATTGTTGTGTTGGTAGGTGAAACCAAAAAATCCTGAAATTTTGAGATTTCGAACAAAAAGCTTTAAACCATGCTACCAACTGAACAAATTTTCATTATGTTTTAAGTTCCAACTGCATTATGGATTTCCATGTTTGAAAAACATCACGACTACGCCCTCAGGAAAGACTACACTAAAATCATTATCGCCCGTAAATCCATATATTGTTAATATGTTAAAACAATCAATATTTTTCTCCCTACTTAATTTAGGGCTATCGAATTTAAATGGGCCCTAAAGTTTCATCCGATGCAACATAATTCAAAGCAAACAATCAACAAAATGTGTCTCACTAACAACCCATTAATCTAAATCTAAACAACAATAAACAAAAAAAAAAAAAAACAAATCAAAGAAACTAAACAAAACCAGAACAAATAATTAACCTTCGAAGTACATGAAGACACCATCCTTTCGTCGCCATGGCTTGCGCTGCCTAACGATGACAGCAGGCATGACTTTCTTCCTGAGATCTGGCTTTCCTTTCTTGACAGTGGCCATCACCATGTCTCCAACACAAGCTGAAGGCAATCGATTGAGACGACCCTTGATCCCCTTTACAGAGATGATGTAGAGATTCTTCGCTCCAGTGTTATCCGCACAGTTCACAGTTGCCGCCACTGGAAGACCTAGCGACATTCGGAACTTGTTTCCAGCCGAACCACCACGACCTGCAAACAAATCCAAAACAGCAATCAATCAATCAATTTCAGATGGAAACAGAAACCCTAACCCTAACTGTGAGAAGGAAATAAAAAATGCAGTGGGAGATACCTCGCTTCGACATTTTTGCTCGCTTCTGCAACTGAAAGGGCTAAGATGAGGGTTTTGCGTCATTTTATAGGTGGGGACTGCTAGGGTGTAATTACTTAAATACCCTTGGATTCTGACTCAATACCGGGTAAGTATAGCGGACTTGTGTTCATTAGCTGTAAAGCATATGTTTCTTAAATGTTGGACCGGCAATGATTCAAAATATACCCGATGTTCGAATGGATTTGGATTTAAATCTTCGATTCAAAATAATTTTGGATTGGATTCGAATCTATCCCAGTCCGATCTCAAAAAAAAATAATCGATCCAAACATATTTCAATAATTCTTTTTATTATTCTTAATTTCATATAAATACATATAGATAAAATGTTTTTATTTATTTTTTCCCTCTATATATTTGTAGTAGTAAAGTAGATTCTTTTAATTTTATATTTTTAAATTTTTAGAATATTGATAATTTGAAAATAAGGCACGTGTTCGAATAGGACCAGATCGATTTTCGGATTGAGGATGAAATGAAACACATCAGATTCGGTTCACATATTCATTAATCCGTTCGGATCAATATAGGAATGGTACAAATCTGGTAACGAACCGATTTGTTGCTAGCCTTACTTAAATATCCTCCGAATGTTACTAAGTATCGAGTAAATATTAGTGGGCTTGTGTTCATGGGCTACCATTGGGGACACTGGTCCTATGATACTTTGGCTCATGGGGTCGCACTATTCATCACTCTAGTACGACCTAGTTCATGGATAGACAAATATAGTTAATTTATTAGAGCAACAACTCCATCACACCTGGGGTCGGACTTTGCATCCTCTCCCAACTACCACTTTGGAGAGCCAGATGCCTCTGAAGGCACTCCAACAGCTCTCTACTTTTAAATATTTTGAAGAAAGAGCAAAAGAAGAGAGGGATTCTCCCTCTCTCTTTCTACTTGTTAGTGGTAAAAGTCAATGACCATTGTGAAATATTTTATCGTAGGTGAATTTGTGGAAATTCATTTTGGCTAGTATGGTTGGAGTGCAAATCCCTTGAACAGGGAAAATGGCTCTCCATGATAAAATGCCTATCAATTATGCCTATTTGTGTTGGAGTTGCTCCTAGTTCACTTATGTTAGTTAGTTTGGTTTTCTTTTGTACAGGTACACTCAAGCATATAATTGTATTGTTAAAATCAAATAAAAGAATATTAAGATGCATAATCAAGTTTCTAAAAAATTGATATTGTATTTTTACTATTTAGTTCATTAAATCCAATGAAAATATTCCATGAATCAGAAATATTAAATTCATAAATTGATTAGTATGTCATGTATTCCATGAACCCACTATGAATTGTGCCAAGAACTAGTTCGCTTTGATATATTTGCAATTTAATTTAGTAGGAATGAATCTTATAATGACCCAAAACTTATTATTAATCTTGAGGAAAAATAGTTAAAAATTGAGGAATAAAATTCAATTAAAAAAATGATTTAATGGGTTAATTTTGAGGCAAATGGACTCATAATTAGGTTTTAAAATAGCCGAAAAACATAGTTTAGGGAAAGCTTTTGAGGCAAATGGACCCGTCGTTGGGTTTTAAAGGGTAATCTTGGTTTTAAAGGTTTAAGTTAGCGAGCCGAAAATGTATTTTAAAATATATGAACATGTACAAACATATGTCATGAACAATAGTGAAAATGATTTATTTCATAAAAAAATGTTAAGGCGTGACTGTGTCATGTACTGACACGAAAATGAGAAACAAATGAATGACTGTATTTATATTGTTAGATAAACTAAGTATTCAACTTACATACTTTTATGTTATTTTTATTTCACATTTTGAAAGAAGAAGAAAAAAATTTATACATATATTATTTTAATGATCTATTGAGGAGATTTTGATGCCTACAAAAAATAACTTGACGTTCTACTTTGAAGCAACACGTTAATCTAGGATAACATTTGAATATTGGTCATGATCTCCAAACCTTTATAATATTATTATGTTATTGTGTGTTATATTATATGTTGATGACCCATTTTTTATGTTTTAGATTTTTTTACACTACTTTATTATATTTTATTTTACACTTATTTTATATATATTTTTTAGATTTATTCATCATTTTTATAAATTTGTATTATTTATAAATCAATGAGGTTCAACCCCCGAATACCCAACCTAGAAGAGTCGAGGATCATTGCGACACTTTGGGGTTGCAAAAGGAGAAAAGTAATCCAAAGCCCGCAACCTCGAAAATATCAAGTATTGGTCAGTAGGGTTATGTGTTGTGAGCTACAGTAGATAGAGTATGTCAGTTTATATTAAGAAGGTAAATTAGTATGTATTATTTTTGAATGATGTGTCGGTGTTCAATTTCTATTACGTATATGAAAAGAGCGAGTTGTGAGATAAATTTTTGGGATCAAATCCATTGAGTCTCAGCCTGTAACGATTAAGTCAAACTCTTGCAAATTGATTTATACTATATTTGTGAGCCAACATTGGGAGCCAAAATTTGTCATATATGGCTTAAGAGTTTCGGATAGGGCTGATTTTTTTGGAGGATGATCTTTATGGTGGCGATATTTATGTTATATATATATTGTGTTCTAATATTAATCAATAAATGCTTCAATTGTAAGATCATTAATAAAAAATATTTTATATCTTAATTGCCATTCATGTGTACAAAAACTACTTAAACTGAATCAAGTCATACGATTGAACATGATTTAAAAAAAAAAAAAAAAAAAACGGCCAAGATTTCTTAAAAACGAGATGATTCGACTCAACTTTCAAACGAATCAATGACGTGTCACTCAGTAGCCAATAAGGAAATCAATTCGCGGTAGAAAACGTTAGGTATTTTGAAATACCTACCCATGGTTTTTGCAGCCAGTTGTTGGTACCATCACTCGAACTTCGTACCTTTCAGTTGAAGTCTTAAGGTTGTTTCAAAGAAACCAACTCAGTGATGGTGTTTTTTTCGTTACGAAAAAAGTATTTATATCAGGAAATAAATAAGTTTAATTATTGTGTAAATTTTCGCTTAGGGTGTGTTTGATTGCACATGAAAAAAATCAATTTTCATGAAAAATACCATTTTTCTATGTGTTTGCCTAATTTTTAGCATGGAAAATAATTGTCCACTATATCCAAAAAGTCCAGCAAAGCGTGGAGTTCATTTTTTCACGTATACCCATTAATATGAAAAAATTAAATCCTCCTTAATTTTCGTCCCTAAATTACAAAATCTAATTTCTCATTGTGTCTCCAAATCACGAAACCCTAATTTCTCAATGAAATGAGGTGTTTTTCATTAACATCTATCCATACATGCATGTTGGTCAAGTAAAACCTCAATACCCTACCATGTGATAGTTTGTAATCTGGAACCTTTTCTTTTTCGACCTCCATTCAACAGTCCTTTTTCGGGCCTCATTCTAGAACCTAAAATGAGGTGTTGGCTTTAATAACAATTGATGTGAATCCAACTAAAACAAATACATAAATAAATAAAACCTAGTGAAGCCCTTATCTATTTGTGGCTATAAAACTACTCCGTTCATCGCCTTCTATACAAATATTAAATAACCTTGAGTCAAAAACCATATAATTTTTCACTCTAGAAACTCAATCTTTAATGTTCTACAAATAAAAAAGTGTAGATTAAAATTTTCAAGTGTAAGTTGTGCAATGAAGTAATAAAATCTTGGGAGTTCAAGGCCGATCATGGGGATTGTGTCAAAAGTCTTAAAAAAAGAAAAACACATGTAAGGTGTAATAAGATTGATCTAAACTATGAGAACAAATGATTTTTGGAACTTTCCTATGAAGCAAAAATTAATAGGTTTGAAACAAAAACTAATTTTTTTTAAGGCATTGGGGTTCTACTAAAAAATCCCACAACTTTATTTCATTTAATCTTATCTTCACTAGATTTGAAGACAAATTGTATAAAAATATCTCAATTAAAGCCATAATTTTTTTGTTAAAGTATTTTAAATAATTAAAAGTTCTCACTCGTAACGCACAAATATCACGTGGATTTTCTAAGACATCAATGTAACTTTTATCTACACTAAATCAAAGATAATTTTAAAGCATTCAATGTGATAATCATGAATAAAACTTCAAAAAGTGTTTATATATATGAAATTTAACGAAAAGATAAACCTACCTTTTAATTAAGTCAAAATCATATAATAATTCATCATTGTTGAACAAAATGATTTTAGCTAAAAATCCATTAAAATTATTGAATCTAAATCTATAAGAAAATTGGAAGAAAGATAATATAGGAAAATAGATTAGAAAAGAAGAAACTTTGAAAAAAAATTATCTAGAAAATTAGGAGAAGAGATAAAGTAGAAATAAGTAAAAAATAGAATGTGAGATAGAGTAACATGTAGAGGAAAGAGATAGAAAAATAAAAAGATATAAAAATAGAGTCGTGATATTCGTACTTGATTTTTTCACTCGATCAACCACTTGACTGATGTGACAAGGGCACAGAACCATAGATCTACTTCTTCGAGATACACAAAGAAACAAATTTATGATTTTGTACCCTTGCCACATCAGCTGAGTGGTTGACCGAGTGAAAAAACCGAGTACAAAAATCATTAGTCATAAAAATAATATAGAAGTAGAAAATCTTTAGAAAAAAGACACTATAGAAGGACGAGAGACTTTTGTGATACATGAGAGAGAGAGAGAGAGATTTTTCTCTAATTTTAATTTTTTTAATCTTTGATCATTATTTGTATTTGTCTCATAATTCCTCCTTCCTCATTTTGAAAATTTTATTCACTAAAAGTTCATCTTTAACTTTTGTTCACCTATTTTGGGTATATAACCTACAAAATAAAAATTAAATCAACTAATCCCGATTAATTAAATTAATATTACATAATCATCATAAATAGGGGGTAAATATCATGATTTCGTGTCTCCATCACAATGTTTAAGAAATTATAAATATTAAAATGATCTGATTAACTTAACTCCATCTTCTTGGACATCATAATCCAACTATGTTTATAAGTTACTATCATCCATTGAAATCTTAACCTAAAGATTTGGGATTCAACTGAACGAATCATGCTTCTCCATTCTTTTTTGTCTGAACCACACCTTCTGGTTATCAAAAGTATGTTCATTTATGTTTTCGTTACTTTAATCCATGTTCTTTTGGTTCTTTCTCTTGCTTTTTTTAAACCTTGAACTCGAACATGTCTATTAGTGATTGAATGCAAAATCACTAACAAAAAGTAATTGCAGAAAATTCCACTAATGGATCTCTCATCCCTTGACACTTTCCAATCAAACACAAAGGAATTTTCTTGTTTATCTCTAATAAAAAGCCCATATACAAATATTTACAAAATTGCCACTGGCCCAAGTTGCATAAAAAAGTGAGTTATTTTGAAATACCTCTTTTGATGATGAAATGATGATGTTTGTCTCTAATAAAAAGCCCATATTCAAATATTTACAAGATTGCCATTACCCCAAGTTGCATAAAAAAGCGAGGTATTTTGTAATACCTCTATAATGGTGAAATGACATGAGTTTGGTATCATCACTTGAACTTCCGACCTTTTGGTTAGAGTGCGGAAGTTTCTGCCACGGAAGCAACGAGTGATGATAGCCATGTTATCAAAAAACAATTTTTTTATAAGGATAAACAAATCTGAATAATTATCCGCTCTAAAATAATAATAATTTCTCTTAGTGATATGTGATGTATCGTTTATTTATTTATTGGTAAGCTTGTTTTTAATAAGGTTAATTAATAAGTGATGTCGAGAGTTGAACCCAAGTCTATGGTATCATCACCCATAAACTTTACTATCAAAGCTAATTGGATTAACAACTACAAACTCTCATGCAATTTATGTTAATCGTACCAAATCCACGAGCCCCTTAATAGTTTTTCTAGTGGAGCCGTGGGCTGATCACATATTCCATCATTGAATTAATATGACTGGGAGTGTGGCCCTATTTTTTTATTTTTTATTTTTTACGACCTTGTTAATTTCAAATCATTGGACTTGAGTATTTTTCATCCTCGATCAAGATCATCGGTAAAAGATAGTTGTCGTGTTTTCATAGTGGTGACATGCCCATTGATGGTATTCTTCTTTGATAGATTAATATAAAATGACTTAAATGCTCTCATTTTCAACATAAGAATTTTTTTTTTTTTAACATGGTATCCCGGTTGGTAGAGGACTAAGACCTAGCCCATAGGATAGGCCCAACCCAGGTTTCCCATATCTGATAGGACTAATCCATGATCACATGCACTAACCCACATAACACATATGACATTTTAATCAAGAAATAATCCTCAGTTTCAAACTCACAACCCAGAGGAGCAAATTCTAGTTGTTGGTCTTACCACTGAGGCACACCCCTGGTGGGTAACCTAAGAATTCTATGATATCCTTCAAACCTCAAACCTTAGTAACAAGAGAAGAGTTTGACAAAGGTGAAGATCATGGATTTTGGAAGAACAATAAAAGGTTTTTGGCAAGAGTTTGAAGACGAAGAATTGCATAAAAGGTTAAAAAATTACATTTGAGGCTGAAAATTTTGAAGACAAAAATGGATTTCGAGAGAAAAATCAATGTTTTTTCGATTTGGGGTGTCGAAGATGGGGGAGTTCAGATTACTTTCAGTCAGTCTGTTAGATAAGACGGCAGTCAGAGGATATACCATCAATTTATAAACAAAAGGCCCGCCGATATGAGATAAATCATTTAGCCCAAAATAATTATTTATTAATATATATTTACATTCAAATAATTATATATAACTATATAGAATAAGTTAGCTTGGAATAAATCACAAGATTATATTTCTATTTTCATAATAAGTAATTTTTTTATTAATCAATTTTATAAAAAATGTAATTGACTAGGTCAATATTTTTAAAATATTAAACAAATCAAATTGAATCTTAATTAGCTGAGTCTGTGAAGGAGTTTTTAGTTGAAATATGGAATATTAGCTGAGTCTGAAAGAGATTTTAGTTGAAAAAGAGAGGTATTTTAGAATACCTCTTACATGGTTTTTGTTGGTGTCTTTGTATCATCACTTGAACTTCTGACCTTTCGGTTTAAGTGTTAAAGTTGCTTCCATGAAAGCAACCCAATGATGATGTCTGTATTGTTGGAAAGAGAAATATTATCGAGTTATACAAAAAAAATTTTTTGTCACTGGACCAACCTGTAAATAGGCCCAAATACTTGAGAGATGGACCGATCTTAGAAATAATATTTTTTTTGGCACTTGGAATTTAAGGCCCATTTAGCACCTAACTGTTTACGGTCGGCTCAATATCGTTGGATACGATGATCGATATCATTGCACAGGAAAAGGTTTTCTAAAGAAACTGATCACTAATGAAATGGGCCCGGTTCCATTGACTCGAGAAATAACTCTCGTGGGATTTTATGCCTATTCTAATAATATATAATCTAAAGATAATTCTCTCGAGGATAGTTTTTCGCGGTTGGATTTTTTGTTAACATGGTCAAGATTAAAGATTGTGTGTTACTTCTTGAATCAAGGGAACCCAAACCCAAACCCAAACCCAAAATGTAAACATATTTATGTCATACATTTATATCAATTGGAATTGGAATCCCTCGACATAGGTAACTTGATTTATTTATAGGTAATTTTGACATAAACCAATCATACAACTTCATTTTTTTTTTATCGACATGGTTATCAAACTATGTTTATAAGTCTTCATTGACATCATCATCACAATTGAATCCTTAATCGAAAGATTTGGGATCGTCTAAATGAATCTTGGTCCCTACACACATATATTTGCTTTCACATTTTTGCTATTTTAATCTAATTTCTTTTGGATTTTTCTTTCACCTTTTTAGAATCTTTAATTTGCATCTGCGTCAATATTTCCGGTTATTTTTTAAATCAATTAAGTATGCAATTTTATTTTTTATATTCTCCAATAAAAATATATACAAAATTTACAAGATTACCATTGGGCATTGGCCCATGTTGGGTCCTTGAGTTGGCAAAATTGGAGGTATTTTGAAAAACCTCTTTTCATAAAGGAAGAGGTGATTAAGGAGGACTCGGTATCATCACTTGGAAGTCTTCAACTTCGGACCTTTCTTATTAGAAATGGTGTATTTGCTTCCCACTAAAGCTATCAAGTGATGATAAAAGCAAAACTACAAACAAAATACTTGAGAGGGAGATCATTTGTTGTAATTCAAAAAAACTGTGAATTATACTAAGTATTTGAATTGTGCCCCCAAAACAAAGAAAAGGAAAAAATTCGAGTACTCAATTTATAAGAGATTATCCACAATTATGAACAATAAAATGATCCCTTGATTTTTTATTTTTATTTTTAATTTCTTTAAGACATTTTAATCCAATTATGTCTATAAATTATCATTATCGAAGCTTTTATACCAATAAGAAAAAAAAAAAAAAAAAAAGGAGGTATTTTGAAATACCTCTTTGATGGTTGTTGCTGATACCATGACTTGAACTTCAGATCTTTTATCTTTTAAGTTGAATTGTTGAAGTTGCTTCCAATAAAGCAATCAAGTCATGGTGTTTATGTATTTAAATTTTTTTAATTTTATTATAATAGTTACAAAATAAGAGGAATAATTATATAAAAACCCTTCCACGCATCAAGAATACCTTTGGCAAAATCTACAAGCCACGTTTTTCCAGTGGGCCTGATCATACCTTCATCATTCAAACCAAAGACTACGGTGGCTTTATTTATTTATTTAATTTTAAATCCCAAGTCGGATTCCATGAAGGACGTGTTGATTTTCAACTGTTGGATTTGGACAGATTTCATCATATATCTTGGGCGATTTAAAAGAAACCCGTTTCGGTCAAATATAAGAGGGGTTTTATTAAATGATACCCACTGTATTTTCAACTTTTTTGCCACGGTTCTTGATTTTCTCGTAAAAATTATCTTCTAATATTTAGGGTGAAATAAAATAAACTTTTTTGACCTACAATTCAAACCCTCCAACAATAAAAACATAAGGTTCTGAAAAAGTTGGCACAAGATCAAACAAGAAGATAGGGTCAAATAGGTTAAATTTTTCTTTTTTTTTTACCTCGAAGTAGATTTATCTGACTATGCTTGATTGCAAAGCAAACTGAAGAATACCAATGTTTTTGGTTCAAAACAAATAATAAATATCTTCGCTAATATTTAAAAAAAAAAAAAAAAAAAAAGCGAGGTATTTTGAAATACCTCTGTAAGAGGGAGAGGATTCAATGAACTCTGTATCATCACTTGAAGTTCGGACCTTTCATGTGGAAATGATGTACTTGCTTCCATCAAAGCAAGAAAGTGATGATGACTAAAAACCAAACAAAAAAGTTAAAAACATTTTGAACAAATTTACAAGCACTTATAACCAAAAATACATTGATCTCACCGCCTCACCTAATACAATTCAAATCATTTATTATACACACAATTTGCAATTTATGCAAATAGTGTGGAAAATCGACAAGCCACAAAATAGTTTTTCTAGTACATTCCATCATTGAATCCCAAGAACACAGCGGCTTTAAATATATATATTTTTTTATCCCAAGTTGGATTCCATCAAGGGTTTGTTAATTTTTAACTGTTGAATTTGGGCAGTATTAATCATAAAACTTGGGTAAAAAAAATTAAGGTGATTTATACATAACCTCTAGGTTTAAGTTAATATTAGAGATATACCACTGTGTTTTCAGATTGTCTTTTTAGACTGTGTGACCTTTGATATAGGAAGATAGAAATGCCCACATCTTCAACTTCTTGTCATTATTATTGATTTTCTACTGAAAATCATTCTCTTCAACCTTTAGGGTGAAAAAGAATAGCCCTCATCTTCGCCGTTCAACATTCGAACATTAAGAACAAGATAATATTCTGGAAAAGTTGTCTCTTATATGGGATGTTGATCAAGGGATCTACAATCAATTTGAACAATAAAAGGGCTATTTCAAATATTCACCAAAACCCAGCAAGTTATGTCTAAAATACACAAAATATTGGTGAAGTTATTTGATATACCAATCAACATAAACAAAGAGAAGTATTGTAAAAGTTTCAAACCTCCATGGAAGGTTCTTCATCATTTCTATCTACTACTACCTGCTTTGAACTTAGTCAGATCAGTCTCTCAACATCAAACTATTCATTAAATCCAACTAAAAAATTCCCCTTAAAAATCAACAAAACTCTGAAGAAAATATCCCCAAAATGGCCATTGAAGCTTTAATAATGAACCCAATTACGCACTGATATCAACATTAAGTAACAAAAATATGGTTTTGATGGAAATAAATACCATTTTCAGTTGTCATTCCCCGTTTTTCTTTTCCTGTAGGAGTCCACAAAATATCGAAAAGCTTATAGTCTCATTTGTTGGATCCAAGCATCGGTTTTCTCAAAATAAGCGCCTTCGATTTGGTTCCTGTACCAAAAACAATAGTCATGAACAACTGTGAAGAGGAAACACAACTACACAAATAATTTTGCTACCAAGTTGGGAAAGTCATGACTTGGTCTTGTGTAACTGAAAATGTAGAGTTGCTACTTGTATAAGCTGAGCTCAGCTCAACAACTGCAGGATGGTTTGAATTTTTTTAAACTGGAGTTGACACATTGTACATGTACAACCATTTAAAGCAAAAAAGGGAAAGAAAGAAGTCATCAGCATTTACATTTATTTCAATTTTCAACAAGTAACCTAAAGCAGGACAAAAGTAGCATTCCACAACATCATATAAGGCTTGTCCAAAAATTGATAATTACTCCTCACCTAAGTCCAAGTTTCCTATAAGCTTAATTTTCTGTTATTTCTCCTCTTATAAATAAGAAATGGGAACTAGGGTGGATGAAATATAATGGTTTAAACTCGTAAAACTCAGGTAAGCCATCATGCTCCTCTCCAAGTCACCAATAAATAACCTTCCTTAATATATAATATTAAGGAAGTTTGACAAGGTAGATTATTAGTCGATGAGTTATTGGTGATTGATCCTCTTTAAGTAATAATAACTCATTGAGAGAGCATCGGTTGGACTACAGATTGGACTCTCAAGTTGATTGCCAAAATTGTGAAGTTGTTCATAAAGGACTCAATGCAGACATAGGTGCAGAATGAAGGGCAATGGCAGTTCCTTCTCTACATGGTGCACACAGAAGACAGGTAAGAGATTACATTCATCCCCGACATTCTAAATTGATATGGCTGTATTAAATAATGGTTTTTGTAAACACTAAGAAACTAAGATTTCCCATGTCGACCCCCAATTTCTTAAAAAAGATCTGGTTCAACAGTTTTTATTCTTGTTCTGTAAGCACAAGGGACTTGACACAAATTGATAGTGGCTAATATATCTAGACATTTCTGTAATGATATTCTTGCCACTTGAAATTTGCAAATTCAGGAGCATAATGTAATGCTCCACAAAACAAAGGTTACCTTTCAATACGAGAACAAGGGCATATCTATCTTTGATACTATAAAAAAGAAGGAAAAAAAGAGGATAGTTTGTACTAACGGTTTACGTGCGTCATGTCTCGGCAACTTTTGCTTCCACACCGACACCGAAATGCTTTGACAGGGTGATCAAGGTCAGCGAAATCAAGCCCATAGTCCTGCAATTAATTATAAGTATATTATGATACGTAACTTAATAATGGGCCATTTCAAAAACTACAAAATAAATTCAATCAAATAAAAGAGTTGATAGCTGTTTGAAAGGTTTAAAATTCCATTTTGTTTGGTCATATTCTAAAAACTAAAACAAAACAAACATATATGAGTACATTCCAAAACAATCATGTCAATTTATTTAAAATAAAACAGGTGAATTCATAAAATATATATAGAAAAATGTTCTGTAAGCAATTAAAAGTCAAAAGTTAAATATCACATTTTTTTCAAATTGGATACATATAAATGTTTCAAAACATTCTGAACCAAACAATTTGTGAACTGAACCATTGTCAAAGACTTGCAACTTACTTGTAAGTGGTTTTTTTTCTTTTCAGCAAATATGCTTAAAATGTGAATGTATAAAATATATTTATTGCCATCCCTTGGCCTGGACCGTCATGTACTAATATGTAAAGAAAAACATACTGATACAATCTGAAACATTCGAATATTTCAGAACAAATGTTATGTATCAATCTAGAATTTTGAATTGCCAATAAATTTCAGCAGAAACATATCAAAACGGAACAAAATTTTGAATTGCAGTTATTTGATAGCTCTAGGTTTCATTTTCCAGATATTTTATTCAACGAATCCGTATGGGAATGACTACTGACCACTACATAGACCAAGGAATTTCAGGTGATAGTTATACATCTGCAAACAAGTGATATTGTCAAATCAACACCAACATAATATACAAAAAACAATTGGGCCCTTCATACACTAAGTATAAGGACCTACTGAACCTGGCTGGCAAACCTTGAGGTCAACTTTATATGATGGGTCCAAGCCAGGTCTTGAACCTTTAGATCCTACGTATGGCATATTGACAGAATACAATCAATCTTTATATGTTACCGATATTGAAAACACCTCCTGCACATCTTTGTTCAATGATGCTAGACTGACCTTTCAATACAAGCACCTTAGATTTTTCATTATAATAAATAAGGAATAACAAAATGATTTAATTTTATTGGTAATTAAATGAAAATAGTTAATTATAGGTATTGGAGAAACATTCTCAGAAGGTGCTCGCCCCAGCACAATCTTGCAGAAAACCAGCAAGTAGGTTGGAAGGTATGATATTTCCCTCAGAACATAAGCATTCAATTTAGTGAGAATTGTCATCTCATTCTCTCTCAATAAATGAAGTTTAAGGTAAAGAAATAATAAACAAATTTATTCCTCATTTACCTTATTTCCCATAAATGGAATCATCCAATTCTGATATGTGGACCAGTGCTTAGTACATTGAACCTCCTAAAGAACATTATTATTATTATCCTGATTGAGGAGCTTGGTCCTGTGATTCAGGAGCGAAATCGACTCCATAACAAATGTTGGGAATGAAGGAATTCAAGTTCCCAAATTTTAGAAAATAAATCAATCATGCAATAGGTTCAAAAGTTTATTTAAATAAAACAGGTCACTTTTATGAGATCTACGCAATAGTTAAGGTAACAAGACAAAGTGACGTCAAATGGAGAGAGAGTCCAAGTGAATATTTAATTAAATGAACATTCATAACGACAACTTACCCAAGTTAACTCTTCCAAAGCATCTATCGTTCTTGTCGTGAAAAATGCCAACTGCATGAGACAAACAAATCAGAATAATTACCTAGGAATAGACTCCAGGCCGCAAAAGCAGGATATATAAGAAATTAAACACAAATGAAATTAGTCAGATTTCATACATGATAGTAATGATGATCAGGGGTCTCGACCTCCACCGGGATCTCGACCAAGTTTGCATCGCCACATCTAAAGTGATCAAAAAAATAAAGCAACCAAGATTAGTATCAAAGAAAAAAAAAAGGAAGAAAAAAAAGACTGTACTAGCATAATTCAAAAAAGGTGGAAAGTGGAAGGAGAATAACAAATTTAATCAACAGGCGGGTCAGAGGTCCATAGACAATTTCCATTCGAAAGTTTACAAACATAGTTGTATGGAGGTGCAGAAGTGTTCCTTTAACCTTTTTGTATGTTTCTTTAATAATTTTTATTTTTAAAATCCTCATAACTTAAGTAAATAAGTGTTTTAAAGTGTCGGATTTCCCTTTTTGAAGGTACCATGTCAAACACCTTCTATCCTTGTTGAACACTAACCGTCTAATAAATGAGTCTGTATCATTCTTAGATGGCATTGAACCTATAAAAAAATGAAGATGATGCAGTAAAAATAATTTCCAACTAATATAGATCATCTTCCCATCATCAAGTGCTACAGAGCATATAACAGGAAATAAGGTGATACTGCAAAAAGTAAAACTTAGAATCTGTTATTTTGGGTCTAACGTACGGACTTCCGTCAAATTGTCTAAATTTCAGAATTTCAGGTAGTCCAGATACAAGTCGGATAGTGCCTCACATACAGAAATACTTTCAATACCATGACGTTTTTATGAACCCAGTGACTCTAGCACGATTCACAACTTCATTCTAAGATTTCTATCAGAATCTACAATTTAAATAAAGCATGGGGTACTTTTCCAGGTGAAAAAAATGGCTTATGTTTGCCTTTCTTCCCTAAACTTTTACAATGGGTAATTTTAAAAATTAATTGACATCGTGTAAAATGAATGATAATAAATGCACGCGCATGGATGCAACTTGGAAACCTAAGAATTGAGATCATCGATTAGAGGCTTAAACTTGTTGAGTTTAATGATGAAATCATATTCTAAATTTTGATTTTCTTTTACAAGAAATTCTTAAGTGCACATCGAGACAACCAGTAAACTTTTTTATAATGATTTGCATGCATTGGAATAAACCTTGCTAATGATTTGCATGTATCTATAATGAGGATATTATTTCAAAAAACTTAATGCCTAAAGTAACCATAAAGAGCTTTTATTATGAGAACAAAAGATATATCTGATAGCGGTATAATATACAATGACAACGCAATATTTAGTACCAAAAGATAACATGTATGTGTCATATTATGTACTGAATTCAACTGCATCTAGAGAATTTACCTATGGTTAATAAACCTAGCAACATTCCCATATAATGTCGCATCCAAACAAAGGGCCTCTTCATCCTTTAAGACACCCTCCGATCCCCAATCAGCATCTAGTAGCACTGGATATGTATGTTTTTCATTGCCGGTGCTTCGTATGTTTCGCTCATATAGCTCTGTGTTGGTAACTATCTCCCCAACATATTCGCAAACAAAAGTACCTCTTGGCAACTCCTTGAGAGTTCGTAGACCCCACCCTTTTCCTCCGGGTGTCAAAAATACCTGAACAATGAAACATACTGAATAGTTGCAAATCATAGAAAACATAAGGAACCTCACTTAAAGAGGAACTATAGACAGCTACAAGAGTATCTTTTAAATTAATGATAGGTGCCTCTAAATTTGAATATTAAATAATTTTTCTAGGAAAATAATAATAATAATCTATTATAATGAGAGAAGGCGGGGTAGAAGTGGTTCGACACCAAAATTTGGATCCCAAAAATGACCCCACATTAACATTTAATCCTAATATAATCAGGACCAATTTGGTAAAAAAAACAAGAAAATTGCAATCACACGTCAACTAAAATCAACTTGTTAGTTTTCAAAATTACAAAAATATCTTAAAATTACAAATAAGCCTTTCAGATACATGTGCATTTGCACATGCCACCTTCTAGTAAAAACGACAACAACAATAATAAAATAATAATGACAATGATAATAGTTTCAGCAGTTGCTTGAGCATCATAGAAATAACAATCAAGCATAAAAAATAAAAAAAAAAGGGTAACGTGTAACTCCAATATCAACTCCCACTCAAAAAAATAAGATCTCCTAAAGAATGTCTTACCTGTAAATTGCATGTTATGCCTCTCTGTACTACTCGATTTCCACATTGCTTGTTGCAGCCACATTTACTCCAGCATTCTTTAATGAACTTCCTCACTAAATGACCCTTGCATGAGTCAGGAATGTCCTCATTCTTAGATCTTTCTATTGGGCAATCTTTACAGTAAAATAGGCGATGTTTTTCAGGATCACGACTCATAGAAATACATTCATCCAGAAACTCTTCCTTAACAAGCCCTTCTCGCGTGTAAGCAAACTCGCCCCTGGTTTCCCGTGCACATGCACAAGGAATGGGCGATGACATACAATTACCACAACAGTTTGAACAACAATCTTCATCCCCAATACGAGCAAGTGAGAAATTTATATAGGCGTTCTGATAAACCATATTTTTAGGAATGTAGAAAAATAATGGAGGACATGTCTCCTTGTTTATTTCATTTACCAATGAAATTTTGATTCTTTCTTCACCTTTGGATATGTCTTTCACATAATGGAACGGCCTTGCAACGTTTAATTCGTGCTGTTGGACAACCACCAAACTACGTGAATTTGATAACTCGGTACTTTTCAAATCCTTTCTTTTCTCATTTTGACTACTAGTCTGCCCAAAAACATTTTGATTGGGTCGTATAATGCGGTGAAGGCCATCCAGAACAGGGGACGAATGAAAATTGAGTGACCCATTCAAAGAACTTGCAGGAATGTAAAAGTTTTGCTGACGGTCAACCTTGGCACCCAAAACATCGAGCTTGTTAGATTTCTTCAACAAATTTATGGGTGGTGTTATATTTTTGGGTTTTTCTTGCTTTCTATCAGTGGACTCAGTACCCAATTGTAAAAAGCATTGGCACAGTTCTCCCATCAGCTTCATCAAAGAGAAATTGGGGTCACTTATTTTGTATGATTTGACAAATCTATCCTCCACCATTTTCAAAGATGCACGTAGACTCGGCATACGGAAGTCTGGCCTTCCAATAGCAGAGTTACAGCTCAACAAAATTTTAACATCTCCCAACGGGGATGAAGCAATCTCAAGATATGCAGGAGATGCCTCTGAAATGTTTGCAAGCTCAAGACCTGTTCCAGTTTTGCACCCAGAGTCTGAAACACGATCGCCATCTTCCCCGTTAGCATGTTGGTTTGACATGGATTCCGAACCATCTACTTCATCCCCTTTATAAATCAAGAAAAAGATAGCCAGTTAAAAACACATCAACTAAAACTTAGTAATCAATCAAATTTAATGCAAAACAAACAAAAAATATTTTATCTGGTTTTATAAGGATATGCCTGTAATTTCTTTTAGGAACTCCTTAATTAGGAGATTTTGAAATTCTTTGCCAAATATTAAGCAACTAAATAGAGAAATTATTATACCATTATTTATAGCAGGATGCGAGGGTGGATGGATCACGGCAATTGGAACCTCGAACTGGGGAGATTCATCGGTAAATTGTTCACTTTTGGCTTTAATCAGAGCATTATAGTGACGATGATTATGGAGTAACACAGGCTTATTTCTATCGGCTCTATGGTTTGATAGAGCTGAAGCAGAGTTAGATTCATTTCCATTGTCTCTGGTACAATTTTGAAGCAATAAAACGGGTTCAGCACTTCTGTCTTCAAGATAGAGCTGAGGTGGTTCTTCCATTTCCTGTCCGAGACAAGCTTGAGATGAAGTGGGTTCATTTCTTTTGTCCCTAATACGCAGTTCAGGTAAAACGGGCTCAGGTTCGGATCTTCTTTCCCTATGAATCAGACGAGATGGCTCAGCCGTTTCCTCTCTGGGAGAAGTTTGAGGTGGTTCATTATCTGAATTTGGCCTTCGAGACGATGTTTCACCCGACACTGAGCTAGAGTTGCCAACAGAAGGCAAAATCTCATGTTGTTCCAAACGAATTCTTTTCAATGGAGTGCAAGAGTCTTCTTCCAACTGAGGATCCCTCCTCCTGTTTGCTTCCTCTGCCTGTTAAAGGAGAGTAATATAATTAGTCAAGGTATAAAATATCATAACTATTGAATGTTTTGGTTAATGAAAAAACCGTTACAGTATCAGCTACATTCCCGAAACAATCAATGTTTTGGGGTGTATCAACTGATACATTCCGATATAACGATAAAATGAAAGTACCTTCTCTTCGTCATACTCAAATATAGCATCTGCTAGAACTTGATAATTTTGCTCTTCGATAAGCTCCCATTTATTATCATACAATTTCAAGAGATTTTTCAAGACTGGTTTCACCTTTTCTTTAGGAATACCAAGGATCTCCATTGCTTCAAACGCCATCGTGACTCTTACATTATTCGCCATTGCTGATCCAGGAGTTATAGGAAAACAAACACTATGAACACTAACTTAGCAGCTACAGTCTCTAACAAAGGCACAACCCCAGAACACGAAGCAGAACCTACAGATTCCGAATCCTTTAGTGTAAGCAAAGGGAAGTAAAATTTCCATCTAAGAGTAGATTTTGCTCAAAAGAAATTGCGTAAACATTGTCACAGACAACTTCTAACATGATTTTTGTATTAGTATCAAGGCATGATGCTTCTCACATCCCAATATGTAAAGTGTGATATTATTAAGCAATATGCAAATGATAAAAAGTATCGAAACTTCTCGTCTAAGAAAAGTATAAGTTATTAAGAGAACCGGAAAACTTTCGAAATAGAAATGCCAACTAATAATGCATAAATCTTCAGATTCAAATTTCAAACAATCGGAAGTTATTCTGATTAGTATTAAATGATTCTACAAACTAAAAAAAAAAATAGAGAACAACACATTAAACAAAATGTTCTAAATGTTGCATAACTATGAACATTATATGAATTATTAGAAAGTAAAGCATTGGTAAAGTTTCATCAGGAACAAAGCTTCGAGGCAAAATTAAACTAACCCAGAAATTAAAAATTCAATCAAATAAAGTAAAAGTAAAATCCCTGCAACAAATTTTCTCAGGTGAAAGAAATTTCTCACCATGAAAAACTAAGTCCTGTTTGGATCACCATTTCTACAACAAAACATAAGAAAAAACCAGAATCTTTGACTCTCCATAAAAAGGAAATAAATCAAAACCCTGAACATTGACTTCACCACGAAACCACGTTTAAAGGCGAAGCCGAATCAAATGTACTTACTTAGCACATCTAAACACCGAAATCTTCAAAAACTTAACCAAAAAAAAGAGGGAAAAAACGCTTCTGTAAGTAAGTTCAAGTCGTTCTAAGTAGAAATCAAAGCAAAGTCAACGATTTTCATGGCGATTTCGATACGAAAAACAAGAAAACGAAATGTTAATAGAAGAGCACGTACCAACATTTCGAGCAAATTCGAAAAACGAGACTTAAGAACTAGGGCGAAACACGAAAATGGAAAAAAACAGAAAAAAAAAAAAAGTTGCAGAGAGAGTGAGCAGAGAAGGACGAGAGGGGGAAAGAGAATATGAAACGGCCTCTCTTTTTCAAGTCGCTTCTCCTTCTGTTCTGCCTATTAATGTGACTTCGATTAACGTGCGCCTTGGTGTTAACTGTCAAGCGTCTTAGTGCTTCAGAAAATTTTCAGTCCAGAATCCAGATTCAGTACTCATGAAGTAAGGTTTCTTAACCCACAACAGTGCAATTCCGTTTTTTTCTAGAGTTTCTATTGCCACACCAAGTTTTCCTTAAACCATGCCAAAATGTGTGTTAATTCTTTGGCGATTGAATTATTTACGAAAACAAGCACGACTTTTTTTTCTAATTAAAGTTTTGGTACATTATTCGTTTTATTTTAAAAAACATGCATTCAGTAGATTGTTCACTTTTACATATCTACAAACTCGTAAGTTCAAAAATGTCAAACTTACGAATTCGTAGATGCCTAAAAAGTGAACAGTGTATCATGTGGATATCTTGAAAATTAAAATGAATTGTGTCTCAAAATTAGAATTTCAACACATTTAATGCAGGATTTGGAGATTCACCCTTGATCATATAAATTGAGGTGGTATTAGCAAAAGTCAGTATAGTAATAGAAGCTCAATTATTTATTTTAGACAAATGTATCGTCAAAATTGTCAATCCAAGCTTCATGTTAAAAATCTAATTAAAAAAGTATACATGTTTGGACTTGATCTTATCAAATTCTCAAATTTAAAATAAAAATTTAATGGTAAAACATAAGTTTTTATAGGTTTATTTTTTATTTTATTATTTTTTTTTTTAAGTTGATAGAATTTTGTCCACTACACCCCTTTGGCATGGAATCATTCATGTATTTGGATGCCACAAGGTGAGCTCACTTAGTAAGATTTGAAATCTTACTATGTAAGTAAGGCTAGCCTTACTCTTCTTGTGGTATGTGGTTTGTTTTTTCCTTGAAATATGACTTATTATTTATTTAGAAAGTGTAAAATGCCAAACATTAGTTTTTGTTTTTTTATATACCCTGGAAAATAACAGCTGGGAATGGGAAATTAAAAGAGAACTTCTACTAAGCGCACCAATATTTTAATCGCGACACTCCATTCCTTCTCTTTTGTAAACTTAAATTAAATTTCACTTACTTGATACATTCCCGAATAAAAATTCATACATCGTCACTGAGGCGGAGCTAGTAAGGAGACATTGGGGGCAATTGCCCCCACTCAACATTTTTTAATATTTTAGATACTCTTGAATTTATGCTTAAATTTGAGATACCCCTACAATTTGAACTACCGACATGTCCTATTTGACACTATTGCCCCCACTCCCTCATCTTCCTTCAATTTTTGCCCCCTCCCCCTCCAATTAACTGTTTGCCCCTACTAGAAGAAAATCCTGGCTCCACCCCTACGTCATCGGAATCTTGGAAATTAAAATCACTCTATTATCATCCTAACTACACATAATCTACAACTTTCCTCCAATTCATCATTCCTTTATCAACATTGATGGACCATAAAGTTGATTAGGGTTAATAGTTAGCTAGTTTGAAGAAATGAAAGATATAATATTAAAAAAAAAATTTAAAAGGTGGAGGGGAGGGGATTTTTATGGATTTGAAAAAGTTGAGAGATAATAAAAGATTTGAACTAGGGTTTAATTTTTTTTAAAGTTTGGAGACATAAAATGAGATTATTGAAGCTTTGATTATGAATATACTTGGAGAAAAAGATAAAGAAAAAGGTAAAAGAAGAGGAATGGGGGATGGAGGATTGGATGAAAGAAAATGGAAAATAAAGATCAAGCTTAATAGAGGGGGAAGAGTGATAGAGTATAGATGTGTAGTAAGAAAAAGTTGGTGTGCCAGTAATTCTCTTTCTATAAACAAGTACTAGTCAAAATTTTCTATTTTCCTCAGATTCTTTTTCAATGTTCAAATAGAAAATTTCACTTTTTCCTAAAGTAGAACAAAAGAAAAAAAAAACAATAAAATAAATAAATAACTTAGTCCCCCCCTTTTTTTTTCTTCCCAAAGAAAAACCTTTCATGGGCTCTTGTGTAATAATAATCTATATAATAAAACATAATAATTATCCTCCCAATGTTTCTCCCATTTTCCAAGAATAACCCTTTTAAATTTTTACTTTATTCCTTCTTTTCATTTATCTCCCTTTTCGATCAAAGTCGTATTCAGGAATTTCATATCGCACTTCTAGACGTGAAAGGTATGAGAACCATAAATTCTTTCCATCAAGATTCGAAGAAGATATGAGGTTTAGTGTGAGGTCACTTCAACATTATTCTTCTAATAATATCCATCTAACTTTATCATTTTTTTTTCTTTCCCTTTTCAATAATATATCTATAACTTTATAAATTGTCTTTCTTTTTTTCCTTTCTATTTTTTAATAATATTCTTTCAACTTTCTTATTTTCTCTCTTCCCACTCATTTTACAGTTTTATTGTCTTTCATCTCTTACCCCTCAACCCCAAATAAGATGTTAATGTTTTTTAAAATAAAAAAAGAAAAGAAAAAGACATTTGTTGAAGGTAAAAATTTTAATATAAATTTTCTACAGATTTATTTTTCTTAGGATCGATAAGAAATATATCTTTCTACTTGAATTGTAGAAAGGCCAGAGACAATTTATGAGGAGAAAAGGAACAAAATCATAAAAAGAGATGATCTATATGTAGATAAAGTGTCAAGAATATCACAACAAGTGTGTAATTATGTCACAAATGCAAACAAATCTTTATCTTCTTCTATGATATATATTAAAGGGCCCCAATCTTCATATTTCAAAAACCTAAAATTATTTTACTAACAATAACAATAAAATTGTACAAAATTAATTTTGAACACTTATTATTAACAAAAAGTATATATATATATATAGATACACAATGAAAGCTATATAAATATATATAATCCCAAACATTGGTGTCGATCCACTTGTACTGGGCTTTCTCCCATTATAACAGCAAAAATTATATTTTTCTTTTTGCTAGATTTTAGAGTATTTGATGAGTCCAACTAGTCTTACTGGGGGTCCTTGGGCTGAACTTGTGGCATCCAAAACCATGATCCGATGTAGAGGACAAAAATCTATGAACTTTGAAGGAAAAAAAATCCAATTTTTTTATATAATAATTTTCACTATTGAATTTTAATTTTATATTGGGGAGTTAGGTGGATGATCGGTAGTCGTCCATTTTCAAAACCTTAGATTAAGTCCAAATATATTTTTTATATGAGTTTTTATGTGATATAAAGGGGGCTATGGTGTTGGATTGCCAATGTGGCAATCCATTTGTGCAAAACGACCCTTAGTAAGACTTAAAATCATACTAAGTTAGTAAGGAAAGTGTTTTTCTATTAGATATGAGGTATATGAGAGTACATCGAATCATAATCTCAATAATTAAGATGGATTCTAATTTGACCAGATTTGATTTCCTATATTGGAGTTTGTTTCTATTTAGAATTGCTTTTTCTTTCTATTGGTTTCTTCTATACTAATCTTACCAAAACTATGATGGAATTCATTTTTTCTTTATGGTATTAAATAGTGGCAATAATTATTAAATACAATTAGAATTTTTTGATCATCTATAAATAATATGAGATAAAAAAAAAAATTTATTATTTTATATAGTAAATTTCATATTCCTTTTTCAAAGGACTATGCAATTGCAGGAGGATGATTGAAAATATTAGAGTATAAAGAAAAAAAATAATAGAGGACTAGAGCAATCCAAAATAAACAATAAAATACAATAAATATAACCTAATTTAATTTTAATATATCCCAATCTTATTGAAAATATGATTCAATGTATACACCTTAATATAATATGTCATATGTAATCCTAGAGTTTGCTCACGCCTATGGTAGAACCATCCCCCATTGGGGCAAGGGATAGGAAAGGAAAGACAAAAAAGTTGGAGTGGTATTCTTGAAAAAAAAATAAAAAAGGAAAAAAAATAATAAAATTAAAAGTTATCATTGAGATTTGTAAGATATTAAATCCAAACCCCCCTTTATGTGAGAGATATAAAGGAAGTGGAATCCACCGATGAGTTTTATTACATAGATTCTAATTTATTTTTACTTTTTATTTGTTGTTTTTATATTTAATTTTGTATTATATATTTAAAATTTGTAAAACCTTTACCATCTGCATAATAAAATGCAACGGTGGACCCTACTTTCTTTGTCTTAAGATTTATATCATAAATAATGTATGTTGAGGTTTTTTTTAACCTTTTTCTCTTGTTCTTCTTTTCAAAATAAAAATATTTTTCTTACTAACTTAGTAAAGATTATAAGCTTTACTAAGGGTCGTTTTGCTCAAATAATCCAACACCACAACCCTTTAAATTTCATCGAAAAACTCAATTTTTTTTTCAAAGAAACATTTTTTTAGTTTAATAAAAGATTTTGAAAATGGACGGTTCTTGAACTTCCACCTAACTCCAAAATAAAATTCAACGGTGAAAAATAACTTCTTCTTTTTTCTTCCAGAATTCTTATAATTTTGTCCTCTACGACCCTGAAGCATCATATCATGTTTTTTGATGTCACAAGATGAGCCCAAGGTCCCTTAATATAAGAGTCAAATTCTTACTAACTTAATAAGGCTAGTAGACTCTTTCAAAAATACCTCTAACTTTATGCTCTCTATTCTTCTACCTTTTTTTGGCAATATTACTCTTCCTACTTTATTATATTTTTCTCCTCTCTTATCTCTTTTAACTTCAAATATTCTTTAATATAACCACTCCAAAGTTATTGTCTCTTTCTCCTCTTTTACCCCTCTCAACCCCAAAGAGGATACATGTACCGTCAGCAAGGGCAAACTCTAATTTAATATAAATAATGAAATAAGAAATTTTACTATAGAATTGTTAGAAATATAACCATGAAAAATCGTTTACTCTTAGTTGTGTAATTTTATTTTTACCTATAATAAGAGTTTGTCACCTGGCTTGGGAATGGCACCAGGCGTGGGCATTGCTATGCCCTATTGCTCTGTTGTGGCCAATCCCTAGAATATGCACACACACACACACACACAAAAATCGAGATCAGGGGTCTCATCCATAGTGGGGCCTTTGGTGCATACCAAACAAATAGTCCAAGATCTATGTTTAACACACAAACAATGTTAGGAGTATTTTTATTATTTTTATATGAGATCAAATGAGGATTTATTGTAACATCTTTATAAGACAATATATAGCTAGAGCTTATAAGTGGAGAGGCCCTTAAGCTTATAAGGAGAAAGACAAGGCAATGAGTGTCCAATGTGGGACTAAACGCAACACGTTCCTGCATGTGTGGGCTGAATTGAATCAAATCACGTGGAGATATGAACTGAGTGATGTAGAGGAGAGAAAAGCATGCTTTGATATCATAATAAGTTTAGAAGTCCAACTCAAAACCAATTGACTATGAGTGGAGAGGCCCTAGAGCTTATAAGGAGATAGACAAGGCAATGAGTGTCCAATGTGGGACTAAACTTAATACACCCTTGCACGTGTAGGCCGAACTGGACCAAAACACGTGAAGATGTGAACTAAGTGATATGGATGAGAGAAAGACTTGCTTTGATACCATAATAAATTTCGGGGTTCAACTTAAAATCAATTAGCCATGAGTGGATAGGCCCTAAAACTTATAAGGAGCGAGACAAAGCAATGAATATTTGATGTGGGACTAAAATCAACATTCACTGTATCATTAAAAACTCTAAAAAGGTATGGATTTCATTTTGCCACCTATGCCATGAGAAAATGAAATCCACCCCAAATCAAAACCCTAATCTTTTTTATTATTTTTCTTCCTTCCTTCCCACCACAACAACCATCATCACATTCAATTGTTGTCACCACCACCTCCTCTTCCTCCCCAACCCTGTAAGCTCTCTCTCTCTCTCTCTCTCTCTCTCTCTCTCTCCTTCTTCTTATTCCTCCTTAGATTTTTCTTTCCCCTAGATGCAATCAAACAATGCAATTTGATTTTTTGACCCTACCCATATTCTACCTTTGTTTTCCCCTGGATTTCAAATTCTACGGGAATTGACTTTCCAAGTAATCAAACAAACCCTAAAATCAATTTTTTTAAACATTCTAAAGTGCATATTGTGTCGTATGTTGCTAATCTAAGAAATTCTAATTATATAAATAAAAAAACATGTATGCATATAATAATAAAAAATAAAAATAAAACTTACCTGTGAGCAGATCTCCAATGCGTAAAATTTTGATGGGCTAGTGCTTATTTTGATATTTTTGTAAATTCCTTAAAATCTCACAAGTTTTTAGAAATTAACCAAACTTGGAAGATGTCGATTGTGATTATGTGAATTATACTAAGGAAGGCCTCTTATTTATAGAAGGTTGGATCGATAGAATTTTAATCTATAGTCGATGTGGGATTTAAAAAAATATAGAAACATAACATAACTTCTTTACTTTTTGGGTCAAGATTCAACGCACGCACATCTTCATAAATGCAGACCCTCCTATCTATTTCGACCAGTCCAATTCCATTTATACACACAATCGTAAAGATTTTTTATGTTAGGAATACACTATTTCTATCTATAGGCCAATCTGACAATTAGATCGTGTTCAAAAATCACTTTACTAGATTTTCACTTTAAATTTCAATATCTCAAAAAAAAGAATTATTAGTTGAAATATTTGTTAGAATTGGAATGCAATTAGGTAGTCATGAACATTATTGACATATTGGCACGCTCGATTCAAATTATTTATTATGTGAAGTGACAAACCAACTGAAATTGTGGGTTTCCGAGTACAAGATTGGCATGTTAAGATGATTATCTAATTTGGACTCTGGTTCTATGATGGAGGATCAGTCGATAGAAAACTTGGGAGCTAGTATCTTGAATTTATTAATTTAATGGTTTTGTGTTGCTCAGATACATTGTTCTTATGGGGGGTGGGGGGTTAAATGAAAACGTTTGGACAAGAAACATGGTCAGCTAAGGTATTGGGATGATCCAGAGATGATGAAAATGCCCATTTTGTCACAGAATGAGTATGATAGCCAGCAGCTTTGTCTAAATGGATTCTTGGAAGATTGCCTTTAGAAACGAACTTTGTCATGGGAAGGTGTGATCCTAATCACCCGAGTATTTGAGTGCCTAAGGTCTGGTCCATTGAAGTAATTTTGCTAGAAAATTTTTAAATTGAAGATTTAAAATAAATATTCAGTAATTTCGAGCAATCGAGATTTTGTCGTTGAAAAACTCGTATCCAAAAAAATAAAAATTAAAAAATTAATTTCTTTTGAATTTGATCTAAGGTTTTGAAATTGGGTGGCTACTGAATTTCTATATAACTCCCAAACTTAAAATTGAAATTCAACGGTAAGTCTAAGGACCCTTAGTCTATCAATGACATTTTTTTTTTCTTCCTTCAGATGAAGTATTAGAGAAGCATTTGTCAAATATAACATTTTTACATTTTATTATCTTAAAAAATTAAAATTGTGAGAGGTAAATGATATCTTACCTACCACATTTGTCATATGCATATCTATTGATATAATATTTTACCTACCACATTTACTGTACCAAATATATATTTATAAATATAATATCTCACCTATCACATTTATTATTATTTAAAATTCTATTAGAATAACATCTCATCTATTATATTTATTATTTTAGAATAAAGGTGACATTTGATATGATATACTTATGGGTACTGTTAAAGGAACCCCGAAATATAGTCAAATTGTTTTGTCTTATATGAATTAAAAATTTTGTATTGAATTACTTTTTGTTAGGATGATCTCGTCAAAATTAGCCCATTCTGAAATTTCTAATCCCATCAAAACAAATTGAAGAATTGTAAATCATCCAAAAAATTTCATAAACCACATTTGATGGGGTTAGAAGTTTAAGAATGAGCTGGTTTTTTGTTAGGATGATCTTCTCATAAAAAATCAGCCTCTTTCTAATTTTAAACCCATACAAGACAAAGAAAATTGGCTATGGTGTGAGATGCTCTCGGTAATAATTGGGGGGGTCTTTAACACTACCTTAATATAACATGCCTAAATTTTTTTTTGTTATATTAAATTTCGCTTATTCTCGTTAATTTTTTTTTTCTAAGGATTCTTAGATAATTAAACCTAAATTTACATCATGTAACATAAGTATTTTAATATAATTAACTTTGAGAACTTGATGACTTAGTCAACACTTGTGATGAATCCCATCAAGTTATGCATATTAATCGCTATCTTTTCTTCTTTTTTGAACCATGTGGGTGATTTGATTGGTGCATTTTATGCTTATACGTGCAATAAATAAAAAATGCTTTTATATATAATAAACTAGAGGAAGAGAATGGACCAACCAAAATATTAGTGATTTAAGATCTAAAATATGAAGTATATTCATTAATCTAATTACAACATTCAAACCAATCACCCAAGTACTGATATTAAAATTTTAACAAGGTAATAATGTCTATTTTTTTTAATATAAAAAAAAAAAAATTCATACGGATTTGTTTACATCAAGATGATTGTTCCAATCTCATTATATAAATATAATGTTAATAAAATTCAAAAGAAAATAGTTGAAATGCAATAAGATTTGCCCTTTCACCACAACTACATATTAATAAGGCAGGCTTGATACAAGTTTGAAGCCTAAAGCAAAAACTCTAAATGAGGCTTTTTTTCTTTTTTCGAACTTCTAATGTGGGATTTCCCAATAATTATTTATTTTATTAATTTGTTTAACTTTCTTTGTGGGTAGCAGGGACCTCTTCTAAAGTGATTTTGTTTTTTGTTTTTTCTTTTTTTTTGAGGGGTGGGGACTTTTTCGTGGAGACGCCCTTAATATTTTTTGAGTCGTGATTAATGTATGCGGTAAATCATATGTGTGGTCGGTACATGGTTGACATAACAAGGGCAAAGAACCATAGATCTTTTTCTTCGGTATACACAAGGAAAAAGATCTGTGGTTTTGCATTCATCATTAATCATATTTCTTTTGGGGAAGGCTCAAAGTAACAGTTCAACCTGGGATCTCTTAAGAAGTTTAGAGTTTTATTCTCGGATCTTTCAAGTTCCAATGTGGGGGGGACCTCTTAATTGGTTTTTTTTTTTTTTTTTTTTTAGAATAATGCTGAAGTGACCTCAAGATTGCACCTCATATCCCACACCCTGACGTGAAAGTGGATAGGAACCAGTAAAACGTATCTATGGTTCCTATCCACTTTCACGTCAAGATATGCAATGTGAGGTCTAATATTGAGTCACTCCAAAACAACTCTTTTTTTGAAACATCAAACATGAAAATCTTCTAGGAAGTTACGATTTTCTTATGTAACCTCTTAAGATTTTTATTTTTTAGATAATTTCGAATTGATTGTGATGGGTTTGAAACATCACAATGAATATGATTCTAATTGTAATTTAAAATCAATGAAGGATTAATTCAATTTGGAGGAAAACTCAAAAAGCTTACTCCCACCTCAAATTGAGACTTCCCATCTGGACCCGAATCATGTCATTCTCCCATCTTCCTCCTATTTGTCTTTGTTTTGAGATCTGACCATAGTGAGGTTCTATGGGTAAGATATTTGAGGCGAAAGGAGACCAACTGATGTTGCACATCATCTACATTTATAATGACTACCCTCTCAGACTTGATTTTAGACAAAATGAAATAGAGGAACATTATTCATTTAGGCAACCCCAAATATTTTGAAGAGGAGGCTTGTCGCTGTTGTAATCACACCTAAATGAGAAGCATTGGCCTTACAAGCTTGAATCTCATGCGGTGCAAGTGCCAGAGATTCAACAACATGACTCTCCTATTGGTGTGGCAATATAAGCTCTCATTTTACATAAGATATCACAGTTTGTCCACAACAAAAATCTATAAATCGTTTCATTTGGCATTCTCATTGGTGTTATACAAAGAAACAATTACAGTTACAACTATTACTACTACTACATCATAAAACTCACACTCTGATTCTTACTGCTTCAACTTCTGTACATTTTCTGGACTGTGAGTGAGAGATTGAGTGTGAATAATTGCCATTCCAATAGAGAATGACTGCAGAGCTGATAGGGCTGATTGAAAATGGATAAAATACAGACCATCATGGATATTCACCATCTTCAGCGTGGGTACACCTTTCTTTGAGCCCTACAAAATAGAAATCAGTTTAATGATTGTCTCATTGCTCGCTTATGTTACCAAAATGCTTCAAAATCTTTTACATGAATCATAAGGTTATATAAATCATTGGCACCTATATAAATAACAGAGTAGATTTCCTTTTCACATATTCACAATTTGTTCACAAATGACAAAAATGCTTCCTACTTAAATTAAGTGCTGAAAAGATTTGAGTATCATTACAGAGAGCTTATATTGCAACACCAAACATTTTTATAACACTCTGTACATTTAAATTAAAAATCGAGCTCCAAAGGAGTTGGTTTTGAGAGAGATAGGAACCATCAAAAGTTGTCTGCTATCAGATTGCCTTCGCACTTCCTTTTATTTCACCACCTCTCCTTTTGTGTATCTATGAAAGTATTTTGCATATTATATATAATTTTTATATTTATTAATTGGTGCATCTAGAGGAAGCACTAGAATTTAGAAAAAGAGTCCAGACTTTTTGAACCAAGTCTGAAAAAATAGGCCAACCCTATGTTACTTGGTCCGAATCCGGGTTGGTTGTTTGCCACTCTAGAATGAACCAGGTTCATAGAGGATATTTAAGTCATTCATGTTAATCTCATGGAAGACTCAAGTCAAGAGGCATCTCATCAGTTTGACAACAAAAGGGTATATCTTTAATATTGACCAAGCCTTGGGATTTCTAAAATGTGGGTCATCTCCACTATTCTGACAAAACTATGGGGGCATCTCTAAAATTCACCAAAACATGGGGGGTTCGTCAGGTTCGCTGCTGTTGACAAACCCACAACAAACTGAACCTCAAACTGGTTTGATTCGTACCAGTTCACGGTTTGGTACTATATCAACGAACCTGGTAACAGAAGGCCAACCAACAAGTTAAGGGGCAAATGTGAGCTCCAAATTAGTCCTCGGAAAGCCTCAAATGCCTTGATGTGGGCAAGATAATGAGGTGTTGGGAAATAGTAATGGAATTTGATAAGTGCAAATAAATAAATAAGCAATTTATCCAAAGCCCAAACCCAATCATGGTATCATACTAACTGAATAAAATAATAAAAAATGGAACGCACCTCCACAAATAGATCGAAGGACTTGCACTCCTCTTGTGCACCAACATGGAGCAATACTTCTTCGCTAGATCCATTGTTGAGAACTGTGAGAGGGCAACCAACATCCCAGCCACCACAATCACAGTGTCCACCAGATCGCCATCTATCAGTAAGACTAGATGGTCCACCATGTCTGGTTCTTGGGCCACCATGAAAGCCAGCCGGGACTAGAACATTCATACTTGCAGAACAATCACTTCTCTTTCGGGGATTATTTTCCTCACTATTATCAGATGAAACAGAAGCTTCTAGAGAACTTTTAATACGCTCCATCCTAGCCTTCTCAAGAAATTTCAAGCCCCAACCTCCAACTTCGGCCTCTTGACTATTATCATGAAGACGGTCTTTCACAATAATGGCAGCCAGCTCAAGATTGGGCGGACTTCCAACAAGGTTGGATCTTCCCAATGCAGTAAGCTTGTTTGGCATATTGAGACATGGGTCGCACGGAAAATCCTCCGGTATAGAGCTTGGTCCAACAAATTTGGGAGTAGATTTATGCTTAAGCAGGTGCTTTGTCCTAAAAATGTCCACCACTTTCTTTCCCGATCCCTTATTCTTCCTAACGGGTGGGCCCAAACTTTGCATCTCCCCAATACTTTTTGGATCAACACCGAACAAAACAAACTCGGTCTCCATGAGTTTCGAATTGTCAGAGGAGAGGGTCATAGAACTTGATACTTTCATTCTACCAACAATATCCGACACATTATCACAAGTCCCATGTTCCTTATGGTCACCAGTTTTTGAATGAAAAACATACATATAATCAAGATCCGATGACTCGACCTTCAACAGGTTGGCTATGTAGACCTCCCTTTGATTATCTACAGAGAACACAAAGTACGGAACTCCGCTCTTCCATATGCAGTGAAGCATTCCTTGAGAAACAGTGGAAGAAGAAGATGAAGAACTCTGATCTGAATAAGTAGAATTTATACTTGAGTTCGAAAAAAGTCTTTTATGAAATAATAATTCCGACCCATGTCTTTTATTTCCTTGAAACGTCGATAGCTTCTGTGGTGAACCGATACTTAGCCCAGAAGGAGAACTCATGAAATCAGAGTACTTTGTTCTTTTAACATCAATAGATCCCACTCTCCCTAATTTCACACTTCTACCCAGGGGACCTAAATCATGAAGTGATGGGCCCTTCAAAATGTTCCTCACATTTTCATCCCCTTCGATTGTACTCTCAATCCATTGTCCGGGCTCAGCTGCTGATGGGTATTGAATAACAAAACTACCCAGATCACTCATATTTCTCCTATTTTTACATGGTTCCAAACTATCAAACAAAATCTCCATCTCCGGAGATCTTAGGTTTACTGCAATATTGTATGGGACTGCTGGTCTACAAACTATATTAATAGATTCCAAGCAACGCTGGATGTATTTCTCATCAAGACTTACAAAACGCATGTACTTTGGTATTCTAAGATTGGGGTGATGTCGTCTTTGAAGGAATGATTCATGAATGCATCGTTCACCAGTATGTTGTTGCTTGACATCAGACGCTAATGTTTGCTCTGGTTTTACCCTTCCAAGCAACCTTTCGATTTTAGATTCGGTCATCTCTGAACTACTGTCTTCTTCTAATCCTATGCCCTTGTTCGAGCTAAACTGTGAATCTTCCTCCTCATGACTGTCTCCCTTTGCATCTACAACTGTTTCTTCCATCTATAACTTCCAGCTAAGTAACATACATAATGGTGGTATGCATATAATAAACCTCGGGTCAGTTGTCACGTCGAATACCGAATCTGGAAAATTGTATGAAAAGTAAGCATATATCCACAAAGAACATAGTAAAGGGCACTAGGAATAAAAATCTAAAACTTGAACGGGACACCCCACGATAAAAATCTAAAACTTGAACATGATGCAGTGTTGCACACTATCAGATTTTAACCGAATTTCTGCCCCATCAAATACAAACAAACCCCCCTCCCCTCAAAAAAAAAAAAAAGTGAGGGGGCGGAGGGGGAGAAGAAACTAAAAGGATGCGGAAATTTGTTTAACAATAAGGCTGGTCTTCAACAAATCAAAATAAAGCATGAAACAGTGATAGTATTGGTCAATCTGTATTAATGCGAACATCAAAAACCTAGCAGGAATTAACAAAGGCAAACCGCTTTAGGAGATCAAAATATCAAATCAACTCAAATGGGTGAGACGATATGGCTCTAAAACTCAATTTGTTGAAGAGCCTCAAGAAATACCCAACTTAGCGAAGTTAGAACCACAACAACAATTGGAAATATATGATTATGGAAATCAAATAAAGCTATGATTGTGTCCCCCCAGGATCACAGTAGTTGGATCATGGATGGTCCTGTGGATTTGTGTGGGGTAGATCTCAAGGACCATTCACTGACGTGGATCTTAAGGCATCCATTATATTCAAGAGGATACCATCATACCCACTGATTATGATGAGAACTAATAATTACAAATTTACAATACTGTCTCTTTTGCCTATATTTGAATTGAATTTCATGAATTATAACACAACTCATAAAGTTAAATAATTACATAATTAGCTCTTATTTTTCTGACCGGATGGTGGCATTTACAATTACTCGTCAGAATGAAAAATATCTAAAAACATTTTAACTATTAAAAAAATAAATCTGTGAAACTTACTAGTATGGATTGCAATTTTCCGCCAAAAAAAGATAATTTTAAGAGATATTTACTGACAAAAAAAGAAAATAAAATTTGAGCAAAAAGATAATTTTAAGAGATATTTACCGCCAAAAAAAGATAATTTTAAGAGATATTTACTGACAAAAAAAAACAAAATTAGGGCAAAAAGGACAAACCAAACAATACCTTACCTACAAAAATTAAATTTGCACTACAATTTAATATATTTAAATAAAAAATAATTGTAGTTCATTAAAAATAATTGCAAAACAGGAATCAATAAAAATTGCAGAAGCCCAGCTCTCTGGGTAAAAAAAAATCCAGTTTGCATCAAACAACAAAATCCATTTCGATTCAGGATTAATTACTACCGGAAATACTAAAGCAAAACGAAAATCAATTAATTAAACGAATCACACACAAAACTCAGAAACTCAAATAGAACTACAAAGCAAAGCAATCATTAAAAACTGCAGCTTTATATCAAACAAATGAAATAAAGTAAAAAAAACAAAACCACTTCAAAATCAACCGAAAAACAAAAAAAAAAATTTAACATTTAACCCACAAAATCAAACACACATTCCATAGAATTTCATAAATAATCATTTAAAAGTTATTTCTATCTCACCTGAAAAGCCAAGTCAAAGAGCCGAAACCACCAGAATCCAATAAAAAGGTTTAAGGGAAACTGATTCTCTGCAAAGGAACAACTTTTATGCCCAATAACCCGATAGATAACGAAGAGAGAGAGAGAGGTGGTGTAAGAAGGACGAAATAAGATCGTAAGCCACGTTGTTGGGAGATTTTCTACTATTCTCTCTCTCAAAACAAAATCGAAAAAACTCGAATTTTTTAAATTTACGCGTACAAGCTAGAAACCCTAAAAGGTTCTACTGTTCTTATTCAGATAAGAGAGAGAGAGAGAGGTGTGTGAGTGTGAGCTGGTGCGCACGATAGTTTTCTTCGTTAGTCCACCACCCACGACCAAAACACGACGAAGCTGCAACTGACACTGACGTGTCGTTTTCTCTCTCTCTTTTAGCTTCTACTTCTATGGGGAATTTTCTCTGAAGAGGACTTTTCATTCTGTAAAATCAAAAATCAAGCCCCCTGGATTTCCGTTATTTACATTAAATATATTCCGTTTTCTTTATTTATTATTATGGTCCTACTACTGCCTCATACCATACCACTAGTCCATCATTTAATTTTGTAGCGGCGGGGGTTCTTCTTGAAATGACCAAATTACCCTGCTTTACTAGATGCGGTTCGAATCTATTATTATTTGGTGGACAAAGTTTTAAATTATTTTCACCTTTCTAATCTTATCAAATGATGGATTCACCACTAAAATGAGAGAATAAATACAAATTGCATAGAAATTATCTTTTGTAAATCTTTAGAAAGAATTTTCCATCTAAATTATTAGTGATAATTTTTTCAAAAATATTTGTTCTGGAATTACAAAGTAGAATATCCTTAGTATAAGGATTTAGAATCATAGTTCAGATGTGTGGAGGGATAAAATCGTTTTCCATCCAGATAGTTCATTCGCACTAACAACACCCATCATCCTTTAAAGAGGACTCTGTCTTATTAAGGAAGAATCATAATTTAAAATGATTTTTTTTTTAATGTAATTATTAATTTAGATAAGGGATAATACGATCAATTGTAACTTAATTAGGGTTATGATATTTTTTAGAGTTTTTTTATTTAAAAGTCTTGAGGTCATGGTAGAAGGAGGAAAAACAAAAACAAAAAATAGGTGAGGGGGTCATATAACCATAAGATTTATAGTAAAACGACTCCTTGAACCTATGGATATAGACACTTTTATCGAACCACGTAAAAAATTCCTTGTCTTCTTTATCTTTCCATGTTCTTTCTATTATTTATAGATTTAACAATGAAATCGTGATCGATGTCGATTTATCACAAAATCGACTTCCACAAAATGGTTTGACAAATCGCAAAATAATATTGAGATCACGGGTTCAAGTCCAACTACTCATAAAAAATTAAAAAAAATAAAATAAAATCCTTCGTATATATAAAATTTCTATCCATATATGCATTCATTGGGTACCAATAGTTGGAATCTATTATACTTACATAGTTTTAATACGTGCGGACCATCAAAACAAAATAAATAAATAACTAATCCACCACCAAAGTCAATGTTCACTAAATAGTATAATTAGGACTAATCTATTACACCCTTATTATTGGGGATTTTGAGTGTAATTAGGACTAAAAATGGATCATCTCCAATGACTAATCTTATTGAATCCAAGAGTTGTGTTTGGATCATTTGATAACCCTATTTGTTCAGGTTTGACCTTGATCCAAATCATTTGACAGCCCTAATGTCATCCCTTTTTTCAAGTATGGACTTGATTGGATATCTATGGGTTGGTAGATCTACTTTGTTGGGCCCACTATATAGTTTGTCTCAGATCCTTCTTGTGAAAAAAAATGTCCCTTTCAAAGTATTCAAAATGTGACTTTCCCCACCAAAATGTTTGATTTTTTAAGATTCAATGATGCTTTTTATGAAATCTCTACATACCTAATGGCACATGCAAACAGTAGTTTAAAAATTAAATTCTTGAGCTATTCAATTACATTGGACAAAGTCCAACCTCTCATGGGGGAAGGAAAAGGACATGAATCTAAATTCTTCCATTTGTTAAGTGCATGTGGCCTACATTTTTTTGACATTTTGACACACACAAAAATTGCCAAAGATATAGACAAGAGAGATTTAATGTCAAAATGTGGGGAAGTGACATGTTCACCTTCAATATTTTCTTATTTAAAATTTTAGGTTGACCTTCAGATATTTGTGGGTAACATCACAAAAATTGATGAAAACAAATAGTTGAAATGTACTTATCTTTAAATTCTTGATTATATTTTAAAATTTTATCATATTTAATATATTGTATAATTTGTTTTCTTGACTAATTCGAAGTTATCAACCTTTTTATCAAAAATATGTATTTTTTTAAAGGTTTTCTTGGCCTTTAAACATTTGACCCTTAAGTTCATTTTATTTTTAAATTCTGAGGATTTAAAACTTTAAATGATTGTATTTGAAATATATGTTAAGCATATCTTATCATTGATTTTTTTTCTTTTTCAAAGGATCGGTAAATCTGTTTTTAAAAAGTTCAATAATTTGATGTTGGTGGGAATTGAACCTGAATTTCTAGTATCATCACTCAAAGACTTTACCAACGAAATTAGCTATCACCTATTTATTTTATCATTAACTTGAAGATGAATAATTAAAATCAAATAGCTATAAATTATCAAATATAGATCCACAAGGGATTGGTCATAAGTGTGCCATGTGTCATTTTTTGGGGGGGAGTTATCATAGTTTCGATACAAATATCTTTAGCAAACTTTATTCTTGAATAATAAACTGATATTATAAAGGGAAATGCAGTAGTTAATGGACATTTAATATACTAATTAGGGGCATTTAAGTCATTTTGACCCATCAAACTATTATAATCCTTGAAACTGATTTATGTCGAAGGAGTCGCATTTATTTGGTCCGGAGGAATGTCATGTGGTTATGTTCCCTTTCCCTAACCTGAGGCGCTATTGGCTGGACAAAAGTTTACTCCACCAGTCCTGTTCAGATATTGACACGTGGAGCACAAAAAAATAAAAAAAAACCTTGGGTTTGAGGATCGACTTTCAAAATTTAAGCCTTTCGATGACACATGGGCTCTCCCGTTCCCGTTTTCTTTTTTAAAATGTTTGAGAAATGTCTTCATTCCCTTTTTTGTGAATATTTGAGATACCACTTTATGTTTTCATGTGCATGATATGCACTCGACATTGGTCTTAATTAATAAATTAATGAAAAATGATCTTAATGCCTTTCTCGTAGTTATCAAGGATTTTTTTTATCAAATTTTTTATTAATTTATAAGAAGAGTATTCAAATATTCATGTAGAGGGTACACATGGGAAAATTTTTTAAAGCGACTATCCTACTTTAAAATTTCAGTAGAACCCTTTCCTTTGAAGTACACATAATGCTTCCAAGGATGTATCTAAATTATTAATGAAACAGTAGGGGGGTGTGAAATAATTATAAAAAGCAACGTGTCTTGTAACGAGGATATCACTACACTTAATTTTTTTTTTTTTTTTTTTGTGTGCTAGACAAGTAAGATTAGTGATAAGTAATTAGTAGGTAAAGATGGGTTTAAACCCAAATTGTGGAAAAAATAGTCACGGGTTTTGAACCAATTAAGCAAGCTCGTTAATAAAGACACCCAAATATAAAAATGGACACCACCACACTAGAGAAAGCAGATTAGAGGATTGTACACACCAAGATTTTAACTTTCAAAAGTGTCCCCACATCACATTGTGTAGTAGTTTTATCTTTTAACTACTTTTGATATATTTTCAAAATACAAATTGGTTTTATCTATTTTAGTGTTAACAAACACAAAAGTAGTTTTTACCATTTTAATTATTTTTGGGTATTGTCAAAACACAATTGTGTTTTAATTTTGTTCTTTAATACCTTTAGTCCCACATCCACTATGAGAAAGATCTGTTATTTTATAAAATTTTATGAAAAAAAAAAAAATCTATATAAATCCCACTCTAAGAGGTGAGCTCTACCTAAATTATATTGATTAAGCTCCAATTTGCGGAAAAAAAAAAAAGATCCTTCCCTTGTATTCAAAAGGTCACTTTCCATACCACGTGTGTTAGGCTAAAAATGGTACTTTATATGAAAACTCTAATCCAATGGCACATGGAAACAATTTCACAATTCAATTCTTTGAGCGAATTCAAATACATTGGATATAGTCCAAACCATTTGATAACTATATATAATACAATGACATTGGAAAGTATGGGGAATTGATTGGGTTTCCCTTTCGCTTTTCAAAAAAAGGAAAATAAAATTGAAAGACAAGAGGATTACAGGAATCCAAAGCAGATTAGAGGGCTAGTTTTATAATTTAAAAGTTTCTTTGATGAGGAGGAGGGGTATTTTCATAAATTTATGTTCATATTATTGTAGACACCATTTAATAATTTATAATTTGATTAATTTTCTTGATAAAGGGTATTTTAGTAATTTTACTATATATAAATTGGAGTCAAATAATATTTTGCAAATGATTTCCTATACTTTTTGTGCCGCAAAGCAAATCATTTGCAGAAATGTCTAAAGAATTTAGGTAATCCATGTCAATTTTTTACAATGCAAATCATTTGCATTGCGAAGCCAAACACCAGGAAAACTGACTTTAGAAAATTAGTTGCATTTGCAAATCATCAAGTAGACATTCTTCCTTTGAAAAAAGCATTTTATTTCTTAGTGACAAAACTACCCCTTTTTGTCCCAATTGAGTACAAATTTTTAAAGGATAATGTATTGTCTAATGATGTTGGATATAAAATGTCCAACACTATCATTCATTAATAGGTTATTTGTTTTTTTAATGACAATATTGCCCCTCTTAACATAAACATTGGGTACAAATTACAAGCAGATAATATCTTATCTAATGATGGTAGACCTAAAATGTCCAACATCATTAAAACATTTCCGACTCTAAATTATAAAAATATTCTTTATTTTCGAATGAATCATTAAGATAGTTTTATTTATATAATGTAAATCTGAAATTCATTTTAGGCTCCCTGACTTCTTCTCATTTTTCATTTTTTTCATCTTCATCAAAATGACTTAAATACCCCTACTTCTCAAATTATATTTGTTTATTATGGAAGGAGGGAGATTAGGTCCAGGAACGTGCAAAGTTAAATAAATAGTTCACTCCCAATAAATTACCATGTAGGGGCATTTAAGTCATTTGACCAATTCACGGGTATTATAATTTAATATTTGACGGAATGGCATTAATTGGGAATGAAGGAATATGATCTGAGATATTATTGGCTACAAAAAAGTTTATTCCATCAGTCATAGTCAATGCTCTTGACATTGACACGTGGTAATTTATGTTCTGATCAGGACCTCTAAATCTTAAGAACGAGTTTGATGCGAGTCAAATGTAATTAAAAAAGTTTGTGCACTCGTTCTCCAAATGCACTGCGACAAATTCGATTTAGTTGTTAATTAGATCTATATAAAATGGTAAAGCTATGTAATTAATAAAATAATTACTTAAATAATAATAATTTCTTTAGAAAATATGTAAGAAAATGCATAATTTGAGAAAAGATTTCCTTGCCAACCCTAATGGAAAAGAAAAATGCTCTACCAACTGAATCTTCCAAAAACATGATCAGATGCTACAAAGATGTAGATAACGGAAATTTTAAGAACTTAAAAATAAAATTAAAAATTAAAAATTAAAAATTCACCACTGAATTTTAATTTTAAATTTCGAAGTTCAAAGGTTGTTCATTATAAAAGCCTTTGATCAAGTTCATTTTTATTTTTTAATTTTTTTTTAGGGTTTTGGTGTTGGAGCGCAGATGTTACAATCCAAACTCAAACCCTTCGTAAAATCTGAAACTTACTAAATTAACACTTATTAGATCTAGCCAAGTCTCTCTAATTAACAAGTGCATCGGATCTGAATATACCAAAAGTTCAACAAATAGACAAGTATGTTGCACCTCGTGTTCATGATTTTATATTCAACTATATGCCTTAGAGAAACATTCAAAGTATGCTTGCCCAATGTTTCAAAGATTTGAAGGAATCATCTCTTTACACGACAATACGTTTGGTGAATATTTCATATTTAAAATACCCTATGTTTTCAAAACGATGACACATCCTAGACTAACAATAAATGACTTAAAAGTCTTAAAATTTTATTCTCAAATGCTTCATTTTTTTTTAAATCCCAAAATCATTTATATTCAATCTCTTGGATAAAATGATGATGATGACGACAACAATGAGGGTCTTGGGGTCATTTTGTATTAGTCTATAACAGTAGACTATGGTCAAGAGGGCATGTCATTAGTTTGAAAATATAGAGTGGTATTTCAAATACTCACTAAAAACATAGAGCAATGTTGTGAATTTGAAAAAATAATGGGGCACATATCTTATAAAGGAGCGGGTTCGTCTAAAATTTAGAAAAGGGTCGCTCTTTTTAACTGTCATTTGCGCTAAAGGCTAAGGTGATTGCGTCACCGAGAGACCGACCGGTCCCACAAATACTAGCGGTATACGTAACGACTTTTCTTGGCTGCTCTTTCGGTAGTTGGAAATTGAAAATCAAATACGCGTTTTGTTTAAAGAAAATGCTAGAGTCACTTACTACCACACCGCGTTGGACACTGAGCTCATAAGAAGGTGAGCACTACCGCATAAAAAAAATAAAAATAATATTAAACTGATTAAAAAAATAAGAAAGACATTTAGGATATGTATGATTGCACATGAAAAATAAGGTGGAAAATCAATTTTCATGGAAAACGATATTTTTCAAGTATTTGATTGCACATGACAATGAAAATTCATTTTTCACCTTCATCAAAAAGTCTATCAAAACATGAATTTCACTTTTCTGATCATATGGGTGGGAAAGTGAAATCTACCCTTATTTTTCATTCTTAATTATGCCCTACTTATATTTTCTTATTCCCTACAATCACCATCGCTACCATCACATTAACCCTGTCATCGTCACCATCCTTGCCATCTCCGGCCACTTTTTCTCTCACTCTCTCTCTCTTTCTCACTCACTTCTTCTCCTTCTCCATCTCTCACCTCCGTTGTCGCCACCACCACCACCATGTTCTCCCCTCATTTTCCTCATCATCTTCTTCTTTGCGTACCTCGGTCGCCACTACCACCATCACCACATCCTCCCCTCTCCCTCTTCTTCATCATCTTTTTTCTCTTTCTCCTCCTCCTCTCTTTCTTTTTATTCTTTTTCTTCATATAATTTTCTCATATTTTTATCCAAGTAAAATCAAATAATAGAATTTGATTTTCCAACCTTATTTATTTTCTATCACTATTTTTTCATGAATTTTAAATTTTATGAAAAATCACTTTTCATGCAATCAAACATATCTTTAATGGGCATATGCAAGAAAATGAAATCAACACTTTATCATTGAACTTCTAGAAGAGGGTGAAAAATCATTTTTTTTTATAAAAATCAATCAAACACATGAGAAATGATTTTTTATGTGCAATCAAACACACCTTAATTTTTTTTTTCTTTTAGTTCAAAAGATAAAATATTTTTGTAATTATTAAATTTTTAACAACATTCTTGGTCTTTTTTTTTTTTTTAAACAAAATATCATTGAGATTTGTGGATGATGCAAAATGTACAGGTCTAATATGAAGATGACTTGGACGTGAAGGCAACGTGGCATTCTCAAATTGCTTTACGAAGCCACCCAAACCATTAAGACTATGTGGCAATGTCCAATTGAGTCCTGAGTCCGGAGCTCAGGACTCCTTGTCTGGCAGCCAATGGAAGAAGGGATTGAATGGAAAAAGGGTGATGACGTGACATCGATCTTTGGGATGTCATGGAAAAAAGATTTGTTAGATATCTATAAATACCTTTTCAAATGAGGAAATAGACACAATTCCCAATAATTTTATTAATTCTAATTATTGGATTTTGATCCAAATACAACATTCTTGATATTTATAAAAAATTATTGTTCTGTACAACATATTTTACTTTTATGTTAGAAGGTAAAATACTATGAACATTTTTCTGGAATTCCTGTTTGGAAATCCATGGTAGTGGAGAATGCTAACTCCCCTATTATCGTGGTTTGTGGAGTTTGATAGTACTGGTCAATAAAGAGGTATTGTAAATCAAGTCATACCTTCATGTCGATTGAACTCGTTAGGGGGCAAAGCCCCCGAAAGAAATTTTCCTAAAGGTATTTTTATAATTTCACTAATATTAGGTAAAACCCTACTTAGGTTTCCCGAAGTATTTATATTTCTCATTTTTGATAAAAAATTGTAATTTGTAACTGTGCGTTTTCTCTCCATAGTGGAATCAGTGTGATATACATACCTTAGTCTTGAGGGAACCATGTAAAATCTTTGTGTAATTATATTTTGTGATTATTTTTCGATTCGTTTTCTTGGTTCAGGTCTTGAATACTTACATTTCTAATACATATGTATGAAATAAAATGATTTAAAATTGAAAATATATGTTTTATTTTTAACTAAGCCAACAAGGTTAGTGGTTAACAAAGGTAAATGCAACGGGTGTTCAAAATCCATGCCAGGGCATTGGGACGTACATTTGGGTATACCCAAACCGAAGTAATTCTTTGGATTCGATCTGGATAAGGCTGAAACTGAATCGAAGTATTTCAGGTTGAACCGAATAACTTACCAACTCGCCAACCAAGAACTTGTGATAAAAACAATAAAAATAAACATATTACATCAATTCGATTTTTGGGTCCAATTTCAGTTCTAGTTTGGGTTCCGTCCAATTTTTAGGGGAGGAAACCAAATCTGGATCGAAACTTTTCGATTTGATTTCGGTTCAATCCATTTTGATTCGGTCTGGGTTGGATTCCAATTTTTTCGATTTGGTTCTGGTTTGATTTTCGGGTAATGGGTAATTAGTATATATCTACCGTGGCATCAACACTCCACAAGGCTGATCAACATAGTTAAGTTGGCACCTTCATTTAAAATGTATGTTATTGTTCTTAAAATTTATATGTTGCTCGAGTAACAATATGGCTTGATAAGGATTTTGAATTAGTAAATCCAACATTTGTAACTTTCTTTACAAATCACGCCCAAATGATTCAAATGAATATCCCATGAGCTTGTTCTCTGGCCATGCCAGACAAATCCTAAATCAACTTGCAATATATACAGGCTGATTGGGTAGTCCTTAAGCATTAGAAGAAAAAAGAAAAAAAGAAAAAGAGGTCATTGGGTGTGTTGGACTTGGGGCTTGGACTAGATACTCAGTATATGAAAATGGTTCGTTGGCACTCCTAGCCGAAGCCCATTCCCCACATGAAAATGCTGACATTTAAAGGTTCAAGACTGTCGAATTTCAAAAATTCGATAGATCAAGGTGTTGAATTTTTCATTGTACATTTTTTTTTGACAGATTGATACCGTCAAATTAATGGATGATGGGACAAATTAGATGGCTTTAAGCTGTCTAATCTGAGGAACATCGAAAATTTCAACGGCCTTCAATTTCTAAAATTCGTAGGTCTTGGCTCGTCAAAATTTTCAATTTTCATGTTGTGATAATAAGGTGATCTAGCTCTAGCCTGATGCAACTCAAAGTTTTATAGAACTAAATATTGGAAAATCAAGAAATAAAATATGCATAGTTTGGGGTAGTAGAGATGAGGATTCGAGATAAATAAGTGGACAAACTGAAAAAATAAAATAAATTAGAAATGAATACTCCAATAGCTGATAAACTAAGAAAAGAAAAATAGATTGGAGCAGTTTGGTCACATTTAATGAAAATTGATCTAATCGCAATAAGGAGGAATTTACTAGTAGAAATATAGCCATCCCTAGCCTATACCATCACGTCAATATTACGGGCCTTATATTCATTCTCATTTGATCAGAGCAGTAGAGCAAAAGACTCGCATTTGATTTAGGGGTAATTAGATTCGAACTAATGACTTCCACCACTTATATCCCTTCCTTGCCCCCAATCAAGAAATAAAATTGACTAATCCACAAAGGGGTTGAGAAACTTAATACCATTGGAGCCAGACGTATACGGAAATTATTAATGAAAAAAATTGGATTCAATTGTCAACTGCTCCTATCGGAAATAGAATTGTTACGAATATGATCACACTTAAATCGATAGAAGACATGACTTTAAATGGAATTGAATGAGAAAATAAGATTTGGTAAATCCATCCAAAATTACAGGTCCAAGCTTTGATGATGATAATGATAATTGTGATCTTCATAAACAAAAATAAATAACAATTCCTCCTCTTTGAAATTATAAGAATACCACATCTAATACAATTCATCAACTTAAGTTGGAATGAAATGTATGTTCGATGCTTCGCCTCAAATTAAAATCGTTTGAAGTGAGCATTATTCTTTATTTTAGCTATATTTGCCATATCGTTCTTAGATTTGTACAAAGAAGTGCTTTTTTCTTTTTCTTTTTTATAATCATTTTTTGATAAATACAAACATATGCCTCATCAAGTTCATACAAAGGATGATGAGGATATCTACCCAAAAAAAAAAAAATACATTAATATTTTCTTAATAGTATTATCTCCACTATATAAATAAGACAACAATGACCCCCCTTATTATTCATTTGTTTTATTGGATGTTATAAATCTCATATCTACTAAAATGGGAGATCTTTTCAAAATTGTACAAACTTGCCATCACTGTGATGCAGCTCATGTAATTCAAATCCAGGATTGGATAGGGTAGTTGCATTTGAAGGAATTTACTCCACTTATATGAGCAAAAATATCTGAAGAATCAACCATGTTGTCTTCCTCTTTCACCATCACCTGTTTAATAAATAAAAAAGAGTGAGTGAGAGTGAGAGAGAGAGAGAGAGAGACCTTTAAAGTCATAAATGATATTCTTTCCAAAATGTACAAAAGTTTGGTGGAGCAATATATATTTAATATTTTTATAACTTTAGTTTTAAATTTTATATTATTCATAAAAACACCTAAATCAATGCCATTACTTGAGCAATAATATTACATGTACTCTCTTCTAAGGTTCCTCTTTGTAGATGTTAATAAGAAGATTTTTATTTTTCCAATAAATGATGAATACAATGCAAATGACCTTATATAAGCTAAAAATAATTCATGAGAAATAGATCTTACTTCTTCGTCATCCTCGTCTTCATGATTGCTTCCACTGAGTCTCGTAGTCTCACTGAAATCATCATTCTTCGCAAACCTTCCTCTAACTCGTGGTCGACTATCCGCTAGAGTTTTTCGACATGCATACTGCATATTTGCTTTAATCATTAGAAATATATAGGCTATTGACCATCATACAATAAATTCTCAAAGAATATGGGGTGTCTTAAGAAAAGAGTAAAGTAATTTGGAAAAATTACTGAACCAGCCCGTTTTTTGTAAATAATTATAGTTTTTATAAAAATTAAGGATTATCTGATGGACGTTCACATTTTCTATTTACTTATTTATCCTTTGTGTGAACTTACATCCAACTTAAGGGCATAAAAATAAATTCATCAAATTATCTCTACAATATCATAGTCGTACATCAAAGAACCACATTCATAAAAAAATATAAAATCAAATATATATATCTTTACTTTTATAATGAGAGAAGGCCGAGTAAGAGTGCTTTGACACCAAATTTGTTTGAAAAAAAAACCCATTTTATATTATCTTTAAAAACAAACAAAATTACAATCTCATGACCCTATAATGACACTAGTTTTCTAAAATTATAAAAATATCATTTTATTATATTATCTTTAAAATCATCTTAATTAATATTTTAAAATTTTAAAATTTTAAAATGTTTATAATAATAAAAAAAAATTACGATCCCAAGACCCTAGTTGTGTATAATTAGTTTTCTAAAATTACAAAAATACTATAATGTTTTAAACTAAAAAAGGGCCCTTATATATATATTAAATGATAAAATATGATATAGAATTAGATTATCTATTTGAATATTTTATACCAATTTTATAGTAATTATAAAAAATTAAACATGCATATATTATAAATTTTGTAATTGTACACGCATGGCGCTTACTAGTATGTGTGTGTGTGTGTGTGTGAAAGAGAGAGAGAGAGAGACCTTGATTTTCTTACTGAAATTCCTCTCATTTCTCTTCTTCATGTATCTATGGATCTTCTCCTTCCTTTCTTCGACAGAGAGTCTTCCAACTTTGTAGGTGGATTCTTCCAATGAAGTGGTCATATCAGATGTTAGACTAGTTGAATTCCCACCATTCACCAGATGATGTTGGTTTTCATTATTAAGGACCTTTCCAAAACAAAAACAAATTATTAAATAATATTCTTTATTTGCATTGTTCAACAAAATTACAATTATTTCAGAAAATTATAATATTAATATTTAGCCCATGGGCTTTTATTGGGCCTAAATTTGAGACAGAGATACATAAACCAACTTGGATGTTTATGGTTTTGCAAAAGAAAATATTTTCAAAGGAAAATGAGTCACTCATACAATGGTCATGGAAAATCCTGGTGTTTGGTAACAGTGAATAACATCAGGAGATGAGAAAATCAATTTCCTAAGAGATTGGGTAAGAAAATATTTATTCGCTAAAAAAAATTCCTTTCAAATAAAAATGATTTTCCCACAAAAATATACAATTAAACACCTGTAAGGCAGCAATTTACATTTTCCTAGAAAAAAAAATTTCCCACATGTTCCCTATCTACCATACTGGCTCCAACCTAAGTCTTAATGGTTTGGTTTGGCATCAAGTATTGGGTTAGGCCAAGTTAGGATTTTATTAATGTTTCTACTTTCTAGGTCCTTAATCTTAGGCTTGCTCAACCAGATTTTGTCCCCATATGAACCTCTATCAAGAACTCATCACCAAGCAATTCAATTGATACCCAAATACCAAATCCCTATTTTTTTTTATTAAAAAAAAAAATCCTTGTTTTATCTCTAGATCAACAAACAAGGTCTACTGTTTGGTGGGAAAATAAATTTCCCAGGAAAATATGGATTTCCAGTGTTTGTTTGCTTCATCTTTGGCTGAGCAATTAAGTTGGTAGCTGCCCAATTCCGATCATTTTTCTGTCAGAATCCATTTCCAAGTGTAATCAAATGTACGCAACCGATTTTATTGATCACGAATAAATGTTTTTTCTAAAAGAGATTTTTTTTTTTTTGGGTGCACAATCAAATTCCAGCAATCTATTTTGACAAGAATATTGTTTGTTCAGCAAACCATTTTCCATGAAAATAATGTGACTTATAGACACTGGATACAAAGAGTCCCTTAATATCATCCTCCAGTCAATTTCACTTTAGGTCAATAAATATGTCTCATCTATATATGATCCACTTGTGTAGCATGAGAATAGGATTCATGGAAAATAATAGTTAGAACCTACGACTGTCAAATAGGTTCTCTTATTCTAGTTTTCATTTTAGAAGTAGGGTTTGGCACTTTTACATGTTTCATTGTCCACACTTTTCCCCCTTAGGAACCATTTGATGCCTTACTTTATGCATCAAACCCGCCAATTTTCGGATCCGCACCAAGTCGACAACGGTCGATACGGGTTGTGGTACCAACCCAATATTTAGGTAAATCAGATTAATATATTTACAATCAAATTATTATTTTTTAGGATGGATCCGGATGCCCAATTATTATTTTGGATTGGGCAGAAACATCAAATGTTAAATCTGATTAGGTCCACATCCAAAATAAATCTATTGTGGGATATATATCAAATTAGTATAAATCCGACTCATATTCGATCCATTGAGAGGCCTTGTAAAGAAATGAATACAAATCGGGTCGACCCATTTTTCGTACCTGTATATCACTGGAGCTGTAACCATGTTGCATCAAGTCCGAACCGAAGACTCCACCATTGTCTCCTTGAAACTCCAATTCTTGAGGTTGTAATTCAGGACCTAAAACAAAATTTCCTGCAAAAATTCCCGGGCTATTGGTAGAAAAAATTGTCCCAGGCAAAAATTGTCCCACAGTAGGATCAATGAAAGAACATGAAGGAGAAGACGGGTCTAGATTGGCGTAAGAAGGTAAGGAAGGCAAGCAATCGTCTTCGAAGACAGATGGTAATGTCGGGCCAGCTCCGTGGATAACCGGATCGGGTGAATACGATGTGAACCCGTTAACGAGGTTTATTTGTGTTTGTAATGAGGAGAGATCAATTTGTTCATCTTGGTTTGTAAGAAGAGGAGGAATGGAAAATGTAGATGGTGACAAGAAGTTTATGGATGCTGATATGTCTTTATCATTTTCATCTTGAGAATCAAAGATGATGGGGAGGTTGTTAATGGTGTTGTTAGTGGTGTTGGTGGTGGTGGTGGTAGCAGTGCTAGTGTAACTGTTGCTGCTGTTGTTGTTATTGTAGAAGTTTCCCATATCTGAAGGGAAGGAAGAAGAGAGATTTGTAGTATAGGAGGAATTGTCTTCAAAGCAACAATTTGAGCAAGAAGAGACATCAGAATTTTGCAGCGTTTCGGGGAATAATTCGAGGTCGTAAAATTCGAACATTTGAGTATTTATCGGGCTCGAGATCTCCTCCTGCAACATATGAAAAACAATATCGTTATCGATCAAAAACAACATTTTTTTTCTCTAATTACAAACATAAGAATCATCAAAGGTTATCAATATAAAGACTAAGAACTTCCATTTTTCAATGGAAATTGACAGATGGGTATCACCTTATCTAATCAATGGACCCATGTCTTAGATTTTCTCCAACAAGAAATCGTCCGATAGAATCTTAGCTATATAGCAAATCAGTCAAACTAACAAAAGGACTTAACTCTTTTCAAAGTTAGATTACAAGATGGAAACTTTCTAATTTTCATTTGCTTGGTAAACCTTAAATCAACATTTGGTAGGATTTTAAAAGTTTCACGTACATGGTATTACTTTTAAATTACATTACCAATCCCAAACCCAAATATAAAGGACTAGGATTACGTCAGGTCGATAGTCGGCATAAAATATTTTATCAAATATAAGTTTATAACTTTTTAATTTTTCGTAAAATATAACATTAAATATTATTATAAATTTAATGTATGATGAGCTCCCTAGTGAACTCGAAGAGATTGTGAGAAAGGATGCTAGTGGGCATGCCTATGAGAGGTTGTAAGTCTCCGAGCCTTTCTGGTTTGGGTCTGCCTAATCCTCGATTACTTCCCCCCAAAAAAAAAGAAACGATAAAATTTCATTATAAGTGTTTGATTAGTAAATAATGAAATTATGTTCTTTCCCAAAATTTTATCTTCAAAAAGTAAATTTTTTGTAGTAGTGGTTGAACTTGAACCACCCTGTTTTATAAAAATTAATGGTTCTTTGGAAAACCCTAGTTCTACTTGAACCAGATTGACCAAAACCGGTCTGACCCGGTGTTCAGTATTTAAAACACTATCTGAAAGGTAAGTGTGATTAGGTTACAAGTAAAAGTTAGTGTGCTAATAGTAGCTATCCCCTCTTTTTTTTATGCTTGGACCTAAACCAATGGCATAGATTTGAAAGAGGTCTCGTCGGGGATATATTTTGATAAATGTGTGCAAGTGGGAAAAGATGCACCACGTGATGTGTAGGAAAATAGAAACCTGTGGCAAATCAACAAGTACATGATATGTTGTTCTTGTTGAAGTAAAAAAACAAAATGATAGAAAAAAGTGGGAGAAACAAGTGGAATTGAAACCTTTGAATGGTACACTTGAAATGCTTTAGGAGACCTTTATTGATAAACTTGAATAAAAAAAGAGATTAGAATTCTCAAACTAGAAGCTTAAAAAGCTAGCTACATGTTCTTATAAAGATAACATAAAGATTTTAAGATTGATCTATTGTAATAAGGTTTATATTATTAATATACCATAATGATTTTAAGATTGATTTATTTTTATAGTTTTTATGTTTAACATTTTTTTTCCTTAATTTATAAACCCTAAAAGACTTCATGTATGATAATTGGCAAAGTGATCGAAGATTATCAAGACATGTGTGATTGTTCTTTTCTAGTTATACAATAGCCTAGAGCCCAACTTCTGTACGTACTTAAAAAATTAAAAGAAAGAAAGAAAAAATTAGGTAATAAAAATCCAAATAGGACAATTATTGAGCGAGCATGATCGTCATGTTGAGACCATCCAAGACCCATGGCCAAATATTACGATCATAATTGAGCCTGTTGGGTAGGAAAATGTAAGGCAACATCCGCGTCTAAGAGTTAATATTCCTAATGGACTACCCAAATGGGTCAGCTCAACAAACCCACTAAACTCATATAAGCTCGTTTCTTACATGTGAGGGAGCTATCTGATGTCAAATTTGAGCATCGCATCTAATGCATGTTTATGAAGTGAAATTATTATAAAGGATGATCATTAAAATTCTTTCATCATCTCATCTATGGCATAGGTGCCTAAGACAAAGGCGGGTCTACAAGGATAATAGTCTTCAAAGGACACTTCAATTTTGGTGTTTCTTTAGTTGCTAAACTCAAAATAATGATTGATCATCATGAGTTTAAGATGATATGTAATATGATATCAATGTAATAAATCCTATTTGAATAGAATATATCATGATGCAATGATGCATTCTACTAAGGTGTAAATTGAGATTACAATGCCATTCGTATGTTTCTTTTAAAAAGAATAGAAGAGAAGATAACTATTAAAAGATCTTGTAGAATCTCGACTAAGATCCTTACTTGGTCCAAGTGGAGTACCATACTGGTCCAAATGATATCTTAGCCTTAGTTCATGGTTTAGATTAGATTTAAAAATTGATTCAAAAATCTTTTTTTTTCTCATCAAATACTTTAAAAACATATTGCTAGTTGATCAATGATGAAAGAATATCTTTTTGTAGAGTTGTTTGAATTTTTTGTTTTATATCCACGTTGCACTCAATCATGTTTTTAAATGTCACATGAACAACGTGCGGTCCATATAGATGGGTAGTCCTTGGTCCACATACGTATGTGCATAAGAATTGTTATAAAACATAAGAAATAATTGAGAAAGTATGAAATTATGTCATTAGATCGAACACGTAATAACATTCGTATTGCGAACTCCAATATTTGAGAAAAGATACAAAAAGATGATAATTGAACGTGAAATTTTGGTGTTAAAAAACAAATATTAAATATTTTTAAGGTTAGGAAAAGAAATCAGAATAGTGAAATTTGATACTTAAAGCAGTTATTGAAACACATGCAGAGCTTTAAATCAAGGAAGAACAATTAAAAGTGAATATCAAAATAAAAGAGTCTTAGAGATTTACGATTGGAATTTGCTCTGGAGGATGAATCATGTCCTGCAACATCGTTGGTTTCTTTGATAATTCGCGATACAATTCGATTTCGAATATCTCAATCTCTAAAAGTTCTTCTTCAAGGACATTAATTTGAATTTGCTTTCAATTTCAGCTCCAAGAATATGACTGAAACACCAAAAACTCCATTAGAAACATAAAGCGAAAGATATCGAATGAGAGAGAGAGGGACATTAGCGAATAACGTGGTGGGGGTTTAGTTTTATAGGGTTGAGAAAACGCGGGAGAGCCAAACTTTTTTGCCATTTCGTTACTTGGCTGACCTGTCATGCACGGCTCAGTATCTTTTTATTGGCCTAGGTTTGTTAGCGATCGAGCTGGAAATAGGTAATTGATGAAGATATGTTACTGGGTTTTAGTTTTGAAATTATTACGGAAATAACCTTAACAAGAAAAACACTTTCCTTACTAACTTTGTAAGATTTCAATTCTTACTAAGGGTCATTGGGCCCACATGGATTTCCACAATGACAATCCAACACAACAGTCTTTTAGATTTCACGGAAAAATTCAGATTCCCACAAAAAAAATGTTTTGAACTTCATCCAAAGTGTTGAAAATGGACGACTATTGAACTTCCAAGTTTAAAATTATTATAATTCAATGGTGAAAAATATATATTTTTTTATTTGTTTCAAAGTTCTTAAATTTTTTCCCTCTAGATGCCACAATGCAAGCTCATGACTCTTAGTAAGATTTGAAATCTTAATAAGTCTAGCTTGACTCATAAAGATATCGGTAGTATCTCTAATGTATCCCAAACCTGGTTAAAAGTTCGCCCGTAATCGAGTAAACTTGAACATGTCATCCCAGCCTTCGAAGTCACTCATTCTATTCATTTTCATACTTTCTCAAGTCAAACCTTCGTCAATCATTCGCCCCTTCACCTCGAGTGGTCAGCTTGGCTTTGTTATCGCTCATGACTTGGTATAGATATCTCTTTATTATAGTCGTCAACCTTACCACCAGGATGCCTCTTTGGATGTAGATCGCTCATCACATTGACTTGTCCATGATTTATGTCTAAGATGACTCGTCATCCAAGTCAATGGAATTTTGTATTTTTGATATAATTAATTTTTTTGTAACAATTTAAATATTTATTATTTTATCTAAATTTAAGATTTTGTAAATGAGCATCTATAATTCACTTAAAAAATGAAAAAAGAAAGAAAAAAAATCTACAAATAAATACATATTAGTTTTAAAAAAATTAACCAATTTAAATGATTTGACTCTACTAAGAGATACTTCGATTGAATCAATTAGTGTCAATAAAGGGTGATGTTGTGTCCTAAAACTAGATATATGAAATATATTTACACGACATACATAATATATGTGGGATTGGATTCCATTGACTTAAGAAATATGATTCAAGATGTAACACATGATCCCTATCATGTAAGCCCAACATGCACAATTGGGATTATATATATCGCAATAATGCATATCTTGTTGATACTTATCTTTACGATGAGTCTCAATTATTGGATTTGGCCTCTATAAGGTCCGGACTCTGGATCATATTTTATTTCTTGAGTCAATTTCATGAGTCACTGAACCCAATCTTATAATATAATATATTTTTCTCATAAATACTAAAAATTGAGTCTTCATCCCATTAAAAAACCTCAATTCTGGCCTTATATTATTTCATTAGATCACTTTTTAGGTTCTGTCCAATACATTATTAACCCTACAAATTGTTGGATATTAAAAAAAAATTAAAGAAAAACTATAAACGTTGGCCCAGCAAGCTTAACTATTGAATTTTTACTATTTGAGAATTTTAATTTTATTTTAAAATGATAGAAACTTTTAATGAGAAAATATATACTTTTTATGCAATTTTAAGGGCATGGATTTGAATTCATCTTACCTTACTTATATTAAAAATTGAATTAAAAAAACAAGAAAGAAAAGGAATAAAGTGTCAAAAAATGGACTTAAATGGACATTATAGTTAAGATGAGGAGCGCCGTCTTTTGATAATTGTGGTTAAACATCTTTTTGATGGAATATTAAGAACCTTCAATGAAAGAAAATTATTCTTGTTGACACATGCAATGCTCACTAAAGAATAGAAGATTTATGCGAACTTATGTATCCATCCAAAGACCTAGAAATATTCCCATGTACACTAGATAAAAATTATTCATGTTAAAAGATAAAACACCTTATAATAATATATCAAGATTGATACCTCATCAATATGATAGGGAAAAAGTTCGATAATCATAGATTGAGAATTTACCAGAAAAATTAAAAACGAATATTTTTTATGCAAGTAGAGGGATCTACAAAATAAATAAAGATGATAAGAAAATATATATATAAAATAATACATACTTCGATTAAATGACTTAACAGAGTGGAAAATGACATAATAGGAATCATATAGGGGCGGAGCCAAGATTTTCTTGTAGTGAGGGCAAACTATGGTTAGTTGTACAGTTGAAGAATTTGAATGGTGGGAAAATTGTGGGGACAAAAATTGGAGGGAGATCATGGTGTGGGGGGCAAATGGGGAGAGAGGTGAGGGAGTGGGACAAATGGGACATGTAATTAGTTGAAAATACAGGGGTGTGAGGGCAATTGTCCCCACCAACTCCTTACTAGCTCCGTTCATGCATATAGTTGATCCCAAATGATCATTATTCAATTGGGGACTTTGGGAGTTCTAGGCCAATTAAAGAGGAGATTAAATCAAGTGTGGCACAATGCATGTATCGCTTGATAAATTATCAAAAACAAAAATAATAAGTCATTCGCTATTGACTCAAAACACTTTGTCATCTTCCTTTTTCTTCTTCATTATCTTTTTGTTTTGTTTTGTTTTTTTTTTTTGTGTAGAGTTTGACATAAATGAAATAATTACATCCCATATTTTGAATGCCTCCCTAATAACTAATTTATGCTCGTGCCGAGAACTTCCCTGAATTATTCCATGGGTAATAGATAATGGATCCTAAAGTTGACAAATATCAAGCTCTGACTCTATTAAAAATTTGAGATAGAAATGCTTAACTTGATCATTTTTTATTTATTTCAAATATCACATGCAAGCATTTTCTTAGCTTTTTTTTTCAAGATATTTTACTAAAGGAAATTTTAGAATAATAAGTAGTTATAGTACAATTATAGATAATTGTTTGTTGTTAAAAAATAAGTTTCTAAAGATGTTATAAATTTTGAAAAAAAATAAATTTGGTCAGACTTGGGGTAATTTTATACAGTATATCTACCATTATACCATTAACTACCTAAATAATGGTAGTAACATACGTGAATAATCCTACAGAATTGTTGAAATTAACATCTTAGATCTCATACAATGTGGGGCTCACGAGAGAAGAGTAAAGTGATTTTTATTTTTTTTTAGAGTGGTCTCATATGATAATACTAAATAAATACTTAAACTTATAATGATATCTAATGTAACGTTTTGAGTGGTGTTAGATTTAATTAATTTTTTTGTGAGAGTGGTCAATATGATGAGTAGATCATCCTTACTAATAAACTATATTTTTCTCTTACACTAAGCCAACAAATTCAGAATCGATAGAAAGTTTTTTATTTTTTATTCTTAGAATTTGCTTCAACGTACAGGTCGAATCTCTTTATCACATGATTCAAAGGCCGTGACGTCAAGATGGACACGTGGAAAGAGTGAATTTATAAGTTTCTAATACCTCTAGATGAATTCAAGGTCATCATCGATATGGACTTCTTAAATCAAAAGAAAGTTGTCCGTACGTTGTTCGCTTACCATTGACACGCTCGAGATATGCTCTTATTTTGTCACAATGCATGTATGCGTGGAGAAAAAGTATTTGTTTAATTGACCCTAAATCTTTGGAAAAAGAATTCGACAAAAATGATCATTGATGACCACTTCTTTCAAGAATTTAGTAAACCCAAATGAGAATTTAAACAACAAAAATAAATAAAAAACATCTCTCTCTAAATTGAGTGGAAAAGCAACAATTTTCTTAACTTTTTCTAGAAAATAAAATTCTAAAGAGAAAGTAATAAACCTTTGTTGAAAACTCCTCTCTCTCTTATCCAAGAGCGTCTTCTCTGGTTGACCTTTGCCCTAAATGTGAGCTTTAAATGAAGAGAGGGAGATTATTTTGTTGACCAACTGTCTTCTCCAAGCAAATTAAGACAAAAAAAGAAGAATAGTTTGTGGGTTTTAAATAGTGAGAGAAGAAGAGAATGCGTCAAAGGTTGGCTTCTACCGTTTCGGGAGGATCCACTCAAAGTCTTACACGTGTAAGCGTGAGAAAATGAAACTTAAACTTCAAATTTTCTAGAGTCCAATGACGTTGGACAATGATTCAAATCAACGGTTAAGATCAGAAGAATAATGGTGATTTCGAGAAACTTCCCAAAGAGTAGAATTCTCTCCTCATGGTTTATGAGATGTCGTCAATTACTCGGTCAGCTCTCTTTCTCGATTTCTATTCCTCGGCTATTTAATCGTATGGTTTGATTATGGATAAAGGAAATAATTTTGTGGACCATCCACAATTGTCGTATTTTAACTCAAAGTTGGGTCTTTTTTAAGACAAAATATTTTATTTTTGGGGTAAACGTGGCTTAATGGTAAAAAAAAAATTAATTTGCTTTTTTCAAATTAGATAGATTATATTTTCTTCTTTTCGAAATTATTTTGTTGTCAATTGTTTTTTTCTTTTTTTCTGTTTGTGGGTCACATAAAACATACCAATCAGGCCGCATTTATATTGCCCCCATAATCCCTGGATGTTTGGTCCCCTAATGGATACACATAAAATAAAAAATAAAAAAACATTTTGATTTGTGATTTCTAGCCATTATCGTGAAGGAAAAAATGATTGAATGCTTAATTTCCATGACAAAAAATCATTATCATGATTTAAAATTCCTAATTGGAAAAATTATATTCCGTCCACATGTATAAAGTCTTCAGTACCCTTTGAAAATGGAGTAGTACTATTAGATTATAGGGTGAATTATCATTTCGTGAGCTGATTTGAAGAATTTTTTATTTTGACTCACTGTTAAACGTGAATGATAACGAATTCAAAGGTTTTAAAGTCACTATTAAGCAAGGTTGAAGTGTCAATTTCCAATTAGTCATTTTAAACATGTGAAATTGTCACTTTAATTCTAATAGTCACTTTACCTCATAATTTGTTACTATTCACGTTTTGATAATTAAAATGAATAGTGGGTTGGAATTGTAAATTTGGTCAAAGTTGATCACTTTTTCGTAAATATCCCTAGAGTATATATAGAATAGATATCAGACACAAGAAAAAAAACAAAAAGATTCTGAAATAAAAGATAAATAAGGGAGCAATTGCAAGCGACAGGAATCCAATAACATTCAACCTTTGATTTTTTTTACTTTCGTTTGCTCACTTTCATAATCAGCTCTTTTAAGGTTCGAGTAACTTTTCCCACTAAGTACTTGGCACTATAGACACTGTTAGCTTCAAACTCGAACTTATATAGCTAATATGCGACACAATCAATGTTGTTATTAACTATATCTGTCTAATGGCTCTGAAGCATTTGATAAGCATACAAATTATTTTTATAAAGTCCTAAAGAAAAAATCATCATTAAAATGCATAGATTATACTATTACTTACTCTTTTTTTCAAATTATCTCCTATTATATTTTTAAATCATCTTTTTATTACGATACATATATAATAATAATTGAACGATCATTAACTTGATTTAAATAAAATTTATCACTTAAAAAAAAAAAAAAAACATCGACATGACACATGAAGATAAGTTAGAACTTAACAGTAAATGTTTTTCAACAGGCATCCTTGAGAAAATACTTCTTGTATGGATCGTAATACTCGTGAAAACATAGCCGCGAGAAAGGAATATTTTCACGAGTATCACTAACTTATCTCTTAGTAGGGTAAAAGTACATGAAACAATGCAGGTGCGTGTGCCACCCATGAGTAAACCAAAAGCATGAGGACTGAAAAAAGATGTAAGAAAGCAAAGGTCAAGGCCAACTGGGTCCACTTGTTTATAGTCCATACCCAGTTTTCAAATCCGGCATCTAGTCACATGTCAAGACCGAGTTGACCCATTTGAATCATTAAATTTTGAACGAGTCTAATATTAATATCAATGGAATTATTTTTATAATCTTTAGAGAAAACGACAATAAGTTTGGAGGGATATTATTGAAAAAGTGATAGTAGAAGAAAAACATAGAGTTAAAAGTATCATCGAGATTTGTATATAGATAAAATCACAATCTCTCCTTATAAGGTATAAAGATAGTGGTCCATTTTACAATATCTATATTTTATATAGATACTACATATTTAAATTAATAAAATGTGGACGACCCACAAGGATTTATCCCTACTTACTTGGTATGTGTGGTTTGTGGGGTATTACATGTATCCGGGAGATTTGGGTGAGATATGGTTCACTAAGAGACCAGTTACCACACCCCTGCTAGTTGGGCATACAGGTCTGGAACCATCGTAAAAAATATATATATTTTTATACAAAGAATATAAGACCCAAATGACTCAAACCCGATGTTTACAAATTATCAAATAACTCGACACGGATCTCAGATGAATCAATGCAATGGAAAATTCATATTGACCATCTCGCCCAGTGGACTCCAAGAAAGGGATGACTCATCTAACTCATCTCGGACAACTAGACCAAGTTTAAAACCATGTTCCTCCACATGCATCCTTAAAAAAAGGCTTGATTATTAAGCTGCCCTTCCAACATGGATTGTCAGTTACTTTAAAGTCTGATCGAGAACCTTGTGCTTTCAAATGCAACAAGCGGTCTACGGTCCACAATGCACCTTATTCCAAATTTACATGATCGGATCAACTTTCGATCCACGACAATGAATTTATGTGTCTTCCACCACCTTTCATCACTATGTCGATGCTTACCTTAATATGACAAAATTATCTCATTTAGATTCATCTCCCAAGTCATTATCTTAATTGCCTTCTATATACTAAATTGAACCTTATTTGGAAAATTCGATCACATGTATAGCATAATTTCAGTCTTTAATTTGGGAACGAAAAATAAAATTTTTGATTATGTTCTACTGTAGTACAAATTATGATTGAAACATATTCGAGTGGATTGAAGGAGTAAGTCTCTTTTTAGGTGGGCTTTCCCCCTATACATTGTGGCATTTATGCCATCTTGAGAACTTTGGGATCACTTAATTGGTTTCAGAGGAACTTTCCATGACATTGTCCTCCTCATCAATGGAATCTTTCGAGCTAAGGATATTAATGGGCTAGATTGACTGTTTGGGCTTTCTGTTTCATTTTAAGGCCCAATAAATTGGGCCTGCATTTAAATTTGTAGTTTAACAAAGTTTTCTTTCAAATATTTGGGGTTGGCTGAACGAACCAAGTGCGTTCATATCTATTTTAATTTTCTTAATCCACGTTGTTTTGGATCTTCATCTTGAACCCTGATCTTCTTAAGTTTAAATGTTAAAGTGGGGATATTTTCGGAATCCAAATTTTGGTGTCGAACAACTTGTTATAGTAGTAAAGATAATTACCAAGAAATTGATGAATGTTCGATATCACCGGATGCTTATCCAACAAACCATTGAGATGGGAGGATACGGACTCCTAAGTAGAATTGAACCCTAAGAAATCTATCATATTTCTCTTGCCACCCCTATCGTTGTCGGATGCCGAGTGTCTAGCACCATAGGACATTAAAAAATATCATTTAAAATTTTGATAAGTCGTTCAAATTCCTCCTTTGTATTGATGCTATGATGCATATTTGCTTGATTTGGGCATTAATTTTTTTCATATACATTATTATCTTTTTTCCATTTTCCTATTTTATAATTGATTATATTTATAACATAATTTAGTACAAATTCAGATTAGTTCTCTATTATAAATTTTTTAAATCATGGTTTTGTAACCTTGCAAATTGATGATCACTATGATCAAATGGGCTTGTTCTTTAATTTCTTATTTATTGTTTTAGGCCCAAATCCAATTTTCAAAAGAGTCACGATAAACTGACACACTAAAACTGACGTGGTTGACGTGGCAGTGCACAGAACCATTAATCTTTTTCTTCGAGATACACAAGGAAAAAGATTTGTGATTATGTGTACATGCCACGTCAACCGCGTCAGTTTATCATTAGTCTTTCCTAATGCCAATTTTTATTTATATTTTTTTCGGTCTGAGGCCAAAAATGCCCCCTCTTTTACATTTAACCTCACTATTATCAAAGACATTTTCATTTAAAGGAATAGTATTATAGTGTCATGACCTCCGATAAACATGTTGGTTAGTTTTTAGCTTTCTAAAATTATAAAATATTCTTTTTATCAACAAAATCACCTTGGTTGATGTTTTAAATTAAGAGAAAAAAAAAATACTTTTAATATATTAAATGATAAAAATAAGAAATAAAATTATATTATGTTTTCGAGCATCCTTTTCGAAGGATTTCGGTGCAATTTTTCGCAAATCTTGGAAGAAATTGTAGTTTTTGGTCCCAGATTCAGTAAGAATCATTTTATGAACTTTTACTTTGATGTAAATTGTTTTATGAATTTGCAAGATTTCAATGGGGGGAGGGGTCATTTATTGATTGTTTTTTTCCTTTCCACTTTGAATATCTTATCCCCATAGTTCTCTTGAACATCTTCCTTTTGACTTGATGATCATATAATTTCTTCCCACTTTGAGGAATCTTATATTATAAAAATAAAACAATATCTTAGATAACAATTTTCCTATAAAATTTAACCGGAATAATCCTAATCGTTTGTCAAATGCGAAAGTTTTTCATTAAGCAACATTTGCTTGACGGCATGCAACTCATTTTTCACGGATTTTCATGGGGAAATGGTAGTGAAAAATGGGTAGGGGTGGAAAAATCATAATCCATTGTTTGATTGTATTTATAGACAATACAAAGAAAAAAAATTAGAGGAGGAAGAAGATGAAGAGGAGGGGGGGTGTAATCATTTCGAGGTTTTTGATATTATTTTTTCATCAAAATTTATCCTAATTGAGTAATGGTTAGAGATGGAAATAATCATACGCCATTTTTTGTATGCCGCTGATGTGGCAAGGGCATAGGAAAAAGATCTACGGTTCTATGCTTTTGCCACGTCAACCGCATATCAAAATCGTGTGCATTCATCATGTAATATAGGGTCAGGATCTGTGTACACATATATCTACAACGTGATTTGTCCTGTGTGGGTTAAAAGTTTCGGATTGAACTGATTTTTGGTGATGATGATCTCTATGAAGAGGAGATCGTCCTCACCAAAAATTAGTTAATTCTAGAACTTCTAACCCCATATTTATGAGTTGAAGAATTGTGGGCCGTCCACTTTTTGTAAATCACTTTTGACGAGGTTAAAAGTTGATCTCCTCATCTCATTAAAAATCGGTTCGATCCAAAACTTTTAACCTACATAGGACCAAACACATTGTAGAAATATGAGTAGATATATTTGTACATGGATCCTGACCCTGTAATATATACATTAAAATATATTTTCGGGTCGTATTGGGCAATATCAGTAGCCATCCCGGCCCAAATTTTAAGGGTTGAATGTTTTTAAAACCCAACCCAATCGTATACAATGCTTAAGATTAAGGAATAGGTGTTGATGGACCTGTGGCCTGCGAATCCGGTACGGCCCAAATCTGATTGGGCCAAAACCAGATTGGCGAAATTGCCCTTGTGTTACTAAAACCCTTTAAACCTCTCTCTCTCTCTCTCAGTCTTTATCCGCCATGAAAGTAGTTGTCTGCCAGTGACTCCGACTGCGTAGAATCCCTTATTCGTGAACTTCTTTCTTTCAATCTCTCTCTCTCTCTCTCTCATATATCCACTATTTGCTCCCTCTCTCTTTCTTTCTCTAATCACTAAAAATTTCCCAAAAGAGGAGCTCCTTATAACCCTAGCTTTCAACAGCCATTACAATGATCTGTGGAAGTAAGTCTAAGTCTCTCTCTCACACTCTTGAGTCTCTCTGTAATTCACCTTCTTTGTTAAATAGGGTTTCTTTTCTTTATTTGATCCATGTGTCTTTATTGTGCATTTCCCGCTTCTGCAGTTTCTGGTGAAGTACCCGAAGAACCTGTAGTTTCAAAGAAATCCGGACTTCTCTTCGAGAAGCGATTGGTAGATCGTTATGTAATGGTACACGGGCTTTGATTTCCTTCTTGAATTTCTGTGTGTATTTTTTTTTTATTCAAGAATTTCCTTATTAAAAATGTGATTTTCGACACTCCAACTCAAATTTATTTTAAATTTGCCCATCAGAAGATCAAACCCGTATATATATATATATACACACAATATTGCATAGGAAGCTGCTCCAATAGGATTGAAAAAGGTCATTCCTCTCTTTACCAGAGTCGAGTCACTTTATATAGTTTCTCCCCCTCTTTCTGTACTGGATTCCTTAAGCGATAGCATGAATTGCCTACTGGGGACCAGTGACAGCCCTTTTTAAGGCATGATCAGAACAGGGAACAGAGTCACTTGAGCGAGGGGCGAAGGTTAGATACGAAAGTAGGAGATGGGGTATCTATCCCGGGTTAAGCGGGATCAGGTCGGCCAAATGGCTTACTGAGAACTACTGGTATACGAATCTGAATTGGCCCGACACGAAGAAAAGGTCAATTATATATATATATATATATATATATATATATATGTATATGTATATTTTAAGGTTCCCGCTCGTGCTGCTTAAATGTTGCCCCATTTATGTGGGTGACATTGTGGAGCTAATTAAAAACTTCCTGTAAATATAATGGGGGATTGGGGGCAGATTTCTTATTTTTTATTATTATTTAGTTTTGGGTTTGTCGTTTAGGTAGAAAAATTCTGCACTCTGTGATTTAAAGAGTACTTGGCTACTTACACATAAGAAGATCAAACCCATATAATTTGTGCAAATGAAAAGCAAATTTTTAAGGTTCCTACTCGTGCCACTTAAATGTTGCCCCATTTTATGTGGGTGACATTGTGGAGCTAATTTAAAAACTTAATATAAATCTAATGGGGTAAGAGTTCTTATTTGTTTTTATTGTTTAGCTTCGGGGTTGTCTTTTAGATCGAAAATTTTGTTCTTTGTGATTGAATGAGTACTGCATTTGGTGTTTTTCTTTTTCTAGGATAATGGAAAATGCCCCGTCACTGGGGAGCCGCTTTCTATGGATGATCTTGTTCCCGTTAAAACAGATAAGGTGGGATTAGCATTGTATTTTTGCTGCCGTTACTTAGTTTCATAATTCTTACTGTAACTATCTGTTGGTCTTGTTGTTGGGATCTGTTTGCTTTGCAGGTTGTCAAGCCCAGGCCTTTACAGGCTGCGAGCGTACCTGGGTTACTTGGAATGTTTCAGATTGTATGTGTTGCTGATCTCTCGTCCTATTTTTGCAATTTTGTTATCAATTTTATTAAGCTCCGGAGTTTGATTTAGTGGTTTCTAAATAACAAGCTTTTAAAACTCGTACTGTTAAAAAACGTGACCTTTTTAACTCGTGGGTGATGAATTTAATTGCATTTCTTAGAGGGCGGGAAGAATTAACTATCAAATGAAATAAAAGAACAATTATTATTGAAAAATTTGTAACTAGCTGTCAATGTTGCATGTATTCTCCCTTGTGGCTTTCTGATGAAAGAATGAGAGGTTGACATTCTCCTCATGCTCCTTACAAAATTCATTTGTTTGGGATTGTTGGATGTTCAATAATAGTCACAATTGGATATTTCTTCACAAATAGGATATTTTTGCACTTGACGTGCTTCTTTGAGCCATCAAAATAGCTTGAAAAGATGGACATTTCATAGTTCATACAAAACTGGTTGCCTGTAGGGGTTGGTCTCGAGCTGGGGAAGAGGAAAAATATCAATAAAAAAATCTTTCGAGTTAAAGGGGTAAAGAGGTAATATAATAAAGTTGTGGAGGTATTATTAAGAAAGGGGGAAGAGGAAAGACAATTAAGTTGGAGGGGTAATATTGGAAAAGGGTAGAAGAAGAAAGAGAACAAAGCTAGGTTATTTTTGGAAAGGGGAAAAAGAGAAAGGAAAACATATCGTCGAGATAAGTTGTTTATGGGATATAAATCTTGAGATAAAGAGTGAGATCCACCGTTGTGTTTTATTTATATACTAGAGTTCGCCTGTGCCTAGGACTGGCAACGGATTGGTACCGTACCACTTCCAATCCAAAACTTTAGCCCTGTGATCCAAATCCGATCCGATCCAATCAATGAATAATCAAACCAAATCCGATAAAATTTCTTTCCACCCAAAACCGATCTGATCCATAGCAGAGGTTGAGATTGATGGGTTTGCGAAGAAATACTTTTGGATTTGAGGAGAGAAAGATAAGAAGAAAAAAATCGAAGCAACATATCATCAAACACCTAGTTTGCAACACTCACAACATCACAAAATGCAAAATCCAGAAAAAAGTAAAAATCCATTACATATAGATACACAAAATCAGCATGAAAGGGACAAAAAACCAAAACAATATCATCAAAAACCTGGTTTGCAACTCTCACAACCTCACAAAATGCCAAATTAGAAAAGAAAGTTGAAAACCCATTACATATATATATATATATAGAGAGAGAGAGAGAGAGAGAGAGAGAGAGAGAGAGAGGAGAGAGAGAGAGAATTGGGTTTATTAAAATCATTCGGTTTGGATTTTTATCGGATTGGTTTGAGGATAATCCATGTCTGATCCGAGATTTTATCGGATCTATGTAAGTTAATCCAAATCCGATCAGAAAATCCAAACACTAAGTCCAAATCTGATTTTTTCGGTTCAGTTTGGTTCGGACATCGGATATATATATGTATATATTTTTTCTGATCATTGACAGCCCTACCTGTGCCAACTGCATGGGCATCCTCTTTAAGGTTAAGGGAAGTAAAAACGGAAAAATAATAAAGTTAGGGGTAGGGGATAAAAGAGGAAAGATAATAAAGTTGGAGAAGTATTATTAAGAAAGGGGGAGATGAGGGAAGACAATAAAGTGGGTTTAGGGGGTAGAAGAGGAAAGATAGTAAAGTCAGAGGTGTATTATTGAAAAGGGGTTAAAAGAGGAAATATAGTAAAATCGGAGAGATATTATTGAAAAAATGGATAGGGGAGGAGAGGAAAGACAATAAAGTTGAAGGGTTGAAAGGAATGACAATAAATAGGGTGGACCCCAAAAAATTATAGTTGGATGGGATGTTTATCGCTCACATTTTACTTCCCCAAGCATTTCTTGTTTCAGACTCATTTTTTTCTTCATCAATTTTCCATATTAAGCATGCCTATAAATTTTAATTTCTGTGATCTTGTTCCCTTTTCTCTTATATGTCAATGTTCACTGTCATTGATAGTTCTGTTTTGGGATGTGAATGTAATCCTTGTCAAATGTTGAGTTAACTCCTAATTCATCGTTGTAGTTGCTCTAGTTACGTTATTTGTGTACTTGGACTTGGTGTTTTCATTCCTTTTGACCTTCTCTGTCAATTATTTTTTTCACGTTGTAATAATTGGTCTTTTTATTTAATTGTAATAGGAGTGGGATCACTTGATGCTATCACATTTTGCATTGGAGCAGCAACTACATACAGCAAGGCAGGAACTAAGTCATGCTTTATATCAGGTAGTAGTGGTTGGTGTATGTGTGCACTGAAATTTGGATCATTTATATTCCGCTTTCTGGTGGAGATTGTTTAGGATACCATTTTCTTCCTGATTAGATAAGTTCAATGCAATGTCTTCTTTCTTATCTTTAATTATGCTATGCACTTTTAATTTTATTGCACAACGAGCAAAAAGCTTTCCTCTTAATTGATGTGCATAAAATCTTCAAACTACTGAGGGCATGTTTTTTATCTACATTGAATATCATCCATTGAGAACTTAGCACTATCCCATTGTCTCCCATTCAAGCTGGAAATTCAACGAAACAGATTAACCAGACAAGGTAGGTTTCCAAGCTTAACACCTGCCCAGGGACCAACAATTGCTAATTTTAGTATTACTTAATGCTCAAATGGTTATTTGAGTTCATGTACCAGATCTTGGTCCCCCCTACTGCTTTGTAATTTTTAAAATATCTTGAACAATATTGGCATGTTGTCATTCATAAACAGATTAAGCATTTTGCCCAAGGTTATACTAATGTGCCCAAGTAGTTGTAGGCAATTTTTGAGTCTCCTAAGAAAAGAATCTGAGTCTCGGGTATCATGCAATTTTTTTAATCAGGGAAAGGATCACTCGTTGCATGAAATTATCTATAGTATCGTGGGTTTGTTATTTTATTGGTGTAAGCAATTTCAAGAGTAAGCGTTTTTCTTTGAAGATTTTTTGTTTAGGTGGGATCTTGTGTGTAATGGGTGACCATTCTCCAGGGTGCTGTGGCTTTGTTTTTTGTTTTCTTTTTTTTCTTTGTATTTCTTCTTGAGGACTCCTTGTCGTCCTTCTAGTAAATTCTTTGGCTATCATTTTTTTTAAGCAGGCAATTTCCATTTTTGTCTTGTTCACATTGTTAATCATTCTTGCTTCTTTTCCTACATGTAGACATTTCAAATCGTCATAGATATTCTATTTATGTTGAGTGCTTCACGTATAAATTTTTGACAATGTTAATTAGTCTTAGTTTGAATTGACAGCACGATGCTGCTTGCCGTGTTATAGCAAGACTGAAGAAGGAAAGGAATGAAGCAAGGGAACTATTGGCTCAGACCGAAAGACATTTTCCCATGTCAGCATCAACTACAGAAAATGCTTTGTCGCTCAGGAATGGGAAGAGAGGTTCTTGTTTTGTGTCTATTTAAGCTGAATTATTTAAATGCATTGCAATTCATATCTTATAATGTGGTCTTTGTGCTTGCAGCCGCTGAGGATGAGGAGTTGGGCCCTGGTGGAAAGAAATTTCGTCCTGGTATTTCAGCTGATATCATTGCAGAGCTCACTGACTGTAATGCTAGGCTTTCACAACAGCGTAAAAAACGACAGGTACTTTCTGACTGTTTTGAGGAGCTAAGATATAGCAGAAAGTGAGAAATTCATCTGCTTCATGTTTTTCATATTTTGTATTCTGGTTGTTTATTTGTTTTATTTATAACTAGAAGGTGGCATGTGCAAATGCACATGTCTCGTAAGGGTGGGTTTGTAATTTAAAATATTAATTAAACGGTGGTTTTGAAGAGTAGGTAGTAAAGAGGATATTTTTGTAATTTTGAAAATTAACCAACATGATTGTAGGGACGTGGGATTGCAATTTCTTGGTTAGGTTTAAATGTTAAAATGAGGGCATTTTTGGAATCCAAATTTTGGTGTCGAACCACTTCTTCTCCGCCTTCTTTCATTATAATAGTAAAGAAGAGGAAAAACAAATAAAGTTCAGTTGTTTGCCATTATGTTTTTAGATTATTTTATTTTTTTTCCTATTCATTTCTAGATTCCTCCAACACTGGCTCCTGTTGATGCGTTGGAGAGGTACACCCAACTTTCCAGTCACCCTCTTCACAAAACCAACAAACCCGGCATTTTATCAGTTGATATCCATCCATCTAAGGTATGTCTCACGACACTCAAATTTATGTTATGGTCATTATATGCTTCTACTCCATGTGTCTTTGTTTAAACATATTTTCATACAAAATGACTTGACTGCCTGCTTGCCTAGATGGACTTGTATATAGGTTTATATATCAAAAGGCATGTTTTTGGTATATACTTGGTATCTATTTTTTGTCATTGTGTTCATGAGGTTACATCCACAGACATGGCAACAATCCACAAGCTATAGTTGGTTACCAATCAATTTACAAGTTCACTTCCTTTGGTTTTTGAACCATATTATTTTCATGTTTTATGCATTTTCAGTTGGTCATTTTTCTGGAATTATTGAGATTATGCACTCCCATGGATGGTCAAAATGACTAGTTTTATGTAGTTTCACACTGATAAGCAGCATTTCCTACACTGACTTACAGAATATCATTGCTACTGGAGGGATTGATGCAAATACTGTTATTTTTGATCAAGTATCTGGGCGGATTTTGTCTACCCTCGGTGGCCACTCCAAGAAGGTTTTTTCCCTTTGAACCCCGCCCCCCCCCCCCCCCCCCCAAACGTTGGCGTCCTCTCTTTCTTAATCAGAATGTCTTGGTGAATAAGTATGGGTTTTCATTTTTGTAGGTTACCAGTGTCAAATTTGTACCTCGGGATGGCTTATTTGTGACAGGTTCGGCCGATAAGGTAATCTCTTGTTTGACTTATTAATGACACTTTTGCTGGTCAAAATAAAAATAAACGGAGTTACATAGCAAATTAGGATATGTGACAAGGTTGTGCATCCAATAACCTGAAAAGGTTGTTCAGTGCAAGTAGCTGGAGTTGCCAATAATTTTAGGTTGAAACATGCTAATTTACAGTTTTTTTTTTTTTTTATATATTATTTTCAGTAAAATGTTGTAATTAAATTAATCTTTCATGTTTGTTTAAGGAATGGAGTTGTAACCATATCCTATTTTGTGCATGATGCTACCTATCATCTTATGGGATTTATGATTAGTTGCAAGTGGGAATAGTCCCACATCACCTAGGAAAGGAGAGTGGGAGTGGAATATGTAAGTTAGCCCTCTCTTTTTGGCTGTAACTTATAAAACGACACACATGATTTGATATAAGAAGGTTCTATGTCGATTGTAGTATCACCGAGCACGGATGTGTGGGTTTGGGCATGTGAGCAGGGGCAAACGCGATTGAGACTTATGCACTTCAAACATGTACATCATTGCGAAGTCAATTTCCCTTTTGCACTTTGCCTGTGACCGTGGGATGTAGATCCTCGTGATGGGGAGGGATTAGAGCCATCTATGCTAGGTGTTTCTTGATGGAGGGCTTGTGTAGGAGGAGCTTAGTTCGGTCCACAATACCTATTGGGTTTTGGTGGGACACATTGATAATGTGTCATTTGTTGGGTCAAGTCTTTATGAGAGGCCCTTAGAGCGTATAGTTTTAGGAATATTCTACCCTAGGTGCCGTTTGTGCTCTTCCATCCATTTTGGAATCTCACTATCGCTTCCTAAAATACTTCAACTAAATTAGATTTGCAATAGTTGCTTCCGTGTTCTCATACCCGAGTCCCCTCATGCTCCAACTTCATGCATTTAAAGGTGGAGCTCATTAAAGGGCTTCATCTAACACCACCATTTTTCCCTCTATATAATGGGTAATCTGGAGTAAGTCTTGTTTATCCAAAACAAGACTCAGCTCGGGAAAAGACATGAAGCCCATACAGAACCTCTAGGTGATGAGAAAGAACACAAGGACCAAAAGCATGTTTTAACTATCAGAATCATTTAGCATATAAAGAATGGAAACCAACAACATGAAACATATTGGATGGACTAGTCTGATACCCTAGAACAATCATGCTATGCTTTAATATGAAAAGCAAAAAAAGATTCGTCTCACTAAAGTATGTTTAATTCATAAGCTAAAAAAAATATCATCTTACAACTCCAAGGTCATGGTTGATGCTTCGGTTTTGTTTTTGATCTGTGCAAGCTATTGTCTATGAATGAGATTGTTTACATAAAATCTCTGTGGAGATCCATACTCCATTTTTTGTTTTGGCAGTGACTCATATTTGGTTTATTTTAATAACTGTTTGCAGACAGTCCGTGTATGGAAAGGATCGGACGATGGAAATTATACTAATTGTCGGCACATCTTGAAGGATCATACTGCCGAGGTAAACTTCGTTTTTAGACCTCAATTGTCATGATTCTTGTCATGATTTCAATGTTTGGTAGGAAATGACTATTGGAGGGGTGACCTCTTGAATGAATAAGAATAATCTGAGGGGCAACTACCCAATCCATATGACATTATTCTGGATTGGGCTTATAATGCAAATGGTTGACCTTTTGTATAACAATCAGAGTTCAACAACAAAAAAAAAAAAAAACAGATTTCATGTGCTTAGTCCTGGCTGACATCAGCGAAAAAGTAGCACTCCCACCACTCAAAACAAAACAGCCTAAAAGGAGCACTCACACCACATATCCAAAGGAAATCATGGCTGTGCATTCTTTCTATGGACAATCCTTTAATGCAAGGACACCACTCAATCTAACAGCATTCCTAAATAATTGCAGATATGTAAGGGTTTGCTTAAATGTTATGAGATACTTACTTTATTCATGTATAATTCTTAACTCTCAAGTTTCTCCCTGGATTTGTTCCTTTATAAGATGAATAGATTGCATATAGTGAATTGTATTATTGCATTGTGTTATTTTAAATTAGCTCTTGGGTCATGAGCTCTTATTAAGTATTCTCGGGTTATTATTTTGTTGGTGTAAACTTTTTAGAGTTCAAAGGTGTTTTCTTCAAAGATTTTGTCTTTAGATGGGAGTTGTTGTGTTCGAGTTAATTCTTGTTTATTGTTGTGAGGTAGGTCGCCCCGACTGCCTTTGTACATTCTCTTTTCTTTTAATTAAATTTATACTTGTAATAAATAAATAAAAACTCTAAAGTTGCTCCCTGGATTTGTCCCTTTATAAGTTGAGTAGATTGCATATACTGAATTGTATTATTCCATTTTCGATCATGTTATTTTAAATTAGCAGTGTTTCTGCCTGTTTTTTTATTGGAAACATCTCTATTAATTCTGTCAGGTGCAAGCTGTTACAATCCATGCCACCCAAAAGTATTTGGTGTCTGCTTCACTTGACAATACTTGGTGCTTTTATGATCTTTCTTCTGGGTTGTGCCTTACTCAGGTTTTGCTCTCTCTCTCTCCTCCCCCCTCCCCCTTTTCCTCTTTTTTTTTTCCTTTGTGTGTTCCAAGTTGAATAATTAGCTGCTTTGCAGGTTGGGGATGCTTCAGGGGTCGATGGCTATACATCAGCTGCTTTTCATCCCGATGGTCTTATTCTTGGAACTGGTACTTCAGAGGCTCTTGTTAAAATTTGGGATATAAAAAGTCAGGTATCAATTTTATTTCTTTTTGGGAACTGAATACTGGTCAGTTCATTATACCAGCATTTATTTTACTTCATTGTTTTTATATTACTTAATCTTTGGCTTTGAAGCTTATTTAATGATTTTGGTTTGAAGTCGAATGTTGCCAACTTTGATGGGCATATTGGGCCAGTAACTGCTATATCTTTCTCGGAAAATGGTTACTTCCTCGCGGTACATGTATCTAAACCCTAAAAACTGTAGAGACGAGCATGTTATGCCACGTTCTAATGTTCTGTATCTCAATTGAACAGACTGCAGCTCATGATGGTGTTAAGCTGTGGGATCTACGTAAATTGAGGAACTTCCAGACCCTTACTCCCTATGATTCAAACACACCAACTAATTCTGGTATCTAAATTTTCTTCATCAACTGATTTTTTTCATGGCCATGAGTAGATCTTTATTTGTGTTCTTTTCCTCAATGTATGGTATTAGGCTAGTTCAACAAGAACAATACATAATGCATGATCTTGTTTCTGGATTTGCAGTGGACTTTGATCATAGTGGAAGTTATCTTGCAACTGCGGGCTCAGACATAAGGTTGGTAATCCAATAAATCCCAAAGAATCGGAATTCAATTTAGAATTGTAGTACACACCAATCATTGACTACACTTGATGTATAAATGCTTACAAATGCAGTTATTTTAACACACTATTTTGTAGAATACTTGGAATCTCGCAGTCTCATTAATGTGATTTAATTACTGCAGAATTTACCAAGTGGCCAATGTCAAAGCAGAATGGAAATGTATCAAAACTTTCCCCGATTTGTCAGGCACAGGTATTGTACAGGAAACATTCCTTCCTTATATGCTTAAATGTATCATTAGTGCTGTGAAAGTATTAATGATCTTAGATTGGTGCAGTTTCTGAGATTTGGGTATTATACTTTGTGCCGAATGCAGGCAAAGCAACGTGTGTGAAATTTGGCACAGATGCTAGATATATGGCAGTAGGGTCAATGGATCGAAACCTCCGCATATTTGGCCTGCCCGGGGATGGTCCAGAAGAATCTTAGAAAACCTACAACTACTACACCCCTGTTCATGAAATGCCCGTAACACCCTATTGCTGCACAATTGGTGTATTTTTGGGAAAAATTGTGAGAACATAGCTTGAATTTTGATGCTGGTTTAGTTTTGAATGTTGGGTATTCTTTTTCTAATTTCAAGTGAAGCGATGGAGAAGAGGGCAGCACTGTTGGATATTATTCGGCTTTGTACGTTTTTTCTCCTTGCAGGTGAGGCAGGCAAATGCTAGGCAATCTACTTTGCTTTGAGCTATAAATGGTTGGTTTTACATTTTGTATAATGTTAATTCCTTATTCTTGGGGGAAAATCTGTATTTGAAAAGTTAATGATAGACCAAACTCGAATATTTTCCCTTCTGATATGATTTTGCAAGAAAATTGTTTTAGGGTTCTGATGTGACATTTAAGATAACCTCCTAGGCCTTAATTCAGCACCAGTGTATGAAGGGATTTTCCACCACTTTCTAGTGTCAAATTAATTAATTAATGTTTTTGCTTTTTTCAGTAGCCTTTTGCTTTGCACACACAAAGTAAATCCATTTGGGTGCGAAGGTTTGTGTTTCTTTCAATGCTTAGTAACAGTGGAATTATAAATAAAAGAAAACAATGTATTCTAATAGAAAGTCCACTGGTAACCCCAGACTGATTTATGCTCCTCGGATCTTGGCTGCCTCTTTGTACAGTTTGGATTTTGAAAATGACGAATTTGCTAATAAACAACATTTTGGATTCTTAAAAAAAAAAAAATTCTCTTGGTTAGATGGCATTTAGTTGAAAAAACTCACTAACAGAATTATTAAGCTACCGCCCCAAAATATAGGGCTTTTAAAAAGAAAACACCATTAAGTAATTTTCCCAAATATAAACATACTGAGTATGGTGGTTTATTTTCAATGAGGCATACAGGGTCCAATGATCAGATGGACACAACTACAAATTCTCCACATCCGTTCAGATACAAAAGCTTTCCCTAACCTTACCCATCAATGGACTCCTCACGTATACAAAGGAGTGCAGTTCATTCAATAAATAAATACTCAGTGTCTTTGCAGGTGGGGGGTAGGGAACAGATCTATTGTAGCATTCCCAAACAGTATTATTTCAAAATAATCTTTCCAAAATTTCAATAAGCATAATCTAGTTACACACATTGGCTTCTGTTGACATAAATAAGTTAGGATTGGACCAAGGGCTTCAACCATATATACCTACTTGGTTGATGCCCAGACAGAAAATTCAAATACATAATTGATGTTACAATGAAAAGTAATTTCATGGTTGGACTAAATAAACAACACCACTCCCCCCTCCCTTGGATATGGAGGCAGAAAGGGAAGTTGAAAAAAGAAAAAAAAAGAATAAAGAATACATATGACAAATAAGAGAATGAATATGGATGTAGCCGTGGCACCTCTCATTCTGGTCATGTGAGGTATTGTGATGAATGAGCAAACCCCCACAACTGCAAAACAGGAGCAGCAAAAGAATTTCAAAGAAAAAAAAAGGCATAGAAAACAATCTCTACTGTTTAAAGTCCAAAGGAAACCATAACCAAGTCAAGTGATTTTTAGGAAAGCAAACATGGAGGATTACATTTGAAGCAACACCAACCTCAAAATGCACATTGCTGAAGATAGCGGGGATTATAAATCTTAGCATTGAAGGTCCATTTCTGAAACCATTATCATCTAATCATTCACACAGGTAAACACATCCAAGCTTTTTTTGTGATCATTTTATGTATGTGTCTTGGGTCAGGCAAGAATGTATCACCACATTATGATGGCATTGTAATCGCATATTTGCCCAACAGTCCAAATTTTAACTGTTGGGCAAAATCTTTTTTATTTTTCTTAAACTTACCATAAATACCTCATGCCCACACATTCCTACAACACTTAAAATCAACTCTCTACTCTTCCTTAAGCTCACATCTATACTCATTTTAGCTCCATTCTAACTACTCTCTACTTCTACGCCCTATTTAAGCTCCCTTCTCACTACATTACCTACTTCTACTCCATAGATCATCTACATCAAGCTCAAGAAACAAGAATCAAGATTTTACGTGTAGAGTACATAGCGGGTTCACATTACCAATACCAATGAGTAAATGACTTGTAAGTTATAATTTTCTGAGAAATTTAAAAAAAAAAAAAAAAAAAGAATGAATTTTGAACTTGTAAATTGTATTTATATTTTTCTTTGGATGATTCATTTATATGTTCATATGTATGTCCAAAAATCACAGTTAAATCAATAAAAATTTCAGTCTTATATGGATTCTTTTGTAAAAATAAAAGATTACAAAAATATTTTTTTAGAGTTACTGTAATAATTGCAAAAACATTTATTCTTTTCTACTTTTTTTTTTCAAAAAAAAAAACCACAACAAAAAATGGTGCAATGCGGACCACATATGCTATTTGACAACATTTCTAGTAAAATAACTTCTAGTTACAAAATATCTGAACTAAGTCTAAAGTCTAAACTCAATAGCACAAATCCGAATTCCCGAGAAGTCACAAATACATTGTTCTTGAAAATGAAACAAGTATTGAGTTACAGTGCGAAGATACATATCTAGTAGTTTTAAATTAACTTCAAATTATATTATATCGTTATAAAGTCTAAACTCAACGGCACAAACAAAAATTAATATTATGGGATATCTGAGTTCCCAATAAAACACAAATACATTGTGCTTGAGATGAGGTAAAACTATTAGATGCGTAGCAGACTGAAAATAAAACAAATGTTTCAAACATTTGCTTGATACAATTTATACAAATCAATAAATAGCAATTGAACTATCATTCAAGGATCTAACAGAAGATAACCAAAAGCAGGAGAAGACCAATATACACACAATATTAATAACACAAAGCTGTACCTCAACATTCTTCAATTCAAATTCTGGACCATGAGCCAAGCATAAGTTCCCGAAAGTTTCACATGGTCCACTTGTTCCACTAAGCCTTTTCAAGAAAAGATTCAAGAATTATGAGACTCGAATATGCCATCTTTGATTAAGCTGATTTAAATGGACAAGCTAAAAAAAGTTTCCACACTTAAAACACGAAGAAACTTACAAGTCTCCATCCAAACAAAGAGCAAAGTTGCCACCTCCACCAAGTGCCAATAAGTCATTCAAACACAAATAGTAATACCGATTGGCACCTGCATCAACAAGTCATTGTAACATGCCATCCGTTCGAAAGATGATGAACATAGTACCCTCTGATTTAAAATGAATAGTTTATGGATGAATTCTACGTGTTAATTTTAACATTTGGAAGACCCACATGTATGAGCGCGTACTAGACATACTGAAATATGAACATTTTTTTTAGTGCATTGCTAATTTTCACCTCAAGACCTTCAAATTAACATAGCAAATAGTGGCAAGGTTCTAAATTTTTTGTATTTTGGTTAGATTAAAAAAGTAAGTATTTGAAAAAAAAAAAAAAAGGAATTTTCATGTAAATATTTTGAGAAAAAAAGAAGACAAGAAATTAAGAATTTAAATTTTGAGAAATGACAAAGTAAGTGTGAAATTAACCAGTAGAATGTTCTTTCCACAAACCTGATAACCAGAAACCTATCCAATCTACAAGGAGTAGGGTTATCTTGTTTATTAATCTGATCAAAATTTTCCTCCACTTAGTGGAAGAACCAAGAGAAAAATCCTGCTCCCAAAACTCACCAAATCCCTCATGCGACTTGTCACTACCCTACCTCCTTTTAAGATAATCTGATAATGTTGACCCCATAAGCCTGCAAAATTATCCAACTCTTTCCAAAGCTATTTTTTCCTTTTAACTGGGTAAAGAAAATTTCATTAAAAGAAATGGGAAAGTAGGGGTGGCAATGGTTGGAGTCGGGTCGTGTTCGTGTCATGTTGAGATAAGGGTATTATGAAAATTTACCAAACCCAAACCCAACCCATTTATAAATAGGTATACCTGACCCAACCCATATATAACCTATTCAATAAAATTCTACTCTTTATTGGAAAAAATAAGTTCCATTTTGACCACCAGAAATAAAATATCATTTTCAAATTAAAGTTACACAATCATAAACTAAGTTCAATGGTGAAAAATAACTTTCTTTTGAATTTTTTTTTCAAAGTTCGTAGAATTTTGTCTTTTACAACCATGTGGCATCAGATCATGTTTTTGGATGCCATAAGTGATGTGGTTAGAAAACTTTCCTTACTAACTTAGTAAGGAAAGTGTCTTTCAATATTATTATTATTATTATTACTACTATTATTATTGGCTAAACAAAGTGTATTTCATTATCACATGATACATAATAGTCTTACTTGGTAAGATCTTAAATCTTATTAAGGGTCATTTTTCCAATATTAGGAATCAAACACTATATACCTCTAGATTTCAATGAAAAAAATAGAGTTAAAAAATATAAATATAAACATAAATAAATAACTTATTAAGAAAAGTATTTTTTCTTTCCCATACTAAAGCTTAACCATTTATTAATTTAAAATATCTTAAAACATCCTTTATATTTTATAGAATTGGATAAAAAAAATGTATTATGAAAAAGTTCTAGGAAATTCTAAAAAAATGAGTAATTTAAAAAATTCTTAAATAATTGTTGATATATTTAAAATTACATATTAATTACAAAATAACTAAACGTGTCTAAACGGGTTAGGCGGTTTGATGCCCAGAACCCAAACCCAACCCATTTAATAATCGTGTTAGACGGATTGACACTATTATGACTCAAACCGACTAACTTCGTGTCGTTTTCGAGTCGAGTTGAGATTGACACTCCTACGGGAAAGCAAGCAAAGGACACCAACCACCAATCAAGACGACACCTCGCTACCAAGATAATCCCTTCTAAACACAGTCTTCGAAAAAGAAACCTCTAGACTCCATGAACATCTTGCACCAACCAAATAATACACCCAATATAGAAGTGATGACTTCATTAAAAAAAAAAAAAGAGAATGTTTACCAGTAGCTCTGAAAAGCCTTGGCTGACCATAAATAGTTGTGAATACAAATGTTTGGTTTGTCCCCTGTCAGAAAATTGTAATAAAAAGATTTCAGGGTTAGCATGCTAAGAAATAGCACCGAGCATCATCCTACTAAAGCAAAGAGACAACCGAACTTCACGATAAGATGACAAATGATAACTTACTTGATATTTTCTTTTTGCGGTAGGTTTTAGAGGACATTCTAACAGCCCACCAAAGACAGTACCTTGCATATCTCCAACAATCTAGAAGGGATACAACATTATTCAAATCATTGCCCAAAAGAAAACCCAATTTTGCAGTACCATTGAAGGAAACTTTCATAGAACATATGAACTTACAAGCAAACAAGGACCAGGAAGATCAACACTCTTGCGTAGAAGTGTACGAAGTGATATACCATGCCTCAACGTACTGCCCTTCATTTAAAATAACCAACACTTAATTAAGAACAAGATACAAGAGAGATTAGGCCAACATCAATAAAGGAAACGATTCTTTGACGAAACTTACCTATACAACAATACCCATTGGCACCCTTTCACTATATTGGGAAGAGATGACTGCAAAAAATCATACAAATCTGATGATATGAAGAAAGACTCCTCTGAAAGATCAGGAACAAGTTCTACTGACATATGTGAGGTGCATACTCCTTCACACTTTTCAGAATCACTGATGTTCCTTCCTTGGTCATGGTCTTTGCCTTCATCTTCTTGACAAGTCTCCCCTGTTACTTTGCTCTCAGTTACAGGATTGCAATCCAGTGGCTGGTCTTTCGATCCAAAACTTTTGCTTCTCCATCTAGTTGAAAGTGATCGGAATGGTCTAAGATCATGTTGATGCTTATTTGATTTGTATCCACCAAAATTTAATGTTGGGAGGAAGGAAAAAGGGAATGAAGATGAAGATTTTTGAGAACCATTTTGTTCCTCCTTAGACAATGACCTGGTCTTCACAGGTAAAAAAATCATTTTAAAATAATTAAAATTCAAAAAAAAAGGGGGACAATACATTAGAAATGACACCAAGGTAGTTAAAGGCACCAGATGACAAGCAAACTACAAGGGTTAGTGCCTAACATCGCTTATGCTAGGGGTACCAATGGGCTGCATCCAGCCTTGGATTTTGATATTATTAAGGTGCCTCAATGCCTGACTGTTGCTTATGCTAGGGGTGTCAATGGGCTCCAGCCGGGCTTGAATTTTTTGATAATTTTTTAATGGCTCGACCTCGTCATACAATTCAAATACAGTCCTGCATATTTAAGTCATCTTCATCATCATATCATCAAAACCTTCCCCTCTACTGACCACGAACCCCTTGCTTGCATAGCAAATATATGTATTATCAAAGCCTCATCCTAACAAGTAACAATTACGAGTTGCTGAAGAAACAAACGTGACAGATGATTAAGAGCCCATTTGTTTATAAGTAGGTAAGATTCCATATTCAATTAGCAAAGATCTGAAATTTACTAGGCATGATGTGCACTTAGCAGCAATGGGTCTTATAAATCTTGGCCACAGATCTGGATGCACACACCATTGCCAAGAAGCTGACAACTCGGATATGAAGTGGGGATGCATCAAACCTAGGAGAGCCCAGAAAACCATAATACTTCACCGTTAAAAAATGCCAAAAAAAAAAAACACTATCTTTGATCTTTCTGAAGATTTTAAGAATCAATTACTAATCACCCACAAACAGTCTCGCCAAACTATCTCAAATGCCCAAAATTTCCTATAGCTCAACACCAAAATTAACAAAAACCCAAACCACGATCGGATCAAATAGCCCATTGGTTTACCAAACTCGAGAATGTAACCCGGAAAAATAAAAATGCCAAATCTGGGACAAATCAATAACAGGAAATGTTTAATTCGATTTGAACCACAATACAAAATAAAATTAAACATCGTATACCTTCGGTTCGGGTCGAATTATGGAGGACTCCTTGGAAATATGCGATGCAGAAGAAGGCGAATCAGCAAGAAAGCGAGACAGCTTGTCTGCAAATTTATCTTTCCAACCCTGCATGTCGATCGTTAACGAAGAAACGAAGAGATGGAAAGAAGAACGAAACCCAAACCCTAATTTTCAAGAAAGAATCTCTCGAAAAAAACACACATACACACACAAAAAAGAAAGAAAGAAGACAGAAGCGTCGGTAGCGAGAATGGTGGGTTTCTCTTTCGCGTACATGGTCTCGTGAAAGGAGGCTACGCACGTACATGTTACACGTGAGAATTAAGCGTATGGACTACGGACATGTTTCCACGTGAGAACTACAAAAATGAATCAAACAGGTGAGAACTACGAATATGAGTTGTCGTATAGTCAACCAAGTCCTGATTGGGGGTGGCAGTGGATCGGATCGGGTCGGGTCGGATTGTATTGAGCTAAGGGTATTATGAAAATTTATCAATTCTAACCCATTTAATAATCTTGTCAAAAACTTAAACCGAAATCCAACCCATTTATAAATAAGTATACCTGACCCAACTCATATAAAACTTATCTAATAAAATTCTAATCTTTATTTAAAAAAATAAGTCTCAATCTCCCTACCAAAAATAAAATATCATTACTAAAAAATAAAGTCAAAAAATCATAAATTAAGTTTAATAGTGAAAAATAAATTTATTTTGAGCAAAATTTGTAGAATTTTGTCCTTTACAATATTTTTGGATGTCATAAGGTATTAAGGTGATGTGATAAAAAAACTTTCCTTGCTAACTTAATAAGAAAAGTGTTTTTCAATATTATTATTATTACTATTATCATTGGCTGAGCAAAGTGTATTTTATTATCACATGAGATATAATAACTTTACTTTGTAAGATCTTAAATCTTGGTGAGGGTCATTTCGCTGATATTAGGAATCAAAGCACCTCTATATTTTAATGAAAAAATAGAATAAAAAAATATAAATATAAATAAATAACTTATTAAGAAAAGTGTTTTTTTGTCCCCAAACTAAAGCTTAACCGTTTATTAATTTAAAAATATCTTAAAGCACCATTTATATTTTATAGAATTTGATAAATAAAAATAATTATGAAAAAATTATAGGAAATTCTAGAAAAAAAATTAGTAATTTAAAAATACTTAAAAAAATTATTGATATATTTAAAATTACACGTTAATGACAGAAGAACTAAACGTGTCTAACGGATTAAGTGGGTTGACGCCTATAACGCAGACCCAACCTATTTAATTGTGTTAGACGGGTTAACACTATTATGACTTAAACCCAATTAGGCTTGACCCAAACTCATTAACTTCGTGTTGTTTTTGAGTTGTGTTCGCGAGTCTATGTTAAGATTGTCACCCCTAATCATGGTTTTAAACTCATTTTGACGTCTCATCTCGTCCTTGAACGAGACCAAGTCGTCTCAGACAATTCATCTGATTTATTTGAGACTTCTCATTCAACAATAACACAATATCCTGAATGTCTCAAAAGCAACAGGGATAAGATTAATAATCTTGAAATAGACTTCCAAAATTCGAGTTAATTTTGGGCCAATTTTGAACGATTCAGCAATGGGGTTTCAAACGGATCCTTATTAGAAAAAGAAGTGGGTAGAATCATATTCATATTGGACCAGTCAGTGTAGATCCAAGACTGGTCCAATAGGTAAGCCAGTCAGATTTAGACCCAATTTGGACCTTATAAGATTGAAAGTCCTCCTGAGATTAGTCGTGGTGCGCGCAAGGTGGCCCTGATACTCTGTTAGCCAAAAAAAAAAAAAAAAGATTGAAAAATATACATCGGAATCCAATCCAATCCATACCCGATCCTATGAGATATTTGGGCAAAGATCCAAGACTGGCCGATTTAATTGATAAACATGTTAAATTTGACACTGTTCTGATAACTTATCAGATTTTAATTTCTACTTTGATTCATGCTAATGAACCTACCTCATTGTAAATCAGGTCAGAATGTTGGCCTCGACCTAATCCATTTTATAAAGAGTGACACTTTTAGGGCTTTTACTACCAATAATCAGATGACAATGTTGGGTGGACAATGAATTTATGTTCAATAATACATTAGAGACTTGATCAATAATACATAAGACTTGATTAAGGGCGGATGGCCCGCTCATAGAGTGTCATGGGGGCACTCTTTTATGTATTCCCTTCTCAATCCATCAGTCTTCTCTGTACAATCCTAAGAAGAAGCCCTGAAATAAAGCAAAAGGTGGAACATAACCTCTTATACAGAATCATATCGAGGTCCTAATTGTTCAACTTTGATATGATGTCCTTCCAACATGGATTCATGTAGAACATTGCACCACCATATGGACATAGTACATAAAGGACAAATATGAGGCCCAATTGCACCCCCTACATGGTTGCATTTACATCACACCTCCTTCCATGGTTGCCAAAGCTCCTAGTGAACCCGAAATGAGGATAGGGCCTAAAGTAGAGAATCAAGGTTCCTTCCATATTTGAAACCATACCAGCATAACGAACCTTGAAGCGGACTCCAATTTTGCTTGATTAACCAGAGATTTATCGCTGAGTTTTTAATAATCTCTTGAATTCAATCGCAAGGGAATTCAAACCAAACTTCAGATGATGGTTCTCAACTATGACCTCTAATCAGTCCAACGAACATTCAACCATCTCCAAGCAATTGAAGGCATATATTGATTGCAAAGATTTTAAAATGGACAAAACAGAAATTCGACAAAACATCTCAAGCACCAAACCCTACAAACCTTAATGTGCCTTGAGCATTGAATAAGCCACTACAAATCCATACAAAAAGCTGTTACATCCACTTTTAAAAGAAGGAACCCTAAACGGTTCATACAGATCTGATAAAATCCGAAATCGCTTCAACAGAAATCTGAAGCTTATCAAACAAAATCCTAAAGAAAAATGTATGAAGTTCTGACCCGATTGAAATAATCAATCGATCACTTGGTTGGGGGTGCAATGGGTGGTGTGCCGAGCAAGCTCGCCTGCTGTAGCTCGAGTTCATTCATCTGCTGCTCTCGATCCATCTCGATGATGAGTGGAACGACCAAAATCAGAAATGTTGTTCCTGCTATCCAAGCCGCTTTACCAGTACTCTTAAGGAGCTTTTTGGTTACATATGATGCATCAGAAACAGTTTGTTTCCCACGATGAACGATCGGGGATTGAGATATCGTGTTTGAAACCCTGGCTAGGATTCCTTCGTTACTGCTGTTGCTGCTCGTCCCAGGTAGAGAAAGGCCCCCTCTTTTGCTCTGAGATGCCATTCTTGAGAAAGAGAGATTCTAGTTAGCAATTTAGCATACAGAAAACAGGTACACAAACTAGGTAAAAAAAGGGAACAAAAATGTTCTCAAGGGATAAATTTTTTATGTTCACCACATGCACACATGTTGATGTGGCCATGAAAACGGGTGGCGCACCACATTACAGAATATAAGGCACAACTTATCAAAAAAACAAAAAACAAAAAACAGGCACAACTTATCAAATGTAACACTATAAGATTTTTTAATATATTCTATTGATACTGATACATTTTTTTACCACTATATTAGATCATATTAATTTATTTTGAGTTTTATTACCTTTGATTAACATATTTAACTATATTTAGTATGTATGTGTTTACTATAGTAATACATGAAGACACAAAGTTAACTAATTATATTGTAGAGCAAGTCCCTCGATGAATGTTATTTATAAATGACATATTGTTAGTTGATGAGATGAGAGGGGGTTAACACGACGAGATTTGGATATTGTTTTGCTGTCCAAGAGTTCTATACTAAGCAGAACTGAGAGTAGATGACAACTTTAATACACCCACAGAGAGAAACGACTAGTAAATATCAAGGCCCAAGAAATACTCCAAAGCGGCCATTTTCACTACCTTCTTATAATGGAAAGATTTAGAAGGACGTTGCCCATAAAAACAGAGCCAAATGGCTAAAGGAGGTGTTCTATATTGATTTCTCTGACTTATTGAATAAAGTTTGCTGTTTCTCTCTGAGAAATGCTTCAGTAGTTGGATTTGGTGAAAAAGCCTTTGGTGTGATGTCAAGAACCCTTAAAGTGATTCCAAAGTACTTTACTATTTCTAATCTCTTTTTCATCTTCTTTATTTTTTTTTTGATCGATATTTTCATCTTTTTTATTCTTCACAAAAAAGTTTTACGCCTTGTTGGAATCCTAAATCAGCAACTTTCTGATCTAGTTGAACCTGCCCAACTAGATCTGAACTCAGCGAAAACCCTTTCGGACCCAAGATCTGAACTTCCAAATCCTAGATTAAATCTTATAAACTAACTAAACTAAATTTCAGTCAAATCCCTTGATTGAAATCCATCTCAACCGTCCCAATTCTCGATTAAAACCTGCTTTTGCACCCTCTCTTCTCTTCTCTTATTCTTCTATTTCTCTCTAATGCACTTCTTGTAATCTTTCTTCTTCAGCGCCTAATTAGTCTCTCTCCCCACTCTTCATAAAGTAGAACATACATAGAATTGATAAGACCTAGGTCATCTTACATCAAAAGCTAAACCTTCAAAATTGACAGGAAATCTGAATCCAACGTAGATGTGAACTATTTATCAAAAAAAAACATACAGGTGAACCAATTAATGGTATGAAAAAAATAAAGTTTAGAAGAAGACAGATTTCAGGAAAAATATCATATCCCAAAGGTTGAAGATAAGAAGATTAGCCAAAACCATTTTAAAAGTTTGGAAAATGAAGGGGCATATCATAGTGGCCCCATAAAAATGTTTCTTCATTCTATAGTTTTTCTATTTCTAAAGAATTATTATTACAGCATTCAGTAGCCAAAATTGTAGGCAAAGTTTTGTCCTATATGGCTGATTTTTTTTTGAAATAGGACGATCTCTATGGTGAGGAGATCATCCTCACAAAACTTCAGTTCATTCCGAAACTTAAAACCCCATCAATAGTGGTTAACAAACTAATGGTAAAAATTGACGGTCCACAATTCTTCAACTTGTAAACTAGGGTTAGAAATTTCAGAATGGACTGATTTCTTTGTGAGGATGATTTCCTCAAGATAGAGGTCATCCTCAAAAAATCAACCCATTCTGAAACTTTTAGCCCGTATAGAACAAAACACTTTGTCCACGACTTTGGCTACGTTTTTGGCTCTTGAACCCGACCCATATATATATAAATTTTAAGTTTTTCTATAAAATTGTTGAGGCTTATGCCTCGCATCAAGAACCCAAAACGCCTAAAGTGCACCTTGGGAACCTTAAAACACTATATATATATGGTTTTCAAAATTAATAACCACATTTATTTCATATATTTAAGCTTCAATTTTAATTTTAATTTTAATTTCATTTTGAAACACATTTTTTCAAAATATTTTTTAATATCATATAGTGAAGCATATATAGGCAAAGATATTATCATCCCATCACCTTTAAACCACACCATAACACAATTTTAAACCTTCGTGGCAACATAAAAAGAAGAACATTTGCAAATTATATTATCTTTATTTTTTCTCCAGCAACACATCATCATGGCGAAGAAGAAGAAGAAAGCACAAAGAAAGAGATATGATTTTCTTCACTAAAAGCACTATAAACGTAAAGATCTTTCATGAACGATCCATAAAAGTATTATAAAACCAAAACAAACAATATCTCAGATGAAATTCCATCAATCATAGATGATTCATGGTGAAATCAAAATCGTACATTTGAAACCCTTAAGAGAAAAATAAAAAATAAAAATAAATCGATCAAACCGTGACCAACGTATAGATCAAACTAAAAATTCGAAACCAAAAGCAGGAAAAGCGATGAGGGTTTAGTTACCTGAAATCTCCAATGGCCTAGGGTTTCAAAGAGGGATAGAATGGGAGTATGAGACTGAGGTGCGAGTTCAAACTGAATAAAAATGAATTATACTTCGGGCTCAAGAAAATATGAGTTTTTAGGTTTTTTGCAATTCAAACCCTTAATATTATAAAACTACGGTAGCATCCCTATTAAGTATTAAATATTAATAAAAATGCCATTCGGGTCTGCTGACCCGCTAATCCGGATCGACCCGTCCAAAACAACAAAAGGTTACTAGTATACTGCATATTAAAAAGAGTGATGTTAAGTGCCACTATCGCACTTTTCTCTCTTGTGCCCATAGTGGAAAAAAAAAAAAAATTTGATGATTTGATGATCTTATGATATTTAAAAACATGATCCGATGCAATGGAGTAGTATAGGACAAAATTATATAAACTTTAAAATAAAAATAAAAATATAATTATTTTTCATCGTTCAATTTTATTTTTAAATTTGGATGTTTAGTGGCCATCAATTTTCAACACCTTGTATCAAGCTTGAAAAATAATATTTTTTTAATATATCTTTTTTGAATATGAATATTTTCATGAAATCTAAAAGGTTGTGTTGTTGAATTTTCAATGTGATAATAAATGCAGGCCCAACGACTCTTCTTAAGATTTGAAATCTAAAAAATAAATATGTGGGCAACGGGCAAAAGAGAGAAGTTTTCTTTATTGTTGATGTCATTGCGCCATATGTCAAACGTTTGTTGGGCTATGAGGTAATTTGTCATAAGCGTTGGCCAAGAATAGCGTCGATTTAGCATTTCTCTATTAAAAAATAATGGTGGATCCCACTTCAATTACAGTTGTGGGGTATAAGCTACAACCTACAATGGAGTGGAGACTCTACTTAATTATTTTTCTTTTTCACCCTTTCAATCTTATTCTATTTTCTCTCCTTGTCTTTTTAACATGGTTTTAAATATCATCTGATATCGAGACGACTGATCCAATGCATCTTGATATCGTTCACCAACGAACCGAATAGACAAGTCAATGTATCAAATGAGATTTAAAATCCACATTCATTTTTTTCATTGTTAAACGAGACATCTCAAACATATCGAAAAACTCGTTCGAAATGACTCAATCTTGCTCACAACGAGATGAGCCATCAAAACGAGTTTTAAAACCACGCTTTTTACTGACATCCTTCAAATTTTACTATTTTTCCTCTTTTAGCCTCTTAACTTTTAAGAGGGCTAACAGAGAAAAAATAATTAAGTCAAAGAGGTATTATTAAGAAAGGGAGAAGAAGAAGAAAGATAATAAAGTTGGAAGGATAATATTGAAAAGAGTTCGACTGGGTCTACTAAGTTGGTAAGGATTTCACCTTACTAAGAGTCCTTAGGCTCAACTTGTGACATTTTAAAAACATGATTAGGTACTTTAGGGTGCAAAGGGCAAAATTCTATGAACTTCAAGAAAAAAAAATTACAAAAAATATATTTTTTACTATTGAATTTTAATTTTAAGTTTGGGAGTTATGTGGAAGTTTGGTAGTCGTACATTTTTAAAGCCTTGGATCAAGCTCAAAAGAAATTGTTTGTTGAAAAAAGAAAAAAAGCAATCAGATTTTTTCAATGGGCTGTGGTGTTGGATTGTTGATGTGGTAATCCATTGGAGTAAAAAGGTTTTTATTAAGGCTTAAAATCTTACTATATTTGTAAGGAAAGTGTTTCACTATTGAAAAAAGGTCGAAGGAGAAAGAGAACAACGTTAAGGGTGTTTTTGAAAAAATGAAGAAGAGAAAAGGCAAAATCCATCATCGGCATATATATTCATATATATGATTTTATAATAGATAGGTAAATAAATTGAATAACAAAATTACCATCATCTCCAATCATTTTTAATTGATCATGGTAGGATTAGATTTGTTCAAAAGACATGGGTATAAAAATAGTTAATGAAAAGATATATAAAAACATTTTTACTATTTTCAGCTGTTGATAATAGCATAGAGAAAGACAATTAATCATCTTTTTACGAGGATTTATTCAATTGAATCTTGATAATCTAACTACCTCACGTGGCACACTCAATCAACTCTCCTGATGTGACAAGTTCGGGAATTGTATATCTATATGCCTCAATATACAAAACTACACTTCCCCATAAAATGTGTATCTCGAGGGAATCGTGTATCCCAAGACGTACATATCTATAGTTCCCGAACTTGTCATATCAGGAGAGTCGATTGAGTGTGCCACGTGGAGTAGACAGATTATCACAACTCTATTCAATTGCAAAGTAATTTTTCAAAATTTTGGAAATGGGGACCAGGGTGGACTCTAACTCACAAATAGTGACAACGCAACTGCAAGAGATGGAGCATATACATCATGAATGTGGGATTCTATAAGTAAGACAATCCAATAATACTCCTTATAAGACCTATAAGGCCTCAATGGTGCAAAGTTAGATTGAAACTTTCCCTTGTTACCATAAAGATTTGCAAACTTTTAAACCAGAGCTTACTTGATGGTAGGGTTGTTAATGAATTGGGATGGTATGTGATTAATCTGATCGGAATTGGACCAAATCCAATCCAAATATAATTGGATTTGTCCGAATAGGAACAAAATTGATATGTGCACTATAACTGTATTTTAAGCAAAATATACAATGTAATTTGTAAATTTTCTCACGTATTATTAGATCAGAACACAATTATCCCTAAACAAATCTGATATGTTTTAAACCGTGTCCTTTTAAGAATCCAAATCCTTGATCTAAACCTTACGTTACCAAATTTTTAACAACTGGTAGAGAGTGGTTTTATCATAATCGAAGAAATGAGGAACAAACTCAGTTGGATTGATCAAAAACAGGAAAAATAAACTTGAGCATTTAGGCATCGGGATAATTATTGGAAGGCAATGGCATCCTTTCATAAAGGACATGTCGAACAACTTAGTAAATGAAATGAAATTCAACATTCCCCCTTCACTCCTCCCCCAGCCCCACATGGCACGGCCAGTGTTAGTCAGGGTGGGAGCCTAACTAAGGTAGTCTAGTGGGACTCAAAGTTACACTCAAATAAATAAATAAAAATCTCTCTTGGGCATACTTAGTGATTTTCACAATGAGTCATGTTGCGATGAAAAGCATCTATGGATCCTATACACACTTTCATGTCAGGATGTGCAATGTGAGGTACAATGGTAACTCCAGCATAAGTCTTTCATAGTATAATAGTTATTTGATGAAGGAGATGCCATACCCCCAAAACGAGGTCAAAGCACATCAAGTTGTTCTGAGTAAGGTTGCACTTGATCTCTCTTTCATGGCCTCGTATCATCTTCACTAAGAATTGAAGTGCTTATTTCCTATCATTTGAATCTAGCTTTCCTACTTTAAGTTATCACCTTTAAGTTTTGGACCCACACCCTTTCAAGAGATTCCCACTCCGGATTATGGTTCTGATTGATTGATTGATAGCAAAACACGTGTATCAATAAGAATATTAGATGAGTCAAAGTCAAAGACTATGTTTGACTAAACTACCCATTTAGACTTAGACATAGTCATTATCATTACAAACGTGCTTATTTAAATGGCACCACTTGCCCAAATCTCATGAATCGAAAGTCCAAACAAGGGAAAATGCAACAAAAGAGAGAGAGAGAGAGAAAGAGAGATTCAAAAACAAAACAAACAAAAGAAATATTTCAAATTTGGCTGAAAGCAACAGTTCCCATTGGTGTGGATCCCACATGGCCAAGTGCCAATTAAAGCGTTTTCCCTACTTTGTTTACAAGCCAAGAAAGAATTCATATTCTCCCCACTTTTGCCTTCCATTTAGATTTCAGAGCCGTTTCTGGTTTCTTCTGTTTGACTCTTTAAAGCCGTTTCATATACTAATATAATTGACTTTCATAATACACAGCTTCCACACACCAAAATTCCCAGAACACAAGAACCCATTGCAACAAGTGAGTCTCCTCATCTGTTTTTTTTTTTTTTTTTTTTTAATAATCCTGTTTGATTATTTGGGTTTGATCTCTCTGTCTAAGATCAGCATGTTTTGATAGGAGATTGTGTTTTCTGATGTGGGTTTCTTGTTGTTTGTGGTGTTTGAAGTGTACCCAAGGGTGAAGGTGAGGGAACAAGAACAACAACAAGAACAAGAGAAGGATCAATTTGTTGGAAAAGATGAGAGAGGAGTCTCTTTGATATTATTGAAGGTTTTTGATTCTCTTTCTTTACAGGAGGGTTGTTTGCCAGGTATTGTAACTCCACAAATTACTTGATTTGGTTGTTTAGTTGATCATATTTTTTCTGAATATTATCTGATGATTTAGATATTTGGGTGTCTGTTAATTGGTTGTTATTTAATTTTTAGATTTACTTTTCATGGCAAATAAGAATGTTTTGTGTTCCTGAATGAGTGTGATAACATCTGATGATGATATACCAGTATTTTGTCTGCTTCGATCGTTGATGAACTCTGTCTCTAACTTAACAATCTCTTTTTATTTTTTATTTTTTATAATTGGATTTGTCTGCTAGCCAACTGAATCCTTATGAAGATTTTATAAAATCGGGCGAGATAGATTTGAGTTCCATAGTTTTTTTTTTTAAACTGCACAATCAGGGTAAAATTAAAAGGAAATATTGAAGAAATTTCCTACGTTCGATGATTGAGAAGAATATGTTCTATCAACAATTATAGATTGTTACATAAGTTACAAACTAATTAGATAGAGGCACTTGTCATCAGATTTATTCCCATGAGAAGCTTTTATTTATCTTCCAAAGTAATAGGATATCTATCATTAAAAGGTTAATTAACTCACCACATTTAAAAATTTTAAAAATAAAAAAATTAATTTAAAATAAAATAAAAAATAAAAAAGCCCACAATGATTCCTACTATACCTTACAACCAGAAACCCACCATGAAACAATGATTCTATAACAAAACAATTACAACTGGTCGCTGGTATTTCATTTTAATGTTTATAGCTTGAATCGGATTGATCATTTTCAGTTTTGTTGAGTGATTATGGTTGGGCCTATTGTGATGATATTTCTTCTAAAATTAGATTTTGCACGCTTCTTACCCTTGATCCTACTTTGGATTGAAAATTGCCTTGCATATCCTTATAGAACAAGAGACTCTACTTCTCTATTTCTTTGAAAAATTAAGTGCTACCAAGAGCATTTCAGATACTAATTTTTATGAGTGCACCTTATTGAGTTTTCCATTTCAATCAAGACAAGATCTCCCTTACAATATTTCTTCTTACGTCAGGTTCTTTCAAACATTTAACTTTGCTCTTTACTACATTGATTGGACCTATTTGATGGATGTTCTTTTGTTTTACAAACATAATTTTAACTCTTCTATGATCCTTCTCCAACAAAAGGAGAAGAAGAAGGCAACATATTCTTGCTATCTTATCCAATTGCATATCGGACAAATTCGTGTATTTTTCACCTTCCCTTGAATGTGGAATCCACTTCTCGTCCTATAGTACTTGCTCTAAAAATCAAAATTCAAAGAATCTTAATTAACAATAAATACACCAACCATATTGAGGTAGACATTTATGTTATGTAGGAAAAACTCATTCGTGAGGTGCCTCACTTCACAAAATGTCAATCTTGAAGTGCTACATCGCTTTTGTGAGGCAGAGATGCTAATAGGCTTTGGTCTAATGCCTCTACTCAATTATGCCATTTTCGTGACATCACGTGCCTTCCACACCATTTCAAAATTTCTAAATTCAATGGGATCAATGAACATATTGAGGTTAAATTTCATTTAGTCCGAAACATATAATGGTTATTTATTTTATTGTCCTGCTAAATTGGGGATAACTTTAGTAGCTAAGTAGTACGAGTCATTGTGTTAGTTCATTCAATTAAGCGTCTCACTAAACTATGCCTTAGGAAAGACCGAGCGACTTGGCTTAGATGCATCCGAATCATCTGAAATTCTAAGCATCAATGGAATGCCTAAGAGGAAGATAATTTAAGATATAAAAAACCCTTGAAAAATCATGTAGAAATCTAAAAACTTAAAAAGTATGAATATTGTTGACTACAAGCCTAATGTAGCTTAGGTTTTATCCTAAGAAATCTCATTTTAACAAAACCTCTCTGATGCATAGAGTTTGGCAAGCCTAACATCAATTATTTCAGTATAGATGAGTAATGTAGAAATCTGTACTAGAATGAAAATTCTTTGCCTTCCTGCAATCAAATTCTGAACGTGTAGTACACCAGGTTATTTGACCATCAATCCTCGGCAATAATTTTCATTTTTTTTGTCTTGTTTTTTCGCTATAAAAATTTCAGTTGGTTTTTGGAGTGCTTGAATAGGCATGTCAATGGCCTCTGTGTGTTGTATCTGTGTCTTCTTACTAGAAATAGAGAAAAGACAAATACAAACCGATTGAGGGGAAAAAAAAAAGAGATTCATGTAAAAATTTCTGGATTTCTTGATTTTATTATTTGAACTTTAAGAAATAATTTTCTATTATGATGTATTTTGAATCAATGCTTGTGCAGTTCATAACCAAATTTTCCTTATTTCCAGTGAAGGATTACAAAAGTGATTCGCCGCCTTCAGTCGCAAGAATCCCAAAGATTTATCTCCCAAACTTTGCTACACCACCCAATTCTTTATCCAAAGGTTTAAGTTCAATTTAATCTAGTAGCTTTGGTCACGACAATTCTTTTTATGGGTCTTCTTATTTTATATAGGTAAGTCATTTTTATCACACGAGTCACATTTTCTCATGCTACATCTTGATTGGCAGGAGTGGCTGCGAACAGCAAAGAAATTGAGGATAGCAAACCCAACATTAGAGCTAGTACGGTTCCGCGTCCTCGTGCTGTTTTATCAAGTCCCGGTATTTTTTTTTATTTTTTATTTTTCACTTTCTTTGTTTATTTATCATACAACTCTAGAAGACTTGATCTCACTTGACTTAATATCGAGTCTGGATAGACTGTTATCATCCTTCATCGTTTCACCATTATACATATTTTTCATCCTATCAAATCTTAATAGTTGTGACAAAAAGTATAATTATCAAGAAGATTTGAAAAATGGGCAATGTTCAAGAGCCAACTATTTGGCCAACGTGTTTTGTCCTACATGGGTTAGAAGTTTCGGAATGAGCTGATTTTTGATCTCTATGGTGAGGAGATCATCCTCACAAAAAATCAGCCCATTCTGAAACTTCTAACCCGCCAATGTGTTACAAGTTGAAAAATTGTGGACCATCCATTTTTTGTAAGTCACTTTTGATGGGGTTAGAAGTTTCTGATTGGTCTGATTTTTTGGTGAGGATCATCCCTTCCCAAAACTTTTAACCCATGTAGGATAAAACACATTGGCCAAATAGTTGGTTGCCGAACATGACCCTTGAAAAATATTACAAAGGAAATACAACCCTTTTAGCTCATGAAAGAACTAGGACAAAAATGATCCTATACTTTTATGAACCTGTATAGTAACAGAGAAAGTAGCAAATTAGTCATCCTAGTAAATGGAGTTGAGTCAATTGAGTTTCCAAGTCAACTCTACTAGTCAATTGAGCCCGAACTTAAAACAAAGATTCTGGTGGAGTTTTGACATCGAACTTAGTCAAGTTGAACTGAAATTTGGCTCTCGAATAAACCACGTTTGAATACATGTGTTTCAAATAACTTCAACTCCTGGTGATGGAATTAATAAATTTTCACAAATAAATCAAATGTGAAATATAGGAATCAAAGGTTGCAACTCATTTCTCATTGCATCTTCCATCCCCTTCTTTATTGGTCCCTATCAACTATGGTTTTAAACAAGCTACATTCTGTTTGGCATTTAAACCGACTCGGATCAAATGATCTTGACCCAAGTCAATGTCAGACAAATGTCTGACTCAAGCGTGTTAAAGGTGAGTCTAGGTCAGTAGAAGGCCAAGAGTGAGATTAGCTAGGTTTTTGGAAGCCCGGTCAATTCTAATTTGACTCGGGCATACCAAATTAGGGTCACCGATACTTTTTTTTTTTATGGGTTGACTGGACTTGAAACCACGACCTCAAAGTTGTTTTGCAATGTGTCAAACCAAGTGAGCTATGAATATCAAAGCATGAAATGGAGATATTATAATTTAGAATATTTCCTTGGAATTCAGTAATTTGTTAAATATGTGCCGTGAATCCTTTTCCATTGGTTGTTGCTTATTCCTATTATTTCTAATTGTTTCAGGATGTAATTTTTTTTATGCTCAATTTAGCATTTCAAATTATAAAAAATACTAAGTGTGTTTTTGGTTATTTTGGATTCAGATAACGACGGGATGATAGGAAGTAGAAACCAATTACTTAGAGAGAGGACTTCGGCTTTGAAAATGCATAAATTGGTAGAAAACACTCCTGCCCAAGGTAAGGTCAACCCCAGAGGTATTAAAGCCAAGAGTCCTATAAACACAAGAGGACCCAAGGAGATCACTGATGATAAGAGTCACATTAAGGGAAAGAAAAATCCAGAAGTAACAGTTCCGAAACAGAAAGTTTATCTTAGAAAAGGGAAACCAAGCTCTAATGAGAATATAAGTTCTCGATAAAAGTTGTTGACTTGTCCTTCCTTTACATCCTTTGTTCTTTTCGGCATAAATGCTTTTCATGTATGAGTTCTTATGACTTCCTACAAAATTGGTTTTTGTAATGTTATATCATCAAAGCCTTATATCAAAGGTTTGGGTTCGATTGAAAGAATCCTGTTTTTATTTTTTGGCGCAGTTTTTCCGGACTTGACTGATGTGTTTAGAGTTTACCTGTTATTGTGAATGAATGAAAATTTGTACATCATCAACTGCAGTCTCACTTCTTGAGGACTAACAAAAAGCTGAAATAAGAAGAGCAACATGCGTTATGAATTCGTTTGGTGGTTAAGAGCACTATTACTAATTATAATTAAGTCCATGTCGCTCACGCCCGAATCATGTTCCTAGCTACTCCTGTTTTTGGTCATAAAGTAGTTCAATTTTTTGTTTTTTTTATGACTCATTTTTCTTTAACTTTGAGATTCTCTCTCTTTCAATCTTCAAACATTGAGAACAATATGGGATTTTGGGAGAAAAATGTCAGATTTTTAAACGTGTATCGCCAAGAAAAAGTATAATATATTTGACAAAAGTAGTTGCAAGAATCAATTTATAATCTAAACTATGTTTTCTTTCATTATTTCTTTTTTTAAACCATATTTATCACCTAAAATGTTGATTTTTATGAATATTTCATTCCGTTTTGTTGAATGTTTCGATTTTTCCTTGATAGAAACATTCCTCTGAAATGAAATTTTAAACCTTAATCAGAATCAGATGGCCGTTCATAAAGACTGCATCTTTATTAACTCTGAGCCAACTAACACAGGGGTTTGGATAGGATGTGCTTTAGAACTGCCCTAATTTTCGCCAAAAGAGTTGCATTGTTCGCTACGTGCTCTCTATGTGGCATTTTGTTGTAATTATCATGCCATCTCTATAGAGCTTTGTATGGTGCCACGTTGGCATACTCATGGTGCCCTTGTTGGCATGCTCTTGGCTCGGCATGGTGTCCAGACTCCAGACGAGATGTCCAAGTGGGAACCTAACCGCACCACCTAGAATGACATGTTTGAGTAATTGATCACAAGACCTGTGGCAAGGTTGGATATAAAAGGAATTAGACACTGACCTCGAAATATTCAATATCCTTGAAACTTTCAGATTATCTCGAAAGTTTTTGGAATTTTTCGGAATATCTGATTGATTTCGCCTAATCAAGACATTGTCTCGAGAGAAGATTTTAATACTTTACGGGTAAATTTTACACTAATTAGACATGTAGTTACTCAATGAAGAAAGTCTTATATGATTAATACAAAGCTCTACGAAAGAAAACCACAGTTGGGGGGGTTACAGGTACAAAGATCAAGAGCCTCGAAATATCTCCTTAAAATTTACACAACATTGAGCTTTGAATCGATCCATACGGAAGAAACAGATTACAGGGTAGGAGTGCGCTCTACAGTTCCCGAAATCACAGTAAGCAAATTGTTACCGAAAGGATCGCTAAGATGGGCTGCAAGATTCTCAACAGGTCCTTCACCTGTCACATAAGCCTGGATGAAGAAACCAAGCATGGCAAACATTGCAAGTCTTCCATTCTTGATCTCCTTCACCTTCAGCAGCGCCGCCTGGTCTGGATCATTTGCAAGCCCCAGTGGATCGAATGGACCACCCGGATGAAGCTGGTCCTCCAAGTCCTACAGATTTAAAGAAATCCAATTATATCATCATCATCTTTGAAATAATTGGAATTATGATAATTCAATATCTTGCATCCAAACATATAATTACGTACCAGGCCATTGGTAATTCTGTAATATTCGGCGCCACCGAGTAGAACAACCTCGGCAATGACAGCAAGGACGAGATTAATTGGGATGTTCTTTCCAAAGTAGTTCAATGTGTTCCCATCGAGGAGTAGAGCTCCGGTCTGCAAAATTTATTATAGATGCCCAAATCAGTTAAATTTTTTTAGAACTTATTTTATGGTTTTGGAGGATTATGAGCTTTAATTATTTTTTTTTCTTATTCGTGGCCGTAAGCATACTGCCTTTGACATTGACACGTACCTTGAACCAGACTGCTTCGGGGCCACAGTTAGCGCCGAATTTGTTGAAGGCCTCAGGGATGATGAAGCCAGCGGCACCAAGCATAGCCCATCGGGCGTGAATGAGCTCATAAGCCTGGTACCTGCAATGAAGACAAACCCATTTTTGGTGAGCCAAAGCGCGAGTAAGGGTATTTTGGTCATTTGCATGGTCATTTTTGTCTTTTTACATAGTTTGCCATCAGTAGTTTTAAGAGGGAACTAGAAAAGAGAGCTGAGTTCACTTACTTGCTGAAGTTTTCAGGTTTCTTGCTCAGTCCAAAGGGATCATAACCATAACTGCAATTAGCGAAAAAAGAAATTTCAACTAAGCAAAAAATTCTAGAGCAATCAAGTTATGAAAGAAGAATAAAAAAAAAAAAAAATTTACATTGACAGGAAAATTTTCAGGTTTCTGAATTAGTGAGTTTTTCCGAGTTGAATCAACTAATCAACCTTTCGCACGCTAATATATATAAAATCATCGCGAAATTTTATCAAAATAAGCTGGCCAACTTTAAAGATGATTTCTTCAATTTTAGAAAAAAATCGATGAAAATAGGCTAAAAGACTTGTTAAGGTTTCATGGTGTTACCCTAAGGGGGGAAATCGGCTATAGTTGGTTATCCCACACTCGGATAATCAACTATAGCCAATTTCCCCTTCTCGTAGTGTACCCAAAAGTTTTAGTGATTAAGTCCTACTCTTAATTTTTTTTAAACTAGCCAAAAAATATTGGGTGATTTAAACATGCCCTCCACACTTTTTGGTGAATATTAGAGATAACCCCCTATGTTTTGAAACTGATGACATGCATCCCTTGACCTCAGTTTTCTATACGAAAAGATCTAAATGCCCTCGTCTTCATCTTCTTGCCAAAAGCTCTTGATTTTTCTTCCTAAAATCAGTCATCTTTCAAGTTCTTTGATATCTATGGTGTTCTTTTGTTATCTACCTAATCTTATCCTCAGGTCATTGTTTTCAATTTAAGATTGACCCCTTTGTAGAAAATCTAGACTTTTTTAGAAAAAAATTCAAAGTTTTCTTCTACTTCTTCTATAAAAAATCCTATTTATTATTCTTCCCCAACCCAGAAATCTTCAAGTTATTCAACTTTCTTGTTAATGTAACTTTAATCTATTCAACATTATCTCATGTCCATCATTTTCTACCTTGCCTTAAAACCCTAGTTTTTTTTTTACCCCAACTCCCTTCATTTTACATTTCTAAAAACATCCTATCTTGCCTACAAGTTTGAAAGTTGAAGTACATAGAATTTCATTTTACATTTCTAAAAACATCCTATCTTGCCTACAAGTTTGAAAGTTGAAGTACATAGAATCTTGAGGTTGAAGGTGAATGGTTTTTTATGAGAAAATCAAGGGATTTTGGTTAAAGGTTGAAGATAAGGGCATTCAGGTATTTTTTTTGTTGGTCTACCAAAAAGACTGAGGTCAAGGAAGGCGTGTCATCAATTTCAAAACATAGATAATGTCTCTACTATTCACTCAAAAGTTGGGGGCCATGTCTAGCACTCTAGCCTTACTATATAAGGATGAGTCATGTTAGTAACATTAAAATTGACATTGATTCTCACATTGATGATGTGGAGGTGCACATATAGTCATAGATGTTTTTCACTCATATCTCGATGAAAAGCATCTATGAGTCCTTACATACATCCACGTCGGTAATGTGAGAATGGATGTCAATTTCATGTTACTTCAGCATTTTTCTTATAAGATCGAATTTCACCCTGTCAAGACCATGGATCAAAAGCTCAAAAGGAATTGTTTTTTGAATTTTCTTTTTTCGGATCTAAGTTTTTCGATGAAATTTAGAGGGCTTTAGTGTTGGATTTGCTTATGTGGCAAAACGACCCTTAGTAACGTTTAAAATCTTACTATGTTAGTAAGGAAAGTGTTTCGCATAACAATGATGCATGCACGACAAAATAACTTCCAAGGCAAAAAAAAAAAAAAAAAAGTTTTTCTAATAGAGATAATATCTTACTCTCCGGGAACTTCTCCGGTGAGGTACTCCGGGATATCTTCTCGGTCCAAGAGACCTTCCGGCAAGAAAATCCTTCTATCCGGACCTGAAAAATCCGATAATTAAGAAAATAAAACCAAAATTTTCAACATTTTCTTATACAATTAACTCAAAGATTAATCTAAAATTTCCCAAAAAAAATTAAAAAAATTAAAAAATGGTGAGGAAATCGATCGACTTACCATACCACTTTGCGAGCTCATCGTCCAGCGAAGAGACGGGGGCGGCCTTTGCTTTTGGTGCCGCCGCCTTCTTCTTGGAAAAGAACGCCACCGTCTTCGAAGTTGCAGGGTTCGATGCAGACGGAGCCGAGCGAGCCGAAGACGTAATATTGAGCGGGTTCCCAAGCATTTCTGAGACTCCTAAGGAAGCTATAGCTGTGGAAGCCGCAAGAGAAGCCATTGAAGCTGGCTGAATTATTACTATTTTTTTTCTTTTTTTCTTTTTTTTCGCAAATGAGGATAGATGGAGAAGAACGAAGAAGAGAGTGTGGTGAAGAAAGAGACTAAATGGATGATCTATTGGACGAGAGTGTGCCACGTGGGATTTTGGTTATTGGGTTGTGATTGGTTGGTTTTGAAGATAACGTGATCTGAAAATCAGATTTGATAGAGTGGTGTTTGATGAGATGGAAGATTATTTTGCTGACGTGGTTGGCTCATGTCTCTTGAGGTTTTAATCTTTATGGATAAAATAGTAATTTGAAAAACAGTTATGACGGCAACAGCTCTATACGGTTACCGTTAGTGAGGCTCACGTTTAATTTAGTACAAAATAATCATGTTGTTTTAATTTTAATAAATTAAAAATAAAATATACCACAAATTTTAAGAGGTCCAGATTATTTTATATATATACATTTTAGTACAATATGATTTTTTTTCCTTATATTATTTTAAGAGTTGTTATTAGTTTTCTAAGGCCATCTCACATGCGGGGTATTTCCTAATCTTTTAAATGCAAAATTCAATGATTGAGATTTATGCTCGGGATAAGTATTTTTAAGATTTATATTATGAAAATACCCATAAATCTCAATCATTGGATTTTGCATTTAAAGGATTGGGATCATGTGTTTTTTTTTCATGAGTCATTTTTATGAGGCAACGGATCCCAATCCTAAAATGTCAAAAATGAAATTTATGTTTTTACTTCCTGTAAATATCATAGTTACTACCACCTCTCGTCCAAAACATAAAAACTCGAACTCGAAAGAATTGGTGAGATGGCTAAAATCATGCTTCAACATATTGAGTTTTAATCATTTTTTAGGAATTATCCTCAGAGATTTATTTTAGAAATTATGTTATTTGTATGATGGGAGGGAAGGTGATTATACGTGGCCAAGGATTAGTTGGGTGGTCTAAAACGTTCGAATACCTCAGTTTCAAAAAATAAAATCTTCAAAAATTATAGTACTTTTCTCATTTTGTGGACAAGAAAAAGAAATAGACTTTGTTTTCTTATATTAAAAAAAAAAATCACAAAAATATGATCGACTGATTGAGAAATTTGAGAGAAGTTTAGATTTAGATGAAGACGAGGAAATCTATATTGTTCGGTCTTAATCATACAATCGTATGCTTTCTTTCTAATATTTTTTTTCTAAAAAAATAATTACAATGGTATTTCGGTAATTTCACTGTAAAAGTTCAATTTGTGAACAAAAATACCACTAAGATAGTAACATTGCCTTTTTAAAGAACAAAAATAAAATACACCAATTTACAAATCGTGGTATTCTTTAATCCACTTCTTTTCATCCTCTGACCTGGAAGAGGACAGCACAAAACATGCAGCCAAACACTTGTTTATTGAATTTATAACTGTTTTTTTCCAACGGTCAAACTCTTTTGACCTTTCTCTCATTTTACCGTTACAGCAAATGGAGTATGTTCCTCTTCTTCAATTTCCCTCCAAAAATCAAACCCTCAGAAACCCTAATTCTCTGGTTCACAGGAAAAATCTCGGCAACCCCATTGTCCCTTCGACGAAACCATTCCACCAGAATTCACACAGACCCAAAACCCCTCAACATCAAAATTAACTATTACATGAGAAATGGGTTCGTCGAAGATGCAAGAAAGCTCTTCGATGAAATGCCCAATAGAAATTCTGTGACATGGAATTCCATGATTCGAGGGTACTTTTTGAATGGTGAATTCAATCAAGCTGTCCACTTATTTGATCGAATGATTCATCGTGATCTCTTCTCGTATAACACCATGATTTCTGGATTGATGCAGTACGGTGACACTAATGGAGCTAAGCAAATCTTTAACCAAATGCCATTGAAGGATGTTGTTTCTTGGAATTCGATGATTGCGGGTTACATCCATAATTCGTTAATGTGTGAAGCTCTTTTGTTTTTTGATCGAATGCCTGCACGAAATGTGATCTCTTGGAACTTAGTGATGTCAGGGCTTGTGAGTCTTGGGTCTTTTGATCTTGCGGAACGATTCTTTAGAGAAATGCCGAAGAGGGATGTTGCGTCGTGGACTATTATGATATCGGGTCTTGCAAGCATAGGTCGGATTGTTGAGGCTCGTGGACTGTTTGAAAAGATGCCTGTAAGGGATATTCGAGCGTGGAATACAATGTTGATTGGATATATAGAAAATCAGAGAATAGAAATTGCGGAAGTTTTGTTTTTGAAAATGCAAGAGAGGGATTCGGATTCTTGGAACGAATTGATAAATGGGTTGGTGGGTAGTCAACGAATAATTGATGCACTAAAGCTTTACAATGAAATGCCTCACAAGAGCACACAATCATGGAATTCGATCTTGTTAGGATTGTTCAGAAGTGGGTTCACTTTAGAAGCTCATGCATTTTTCGAGAAAAGCCCATTTAATGACATTGTTTCATGGACAAATATGATTATTGGGTATTTTGAATTGGGCGAGGTAGGAGTGGCGATTAAACTTTTTGAATTGATGAGTGATCGAGATGGGACTGTATGGAATGCTACAATATTCGGATTAGGTGAAAATGATAATGGTGAGGAAGGTTTAAAACTGTTTATGAGGATGAAAGAGGAAGGAAGTCCATCCGCTGATGAAGCTACATTTACTAGTGTTCTAACTATATGTTCAATCTTGCCGTCCTTGGATTTTGGAAAACAAGGCCATGGGCAGATAATCAAGACAGGTTTCGATAATTTTACTGCGGTTTCTAATACAATCATCACTATGTATGCTAGGTGTGGAAGCATGAGTTCTGCTTTGTTGGGATTCTTATCCATGCCATCTCACGACGTTGTTTCTTGGAATTCTATAATTTGTGGATTTGCTCACCATGGAAATGGTATGGAAGCTTTAGAAATGTTTAAAAAGATGAGATCAAATGGTGTTAAACTCGATCAGATAACCTTCATTGGTGTTCTATCGGCTTGTAGTCATTCGGGCTTGATAGAAGAAGGTCGATGCTACTTTAACTTCATGAAGTACAAGTGTTTTATTCAGCCATCATGTGAGCATTATACTTGCATGGTTGATTTGTTTGGGAGATTTGGCTTCATCGATGAGGCTATGAGTTTTATAATTGGAATGAGAGAAGATGGAGTCGAAGTCAGTGCAAGTGTATGGGGAGCTTTGCTTGGAGCGTGTAGAACACATAGAAATGTCGAAGTGGGTGTGGTAGTGGCGGAGAAGGTTTTGGAGATAGAGCCTTATAATAGTGGTGTGTATTTGATCTTGGCTGAGATATATATGAGTGGTGGAAGAAGAAAAGACGCAGAGAAGATTTTGGTTCGAATGAAGGAAAGAGGAGTGAAGAAGCAACCAGGATGTAGTTGGATTGAGGTGAACAACAATGTGAATGTTTTTCTTGCAGGGGATGGTTCACACCCCAAGTTTAATCGAATTCATTTTATTCTAGAATTGTTGATTATGGAAATGGAAATTGGTTTCTTGTAAACGACACTGTTTCATTTCAGATTTTAGGTAACGTGTGCAGATGTATCTGAAGGGCTTATTTGTAATTTAAAATATTAAATAAAGATTAATTTTGAAGATTACATAGTAAAAAAGGACATTTTTGTAACTTTAAAAATTAACTCAATGTGATTTTAGGGTCATACGATTACAATTTTCTTGGTTATTGACCAAAATGACCCTGCTTATATTGACTTTAAATGCTAAGGTGAGGGCATTTTTGAAATCCAAATTTGTGTATCAAACAACTTCTATTCCGCCCTCTCTCATTATAATAGTAAAGAAATAGACGCAAATACACAATATGAAAAATTATTTTGTGTTGTGTGGTCTTCCACGGCATACAACTTGAAATAGAATGCATTTTCAGAGATCAATACTTATTTTAAAGTGAACACTTTTTCCAACTTGTTTGATTGCAGCTAAGATGAACAAGTATCCCTTTGAGGACGGTTGGGTTGTTTGAAAGGACCAAATCCATCCCCAAGATGGAACAAATACATTTTTGGCAAAGTTGAGGCCGTTGTCAGTGATGATATTTGGCCAATAATATACTTGATATGTTGTGTGTTTCAGATGCAAAAATAGCAATCAACACAGCCATCATTTCAGAATGTTTCCAACTATTTTTTTCACATTATCAGCAATGTTTGAATCCATCCAACATGAATCAGAAAACTCAAGAAAATTAAAATATATAGTAGTAACTTAAAACATTGTATTTCAAAATTCTTAGTAGTTGAATCATAGAGCATTAACACCTTTAACCAAAGTGGCTAATCAGAGTCTAAGAGCTTGCAGAAGTCATGGCTCCGTGGAAAACTGGCATGTTAACAGGTTCTTGTGGAGGGCTTTCTTCCTCCTCATCCTCGGTTTCCCAAAGGAAACTAGCATAAGCGGCAAGAACGTGGCTGTCAACAAGAAAGTCAAGTTACAGATTTGGATGCTTTAAGTACGTAGACATGTATTTTTCAATAAAGGTAAATTGATTTCGAAAACATACTGACCTATCTTCAGGAGCGAATTGAACTGCCCGTTCGAAATAATTAGAAGCTAGTTCATGGTCATGATGGAGTTCCCACACTATTTTAGCGTATTGTGACAAGATTTCACCGTCTCCAGGGCCCTCTAGTACAGCACGTGAGTAGTATTCTTCGGCTCCCTGAAGGTCTCCCTTGGACTTTTAAGGAAAACATGGAAGTACAAATAGTGAGAAAAGAGAAAGGAGGGAAAAAAAAAAAACTCAACTTTGATCAAATTAACTACATTAGAATCTATTATGCAACAATGATGGATTAGCCTATTGATTGCCAGATGGGAACTACATGTGGAGAGGCTAGGTGTATGAAAAGGATATTAAAAAAAAATGCGTTCTTTCCTACCCCGTCCTCTGACACGAATCTAGTGGGGTTGGGGTGCATTATTTGATTGGTAACACCGATAAGATCTCTCGAGGAAAATTTGAACCGATTAGAATCTGTTTATTATCCTTTTAAACATTTTCTTGGTGTCATCTAATGGAATACTATAACTTTTGGTATAGGAGATCTCTATAGAGGATGAAGCCCATCGAATAGGTTTCCTCCAAACCCATACTCTTGACACTTATGACGTAGAGACATCAAGTAAATCTTCCCCTGTTGCCCACCCTGAAATTTGTAATCCTCCTTCATACCAATCTTAATTTGTACCGTAGTAGTCTCATTGCTTCTTCGTTTGCTGTTTCCATGCTTGTAAGGTGTGATAGTGTCTTGAAGGTGCTGGCTAAGAGGGATCTCTCTACAACTAAGCAAATTTCCTTCCCATTTCATATAAGATGGTTTTGTCAATCACCATAAAAGATATATAGCAAAAGTTCCGACACATCACTAAGAGATATTTTGTGAAAGGAAAGATCAATTGCAACCCATACCCATCGACTCATCAATCTGGACAACTTCCTAAATGGGCTGCAACCTTCTAAATGACCGACCGACTCATTCAAAGCGCCACATGCTTCACACTAACAATTAAAGTATGACTAGTGATAATCTGACTACCCACATGGCAAACTCAATCGACCACCTGACGTGACAAGTTCGGGAACCATAGATATGTGCTCCTCGGGATACACGCTTCCCTCGAGATACACTTTTATGGGAAGTGCAGCCCTGTATCCCGAGGAGCGCAGATCTACGGTTCCGACTTGTCATATCAAGGTAGGCGATTGAGTTTGCCACGTGGGGTAGTCAGATTATCACGATTCTTAAAGTATTCTTAACTTACCTGACCTTTTCCAATGATAACTACTTAATCATAAGGTTAAGTAAGTAAAACAAACATTCTAGAAATAAATAAGCATTTCAGTTCTATTCTTTCATCCTCAAAGGACCCTCTTTCAAATACCTTACGTGTGCTCCACCAATTCATCAATCTTAACCATCTGATGAATTGGTGGTCCACCAATTCAAGATCCAATTGTCCATATTGAGTCCATATGGGTTCCATTACACATGTTTCATAGTTCATACTCTTATTACAATTAGAGAATTGAAACACATAAATAACTAAAACTAAAAAAAAAAAATGCAGAGGAACAGATAAATTACTGGATGAATGGTTCTCACCTCATAAAGAAACTGAGCATAATTTCTTAGAAACAGAGGGTTGGAAGGATTTTGTTCAACCAGTTTCTTATAATGCTCTTCCATGTTCGATCCATCCCGACCACCCTCATTAAACTCCCCCCGAATAAAATCACCACCACCATTACCCCCATCACCACCACCACCAAAACCCTCATCAATCCCAAGTCCTCTAGCAAGAAAAAGTGGTGGACTCCTCGGTCGGCCTTCTTCTTGGACACCCAAATTACTCGATTCCTCCTCTATCAACCCCATGTTCTTCCCAAAACTAAATCCACCACTACCACCCCCACCACCACTTAATTCCATTATATTCTTCCCAATTGTCACAGAACTCTGTAACAACCCATCTTCTTCTTCTTCATCATCGTAATCATCTTCTTCTTCACACCCATCATTCGAATTATATATCGAAAAAGACGGAATTGTCTGCAACATTGAACTATTGGGTTTTCGATAAGATCTCAATGGTTTCGAATTATGAAATTCTTCGATTAGGCCTTCTAAGTTTCCATCTGATCGGGCTCTTCGGAAGCCAGTTGAGCTAATACTACTGGATTCTCGATCCAAATCGGAAAACCCGGAAATGGATTGAGTGATGGGAGATGAATTACAAGAGAAAGAACTAAAATTAGGTTGCCCACCATGAAAAAATGAGATTTTTTTGAGATGGTGATCAGAGATTGATAATGGGTTTTTGTTGTTGGTATCAAAATCTTTATTGGGACTATCCGAGAAAGATGGGAGGAGGGATCCAAGAACTGGGGTTGATGAGCTTCTAAGCAACATTTTTCTAAGCTCTAATGGCTGTGTGAGTGTCAGATTATCAGAACTCAGATACTATTTATCACCGCTTTTTGTGAAACCGCCAATTTCAAGTGTGATTGGATCCAAATATCCATTTGGTTAATTTATTGGATCGGGTCATTGAATCACAAACATCTTGATTCAAAACCGATCCAATAACAATTATTCCCCAAGGCAACATTTGTAGTGCAAATCATTTGCAATGTACCCGCAATCCAATACTAATCTATTTAAATATTATTATATTAATCAAATTTTTTTATTCAAATAACAATATTCTAATTGAAATTAAAATTAAAATATAAAAAGAACGTGAAATCTTTATTTATACCTTCTCTTTATGTGAACATCTATTCATTTTTTACAATCATATTCTATTTCAACAATAAATAAATGTTTCATATTATAATTTTCTTCTTAAAATTTGATTTGCTCAAAAAATCTATTTATATTTAAAAATAATTTCCTATTTTATATGGAATCAACCAGTATATCTAATTAAATTAGTATTTTAAATTTTGTAAAAAACAAATTGTTGAATGATACCGACTTGGTGTCAAGGAGTCTGCTCCTTCTTTGATCTTAAGTTCAAATTCCACTATCCATAAAAAATCTTGATGGTCGTGTGTAGTTTAACATGTAATGGGCAAAACCTGGGTACGGGGTGTAGGGACTAATCTGGTGTGCGTAAACTGACCCGGCTACCCTTCGTTATCAAAAAAAAAATTGAACGAAATTTGAATAAAATTAATTTAGTTAATTGAGCATCTATTTTTCTGAATTTTATATTTTATAAAATAAATAATAATTATAATATTTTTAATAGGAGTTAATCATTCCAAACAATTGAACCAGAGTCCGACCCGGTTGTACCTTGCAATTTGCAAAGGAGGCTACACATAAGGATGGGGACTTGTGGAATCTCACGTGTGACAGCTAATATCTTTCTCACGATGCATGTGTTTGATTCACATAAAAAATCTGGAGCTAATGATAATGTCAGACACATTAAATGCAGATATTCCTCCAAATTTCTATCAATATTAGAGATAACTCCGATGTTTTCAAACTATTGACATACCTTTAGATCTCAAATGCCATATCTTCACCCTTTAGTTAAAATCAATTATTTTTGGTTGACAAAATCTGTCTCTTCAACTTCTAAGGTAAAATATTTAATCTCATCTTTAAACTTGATCTCATCTTCAAGCCATCAAGTTTAGCGTCTTGTAAATTTTTTTACGTAAAAAATTCATGTTTCTACTCCTTTACAAATTCTACTTTACTATGTACTAACTATCCAAGTGTTGGTGAATTAGTCAAGGCCACGCGTCAAAAAGTGAAAGTCTAGATACCTTGATTCCAAAAAAAAGAAAAAAAAACAAAATTATACCTTTTATTCTTGAGATTTGAGGGTTGAATATAGGATGTTAATGTTGAAATGGTAAAAAAAAAAGAAAGTAAAGTTAAAGTTTTTGGAGAAAATAAAGTGCACTTTTTGGATAAAAGTTGAACCATGAAAACATTAAAATAAGAAAAATTACTTAAAAGACCCTAATAGAGGGATTTTATTCTATATAATTCATAAGTTTTTGTCGATCTCCTAATTGTCCATTTTGTAAACTTTTCTTCTTGACAATCCCTAGACCTCATCTCACTTGTTAAAAGTCTTTGAAATATCCAAACTACCATTTTCTCATCTTCTTTTCACATAGTTATATTTTCCAACGATAATTACGATCATTTCGAATGATCTTTAATCATGAATGAATGAATGGAGAATGATAGTCTCTTACTTTTGAACATTTAGATGCATTTTTTTTTTTATGTTTCATTTAAAAAAATGAATAACGAGGTTGAGATTCAATTTTTTTATTTATGATCAAGACATAACTTTTTATTTACAGTTATGATTTATGCATGTTGGGTATTACGATGAGATTTACCCTGTATCAAATTCAAAATAACAAAAAAAATTATGATTCACATTTATAGCGTCGGGTTTGCCACTTTTTTATTGTCTAAGTCACCGTTTAATTACTATCGAGTTTAATTATTTTTTTCATATGAAAATATTGTTGAACACAACAGTACTTAAATAAAAAAAAAAGTGATGAACTTTACACTAAGACCCTACTTAATACAAAGCAAATCATTTGCAAATATAAATGATTTGTTGGAATCTAATTTATAGTTGTTTGGTTACATTCTAAAATTATTTGCATGAACCTCTTAAGTCCTTCTTAAATTTTAGAAAATAGTTTGCAGCCCATAAAGTGCTGCAAATCATTTGCAGTGCAAATGATTTACATGGTACCAAACATGATCTAAGTGGTGAGTTTGACACTAAGTAATTAATGTAGAACTACGCACAAAAAAGTGATGAATTCGACACTAAGTAATTAAATATTGAATTAAATAATAAAAAGTGGTGAACTTAAAACAAAGTGGTGAGTTCAATAATAAAAATGTTGAACTAGACAATAAAAAGTGGTGAACTAATGTTGTAATGAGGATTATATTTTTTAATTTTTTTTAATCCATTTTTCTAACTTTGATATTTGACAAATCTACTCGAAATACCCAAAATACATAAATCATAGTTGCAAATCAAAAGTTACAATGTAACTTTTATAAATTATAAAAAAATAAATAAAAAATACGTCTAGATGTTCAAAATTAAAAGAATATCATTCTTCATTCATTCGTCATTCATAATCAAAGATCATTGAAAATGATTAATAATCATAAAAATTTATTACCATCGAAAAACTTAAATATGCAAAGAAGACAAGAAAATGGTAATTTGGGTATTTGAATGATATTATACACGTGAGATGAGATCTAGGGATTATTAATGAATAAAAAATTTACTAAATGGACTATTAACAGACCGTCCAAAATTTAATGACTATTTAAAAAATTCCCCTCCATCAAGGTCCTTTAAGTAATTTTCCCTTAAAATAATTTATATCAGTCTTAAGGGTAGAAGGCCTAGGTCAGAGGAGCATGATTGAAAACAAATATGGATGGATCAAATAATTGAAATTAGACACTATTGGCTTTCAAATCTATGGTACAGATCCTAAATTATTCGATCCGAATGGATTGAATTCCGAATCTTGTCCGATCCATGGACAGTTGTTAGTGGAAGAAACGAAAAAGCATATAAAAAGCCAAAGCGCGAAATAGACATGTATGGTTGTAGACCAATCACACACGATACCCTACGTGGACTAATCGTGTGGTCGGTAAAGAACTTGTTCTCTCTATTTTCTTCCTCTTTTTAAACACCACGTGTTCCTTACTTCCTCAAAAGGCTGGATGACTAAAATATCTCCTTTTTAATATCTCATTAAATTATAACTAATGTGACATATGTTGAGGTGTGGTAGGTGGGTTTCAATTTCAATCAAATCTGAACTCTATTATTAGGTTGTGCCACATGTCATCGTTTGATCCTCAGATGGTCACATTATGGGGTCCATCGGGAATCTATAAGAAAAAATCTTCCCATTTCAATGGCATATTAAAATTTCAGTAATAAAAACCGGAATCTCACTCGACCCACCCACCCATGTGTTCTCCGAGTCAATTCAACTCAGTTCGAGCAACTCAACTCAATATATGTATATGCACGTTAAATCCCAATATTTATTTTAGTTATATGTTTTTTTACAGCATATAACTCGGTCATATTTCATATCTGACTCAGACAAATTTTCCAACTTGCCAAATTCAAGAGACGACCAACACACCAAGGTTCAAATGAGTCGTACTAGTAAACTCAAAATGTTTATAGTTGACTCGGCAAGTTTAGAAAGGTAGACCTGCATGAAGAATGTCTTGTAGTGTCAAGTTGTTGACTGTTGATGACTCACAAACCACACGAAAATATGGAACCGACCAATGAATGTGCTTATGAAGAAAATGCGTGCAGCCAAAACGCGTTTGGTTACTTCGACATTCTCCAGTTTAGTCAAATATTGCACCACGAGTCCAATTAAATCTAGAAGATGACTAGTCAATTGGCCATCATTTAGAAAATGTGTTATATTGCAAGTAGGGTGGTAATCTTAGCACGATACTCAAACACAACTTGAAAATAACACAAAATTAATAGGTTCAGATCAAGTCTAGATTTGGATTGTAACAATGTCAACCCATCTAATATGATTATTAAATGGATTGGGTTCGGATTAGGGTTAAGGGCATTAACCTACTTAACCCATTTTGACTTTTTTGATTTTTTATCATTAATTTATAATTTTAAATATATAAACAATTATTTAAGAATTTTTTTTTTTTAAGTTACCCATTTATTTTACAATAACTTTTTTATAATACATTTAAAAAAAAAAAAATTTTGAGGTTAAAACTATAAAAGATAACTGTGCGGTTGGAATTTGGTAAATAGTTATGATGGATTCAATCACATTGATCAGAAGTTGCTCCTAGCACTTCCCTTCTCGCGGCGGCGTGGTATCTGTCGAAATCACTCTGACATTCAAGTTAGAGAAGCAGAGAAATAGACTCCAAAAATCGGTTAAATTTTGATCCCTCAAAAAGATCCCTCTCAATAGTACTTACTGTGTTATTTATCCCCTCTAGCTATCCATAGGATTTTTCCCTCTGTAAGCTATAATCATGGGATATCTACCGACCCTATGGAGTTGTTTGCCTAATCAAAATCTCTTGGATTGATCATACTAAACTACATAGATCTTCTTCGGGATTTGTCAAATTGACGTGTGCGTGTCAACCTTATAGTTATTCTATGATCCAATTTGTCCAGCTTGGCTGACTTGGGTTTGCTTAGTACTATGCTGTCCTGCCAATCAGATTAGGGAGGTCTCTGCTTTGACCTGCCCTTCTTACAGGGTAGCGCCTGATACCATTTAAGCGGTTATAAAAGATAACAAATAATAAAATTGTTAAAAATAAATAGAAGAAAGAAGTCATTTATAAGTTTTGGGAAGTTTCTTTGCACAGTCAATGTGATAGTAACATTTTAGTTAAAAATTGATTCCCTAGGCATTTGTGATTAGTTCAAATAATTTAATTTCCTTGCAAAAGTTTGACTACTTTTATAAAGATTAAATATAAGAAAACGATTATTTTTGAAAAAAAAATCAAAACTAGCAATAATTGATATATTTATCTGATAAATTTATTTTATATATAAAACTTAAAATTGATTTGGACATCGAAGTAATTTTTATGCACTCACAAAAATTAGTTCAAAAGTTAAAAAAGACAAATAAGCAAGCAATCTTACCCACATCGATAATAATTAAAAACCCTAAGGCCCAAACAAATTACTGTGCGTGCCATTACTTTACAAGATGATGTAAAAATAAAAGTTAGTGTATTTTGCTTTCCGATTACTTTGATGCCTTTCTTTGGGCACATGTTACTTTAATGGTGACGAATAAAATTATAATATATAGTAAGAAATTTTTAATAAATTAAAAAATAAAATGGGTGGTTAGGCGTACTAAACAAAGTTTCATCATCATAAAATAAGATTCAAATTTTATCTGATTTGTTTTGTCTTAGTTTGATTAGGAATAAGCGCCAAATGAATTGCGATAGAGACTTTATTTAGATATTAATCGCTCAAAGTTTTGCTGAATATTTGAGATTCCCATTCCCTCTATAATTTCTAGTTTATAAATACACTCCACGACCACGGTCTACATTGAAAGATTAATAAAAAGGACTTAAATACCTTCATCTTCGATCAATAGCAAAACAAAAAAACCTTAATTTTTAGAGATTCTATTGCCACACCAACTTTTACTAATTCACTGGAGAAATTGTAGACATTTGGGGTGCTCCAAGTAAAAGTTGGTGTGGTAATAAAAGTTTTTTCCTTTAGAAATCGCATGGTCCTAGGATGCACTATTTTTAGCTCATTCAACTTTCCACCTTCAACAACAAAGCTTTATTCCGAAGAATGCCTAAACAGATCATATTCCTTCACATCACTTCGTCCATATCAAATCATCTATCTATATATTAAAAGTGAATTTCCATAGGCAATCACAAAATTGAAGATGCTAAGAAAATACATTTACCATATAAGTTGTAGATGAGTGGTTATGGGGAGAAAATTAAGAGAGCTAGTATTGGACCTCGAGTTCTAATTGTTACACTTCAATTAAAATTAATGACTAAAATAAGTAAAAGGTGGGTTGTTTATAAAAACTCTTTTTTTTTTTTGAAATCTCAATTTGTTAGATTTAGGATTTTATGAGTCCAATCCTTATTATAAACAATTGTTGAAGTTGGTTTGAATGGGTTATCATGCTTGTAATATTGACGTAATAACTTCAACTAAACTATTGAAATGTTTGAATGGTGTTTAATTAGGGTTTTTTATTTGAGGTGGCCTTTAGGACATTGTGAATTAGTCTTCGATAACAGAACCGGGTCAAGGGGTATGTACACAAGTCGGTCAAATTTGATTTTTTTTTTTTGCTTCTTTCTTTTTCTTTCGTTTTTGTCAGAGAAATATGAGAGAAGCCAATGAGAGATGAAGCAAACCTCCAAAAAGAAACTAACATAACCAACCTCTCTCTCTCTCTCTCCTTCCCTTTACTCCACCTCTGTTGAAGAAAGCACACCCTTCTCTCTCTAAGCTTGCAAACCCAGAGAGAGAGAGAGAGAGAGAGAGATTTTATTTTTCCTCTTTACTCATTCAGATCTCCATTAAATTCAGTTGGGTATTATGGAATCCAGAGAAAATTGTAAGATGCAACAAATCTCAGAGACCCAACACCAAAAGTTTGAAGATTTGGGTCCTTTTGGAGGGTTTTGATTCATACACACACATAGAGAAAGAAAGAGAAGGGGGAGCTCGGAGAAGATGTTTGGATGCAAGTGTTTCTATTGGAACAGAGAGTATGATGTTTTTGAGCCCCAACTAGAGCCCTTTTCGCTGCCATCGCCGCTTCCACAATGGCCTAAAGGTTTGAATTTGAAAAAAAAGTTTCAATTTTTTTCTAAGGTTGTGTTGAATTATTGTTTTGCTTTTGGTTCTTTTTCTGGGTTAATTTTGCGTTCTGCAATGATGGATGTTTTTGTGTCTTTGTGAACATGTTGGCTGTGAAATTTATAGAAATTATGGTTGTGGTTTTTTTTTTTTTTGGTTGATGGATGTGGAGATGATGGGATTTCTGAATTTGGGGGTAGGATCAATTTTATGAGGATGAATGTGTTCTTGAATCGTTGGGTATGATTATCATAGTGAAATTTTTGTGATATTATTTGATTTGTTGCTTGAAGATGTTTCCATTCGTGGTGTTGCGAATGTGTTTTACGAGGTGTAGTTGTTGCTTATGTGCAGAAGCAGATTTTAGATTGTTCTTTCTCCTTCTTTTTTGTGCATTTTTTTTTTCTTTTTTGATGCAAACTAACATGCCAAGTGGGTTCTCTTTTCTGTTGGGTTTTGTGTAGAAGGCGATGATTTAGTTTGGCTTTCTAGTATTTGTTGATTGTTTCTTTCTTTTTTGATTTTTTTAATGTACCTTTGATGATATTTTCTTCGCTCGTGCTTTGGAATTGTAAACTAATGTAAATGTATCACTCCAATCTATCAATTCTGACCTCTTGATTAGAGGACACCAACACTTGGATGGTTCATAGCCCAAAATTTATGAGAATTGGATGATTTTATCCCTCCAATGCACAGTTATGTGATGGGAAGGAAACAGAGTTTTGTACTTAGATAGTTGTGAAATTTGGTGTAGTCTCAATTATTTGTTTTGGGTCCGTTCATTCGGTTCACTCTTTTGGTTTTGCAGTTGGTAAATAAAGTCGTGATAAATAGTTTATAAAAGATTATATTAGGCTGATTAGAATCATAATCTAATTAAGCAAACTTTTAGACCTTTACAAGATGTGTTTCGGTCAATTGAATCTTATTAAGGAATGAGGTTGATAGACCAAGCCAATAGAATCTATTAAGCTTATTAGATATCTTTGTTCAGGAACATAATGATTAAATGAGTTTCAAGAATTGTGGGACTTTTTGTGCTTCTATTTGGAATGGCCTAACTGTGAAACTTTCAGTTTGTAGTTTGAAACCCTCTCCAAATCAGATGACAATGCTCCAATATACTGAATTTATTTTTTTTTGATCACTAACCACCTATTTTATATTTCTGATAAAATTTGAACTTTTGCTCGATTAATTTTCATTTTTCTTTGTTTTTACGAAAGAAAGAATAATTCAACATTCATGTGATAAATAACTTGACTTTATTTTCTTTTTCTTTCCAAATTTTATACCTTGTTCTGATCGCATTTGTATCTTTCCTGGATAATAATTTCTTGGAAATTGTGATCACGCCATTATTATGATTTTTAAGCTGTGACAATCCAAAATGTGATCTTTAATGACAGAAACATTTAGACTAATATGGGATTGAAGGTATGGCTATCTCATTTAACTTGCTTTCTTTTTAGAAATTGCAATTGTAGCAGTCATATGGCATCAACACTTGAGTTTTTAATGGATTTTTCTACAAAAGGTCCTCGCTTCTTGAGATTGCTTCGCCTTTTATTGCTGCATGGCTTTGATATGTAATGCTGGGATCCCATGATTCTGGCTTGGAGTGCTTATGAATCGAGTGTATGAAATATTACAAGTTAACTGGTCAATCTAAATGATTCTATATTATCTTATCAGGCCAAGGCTTTGCTACTGGATCAATATGTCTAGGAGAACTTGAAGTTCTCAAGATCACCAAGTTTGAGAGTATTTGGAGCTGGAATCCATTAAATAAAAAGACAAAAGGTGTTACATTCTATAAACCCCTCGGAGTACCAGATGGTTTTTTCAGCCTTGGTCACTATAGCCAATCAAATGACCAACCTTTACATGGTTTTGTTCTTGTGGCAAGAAATGTCGGTGCACCCAACGTAGAAACCGGTCATAATTCTCTTATTCTGAAATACTCACCGGCTCTTATAAAACCTCTTGAATATACTCTAGTTTCGAGTGCCAACGACTGGACTAAGGACAATCGTGATGGATCTGGGTACTTTTGGCTACCCCAACCACCCGAGGGTTACAAACCCATGGGCTATGTGGTCACTAACAAGCCAGATAAACCTTCCCTTGAAGAAGTGAGATGTGTCCGAGCTGATCTTACGGAGACCTGCGAAGCCTATAGTATGATAATTGGCACGGATTCAAAGTTCTCTACATTCCCTTTTCGGGTTTGGAACACAAGACCTTGTCATCGGGGGATGATGGGTAAAGGCGTATCTGTCGGGACATTCTTCTGCAGTAGCTATGAGAATCTTGGAGATGAGCTCAACATTGCATGCTTGAAGAATCTCGATCCCACTTTACATGCAATGCCGAATCTCAACCAGATCCATGCACTTATAAAGCATTATGGACCCACTGTTTTTTTCCATCCCGACGACATTTACTTGCCTTCATCCGTCCCATGGTTTTTCAAAAACGGGGCTATGTTGCATAAAAAAGGTGAGGATCTTGGTTCAGCCATTGATACTAAAGGCTCAAATCTTCCTATTGGCGGGACAAACGATGGGGAGTACTGGATAGACTTGCCTAACGATGAACGTAGGAATTCTGTTATGCAAGGCAACATAGAGAGTGCCGAACTCTATATTCATGTGAAACCAGCCCTAGGAGGGACGTTCACTGATATTGCAATGTGGGTCTTTTGCCCCTTCAATGGACCGGCCACTGTTAAGGTTGGAATGAAGAATATCTCACTAAACAAGATTGGGGAACATGTCAGCGATTGGGAACACTTCACACTCCGACTTAGCAACTTCACTGGGGAGCTTTGCAGTATATATTTCTCGCAACACAGCGGTGGTGAATGGGTGGATGCATGTAAGTTGGAGTTCATCGAAGGGAACAAGGCAGTGGTGTATTCATCGAAAAGTGGTCACGCAAGCTTCCCACACCCTGGGAACTATCTCCAAGGATCACATGGGGTAGGGATAAGGAACGATGCTGCTCGGAGCAACTTTTATGTGGATTCGAGCCTGAACTATGAAATAGTTGCGGCTGAGTATCTTGGAGATGGAAATGTTATTGAGCCATGTTGGTTGCAGTATATGAGAGAATGGGGACCGACCATTGTTTATGATTCGAGGTCTGAATTGGAAAAGATAATCAATTGTTTGCCATCGTTTATCAGATTTTCGGTGGAGAATTTTTTCAATAAGTTTCCCAATGAGTTGTATGGCGAGGAAGGGCCCACTGGACCAAAAGAGAAGAACAATTGGGTTGGAGACGAAAGATGTTAAGTTGGTTAGCTCTCATGCCCATATCCTCATTTGATGGTTCTGTTTTTCCATATACGTAACACCCAGAGAGAAGAATTAGACACTCAATTTAGTTCTGTTGTGAAAATAGAACATTTTTGTTTCATGTTAAGCTTATGGTAGTGTGAGATCAGCTTCTTTTTCTGCAAAATTTGTCAAGACAGGTTATTATTGAAACTCATGCGTATACACATTATTGTGAACGGCAAAATTTCGAAGATCTTCTGTATTGATGGTTTAAAAAGCTAATGAACAAGAACGACTGCATCGATGGTGAACCATGGTTTGCTTATGCTTGATATGGTCTTAAAACATTTGGTTTGGAAGATAATAGAGCATCAACTTAACTATCAGTGGGCTCATCGCCTTTCATTGCCGCCATGGACAGAGCAAGTGACCTTTTAAGTCTGGTGCCTACCTCGTCATAAAGAAATTCAAGCTCTTCTCAGGTTCAATTCACAAAGTATCCATCACGTGGAGATAGTCGAACATTGCCGATTACAATATGAGTTCTTTTTGTTCTGTCTAGTAGATTATTCTTGTTCCCTTCCAAGGGGTGTAAGTTTGAACTATTGTACATATCTTAAATTTTCCCTAAATTTCATTTGAGAAATCTTAAATTTTTGGTTTGGATTCATTAAAAAACTAAACACTCTATCATATGAGATTTACTGCAAACTAAGTGTCATGAATTTATGAAAAAAAAAATTCTTTTGAAAAAAGAAGAAGAAAGAAGATAAATCATATTAATTATAACACCTTAATTAATGAATTATAAACACCAAATATAGTTCAAAAAAAAAGAAGAAGGAATAAATGGAGAATGGAGCAGTTGCAATGGCAATCCTAACCAAGCTCATGAGTTTAAAAGCTTTTCTCATTAGAAATGCAAATCAAAGAGGCTCTTGAGAAGAATAAAGGGAAAGGATGCAACCAGTAAAAAATAGAATGGTTATCTACACCCCAAACATTATATTTAATTGGATGACTTAGGCATACCCTTCCCGTTTTGGTGAATATTTGACTTACCCATGTTTTCAAATTGATGACATGCTTCCTTGACCTTTGTCTTCTCTTAAAGACTAATAAAAAATGACCTTAAATGCCCTCATATTCAACTTGTAAAGAAAAAACCCTTGATTTTTCTTCTCAAATTGGACATCTACAACTTCTTGGGTAACATTTTTATTCCACTCTCCAATCTTTAGATTCCATCTACTTCAACCTTGAAAAAGAAAAGCAGTAGAAAATAGCATATTTTTCAACCTTTTGATTCTATCTACTAAAACAAGATAAAATTTTTGAAGTAGAAGACATGAATTCTCGACAGAAAAATCAAGGATTCTCTACAAGGGATTAATACCAGGTTGGAGGTTGAAGAGCTTGAAAATGGTTAGTTTTAGGAAGAAAAATGTTTTTGTTTCTTTGTTTGTATGTTTATGAAGAAAAGGGCATTTAGATCATTTTTCATTTGCCTATCAAAGAAGACCGCGGTCAAGAGGAGAGGTATCTCAAATGTTCACCAAAAATCATATTTAATTTCCTTGTTAGGTCTGTTATTAAAAATAGTCGGGGTGGCAATAAAACCCCTCTTATAAAAAGTAGTTCTGAAGTGCACAACATACCACAGAGTGAAGGAGGCAGTATGCTGGGAAGAAGATTGATGTTGGGAAGAAGATTGATGTCAACCCATCTAAAATCCACCCAAAGAGACCCGTTTTCAAGGTAAAATCTCAATCAAAACCCTCTCATAATCACTTTTTTAGATCCAATATGCGATTTTTTCATCCATGAATGTCTGAAAACTAATCCCATTAAGCTGTCTCGCCAAAATCTCTCTTTTCCTATTAAGGCAGTGTTTTCTTCACTAATATATATATATATATATATATGGGTAGCGTTCAAGGGCAAACTTTTTAGCAAACTTTTTGGCAAAACATTTTTCAAAACATGGGTTAGAGGTTTTGGAATGGGCTGATTTTTGGTGAGGATGATCTCTACGGTGAGCAGATCATCCTCACCAAAAATCAGCCCATTCCAAAACTTCTAACCCATGTTTACCAGTTGAAAAATCGTAGACCGTCCATTTTTTGTAAACTATTTTTGATGGTGTTAGAAGTTTTGGAATGAGCTGATTTTTGGTGAGGATGATCTCCTCACCGTAGAGATCATCCTCACCAAAAATCAGCCCATTCCAAAACTTCTAACTCTTGTTTTGAAAAATATTTTGCCAAAAAGTTTGCCATTGAACGCCCCCCTATATATATATATATATATTTATTTTTTTTTTAAAAAAATTGAAGAATAAAGAACAATAAAGGATCAGATAATTGAAATCCGTAATACCCATTTGGGAAATTGTTAGGGGAAGTCGACATCTAGATGGTCTCCACCATACCCATTTGTGGTGTTTCTGTTTATGCTAAATTATCTTCTGAAATGAAATAAAAAGAAGAAAAAAACTGTTTTTTAATTGAAATTCTGAGTACCCATTTTGTTTAATTGATAAGAAGTTGAGTCCAATGATTTTGAGTGGCTATCACTTCTTTCAGTTTTTCCACCATACCCATCTGTGGCATGGTTTTAAAACTCGTTTTGAGGTCTCGTCCATGAACAAGAGCAAGCTGTCTCGGACGAGTTGTCCGATTTGTGCGAGATGTCTCATTCAACAATGAAACAATGGATAGTGTTTTCAAATAAGATCATGGTTTGAGATGACTTGTCAATCCGTCTCGTTGGTGGATGAGTTATCTCTGTCTTGGACGAGATTTAAAACCATGATTTGTGGTGTTTCTGTTTATGCTATATTATCTACTGAAATGAAATAAAAGTAGAAAAAATCTGTTTTTTTATTGAAATTCTGAGTGCCAATCTTTTGTTAATTGAAAAGAGAAGTTGAATCCTATGATTTTGAGTGACAATCACTTCTTTCAGTTTTTCCACGTCGATCGAGGAAGGAAAGAGCAAGAATTTTGGTCGGAAGGCGGTGTTGTTCTTGTTGCTTGGTCTCACAGGTGGTTTTGCTTTGAGTGCTCTTGATGAGCTTGTGCTTTATCAGAGCTGTAGCAGGTGTGTTGTTATTTGTATGTGTATATATGTGTGTATGTGCTGAAGAAATTTTAAATTTTGGACCTTGGTTGATAAATGGGTAGCTGAAATTTATGTTCCCAATTGATGAAGATATGTGTCTCCTTACGATTTGTTGGTTAACTTACACGTTGAAATGTTATGAGTTGTGAGGCTTCTTCTTCGTTGTGGTAGTTGATGTAGATGGAAGAACAAATAAAATTACCTTAATTGCTTGGCAAGTAAGAGTTGAATCCAGAGGGTGTGTAAAACTCCAAAGTTCAAGAGAAATCAAAGGTTTAGTTTCTAAAGAATTTAAAATCGATTTTGAAGGTTGATTTGAGTTTCAAACTAAAAAATACAAAATTAAAAGGTTTTGGAAAACATGGATTAAAACATTAGAGAAGATGAATCCACTAAGAACAATTAGATCTAAGTAATTAACCACAATCTACTTCAATTCCTCTCTTATCTCAATCCAAGTAGCAAGCAAATGCACATGGATCGGAAGATATATCATTGAGGAGCAACAAAGAATTAAAAGCCATGAATCCTCCTTTAGATTACTCAACTCTCAATGACTAGATATCTAGGTTAAGCATGGATTAACTTGAACTTATCTAAGATTAATCCATCTTAGTTAAGCATAACTAGTAAGGAAAGATTAAGCAAAAAAACTAAAGGAAGAAACAATTTAAAACTATTAAAACATTTGAAAGGAAATTGAAATAATTTGAAACTAATTAAAAAGACATTCTTGCTCTTGGCTTCATCAACCTCTCTAATGGAGGGAATTAGCCACTTGTCATATCAAGATCAAGAAGATAAGAAATAAGAGACAAATAAGAAAAATGGTCTTCATAGATGATGCAACTTCAAATATACTATCTCTCTTTCAAGAGTTACCGAAATTTAAAGGGAATTGGGGAAGAAGAAGACCTAATCTAACATACTCTAATTTACAAAAGAATTACAATGTGTGGGATCTCCCAAACTAAGGTCCAAGGGGTCTATTTATAGGCTTCTGCAGAACATTCAAGAGTGGTACTCATGTGAGCTCATCCAGTGTGATCATCAACTCATGAAAAGCAATCAGGAAGAGCAGGTGACCCATTGCTGATTCACCAGCCGCGCCACCGAAAAGCAAGGCTGCGCCAGGGGGCTTCTGGCCTGGATTCTCTTCATCTTTTGACAACTCACTCCTTTTGATGCGTTGAGGGTAATGGAAGTCATAATTGTGCACTCTGGGTCCTTAGATGGATTGAATTGGCTTTGAGACACCAACAAAATAACTTGTACATAATTAGGCTCTTTTAATTACACAAAAAAGTATACCAAAATGTCATGATTTAGCAATTATTCTGTGTAAGGCATGGAATTGAGCTCGAACATGATTTTCAATGTAAAACCTTGAGTTCTGCAGATAAAAAAGTAGATTAGTGCCTACAAACTACATGAATAAATGTGAACATTTGGGTATTTATCACTTCACTAAATGGATTTGGTGATTCTTCAAGATTTACGCGAAACTTTGCTTTCAAGTCATTACTATTTTAAAATGGTAGCACTTCATGCTTGAATATTGTAGTTCAACATAGAGAATCGGTGCAAAGGGTTTGTCTTAGTAGAAAGATTACCCACATGGTTGACCTTCTTGGCATAAACCAAAATTGGTTCTATGATATTCTTGATCTTCCCATGATTTCATACTTATTGCAGTTCTATATGTCCCCTTATTCTTATATTTAGGTACTAGGATACTTTTGCTCCATTCATCCGACATCATTTTAGTCTTCGAAATATTATTAAAGAACTTAGTTATCTAGGAAAATCAAATGCTTACCGTGCATTTCCATCTGAATACCATATTTTTCTTACAGCCCTGCCCATCTTCATCTTCGTTGGCATTATTTTCACTTTTGATTCCCTAATTCTACGAAATTTTGTGTGCTTTCTAGTTTCCATGTGTTTCCTCCTATTCCTAAGCTTCATAGCTGGTTTAATTTAATAATTTTTTGGAAGTAACACCACCACTTTTCCTTGATTTCTTCATCTTTATACCAATACTCTCTTAGCTTCACCTTGAATACGCCTAACAAGTTCTAAACCTTTATTTTTCTAATTCATCCAAGCTTGATTTAGAGAAAGGAAAAAAGTGTTATGCCCTTGAATTAGTATCCTTATACTTCTCCCTTAAGTGGTCATTTTCTTCATCTGTAATATTAGATGGAAACATTGTGGGATTTGTAAAGAATCAAATGTAGGAAAGTTCATAAAAGTTTCATTAATGAAAGTCCAAAAAACTGGACAAAAAGCTACTTTTTTTGTGGACTACTGCAGTAGAGAAATCTTGGAGCACTTCTGTGATAGATCTGTGTAGGGATTTTATAAAACCTTGCTCCAAAAAAAGTACGAGGCACAATGGATAATTAGGCTTTCAATGACTAATGGGGACTTACAAGGGAAAATAGTGGCACTACAAGAACAATCCATGTGGGGTTCTCAAGGTTCAATTTTGATTTGGTTGACAATAATGCCTTTATTTATGGTCTTAAAATATGAGTCTGTTAAATGTCTTCAATGATAACTTGCAAGACAGTCTAAATCATGAACAACTCTACAAGGAGGTTTATAAATTAACATTTTTCTACACCCATAAGCATTAAACATGGACATATTTTGATGCAGAGTTCCTACTTGGCAATCTACAAGAAACAATTACTTTTCATTGATGCACCCATCTTTTGTTGTATTCTATTGTGTTTCCTTGACAGTCTTTTAAGAAGTTAGCCATCGAGTATTTGCTATTTTCATTTTTCAACCATTGTTTGAAGGAGAGTGGTACTCATAGTATGATAAATGTACAGATTGAATCTAAGGTGGAATAAAAATGTCGGTTGAAATTTAGCACTATAAAATGTTTTGTGTGTGTGTGCATTAAATGTTGGCATTTTCATCACAAGCCTTCCATTTGCACCTGCGGCTTTCTTTTAGTTTACTTTCTTTGAGTGATTTATTAAGGTAGTTTGTCATTAACAAATTTATAGGAGCATAGGAACGTAAGTCTTCTTGCAACTTTTTGTGTGGATTCCTTTTAACCAATCATGTCATTGGACTCCTTTCCTCTCACTAACATCTAAATACCAGCCAAGCGGTGATAGGCTTTGGATTCAGAGAAATTTTGTCCAGCCTCCCTACATTTATAAGAGTGAGGATACATAGTTCATATAATTTATTCCAATGATATTAAAGGAATTTTTAAGCTGAATGAGCACTTCAAAAGAATCATTGAAAACTTAAAAACAACAAGGATCCTTGAAAAGAACAATTGTGTATCTTCAATTAGGTTCTAGGCATAGAGGTATCTAGATCTAGAAGGATCTAAAAGCATGAGACGACGTAGATAACTGGGTTGGGTGCCCAGTATGGAAGTGGGACCCACGCTGACTCTTAGTTTCTATATCAGGAAGAATCTAAAAGCATGAGACCCACGCAGACTCATTTGGCCTTCAATCAAAATCTAACGAATCATCATCATCTACACTTGCCTCTTCTCCTTTGTCATACAATTAATTCTGGGTTCTAAACATGCAAGCTTCGTGCTAACGATGCACATCTAAATTGGGAGTTCTGATTATAGCTTTATAGTTCCTTCTCCAAAAAGCTTTATTTCCCTATATTGCGTCTTCGTACCTGTTGGATGTCTCCTTTTTGATTTGGGATTTGATTATTCTTGTATTAATCATGGAAGATCTCCATTTATTCACACATGATCTCCACCTAGTGTCTACATCATTGATGAGGAAGCTTCTTATTCAATTTTCTTCCCCATATTGTGTCCATTGTATGTTATTATCTTACCCCTTCATTCTATTCACCCAATCCTCAAATGATCAATCTTTCCTAAACTATTAGGTGAATAAATTGGAAATTCAACCCACTCCACTTGCATCTCTATTATTTTCACCTGGTCCCTTCTTTATGCTCTTCTTCCTCACAAACCCTATGTTCAACTCAACAAACAAATCAAGTATAAGAGAAACCATTTACTTGCTGGTTACTAGGGATAATCAGGGCCAAATGCAATGGTTCGTACTTCATAATTTATAGGACAAACCTAATAATCAATAATGCTTTAGTGGAAGTACATTATTATTTTTCAAAAGTTACCATTTTTGTTGAATCTAGTAATCTTGTTTTATAAATAACTAATCACATTTATGGGTTGTACTCTAATCATCTTCCCTATTTTCCTGAATTTCTTTCAGTAAGGCCATGGAAAAAGCAAGTCAGAACCAGGAAATTATAGATGCTCTAGGTGAGCCAATTGTGAGGGGTCCATGGTACAATGCATCCGTTGCCATCGCTCACAAGAGGCGCTCCGTATCTTGCACATTTCCTATGTCTGGACCACGAGGAACCGGTATTTTTCATTTGAGGGCTGTTCGTAATGGAGGTTTGTTCTGAATATTATTAGCATTTTATCAAATGCAAGTTTTAATTCTTTTTTTTTTACTTTGTGACTTAAGACATCCTGACCATGGTTCAAAGCTTCATGCTAAATAAGGATCTTAACTTTGTATATCTCACATAATTTAACTTCATTATAACTTTTATTTCCTGTTAAATCTTGGATTTAAGAAACCTTTGACCCCGATACTTGATTGTTTTAGTGATTGGTGTATTTGGTTTCCTTTTATAGATGACAGTTGGTTACGGCCTCGAGATTGGGACATCTTAATCATGGATGCCGTCCTTCATGTTCCTGCAAATGAAGATAAGAATCAGACATTTCGGATAAATCTCTCAGACAGCACCGCACCCATCGTAGCTCCTCCTTGTATGGAATGCATATCACAAAAATCAGGTAGCCCAGAGAAAAATTGAAAAACCATATTATTTATCATATCTACTTGGGAAAATTTTTGTTACATTTTACTCTTACTTTTGATTTTGTTACGAAGAATTTCGGTATGAGTAAGAAATTTACCATTCTTTTAGGCTAGGCCTAGCCTTAAAGTTTTCAAGAAATAAATTCTGTAAAATTTTGAATTTTGTAGAATTTGGAAACATTATTGTCACCATTTTCCTTTTCCATCTCAACCGTTTATTGTAGGGCTGTCAGTGGATCGGATCTGGCCTGGAATCCAATAAATTTGAATATGGATCAAGGATTTGGGTTTCGATAAGGTTCTGATTAGATAACCTATTGGATCGGTTATATATTTTGTGTAAAGGGTCGAGTTCCGATGACTCGTGCAGAATGACTTGTGGAAAAAAAAACATGACCTTGACCATGTAAACATGAAATCCAACAAATGGGATTTATCCTCAGGATAAATATTTTAGAGATGTGTGTTTTCAAGATATGTATAAATTCTGACCATTGGATTTCATGTTTATACGGTTGGGATCATGTCTTTTCTCATGAGTCATCGGAACCCAACCCTTGTTTTTAAATTATGAAGTTTATTTAGATTTTGTATATCAAATTGGGTTTGATTCGGAACTATTTTGGATCCAATCTGATCCTTATTGGATTGGTCCGAGATCGGCCACAATCCGATCTGAATGGGTCAAGCCCTAACTGGGTCAACATTAGCCCGACCATGCTCAGGCTTTGTTTCAGTTTTGATGTGGTGCATCTGAAGTGGATTTCTCTAAAAACCCACATGTTTATACATCATCATTCATGTTTATAATGAAATTGGTTTGGGTAAGAAAGTTTTTTTTTTTTTTAATTTTAAATATTATCTTTTTATGAATATAAATAAAGGTAATTTAAGAAAAATGTATAATATATTTCAATATTTAATAAAACAAACATGGATCCGACCAAGTTGGACCATGGTCCAACCAATTTGACAACTATCCATCGGTTCGGTTTTTAAAACATTGTTTTGAAGAGTGATGGTTCGACTTAGATTTCTTGTTTATGGGTGTTATGGATTGGATCGAATAAGATATGTGAAATTGGACCAATCAGTTACTTTTTGGTTGGGTTTGGATTCACTTTGTTAGCTATTGATTTGTTTCTTCGCGTTCTTGATGGATCTTAAGAATGAGAAGAAAAATGATTATAAGATTTTTTCTCAAATTTTGCCAATAGATAGTTCTTTACGAGATGTCCAAACTCCAAATTCATAGAAAAATATATATATAAATTAAAAGTTACATCATGTTTAAGTTCGTGATATTTTTTATTTATAAATAACTTACTTTTTTGAAGAATGAGATATCATATTTTATTGTAAATGATTAAATCTTTAAAATAATGAATATAATATCCATCATTCATTCATTGTTTATTACTACAAATTCTCGAAATGTATTGCAATAGCCAATGTAAAACTCAGTTATGGTAAAAGATGTGGAAAGCGATATTTTAAGTATTTTAAAAAAAATTATGCAAATAATTTATGGCTTCCCACTAAATGTGACTCATCTATATGTGCCAAAATGTTACCTACTTAATCATTCAAGCCAGTTTAATTACAATAAAAATGACTTTACATATCATGAATTTGATTTTTCTTGAACATGTGATGGTAAATCAGTAGCCCCCAAACCAACAACACCAAGCAAGATGGGATACCTGTGGATTGGCCAACGAGGAGGTTTGAATTCAAGATTTATTCTTTTTTGGAGGGAAGTCCTAACTACTGCACCTGATATTTGTTGGTTTAAAATAATATATATAGAGAGAAGCGTTCGGAGGTCCTAAAGAGAGCCAAACATTTTGCCAAACTATTTTTAAAATAAGGGATACAAATTTTGGAGTGTGCTAATTTTTTGTAAAGATGATCTTTATGGTGAAGAGTTCATCATCACCAAAAATCAGCTCATTTCAAAAAATTTAACTCTAATTTACAAGTTGAAGAATCGTGGATCGTTCAATTTTTGTAAATCACTTTTGATAGGATTAGAAGTTTCAAATAGGCTGATTTTTGGTGATCCGAAACTCCTAACTCATATATTGAAAAAATGTTTGGCACAATATATATATATATATAAAAGAAACATTTTGTCATGATATTAGAAAGTAGAGTTTGCGTAGGCATGGACATCCTCTTTAGGATTAATGGTGGGGCTGATTTATATCGGGGACACTTGTCCCAACAAGAATTTCTTCAATCGATAAGGATTTGTAAGTTAGTGGGATAGATAACGCGGATAAAAAAAAATCTGTCGTTATTACTCTCACACGAAGAAATATATATATATATATATATATATATATATATATTTCTTGATTGTCCCCTCAAAGAATTTTTGCTCTTAATTGCCCCTCTTGTGGGTAAAATCCTGGCTCTATCCTTATTAAGAGTATAAAAAAGTAAAAATGACAAAATTAGAGAGGTTATGTTAAGAAAGACAAGGAGATGAAAAATAATAAAATTGAAGGATTAATATTTAAAAAAATTAAAAAAAAAAAGAAAAGAGAAATTAAAATGAAAAAACATGTTCTCGAGATATGTTTTGTATGTATACAAAAAACTATGCATTGCTTCAGCTGCTTATTATAATCTCCTTCAACATTGAGAATAATTTTAAGGATAAAAAAGACAAATCAAATAATATAATATTTTATTATCCTCAATGACAATGTCCCGAATAAATTTAAACGACAAAAATACACCTCCATGTCTGTCAATACTAGAGATGCCCTCATGTATTTTCAAATTGATTCATACCCCCCTTGACCCAGGTTTAGTTGAAAAGACTAACATAAAAGGACCCAAATGACCTTAGCTTTGATTTTTGTCATCTTCACAATATTAACCTTTAAGTAAACTACCTTTTTAACCTATTTAACGTCATTTTCAATGTAAGTATACATAAAACCCTTGAATTTTTTTTATACAAAAAATTAGATCCTTCTCCTTCTATAAAAAAAAAAAAGATTTATTATTGTGATTTGAAGAAGATTAAAATAAATAAATAAGGTGGCAAATGAGGATAGAATGCTTTCATCTTCAAGTTTTTAATCTGGTAAATTATTTTTAACTCATTAAATGTATCTTCCATCGTCTTCAACCTCTAATAGAATCCTTTGATTTTTTTATTATTTGGATGTCTCTTTTAAAAGATCTAGGTCAAGGGATCGTTTGAAAATATTGGAAGAGGTATCTATAATATTGAGAAAAATGTAGAGAGGCATGACTAATATCTAAACTAAGGAGGAATGAACAATGAAAGGCAAGGAGGAAGGTTTCCTGAGTGGGGTGCAGTACCGAACACATGGGACCCACTACCATCAATACTTCCACCACACCTGGTCTCTCTCAACACCCTGAAACCTCTCACTTATCTTCTCTCGAAGCATCTCTCTCTCTCTCTCTCTCTCTAAACTCTTAAACCTCACTTATCTTCTCTTGAAGCATCTCTCTCTTCCTCTTCTACCCTCTCTCTCTCTCTCTCTCAACTCTTAAACCTCGCACTTATCTTCTCTTGAATCATCTGTCTCTCTCTCTCACACACACCCCTAAAGCACCTATCTTTATCTCTTCTTCTTCTCACAATCTACTACAATTATGGAAGACGGTTTGGGTTTATTAGGAGGTGGTGGTGGTGGTGGTGGAGGAGCTCCATCAGGAGGCTCCACTAACGGGTCAACCTCAACAATAACAAAGGCAGATGTTGTTGAGCAAGATTACCATATGGGTTTTTCCTCTGAGGTGTCGTCGTACCACTTTGATCTAGCTGAGGCTGACTCTGAGCTTGAGTTGGGTCTTGGACTGGGGCTTGGTGGTATGTTAAAGGCCAAGCCTTCCACATGTAGGATCTTGACAGCTAAAGATTTTACTTCTTTGGTTTCTCATGGTGGCTCTTCTTCTTCTTCTTCCCCTTCAAGCAGACCTAATACTTCTTCTGCTATATCTATTTCTGGGACTAAAAGAGCTGCTGCTGATTCTGTTGTTCAAGAAGTTGGACCTTCCAATGGTGTCAGGTAATATAAAATGGTTTTTTTTAGTAGTTTGTTAGAGAAAATGTAAGTCTGTGATTCTGTTTGTTTATGTTCCTGATTTGGGTCTGTTTTTTTCTCTCTTTTTTGGGGGTTTTGGTGATTTGAAGCTGCTTATGTAAATATTAGAGTATATGCTGATTGTAGTAAGTGTATATAATACTAAAATAGTAAATTAGATTTTTTTTTTAAATTATTATGATCCCAAGTTTGGTTTCTGTTGGGTTTCTTTTCTCTTGATTTTGAATCTGTTTTTGCTCTTATGTTGTTGCTATTATCTTTTATTTGATGGGTTTTGGTTATTTTGGTCTAATTTAATTTGTTAATGTTCTTTTGCTTCCTCATCTTGGATTTTTTTTTTTTTTTCCAGTTTTTCTGATTCTTTGGGGAACAGTCTCTAGATCAGCTTTTAGTTATTGAAGGGAAAAAATTTGCTGTTCAAGAAGTATTTAATTAATCTAAACTTACTATTTACAGATTTTGTGACTTGTGAAGAGTTATTACTTGACATGAGGTTTATGAGCTAATTATGTGGAGATATGGGTTTTGTCTATGTTGTATGTGTTCATTTTTTGGATTATGGATTCTTTTACTTATAACCGAAATTTGGTCTTTTGGGGAGCAGTCAGGTTGTTGGATGGCCGCCTGTGAAAACATATAGGATGAACAACTTGGTTAACTTGAAACCCGGTGAAGGAGATAACATAGTCACTGAGAATGGAAAAGGTAAAGATAATGCAAAGAAGACTAACACTACAAAACACAACAACAAGAGTAATGTTAAGGAGAATGGATGTGCTGGGAATTCTCTATTTGTGAAGGTTAATATGGATGGAGTACCAATTGGGAGGAAAGTGGATTTGAATGCTCATGCCTGCTATGAAACCCTCGCTCAAACATTGGAGAACATGTTCCAAGGACCCACAACTGCCACCAATTCCATCCGTGAGTTCACATTTCTTTCTCTTTTGATCTGAAAATCTAGAAGATGAGCAACCAATTACAGATTGAAATCTTAACGAGTCTATTGTAAATACGTATTGTTCATTTATAATTGTGGCATTTGGTTTTGTGTGATTAGGCTCGAGTGAAGAACAGGAACGTGTGGTTGATTCAACTATTCCCTCCAAACTTTTGGATGGATCATCTGAGTTTGTGCTCACTTATGAAGACAAGGACGGAGATTGGATGCTTGTCGGAGATGTTCCTTGGGGGTATGAATCTATTCCATTTCAGTACAATACACATTCTTGCAAACCAGATTGTTGAGTTTAGTCCCACATCAGACACTCATTGCCTCATCTCGCTCCTTATAAGCTCCTGGGCCTCTCCACTCATTGCCAATTGGTTTTGAGTTGGACCCCCAAATTTATCACAGATGTCATACACATTTCACTATGATGTAATGACCCCATTGCAACAGCTTGGATTGCATCCTATGTGGCACCAATACCTGGCCTATGGTGACATTTGGTAATACTTACATTAATGATTATGATCATGGTTCAAAATTCCGTGCCATTTCAAAATGTTTTGGCGGAACATTCTGCTTTCAGCTGAAATTGGCATGAAACATTGAATGTCTCAGAATATTTCGGTTGTGACCAATTCAGTTTTTCTCCTAACCAAAACATTGCCTCGAAACAATATTTTAAACTTTGCTTACAATATCGGTCTAATCCTTCCTATTTGTAATTAGGATGTTCCTTATCACTGCAAAGAGGCTTAGAATCATGAGGACATCTGAGGTGAATGGACTTGGTACGTACCTTAATAGTATTCGAGTTTATGCTTTTCTTTTGTTTTCATAGTCTTGTATTTTGTTAATCCCTTTATCTTTTGCAGCTTCAAGGTTTGAAAATTGTGGTGAGAGACAAAGAAAGAATCCCATATAGCATCGTTTTGTTCAACTTATCTTGGTAAACCCTCCCGGGTAAGATGAAGAAAAAAGTATAGAGGCAAAAGATTCAAAGCATTTGACAAGTAAAGATCGTTCTCCCACTTTCGTTGCTAGTTATCTGGGAATTTGAGCTTCAATTGTTCTGTCATACATGTCTTGGTTTCCCTTTTCGTGTATTTATGACATTTACACGCTTTCTCTTACTGTAAATATGAAAGTGCTTGATTATTAGGGTGTTCTCTGCAACCTGAGCAATCAGTTTTATTTTATTCATAGAAATGAAGTTGGTGTAGTTTTTATAGCTGCCATGTTTTCATTATTTTACATCTTTACCTAGAGATTAGAGGAAATCTGAGGCACCCATTGGTGTTTGTTTCGCTCTATTTGATGAGCCCTACCTATAAGTCCTTTGTGCCTCAAATTGTTCAAATCGGATTGTCAATTATAAGCTAGGATTCCTCAGATGGTGGGTAAAATAGACACTCCCTTGTTGTGTAATACATTTGTAGAGAAATCGATCCAAGAACAATGAAGAAAGAAAAATAAATCAAGATGCAATCACACAAAACACAGATTTTTACGTGGCTCACTCAAGATTGAGGTATGTCCATGGATCATAGCGATTCCACTACAAAGAGAAAATTTGCAGTTACAAATTACACCCTTTCACTGAAAAAAATATATATATCAGGGAAACCTAACTAGGGTTTTACATAATACCAGTGAAATTACAAAAATACCTTTGGGAAAAACTGTCTCCATTGTGGTAAATGATGAATGATACTCTGTCCTGACCAAAGGCTCCACAAACCATAACAACATCGGCAAGCCACCCCTCCCTTACTATCTAGGACCTTTTATGCCCTTTATCCTGAATCTTAATGTCATATCAACTTACCATTCGACCCAAGCCACCTCACGATAGAAAAGGTAAATTTTGTGTCATAGTCCCAAAGCCAACAACTGGATTCCCTGTGTTAAGTTTCCCCTTTGCAGGATCTTTGGCATCAATGTCTATGCGAAGAATCTAATTGAGGTGAAAACCCATGTACTGGTCTATAGAGTCACATTGGCACACACACACACATGAGCACGAGGACCTGCAATTTTGCGGGTCTTTCTAAGGTGATCTAGCCAGTTATAGTTTGAAAATAAATTGTATGACTGCAGCCCATCCAAATTCTGGATTTTAATCTGGTTGTCTGCAAGGATTTCTTGATAAAATGAAATGGGTTGGTTCAGGTTATCCAAAAATGATGTTTTTGACAAAGGATGCCATTGATGGGGCTGTTTAATGATGGAAAACAAACCAATTTAGCACAATGAAATTAAATATGGTGTTTGAAGGTTGGATTGCTATATCAGCTCTGTTCCTTAACACAGTTGTTTCGTCTAATTTCAATATTTTTCAGCAGTTTGGTTGCGCTTAGTTCCAAGGAAAATTACCAAAAAATCTGTATCATTAGTTTCATTGCAAATTGTTTTTTTATTTATTTACGAACCTTTCGTTTTTCCTTACTTTTAATTTTCTTTTGTTGATGAAACTGAAAGTAACCCATCAATAGAATTTAGTCCTTTTATCTATTTATGATATAATGATGGGCAAACACATCATCTTTATGGGACAAACAAGTGGGAAATTGGGTTGGGATCATTTCTTTTGGAAATTTCTCTGCATTCTTTGGTAATCTTCAATGGGGAGAAAGAATGGATAAAATAAAATCTAGATAAGTATTGATCATAGTGATTGATAATTAGAGAAATATAAACTTATTTCATCTGTGAGCAACGAATTGGTAAGTAGTTCTGTTGAGTTCCTACATATTATAGGGAATGGTGTGGATCATTCTCGAGCCCGAAATGTACTGGTTTTTGAGGTCATTGTTAGAGATCATTCACAAGTTTTGACCGACGAGTAATTAGAGCTGCAAATTACTGTTTTGACTAACATAAAAAGTTTGAGTCCTCAAGGTTGGTTTTGTAGCAGTTCCAATGAGATCAGAAAAATTTGTCAAAGATAATGGATGACCTATCAATCCATGTGGCTCAAATGATTTTAAATTTGGGCCTATTGGTTGATTCTAAGTATCGGGTTTATGCATTTTTCTGACTTATTAAAAAAAAAAATTTTAAATCTCTCCTCTGGTGAAAAAATAATTAAATTTTGTGACTAGAAATCACCAACTATGCTATAATTTTGGTGTGTGGATCAACTAAAGGAAGGCCACACATGAGTCCAGATATTCGTGAATCAATGGGCCCCAAGAGTGCTAAATGTACACGAGGAAGAAAGTTCTAGTAGCTAGCCAACTCATTAGAGAATTAGATTTAGAATTTAATTAATATATTTTTTTTCTCAATTTCTCGAAGATATGTCGACTGATATACTTCAATTTTTTAGAATAATTCATACAACACTATTTCGTGTTATCTATTTTCGACAAAATCACATTTGAAGAAAATATTGCATAAATGATCTCCAAATTCCACACTTCTCCTTCCTAAAAAATATATATATATTCAACTAAGATCGTTCAGTCACATGCAACGAAAACTGATAATGGTGCCAGTTAGTAGAGTTGAAAGTTCTAAAAGAATGTGAGAGAGACCAAAAAGATGGTAGTGAGAGCCAATATGAACACACAACATTTACTTAATTTGGGAATAATAGAGGAAAATGGCTGAAGCTCAGAATATCACAGAAATGGGACTTTATTTGATACAAAATAAACTAGTTCCATGCACCCATTTATCTCCAAGATCCAACCAGCTTGAACCATAATACAAATTTACAAACTTGACAACAAAAATTCAAAAAGAAGGAATAATTAAACAAAAGAGCTGTTCGAGCAACAAAGTTTTTGACGCCGACCAAAATACTAGATCTTTTAAATTTTATAGCTGAATATCAAAGATCAATAGTCGTCTGAACTCATAAAATCCTTTACTTTGCCCCACCATTCGTCCCCATCTACTTTCAGCTGTTTTGTTCCTATAAAAGGACTGTCATAGGTGAGACACTAAATATCGGCTCCTTTTTATTAGCATTGTTGGTACCACTGGTGCTACTGCTTTTTCTTCGAGGTTTCGCCTCCCCAAGCATTGTTATAACATCCCTCATTGATGGTCTGTCCTTGGGTAGCTTGGCTGTACACAAAACTGCAATTCTAAGGACAAGAAGCATCTCTTCTTGAACATGCTTGCATTGACAACCTACATTGGGGTCTAATGCTTCTTCTAAGGCTTTGTTGTTTCTAATCTTTTCGCGAACCCATTCGGCTATGTTGAGAGACTCTCCGAATTCAGGATCTATTGGCCTTTTTCCTGTTAGAAGCTCCATGAGTACCACACCGAAGCTGTATATGTCGCTCTTTTCGTCAACCTTCAATGTGTACGCGTACTCTGGCATGATAGAATCCAAAAAATTAAAAATTAGTAGGTAGCTCTAATAGGCTATATAAACTAAGAGAAAGTCAATTGAGATGATTTGGGGTGTTGAATGAAGACCGGTTATAGTTCAAATAAGAAGAAATATTTTATTCAAGTTAAAGGTCTTACAAGAGTGGGAAGAAGACCCAAAAAAACATGGATGGAGATAGTGAAATTTGCTTTATTATTCTCTATACAACACATAATTTTTTATAGTATAATGATTAATGAAATAACGTATAACACACCAAATAAAGATATAGACATGGGACACAAAAAAAAAAAAAGAGAGTGGAATCATTAAAACAAAAATAAGTTGCTAACCACACCCCAGACTCATGATTGCATCCTTTGGTGTGTGATATAAAAAAGTTGATGTGGCAATATAAGCTCCTAGTGAAAGAAGTCCACATCAGATGTTGCAATCATGTTGACCCTTGATCTAAGGAAATATCAATGAAGGACCCATCAAATTATGTAACCACATAGACAAACCTTACTTTCTACATTACTAAAAGAAAACATTTAGTTCTATATTAGTCTAGATCAGTTGATTAGTTAGGTGAAAAAAAAAGGTTACTAATTTATTGAGCTACAACATTAATCAACCCATGGTAAGATCATGATCAAGTAACTCACCTGGTGCAATGTACCCATACGATCCTGCAACCATAGTCATCGTCTCGTTTTTCTTCATCATCATCCTCGCAAGCCCAAAATCTGCGACCCTGGCTTCGAGATTCGCATCAAGAAGTATATTATTGGACTTGACATCCCTATGGATGACTTGAGGGTTGCAATCATGGTGAAGGTAAGCCAACCCCTGAGCTACTCCAACCGCAACATTATACCGCGACACCCAATCAACCAATAACTTCCCCGACTGTTCTCCATGTAGTGCCTCCCCTAGACTCCCATTTTCCATGTACTCATATACAATCATCACATCGCTGTCATTGTAGAGATACCCCAGTAGTCTTACAATGTTCCGATGCCGAAGCCTCCCTAGGAGCTTTACCTCTCCCATGAGATCATCTACGCTTCCAGTTTCGATATCAATCTGCGAACCCCATAACTTCTTCACCGCCACAACTGTATGTGGCCATTGTATCTCTGCCTTGTACACGATCCCCGTTGCACCCATACCGATTACATTTGATTCCTTTATGCACGATAGTATATCACTACTAGTGAAGCTAAGTCTTTGGAATGCTAGTAGTCTCCATGGCCACTCTCCCTTTTCCAAACTGAATTGATGTTTGAAGCAAGTATTTGAGTACCACTTTTTATACAAAAATTGTGCGGAATACCCTACGATCCCAATAGCTAAAAGTGTCGACATTCCAATTATCCATCCAAAAATAATGTGTTTGATGTGAACCTTCCTTCCCCTCGATGACGACGTGGCAGAGTTGTGAGAACATGGTTGTAGTACACCTCCACAGAGACCTGCATTGCCCATAACTTCGTCTGGGGTTATAGTCCGTAGCACTCCGTTTGTTGGAATTGGACCATCAAGCTTGTTGTAAGCCAAATTGATTGTTTCTAAGGCTGGTGAGTTGCCAAAACTCTCCGGGATTTTACCCGTCAGATAGTTTTTCGATAGGTCAAGAATCGCTAATGTGGGCATCATCGCCATTGCCCTCGGGATCTCTCCCGTGAATTGGTTGTTTTGAAGGTTTAGATTCACTAACTTTTCGCAGGACGTAATACTTGTTGGAATGCTTCCAGAGAGCCGATTGTTTGATAGATCAAGCATGGCTAGTGAAGGGTAGTCTTGAAACTGATTTGGGATTTCACCTTCCAAGTTATTATTGGAAGCAAGAAAGCTTTGAAGATTTGGAATGGAGAGAATGGTGGAGGGAATCAATGATTCGAAGCGATTTCGAGAGAGATCAATGAAGGAAAGAGACGTGGACAAAGATAAGTCGTCGGGTATGTTTCCGGTGAGACTATTGTTCGCCAATTCAAGTCGTTGAAGCTTCCCAAGTTTGCCAAATCCAGATGGAATTATTCCTGAGATCAGATTATTTTGCAAACGAACTCGGACAAGTGAGAGGCACGTCGATAGCCCTATTGGGATCGGACCCCAGAACGCATTATTGAAGAGGATGAGTTTAGTAAGATTGCCGCTATCGCACAAATGGGTTGGAATCTCACCTGACAATGAATTTGACGATACATCCAACCATTGCAATGGCGAATGAAGTCCAAGATTCATCGGTAAAGGCCCTGTCAAAGAATTGTTCCATAGCTCAAGCACCTCTAACTTTGTCAACTCACCGAGTCCAAATGGAATCAGACCTGTTAATCGGTTCGACATCAGGTTCAAGAGCTGCAAATTCTTTAACTCTGCAAACTCAGCTGGAATTGCTCCCGAAAACTGATTCTCTGAAAAATCCAAGAACGCTAACGATGTTAAGTTGCTGATTTGTGGTGGAATATTACCTTCAAAATCGTTCTTATATAAGAAAACTGTATTGAGTTGCTTCAGCTGACCCAATTCAGCGGGAATTCGGCCACCAAGACTGCCTACCGCCAAGTCGAGATACTGAAGATTGGTGAGATTACCAAACTCCGATGGAATTTCACCTTCGAATTCGTTGTATCCGATAATAATTCTCTCTAAAGACGAAAGCTGCCCAATTTCACGTGGTATTCGACCTGTAAGATTATTACCCGAAAGACCAAGAAACTTTAATTTCTGTAAATTCTTGTAAGATGTTGGAATTGAACCTCCAAAGAAACTCCCTCTGAAATCTAGGCTTTCGAGCGACGTTGCATTTCCAAGATCTTCGGGTAAAAAACCCGAGAAATTGTTAGTCGACGCATTGACGATCTTCAATCCTTCTGCCCTTCCAAGACCCAAAATAAAGCTACCCATGAAGGAATTCTGACTTACATCGAAATTCCTCAAAAGGGTGAGATTGGATATCGATTTTGGCAACGATGATGAGAACCCATTGCAGCATATATTGAGGACCTCGAGATTATGTAACCGTTGGATGTCGTCTGATACACGCCCACTGAGATTCATGTGGGAGAGATCGAGCTTCTTGACTGACCCGTTAAAATCGCACCAAACTCCAGTCCAATTACAGTGGACTAAAGCATTCTCTCCCCCGTTAAGTGGTAACTTCCAATCTCCGAGGTGATTCAATGGGTCGATAAGACTCTGTTTTATCGATAACAAGGCTGACACTTGATCGTTCCAGATGATCTGTGTTGCCTCTTTGGCTAAAACAAGAGAAAAACCAATGTAAATGAAGAAGAACAATTGGGTCTTCATCTTTGTTGTTCTTTGTCTCTCTTTGTTTTTCTGGTTTTAGGCCATTTTTTGCTTTCTTGCTAGAACAAAAGAGGGAGAGTGAAAAGTGGAGAGAATGTTATATAAGGGAGGGATTAGGGGAGATTGGATTATTAGAATTTTTTTTTTTCTTAAAGAAAAAAGAAAAAATTGGGATTAGTTTAATGTGAACTCGTGTGTTCTTGGGTTCTGAAACAGCTGTTAATCTGAAGCTAATAACTGGAAAGATTTGGACTTATTGAAGCCTTCCCCAACATTAAACATGGAGAGAATGTGTTTAAGTTACTGATTATATTTCTTCCATGTTCATAGTCAACCTCATTGTCTCATAATGATGATCTCTCTCTCATTTTTTGTCAATTTATATTTCTGTTTTCAGTTAAAGTTAGAATCCAGTACTCGTGGGAGTTGGGTAGCTACTGGACTCCTGGTGCCATATGGTGCACTCTTTGGGCCCACTGGATCATGATTGTTCGACCTATAGCTTTCAATGGATTAGATCAGACACGGAACTTTGGATCCAGATCAAGGTTTCAGATTCCAATATCATATCGGATTGGTTTTGGGATCAACCATGTCCCAATTTGCCGATATGTGAGAAAGTATATAAGTTAAATTATGTTTGTTAATTATATGTAAGAAGTTTGTTTAGATTTTGTATATCAAGTTGGTGAGTTTGGTTCCATACCTGATCCGTACCCAATCTGATCGTTGTTGGATCTGATTTGTATAGAGTCCGATTTGATGGTTATCGGATCGGTTCTGTGTGATCTGATCAATCAGATTGATCCCAGATTGACCCCTATCCGATCCTGACTTGAAACCATTGACAACTTTAGTTTGGCCTATCCTCTAATAGACCTACACACCAAAATCAGCTTGATTGGTGATCTGTAGCACTATGATTTGAGTATTTTCCTCTATGGGTTTGAATCCTATCCATGCAAGTGTTAAAACTCCATGATGAAAAAGATGATCAAATCCAATGGACCAAAATAACTAATTATGATTGTTTTTGTGGTTTGGTTAGTGGGCTCAAGAATGTATTTCACATGAGAGATCATGAGTTAATTAGTAACCAAACTCCTGAGAGTACAAAATCAGCACTCTTTTTAATTAGGAAATTCTAGTTATAAAGCCTCAGATACACTCTGCCCCACATATCAGATACTTTCAATTGATGAATTAAGATCCAATGGCTAAGAAATAATATTGAAATGGTGGGACTCTCTAATAACCATTTATTTGAAGATTAGATAAATCAAATCAGACCCCTACAAATCTAAAAGGCCAATTTATAATAGAGAATCTTTTCATGTTATAGAGTGCACTACAAATAGAAACAAAACAACCAAACTCAATTTTTTTTTTTATTCTTTTAATTATTTTAATTGAATTATTGAAAACAAAGTACAGAAAATAATGGAATTAAAAAGAAGAAAAAAATATTTAAAAATAAAAGTAAATGGAGATACAGATACTCCCATCAGCAATCATAAGAGATGGGTCTGGGTCTGGGCCCACCAACAACCATTCCTCTCTCTCTCTCTCTCTCTCTCTCTCTCTCTCTCTCTCAAAAGACAAAGTCTGATAATTTTCACATGCACCCCATGTGGCCCGGCGCATTTTATAATGCAGCAATGCAAGTTTGAAAAATGGGTGAGTTTTTTTAGCTTTAAAGAGAGAATGGGAAGCCAGTTTCCTTGGGAAGGGTCACATTATTACCCATTATTTTTTAGGCTCTCTACCCCACATAGCGAAGCTGCGTTTTTTGAATATTTTATGCTATCTTGCGCCTGTTAGAGAATACATGTATCCACATGGTTTGATGCTTTGATGACACCACTGGCACTCATTATTGCTTCATGATTGTTAGAAGATTGGTGATCAAATGGAAGGTCCCACATGGTAGTACCAAATGAGTTTAAAATTTTGAAGGAACCCTCGTCGTTACAAAATTTTGAAGGAACCCAATACCAACCATGACCCATGAAAAGATTGCAAAAGGGATAGCATGATAGTTGGCAAAGATTTACCTTGTCTAAATCTTGATTTTTCTTCCTAAATATCCATATCTTTGATTATTCTTGAGGTTTGAATGAGAGAAAATCTTGCGATTAAAAATTTTTATCTTTGAAATTGATGAAGAATAATTTTTAGGAGAAAAAATTCAAATATTTTTAGGAAGGCTCGTGTTGGAGTAACATTGAAATGTACAATCGATGCACATTTTAATCCTTTTAGCAATGGTTGAAGATGAGAGCATCTAGGGTAGTTTATGAAAAATGTCTAAATTACCCAAAGAAATGGCATAGTGACCAAGGCCTTCCCCTTCAAAAAATAGAAAAGTCTTTAGTTCAAGCATCCTCGTTAGCCTCCCATAGAGATTTATCCTAACTTTACTTGGCATGTATGATTTAGATATGTTGTTCTAAGAGGTCGGTTGCCCCACTTTTGCTAGTCATGACATCCCGTCATAAAAAAAAAATTATTATTATTATTATTATTATGATAAGAATTGTGATAATATATTAAATATTTTTTTAATTTAAAAAATATTATTGTTATTCTAATCAAATAATTAAAAAAAATTCATTTGAAAATATTTCCAAGGATGGGTTCGGAGTCGATTAACATTTTCACAACACTTTTTGTGTTGTAAACTATTTATTGAATATTTTAAGAATTTAAATGATCCATGGAAAGTTTTTGTAATGCAGATAATTTGTATTGTGTCACCAAACTGCATCTTGAGCTTCATTTTGATCATATTTTTGAAGGATGTGTGCCTATAAGATTTCAACCTAACCCAGACCTCATTAGACTAATGTTAAAGGCACTCCACCTATTTTTCTAGAGCACCCCATTGTCTTCTCTCTTCTCCTTACTCATTTCTCAAATAAAACAAACCAGGTAGGTGGTCAATCTCCGGTAAAAATAGCCGGAGGGCATTACATATTTCCGATAAATTTGTCCTATTGTCTTCGTCTCTTCCTTATTCTTTTCTCTGGTGTTTGGTTGTTGAAAACCCTAGAAAGTTGTTGAGAAAATTGAAGATGAAGTGAGAAGTTTATCCAAATGATCATGCTATTCGTTAAGTTCGTGCTTTTTTTTTTTTTTTTTTTGAAAAGGTTTGTTTGGTCTATGTAGATAAGGGGTTGTCGACACAATTTCAGAAAAATATATATGTGTATTGAGTATCGATCCAATTACAGTAGATCCACTTGATCAAATATAAAGCTTCAAAGAATGGTATGGACGGTGATTGAATCACGTCAGATGGAAACCCAAATCAAGCACGTCTAATAAATAAACCTGTTAATATCCATGCAAGGATAACAAAATCTACATCTTGTCAAATCAAATTCTAATAGAGAAAGTTACTAATCAAAAAAAAAAATCTAATAGAGAAAGTTAATTCTTGACACACATCATTTCAATATTAACAAATTATATATACGATATATGTGAAGGTAACCTGATTCATCAGATTCAATACCTCATGCCAGACACATCAGATCGACTAAATCAGATTATTAAATCAACCCTATGATATGGGATCTCAGCGAGATCAGGATGATGACCAAGTTGCTCGCCAAGCCCAAATTTTGATGATTTTCTCAAGGGACCTTTTTATGCTTGAATCTAATTTTACAACATAATCAAATACCAATATAAGTTCCAATAAACCTTCATAACTATGTTTTCTGTATCTGCATTCCAAGAACTGTACACATTATTTTCTTATATAGATGTATTCCGTAGCAACTTCATAAATACAAAACCCAATACAAACTTATGGATCCACATTAATTTAAAGCGGTACAGAGTAATCACAACATACCAACTGAACAACTTTTGGTGGTCACTGGAAGAACTCTCTCGGGTCAGTAACGAACCCCGTCAATGCAGATGCTGCTGCTGTATAGGGGGAAGCCAGATAAATCTGGCCTTCTTTGTGCCCCATTCGACCAGGGAAATTCCTGTTTGTTGTTGAAACACAGACCTGCAAAGTCAAGTCACTGAAAAGAGTAAAAAATTAAAAATCTTTTTTTTTTTTTTTCAAATCTCAGGGTGTTGAAGGATGTAACGTTAGTATCCAATGATGTGTTAAAGTCATTCCATTTGGGATTTAGATTTGACAGCTTTTAATGTGTCACACACCAGTCAAAAAACACACAAGTGTACCTTCAACAAGGACACTACATGCATCCAAGATGCAACTTACGTCTGGATCAAGCAAAAATAAAATTTTGATGATGAAAAAAAGGCGCCCACCATTGTTCACGGCTTTTATAACGAATTATAACAGTTGCTAACAAGGTTTAAATTAATGAAATAATGGGAGTAACAGTGGTGAACCTTGACTGTTACCTCCACAACAATGGGTACTTTTTTGACCTTTTTTAAATTAAGCCTGATTTACTACAGTTCATTTCAGGGGAGGGGGTGGGGACGTAAAATAATATTATCCAATTACAATGGTTCTGAAATAATGGACTGATGACCATTATAACAAAGAAAATTATCACTAACGGCTGTTGTATTAGAACCATTATTTACATATATAACGTAAAGGGGTTTAATCCAGGTCATTAAAGTGCTGTCCTTAGCAGTTACAGCTGTTACTAAAAAGTAAGAACTCAACAGAACCTTGACCCTTCCACCTTTGGTACTCCAAAGCTCAGACATTATAGTGGATTATGCCGCATTTTTTTACAGCATATTATGGCAATTGTAATAATGCATTCTTCCCTATCTTGTTTTACAGGCACTGGCCATCCTACTATCCTATTACATTCGAAATTATAATAGATTTGAGCAAAAGCAATCCCAACCCACAAGTTAGTGAACCATATAGTTCAATGAGTGAGTAAACACTTTGAAAACTGCATAGTCTGAAAGTGGGCCAATTAGGAGATCAACACCTTCTGATCTTTTTTAAAAAGAATAATTCAATCAGCAATTAGAAGAATCTCAGTTAGTCTTGTATTTGATGAATTAGCCCAACCCATAGGTCCGTTGAAATTAGATTGGAAAGACTTATGAAAAACTTTTTGTGGAATGACAAGAGTGGTAGGAAGAAGTATCATTTGGTTAGATGGAAGGTGATTTGCATGCCCAAGACGAATGGAGGACTAGGCATTAGGGGTCTTAGATTAGCCAATAGAGCGCTTCTAGGAAAGTGGCTTTGGAGGTTTGGCGAGGAGAGGGGTAGTTTGTGGAGGAAGGTTATTATGGCTAAATATGGGGAGAAGAGTCTAGGTTGGTATAGCGGTGAGTCTAAAACCTCGTATGGGTGTAGCCTATGGAAAGGAATTCTAAAAGTTAGCAAGGATTTTGAGCAAGGGATTAGATTCAAAGCGGGTATGGGGGACAGAATTAGATTTTGGGAAGATTGTTGGTGCGGACCTTCATCGCTAGCGTCTCAATTTCCATCATTATACGTCTGTTCTGTTAAGAAGAATCATTCAATCCAGCAATGTTTGATTCACAACGAGTCCGATCCTACTTGGGATTTGGGATTCAGGAGAAATTTTAATGATTGGGAGCTAACCGAGGTTACATCTTTCCTCGATCTCTTGCATACGCTTCATCGCAACGAAAGTGAACAGGAAAGGTGGGAATGGATTAGAGCGAAGGACTCAAGATTCTCTGTTAAATCCTTCCATAAATGGCTCACTCCTAGTGCTGAGCGTACCATCTCGGCTTCCATCATTTGGTTCAGGTCAGTGCCTTCTAAAATCTCTTTCTTTGTCTGGTTGGCTTCCCGTGGTAGGATTCTTACAATGGATAACTTGATTGCTCGGGGTTGGATCACTCCTAACTGTTGTCCCCTTTGTTTGATGGAAGGGGAATCTGTTGATCATATTTTAATTCATTGCCCTTTTTCCTATAATATATGGTCAAGTTTCATTGGTTTATTCCGTATGACTTGGGTTTTCCCTCATAAATTTTCATCGTTGTTGAAAGAGTGGACCAGTAATGTCTTTCACACTAGAAAACGTTACCTGTGGGCTATGCTACCTTCGGCTATTGCTTGGGGGATTTGGAATGAAAGGAATAATAGGGTGTTTAATGGCAAGATTAGAAGCTCTTATACAAGTTTCTTAGAGATTTTGGGCTTCTTATACCTTTGGTCCAAACAATATATAGAGTTCGTGGGAACTTTGTTTGATGATTTTGTCTTTAGATGGAACTCTTTATGTAACCATTGATGTTGTTTACTCTTCTTCTTTGTTGCTTTCTATGAGGCTTTCTCGGCCTCCTTGTATTCTGTTTTTCTTTCTCCTTGAAATATATTATACTTAAAAAAAAAAAAAATATATGGGTAGACTTGCTAAGGATAACGCACCTTTAGGCTCATAGTATATTTTCCTTTTGTTAAGTTGAAGGTGAGGTTTGTATATGATTAACCTATATTTCTCCCATATATTTACTGACACTTGCAACACTAGTAGAAGATCAATTGTGGTTTCATTTAATAAGATTGCTTGCCTGAGGTTCATTCATGCGTGCATAAGTATCTCGAGGACCACCTAAACAAGCTCCACAACTAGGACTTGCAGGCGTATCACAACCCGCTTCTTCGAAAATTTGCGAGCAAGTCTTGCCACCAGACCCTGGAACTGGGATGCTATATATATCCATCCAAACCTGGAAAATTTAATAACAGATGGAACAAGTTATTCATTTGAAATCCAAAATGTAACTCAATAACAACTTGGCTAGAAAAGAAAAGGAAAAAAAAAATTAGCAACCTTTTGGGTAGCAGGGACAAGAAAAGTTGGCACTTTAACCTTTTTGCCCTGCGCACAAGGCGAGTAAAATGAAAATACATATCAACATAACATAGGTGGATTAATATATGTCCATGCTGCTCTTAACTATGTCTAGATGTGAAATATAACATGATAAAATTAATAACTAATAGCAGAATCACACAAAGAAAAACTTTATTAAAAAAAAAAAAATGGGATCTTCATATTCTCACCGAAGCAAGAAAAACTTTGGCAGCAGCTAGAAAATCCTCCGTCTTTCCACCAGTACATGAGCCTATATATACTCTATCTATTTTCACATCTTTGCATTCTCTCACCAAAGCACGATTATCAGGAGAATGAGGCTACCAAATTATAACAAATATTATCACTACACAACATTCGAAATTAAAGAAAAAAAAATGCATGCTTAACAATTTGCACACACATTTATCGAAGCAACAACAGGTAATGAGAGAACAAAGTTGGCTCTGCAACAGATAAGAGAAGCTTACAATGCCACTTGAAGCTACTTCATATAATTTCTCACCTTGGCCACCAGTGGTTCTAGTTTGGAGACATCAAATCTGTACTCCAAGAGAAATCTAGTAACCAAAATAATAAACCCATTAATACAGATGAAATATCCCAGCAGAATAAAAAAAATGTACCACATATCAGGATAACAGAGGTATCAATGATCTCTCAGTCTAGCACGGTAGACACAGCTATAATATGTCAAGTTCTTATTTTCCTTTTTTTTTCTTTCTTGTTTTTTTGGAGTGTAGCAATCAAATTTACTTGTATAACCGTATCAAAGTCATGTCCTGCCAGCATACGGAGACACAAATGGGCCCAATACAAGTACCAGACTTGTGGTAAGGCATTCCTTTTCAATCTTGCCAATAACTGACTATTTCTTAATCAAGAAAAAAAAAATAACTTCCAACTTTTAGGCTAATCGCAGTTTACACATTTCCCCACAGCCTCAAAGGTCAAGGTTAGTAACAGTTCGGTAATATCCAGAATTGAGATAGTCTGCAATGACCATTGTTAGTAGCATACTTTAGAGAAAGTATAAGATTGTTTACTTGTTTTACTTAGTGGATGCTGTAGGCACAAATTCACATAAATGTTAAGAAGGGTTCATATTTACTTTCAATTAGCAGATAAAAGAGACCAAACTGCATCAAAACCTTCCTTGTTTTAATTGATAGATATAGATAAATATATGAAAGAGAGCGTTGTTCATCACAAACAACTGCTCCCCATGTTGGTCATGCCAAATATCGTCACATGGCATGTTCTTTCAGCAAATTGACCCGCGAACTTGTGGCCCACGCCTTGGTGGGCCTTCGCACAAAAAATTTGGCCTGATTGGTGTTATCTAGGCATTGGATCTGTCCATTTTTTCATTATGAACCTGAACTGCAGGTGAAAACATTAGAGCTCCAAATCCTTGATGGAAATTGCTCAAATCCAATGGCTAGAAATCATAAAATCAGGGGTATCAAGGTCCTCCAATGGATGGAGGGCCCACATACTGCAAAGGAAAAAATACCAAATGGAAAAGAGCAGGAGAATTTTCCACCAAACTTCTCTTGAAATAATCCAATAATTCTCCATTAGCCTTATGGAGGGCACAATTTTTTTAGATAACCCTACTCCTGCTCCACAGTGCTCTATTGTTAAAATTTTGACGACGGCCACCGTGCAAAGGAAAAAAGTGTCACCTTGTAGGAGATCGCGGTTTTCCATGCCAAGTCTTTTGTGTCTGACACATAGGTACAATAGGAGATTTTTAGAAAGTTAAGTGACATTGTTAAATAGTTTCTAAGAGAGATGCAACCAACAATTAAATAAGAAATATCTTCAGAACAGTAATTAAGATTTAAGAGAGGTGAAAGGCAGTACAGAAGATTTCTAGACAAAGAAAGATAAAAAGCCAGTGCAACACAATTGACTGTAAAGATTTTCAATTACCTTGCTTTCTCATCGCTATAAACTGGTTCAAAGTCCACTGATGTCTTACCCTGTGTCAAACAGTAACACTAAGCCTTATCCAGACAAAATAATTGTATAACATGCTCAAGAAAGGTTAAGACTGGCCACATTGTTGCAACTTGCAACCAAGAACATATATATAGGGACGTGTTCGGGGGACATCTAAAACTGAAAACTATTTTTACACAACCACCCGGATACCATCCATTTTTTCAATGTTTTTTACAACACCTCCAGATGCTGTTAGATCTTGTAAAATTGATGGCATCCGAGAGGTGTAAAATAGTTACCACCTGTAAAATGAACGACAAAAATACTTCATGCACCTGTGAAACTAACCTCAAGGTACTTGTACGTTGTACTGTCAGCAGGGACAACACCATTCTTTCCCCCAGCTTCAACAACCATGTTGCATAATGTCATTCTTTCCTCCATCTTTTAGGTAGAGAACAACAAAAATTAGAATAAAAAAAATGTTCGACTTTAGCATAATCAGGTTTCTCAAAAGAGAAACATGTACTCTCAAATGATATAAATAAGATGTTTTTAGGTGCACTCACAGTCAAACTTTCAACAGTAGAGCCAACGAACTCCATTGACTTGTATGTTGCACCAGCCACACTTATTTCACCAATAATCTGCCAGGAACAATCCACGTTATGAACAACACAACAGATAATGGTACAAAACTATCCAGTACAATACTGAAACTAAGAAATCCAAATTGTTTCAACCAGCGAAGTGTTAGATTGGCATAAAAATGTATAGAAGAATGATTCAACTGTAGGGATTTAAAGAAGACAATTGTCTCAAGTTCCAAAAAAACTTACTTGCAAAATCAAATCCTTCGCAAGCAAATAACTGGGCATTTCTCCATCCATTACAAATCGTAAAGTTGGGGGCACCTGAAATATAAATACGTAAGAAACTTGGAACTAGCTGACATAGTAAGTTTTGAAAGCAATTGATCAATAGAAGAAACAATAAAATTTTAATAAAAGAAAATCAATAGTAATAGCATCCTTGGATGGCATATTAACAAGAGCTATAAAGAAAAATCCTATTTTCGCACCATAAATTATTAAGTTTTCCAAAAAATGTTCCAAACAATCCATTGTTCCAAAATTCAAACTATAAATCTTGGCCATTTATGAATCTTCAAATCAGTTAAAACTCTTTGACGCATGCATTTTGCGGATTTTGTTCAGTATATGTACAAGGTGTGTTGATGTATCACCCACATGGATACGAGTCAAGGGCTGATTTTGGTGAGAATGATCTTCATGGTGGGGAGATCACCTTCACCATAAACGTCCATGGAGTGCTCCACGTGGTATTTTAGTGGAGGGCCGTGGATTTTATGCATATGATGGATAGGTCTCCCATATGTTCATAAAGTAAAATTTGGTTATCCTAGGGTTTCAAAGATTTGATGAGCCCCCAATCAAAATTCTATGAAGTTCTCTTTCAGGGAATAATGGCCATATGAATGTTCAACCCACTTTTTGGTGGAACAAATACCAACAATCAGCATCACTGGTGATCCCTAGCCATAAAGTGATGTATCCATGGGAGAAGGATTTTGTTTTTTTAAGATTTCCCCCGTTTAATTTCATGTTTAGGAGAATGTCTCGATTTTTCTCATCAATACAAACCAGAATATTCTAAGAGAACAAAGTTTCTGATTTATTTTCATATCATCCATGCCAAATTATGGGATGCATTGGCCTAGACCGAAGTGAAATGAAATTTTGAAATACAATCCTCACAAGAATCAGCGCTTGACTCATCTCCGTGAGGGTAATAGGAGCACCTATCACTCTAGATGCAAAAATCCAAACATCAACATGTCTGTAATGAAAATTATTGCAAGTTAATTCCAATTCATCAAAAAGAAAAAATGATAAGTGTAATAATCATTGAAGGAAGACAGAGAAAGATACAAAAGGAGGTTGAGATAACCTACCTAGAAAATATTGAAAAATAAAAGCAATACCTGCAAATTACCCTTAAAGACAACTCTAGACATGAAATTTGTCCTCCGATGCACATACCCTATGTAATGAAAGAATTGAGTTAATTGTCCTCTTCTTTAGGCCACCACCTCATCCTTGGTTTTTATCATCATCTAATCTCCTCAAGAAAATATTGTTTTTGGAAATCTGCCTTTTATATTGGTTCTCTTGTTTCTTTCCTCTAGAAATAAAACCTTGACTTCTCCCCTGATGTCCAACAAGAGCAAGTTTTTTTAAAAGTGCATTTTTTTTTTCTTTTTAACATCATCCTTCCAAGTCCCCCCCCCCCAAACCCCAACCCCACCTTGGTGGCCACCCCCTAAGAGTTATCCCAATACACCCGGTACAGGTGGAAGGGTGACATGTGTACCCCATGGATTAGTTGGATGCTCTAAGATGCGTAGATACCCAAGGTATCAAAAAAAAAAAACCACCGCTTGACCCAATCTAACATTTGGGGTCCTGAAACCACGTATTTTTTCCAACATGAAATGAATTTGATTGACCGACTATCCCGCTTCTAGGAGTAAGAGAACATGACCCAATAACATATACACCCATATGTGCCTTTAATAACACACACAAAAGATAAAAGAGCATAATAGTAACATAATAAAGCATACGAAAACATTTAGGATAATGTATACTTTTATCATTGAATATCAAAACATCATTTTCCCTAATGTCTCATTTTCAGTTGAAACATCTTGCTTTGTTTGCTTATGAGAACTAGAACAAGAAAGGGATTTTAAAACTCCAACAATCAGGTGCACTATAGATAACCATTTTTGCGTTTACATGTGCATTTGACAATGCACAAAAGACTAACCACCATCAAAAAAATTTTAATTATATTTACCCATCCCCTGGTATGTAACTTGATTAGACATAAGTTGAGAATTACATATTCCAGAGAATCAAATATCAGAAATACCACAAAATAAAATTACAAACCTTGATAAGGGACTTTCCAGTGCCCATAACAAATCCTGCATCAGTGTGGCCAATTCCAGTAGCAAACTGACCAAATGCTCCAGCACTGCATGTGTGAGAGTCCGTACCCAGCATAACCTGAAATAGGTTAAAAGGGTTCAAAACAAAGAATCTGGAAAACTCAGGGACCTGTAAATTTTATTTAAAACTCTTTTATTGACTTTGAGGTGTGTGTGTGTGTGTGTGAAAGAGAGAGAGACCTCCCCAGGCCTGCAATGACCTTCTTGGGCTAGAGCAACATGGCAAACACCTTTGTAATCTGAGTTAGCCTGTAAATACATTTTTAAAAAAATGATATTAAACATCAAGAAACTGACAACAAGTATAATCTCTTAAACTGGAAAAGAGCAAGTTAGCAAAAACCATAAGAGGAGAGATTCGAGAGCCATACCTTGAAATTACCAAGGTCCTTGATATCATAGAAGTACTTAATATTTTGCTCCACGCAGAAATCCCTCAAGATATCCACATTACGGTTCGCCCGCTCATCGCTTGTAAATATATAGTGGTCAGGTATGATCACAATCTTTTCTCGGTCCCAAACCTTTCATTTTAAATCAAGAATCAAATTAGCAAGTTTAAACATAACATAGAGGGCGGATACTCCAGACTAACACTACAGACTCATTCCCCATAACATGAAAAATGAGGTAGCAAGGTCCAATAGGAGTCTGGCAATTGGAATACATCTTCCCTCATGTGGCAAGGTTACACTCAATTTCTCTCTGCCATGTGGCAAAGAGGTAGATTTGTTTCACATCTTTTCCTACAAAAAATGAAGGGGTGTGGATGCAACATGGAAAATGCTATTGTCCATTACAAGGTTTTACATTATGATGAAATCTAAAAAAAAGTGTGATATTCGAAGGTGCCAACTAGCTTAGTTGGTAAAGTTTATGGGGCAATGACACCATATATCTGGGTTCGATTCCCCCCATTACCGGAGTTACTGACCTCACTAAATATAGGCTTACCGATCCATAATAAAAATGTGTGACATTTCCCTTTAAGTTCCACTCAATTTCAGTGATCCTATGAAGAAGTATTTGGATTTTTATTTTATTTTTTTTCCAGAATCAAATTGGTGTTGAATGGAGATTTAAATCCTTGGTCCCCATGTCATTTTTTTTTAAGTGTAAATTTTATTAAAAGAACAAGAGGATGAGAGGTCCTCCGGGATACAGAGAGCCAAACCAAAAGAGAGAAGAAAAGGAGGAAAAAATCAAAACCAAAAGCAACAACGCAACTAAAGACAACTACAGGGAGCAAAGCTCGGCCCATCTAAGCACGAAGCCCTCGATAAACAACCCTTCAAACTCTTTTCTCAACTGCAAAATAGAAGAGAAGATCCAGAAGTTGATCTTGTTATCCCTTGCCTTTGGTCTTCTTGTTGCATGAGTCTTTTATCGCTTTGATCACAGGTTGAGTGATCTTCACAACTTATTGTGAGTTCCATTTTATAGACAAATGTTTATAAATGAAAAAAATGGAGGTTTAGAAGAGCTACCAATACAAACAAAAAAGAAAAGGCAAACTTGCCCAAGGACATTACAAACAGACTCCCATCTAGACAATAAATCCTCGCAGAACATCCCTTCACATATGTCAGTTGATATAGGATTCTGTGACAACTAACTTGGTCATTTTCAAACATATTCGTCAGTATCTCGAAGGCACTCTAAGATTTGGCTTACTTATATTCCCTATTTATGATTTTCACTTAGTTTCCCTTCATATGAGAATTGGACTAGCTATCCCAAAGATAAATGGTCCACTTATAATGGTTGTATTTTTCTTGCCACAAATCTCATCTCATTATCATTTAAGAGATTGGCCAACAATGTTCTATTTAAGCACTTAAGCCAGGTATATATATTTCCATACTAATTACCATGGCTTGATGCTACTTGTTGCATACTTTGTTGTCAATCCCATTCTTCATGCTCGGACGAAACAAGTGAAAATTGAATATCAATTGGTTCACGAATGAGTTGCTTGTTTTTCCTTACATGCTTAATTTGCACCCAACATGGTTCAATTTGAGGATATCACCAAAAGGGATTAACTTCAACGTTCTATTTATCTTCCCCAGACACATGTAGCTTTCCAAGATTGTCACTATATAATATTTTTCTATTTTACTTGAATGCGATGTGTTTCCATATAAATTGATAATGATCATGCATTCAATAATTGAAACATCTTCAACAAAAACTGATCAAAAAACATAATTGTAACATCTTTAAAGAATTAATATACCTTTGCATTCTCGCCAAACTCTTTCTTGAAGATCCCAATTGTTCCAGGTCCACCAACATCATGAGTCATCAAAACATCGACATTAACCCAAACATTCTCTCCCGGAACCAATTGGGACCTCTCAGACGCCCTAGCCAAGATTTTCTCTGTTGCAGTCATGGCGGTTTTCACCTAAATAATTATTTTCAAAAAACCCATAACTTGAAAATCCATGAAAAAACAGAAAGAAGAAGAAAAATTGACAAAATTGTGGAAGAAATTCGGAAACCCAACTGAACCAGTGGTGGAAGGCAAAAGCTCGAATTGCCTTGGCATCATCATGACTGAAACAATTTTCTTTAAAGAAGCTTTTTTCTTCCATGGCTGAAAGCGAATCGAAGTTGAAGAACATTAAGAATCGAAAAATAAATAGGTTGTTAGAAATGGGGGTATCTGTAATTTCTGTTATAAAAAAAAAAACCTTTTTTATAAAAGTCGTGGAGCTTGAAGAAGCAATTGCAGAGGAATCCATGGTGGGATCGGTGTTTTCTCTCACAGAAGCCTTGTTTGCACGTGCAGTCGGCTGCCCCCACACGCACCAGGTAATTTCTGGTATAAACCCTTTAAATTTTTTTTATTTTTTTTATTTTTGATAAATATAAATTATATTAACGAAAAAAAAAGAGAAGAGGAGGCTGAGATAGCCCCACTCAGTTTCACAATTATTTACTCATGTATTTTCACATGAATATAATTATAATCTTTTCATAGAATAAGAATGATTTCAAGATGTTTAATCATAAAATTATATTTTATTTAGATAATCTGTATTTGAATTATATAAAAAAATTAATTATTTTAACGAAAATATATAAAATCCCAATTGACTCCATTGAATTTTACTGATTCAGACGAGATTTTCAAAATCTCGTACCAAGTCATCTCATTCAGCTCGCAAGATTCCTCTCAATAGAGACACCTTGTCTATCTGTCTCATTCATGAATAAAACTAAGAGGCAAGTCATCTCGATCTTAGATGATATTTAAAATCATGTTTAAACATATTTTTTAATCAATTATATGATGATTTATGACAACGAACGACGAATAGATAATGCCATACTCATGATTTATAATAGTTAAGTATAACTTTTGATTTGATTGTCCATTCTCGTAATTATATGTGAATTATGGGTACTAGTGAAGATTGATCAAGTGACGAGCTCATTTGTTTTCTGATTTTTATAGCAACAAGCTCATCACTTAGTTGATTTTTAAAAAGATGAACTTGTCACTAGATAAAACTTCTCGAAATATCAAAAATGCATATATAATAATAACAAAACTATCACTCATGTAATGAGTTGTGTTTAGATTTGGATAATTGTATTCAAAACATTGCATTTAATTTAAGTATCCATTTCACTAGTATTATTTTTTCACTCCCATCTTCAACTAAATACAAGAAACTCTCAATCTCACCTTAATCCCAATTTTCCCTTCCTAAATCCCCTTTTTTAACTAAATGCCCTCATCTTCAAACTTTAACAAAAAAAATCCTTGATTTCTTCTTCTCAAATCAATCGTCCTCAATCCATCATTTTCAACTTCACTTTAAAGAAAAATTTTGTCGGTGCTTCTCAAATCCTCATCTTCAATCCACCGTTTTAACTTAATCTTAATGAAAATAATCAATTTTTTATATTTTACCCAAAACAGTCGTCTTCAAATTCCTCATATTCAACCAATAGTTTTCAACCTCACCTCAATGAAAACCCTTCGATTTTTTTTTACCAAAAATTCTAGTATTCTACTTCTCTAGAAAATTCTATATTATTACTTTGGCTTAAAGGTTTAAGTGGATAAAATCTTAAGTCGAAAGTGAGTAAATTTTTGTACCTAAGCTGTTGAAGATGATTAGTTTTGTGAAGAAAAACCAAGGAATATTGGCTAAAGGGACACATATCATCATCAGTTTGCCTAAGCCGTTGAAGATGATTGGTTTTGTGAAGAAGAACCAAGGAATATTGGCTAAAGGGACACATAGCATCATCAGTTTGAACTTTAAAAACATAGGGTTACATGTCTAAGTCACAGTGAAAGATGAGTCGTGCTGGAGTGACTCTTAACATTGGATCTCATATCACATATCTTGATGTGGTGGATATGAACTATAAATACTTTTCACTCGTATCTCGAGACTTTCACATCAGGGTATGCGATGTGAGGTCTAATCATGAGGTCATTTCAGCATTATTCTTAAAAGATATTTTGGTTACTTCAAAACTTGATAAATGGGTTTTGTGCCTTCAAACAGAATGGGAAGCCATTGCAATCTGTATTGCGTCCCCAAACCCCTGTAAAAGCATAATGCTAGGAAACATCACTTACAAATGATTTGTGGTGTACTAAGCAAAGCATGAAACTTGTGAAAACGATGTCTTACAGAAATTGATGACACCCCAAAGGCTTTCCCCACCCATATAATAAACATTGATATTGGGTTCAATCAAGAATATTTTATGAAAATTGATTCTTATTCTAACCTAATTTTAAAGATTAGTGTATGTGAGACTTCAATCTAAGCCTTTTTAACCACTTTTTTAATGATTTATGCCTCTACAGTCTCAATCTAACCAAGATTTAGAAAATAAATGCCTCTAGTACCACATTTTGATCAATAGAGTGCTTGAGTCGAAGACCCCTTGTGGGGACTAAATCTTGCCATTTTCATCTGCCTGAACCTAATTACCAGAACCAACCTACTTTCTTAGGCTGTCAAAGAATTAGTTTGGATCCATAATAGATCCACTTGATCAAATATAAAGCTTCAACTAATGGTATCTGAAGGTGATTGGATCACATCGATGGTACCCAACATCGAGCAAGTCTGATAAATAAATCTGTTAATTTCCATGCAAGTAGAACAAGATCTACATTTTTTTCAGGACAAATTCAAATAAGGGAAATTAAGTTTGACACATATTTTAATAATATAATATATTTTAGATAACAATATATCAGATTGTTAACCCAATCCATGAAATTCAACACCTCATGCCAGACACTATCAGATTATTAGGTCAGACACTGTCCAAGGATATGGGGATGAGTGATCTGGATGATAACCATGCTGCCGTCTGATCACAATTTTTTAAAATAAAGATTTCATGATTATGATGATTTTCTACATGCACAAAGAGACCTCTCTATGCTTGAATCTAATTTTACAATACAATAAGAATGCCAGTAAGTACCAATAAACCTTGACAACTATTATTTTCTGTGTCTGGATTCCTAGATCCGTACATAATATTTGCTTACATAGACGTAGTAGTCCTCCATTGCAACGTCATAAATATGATCATAGCAAACAAAAATCCCCTAAAAAAACTGGCAAAGCCCAATACAACTTTATGGATCCAGATTAATTTATGGTGGTATAGAGTACTCGCAACATACCAACTAAACAACTTTTGGTGGTCACTGCAAGAACTCTCTCGGATCAGTAACAAACCCTGTCAATGCAGACGCTGCTGCTGTATAGGGGGAAGCAAGATAAATCTGGGCTTCTTTGTGCCCCATTCGACCAGGGAAATTCCTGTTCGTTGTTGAAACACAGACCTGCAAAGTCAAGACATTGAAAAGAGTTAAAAATTGAAAAAAGGTGTTTTTTATATCACAAATGTTGAAGGATCCATCATTAGTATCCAATCATGTGTGAGAATTCACAATCCACTTGGGGTCGATTTCACAGCTTTTGATGTGTCACACTTGCACCAGTCAAAAAATACACAAGTGCACCTTCAACAATGATACTATACACATCCAAGCAGGGGCGGAGCCGGGATTTTGCTCATGTGGGGGCAACCAAGAGTAGAAAAAAAATAGTGGGGACAATTAAGAGTGAAAAAAAATAGTTGTGGGGGCAACTAAGAGTGGAAAAAAAAATTGTGAGGGGCAATAGTGGTAATTTTTTTATCCGCCGCTAAAATCTGTCACAGTAGCACATTAATCCATAGAATTTGAAAACTCTTGTGGGGCACTTGCCACCACAGCACCCACTCTAAATCCGCCCCTGCATCCAAGATGCAACTTATGCTAGATGAAGCGAAAAATGAATTTTGACAATGAAAAAAAAAATTTGAACGTAAGGACTAAAATAATGAAATAAAGGAAGTAACAGTGGTAAACCTTGACTATTATTTCCACAACCATGGATACTTTTTCTAACTTTTCATATTAGGGTCAACTTTTTATATACTTCATTTCAGGGAAAAATAGTAAAACAATGTTAAATAATATTATAGAATTATGTTGATCCTGAAATAATGGCTTGATGACCGTTTTGACGAAGATAATGATCAATAATGGCCATTGTATTATGACCATTATTTACATACATAATACAAAGGGGTTATAATGGTCATTATTAAAAAAATGTTATTTTTATTCTCCGACAGTTCTGCCTTTGTTGCTCCGTTAAAGCTCAGCCATTACGGTTGACTCTCTCTTTATTTTAAGCTATTATGCCGCATTATGATAGCATATTACGACAATTGTAATTATGCACTATTTTTGTGCCAGCCAAGGGCCATCCTATCATTCTATTGTACTGGAATTTATAGATTTGACTAAAACCATCCCAACCCAACCACTCCCCCCCACCCCCACATACAAAAAAAAAAACCATATTGTCAAATCAGTGAACTCTTGGATCCTGCAAAGTCTGAAAAGTGAGACCAATTAGAAGATTTAAATTTTCAGATATTTTCAAATGAAAAAAGATCATTCAATCAGCAATTAGAAGAGTCCAGTTTGTCTTGTATTTGATGAAACCTATATTGGCTTCATCGATTGAACAGTACAGTCCGATGAGATGGTGGGCACATAAACTACATGGGTAGACAAGTGAGAATAATGTGCCTCAACAGTAGTTTAGGAAGAACAATTGTGGTTTGAGATAAATAAGATTACTTGCCTGAGGTTCGTTCATACGTGCATACGTATCTCTAGGACCACCTAAACAAGCTCCACAACCAGGACTTGCAGGCGTATCACAACCCGCTTCTTCAAAAATTTGCGAGCAAGTCTTGCCACCAGACCCTGGAACAGGGATGCTATATACATCCATCCAAACCTGGAAAGTTTAAAGAGATAACAGACGGAACAAGTTGTTCATTTGAAATTAAAAATGCATCTCAATAACAACTTGGCTAGAAAAGAAAAATTAGCAACCTTTTGGGTAGCAGGGACGAGATAAGTTGGCACTTTGACCTTTTTACCCTGTACAGAAGGCAAGTAAAAATCAGAGGAAATACATGTCAACATTACATAGGTGGATTATATATATATATGCCCATGCTGCACTTGTTCTATGTCTAGATGCCAACAACATAAAGGCATTCGAAAAAACTAATGACACAAAGAACAACTTTAAAAAAAAATATGAGATCTTCATATTCTCACCGAAGCAAGAAAAACTTTGGCGGCTGCTAGGAAATCCTCCGTCTTTCCACCAGTACATGAACCTATATATACTCGGTCTATTTTCACATCTTTGCATTCTCTTGCCAAAGCACGATTATCAGGAGAATGAGGCTGCAAAATTCTAACAAATATTATCACAACACAGCATATGAAAAAAAAAAAAACATGATTTAACAATTTGCACACAAATTATTGTAGCAAGAGCAGGTTAATGAGAGGACCAAGTCAACTTGAAAACAGATAGAGAAGTTTAGAATGCCACTTGAAGCTACTTCATATAATTTCTCACCTTGGCCACCAGTGGTTCTAGTTTGGAGACATCAAATCTATACTCCATGAGAAATCTAGAAATCAAGATAATAAACTCATTAATATAGATGAAATATCCCCAACAGAATAAATAATATAATAGCCACAGCTATAATGTGTCAAGTTTCCGTTTTCCTCTTTTGTTTCTGGCTTGCTTTTCTGGAGTGTAGTTATCAAATTTTACTCATATAACTGTATAAATTTCATGTCCAGTCACCAGCACATGGAAACACAAATGGACCCAATACAAGTGTCAAACTTGTGAATATGATAATCAGAGAACAATAGGGTTCAGTAATTTTCCCCAATATATAAGGTTGTATCAGGGATACAGCAAAACAACAAATAAAGTGTCATCTGTTCCCTTCCCTCATTAGACATAGTTGTAAAGGCCATGAAATTACAGCTAATCATCACCAAAAAAAAAAATGGCAACCACAAGCCATCAGTTTACACAAAGTTTCAGGGAAGAAAGATGATGAGAAAGCGACTGAGCTAGTATAAGATTTTACATTTGTAACAGTTTGGTAATATCCAGAATTGAGATAGTCTACAATGACCGTCGTTTGTAGAATACTTCGGAGAAAGTTAAGATTGTTTACTTGTTTTACTTAGTGGATGCTGTAGGCATAAATTCACAGAAAGGTTAAGAAGAGTGCATATTTACTTTCTTTTAGCAGCTAAACGAGATAGAACTGCATTAAAACCTTAAACCATTCTTAAATTGGCCTTTACAGGATCTGAGTACTGGTAAGGGTCCGCAGATCATATTTCCATATTTTAATTGATAGATATGGGTGACGTTCGGAGGCCCTAAAGAGAGCCAAACATTGTGCCACTACTTTTGTAATGTATGGGTTAGAAGTTTCGGAATGGGCTGATTTTTTGTGAGGATGATCACTATGATGAGGAGATCATCCTCACCAAAAATCAGCCCATTCCAAAACTTCCGACCCCATCAAAAGTGGTCTACAAACATTGGACGGTCCACGATTATTCAACTTGTAAAGTAGGGTTAGAAGTTTCGGAATGAGCTGATTTTTGGTGAGGATCATCTCTTCACCATAGAGATCGTCCTCACAAAAAATCAGCTTCCGAAACTTCTAACCACTATTTTGAAAAATGTTTGGCTCTCTTTAGGACCTCTGAATGCTTTCCTATAGGGACAACAAGATATACAAAGTTTTTTGTAAAATATGGGCTAGAAGTTTCAGAATGGGCTGAGTTTTTGTGACGATGATGATCTCTATAGTGAGGAGATCATCCTCACCAAAAATCAGACCATTCCAAAAAATTTAACCCCAGTTTACAAGTTGAAGAGTCGCGGACTGTCAATTTCTAGTGTTAATTTATAAACCACTTTTGATGGGGTTAGAAGTTTCGGAATGGGCTGATTTTTGGTGAGGATGATCTCTATAGTGAGGAGATCATCCTCACCAAAAATCAGCCCATTCCAAAACTTCTAACCCCATCAAAAGATGTTTACAAAAAAACTTTGGCTATCTTGTTGTTCCTTGAACCCAACTCATGTGTATATATATATATATAGAGAGAGAGAGAGAGAGAGTTGAGAGACCCAGTAGACAACAGATTAAAACTGAAAATATATGTATAAAAGGAAACATGAGTTGTTAATCATAAACAACTGTTCCCCACATTGGTTATGACTGTTGGCGCATGTTCTTTCAGCAAACTGACCCGCAAATTCGTGGCTCACTCCTTTGTGGGACTTGACACCAAAGAAATCAGCTTGATTGGTGTTATCTAGCCATTGGATCTGACCATTTTTCATTATGAACCAGAACTGTAGGTGAAAACATTAGAACTTTAAGCCCTTGATGGAAATTGCTCAAATCCAATGACAAGAAATCATAAAATCAGGCTGAATTTAGGTATAAAGGTCCACCAATGTGTGGAGGGCCCACAGACTGCAAATGGTATCATTCTCCAAGGGATTCGATCACGCACAATGAAACACCAAAAAGACCAAGCACTAAAAGACCCCTCACAAACCAACCAGACAATCATACTATCATTTAGCAATAGTGGCGGCTTCAGCCGGGAAAAAATCAGACTGTCTAGGTCAAATCAAAAGGCCTCAAGTCGCAGAATATCTAACCAACTTTTAGACATATGGAAAAGAGAAGGAGAATTCCAACCACCTTCTCTTAAAATCATCCACTAAATGTCCACTAGGCTTTATAGAGGTCACACGTATTAAAGATAACCTTTCTACTGCTCTTCAGTGGTATATGTCAAAATTCTGACAACAGCCACCATGCAAAGGAAAAAATTTCACCTCAGAGGAGATCACATCCAGGACAAAGATACCAGGAAAGACTAAGCATTGGATCTAATAAGGTTTAGAATATTAGCCCACATAAGTATCAAAATAAAAAGGATGTATTGTGATTGTCTGATAATGACAACAACAAAATTTGGGGACGAGACTTTATTTCTCCATTCCACTCTATCCAAAGTCATGTCTTTTGTGTCTGACACATAGGTACAGCAGTAAATTCTTAGGAAGTTGAGTGACCTTGTTACATAGTTTTCTAAGAGATATACAACCAAGAAATACATTCAGAACGGAAATCAAGAGAGGATGAAAGGCGGTATAGAAGATTTCTAGAAGAAGAAAGAATACTTGACAATCAAGGGCCAATGCAAACAATTGACTATAAAGATTCCAACTCTCAATTACCTTGCTTTCTCATCGCTATAAACCGGTTCAAAATCCAATGATGTCTTACCCTGTGTCAAACAGAAACACTAAGCCTCGTCCAGACAAAATAATTGTGTAACATACTCAAAAAAGGTTAAGAGTGGCCACTCTGTTGCAACCAAGAAAATATATATGTTGACTCAAACATACAACTCATTATCCAAAACAAAAAGCACTTCGTGAACCGTGAAACTAACCTCAAGGTACTTGTATGTCGTACTGTCAGCAGGGACAATACCATTCTTTCCCCCAGCTTCAACAACCATGTTGCATAATGTCATTCTTTCTTCCATCTTTGGTAGAGAACAATAAAAATTAGAATAAAAAAAATGCTCCACTTTAGCATGATCAGGTTTTTCAAACAGAAACTTGTATACTCTCAAATGATATAAATAACATGTTTTTAGGTGCACTCACAGTCAAACTTTCAACAGTAGAGCCAACAAACTCCATGGACTTGTATGTTGCACCAGCCACACTTATTTCACCAATAATCTTGCCAGGAAAAATCCACATTATGAACAACACAACAGAAAATGGTAGAATAATCATTCAATACAGTACTGAAACCAAGAAATCCAAAGTGTTTCAACCAGCAAAGAGTAAAATCTGCGTAAAGAAGTATAGAAGAATGATTCAACTGTAGTGATTTAAAGAAGACAAGTGTCTCAAGCTCCACAAAACTTACTTGCAAAATCAAATCCTTTGCAAGCAAATAACTGGGCATTTCTCCATCCATTACAAATCTCAAAGATGGGGGTACCTGAAATATAAATATGTAAGAACCTCGGAATTAGCTGATATAGTAAGTTTTGGAAGCACTTGATCAATAGAAAATCACAAAGAAATGATAAACATTTAACAAAGGAAACAAATAGAAATAGCATCCTTAATCACATATTATGGCATGTATTGGCCAAGACCAAAATGAAATGAAATTTTGAACCATGGTCCTGGCAAAAACCAGCCCTTGACTCATCTCCATGAGGGCAATACGAGCACAAATCACTCTAGATGTAAACATTCAAATGTCAACATGTGTATGTAATGAAAACGATTGCAAAAAAACATTAAGTGTAATAATCATTAAGGAAAATAGGGAGACATACAAAAGGAGGTTGAGATAACCTACCTAGAAAACGTATAAAAACAAAAGTAAAACCTGCACATAACCCTTAATGACAACTCTAGACATGAAATTTGTCCTCCTATGCAAATCCTCGATGCAATGAAAGAATTGACAATGCACAATAAACTAGCCGCCGGTCAAAACAACCCAGAATAATATTTACCTACCCTTGATATGTAATTTGATTAGACATGAGTGAAAAGAATAACATATTCCAGTGAATCAAATATCAGAAACAAAACAAAATAAAAACACAAACCTTGAGGAGGGACTTTCCAGTGCCCAGTACAAATCCTGCATCAGTGTTGCCAATTCCAGTAGCAAACTGGCCAAATGCTCCAGCATTGCATGTGTGGGAGTCTGTACCCAGCAGAACCTGGAAGTAGGTTGAAAGTGTTCAAAAAACAAAGAATATGTAAAACACAGGGGCCTGAAATTTTATTTACAATGATTCTACTGAGTATTGACTTGAGAGAGAGAGAGAGAGAGACCTCCCCCGGCCTGCAATGACCTTCTTGGGCTAGAGCAATATGGCACACACCTTTGTAATCTGGGTTAGCCTGCAAAAACATTTCAAAAAAATTGATATTAAACATCAAGAAACTTGCAAAAGTATAATCCCTTAAGCTGGAAAAACTATATAGCAACAACCAAAACAGGGGAGATTAGAGAGCCATACCTTGAAATTACCAAGGTCCTTGATATCATAGAAGTACTTAATATCTTGCTCCATGCAGAAATCCCTCAAGATATCCACGTTACGGTTTGCCCGCTCATCGCTCGTAAATATATAGTGGTCAGGTATAATCACAATCTTTTCTCGGTCCCAAACCTATCATTTGAAATGCTAGTTTAAACATAACACATAGGATGGATACTCTAGACTCCAGAGTAACACTACATACTTCAGTCCTCATAAGACTAGGGTTTTCGCACATGGAAAATGAGGTAGCAAGGTCCAATAGGAGCTCACCAATTGGAATACCACTTCCCTCACATCACAAGGTTAGGCCCAATTTCTCTTTGCCACATGGCAAAGATGTAGATTTGTTTCACATCTTTTCCTACTTAAAAGCTCCAAAGATGAAGGGTTATTTATTGTCTACAAGGGAACGGATGCAATGTGACAAATGCTATTGTCCACTACAAGGTTTTACATTTTGATGAAATCTCAAAGAAAAAAATAATGATATTTGAAGATGCCAACTAGCTTAGTTGGTAAGTTTATGGGTGATGATACCATAGACCTAGACCCAAGATCAACTTCCGCCATCACCGGAGTTACTAATCTCATTAAAAACAGGCTTACTAATTACCAACAAAAGAAAAGTGTGATATTTCCTTTTAAGTTGTATTCAATTCTGAGGCTAAAGATGATTGTAAGTTTGGCCAATTTCAGCTGCGGTATTCACACTTCTAGAGATACTTTGGAAAAATCTAGAAGATTAATTCTCTTCCCAATCTAGAGCTAGGATTTGACAAGTTCGCTACCAATTCCAATGGCAAAAAAAAGTTTATCATCTATTTTTTATTTCTTATGAAAAATAAGAATATTGTTGATACTCTTGTCATTTTGATAAGCCCATTCCAGAAGTAAATGTTGTCATACCTTTCCTTTGGTCTTCTATTTGCATGAGTCTCTTAGTGCTTTGATCACTGATTGAGTGACTTTCCCTGCCTATAGTGAGCTCCAATTTTTTTATTTTATGGATAAACTTTTATTAATGAGAAAAATGGAACTTAAAAGAGCTAACAATACAAGGAAAGGGCAAACTTACCTAAGGCCATTACAAACAAGTTCCCATCTAAACAACAAATCCTCAAAAAACATCCCTTCATGCACGTCAGTTTACGAAGAATTCTACTATGACTCATTTGGTTATTTTCGAACATTTTCTTCAGTAACTCAAAGGCACTCTAAAATTTGGCTTCCTTATCCCTATTCATGAGATTTACTGGGTTTCTTTTCAGATGAGCATTTTGGACTAGCTATGGGTCCACTTATTATGGTTGTATGTTTCTTGCCACAAGTCTAAACTCATGGTCAAGAGATGGTCGACAATATTTTATTTAAGCATATAATCCGGGTATATTTCCGTATTTATTAACACGACTTGATGTCATTTGGATCAAGTACCTTGTAGTGCCAGTGCCAATGATGCATACCTTGTCAATCCTATTTTTCATGCTCGGACGAAACAAGTGAAAATTGATTATCATTCACTTAAGAGTTACCCATTGTTCTAATGTATTTAATTTGCACCAAACATGGTTCAATTGGCAGATATTCACCAGAAGATCTTACTTTTGATGGTCTTAAGTATATAATATTGTTCCATTTTACTTGAATGTGATCAGTATCGATATATATTAATAATGAAACCTAATTAGGGTTAATCATGTCATTCAATTGTCAAAAATCTTCAATAAAAACTGATAAAAAAAATACAATCGAAACATCTTTAAAGATTTATATACCTTTGCATTCTCGCCAAACTCTTTCTTGAAGATCCCAAATGTTCCGGGTCCACAAACATCGTGAGTCATCAAAACATCAACATTCACCCAAACATTGTCTCCCGGAACCACTTGAGACCTCTCAGAAGCCCTAGCCAAGATCTTCTCTGTAGCAGTCATGGCGGTTTTCACCTAAACATAAAAACCAATTAGAGTAAAACCCATACCCTGAAAATCCATGAAAAACATATAATTGAAATAGATGGAGGAAATTAGGCGAGATAGTCAGAAACCCAACTGAACCAGTTGTTGAAGGCAAGCGTTCGGATTGCGTTGGCGACATGACTGAAACAATTTTCTTTGAAGAAGCTCTTATCCTCCGTGGCTGAATGGGAAACGAGGTTGAAGATAAAGAAGAGAGAGACATATCTTTCTGAACATTAAGAATCGGAAAAAAAAAAAAAAAATTGGTTGTTAGAAGTGGGGGTAACTGAAATTTCTGTAAAATAAGGGGGAATGGAGATGAAAAATTGAACCTTTTTGAGGAAAGTTGTGGAGCTTGAAGCAATTGCAGAGTAAGCCATGGCTGGGATCAGTCTTCACTCTCTGTTGAAGATGAAGGAAGCCTTAGCTGTTCAGTATTTACTTGAGTTGTGGCAAGTACACGCACCTATAAGAAACTTGGGAGCAAATCCTCTGTAGTACTTAATTCCTGAACAACGCTGTGATACTTTTAAGATGGTTGTGTTGGTTAGAAAAAACACATCAGACCCAAAGATTTTGGTTTAGATCAACTTGTAGTAATTAATTCGTATCTCAATGAAAAGAATCTATGGCTCTAACGCTCATTTACATCAGAAACGAAAAAGATAATGCTGACGTAACATTAGAATGTATGCACCACCGCATCACAATGTTACTCCAGCACGACTCTAAAAAATTAAAAAAAAAAATTCTAATATGACACAGGTGCCCTTACCGTCTCATCACAAAATCGTAGATCATTTATCTTGGGATGCACAAAAAAATATTTGTGGCTAACGCATCCCAATGCAAATGATCTATCTGTGATTGGGGTGTGTGTCGGAGGGCGGTGTTAGAAAATTATTTCACTGAAAAAAAATGTTTTGAATATGATTCGTAGCTTTGAAATTGGACGGTCAGTGGAGTTATAAAATTAAATGGGAAGATATTACTATGTGGTTGATGTGGCATTCTCTCAATCTCGAAAAGGTACTCCTTGTATGGCATGAAATTAGTACAGCTCAACATTTTGGTGAATATTTTAGATGCCTTCTTGTATCTTTATATTGATGGCACACCTTTTAACCTCTCTTGTTGGACTCATCACCAAGGTCGAGCTCGACGCTTCAAGAGTTGAGCTCACTAGTTTCAAATTTTCTCGAGCCCGATGATTTCAAAATTTTCAAGCATTGAGCTCACCACTTTCTAAAACTTCAAAAAAATGCCTAGAAGGAAATCTTATTGACACGCCAAGATACTCTTAGGGTCCTATTTTTGTGGCCCTCTCTAAAAAATTATAGATTTAGTTAGGGCATTCCATTTTTGAAAACACCTTTATTGCAACTCCTGCACTCGTGTCATCGTCTCATTGAAACGACTTCAACGATTATGACAATTCTATTGATGAAGACGAATGAGAAAATAAGGGGGAGAAAGAGAGAGACTAAGGAAAAAATTGAGAGATTGGAGGAAGGAAAAAATAAGAAGAAGAATAAGAAATGTTGGAGAACAAGATAAATAAAAATAAAAAGATCAAGAACTACCATTCAACATCAAAAAGGTTCCATCCAATATACTTTGTCGAACGAGTATTTCCGACATACACATAATTATTGTAAGAGGGTTCATCCGACATGAATTATGCTTAAAAAAACCCACTTTGCTGAGAGTGGACATCCAACATGCAATGAGTCATGTTAACGTTGTACTTTTAACACGGTCCTCTTTTCAATACATAATTAATTAATTATTTTGAGGGGCATCCATTAGAGATGAGAAGTATGACCTACCAATGCCTTCATTGCATCCATTATGGATGAAAAATACGATCTAAGACAAAATTATCTTATATAAAAAAAGGGAAATGTTCAGCACCCTAAGTTTTACCACACACTTTAACAAACGTTTTTTGTCCTACATGGGTTAGAAGTTTTGGAATGAGCTGATTTTTGGTGAGGATGATCTCTATGATTAGAAGATCATCCTCCCCAAAAATCAGCCCATTCCGAAATGTTTAGCCACATGTTTACACGTTGAAAAATCGTGGACCGTCCATTTTTTGTAAATCAATTTTGATGGGGTTAGAAGTTTTGGAATGAGCTGATTTTTGGTGAGGATGATCTCCTCACCATAGAGATCATCCTCACAAAAAATCAGCTCATTCCGAAACTTCTAACCCATGTAAGACAAAACGCGTTTGTTAAAGTGTGTGGTAAAACTAAGGGTGGCGAACGGGACCCATAAAAAAAATGTTTATACTTAGTTTACTAGATTTAAAGGGTTTATTGTTGAAGACTCGTCGAATTTTTCTATATTTAAAAAATTATTGATTTTTTAATGAGAATCTAGTTATACAGTAAGTGCTGTTGTGACTTGAACTTTTCAACATGTTAGATCATCGGAGAAGACAACAGAAGTGCAGATGGAGGAGTGGATAGAGAGTTTGAGGGGGTGGGGGGTTCTTAAAAATTAGTAGCATGTTAATAAAAGTTTTATTGCTTAAATGCATATGTAATACTTTGAAACAGACACTTGAGTTAAAAGGTTGCATTGTCATTAATGTTGGAATTGGGCATTCTTAAAAAAAAAAAAAAAAAAAAAAAAAATCAAAGTTTGGCTTTTGATACGAGTGTCCACTTCGCCATTAGTTTATATGTATTTTATGAAGATCTATCACGTGATGAGTTTGATCTTTCAACGTGGCGGTCACCATTGAAAAAATATATATAAAACACACAAAATGCATTTATAGTAATAACAAAATGGATGTTTAATCAAATGTTATGAGTACGGGTATTGCCATTTTCCATTTGTTACGTGTTCCATTTATAACTACACTTTAAATAATCTAAATTACGAGTGTATCATTCTCTATCCATCATTCAACATCCAAATCATTGAAATGGATCCCAACGATACTTAACAAACTTGGGTAAATGAAGTGAGATTTATTTTTTATATTTTTAATTGGCAAATTCTTGTTGGATGAGGGTGCACTTAGAAAGATTAAACTGTATCTTGAAAAAAATGTTTTGAATCATTTTTTTGACAGCTTAACCAACTTTTACTTTTAACGTACCATTTATTTTCTCACACTGATTTTTAAAGGAGTTGCTATTGGCACTCCAACTTTTGCTTATTAAACCCAAATTAAAATAAGAAAAATAAAAAGAGGTTAAGAGAATGGGTAGAAGTCAGGTGCCGATTGAAACATGCACTCTCTTTGTTTAGATTTCTATTCGCTAGATTTAAGATTTTATATAAACTCAATCCTGATTCTAGACAATTGTTGACATTGTTTGAAGGCGTTACGATGCTTTGTAATGGCAAGGCAATAATCTGGGCCAAGCTACTACGATGTTTAAATGATGAGTTTTAATCTTTAAGAGAGCTTCTATTACCATACAAACTTTTACTAATTTCACCCTAAGATGTGTACTAATTCTTTGGTGAGTAAGCATAGGCCTCTTCTTTCGGGGTTTAGGAGGTAAAAAAATAATAAATAATTAGATTGGAGGGGTACTATATAAAATCATTTGAGTTAAAAAGGTAAAATAAAGAATAATAACGAAGTTAAAGTATTATTATTAAAAAAGGGAAAAAGGTGGGGGAGAATAAAGACAATAAAATCAAAATGACAAGAGAAAAGCAGCGATCACTGTAACGATGAGATAAATTAGATTACGATTTTGAAATAGAACCATAGATTATGAGATTTCGTGTCATTTAATGCAAATGTGGGTCGTAGGGATTGAAAGATCCACCTTTGCATTGTAAGGGTAGGAGGTGGGACATGATTCAATATGGAGATGTTCCACTAAATGAGAATTAGAACCCAACCGAATCGCTCATAGAATCAAATCAAACTAAGGTTAGCTTGGTTTGATTCTATGGCTTGCCAATGTATCATATAAATCTTTTTGGAAGCAAAATATGTTAAAGGAAAAAAGTAAATAAATAATGAACATGAAATTTCTTATAATAAATATTTAATTTATCAAAAAATAAAAAACCATCAATCAATGTCTTAGTCATTAAGGATTGGGTTTTCATTTTCCTTAACCTAGAATCCAATAACAACTATTTCTAAACCATAGCAAACCAGTCCTTCTGTTTGGATGGATTCCAACCAAACTCCCTCAATGGTAATCTATCCGTGAATGGAGTTGGAAAAAAAGTAAAAAAAGAAAAATGGGGTGCCATAAAAATTCACACGGTCAGAGATCATAAAAAAAGTTGGGGTGGCAATAGTATTTTCAATTTCCCTCTTTCTTATCTGCATCCACGTGGAGGAAAAATATAAAATCAACATAGTACTGAGTAAACAGCGACGGCTCACACTGTCTTCAAAGACACCGTTGGACGCTCGTTCCGTACGTGTTTTCACGCTCTCCAAAAATCCTCTTTTGGCGTTTGGGACTTTGCGTTCCTTATTATGGCGGGAAGAGCAAACAGAAACGAAGCTCTGTAACTCAAAACCCTAGAAACAGAGAGAGAGAGAGAGAGACCATGAATTGGCTAACAACCAAAACCGTAATGGTCTCACTCCCGCGTTGGCGATCTCTCGCTCTTTTGCTTCGTTCCCCTTTTCACAGATTTTCTTCATTTCGTTCCTCACCATTCCCAATGTAAGTCTCTCCACTCTCTCTAATAGAAATTTTGGTTTCTATTCGTTTGGTTTCGAATGTTGAACCATACTGTTTTGAATCTTCCTCTAACCTGTAATCGAACACTAATCTAAGCAACACTAAGTCAGTAGTTTAAAGTCTGTAACCGTTGATACCATGACATGGGTTATCTTCACCTACTAATTACCAACCTCTAATCTCGCTCGTTTATATATATTTTTTTGGGAAAATAATTCATGCAACATTGCTGTGAATGGTATAATATTGCTTCTGGACTCCACTAATCTGTTTTTCTCAGGTTTTGTTAAACCATCTACTATGGGTCTTAAAAATAATAATTTAAATTAAATTTTTTTATAGTTAGAATGCGATTAAAATTAAAATGAAAGCTGGTTGAGGTGACCAGAAAAAAAAAAAAAAAGGATTACAAATTGCAACACTCCACAGTAGGATACACTACACAGAAATAACACAAACCCGCTCCCTCTTATGAAAGAAGTCCTCAAAAAATATTCCCCTTAACTTGTTCAAAGTTTTACATTTTAAAGAAACAAAAACCTCTAAATAGAGATTATGAGATTGTTTCTCCCCTTCAAAAACACATCTCTTTCTCTCGCCAAATATCCTAGCATACCACAAATGGAAGTCTCAAATTCTATTAAGAGCTTGTTTGGAGATACTTTAAAATTTTATTTTTTTATTTTTATGCTTTTGACAGGTAAGAAACTAGAAAAGCTTGTTTGGGTTAATTTTTTATTTTATTTTTAAAAAGTAAAATTCTTAACTTTTTAACAATCAAAAGGAAACTACTTTAGACTTTCTAAAAGCTACTTTCTTCGACAATCACTTTCTACAACTGTACAGTCTGCACTCTATATCCAAACAGGGCCTAATTGGCTCCATGGTTCAAATTATTGAAATGTGGTCGATATGTATTGGGTTTGGCCGAGATTGATACGAAATTCAACCCCTAACATTGAATGTTTAGCGAATGTACCAGATTGTATCAGAATGCTTAGGAATGTATTGGTTGATACAATATCAAATTTTTTACTCGACCAAAACATTTTTGCGATATGGCATTATAAACTTTAATTGGTTCTGATGTTTATCTTATATCTAGAATTTAACTTGGAAGTTTTCATGTCTTCACTGCAGAAGTAAACATGGTGAGGGGGTTTGTTCTTTCAAAGCACATAGAGTTTTGAAAGGAGCCATTAAAGCAACTAAAAAGCTGAGAGAATCAAAACATCTTCTAGAAGAAAAAGATCATTCGCATATAATGTGGTGGAAAGAGGTGCGTGAGGACTTGAATTTTATCAAATTGCCATTTAAACTGTACTTTTATTATTATACTCTTCTCGTAATTTTTCTAGTGCCATGGTTTTTGTTCCAGAGGATGCAAATGTGCAGAAAACCATCGTCTGTACAACTGATTAAAAGACTCACATATTCCAATTTACTTGGTTTGGATGTTAGCCTGAGAAATGGAAGGTGAGGCATCTTCTAATCAGATTATTTCCAAGTTCATCTATTCCTTTAGTTAAATTGACAAATGAGACATGTTTACTTGTGAGATAGGTAAATGATTCTTTGCCTTCTTCATACTTAAAATATATGCAACATCTTGTGATCTAGATTTAATCTGTAGATTGTACCATCAAGAAGCATTGTCTAACCTGCCTTCTTGATGGACGGGAAGAATGTGGGCTTGTCAACGAGCTTAAGAAAACTAGATTACACATGAAGCATGGGCCTGATAACCCATATGTTGGCGGAGCCAAAAAATTTAAAGTTGGGCCTAGTCATATTGTCCAACTAAGCCCAGGAAGGGTTGGGTTTCGGTCTTAATCTTCTATGTGCAACTGCTGTGCCACTTTTCTTCCTACCTCCATCAACGTCGTTTTGTTGTTCCTACCTCCTTTTCTAGATCCTTTGAATTGTACCAAAGCACTCATTCTACTCATTGGTCTTTTTTGTTTATGCTCAAAGCCCTAAACCATTTCAGTCGACTTTATTTTTTGTCTCCTATAGTCCTTCGAATGTCCTTATTTCCGATTTTGCCTTTTCTATTCTTATTACTACTCTATTTTAGCATCCCCTTCTCAAGTGATGACACATTTGGTGATGTAAACCTGAAAAGTCTTAACAAGAGAAATAATTTCTTATGCTATGAACGCTACTTAGTGTCTTTATGAATGTTGAGCACTCGAATTTGTGCTTTCTACATTGGCTGGATGTTGTCTTTCTTTTGTTCTTTTTCAATGCAGGTAATACATTTGCCCATAGCATAAACCCAAGAACAATCAAACCATACAGAACTTTTAATTGACTTTGTCAATTCATTCTCTTGTTGATATGGTTTGAGCTATATTTTCCAAATTTTGCTTGATGTCTTTGGTCTCCTTAGTCCTATTAACATATTATTTGAATTATGTTCCATGTAGCTTGAAAGAAGGAACTCTGAACTGGGAGATATTGCAATTTAAAACACGGTTTCCACGTGAAGTTTTACTCTGTAGAGTAAGTTGTTATCATTTTTCTCTTTTCCCTTCTTGCACAATCCATACATAGAAGATCTGGTTAACTGTTATGGGATCTGCACCACTGGCAATATAGTTATTTCTATATTCCTTAGAAATGTTTGAGTTCCTCTCTCTCTCTCTCTCTCTCTCTCTCACACACACACACACACACACATGTATATAATTGAATCAGTGATGTTTATAATAAGTTTTTTTTTGCTTCAGGTTGGGGAATTTTATGAAGCTGTCGGAATTGATGCTTGTATTCTTGTTGAGCATGCTGGTTTGAATCCTTTTGGTGGTTTGCGCTCAGACAGTATCCCAAGAGCTGGCTGCCCTGTTGTGGTACTGGTTTTGTGTTTATGTCATTCTTCCTTTGGTCGCTCTATATCTTGAGCTATTCCTCTTTAAAATCTGTTTGATCTTTGAACGATTCTTTTCTATTCTGGAGTTCTTGGTGGTCACATAGTGAAAACTTAAGTCTTTAGTTTCAATGGAGGGAGAAAAGTAAGGATGAGACGAGGAGGAGAGATGTTGGCATGCTTGCTCATCCTTTATATATATCTAGAGGTTGCTCGTGGTATTGCACGGTCATCTTTGGGGTTAAGGGTGTAAAAGAGGAAAGACAATAAAATTGTAAGGGTTTATAGGAAAAATGAGTAGAAGAGAAAGACAATAAGTTGGGTATTATTGAAAAAAAGGGTAGAAGAGAAAAGACAATAAAGTTGAAGGGTATTCTTGCAAAGGGGAGGAGAGAAAAAGGAAGAAAGTTGAAATTGTTCCTCGAGATGAGTGCGAAATTGACAACATTGGAGGAAGACGACTGTGGTGTGTTATTTTATATATAGCGTGTGTGTGTGAGAACCAATGATTCTTTTCTTACCTGTATATGAATACTAAGTGTTATTTCGAACTTGTGTGGAAGCAATGATTCTTTGATGACTTGATGTTTAGAACTAACGCATATGTAAATTTGTGATGATTGGCAAATCAACCTCTCAAAGCTTTTGTGAATTGTGAGCATACTTGTTCTTCCTTATATAGTTTTATTTTTTGAATTTAGTTACCATTTTACTTACAATTTGTCTAATTACCAACCAAGCTACTTATTTCCTCATATTATTTTTGATTAAGTGCTCCTTTTGCAGAATTTACGACAGACGTTGGATGACCTGACACGAAATGGGTATTCAGTTGTAAGTAGAGCAAGTTTTGACTTTGCTAATCCAAACTTTTGAGTTCTGTATTTGTTTATATGTTATACTTGTACGCACAACGGGTGCTCAGTTGCAAGTACAAACTTTTGAGTTCTATATTTGTTTTAATGTAGCCGAGCTGGTAATCTGATTTTTCTTTTAAATTTTTTTAACCTAGTTTTTCTGGTACAGCCTTTCACATAATACTTCCAGAAACATACCACTGAAGTCACCCATCAGTTATTCTAACTATCACATCCTTCACAATCTTTCCATCTTGGATAATTGAATTTAAATAGAAACATGCAAAGTAGCAGTCAGAAGACAGATGAGTTTGTCGTGGCATTAAATGTTGCTTGATAGTCAACGTAGTACTAATTATATCCGCAGGTTAAGTGGTGCTTTATACCTTGGAAGTATAGTATTTTGTCCCCCTACTTCTTGGCTAATAAATGGCGTCACTAACTTTTGTGACGGGATACATTTTTTGTTTGACTAGTTCGTTAAGTAATGCAGCGTAGTTGAGTGTTGAGATAGTTAGTACCTGCTCTTTGCAGTGCATTATTGAGGAAGTTCAGGGTCCAACACAAGCTCGTTCCCGTAAAGGCCGCTTTATATCAGGGTAAATATTAATATCCTTTGTTTATGCAGTTTTGTTTGATTTTCATCTTGGTCATTTATTTCATCTCGTCAATGCAATTATTATAGGTTCCTTTGACGAATAACTGGTGAAATTGTGTTTTTCTCTGTGATGACAAAGAACCAAATGGAATTTTTAGTATTTTTTCAAGCATCCTGGTTTAGGTTAATCTGCACTTGAGATGCATATGTACTGGGAAATTGATCTGCACAGTGTAATTGTACAAAAGAATATTTGGTTATAGTTACATTCATGAAAAGTATACATGTCTATGTATCTTTTTCTAATATCCTCAGTTGAATTTAATGAATATTATGACTTATTTCAATTTTTTGAAGATGAGCAAGGTTGTCATGCTTCACCTTGTTTCAAGTGCATGAGGCCACATTTAAATGTTCTAAGGTGAAGCAGACAAACTAAGGATGGTTAAAGTTCAATATATGTATCATTTGGCTATGTAGGAAAACAAAGAGAAGCAAAAAACGAACTATGAACGGTTGAAGTTGGATAGATGAAAAATGAAAAAGAATGGAACTAGATGCCTAACCATTGGACTGATTCATGAAGACAACTCTTCTACTAAAACAATGCCTAAAATGACTTGAAAATAAGTTCCTGATCCTAATTTAACTTATAACTAATAGGAAACTTCCTAACTTCAAACACTTCCAATTATGTCAAGGTTTGTTTACCTGATTAGACTTCTGGGAACCTTTTTACCTAGTATTACTAGCTCAATGAAGGGAAAAATTCAAACAAGTAAAAGACTTCCTAATTTGTAAACCTATCCAAAATCAATTGAAGTCACACGATAGAAACTCCAAAGTGGGATATAAATAGCTTTTAGGTGGGTTCTTGACCTTTTTCGGAAGGTTGATAGGGTAGTGTAGAGGTATACAAACCTATCCGTACCTACTACCTCCCATATATTCAGCTCTATGCCAGGAAATGAAAAACAAGGAAAAAGGAGAGAGAAGGGAGATTGAAGGATACAAGGATTTGCTGGATAGTTGATTCCCATTACCACTTCTATAATATTCACTCCATCTCAACCCACTTAATTGGAAATTTGCTATTAAAGACTATAAAAGAATCTAAATGATAAAATAACACCAATAAGCTATATTGCCTCCTCTACATTACCAAGTGTGGATGCCGAGGGTGGTTCTGGATGTGGTGGATGCAAATAAAGTTTTTGGCTGCTGTTGGAGATCAAATGAGGATGGAGTTTGTTGAGCTGGTAGTAGCTCGGTGAAGCAATCCTGATCTTCCGCCAAAAGCAAGTAAATAGCTGTTTTGACATCGTTGGAATTTAATAAGGATGATATGAGGGGCAAAGAGGCCATAGAAGGGTGGAAGGAGAAATGATGGAGTGAAAAAGCACTCAAGTCCTTGATATATGGTTTCCATTGAGCAGAATTTTTATTTATTTTTATTATTTATGTATCTCTTTAAGATGATGGTGGTTGGTGATACTGTTAGTGTGTCTAATAGTAAGAAGGTTCAATAATATGGTCCTTATGCAAGTCATTTAGTTGTCATGCTCATCTATGGTTAATTTGGACAATGATTGTACTATTAATTTTGCATCTTTTGATTTATTTTACAGTTTCATATAGCTCCTTTTACGTTTGTATTTGGAGTTGTCCCGACGAACTGGTTGCATACTACAAACTAGTAGCATAACACTTGGGAGCACACATTTGCTCTAATCACTTAGTATGGCTTATAGCTTTATTTTAGTTTACAATGTTTGACATGCATGCTTGCTTTAACATGTTTTAAATATCCAGGCATGCCCATCCAGGTAGCCCTTATGTATTTGGACTTGCTGGGGATGACCATGATGTTGATTTTCCTGATCCAATGCCTGTAGTTGGTATGCACATGTTATCGAATCTTTTACGTCCATGCTTTGTTCTTTGTATCTATCATGCTCATTACAAATGTGTTCTTCATGGTTGGTTTAATATTCCTTGTTCTTGATCACATTGACGTAAATATTTTTAGTTGCACTGGATTTCTTAGCCCATAGTATACTTTATTCTTTTAATATATGCTTGGTACTTTCCTGGCATTTCTTGATCACATTGTCATACTTTATTCTCTCTCTCTCTCTCTCTCATTTTTGCCTTGCGCCATTATTGGTTACATGAATCCTATTATTCCATTCAACTCTTCAACACTATCTTAAGCTATTAGTTCAATGTGGCCCCTTCCAGGTATCCCTTTTAACTGACTGATATATTAAAGATTTTTGCAATAGCAAACCAAAAAATAGCAGCTAAGCCCTCTGAAAATTTAGCAAAAATGATGTTTCTTTATACTCCCTTGAAGATGCCAACAGTGCTTGAAAAACAGCAAATATCGGTTGCTCAAATGCTTCAATTTTCTGTCATAAATTTGCAACTTGCAAGACAAAAAATAGCAGCAAAGACCTCTGAAAATATAGAGAAAATGATGTCCCTTTAGTCTTTATAATTCATTGGCCTTTGAACATGCCAACATTGCTTGAAAATCAGCAAATGTCAGCCACTTAAATGCTTCAATTTTCTCATCATAAATTCACAAACCTTGCACACCATCTTAGTGGGTCAATATTATCTTCTATTCTGACAGTCCCTTTAAATTTTGATGGTCTGATGTGTATGCCATGCTATATACAATGTTTGTTAACTCAGAAGACAAAGTTCCTTCTTCACCCCTTCTTCCTTTTTTTCTTTGGGATAATTAACCAGAATATTAGGTTTTGTTGCTGAAATCAGAACCATGTGATTGGAGAGAAGCATTCTTGATATAAGAGAAATAAAAGTAAATACAAAGCTAACAGGCATTCATCATATCTGGTACTTTCTTCTCATCTTTTTATATTTACCTGAAAATATTATTTGGTACTTCAGGGGTATCTCGTTCGGCAAAAGGTTATTGCATAATTTTAGTCCTGGAGACTATGAAGACATTTTCTGCGGAGGACGGGCTGACTGAAGATGCTATAGTTACCAAGCTTCGTACTTGTCGTTACCATCATTTATTTCTTCACACATCTTTACGACACAATTCATCAGGTTTGCATGCAACTTTTTTTTTTTTTTTTTGAACATAATGGACTTTGAAAAACTAGTGGCTTCTATAAATGAGAACAAGAAAACATATTGTGTGAATTCATGTGCAGGCTGATGTGATTGTTACATTCAATCTGCTTTATTGCAGTACAAACTTTTGTCAGGATTTCTTCATAAATAGAATATTCGCAATGTTCCCAGTGGATGCAGTCTCCTCTTTTAATTTCATTTCTTATTGGAGCCTTATAGCGTTAGCCATTGAAAGCACTGAACTAAGCAGAATATCAAATATCTAGTTTCATACAACACAGATTACGAAAAAGAAATTCTAAAACATTCTTCCAACTCGCACTCTGGGGAAGGGCATGAGAATAGAATATAATTTTCTCTACAGTTTCTGCTGTCTTTTAAAGTTAGCAAAATCATATTAGTAATGAAAATGATTGGAAATTGTTAGGGAAGAAATGATATGTCTACAACTATCTGAGAGAGGGAATCTGTTACGTCAATGGCACCAAAGAATTGTAGTTTTGCTGAGTCTGTCCGATGGATAATATTTTTTGCATAATAATGTTTCTGTTTTGAGTCAACTATTTGTTGAGTTTAGTCAACATCGGACACTCATTGCCTTGTCTCTCCTTATAAGCTCCTGGACCTCTCCACTCTTGGTCAATTGACTTTGAGTTGGACCCCCAAATTATCATGGTATCAGAGCTGGCCTTTCTCTCCTCCACGTCGCCTAGTTCATATCTCCATGTGCTTTGGCCCAATCCAGCCCACACGTGCAGGGGTGTGTTGAGTTTAGTCCCACATCGGACACTCATTGCCTTGTCTGTCTCCTTATAAGCTCTTGGGCCTCTCCTCTCATAGCCAATTGGTTTTGAGTTGGACCCCTAAATTTATCATGGTATCAGAGCGGGCCTTTCTCTCTTCCACGTCACCCACTTCATATCTCCACTTGCTTTGGCCCAGTCCGGCCCCCAAGTGTGGGGGCGTGCTAAATTTAGTCCCACATCGGACAATCATTGCCTTATCTCTCTCCTTATAAGCTCTGGGGCCTCTCCACTCATGCCCAATTGGCTTTGAGTTGGACCCCCAAATTTATCACTATACAACTGTTTTGAGTCTATCATATTAGTAATGTCTGTTACATCATCGGCACCGAAGAAATGTTTATCTTCTCTATTATTCTGTTTTGGTTGACTTCGTAGCTTCACAGTTCTTTTGGGTTTAATTCAGTTAAACTCTTTGGCCCTTTACTTTATTGTTCTTTCTTTTTTCGTTATTGTTACATCCATTTCAACTATATAGTGGCTAGTTCTACTTTACTTCTGAATGCTGGATATCTGCTTGGTTCTTTACTATAATTGTGTCTTTACTGCAGGCACTTCTCGCTGGGGAGAATTTGGAGAAGGAGGGCTATTGTGGGGGGAATGTAGTGGCAGACATTTTGAATGGTTTGATGGTGATCCTGTCACTGAGATTTTGTGCAAGGTTCACATCTTAGTTTTTCCTTAGCTTTAGTTTGGTTTGTATTTTTTTCTTTATTGAAGTGATTTTTGAAATTGAAATTGTTTAAAATTTAAGGTAAGGGATGTTTATGGTCTTGATCATGAAGTGAAATTTCGCAATGTCACTGTTTCTTCAGAGGAGAGGCCTCGTCCTTTACACCTTGGAACAGCTACACAAATTGGTTAGTTCAATTTCTTTTCATAAGTTTCTGATTTTTATAATTATTGAATTTTGTCAATAACAAGCCTACAAGTCCATATATGTGCATACTTCCCAGGTGCCATACCGACAGAGGGAATACCTAGTTTGTTGAAGGTGTTGCTCCCATCTAATTGTGTTGGCCTTCCTGTACTGTGAGTGAGATGCTTGTTCCTTATGTACTATCTTATCCATTCAGACAATTGTCACCAAAAGTTACTTATTAATGATTTGGTAGTATTTTAAATTTACAAGATTTATTTGTCTCTGATTTGTTTCCATTTGCTACACGAGTAGTGTGTACACATTGATTATTTAATGCAGGGCCATATGAATTATGAAAAATCTTAATCTTGATAAAACCCTGATGGTTGGTAGCCTAGGTTACAAGGATACACCATTGTCTAAAAATTGGTCAGTGTTCCGTGCTTAAATATTGGACATATAAATTTTATATATTTTTAATAGATTTGATTGGATATCAGCTTAATTAAATACATTTTCCTATATTGTATTCCCATGCAAACCGAAGGACTTAAGAAATAAAATTTTCAACATCTATGTCATAGTGAGAGGTTGAAAATGAGGGTTTTTTTTTTTTAACGAATTTTTGCATTTAAACGATTTATATTCATAAAAGTGAACATTTTTAAATTCTCATTTGTTTTGTAAATTATGGATGGTACATTTTGGTTCTTGTGCCATGTATTGCCTAATCAGGCCTCAAAGTGACACATAGGTGGCCACATTAAAGGAGCTACCGGTTCATGAAGTCATCATTAATATTTTTGGTTTAAGTTTAAATTTTGGAGGGCTTTTTGAAGAATTTCTATTTAGGTGAGATTAATGTGAGACAGTGGGTTAACTTCACGTATATTTAGTTGCTCATCTCTAACATCGACTATTTTATCATTAATAGATCATGTTACACCTTTCAGAAAAAAAGGCATAACGAAAGAAAAACAATCTTCTTTTTTCAAGCATTCAAATGTTTGCTTGCTATTATTAGGAGTGCACTCACTTTCAAGCACAGGTAGTTTATGCTGTTAAACTTCAATATTTTTTTTTTTAGTGTTTTGATAGTTTGAGAACAAGACCTTTTAAGTTGCAATTTCATTGCTTCTATTATCAGAAGCCATTACTAGTGCATTTGAGCATTAAAAATAAACTTCTGGTTCCCGTAGTTAGAGTTTAAAATCTTATTTTCTTCAGTTATGATGACTACTGTGCTATTACTTTGTGGTTTGGTAATTGAGAATGTCAAAGTATCATGTTTTTTTTTTGTTTTGTTATTTGTTTATCTCTTAGGTATGTTAGAGACCTTCTTCTTAATCCTCCAACATACGAGATTGCATTGGCGATTCAAGGTGAGTTGATTCTAGGTGAATACAGATTCGCATGGAAATACACAATGCCTGGGATATTGGTATCATTGACGACTAATCTTGATTCTTAGTTATTTAGAGGAAATTGAGTGACAATTTATCTTAAAAAAGTAGCATGCTTTACTACTGTTTACTGTCGCTAATTCCTATGTGATTGTGTTTGACAACCCCAACCATAGTAATGATTTAGTCTCACACTCCCTTATTTTGTGTACTAGAGAGATGATACTCTTCCGGACTTGCAATGAGATCCATCAATTATTGTGAAACATCTGTATGTTTCAATCTTTTGCTTGCTTCACCCATCTGCCTTTTAGCTTGGGAACATCATTTTTATTGTGCTAATTAGTTTGTTTTAATTATATTCCTATGTGCAAAAAGGGCGGTGGTTGCTCCTTGTATTCAATGAGACTTGCTGCACTACCTCAAAATTGCTTGCGTAGATTTAGTTTGGTGTGACTAATTTTCAAAATTATATCTACTATGAAGTAATTAAGAAAGATCTTCATCTTCTTTACCTTAATCTCAACTTTTTGGCCGGCAAACAAAAGCTTATTTCTCATCGAAACGAAATTTTAGACTTTTGTTGAAATAATTTCGTGAATAGAAAACTCTTTCTTCCAGACCCTGGATAACTGTTTCTCTATATTTTAAATCATAATTCAGTGGATTATGGTTGCTATTTCTTCTTTGATCCAACCTTTAATACAATCAATATCTTTCAATGGTATCAAAGTTTAGGGGGAAAATTACATGGGTAATTGGACACTATGTGTTACTTGTTCTTGGCATGATTATTAGGTTTGTTAAAACTATGGATCGGTTATGACTGAAAGTTACTTTTAATCTATGTTTGGAACTTGGAAAGTTTGCATTGTGGATTATTCTGGTCAATGTGAAAGATTCATTTGACTCATCTTGTAATTTGTTCGTTGGACAAATTTACTGTTTATTCATCTCATGCCTGAGTTAAGGTTTGATATGTTATACAATTTTGTTTTTTTGTTTTTTTTGTTTTTTTGCAGAAGCGTGCAAACTTATGGGCAATGTAACTTGCTCAATTCCTGATTTTACTTGTGTATCAGCAGCAAAGGTTGTTTTGTGGTAACTTCTTTTATGGTTTTGATTTACAAACATCTCTGATGGTCTTGATGGAATTTAGATCTGTTTGTTATTTTCCGTCAGTTATGATTGTTTTTGGGATTTATTGTGTGCCAATAGCATGTTTATGTAGAGGCAATGCACACACACATCCTTAAATAAGAAGAATATTTGTCTATCTCATTTTCCGTGTCTTGAATGGGAAGCAGCTACGATCAATATTGTTGGCAGGTTCCCTTGAGCTATTCTTGCAACCTTTTGCCCACTTGATTATATTCATAGTTTTCGCATCATGGTATGAAATTTGGCACATAAATATTGTTGGCATGTTTCTTTGAGCCATACTTGCAGCCTTCTGTCCTCTTGATTATGTTCTGAGATTTACCTTTAACTATGAGATTAAAGAGAGAGGAGGTCGAGGGACCACCTGATATAGAACAAAGCAACTATAACAAAAGAAAAGAAGAAGAAAGAAGCCATACCTTATTCTCTTCTTACACACAATCCCACCTATACTAAAAGTCTTTAAAGTTACACCCTTAAAACTCAAATAATTCGCACCAATAAAACCTAAAACCCAGAATGCTTATGCTGACCTTCTGAAGCGAGTACTCCTTCCCCTACTATTTCTCTCCTAAATGCCCCAAAACACAACAGATGTGATCATATACCATAAGATCATTTTTCTCAAGTCCTCCCTAAAACACAACAGTGATAATGATGAAGTAGGAACTCCAAGGAAGAATCATGAACTAGGGAATGATAAAAAGATTTGATAAAAAAATACTCCATACCAACTTTTAAACTACACTTGACGCCCCCCAAAAAACTGATAGGGATCGAAGAGATTTAGTTAATTGCGCTAGCAATGGACTCAACTATCCAACCATTGAAATTTCTCTTTAATTCAGAATTCCAAGATGATTCCTCCTCCGTCTGGATCATTGGCAACAACTTTTAGTGAAACAGAATACAAATCTGGAAATTGATTTTAAGCAATGTACCACATCAATGATACTCTTAGAACTGAACCCTAATTTCTTTTCCTACTCTAAAAGCAATCATATTGTGAAACGCTGGAAGACATTTGGGAATACACTTCTGCACTCCACACCCAAAAGAAAGTCTCGTTTCTCTGCTTTCCCACCCAAAATCTCTTTGACCATACTTAGCCTAAATAATTCTTTTCCATCAACCGTCAATTTTTGCACCAAACCTCCACAACCATTTTCCTGTAAGTGTTGAATTCATATTTCAACACCAAAAGCTTAGATCCCCATTCTTTTTTGGCCAATGAATGAGATTCTACTTCACTTAGCGGAACTAGCGCTTATCATCCTTATCATTTTACAAAAAGTCACATAGTAATTGTCCAACTGCAATTCCACAAACCTAGGCATAGATAATAGAGAGAAATAGTAGTTTGGGATGCTTGTTAGCATACTTTGATAAAGAGTCATTTACCTCCTTTAGAGATGTACCTCGTCTTCTAAGAGCTCAAGCGACGATCAACTCCTTCAATTACTGATTCCCAAATGGCTTTACTAATTTACACCTCCCTTTAAGGAAGGCCAAGGTAACATTCCAGGGACCCAACAAATTAGGGAAAGAGCTTTCAGCTATAGGCAAGTATTGGAGATAACTTTTGTCGAAACTTCTGTATGTGATAAACTTGTTCCTTTACGTACATGGAAAAAAAAACTTGTAACTACGTAGATCTACGCTTCACTTACAAAAAAAATATTGACATAATTCCAATGAAATAAAGAAGTTTATAACTGTGAGTTTTGATGGAAGATACAATTCATTGAAAATTTCATGAAATGATTAATGATTAATGATTTTGATTGAATTTTTGCAGAAAGAAATGCAAGTGCATTTCAATGTCATTATTTGAGGAAAGGAATATTTTGTGGAAAATTATTGGAATTTATTTGTTATCAAGAGGATGTCACCCTGTACTTCCCCTGCTAAAATAACACACTGGATGAGTTTGGATTGGCCTGTGGTTTCTTGCATCCATCTCTGCACAAAGACACATGTCCCTGTTCTTAGTATAGTCCTCTGGCGATTCTTCAGTTCAATCGCAAAAATGATTGTCATGTAAAAGTAATGAGTTCTTTTTGTTTTGTTAACCTGCTTTTGTATATTTTTTGGCATTTTTTTATCACTACCATTAGAGGGCTGAACAGAAATCATTGAAAAGTACTGCATTTTGTTATGTGACTTTTTGAATGAACTTACACATTCTTTTGTCTTTCTGTTAAAATGAGACTTGATTAAGATGAAAACTTGAATTCACTTTTAGTGACCACGAGCTATCTCAGGCTGCATTTGATCTGGCCTCCTGTTAGGTGCATAGTTGCTGCAAACTACTAATGGAATGCATTATCCTTTTGATCGAATCTGTGTTTTCATGGTTTTTCTTTCTTTATTTATTATTATTTTTTTTAAATACATGCATATCCAGCTTGATCCTACTAATCCCCTAGACACGCCCGTCACCACTTCCAGCACATGCCTTGTGTACCTGCCCTTTTAAAGCACCGTGGTTGTGGCCAACAAGGGGTGAAGTGATTTGAACTCAGGACCTCTGCTGCCTGAGGCATGGTCCTGGCCATCTCACCAACCCCTTGTTGGTTATGATTTTTCTTTTATCAAGGAATCTTTACGAATATAGTCATTCGTTTTCAAAGTTCTATAAACCACACTAAACGGGCATTGGAAACTTGAACACCTCTTTTGTCTGGAAAGATGTAAAGATTTTAGAATCTAGTCTGCTTGAGGGGTTATGCCCTTTTATACCTTCGTGGCTGAGACACTTTTGCTTAATATTTTGCAGCTTGTGAAACTGCTTGAGTTGAGGGAGGCTAATCATATTGAGTTCTGCAGAATCAAGAATGTTGTGGATGAAATTTTGCAAATGTACAGAAACTCTGACCTCTATGATATTCTACAATTATTATTGGATCCTACTTGGGTGGCAACTGGGTTGAAAATTGAATATGAGACCTTGGTAAGTTGTTACATATGCTTGGCATTGTATGTATCATTTTCCTTTTCCCCCAATGCATTTTCTGCTAAAAATTCTGTTTTTTTTATACATATAAATCTAGGTTTATGGCTAAAAGGGAAGCACATTAACAGACTTCTTTTTTTAATTTATAAAAACGAATGTCAAACTTTACCATTTGACCCACTGCAAGGTTTTGGTCAGAAGATGGAAAGCTAATATAAAGCCTTTTTTCATCCCTTCTAAACCATTATAAAAAGAAAGAAAAAAAAAGAGAGAAGAAACAATTTGTACTTTTCATGTATGTGAATTGCTTCTCATTACTTGTTTGTTAGACAAATTACTTTGTTGTGAATTGAATTAATGCAAGATATGTCTTTAGATAGAATTGAATGAAGGAACAAGATTCATTCAGCTGACCCCAAGTTTTTTTGATAAGGGTTTGATGATGTTAATGGTGGTGTTGATGTCATGTGATTAAGAAAAAACTAAGAGGAAAAAATGACAACCATAGAGATTCTTTCTAGATGAAATATTAAAATAATTTTTTTTGAAGGGTATTCATCCAAGGGTTTCTCAAACTTGGCCTTAGTTCCACTCCATCTCATTGAAATTACACTTACAGCTATTAGCTCTCATTTTTTTATTATGACCTTTCTCTTCTTTTCACAGTGCACTCTAGATAGTTGGCCACTTTATTTCTCCAGAGTCACGCCTCGTTCTCATTCACATCTCTAAGCATGCATCTTATAATCTGATTATTTGTTTTTCTATAAAAGATATGTGAAAATTTTGTTGAGGTGCTAACATCATTATGAGACTATACTTTTATTTGGATCAGCATATACCTTTCTTTCTGCTGTACATAGCTGCAGTGATGATATTGATATCCTTTGAGGTGCTAGTGATTGAAAATATTAGCTTGTCTATCATTTCGGCGAATTCCTTTCTCAAGTACCCTGGGCTTTGGAACTCCCTCAGACCATCTACATTTTTTGTCTTTTAACATGCTTTGCAGGAATCTGGTAGTGGGACCTTATCTTTTTTACATTTGTTTAATTTTTTTTAGATGACCTTACTTAAGTCCCCAAAGGAAATGTGGGCACCATTTCTTCGTTTGTGATTCTGTTAGATAGCAATCTATCCTTTTAAGTAATGATGTGGTTCCCCCCACCCCCCCCAGGTAAACGAGTGTGAGTGGATTTCGGACAGAATCGGTGGAATGATCTCTCTGGATGGTGAAAATGATCAGAAAACAAGTTCCTCTCTTGTCATCTCGAATGACTTCTTTGAGGCTATGGAGTCTTCATGGAAAGGTCGTGTGAAGAGAATCCATGCGCTAGAAGCTTTTGCCGAAGTGGAGAGGGCAGCTGAGGCCTTATCTACAGCTGTTGGTTCTATAACCTCCACTTTGTTTTTTCTGACGGTCATCTTGGTCCTTTACTCTGACATGTCATTGTATTCAAGACGCGAACTTAGCTTTATTTGATTTTGTATATGCTTGCTTTCTCAATAGTTTTGTTTTGTTGTATGCTTGATCATATGTTAACTTATTCTATTACATATGTTGACATTCTAACAAGAGTCAGGAGTTTTACTTAAATGTTAAACTGCCTCAGGGTCATTACACCCAAATACCCAATTGCAACTTCTACCTTTATTACCATATTCAATTGTTTAATCTTGCTTGTGCTGATTTTTGTTGGTTTATATACCTTGTATTATCAACTATTCAAATTTGGGGTCTACAACATGAATCCTATTTCGTCATTCAACTCTACCGATAGACATCTTTAGTGAATGTGTATCTTCATATGTAGTCTCTTTCTACCTTAATCCATCTCATTTTCGTTCTTTCTCTCATTTTTGAGAGCCTTCAAATTGCACAAAAGAACTTCTCACCAGTGCTGTCAACGATCTTGGTTCTACATGCCTTGACAAGCGCATTCGGTTTTATGTTATCTCCTATTAAGGCAATTCCTAGATTCCCTTGTATGTACTCATTTTAATTTTGTTATTTTCACATCCTAGTCTTACCACTCATACATTTCGGCAAACTTATCTTTGCTATGTTCATTCTGTGCAAATGTTTCATTGCTGCCCAAGAATTTGTTCCACATAAAATAGCTGGTCTTATTGTTGTTTTGTAAGATCATCTCTTTAGTTTGATCAGTACAAATTGATAACACAATACTCTAAATGGTCATGTGTACGCTATTAAGCCAACAATTTGTCCCTTTTTTGAATAAGCACTTCAATGCATTACTTTCTCTTTCATTTTGGCCAAATTATATTTAAAAGATGAATATCTTTATAGGAACTGGATTTAACAAATTTAAACAGGAATGTCATATTGGATGGGTTAAGGATACATAATATTTTTGGAGGACATCATTGCATGGTGAAAACTCTTTCTAATATGATTTCCAAGTAAACAACGTCTTTCCACATTATTGGGTTCAAAACAAACAGACTAATCAAATCGACTCCCCATTAAATATCATGTTAAACAAGTAGTAGTCTATTAAATTCCATAAGCATCCTGCAAAGTTGTTTTCTACTAATGGTGCCAAATAAATACTTTCTATGTCTCTTTAACCTTAGGCCAGTCAAGAGCACACAGAATTGGATTTTATAAATATATCCTTGGTCATTTGGGGTTTGCCGCATTACGGGTGAAATGGACAATGAAGTGTGTTTCATCAATTTTTTATTTATCTTAGTGAATGGTTGTTCAACTGATTTTTCAAAAGCTCTTGAGAATTGTAAAGTAGTCGCAGCTTGGATAAATACAAAGCTTTTTCTCTATCTTAGTGAAGGTTCTATTTTCTACTTGGATAAATACGAAGCTTTTGATCCTTAAAAATGAACCCTGTTATGGACAGTGAAAATAAAGAACTGTTTTTAGAGTATAAGAAGGAACTATAGGGAATTTTTAGAGCTTTATGGTTACAAAATGAGTTTGGTTAGCATACATCAACTGAAGTCATCGAGACATTGTAATTATACTTCGGTTTGTAACTTTTATACTGAAATATTCTAAATGAGTCAGCATGTCTTACATTTTTGGATATGTGGACTAAATCATTGGAATATTTTAATCTTGGTCACATTTTGTTTTAATGGCTGTGGAAACTCACCCATGTTAATTGAAAAATGCTGGCATTTTTCCAACTTCTATGTCCTTGATTTTCCATAGCTTTTTAATTGCATTTCCACAGTTCCACTAATATGTTAGGGGCAATTCAATGACGTTTAGGTTACTGAAGATTTCCTTCCGATTGTTGCAAGAGTAAAAGCTACTACTGCCTCACTTGGTGGTCCAAAGGGTGAAATTCTGTATGCTAGAGAGCATGAATCTGTTTGGTTCAAGGGAAAGCGTTTTGCACCGGCTGTCTGGGGCGGAACCCCTGGGGAAGAACAAATCAAGCAGCTCAGACCTGCAACAGATTCAAAAGGGAGAAGGGTTGGAGATGAATGGTTTACCACCACTAAAGTGGAGGATGCACTAATTAGGTGCAATTTGTTGCATTTAATGCTTTGAAGTTAAATAACTTAGTATTCCTTAAGTTATTTCATTAAGTTTACAATTGTGGTCTCTGCTTCAGGTACCATGAGGCAGGTGCGAAGGCAAAGGCCAGAGTCTTAGAATTATTGAGAGGACTTTCTACCGAGTTACAGACTAAAATAAATATCCTCGTATTTGCTTCCATGTTGCTTGTTATAGCAAAGGCACTATTTTCTCATGTTAGGTTTGTTTTAATGTTTTAAGTGACTTTCTTAGAATATATATATATATATATATATATATATATATATAATTTTTATTTTAAGTTTACATCGTTCTTTGTACTCTGCTATACTACTTTTTATGATAACAAGTTTCAATACTGTAATTTATTAATGATGGAAGATAATTTCTCTGACAAAAAAATTCTGTTTGATCTTTGACTAATGACTTGCATGTACTAGTGAAGACCAATTTATGTTAGTTTGTGCTTTTCTGGTTTAGGTTGGCAAGAGACATAATTTCAATAAGAAACTTTAGACACAGTTAAAAGATGTGGGATGCTAATATAGCTATGTTGTTTTGTAGGCAAACAATGGCATATAGCAACCTTGACTACGTCAAATCCCATTATAAACACATGGTAGAGTACAAAGAACATAACTTTCCCTGTAATTAAATAATGGACAAGGAAACAAATATTAGGAACAGAAGGTACACAAATCAGACTACCCTACAACTAGGGTTGCACACCATTTGCCATCATGTAATACCCTCTAATTCCATACCAATTTTCAGAAAAGTGTTTTACAAGAATTATATGCCTTGTGGAGATAAACAAATAATTTTGTGCTGGTTTTTGTTTATGTAAAGAGCATTTAGGCCAACATAGTGGGATTGTTCACTTCAGAAAATTGCTCTTAATCTGATTCTGCTTTATTTTTTGGACAATTCATGTCGTACACAAAAAATCAGACTGCTTCTACAACCAGAATACCACAACTGTACCATATCCTCACACCCTCTCAATCTCTACTAAATTTTATAAGGCGAGTTACTAGACCTAGATGTCTTGTGGAGGTCTCAATCTTGTTAAAAAAAATGTGCAATACAACCAAATCCTACAGAATATGTGTATGATGATTTATATAATAGGTGAAGAGAGGTTGTTCTTTGTCGTAATTGCTTTTGTTTTTGTTTGTGCTTGGTTTTTGTCGCTTTTCTTTGTTTTGGGTTGGTCGCCTCGTCGCTCCTCGTTTTTCTTTTCTTTCAATAAATTCATCTTTATCGATCAGAAAAAAATATTTACACCCTTGCAAGCAAGGTTTAAAATTTCTTTTCAAGACGATATTTAAGCCAGGAGAAAAACTGAAACGGTCTCTACTGAAACGTACCAAAACATTCAATGTTTTGGGGTAAGTCTTTCATTTCTGTATGCCGAAACCGGAATATTCAGAAATGGCATGTAATTTTGAACAATGATTGCTAGAATTAGAGAGGAAAATGAGATGCATAGATTGAGTTAGATGCATTAAAAGCAAAGATCAAAGAATATTAGTAAGTGTCGAGGAAAAGAACAAAAAAAACTTAAACACAGAGAGTAAAAGAAATCTTAAAAATTAACGTAAGCCACAAGGCTCGGTCAAAAGGTATATGCCTCACTCATGCTTTGTGCTAAAGCGTAATATATATGCACATTATTTTTATTGGTTACATTCTTTAAAGTAACTAAAAGTGTTCCTCCCTTCTTTTGAAATACATGTTCAGATAGCAAGGTCATATTGCATTACAAATTCAAGTATTGCATTTCCCATCTCACTTCTTTCACCAAACCTGAGCCCTCCAGCTACCCTCTCATATCATTTACTTTACTTCTTTAAATGATGTTTTAATTCTCCTTTAAATATCCTGTCCATCAGGATTTATTTGGATGAATTTATTTTCTACTTTCCTTGTAGTATTGATTTATGTCTTTTTATTTTATACTATCACTTCATTTCCTAAAATTTCAGGGCATATTTCTTTATTTTTATTAGTAAAAAGAAATTTATTGCAAGCAAAACCAAATATTATGTATGTTTATTATTTGTGCATGACTTTGAAATTTCAAGCACTTTCCTCCAAGTTTCTCAAGTCATTTCTACATTTTAATCTTGATTTTCATTGACATTTTCCACAGTGAAGGGAGAAGAAGGAAGTGGGTTTTTCCTACCGTCTTTGAATTCTTTAAACTGAAGGTATTTTTCGTACAACCTGATTACTTTGTGATTCTTAAAGACATATAGACGAAGCAACATAGTTCATGAGTGTTAGAACTAGACATTAATTGCTTACCTTAATATTCTTTTGGAGGTGTTATATTGCATCAACGTGGAATGGATTGGAGATTGTGTTCCACTAGATTAAGCTTCAATAATGACATTGCCAAGCAATAGTTGTACGTGTTGAATTGCATCTCATCATTTGATTTTTTTATTTTTGTAAATTTAACTTGGTGAATTATAACCTAGTTTTGTATACAAGTACATCACAAGTGTCATACAGATCTACTTTTGGGGGACATTATATAAATTGTTGGGCCTATGAAGTGAAGCCCATCAAAACCTCTTGGCAAGATATTAATTTTTTTTTGTTTCTGTATTGGTAGCCTAGAAATTGAAATGTTTTATAAAAAATATCTTGATAGTGGGGAATAATGTTTATTTATGGAGTATAGAAACAAAGTTCAATATCGTTCTGTTACACATTGGCGGAAGTATCCGAGAGCTAATAACCAGCTACAACTATTTTATATATAGAATTGAGAATAATCATGTCACATTAACTGCATACACCTTTATATGTAAAATAAGTAAACTATTAATTCGTATGCTCATCTGTTGCTATATATATATTTTTAAATATTTATGAGTAAGTCACTAATATATCAAACTGATTAGTTCGTGGGCGATTTTTTGTGTGTGCTTACAAGCACATGCTAATATGCTTAGGGGTATCACTGTTAACAGGCCTGGGCGATTTTTTGTGTGTGCTTACAAGCACATGCTAATATGCTTAGGGGTATCACTGTTAACAGGCCAGTTTCAGTTTGAATCCACGTTTAGCCAGAACTGAAACCTAAATAAAACATCGGTCTATTTCTCATCACTTCCAGTTTTGGGTATAGGACCCTTGGAACCAGAGGGAGTTTTCTTGGTCCAAAGAAATATGGACATAGTCCTTTCTTTTAATGAAGTTTTGTAAATCATCATTACACACCGAGGGAGGGGTTTTCTCTAGGCTTGATAACAAAAGAAATAGCATCGGCATTACAACATGTATTCCCACATGGACTGAAACACAGTTACTTTTGAATGAAAAACAAACTGACATGTAATTCCTTACTTGATAGTTGATACCAACTAAAGATTCCTTAAGAAAATCTAACTTTTGAGGAGAAAACCTTAGAAAATTAGGATATGGAGTTATTGTTTGTAGCTGCTACCAACAATGGATTCTTTAAGAAAATCTAACTTTTGAGAAGAAAACCTTGGAAAATTAGAATATGGAGTTATTGTTTGTAGTTGAGATTGAGAAGGAATGGGGAGCATGAATGGACGTTTGTTTAAAGAGAAAGTATAAAAACAAAGATTTTCTCTTTAGATTCTAATTTTAGCTAGAGTACATTTACTTCTAACTACCTCATTGGTTAATATTTAATTAGACTGCTTGGTGTCCTTAATCTTCAAGAAAATGAAACTGTTGTGAAGAAATCTAAGAAAATTAAGAGAAGGAATGAGGAATATGGATATGGAAGTTTGTTTGAAGTTGCATGCAAGAAATTATAACTCTCATGGAAAAGGCATCCCAACATGGTGATAATCCCAGAACATGTTTGGGATGATTACTTTGTGCCCACGAGGTACGATACATACCTCAAGAGCTATTGTACTTTTCATATATCATAAATATTTATATAGTGTGATGATTTTCTTTTTAGGAGGCTATGGAGCTAGTAGGGGTTTACTAGTCAGTGTTTTTGGGATCCTACATTGTCACTTTGTGGTTGATGTGATGTTGACTGCTCTTTTTATGGATGTGAAGTTGACTATTTTTTTTTTTTTTGGTAGTGATGGTGACTTTTTGTTGGTTTTTAATCTTGCCTAACATGTTTTTGATTTGGTATCGTCGGGGACCACTATTGATTTAGGCAAACAAGTTCAAGTGTAGTTTGTACTTGAACTAATAAGCCATAATTGGGATGCACCTAGGTTAGGGCAGCTTTTCCCACGGACTTCCAAACTAAATGTCATGCTACTCAAATGTGCTTTCAAAAATGCACATGAGCATTTAAATTATGTGCAAAAATCTATTCATTTCAATCCAAGTACATATGTATGTGTGCAAAAATCTATTTATTGGGATCCAACAGTGCCTATGGTTTGTTTAATGCAGGATAACAACTCATTAGATGAATCAAACCTGATGAAGATAACAGGCTTATCTCCGTATTGGTTTGATATAGCGGAAGGCAGTGCCATAAACAATACAGTTGAAATGCAATCATTGTTTCTTCTTACTGGACCGAATGGTGGAGGTAAATCAAGTTTGCTGCGATCAATTTGTGCAGCTGCACTTCTTGGTATATGTGGATTGATGGTGCCTGCAGAATCGGCTTTCATCCCACATTTTGATTCTATTATGCTTCACATGAAATCTTATGATAGTCCTGCTGATGGAAAAAGCTCATTTCAGGTACAGATTGTTGTGTTATGGAGAACTCATTTTCTTTGTTCTTGGTTTTTGAATGCCTTACCAATTGGTAAAGCTTCCACTTTACATGCGTAGTTTGGGTGTTCTTTATTAGTTGCTTGTTTGGAGATTGTTTAGGGATGTGGTTTTTATTTATTTTAGAAGTCGTTTGATCTTTTTCTTTTGGGTGGGTGGGGGGTTAGTTAGTGTATCCTTTGAGTCGCAATCCCGTATGGTTTCTCGTTCATATGGATAGGAATGGTGTCTACTGGCATACTTTGATTGGAGAATAAACACTTTGAGCTGTGTGGACGGCTTGGTTAGCAGCCCAAAATCCTTTAAGCTCCAACTAAAGGGTGCCATGTAGACACTTTATAGGAACGGGACACCGTATTGGATCCCAGGTCTTATCCTTTTTACCTGTTTAATGTAGGGTCCACCACCTCTTCTTTGAAAATTTTAGGTTTTCATTTCTGTCCACTCCATGTCAGTAAAAACTTCTTCACTTCATCAATATGAGTAAGCATCAAGGAAAAATTTTTGTTAGTTAGAATAGTCAACATGTTGACTAATCCAAATTTTGTCATGACACTTCATCCCAATATTCTTCTCCGTACCAATGTTTTTTTTTTAGTGCCTAGCCCAATGTTACTTAGAATGATTTGCTCATTTTCTAAGAACACCTGGTCCCAGTTTTCTGCAATACCAGTACCGACCCTAAAAGAACCAGAAGACATTCAAGAAAAAACATGGTTACAAAGAATCAAAAAGAAAGAAATCCCAATACTAGAACAACTTGCAAGGGGATAGGTCAAAGACATTTTTGGTGGTCTTGGGACTTTAATGACTTTTCCACTCTCATATACTCATATTAATGAGCTATCTCATTAATAATTTCCTTTGTAGGAAAGTAGTTTATGTGGAGCCTAATTTTTTTAAGCATGAATATCACTTTTCTTAATTTTAGTTGGAAGACTTTTCAAATGTTGTTTCTTTATCTTATTATCAAAACCCCATGATTAATTTTCTTAAGATTGTGTTCATCTGAAATGACTTAATGTCACAGATTGAAATGTCAGAGATCCGTTCTATAATCACCAGCGCCACTTCCAAGAGCCTCGTGCTTGTAGATGAAATCTGTAGAGGAACCGAAACTGCAAAAGGGACATGTATCGCCGGTAGCATTATTGAAACTCTTGACAACATAGGTTGTTTAGGTATTGTTTCTACCCACTTACATGGAATTTTTGGTTTACCGCTGAATACAAAGAATGCCGTGTATAAAGCAATGGGAACTGAGGATGTCGATGGTCGCACAAAACCAACATGGAAGCTAATGGATGGGATTTGTAGAGAAAGCCTTGCCTTTGAAACAGCCCAAAATGAAGGAATTCCTGAAACAATAATAAAAAGAGCTGAAGAGTTGTATCTTTCATTAAATGGAAAGAATGTATGTGTAGGACCAAATGATGCAAAAGTTGAACAAGACGTGATTTCTGATTCTGACCCGAAGTGTTCCGATGATGTCTACAATCCATTGAGTATAATTAAATTACATACCGTTCATTCTAAGACTAAGGCATTGAATTCTATTGAAATTCTACGTAAGAAAGTTGCGAGTGCTGTTACAAGTATCTGTCGGAAGAAACTGAGTGAGCTCTACAAGCAAAAGAACACGTCAGCATATGCAGAAGTCAGATGTATCACAGTTGGTGCTAGGGAACAACCACCTCCATCAACAATAGGTGCTTCAAGTGTCTATGTACTGTTTAGACCCGACAAAAAATTATACGTTGGACAGGTACTTCGTCGTCACCATAATTCCTGTGCCGTCAAAGTTTAAAATGCATCATCACAAATTTGCTAAATTTAATAACTTTTGATACAGACGGATGATCTTGAGGGCCGAGTTCGTTCTCATCGCTCAAATGAAGGGATGCAGAACGTGTCATTCCTTTATGTCTTAGTTCCTGGAAAGAGCATTGCGAGCCAATTGGAAACTCTTCTCATCAACCAACTTCCTCATCAAGGCTTCCAACTCAGTAACGTGGCCGACGGTAAACATCGTAACTTTGGTACATCGAATATTTCTATAGAAAGCTTGACCTTACACCAATAAATCGAGAGTGTGCGGTCCCCTAATTCGGCTACCGAAAAGGCTTCTGAAGAAAAATGCCTCGATGTTTTTTGTGTCAGTAATGTAATATTAATTACATGGCGGAAGAACTAGTGGGTATGCCATTTTGAGCTCATTGTGGCTCCACCAATTTTGGGTTTGATGGTTGTTGCTACACTCTTGGCTTGTCAGTTGTCAAACATAGGATGAAGTTATTGTTGTTCAAATGTATTTTTTATTGGCATTGTCTGCATAATTAGTGTAGATGCGGATTGATTCATTTTGTACCATCTACAGTTAATATATGTAAATTTCTCGACTGAACAATCATTTTGTTGTGTTGTTGTTGATATATGAACATCTATATGTTTGAATGTAATTTAATCATCATTCATGATTTTGGGTAAAATTTCTGTAATTTTAAATTCCGAAGTGGATTCAATGCCAGACATTTCATGCAAAACTTCATCTCCTCTGGACCTTCTCTTGCTCTCAATTTTCAGAACCATGAGAATTAGATTCTAGAATCTGAATCAAATCCCCAGCCCTGTCAAGTTCTTTATTCTGTTGCAAATGATCAATTTTTTTTTTCTTTTTTTGTGGAATCTACCCATGGAAAATAATTGAGCTACCCAATTCATGGCAAGCTTCTTTGGGTAGAATCCTTACTTTGGATAACTTGATTCGTCGGGGGTGGATTATCCCAAATTTTTGTTATCTTTGCTCGAGGGATGGGGAGTCTGTCAATCACATTCTTATTCATTGTTATTTCTCCCGTGTTATTTGGATATTCTTCTTATCACGATTCCAGGTAGAGTGGGTTGTCCCTTTATCGTTTTTTGACCTCTTAAGGGGTTGGAGTTTCAATATCTTCTCTGCTAGAAAGAGGCATCTCTGGGCTATTCTTCCGTCTGCCATTGCTTGGGGTCTCTGGAGAGAACGCAATAACAGGATATTCCACAGTAAGGAAAGCTCATCTCAACAAGTGATCTTAGAGATTTTGGGGATGATGTTCCTTTGGTCGAAGATGAGTAAGGACTTTGAGGGAGTAAGCTTTCAAGATTTTGTATTTAACTGGGGAAGCATTTGTGATTCTTAGCTTTCCGTCAGACTTGTTTTCTTTTCCATTACTTGTTTCTTTTTTGTTGTTGTTGGTGGTTTGTTGTTGGGGGGCTATCTCAGCCTCCTTTACTCCTTTTCTCCATTTATAAAAGTTATATTTATCAAAAAAAAAAAACTCGTCCGAGACTGAGAGGTATCGCCTGAGTTAACTTGGTATCGGACTTGAATGAGATCAACTCACAAAATCACTTTTTTGACTGAGATTTAGGACTCACGTTCAATTTTTTGATTTTTAGAATGAGATGTCTCAAACGTATCGAAAAACTCGTCCGAGACGACTTGGTATAGGGTCTGGACGAGATGAGACGCGAAACCGAGTTTTAAAACCATGACCCAATTAGCAAATTTATGTCAACCCACATCTTCAGATGTATCCACTAGGGCTGTCAATGGATCGGATCACACTAGAAATCCGATCTATTCTGATATAAATTTAGATCCGGATTGCGGATTTGGTTTCTAATAGGGATCTGATTTGATAACCTTTCATATCGGTTTTGGATCGAACATTTACCATATGACAGGATCTGATCTGATAAAATGTGGGAAAGTATACAAATTATAATATATATTTTATTTAAGTATAAAAGTTTATTTAGATTGTGTATATCAAATGAAAATCGATCTGATCCAAACCCCATCCAATAATGGTTTGATCCAATCTTATTGGATTAGTCGTTGGTTCTAGATTGACCCAATCCAAACAATAATTTCTATTGCCTATCCTGTTTCTATAGTTGATTGATGAAATATTATACACCTCGTAAAAACACAAAAACAAGATTCTAAAATCATAAGAAACACATCACAGATTACGATCCAAACACCCCCTACAAGAGCAAAAGAAAGACGTAAATTAGATAGGAAAAGTAGATATGAACACATAATAGCCTAAGATAGAGCATTAAATAAATGATCACATCGCGTAAAGAAATGATACAAATCTCATTTAAATTCAAAAGAAAAAAAAAGAAATATTAATTAAAAAGGTCTGAGAAGTTATAAAATATTTTGAATTTAATGTGCCAATCGATTCTTTGACATGTCAAGTTTGGGAATCATAGATCTATATGCCTCAGGATACACACTTTCATTATTATTATTATTATGGGGAAGTGCAATTGTGAATCCTGAGGCGTACAAAACTACGGTTCTGGAACTTGTCACATTAGAGAGTCGATTGAGTATGTCACCGCGTACAAAACTACGGTTCTTGAACTTGTCATGTCAGTGAGTCGATTGAGTATGCCACCTGGAGAGTCATATTATCATGACTCATAATAAATAACTAGTTAAAGACAAAAGAGATAAATATTCAAAATATTATCATTTTACAAATTACAAAAATCATTATTAAACATAAAAGTCAAACACATACAAAATAATTTATAAAAAGTTGATTTACCAAAATATCTATTGAAATTTGTGAAATTTCCATTTTCAAAATTAAAATATTTCACTTAGAACAGAAAGAAATTTACTTTTTATAAAATAATTTTTTTATAATCTTTTAATAGAACTAATGCGGGAAAATTGCATAATTTAGGGTGTTTTTTCTGAAGTGAAATATTTTAATTTCAAAAATAATAATTTGCCACCTTCAGAATTAAATGAATAGTGCATTCAAATGAATTTTCACATTTTTCCTACATTTTTTGAATTTTCACTTTAAAAAATGAAGAAAAAAAAACAGAAAATATTAAAAAAAAAATATTGAAAAAAAATAAAAATAAAACTAAAACATAAAAATAAGTTTCCAAAAAAAAAAGGCAAAATAATAATAATTATTGAGAACTGCTATTGCATCACCATCTTTTGCTAACGCCACACCAACTGTGTGCAATTCTTTGATGATTTACTTAGCAAAAGTTGGTGTGGCAATAGTAGGTAGCTAATAATTTAGACAAAAAAGGGGGGCGTTCCCCTGTTTTTTGCGCAAAGTAGAGAGAGAGAGAGAGGTACAGTCTCTTTTCTATTTTCAAAAAAACTGTAAGAGGAAGCAAAAGGGGGAGAGAGAGAGAGGTTGATTCGTCTGGCTTGTGATGGCCGAGTGATTCGGCAGAAAATCGATCGACTGTGATCGGCGGTCAGCTTCCAACGTGGTAATTAATCGATCGATCAGACCGCAGTTCCTCAACAGATTCTCCCTCATTCGAGCCTGGCCACCGCAGATCGAAGAAGGATTCTCCGAAAATCACAAGTAATTAGGGTTGATTTGATTAATTTTACACCATTTGATTACACTTCTCTGTTTTAGATGGTTAATTTAAGAATTTCGTAGTGTCCTCAAGATTCATGACAAGTTTTACAATTCTTAATTTAAGAATTTAAGTTATTAGGGTTTATTTGATTAATTTTACACTATAAATTAAGGTGATTTTAAAAATTCTCGAGATATTTGCTAGTTAATTTGTTGTTTTCCGCCCCTTTTTAAGATTTATGGATGGGATTGCCTACCAGACTTCTCAACATTTCCAAATTTGTGTTTTTTTTCTTCTTCTAGGGTTTCCTAATAATTTTGTCTTGTTGTTTGTTGATCGACGCAGTAGGTTTTAATGGATGAGGTATCACAGGCTGTTGAGAAGGTGAAAAAAGAGTGGGATGAGACATTTTCACAAACCGTAAATCATGTTAAAGCAATTGAAGAATATGGTAAATCTAGAGAAGGTGGGGTAGTAGAGGGAGGAAATTCTCTTCAGAGATTAAATGGTCTTTCCCAAGATGGGTTGGCTTTACTTAGATCATTGCAATTTAGGCTTGATCTTCTAGCTCCACAGTTGCCCACTGAAGAAGAAATCCAATCTGCTCAGTCGACATTAAAATGTTGGAAGGATCAATATCAAAGGTTCTAACGTCTTCCTTCTTATGTTCTTGATTTTGGGTCAACTTCAAAATTTTAGATTTTTGAGTGGCTTGCGTGCATTGATTGTATTTTATGTACAAATTTTAAGCTTAATAATTTTTTTTGGAATTTTTTTTTTATGTTTCTGATAATGCCCTTTTTCTTGTTTTAGTTTGCATTTGGGGCTGAGAAAGGCTAATCTTCAAGCTAAGGTTAATATGAGGAAAGCCGCTCAGGCAGAGGTAATTGAATTTTCCTTCTGATGATTGCATTTTGGTGCTATAATTTGTGTTTCCTTTTGGTGCTTTATTTGTGATTAGGTATATATTATGATGATGTTTCGTGTAAAGAAATCTTATTCGTGCTTTGGTTGAACAACCTTTCTTCATGTGTTTAAAATTCAATCTCAACTCAGGAAATTATTTGCTAGTTAGAAACTTGAGTTCAAGTCCCTCTTGTTGGCCTCCCGTAGGGATTTATCCCGGCTAGTATGTGTGGTTAGTGGGGTATTCCATGTACCCGGGGGATTTGGGCGAGATAGGGTGTTCTAAGAGGCCAGTTGCCTCGCCCCTCCTAGTCAGGCCTACAGGTCTGGACACCCTCATCATAAAAAATTAAAAACTTGAACTTTGCTTAGTACTTTTGAGATGTCAAAAAGGTGAGTTTTGGAATAAATTGAGATTTAAGTAAGTATTCAAGTTGAAGGTCCTAAAAGAGTGAGAAGAAGACTCCAAAGGAACATGGATGAAAGTGGTGAAAGCAGATATGAACTCACTTTTAATGAAGAAAAGACTTGGCTCTAGAAAGAGTGGGTGGAGGAGTAGGATTCATTTAGTCCACCCCATATCTTACTAATTTATATAACTCAGTTAGATCAGACTAATACAATTCAGCCAAGTTGCTGTCACATTTATATGAATTTTATAGTGACATGCACTTGCCTTGTTACCCCATCATTTTGCATTAATAACATTTAATACCAAGATGATTAACCCGAAGTACCACTGAATTGGCTGGAGATTTAGACCCTGATATTAGGGCACGGCTTACCACTTCTCCAAGAGTAAGTACCTTTAAGCCAGTTTTTGGGCCTCATATGGATTTTTTCATTCCATGGATTATATTCCTGTTTAACCTTTCTTTTCCTGCTCCACATTTTTCTCCATTTTAATTTTGTTATTGCAATGTGATTTTGTTGATGATAGAGAGAACTTCTGTTAGGAGGAGGAGGGGAGTCTACAATTCGCAGACGCAATTTACAGTAAGTAATATGTTCTTTTTCTTTCAGTAAGATTCCCTTTTTGTAATGCTGAAATAAATATGAACTGCCAACTTAGCTAAGTGATAAGACGCGTGGAGTGTTGTTCTCACGTCCTAGGTTCAAACCCCCTTGAACCCAACTTCATTTGCTAACCACTAACCCTGTACCTATAAAAAAATGTTGAAATACCGATTGACCTTTGCATTAAACGATGTTTTTTTATTTTTTATTTTTTTATAGATTTTGAACTTGTGCTTTAACTTGTGCTCATAATGGAGGATCCTTTGGCACAAAGTTTTTCTCAATTCTGATATCTTCATTCTTGTGAAAAACTTTATTGATTGTGTTATTGTACTTATGCTTTCTATTAAAAGTAGGCTTATTGTATAGCCCTTCCACAGTTTATTAGAGTTATGGCTTTTGGGTTTCCTGGGGTTAGGCTAAGGTTACATCCTTGTCTAACCCCAGAGCTCGAGGTCTATTTTAATTTTTACCTAGATACATAGTCATTACCAACAATAGTGAGCCTAACCTAAATTTGAAAGAAGGTATCCCACTACAATCCACTTTTCCTTGAACCCTTTTGACCGATTACCCTTTTGTGTTCTTTTGATTCTTTCAGTGTATGTCCATCACACTCCTATCTTTGCTCGTGACTCCTTGCTTGATTGTGCTTCATAATGTTTGTATTAAAGCTAGTGCTAGTGCTAGTGCCTCATTATTTATTTTTCTTTTTTGGTATGCTGTTGTTTTGTGGTGATTGTTAACATGGTGATCTTTTTTTCATTATTTTTTTGATCAGCAACGTAATTTTTTAATGAATCCTTTTTTCCTTATTAATGGATTCTTTTGTTCATTTATTAATAGATTTTTTTGTGATTTTCTTTTAGAACAAAGGCTGGAATGACTTCTGCTGCAGAAAGCATCACAGAGAGCCTTCGTCGCACTCGTCAGCTGATGGTTCAGGTTATGATTTGTTCATTTTCGATCCAAGCACCCTTGGCCATTTTATGTTCTTTGTTTTTCTTCGGGATATGCATATATTTTCTAGTTTGGGAGATTGTTTTCTGTCTGACTTGCAAATGTTTTCAGGAGGTAGAAAGAAGTGCAAGCACGTTGACAACTTTTGGTAAGTTCTTTGTATTGCAACAGCTTCCTATGTATTGTCTTTAATGAAGTAATTAGATATTAATATTCTGTTTATATGCCTATGTTGTCGCCACTGTCACATTTTTTTCTGCAAGTTCTTGACCCCTTTACTTGCCTTCCATTGGTATGTGTTCCTTTTGCAAACTCATGGAATCTCTATAGAGGAAGACTTTACAAATGAAATTAACTTTATATGTAGATAACTGTCTTGACAAAGCTTCTATTTAAGATACTAAGTTTTCTTTGGTATAGAATTTATTGATCAAATAGTAAAGCACAGGAGATCGAGGAGATCATGATATAAATTGTAAAAAAAAAAAAAAACAGCTACGTGTCTTCCTCACTGATAGATCCCAACCTAAAGCAGTCCTGAAAGAAGACAAAAGCTTTCATGCTAGGAATGATATCAGGTTAGTGTTTACCTTCCCTTCAAAGGTCCCTCTTTCTCCATTTCTGAAGACCACAACAAATCACAAACAAAACCAATATCTAATTTTGACTATTAAATTAATCTGTGTGACTTCACACAATTGACCCTCAACATATCTAATTGTATTCCTTGGCCTTATGATCCATCATGATTGGAAGAGAACAATTAAGAAGATTCCCCCGTCGATGTTGTCTCTGTGGCTGTATGCTAATGCACCTAATGCGTGCCATTATGCCACCATTTAGCAGTTTCTCCCACTGTATCTTCCAGCACATCCGACACTCAATTGTATGTTAGTTTGCTTCCCTTCTGTCGAGTTGTTTACATGGTTTTAGGAGCTTTATTAAAATATGTTCTTTCTTTTGTTTCAAAGGATTGTGCCATGCAATTTATAGATTGCTTGTAGAATGATCCATCATATAAGTTCCCCAGAGTGAAATATATATATATATATATTTGGAGCATTGTATTCTACATTGGTAACCAAGGAATTAAAGGAGTTGGTTGAAAATAGCTTATTAGAGTTGCTGGTGTAAATTTTCTGTCTCTCCATTTCTTCAGTAGACTTATTTTTCTCATTTTTTTTTCTAAAACTGGAGACTAAACTGAAAGTTAATGTGTTGGATGGTACAGATGAATCAACAGGGGTATTAAGGAAGGCAGAAAGTGAATACAAGGGGCACCGCTCATTGCTGATGCGAACCCGGAACCTACTATCCACAATGCGACGACAGGACATCCTTGACAGGTAAAGAAAATAGAAGCAATTGTGTACATCTTTACCATGTGACCTATGATCTCACTTTTAATAGCTCATGGGGTATTACACTTGGGCAGGTTAATACTATTGGTTGGGTTCTTCTTCTTCTCTTGTGCTGTTCTTTACGTTGTCTCCAAACGAATAGGGTTACTCAAGTTGCAGAGAAAGGTTACCGCTGCTATCAAGGCTGGGATGATTGGCCAGGGAGAGATGAGACCTGGTGCTGCAGAAGGCGGGTTTAATCCGGTAGAGGTTTATGAAAAAGTAGTTCCCAAGGTGGAGATCCCATTAGGACAAATGCATGATGAGCTCTAAAATTTTATTTATTTCAATCCATATTTTTGTTTAATACATTTCATTTATGTACGGGGTGCCATGGCCAAAACTCTAAAATTCTTTTACCAAACAATACAAGTTCACAATTGCAATTTTTATAGAACTAATTCAAAGAGAAGTAATTATGAAGAAGCTTATTTGAGTTTTGGAAGCATATTTCCCTAACCAAATCTTGATCATGAATGTATATAGTTAACAAATACTAACTAATGATACCTAGAAACAAAGGATTAGTTATATTATTGGCTGCTTAGTGGTAAACTGGTCATTAAGTAGAAAAGTGCTTTTGACCCCAACTGGCAGAAATCGAAAGTGGGTGAAAAGTTGAAGCTGCTCATGCCCCCTTTTGGTTCCTAGATTTTGGAAATTTGTATGACTTAAATGTTATGGGTAACAAAAATTGTGAGTTTTTTTACTAACGCCACACCAATTATGTGTTGTTCTTTGCGTGATTTATATAGGAATTGGTGTGGCATTAGTAAGAGTCAATGTGGCAATATTAACTCTATTTATAATTGATTATGATAAAAAACCAATAAAAAGAAAAAGAAAAATAATTGTTTGGTTCAACATATGATACAAATAAAAGAATACAAATCATTACTAGAAAAATATTTGACAAGTTGTAAAATCTTTTGAAATTATTGTACCATATTGTTAATGTTTTTTTATATATAAAAGTACATTATTTAAAAACAGACAAAAAAATTAAAAAAAGGAAAATGAATTGTTAATATATAAAAAATATTTTACAAATTGTAAAATCTTTTGGAATTAATTATGCCAATAGAATATGTGCGTTGCACAATGCATGCTTTTTTTTTATTTATTTAAAAAAACGGAAACTTATCGAAGTTACATGTTTGGTTCATTATATGATACAAACAAAAATGTATATTATTAATAAAGACTTAGAAACTTGGATTTCATATTAAAGACTTAAAAACTCCCTGGAATTTCTATGGTTAAATTTTCTTTTTTGTATCTTAAAGGGGTATCATGGTTATTCAAACACAATTTAGAAGTCGAGAAACGTTTTTCACCAAATATTCCAAATTTTAATATTTTTTACAAATTGGAAAATCTTTTGGAATTAATTATGCCAGTAAATGTGCTGCACGACGCATTAAAAAAAAGCAAAAAAGGAAACTAATTGAAAGTTACATGTTTGGTTTTTCGTAAAATACTAACAAAAGAGATATATTATTAATAAAAAATATTTAACAAGTTGTAAAATCTTTTAGAATTAGTGTACCATATTAATTATATATGTTGTAGATATGTTGGAAAATAAACAAAAAGGAAATTTATAAGAGGTTACATGTTTGGTAATAATCAAAAGAAAATAAATTATAAATAGAAAAAGATTGAACCAATTGTAATATCTGTTGTAATCAATGTATTATATTTGTTATTAAAGAAAAAAACTTTTCTATGTAAAACCCACATAGGGTTGTAGCATCAAGCATTAGGTTATTGAGATATCTGTTCATCACTCGTCAATAAGTTGATCATTTCTTTTTATTTCGAGTTCAATATGTGTTTGCACTTGTTGGTGCAAATCTTGATGGTTGTTCTTGGCATTTCACACTTGGAACCTAAGTTCGTTATCACTTGGAGTGGTATGGCTCCAGAAGACAACCAATAGGCGATGAAGCTAGAAATAATGCCAATATCAATTTCATGGAGAGTTCGATCCTGTTTCAGGATGATTATTGGTGCCATTCTTTCCATTTATGAAAACTTGAATGGGGGTTCTTTTAAATAGAAAAGTTGATGAGTAAAGGAGGTGTGATGACATCCTAAAAATTTGTTCTTGATCTTTTCGACGTTTATTATTTAAAAAAAAAAGAAAAAAAAAAGTTGTAGATTTCTCATGACTTATAGAATTGTAAATTTTCAAGAATCATTGGCGCCTAATACATTTTATGTTGCATTTCCCCCTTTGATATTATCTGCCTTCATGAGTTTGATGCCCAAAGATATGAAAAGTCTGATCCATCTCATTAGCACCATCCAGAAGAGGAACAATATAACTCTTTTGACCGGGTAAATTAAGAGAACTGCTATTGGCACCCCAACTTTTACTTATTACACCCAAATTAAAAATACAGGAAATAAGGGAATTGATGAGAATAAGTCAAAGTTGGGGTGCCAATAGAAGCTCTCTCCATTTTTTATTTTTTTCGCAAGATTTCTATTTTTTGGTTTTAGGATTTTATATGAGCCTACTGAAATTGTTTGACTTAGTGTTAAATGCTTGGTAATGTTGAGATCATAATTTGAGCCAAAACCTTATCCTTATAATGTTTGAAGAGTGTGTTTTAATCTTTAATTGGGGTGTAGTAAATAATTTAAGAAATTGGGGTTTAATAAGTAAAAGTTGTGGTGCTAATAGTAGCTCCCTAAATTAAATATTAATAAATAAATAAATAGATGGCATTACAATAATCATGTGCAGCAAAAAAAGATTGCTAGAACATGAGTGTATCCTTCTGCATTATAGGTTCAGATATGGAACCTGTACCGCTAAAAGTTGGTAGGAAAGATATGAGCTCAAGGGCTTAGTAGAGATTCCATCTTCAAAAAGAGAGTAACATAGTTACCATGATTGAAAGAATAACAAAGAATAAGAGAGATTCTATTGGCACACCAATCCTTATGAGATTAAACAGCTGTTTACATATATGTCGGTGTGTTAATAGAAGCTCTCGAGAATAATCATGGATTGAAGAAATGGGAATTATTAGTACTGACAAACCTTCATAATGATCAGCTTTTGGCATTTAATTTCTCCAAGAGGATCTTGTTCAGAAGGACTGGACTCGCCTTACCTTTAGATACCTTCATTACCTGAAAGTATTTTTAGCAGCAAAGTTCATTAAACATGAGTTGAGATTACCCATCTAGAAATTGCATTAAACATTTTAATACCTGCCCGGCGAAAAATCCTTGTAATTTAGTTTTGCCTCCACGATATTGCTCAAGCTGCTTTGGATTCTCCGCAAGTACTTTCTCTACCATTTTTTCAATCACAGTAGGATCTACTATCTGTTTTCAAATCACTAGAGAATTCACCTACTTGTTGATTGAAAATATGGTCGGTCACCAAAGAATTTCAAAAAAGACAAACTGCCATGGAGTTTCTCTCTTTTACAGTTTTGAACTAATAGGATATGAAAGAACCCTTCCAATAAAGTGGGGTAACTCACCTGAACAAGATCTTTTTCTTCTATTAGTGCCTTGACAGTTCCTCCTTTCGATATAAGCTCAAATAGTATCTGCAAAACGAATAAGATAAAATATGAGGAGAAAGAAAACTTAAACCCATAAATTTAAAAGTATATCTTATATTCTTATGTAACAAATTGATTGACTTTAGTGGTCATCTGGTTTCTGTATTAGTAAAAAAAAGCTTACATGATCTGAATATAAAGCATAAAAACATCAAACAACACCTCAATTGTTCCTAGAAGAGAAGCAAACAAACCCCCCCCCCCCCCCCCCAAAAAAAAAGCCCAATGCACTATGTACCCAAGAGTGATGAGTCAATTTGAAACCATGGTACTAATAAAGTTTAAACATTTATATAATAAAACATAACGATGGACCCCACTCAACTACAGTGGACTGGGTCCACATTACCCCATTTTATTGTCTTTCCTCTTCACCCCCTTCAACTGTATTGTCTTTCCTCTCCTCCCCCTTTCAATAATATCCCTCCAATTTTACTATCTTTCCTCTTTAACCCCCTTTTTTAACAATACCCATCTAACTTTACTGTCTTCCTCTTTTACCCTTTTAACCCCAAAGAGGATGCTGCACGGGCAAACTCTAGTGATGCATATACAAGAAACGCAAGTACAAGATGCAGAGACTCACTTCTTTCCCAATCTTTCCACTAATAGTTCCACCTTTTATGGAAGAGATTAGTTCGGCTAACTCTTGAGGTGTAAGTTTAATCTCATTTATGGAGAGCCTTTCGTTCTTCAAATAGGCAGCAATGTCACCCATAATCCAATTGGCAGCCATCTTCACATCAGCACCTTTTTCAACAGCCGCGTCAAAAAAATTGCAAACCTGAGACAGTCATTAAGTGAGTTTTAAATCTGCCATAATCATGGAAATTGGATTGCAAGTCATATTGTAGAGAATGAACTCATGGGAAATGATGATTAGAACTTACATTCATGTCGTTTGCAAGAAAGAGAACGTCTTGCATACTTAGACCCATTTTCTCGAACCTCCTACGTTTCATCTCCGGAAGCTCGGGTAAAGAAGCACGAAGACTATTAACATATTCCATAGTGAGAACTACTTCTGGAAGGTCAGGTTCTGGAAAATATCGATAATCAGCAAGCCCTTCCTTTTTCCTCATCGTAACTGTTTTCTAAATAGTAGACAAAAGGTTAACAAGAGCAAAAGGTAGGCACTGAGTATAGAAAGCATAATGACAAAGTTGGGGTTTTTGGGAATATATGTATTTTCATATATTAAATGGTGAAATAATACTTAAAAATGCTAAAAATAAAAGAGAGATTCTATTGTCACGCCAACTTTTTGCTAATGCCACCCCAATTCATGTGTAAATCACCAAAGAACTAGCACAAATCTTGGAGTGGCTTTAGCAAAATTTGGTGTGGCAATAGAAGCTCTCAAATAAAAATAATATGCCACTTATTTTAAAAAAATCATTGATTAAATTACGAATAATAGCAATTTTTTGAAAAATCAAAGATTTTTTCAACTTTTTGTGATTTTATCTACACCTATTAAAATTGTGATTTAATTGCGACTTTTTCAAAAAATCACAGATTTTTGTCACTATAATAGAAAGTAGGAAGAGATGAATGGGTGATCTATGCACTTAAATGAACAAAGAAGTAGTTGAAACCTGAGCGCCCTCTTCCCAAAGTCGAGTTTCTTGTATAATTTGATCACTCTGGCCTTGAGTATGAAGAAGAACCTGCCTGGAGATCTCGAAATCAATCGCCCTGTGCATTGCTGAAAATGAGTTCATGTTCTTTATTTCAACCTGACAACATGGTATTATAATTAGTCAATTTTTATTGACCTTAGCTGAATTTTGTCAGATTTTAACTTACAAAATAGTTTAGAAGTGTTCAAAGGAATTTTTAAACACATTCTTCCTGTTTTACTTTAGTTTCTGGAGGTAATAGAAAATGACTCAAATCCAAACCAACTTGTGGAGGGGTTGAAATCAAGATCAAGCTCTCCTCAAGTAGTTTATATTGAAGTTATGTTTTAATAAAAATTCGTTCAATCATACATTTAAGCAAATTATTATTAAAAATGTGTAAATGCAGCAGATCTACATATCTAGATGCACTTAGATAATATTTATATATCATCTTTCAGATTTTTATGGTCAAAAAAGAAAAAAAAAGAGGAAAACTCTAATTGCCTCTTTTTTTAACCATTAACAGCCTCATTTGGGGTGGTATCTCAATTAGGTTATGGAAAAACGTGACGCAATTAATTTTTATTTCTTGATGGCATTATCTTGAGAAACTTTTAGAGATGTCCTTTAGAATGATAAGGAAGGAAAATGAAAATTCCATCTAATTAGGTGGAATTTTATTTGCTCCCCAAGGAAGAAAGGTGGGCTAGAGTTCAGAAAGCTTAGGCATATGCATATTGCACTATTAGGGAAATGGATTTGCAGGAGAGTGCAATAGATTGTGGAGAATGGTCATTTTGGCAAAATATGGGAATGAGTCCTAATGGTTGGAAGAACAGAGAGGTCAAATCCTCCTTTGGGCGCAATGCGTGGAAAAGCATTATTTAAGTCCTTCATGAGTTTTGCAGGAGGATATCCTTCTAGGTCAACAAGGAAGATAAGGTTGACTTTGGGAGGATCATTAGTGTGGTCAAAATACCCTTAAGGAACAATTCTTGTCATTTGTTCTCGATGTCTACAAAGAAAGGAATGCCGTTACAAAATTTCCTGGTTTGATCTAAGGAGGAATAATCTCCAATTCTTTAATCTCCACCTTTTTTATGCAGAATGGGTATGGATCCTGATAATCGTTCCTTTGCAATTGGGTTTTTTCTTGAGAGTTGTCTCATTTCCTGGTGTGTTTTAAGAAAGAATAATTCCGTAAAAGCAAAATAAATTTTTATTCTGCCATTGCGGTAAAATTTGTATCATTTGCTACATAAAATAGGCCTTGCTTTTGAACCTTGTATGCTACATTGTAATAAATGTATCCTGATCTAATCTCTGTTTTAAAGTTTGGTTACATCTTGGAATGGTCAATATATTCCAGTTTTGGCTGAGAACGAAACAAAACATTGCATGATTCAAGAATGTCTTGGGATGTTTTGGAATTTTGGCCTAGACAGTACAAGTATTTCTCCTAACCGTGTATACGCTTAGAGTGTCACGTCATATTTGGGAAATGTCTAAGTTTCCTTTCAAGTGTTCGGCACAGAAAACAACAAAAAAGTAGGAAGTAGGGTAGCAAGTTCCCCTTCTATATAAATTTCTTATTGGTAGAAAAAAGAATAAATTCTACTACTTCAAAGAACATATCTACATCATTTTAATCCTGTCTTTAGGTTCTCCCATTCAATAGACATGACAAGAAGCAGGAAACATTAAAGCTGATTTCACATCACTCCGATTCTCTGTGTATTAATATTTGAATTAGAAAAAACATATTCATCATCTAACTAGTTAATTAGCAAGCAGCACAAAGAAATTAAATGATCAGAAACAAGTTACCTTTGTTCCAAACTCCAACTGTCCGATCGGTCGGACCGAGACATTCACATCACAACGAAGTGAGCCTTCCTGCATATTTCCATTACTCACTCCCAAATAGCGAACCAACCTTTGTATCTCGGCTGCATACTCTGCAGCCTCAAGACCACTTCTAATATCAGGTTCTGAAACAATCTCAAGCAAAGGTACCCCTGCTCTATTCAAGTCAACCTGCACAAAAGGCACACAGATTTTCAACAAACCCGTAAAAAACATACTAATTCTCACCAAAAAGAAAAAATAAAAAATAAAAATACAACCCACACTTTGGGGGAAAAAAAGTGTGAGAATACAAGACCTGAATTATTATTATTATTATTTAATTATAAAAGAAGAAAGAATTTTTTTTACTAAGATACTAGTTTACAACAGGACTAATTCATAAATTAGAAGTCGTTCTCTGAGAAAATGGAAAACTTACTAAAATATTAAAATAAAATAATAAAATTTTCTTTGAAGCAAGTGCTAGCAGTTTAATTGGTAAAGTCTTTGGGTGGGAAGAATAATTGTCAAGTCTTTTTGTGAGAGTTTGACGGGAATTTATATTAATAAAATAGTAAAAAGACAAAAGTGCTCTTACAAATCAGAAATAAAAAAAAGTTAAATAAAAAACTTTATCTAAATAACTAGAGCTAAAATAATTAGATTATTTCCAATACTCTCCTTTAAATCGGGACAAATATATCAACTAAACCCAACTTGACAAGGTGAGAATTATTGATAGACGGTTAAGTATATCGGTAAACTGATCTGAAGAAGGTATGAAGACTGTCTGAAGATTATCAGATCAAACTTTCTCCCTAAGAAAGTGAATATCAACCTTAATATGCTTAGTTCTTTCGTGAACGACTGAGTCAGAAGCAATCATAAGAGTAGACTTGTTGTCACAAAACAAAGTAAAAGAACAAGAGACAGGAAATCCCAACTCTGCCAGTAAAAAACGAAGTCAAGTTAGCTCACATGTGCCAAGAGCCATAGCACGATACTCAATTTTAGCAGAAGAGTGAGAAACCAAATTTTGTTTCTTATTTTTCTACGAGATAATGTTATCACCATAAAAAATACAGAAACCAGAAATAGATCTCCTATATGTGAGAGAACCAGCGTGAGCATATGTCTAAGTGAGGGCTATCCATAAAGACGAAACAGTTTCATGACACATAAACATTATATAGATCCACTGCTCCATTGAATTAAATAGTCATCCAAGAATAGTGTAGTTATTGATCTCCTATTGTTCAAATTTGGGATCAGTGAGAGGTGGTTTAGTAACGGTGCCCAAAAACCATCCAGATTTACCTTTATTACCCAAATAAAGTCGCACAGACATAGACTAGAACTGAAAATTTCGACCATCTAGTAGGGCATTGGTTATACGCTGGACTGAGGACTTTGCCCCAAGAGTTGTGTTGGAATCCTTGGTTTCGTGAGTTGTCATTACGGCTCACTATAAACAATAAAACTTTGGATCGAAAGGAGATCTTCTGTAGTAGTATTGTCGAGGGGCATAAACAATGGCATCACCTACGTTGCTATCGTATATGACCAAAGACCCACCTAGCTGCTGTCACAAGGTTATCACAACCCCAAAAAAACACCTAGTTGCTGTCGACAGCAACAAACACTGTCGCAAGCCACAAGGGAGCCCCAAACACTGCCGGTAGCACCAAACATAGCCTCCACACTATCGTAGGTCACAAGGGAGCCCCAAACGCTCCAAACACAGCAGTTGTTGCTGTCGTGGGGCACAAATCTGCTACTAGGAGTTGTGGTGGGGCAGAAATCCACCAAACACAACAACTACTGTTGTCGTGAAGCACAAATCTGCTAATAGGAGTTGTCATGGGACAAAAATATGCTAATAGGGGTTGTCGGCAGCACATAAAACTATCCAATTGAATTAACAAACCCTAACGTAGGGTAGTATCACAGCGCAGAAAAGTTATCGCAGTATGTGATTAAATCCCTATCGCAACATGCGATGAAGGCAACAAGAAAAAGAGAAATAAAAGACCCCCAAAGGGTAGAAGGTTTAAGAAAATTGCTCGAAGTTAGAGTTTAGTGAATAAAGAGGAGAAGAAAGGAAGGAAGAAGAAGAAGGAGGGGGGATGAAATTCCTTGGCTCTGATACCAAGAAGAATAATTGTCAAGTCTCTTTGTGAAAGCTTGACAGGAATTTATATTACTAAAATAGTAAAAAGACAAAAGTACCCTTACAAATCAAAAATAAATAAAAGCTAAATAAAAAACTATATCTAAATAACAACTCGAGCTAAAATAACTAGATTATTTCCAACAATGATACCAGAAACTGGGGTTCAAATCCCGCTAGCACCGAGTTACTGAACTCGTTAAAAACAAGCTAATTGATTCAAATAATAATAATAATAATGATAAAATAAAATTCTTTGAAGCTACATTTCTTAAAGTAAATTAAATGGCATAATGATGATAAAATATGGCAAAGAGCTTAGACCCATAGCTCAGTTGATTTGAGACATTGCAAAACAACTTTGAGGTCGTGGGTTCCAGTCCAATTACCCATAATAATAATAAAAATGATAAATAAGGCAAAGAAAAGGTATTTCCTGTGAGTGACTCCCATTTCCCGAGTGAAGCAACTTCCCTGCATCTTCTTCCATATGAACCCTAGTTATCCCAAACCTCCTATGCCCGCCACCAAACTCGACAGGAAGATCCACATCAACGAAACCACCAATTGCAATTGGGATATCAAACTGCGATATCTGATAGCCCTTCGGGAGATCAGGATAGAAGTATTGTTTCCTATCAAACTTTGAGTTCATAGACAAGTGGCAGTTGAGTGCAAGGCCCACTTTCACGCCACACTCAATGACCTTCGAGTTTAAAACGGGTAGAGCACCAGGAAGCCCCATACAAATGGGGCATATAGTGGAGTTGGGTTGAGACCCATAGAGGTAAGGGCAGCTACAAAAGGCCTTGGTGAGAGTTGAGAGCTGGACATGGGTCTCTATACCTATAACTGATTCATATTCATGTAGGATTTTCTCATGTGGCTTGGTTTGAGGCCAAGGGGATGATTTCATCGTGGTTTGTGGGTTGTCACTTTGTGTCTTGGTTTGGGTTTGTGGGCTTTGCATTGTGCAGAAGAAAACACCATTTCTCCGGGTAAATAAGGCAGATGGGTAGAGTAAAAAGGAGCGGGCGTGGATTCCTCTGAAGCATATGGATGCCATGGTAACTCTGGTTAGATGGTTTTATGAGGGCATTGAATGATGACGGAGCTGTGTCTGCATTTGTAGATGATAAGCAAAAAAACAAATTATCAAAAAGAGACACCATATAGAACTTAAAAATTTACAAACGTATTTGAGAAAAAATGCACAGTTTCTTGAAATCTACAACATTAATGAACTAAAATTTAAGGATTAAATTATGAAATTAGTACAGATCAAGAAAATATAATTAAACTTTCTGAATCAGCTGTTTCAGAAAACTAATGCTAAGAAATTGAACTCAAAACCTAACCAAAGAAAACTGCCAAAGTACATAAAAAATTTTATCTGCCACACTTGAAAATCAATGAGAAACATAGAAGGAAAAGAAAAAAAAAAACAGATTTTGACGATTACCCAGTAAAGAGAATTGATTTCTATACTTGAAAATTCTATTGGAATCAAAGAAAGAAAAGGATTTTGTCGCAGAAAATATTTTCATTCCAAACACTTGATAATCAATGAGAAACCTGCAAAAATGGTAGATTTTTATTTATTTATTTATTTATTTTTTGGGGGGTGGGGGAAGAGAGAGAGAGCAGGATACCCAAGAAACATCTTCAGGTCCAACAATTGGAAATCAATGAGAACCACACAGAAATGCCAGATTTTGAAAAATAACATAAATCAACTCTTGAAAAATCAATGAAATTATATTATATAGAAAAAAAATGAGAGATTTTGAAGGACACCCAACAAAGATCTTCATGTAAAATACTTGAAAATCAATGAGAAACATAGAAGGCAAAAAAAAAAAAAGGATGGATTCTGACGCACCTGCATGAGCAATTCGCAAACAAGGGTTCTCAGTTCACACTAAGTTTTATCCTCTTGTTATGGCTTGTGTGTACCGCCTAAATCTCACGTTTAAATGGGTTTTTGTTTTTGATTGGGTGATTTTGATGTGGCTCAGATCCAATCCAAATCTGATTCAGTTAATATTGGATCGGGCACGGATCCTAACATTGAGTCGAGAATTGAGGTCTTACATGAGTCCGATCCAATACTTATCGGATTTGTACCAAATCAATCAAGATCCGAACCTGATCCATTTACAACCCTAGTCAATAGGTCCGGACACCAACATAGATAAAAAATAAAAAAGACAAATTTTATCGACACGCCAAAAATTATTTTTAGTTTATAAGAGAAGACCGAGGCCAAGGTTACCAAACCATTGGCATGGGATGAATGCAAATATAATTAAGTCATGGACAATATTGGTGCTACAATTTTCGAAGTGGGATGTAGTTATAGGTTTTATATACCTTCATCAGAGATCATAATTTTAAGTCTTGTCTAAGACCATGATAACTCGGATGAATGAAAATATAATTAAGTCATGGACAATATTAGTGCTACAATTTTCGAAGTGGGATGTAGTTATAGGTTTTATATACCTTCAATAGAGATCATAATTTTAAGTCTTGTCTAAGACCATGATAACTCGGACGAGTCATGACAATCTCGTTCAATAACGATAAGGATATACACGGTATCTCAACATTCACATCATCATACAAGATAAACGAGATGTCTCTGATAATATTTTGAAAATCTCGACTGAGTTCATAAAACTTGGCTAAATCAAAATTATAAAAGTATAATTATTTTAATTTAAATATATATAAATCAAGTTAAATGGATTGTCTTGTCCATATAAACCATTTCCTGTATGCTTTCAAAAGACCATAATATTGTTTTTTAGCTTCTAAAGACCTCCAACAAATTGTATGGGGAATAAATAATAGTGATTTTTGTATTATTATTATTATTATTATTATTTTCTCACAAACCATTGGAGGAGAAGATGGTTCGTAATTTTCCTGATATAACATTAGTTAGAGCAATATACATACAACAATGACTCTTTTGCAGACTTATAAAGTAATCAACAATTAGGAACTTATTTTTTCCAAATAAATAAATATGTGGAGACAACTACTCAAAATTTCTTTTGAGTCAATGTATAGAACTTATTGATTGAGAACATTTAGTGAGGCAGACCAAAAAAAATCTTCTTGCGGAGTTAAGAAGTTGACCATTAAGGAAATGAAGTTACCCTTTCATGTTGTAAAGTGTAAACACAAACGACAGCAGAAGAAGAAAAAAACCGCTAAAGACACCATGAAATCAAAGAAGTCATGGACTCTCAAGAATCAATATTCCATGTACATCCATTATAAGTTTTAGATAGTCTATCGTGTTTGAAAAGAGACCAAGAACATAGATAGATGCAAAAGAGCCAGAATTGATTATTCCCTTTTTAAGTATCAAGGTCCCTTCTAAATTGCTCTTCTCCCCAAAAAAAATATGAGTAGCAACAACCCTATAAAATGAAGTAAACAAAAAAGAAAGATCACTTGAATCCAATATCTATTTAAACAAACAAATTGATACATCTTGCTTCCACCTTGCAAGAGACATTCACATCCTGAAACCTCCTGCCACCCCGCCAAATGATACCTGAACAAGTAGAAAACATGATGAGCTATATAAAATGGAACAATAACACGGTGTAAAGGAAATTACAAGGTTGGAGAAGGGAATGACGGAGGAGAGCGTAAATACCCCACTATGATTCGCATATCCCACCAAAATGAAAGGGAGAGAGAATCCCGGATGACAGAAACCTGTAGAAAAAAGTTTTTATCTGTGGCCTTGGTAAAATTAGCCACTATTTGTATTATCTATATATCCTACTATATGTGAATCCTGAATTTGTTCTAGACAAGAGAGAAATGAAAGCATCATCAGTTGGATGATTCTACGACCCCAAAATGAAGGCATGTATTTCAGCCCAACTGGAGACCGTATAAAGAATGCCAGACAACCCTTTCCAATTGGAAGTCTCGCCTTCAACAAATTCTTTCTGTTTCTTCACCAAACCAGGGAACAATGGAACAAAAGAAACACCAAATTGACTCCCCAATCTTCTTAGGCTTACGCTTGAGCCAACCACGATGCCCACATCTGCTTCAAGCAGGCAAAGTAAGTCACCCACGGAGTCTCCAATGTAAACAGATGAGTTCTTGCCATTATCACTGCGGCTCTTTAGAATGTCCTTGAAAGCTTGAACCTTGTCCATGGGAGACTCCACCTTACTATCAATTTCACCGGTGGATATTGATTCTTCGTACATGAACTCATTGGCATGCACTTTCAAAGCATTTAGACCCCCTGATCAACAAAACGAGTACAAGGTATATTTTATTATCTTTCCCAATAATAGTTCAATGAAGCACATAACAGAGGAAAACAACCATTTAAATAATTCTTATTTCAAACCAAGCAACAATATATAAATATATGATAAGTAACCAAGCAACAAAATCAGAAAGGATTCATGCAGCCAACCCCGCTATAATTTTTATTTTTATTTTGCTAGGCAGACAAGATTAGTGGTCAGTAATTAGTGGGTGAAACCGGGTTTTGGGTTTTGAACACAGTTCGTGATATCAACTATCAACACTCACAGACTTTAACCAACTTGGCAAGCTGGTCAGTAATTAGCCAACCCCAACATTTGGTACAAGTAAAATTGATTAAAATCGGTGATGACTCCAAACTGATGATAGAAAGTTCTGAATAAAACTAAATTGCATCAAAATTAGATAATTAACCTCATGTTTGAGTAGTCCTTGACCATCTAGTGAAACACTACATAATATCACGTAATGATCACAAATGCACACATCTTTTATGGAATATAAAATTTACTAAGAGAGGAAGAGAAGCATTTACTAGTTAAGGAGGTCAATGAGACCTCCCCCAAGGGGATGGAACAAAAAAACTCACCATACCTCTCCATACTCTGAGATCCCATCCAAAAACAAAATCCTCAAGAAATGAACTCCTACAAATCCAAGAGGGGGAGGGGAAGGGAACATTGCCAGGCAACAAAGAAGTGTAGCTTCAAATATGATTCTTTAAAATAAATAAAAAATCAAAATCCCTTGCAAGGGTTTCCTTTCAACAACAACAGCAGCAACAATGATAATAACAATTCTATAACTCCAAATAATCTGCTTCTGACTTGATGAAAGCTATGCCCAAGATAAAATGAAAGTGCAAAATAGGATTTCATGAAGGACAGAACCCACAATAAAAATGGGAAAAGTGAGGAGAAGAAGGGAGAACAGAAAAATGAAGGAATGCAAACGAGAGAAAGAAAGAGACAAAAGCCAAAACGAAGGAAAAAAGAAAAAAAAAGGTAGAGGAACGCGAAAATAGACATTAGAATAAGAATGGAATAAATAAGATGAAGAGGAATTTAAATCTCTTATTGCTTTTCTCGAGTCATCTTACAAATTGGATTTCCCACCGGAGAACTTCCTTACAGGGTAATTAGAGCTTCAAACTACGGCAAGCAAATTATACCACATTGGTTGCTGGAAAGGCAATACAAGAAGGTGGTTCTTCTACGACAGGTTGACGTTGGATAGACGACTGAATAGGCTGTTGATCTATGTCAAGTATTTGTAAAATAGGTATTGAATTGAAATATCTCCTAACCCTAGGGAGTGGGTGAGACCTTGTGATCTCTAGATCAAATAGCTTGAGAGGTTCTTGTTATAGAATACAGGATGTATGAAGGAACCACGACACCCCTCTCTAAAGGAAATTTGATGGCAGTTGACAAAAGGACTATGTGACCAATGAAATGATATTAGATGTGTCATTAGCTAGGGGAGAATAAAAAGTAGAGGGGGCCTTATTCCTTTTTGTTTGCATATTATCATGCCTAATCGTTACATGTCTTTCTGTTTTTCCTCATAGGTAAAAAAAATTCAATTGCACAACAACCGACGATAGGTATTATAGGACAATTCGAGCAAATTATCCAAAACGTGGGACGACATTTACAACGATGACTTATTAAAGGAAGAAGAAAAGAATAACTCTAACTAGTCAAGACGATTTGCAAAGAGAGCTCATTTCATTATAAAAACAAAATAAAAAAAATAAAAAAAAAAGAAGCTTGGACCATGACAGGAAAATTTTCACCAAAAACCTTGTGGGATAGAATCACACACATAAATGAAACCCAAGGTTGCCTAATATTCCCATTGAAAATTGTCTTCTAGAAATCTTAAGCAATATCTACCCACCATGAATTACTAATCCTAAAATAACTTATGTAACCTGATCTATAATTGCCATTAATCAAATTAAACAACAACTAAATCCTAAATTGAAACTAATTACTAAAATGCCTAAACTATTGGTTAGCAATTCTACCCACTTGATAATATAACATAAACCTTTCAAACACTAATGGTAATTCCTCCTCTTTTTTCTTTCCTTTTCGATAAGTTTATATTGATGCAAGGGAATAATAAACAAGTGTAATATGAAATAATGAGAATGAATCTCACTGAGAAGGAGAATTGAAAACCATATCCCCCTTAGGCTCTGTTTGTTTCCTTGTAAAAGCAAAAAAATCCAGAAGTTCTTTAAGAACATGACCAAGCTGACCAATCGACTTTCCCATTGTTCATCACCTATTAGTGCTACTACATTTTCACGATTGAGTTCACTTCTAGTTCTATCTTATTTACTCTATCCACTCACCACAGTATCCTCATTTCGGTTATGCTCAATCTACCAACATGTTGCTTTTTAATAGCCCAATATTCAACTCCATTGTGCATGGTAGGTCATTTTTTGTCTTACAATCGTTTTATAAAAATTTTCTACTGATTTAATTGGGATGTGTTGATCACACAGCATCTAGAAATAAACCTCCACTTTAACCATCCAACTCTAATTTCATTGGCAACATCCACCTTAATCTGTCTATCCTTGTTTATAATAGAACCAAGATTACAAAAATAGTCACTTCAGTGTATTTCAAGGACATTTTTTTTTTTTTGCCATTCCACTCCATCAGTGTCATTATTAAAGTTACACTCCACATACTATATCTTAGTTCTACTTATCATAGAGACCTAAACTCAAATCATCTCTCAAGAGTCCTAGTTTTGTGTAAGCCCCTTCATTGATCTCATCAACTAACAATAAATCATAGAAAAATAACATATACCAGGGACACGCCTTTGAATAGGAGCAATTACTTCATCGATAACTTAAACAAACAAATAAAGATTCAGAGCTGATTTCTGAGTAAACCAAATGTAATTAGGCACTCTTTTTTGTCTACTTCATGTTTGGAGATAGAAAATTGTTACATCAGCTTCCAACCAAATGTAACAGTTGTTTTTTCACCAATTTTTGTTGAAGTAACCCTTCTCCATATGTCATTTCTTGTTTGCTAAATCCCTACATTAATTTCCTAGTAAACCAATATGCATCTCCTTGAGATGTTGAAAGTGCAATCCTCCATTTTATTTTGGAGTGCAGTCTTCTTTTCTTTTTTTGCTAACTAAGCAATGATGTATTAAAGACAAAATATGATGCAAAGGTGAAGAAGGAGCCAACAACTTATGTTACACAGTTCAAATTGAAGGTAGACCCAATTGCTTCCTCATAAAAGATTTCTTAGATGCACTGATAAGATCACAATGAGATGAGAAAACCTTTGAAATTTTGATTCACAGAAAATGTTGCAAGTGAATCTGCCGCCATATTTCCTCCTCTAAAAATGTGGACAATCCTCCATTTCATTTTCGAAAGCATATCGTATTCCAATCCACCAAGTGGTAACTCTTTACATCCTTCCACCCATCCCAAATGATGTCCCCCTTTTGACAAGTATTATTCTAGTGGTAACTCTTTACATCCTTCCATGAGACAAATCTGGTTTTGAGGTCCCACATAAACTTCAATACGTAACTTGCCCCTATGGGAAGACCTGTGTGATTGTTGGAAGGACCCACCTTACATCACACATGGCTAACATCAAAAACCTCACTTTACAATATTTATCCTCTAGCCCAAAACTGTTTTAACACATCTCATAAAGAGCATCATGGAAGAATTCACCATGTTCAACTAATGCTGCTACTAAAATTTATTGATTAAATAGAAGGAATTACAGGAATAGAGCTTGATCACAAAAGCAAGCATTTATTACTTGTTTGTCGACTCAATACAGTATTCATAAATGAATCCAGTGGCCTCAATTCTCACATAAGCTAATCAATCAACTTAGGCCCTGTTTGTATCTTCTGTGAATCTCGTGCATTTTGGCAAACACGCAAAGTTTCAATTAACATTGTGTTTGGGACGACCGAATGCGTGTGTTAAATTTGTGCCCTTAGTCCTGAATTTGTACTGTTTTTAAAAAAAGCTAATCAATCAACTTAGGCCCTGTTTGTATCTTCTGTGAATCTCGTGCATTTTGGCAAACACGCAAAGTTTCAATTAACATTGTGTGTTTAGTCCTGAATTTGTACTGTCTTTAAAAAAAAATTCCACCCATCATCCCCTCCAAGGAATCAAATTCGTGCATATCAGCCATATAACAACCTCATATTCCCCAATCGACATAACCATAAACAGCTTCACACTGTGCCCAAACTTCCTGCTCCGCGGTGTTTTGTCGCTCAACCAACACAGTCTAGGTCATCAGCAGCAGAAGCATGGGCCATCTGGAAAGTTTCTGACAACCTCGTGACCTTTAATCCTTGTATGTTATCATGCCCTCCATTTCTCTCATCCACATGTCTTATCTTCCCCTGTACATCCCCCTTTCTGTTACTCTTTACTACAGAGATTGTCAATGATAGAGAGTGGTAGATGGTGTATCTAGGGTTTAGGGTTTAGAAGAACAATTTCAATCTTGATTTCAACCAAATCAATGTTGTTACTAACACTGTAATTGAACAAATCAACCTAAACACTATGATAAACCTAATTTTATTAGCACAGTAATCAATCAAATCAACATGCATACTAACCAAAATGACCTCGGAACATCTTTGCCTTACAAACTTCTTATTCAGCTTTATTAGGTAGCAGGAGGATACCGTGAAAAACATTGTTCACCATCAGTCCACATACAATTCAGATGTGCATTTTTGCAATGATTTGCTAGTGGTACTCCAAACAACTAATTTTCAAAGTTGCGCATGTCTAATGGAGCACGAAACGTGTGCACAGGTTTGAAACTCGTGCACAAATTTGTTGCGCATGATCCAAAGAGGGCCTTAATATCATCTTCTGGATCAAAACAACTGCATGAAGAATCACAACGTTGGAAACTTCGAACTCCCCAAACAACAGCTGAAACGAAAAAGGCCATCATTGCTTGCTGCCTGCTGCTGTCTTCTAAAAAGACATCTGGACAACAAGTCCAATCCACAACATGTGCAGGATGATGGTCGGTCATCTCCTACTTTTTGGACCTATCCCATAACTGTTTTACAGCTTCAAGATTCTTCACGTGCGGAGTTGACGAACAACAAATAGGAAAAAAAATGATCTTCAACAGAAACATAATCAGAATCAAGGCAGGAAAGCACCATTTACCAAAAAACTTAACAGAGTCTAAGATATATTAAATTATCTAGTGAACTCACCATCAAAGCAGCAAATTGATAATCTAGTCTATTTATTTGTGAATCCATAACTTGTAATTGGCAAACCTGGTCCAGTTAAATAAAGTTTCTAGAAACTTAATGGATGACAGCTATTTACCAAAAGGAAAATAGCATAATCTTCTAAACGTATGGTCTAATTAACATCACATGAACAAAAAACTTCCGCTCAGAGCCTCAGACTTTAAAATATTGAAATTCTAGAAAATCTAGGCTAGTAACCAGAATCGCAAGAAACAACAGATATAAACACTTAGTTATGCACGAACATGTACCGTAGATTTCTCATATTGACAAGTTCTAATAGTAAAGAAATTATACCTGACGAAAGAGCTGACCTAATGAGATCCCCACACCAACAATATGAAAGTATATGGACCTCTGCATTCAGCTCTTCATTCTTTACAATCTTCTGAAAGAACCCAGCACAACCATCTTGGAGTATCAGCCGTTCACCAGCCCGTTTTATGTCTTCCAGATTTATACCCTTTAGTACCCCGGACCCTATCACTCTTGCATTTGCTCGATTCTCAAAGTTCGAAAGTTGTTCAATGGCTTTGCATAGACCTTCATAATCAAACTCTTCCACTGCAAGAATCAAAAGAAGTTGAAGCATGGAAACATGAGTGTAGGCTCTAGGTGAGTGATTGCCCATCTCAGTAACCTTTTAATTTGTTTTACTTGAGACCATTTCTAAACTATTGAAGGTGATGATTAGAAATACTAAATATCAACCAAGAAGTGAACCTGCTGAGTTCAAAATAATTTTAATAAATATGAAATAATCAAGACTGGTTTGTATCTTTTAGGGATGTTTCTTTCATGATAAGAAATTGTGAAGGATAAATGATGATAATTTTAACTTTACCTTTCTCACTGGGCAAGATGCTTTCTATACATTGTTCATACTCTTCAGTATACTGCCTAGAAAGAACATCCCATGAGTTCCTCAGTTCAGACGATGACTTCCGAACAAGTACATTTTCAGGCTCATTCGTACTAACTTTGGGTGCAGTTAATATTGCAATCTCTGCTAAAATGGCGGAGGAATCAACAACAGTGCATGTCAAGTCAAAATCAGAAAATATAATGAGATGACGCTCCGCAGGTTTGTGCACTCCAAAAAAGGGAACAACAGTTTGTTGAACAATTGGTTGACCACGAAAAAAACCTATTTCAAGTTTCAAAGCTTGATGGTATAGCTTTTCTATGACTTCCAGCTCTTCGCCTGTCAAAGAGATACTTAGCTTATCAAGCAAATCTTCAGTTTGCAGAGCAGATGTCTGTTCCATTCAGAAAGAAGAAAAAAATATATGAATGAGATGTTTGAGCAAAGGGAAGCGGATTGAATACAAAAAGAAAATAATTATCATACCTCAAAATTTTCGGACGAATAATTATCAATCCACTTCTTGTAGGGATGACTGCCTTCATCAGGTTTTACAAGTGCCTGTAGCTCCTTACCTAAAAAGGCATAGAGCCTCATGCATGGTGTCACAGCACCAAGTGTATAAGCAGCAATTTTTGTCTTCTCAAATGGAGTTGCAATTTTCATCTTTCCTCCTTCGACCTTTCCAGAAGCTGTTGCTAACAAGAAGTCTGTGTATTTTACTGTTGCAGGGTTGGAAGTGGTCTCTTTTGTAGGATCAAAACCCCATTCCTGTGTAACAGACTACATTCAAAATATATACATGCAAAATGATCTCCTACATTAATGGAAAGGAATGAAAATGAAAGGATATGACAAATACAATTATGTTTAATCATTAGGTCAATTCTCTTAGTAACTAGGCCTTAAAGCTTGAACATTATGCTCAAAATTGTGAAATGCCCACTGCAATAATCACAGGACTCAGGAAACCTATACCCATAAACAAATAGTTTGCTACCCATCTCGACTCTGAATCTTAATATGTGCTAAAATCTAAGGAGCCAAGATATAGATATCAAAACGGATATGGGGAGAGAGGATACGGCTGTTCATCTCCTGAGATCCTAGACACTTGTATGGAACAAACACATGATCCCAAGAAGCCAAACTCAAACTATTAATTTGAATTTGCTAGAAATTGATCCAGTTGGTCCAATGGGCACGTCAAAACCAATAAGGCAAACACGGTTGTCATTTGAAAACACACTTTCCAAGCATGAGATTCAAAGGGATTATTTTGTCATTTGCGGGAGTTCCATTTGGACTGCAATGAGGCTGGTTGAGAACTCTTTTCTTATTCTTCTTCTTCTTGTATCTTCATAATGATTAAGTGTTTTTTCCGAAGTATGGCTTGATTTACACCAAAGATAAAGTAAGCATTCTATGAAAACATATATGCACCAATTGTTTTTTCAATAAAACTTTATGCTTATAAAAAAAAGGAAGATGAACAGAGAAAACTATATGCACCAAAATACATCGAGCCATATCAGAGGAGATGGTATACAACTCTTCTGGAAAAATCTTACAGGATAATGAATGTCTTTGTTTAATTTGGATTTAGCTAGGGCAGCCTTTGTAGAATTTGACAAGTCAGGCACTAGCATATGAGTTTTTCACTTTTTTCTCATACTGCCACTCGGGATATTAACATATCTACTATGCCTCAAAACTTCTTTATCACTTTCAACAATCTCCACCAAGAAATCATTAATGATTTTTTAATACATTTAGGTACATTAAGGATTCTGGTAACGAGTATGAGGATGGAGTATGCATAGATTTATATTTTAGTCACCAAACATTCCTTTTGATATAATTTTCTTTCTATACATAAAACTTAAAACTAATGATTGCAGCCATATTCTCTCGCAAAGCATGCATTTGATACAAAACTAATGATTATTTAATACGGAATTATTACTTGCATCACTTTAATTTTCATAAAACCAATGATTCTTTTTGTTTGATAAAAACAAACTAATTATTCTCTCATACAGAACTAGCACAAGCATCAATTCTTTTCTTTTTAATATAACTTCTTTCTATTATTCAAAACAGGTTTTTCACAGCCTACAAAAGATTGATTGATTATATTTTCCCTATAAACTAATAATTCATTGCAATTAGAAGGAATTTTCAAGTTGATTTTTCATAAAAACACACAAATTATCATCTTTTATTATTAACAATTCCTCATCCTGAAACAAACAAACTACAGTCTTGATCATCTTGAATTTATTAAGACTAGTTCGAACTCCTCTCAATTAGATATTATATAAAAAAGCAAAAGATTCAATTATCATAATATCTCAATCTACGCAAGAAAAAGAGAGTAAATAATTAGCTTACTTGCACGAAAGAATCATGCATTTTGAGTTCTTCAACAATAGCGTGCCTCAGCTTGCATATCGCAGCCTTGGCATCGTCATCATCCGAACATTCCTCCGCCAACTCAAACCTAAAACAGAAACCAAAGTCATCAAAATGAACAAAAAACCTAATTTAAAAACAAGATCAAGTAGAAAAAAATTTCCAAAACTCACGCCTGCGAAAAAGCCCTAAGAAAATGGACATCTTGAGCGATGTAATGGCGGAAAGTCTCCAATTCAAGTTTTCCAGAAGCCAAACAAACAACAAAGGGAGTATACATGGCGAACACCGATTCTTTCTTGAATTTGATCCAGAATCGCCTCGCGATGCCTTCTTCATCTGAAGCCGAGACGACTCCCATGGTTGTCGATTTGGAAGATTTGCAAGATCGATCGATCGAGTTACAGTTAGAGAATCTTGAAAAGAAGTGAGATCGGATCAGACAGGGTTTTATTGGATCAGAGTAGTTGAATCTGAAGATTGGAAAGATGATTCTGAACTTATTAGCGTTGAAGACGAAACTCATGAAGAGAGAGAATTAGTGAGAGAGAGAGAGAGAGATTTTTATAGAGAGGAAAAAATTAGAGAGAGAGAGAGAGAGAGGGCCGGCGGACGGCGGTCTAACTCTAATTCATGGTCTTCTCGTGACGAGTGAGTTGGGCAGAGGTGGGACCGGTTGAACCGGTCAGAAACTCGAATATTGGACTCAGTAGGCAGTTGGATTAAATGTTAAAGAGAGGGAAAAAGGAGTTTTCTGGAGCTACAGCCCATATATCTTCTCTGTAGTTTTGGTAGGTGACATTGGTGGGCCCAGTGTTTCCATGTGTATTTCCACGTATGCATCTCCACATGCTTAGTTTGTAGCAATAATAATGCTCTCTCTAAGATATACTTGGAAACAAAATACTTTTTTTTTTTTTTAATTTAAAAATATTAGAAGGAAGAGGAAAAAAAGTGTTTGCTGGAGCTACACTCTATACATCTTCTCTGTTGTTTTGGTAGCTGACATTGGTGGGCCCGGTCTTTGCATGTTTTTTCCCTCTTCTTTAAATTTTGATTAAAAATATGAATTATAGTTGAGAATATTGTGTACATATTGAAAAAAAAATTATATTGGAAAGTCATGAAACCATTGGGCCTGTTATTTATGCTAAAGGGACTTTTCTAGCTTGAAACATCAAACATAAAGTTGAGATGGGAGGACCATTACAGATCTTCTAGTTGTCATTAAGGGTCTGTTTGATTGCATGGAAAGTCAAATTTCATGGATTTTGAAATCCATTAAAAAATGGTAGTGGAAAATGGGTAGGGTTGGTAATAAAATTATCTAGAATTTTGTTTCATAAGGAATCACGTGCTTTTCATCTCAGTAGTACATTTGATGTTCTACCCCAAATGTCAACATTTGAAGGTGGTATTTTTTTTATCTCTAGTAATATAAGAGAACATACTTACATGTCTCTAATCCGAAGACTTATATTGAATGAGAAGTGTTCAAAGGGCCTAAAGAGTGTCAAACATTTTTCAAAATAAGGGTTAGAAGTTTCGGAATGGGTTGATTTTTTGTGAGGACGATCTCTATGGTGAAGAGATTATCCTCACCAAAATCAACTCATTCTGAAACTTCTAACCCTAATTTACAAGTTGAAGTATCGTGGACCGTCCAATCTTAATAAATCACATTTAATAAGGTTATAAGTTTCAGAATGAGCTGATTTTTGGTGAAGTTTGGCTCTCTGTAGGGCTTCTAAACGCCACACACAATGAATAGGTGTAAAATGACCACACATTTACATGGTAAGAGGGAAAAAAATAGATGTTGGCATTTTAATCAATCTTGATCATAAATCTAGTTTTACATATGTGCCACTGTAACATTCTAGATAAAAATTTTAACAAATCAAATAATTTGATTAACTTATAAGTAGATTTTTTTTTAAATGACTAGTTTTGGTTTGCACTTGACAAACTTTTTTTTTTCCCCATAACCTACGAAAATTTTCCAATGTACAACAAAGTAAATTAGGAGTACATTCAATTTCGATCACACGGCCAAAGAAGACAAACTCTTGTCATTAATTTTTCCATTAAGCCAACCTCTTGGAAGCTACTTGACCAACTTCGTTTCTTCTTTGTAACTATTTTATAAGTAAACCCTTCTGATGATCATTTGAATCGTTGCTAAGATAGATTGGTATCCATATGTTAGATAAAGATTTCAACCCATAAAATTACTATCGATCAAACAAAGAATTTTCTTTTTTGAAAATACTTCTACACAAGGAAATGTCGACAAGGCAAGTGCATCATCATAGCTGATTTGTGCAATTGAGGTCTCTCCTTCTCAACAAGTAGTTGAGAAAACAAGAATATCTAAAAAGGTCCAGAGGATATTGAAATGTTATACATTATTCTAAAGAGTCTAAAAGATTGTATTATTTGTCTATATATTTCATATGAGAATTCTAAATATTTTCGACGATGAGTCTAAAGTATAGAAAGTTGTAGAAATTTTTAGAAAATTCATATAACCATTAGATCGTTGCCACGTGAATCGATCGTGACCAATTATTTTAACTTTCCATGTATTTAAAAAGGAGAAAATTCTTCAAATGTACTATCATGCATGCTTTTCTTCTTGGACTTTAGAGGATGTTTTTAGGTTCTTATCAAGTTATCTAAAGGCCTAAAGAGAAGGATCCATTGTACCTGAATTTGCCTTTCTTGTAAATAATGGAAATAAGTGCTTCTATTCAACTATATGGCCATTCAAAAAGTTGCTTTTCAAATAAGCCAATGAAATACCTTCATAGAAATAAAAGCTACTTTTAGTCAACCTACAACTCCATACTAAAGAAGTCATTATTATTATGAGTCATCATCTCATTGGAGTTTTCATAAGCAATATTTTGAATAATCACCTCATAAAACTTGGCTCTACTTAAAAGATTGTTATTATTATTTTAATGAAAAATAAATAAAAGAGAAGAGTTACTATTAACAATCCAACTCTTACTTATTACACCCCAATTTCTTAAATTATTTTTCACATCCCAAATAAAAATTAAAACACAACTTTCAAACTTTACAAAGGTCTGGCTCAAATTATTATCTCAACAATACAAAACATTATAACACTCATTCAAATAATTTCAGTTGTTTGTTTATAATTAAATTAGACCAAAAAAAAAAAAAAAAAGGAATCTAACGAGAAAAAAAAAATGATAAAATTTGTATTTGCACCCCAAATTTTACTTATTATCAATCATTCATTTATTTTCTTTTATTTTTCATTGGATTGTAATAAGTAAAATTTAAGATTCCTATAGCAGCTTTCTAAAAGAGGAATGCTTGCACGACGCTCTCTTGACAAGAACATTGCACTAACTCTCCCGCTTATGAAAAGACGTGACCCCTCCAAGTTTCAACAAATGTTTTAGATATCCCTTATGTTTTCATATTGATGATATTGCCCTTTTATCTTTTGAGTGAATATTTGAGACACCTTTTTATGATTTCAAACTAATGACATTACCTCTTTGACCTCGGTCTTTTCTTCTAAACTAACCAAAAGTGATCCCAATGTCTTCTTCATCGTGGTTGTTTAGAACACGAGAGTTCATGGGACATCCATTTTCAAAGTTTTTTGACCAAGGTTTTTTTTTTTTTTTTTTATAAATTTCTTTTTAAAATCTAATCTACACCATAACCTTTACATGACTTGAGGTGTTGATTTATCCTTTCAATACATGTTACATGTCATTCACTACTATTAATTAAAATCCATTACAGAGAACTACAGAGAAAAAAGTACTACAATGGACTCTCTTCCCTCCCTCATACGTGTCTAACAAGTGATCATAGGACCAGTGGGCCAAATTAAGTGCACGACACGTTTTTAGAGTAGAGAATCTAATGTTTTACATTTATGAAAATAAGATAAAATTGTGATGCATTGTTGCAATTACTAAATTAATTAGTTTTTGACAACATATTTGTAAGTATCACAATCCACAATGGACAACAAAATCATCACTATTTTATTGACTACTTCTAGAATAGATCATTGATCAAAATTTTATATGATTAAAGAATCACCATTGTTCAAATGTGAGCTAAATCTTCCCAAAAAAGTTTTATGCATCAATGGGTTAAAATCATTCAATTAAGTTAGTTTTAAGTTGCTATCGATGATGGATAATGGAGTAATCAATACAGACCAAACAATTGATTGCATCATACTTTAAAAATTGTTCTTGTTGAAGCATCTTAATTGTCAAAGTCGGAGCTAAATGTTAAAAATAATAAATTATTCCAAGAAAATGGAAAACGAAATGCAAAAAACGTTCAAAATAACAAGTTAGTTTTGGGTCGCTAATAACAAAGGAAAATGGAAAACTACGATTGATGGACGAAGATTTGATTTGTTGGAGGATGATGATTGATTAATCGATGTTTGACAAATGACTACAACGACCGTTGAATGAATGCTGGATCATGACCCGTGAAGATTTGATCATTCTGGATTAGATCAGGGGCACCCTCTGAGTCTCTGACCAATCCTATAAGGAGATCAAATTGATTTTTTATTGGATCTCAATTTTACAATTGGGTCTCGATCATATCAAATTCAATTAGATATAAAAAAAATATAAATAAACCATATATTTTAACAAAATTGGTATAATTTACATACTTTCTCATAATTACTAGATTGGGGTCCCATTGGATTGGAACATGGTTTATCTAGAATCAATCCGATAAATTATCATATCAGACCCTTACTAGATCAATTCCTTATCAGAACCCAAACAAATCAGCATGCATCAGATTTCGATGTGACCTGATCCATTGACAATCCTATTGATAGGGGTGCAACTTGGTTCAGCTTGGGGCCAAATTGGAACTAAACCAACCGAGGTTGATTTCATAAAATGAGAACCAATATTGAATTGTCATAGAACCAAACCAAACCTAACAAAGTCAAGGTCGGTTTGGTTCGGTTCTAGGGGTTGCCAATATCCTAAAAACCTGTTTGAAGTAGGGGTGCAATGGGTCGGTTCCTAAGGCACTTAGAATCATAACCATTATATTTTTTCCAATTCTAGTTTTAAGATAAATGGAATCGGAACAGCAAAAAAAAAAAAGTACTCATCGGTTCTGATTCTCCAGGATCAAATGAGAAAGAAATTATTTTAAATCATTACAAATAATAAAAATAAACATATTATCAACAAAATTATTAACTTAGTTATAATCTGTTATTCTAGATATTTTTTTTTCAAAAAATAACAATTTATCTTCTTTAAAAGTAATAAATTTTTAGAAGAGAGTTCATTTTAAGCTTCAATCCATTGTTTATATGAAAAATTGAAGAACTTTTATATGACATGCATTAATTTGAAATAAAAGAATTCATCAAATTGTCTATAATATAAAAAGAAATGACAAACTAAATTGGTTCCAAGTAGTTGTGGGTACCCATTGGATAGAACCTAATGGTTTCATTTTAGACCGAATTCTAATTGATTCCAATAAAAAGAAAATCAGAACTGAGGTTTTCTATTCCAATTCTAATTCGATTTCGATTAAATGGGTACCCATTGACACCCCTAATTTGAAGCAACATGTTTTTAAGAAACAAAAAATAAAAATGAAATTTCATATAATCAATCATTAACCTTAGACTAATGATTTTTGAACTCAACTTGACAGCCGGACTCAAAAACTCACTGAATTGTCATGAGCAAAGAACTGTAGATTATTTCAATCGGGATACACAACTGCAGATGACAAATCGGTTGTGTATTTTGAGGGATAGAATCTACGGTTCTTTGCCTATACCACTTTGGTGAGTTTTGAGTCCCCCTATTAAGTGGAGTTAAAAAATCAGCACTCTTAATCTTATCCATCAATAATAAACAAAAGTCAATAATCTATCCATGAAAAAAGAGCCATTAATTTTTCCATCACTTAAAAAAAGTCATTAATTTATCCTAATAAAAAGGAAGTCATCAATCTATCATAAAAAAGAAAAAGAAAAAAGATGAGTGTAGTTTATTAAATAAAATAATAATATTCATTCATAATTATATTAATAATAAGAGTTCAGTTCCATACAAGGCTTGAACCAAGAATCGAACCAAATCAATCGGTTATTCATTTTGTCAACCCATAACTATATCGAAATTCATCCAAACTGAACCAAACCAGTCCAAATCTCTTGATTTGGTTCGGTTCTCAGTTTGAACTGGACCAAGTTGTACCTCTACCTGTTAACTTAAATTTCATGTTAACCATATTCGGGTCGGGTAATCGGGTACCCATGATCCAACTCAACTGTATTATTTTTCTAGTCATCCATCTTCTATCCTTAAAAAGTTGAAGAAATAGCAGTGGATGGCTGTCTTTAGTACACACCTCACCACATCAGAATATCAAATCCCCTACATCTCTGTTCTTCCACACTCTCTCTCTCTCTCTCTCCAATGGCAGCATTGCAGTCGTCCCTTGCATTCTCTTCTCCAATCTCCCATTGTTCACAGAAACAACGCTCTCATTCAGGTACTCTTCACTCTGTATTCAAACAATTGGAAAATTATAGTAATTTGTTCAATTGTTCCTTTATTTTTTTGCAAGAAAAACACTAAAAATGATATGGGTTTTGGGTATTTTGTTTAGATTTGACAGGAATCTGTTACTTGGACAAGTACAACTTTACCTGTCAAAGATGGGTTTTTTCTTGATTTGAAAATTATGTGAAGATTTGAAACTTTAGAAGTTCTTATATCATAGTACATGTAACGTACTGAAATGGGTATTTCATATTTGCTTGATTATCTATGTAGGAAAATATAAAATTTGAATGTGTTATGTATTACTTGAGATTCAGCAAGAATCAATGAGTAGGAAGTTCATGAAGTCTGATTCACCTAAAATGGGTTTTTCGTTTTGATGCTTTTTTTTATGGAAAATTTAGAGCTGTTATATAGTGCATGCCATAGAAACCAAGTTGGGATTCAGCAACCATTCGGTGGGAGTCAGTTCGGTTTAATTCGGATGATCCAGGAATGTTTCAGAAAAAAATCGGGGGATTATAAAAATTTGGGGGATGGAGAGGCAGAGTTTGAATTTGGGAGGGACATTTCAGAAGAAAACTAGACGTTAACACCCACAGTCGAATCCTTAAATAAGGAAGGGAGTCGCCATAAAAATCAATGATTTAATTGGTTGAAAAAATTCACCAAATATTGTGTCATTGTTGCAATCCTTATTTGCATTGTGTGCATGAGAGCTAAAGGAATCTGCATCTATGATTTGACAAGTCTGGAACATTGTGCTTAGTATGATGGCCATGTAAGTTCCCTTGGCTTTGGCAAATTATTCATCACGAACTAAAGAATTATTATTATTATTAAAATTTTTAAATATACATCGTTTGAATGGATTATTGTATCCTTGAACTCACTCCTCAGTACCTGATTCCTCGTCTCTGTAATTCAAATTTTGAGAAGAACTATTAACATTTTTGAAAGAGTTTATTGGTCATTTTACCATGAAAGACAACATAGAGGCTTCATTGTTTTAACATAGGTGTTAGAGAGAGAGGGCGTCCCCACTTCGATTTTTTGTTTTGCTTTCTTTTCATCCAGTCTTTTTGAAAGTGTAAAACGTTTCCTAGATCTGAGTACTTATAATTAAGTTGTTTTTAATGTGTGGTGCAAGTAAGGATTTAATTATTCTTTTCCCGAGTTCTCCATGATCATCTAGTCAGTGAACCTCGGACACATTGAGGATCATTGTTTTTCTTGACATAGATTCCTTTGCTTCCCCCATTTTGTTTTCTTTCCCTAAATTAAGTATTTTTGAATGCTTGGATTTTTTAGCCTGGGGTCATTTTTTATTTCTCCCTGAAAAATTAGTTTCATGCAAGGATTTAAATTTATACTTTGGTGTGAAAAATGGAAGAATTTTTACTAGTGTGGCGATATTGTTGAAGAATGATTTTATAACTAGTCAAAACATTTTTTGGATTATTTTCATCTCCTTTTTCTCAGTTTGTACTTTACCTTCTTGTGGAGAAGATTGGACCTTTTACCTCCATCATATGGTGCATATTATGACTATATTTAATATCTAAAAATTTAATTGAATTTTTTGAATTTCTTACTGTATCTACGTGGAGTCAGAAGATTTCCTTTTTGATAAGTCGTAAGCGTTCTTAGAATCAGTTAGAACATAGTTTTGTTGTTTGAGAACTTCATGCAATGTGATTTTTGGTCAACTTGGTTATGTGAATCTATCAACTAAGATACACGTCATAGCTCTTTATCATCTTCAAAAAAATTAAAACTAGAAATAATTGTATGTTTTGCAGGCTTGGTATCTTCACCTTGGGTTGTTTGTCGAAGTACGAGTTCCTCGTTCAATGGCCAATCCTTGCAACTACTGCATCCTCGAGGGGTCATGTTAAGGGGAAATTTTCAAACGACTCGAGCTATAAAGATGATGGTCAAGCCAACAATTCAGTTCATCCAAGGAACTGATGAGCAAACAATACCTGATGTGAGACTAACCCAATCAAGAGATGGTACAAATGGTATGGCAATTTTCTCATTCGAACAGCCTTCCGTGTTTGACTCATCTGGTGAACTTGGTGAAATCACGGGCTTCTACATGATTGACGAAGAAGGGGTTCTTCAGTCAGTTGATGTCAGTGCCAAGTTTGTTAATGGAAAGCCATCAAGAATAGAAGCGAAGTATGTAATGCGGAGCCCGCGTGAATGGGATAGGTTCATGAGGTTCATGGAGCGGTACTCAAATGCGAATGGATTGCAGTTCATCAAGAAATGATGCAATGTACATCCTTCCTCTTGTTTCCCCTCACTTTTTTCTGTTGTTGTGTAAGTTTTTGTAATTTGGGTATCTGAAACTTGAGAAGCTTGGTTGATGCCCATGTAGCTTCAATGCAATTGCTGTATTCCCCCTTGAATTTTAATGGGTTTTGCCTAATTTGGTAATTATTGGTAATTCTTTAAGGGTGTCGGGTTGCATAAGATTTTGGTTCTGGAAACATTGGATATTTTTTGCGAGAACATTCTCTTTAACATTGTTGAGTGTCTTTGTGATCACTAAAGCTGCTTGAATGTCTAAACCAGTTCGATTTGGATTTTACTTGAGATGAACACATCTACAAGGGCATTTATATGGTATTTTCAGAATTTTGATTTTCCAGTAACTTTGACCTTAGCGGATTGCTATTACCCGAAATCATATTCACAAGTTGTCCTTTCAGCCCATTGGCACGTATAATCCTCGCTGCTCTTCCTTGTTCGATAAATTTCTTGGGAGAGTTTTCGTCCTGACAATGTATTTGACATTTTCTATTGATCTGAGAATGAGGTATTTTAGAGGTAGGTGAGTTTTAACAGAATACATGTGTATTATTGCATGCATGAGTGTAATTATAACTGATGAAAGTTTTTTTTTGTTTTTGAAGCTTAGTTAGTTATATTGAGTTGAAAGGGACTGCAACTCCATGCTGTCTCTATAACTTGATACGACACACTTCATCGAAAGATAACGAAGCTCTTCTTGAATAACTTCCATTCGATCTAACGAAACAGATTCAACCCATCGATCTCCAATATCGGATCTCTGAGACAATATTCATTAGGGAAATAATGCTGAAAGGACTACCCACCACCACTACTACATCTACTACTACTGTGCCCAGGTGACAGATATTGGGCTTCTGACCCTATACTGACTATGGATGGTATGTACCCATGTCAAATGACCTTGAGCATACATCACCTTCTCCATACCCATTCTTTTCCGGGATATCAACCAGACTCTATAACCCATACTTTGGTAAACATGATTGAACGTTAGAAGACGCGGTTTAACTCTTACTTTGATTCCTTCAGGTGCCTTTACCTCCACTGAGTACGTGGAATTCGGTAACCCAACATTAGTTAGTCGCCTTCTTATCACCTTACTTGTCTTCCGATGCTTGAAAATCACCGTCATAGAGGGATAATTAAGGCTAAAACTCCTATTCTTCACTATGATTTCATGACAGCTCACGTTCTTGTGTGTAATGGTGAAAATCTCCGACCTCGTGTATCCTAGTGTGCAGAGATGAATCACATAATCATCTGGCATGATATTGTATACTAACCCTGGATTGATTGCTCTTTCAGGGTTTACGTGCCCCGCTCCAACGGCAAAGACTTGCGCTGGTTTTAGTCCGTCCATTATTGGCATACCCAAATGATCCATGTTGTCCGAAGTTGTCATGATTGCAGATTTAATTGCAGCCGGGGTCCACTCTGGGTGGGCAGAACGTATCAAAGCAACGATACCACTGACATGGGGACAAGCCATGGAGGTTCCCGACAAGACGGTGAAATTCACTCTTCTAGAATCTTCTAGAAGGCCACTTGGACCCAAATTTTGTGGCCAAGCAGCAATTATATTCACCCCTGGGGCAATAATATCCGGTTTGAGGATGGATGGATCGGTTAAACTGGGTCCTCTCGATGAAAACAAAGCGACTGATGGTGCTCTATTTTTCCCGATAACCGTTCCTCCAAATTCAATTCGAGCTCTTGGTCTCTTTGTAGAATTTATATAGCTTTTTAAGCGAAGAGATTCCGAAAAGCCTACTAATGTTGCGGGCAAGACATGAACATCAACGGAATCCTCCTCGAGATTGATCTCTGTGTTAGTCAGAATCATCGCAGCACCACCGGATTCCTTTACAACTTGGCCTTTTTCTGCTCTTCCATTGACACCTCTGTCACAAACCACCATTTTTCCTCTGACTTCAGCTCTTGGAAGAGAGCCTTTGAAGCACAATTCACTCCCTTTGTTTCCACCTGATACGTAAACTAGCTCGAGCTCTTTTCTTACATTTGATCGCTGCTTTACTGGGTACATAGATTCTCCGTAGAGAATCTCACCGTTACCCATACGAACAACGGCAGGAAATCTTCGATCAAGAGTGCTGGCACCAACGGTTGTTATCCAAGGAGCCTCGTTGGCAACCGAGCTCTGGATTGGACCATTGTTTCCCGCTGCACAAATTACTATAACACCCCTCTCCATAGCTCGGAAACTGCCAATCGCAATGCTGTCATCGTAAAGTGGTATTGGGAAGCCACCTAGAGAGAGTGAGAGGACATCAACTCCATCCCTAATCGCATCGTCCATTGCAGCTACAATGTCCGAGCTGTAACAACCACTGAACCAGCAAACCTTGTACATTGCTACATGTGCTCCGGGTGCCATTCCTCGAGCCTCGCCAAACCCGTTTCCAAGAACGCTCGCCATAGGGACCGAAGCTCCTGACGCTGTCGATGACGTGTGGGTCCCATGGCCATGTGCATCACGTGGCGATATGTACTCCGTAATGCCAGCTGACATTGGCGAGGTCCGCGATGCACGATGTCCTTTAGTATAGAACCGTGCACCGATGAGCTTACGGTTACAAAGTGAAGGATTGAATCTCTCCCCCTCCTGACAAATGCCTCTCCACTTCTTTGGAACCGAAGGCATTTGATGATCATTGAAGCTTGGGCTTTCGGGCCATACTCCAGTGTCAAGGACCCCAATTATGGTTCCCCGGCCGAACCCAGAGCGCGACCAAGCACCCTCTTTGGTGGGACTTAGTCCTAAGAACTTGTATGAATAAGTGGTTTGTATTTGAAGGCGACGATCAGGTCTAATAGCAATGACATTGCCCATGCTTTTCAAAATCCCTACTTCATGTTCTGATAGACGTGCTGCAAAACCTTCCATGGCAGAACGATAAGAGTAGAGAAGACGAGAAGACGGATTTTCCTCCAACGTCACTATTTGTTCGAGAAACGAGACATGCCATTCGAGCCTTGTGTTGAAGGCAGAAGTAGTCATTCCATGAGGGTGTAATTGGACTATGTAAGTTTGAAGGTTGGATGCATGGAGGGAAACCAAGTTGAAGAAAATGGTGAGGGAGAAGAAGAGTAGTTTGGGTTCCATTGGAGAGAGAAAAAAGAGTGTAATTTGGTTAGAATGTGTGTTTGGTGACTGAGGTGTGGAGGGGTATTTGAAGACGTTGAGAATTTGAAAAAAAATAATGGGTTTAAGGAGAATTTATGTGAGATGAAACTCGTGATGTTTAAGAGCTCTTCATCACGAGGATCTTTTGTTGAGAGAGGAGAGAGAGAGAGAGAGAGAGAGAGAGAGAGGAGCTGATGTGTAAGTCAATCTCACGAGATGTCTTGGATGGAATTATTACATAACATGTAGCCGTTAGATTCAAAATTCCACGAATCTTTGTTCCTCACTTTTTTCTTCCAGTTAGTTAGTTAGTTACTCGTTCTATTCGAGGAGCCTAAGAGGTGGGGCCCTTCTCCCAAACCACTTGAACTGCCGATGGATCGGATTAGATCCAATCCAATCCAATAATTTAGGATCAGGATTGAGGATTTTAGATCCAATTTGCTAACCCAATCTCTTTCTCCAATCGAAAATAAACTACAATGATCCAAGGACCAGTTCCGATATGGAGTCGACGGATACAATCAGATTGGTTTTAGGTCATAGTAAAAATATTTGTAAAAATATCTGAATAAGGGATTAGCCGATTGAATTGGCCGCAAATTTTTCAACAATTTATCAATTGATCATTGAATATGATGACAATTTTACCCTTTGCCTCTTTAAAAAAAAAAATTTCTTGGGTTTTGGTAAGAAACCTATGATCACTGAATCTGAACTTGGTTATGATGTTCTACATCAAATTGCAATAAGGTTTTATTTTGAACATAATAGTGAGATGATATAATGACCCGACCCATAACTAGGGGTTTCAGATCAACCCTGATCTGGTCCATTGACAGCCCATAGCCCAACGACTAATCCCAATCTGATTAAAGGTAAAATTACCCATATTTTAAAGCAAATTTTTTTTATTAAATTATATGGGCCGCCGCATCTTTCTTTATCACTACAATTATTATCATCATTACCAAAGTTTATCCAAAGATTTGGAGTTTGCTAAACAAATTGTGTTTCTCCAATTCTTTTCAGTGTAGAGCTGCCAGATCCGGTCTGCTATGGACCGGGTTTGGATTTAATTATTAGGTCCATTTAACTATCGGGTAGGGCCGGGTTAATCCCATTTAATAATAGAGCCGGATTTGGATTTTGAATGTATGCCCTATGGCTGGCCCGGTCTGCTATACTATATTAAATACAATATATATAGTTTTATTGTAAATTAATAATGACCTACTGCCTTTGAAAATGGATTTGGCCCGGCCGGATATTTAGATAGGTTGGATTAGGGCCTAATTTTTTTAGCCTAAAAGGTTCGGCCCATTTAAAGCCCGACCCAACCGGATCCATTGACAACCCTACTTGACATAATCATGGTTTTTGTTATGGAAAATTACTTAAAAAACCTTTGCGGAGGGATTTTTTTTCCTAATTAGTCCTTGAGTTTTGGGTGGTTGCTAGTTTACTTTTTATTCCATGATGGTCTCTCAAACTTATCTCAGCTTATAATGTTTTTGAAATACTCAAACTACCCTTCTTTTTTCATCTTCTTCACATAATTGGATTTTCTAAAAACGATTCCAATCAATTTCAACGATTTTTATTGTGAATGACAAATGGAAATGATGTATTTTTAATTGTGAACATTTAGATTTGTTTCGACGATTTATAACAAAAAAATGATGAACGAAATTGAGATTCAAAATTTTTATACAGTGTCGAGCTCACCAATTTTTATTATAAGTTTGAAAATTTTAAAAAAATTATCAAACTCGACAATAAAAATGTTGAACCCAAAGTAAAAAGTGATGAGCTCGATGTTGGTAAAGTCCACCCATTTTCGTTTTTCGACTAAAATACATAGAAAGATCGACTAAAAATTAGGGATAACGACTTGTGTAGATGATCTCAAACCAAAAGAACTATCCTTAATCTATTTTCATCCAAAAAACGAAGCAAAAACAAATTGAAAAAAAAAAAAAAAATCCTAAATTTTTTACACACACCTTCAAAATGTTTGAAAATGGAGTCTCTGAAACTCAACTAATATGTCGGAAATCTATTTTTTTTTTTACGAAAATGGTGAGTTCAAATGGTAAGAGAAGTTTCTATATTTTAGTTTCAAGAGATGTGTGGAGTGAGGTTCAGGGACGTGGACTGATTAAAAATAAAAGTTTTACTAAATGGACTATTAAGAGAAGCCCGTTGAGTAATTTTCCATTTTGTTATCTATTATTGAAAGTGAGTTCTTTCTTCTGTGCAATTGGTGACTTTTAGTCGTTAGATTCGTATTTTTTTTTCCACCACGAACTTCCATCGTGCGAACAATATTTTTTTAAAATTCATGACTATAAATCACCAATTAAGTTATTTTACGAGGGGGTTGGTGGGGGGTCATTTCTACCAAAATATATAGTGTGCAACACTAAGCACAAAAGAGCCATAATTAGCAATTCGAAGTATGACCAAACACACCCAAAAGAAATAACAATGGTTGTAGCAAGGATGGATAAAATAAACTAAAACAAAGAAAAAAACATAAATAAATATCTTTACAAATGTGAACAAATAACTTAATTCATTCTTTATTGATACAATCATGGAGCTTTTCATATGGGACATGAAATAAAAATAAAAGTACAAATAAAAAAATAAAAATGAAATTATAAGTAACAAATTAACAATAAAAAATAGAGATGAACATCATTAATGAAGATGATTGAATCACAATTTGGAAGAGATTTGGAGTTGTTGATGTGCAGTTAGGGCTTTAAGATGTCTTCTAAGGATCTTTCCAGAAGGTGATCTTGGGATTGAGTCCACAAATACCACCTTCCTTACCTTCTTATATGGAGCCACCTGAGGACAAAATATGTTAGTTATAACTACAACTATCAACCACACAAGTAAATCTCTCTTTGTCCCTCTCTATTAGAAAATGTTTTCTCAAAAAAATCAAATTTCAACAAAAATTCTTCCTACAAAATAAATTTTCTCAGAAAATATTTGCCCGTATTTGATTATATGTAGGAAATTATCAAGAGAAATTAGTTTTTATTCTTGGGGAGAGGGTAATTGTGAGAGAATAACATTAAGCTTTTTTTCATTATAGAAATGGGTCGAGATCAGTAGACTTACGAAAAGTGAACTCATATGTTCACACACAATCCTAACCGTGTATATGTATGACCCAACCGTTGAAATAAAAGATGGATCCCGAGAATATATGACAGATTTATAAGGTAAATTTCAACCGTTGGATCTTACATATAAACGATTGAGATTGTGTGTGAAAATATAAATTCACTTTCACGAGTCTATAGATATTTAAAAAAAATATTCAATCAAAATAAGAATATATATATATACACAGAGAGAGAGAGAAGAAATTAATGAATTGGGTTACATACCTTGTCTTCCATGAATGTAATAATGTCATCTTCTTCAACTTTGCTACCTTCCCTTCTCACTACACAAGCCATAGGGATTTCTCCTGTTCCTTCATCAGGGTATCTGAAAATTTATCAAAATTCAAAACCTATTTAATAAAAATACAAAATCTCGAAATATTTCTAAGAATATAGTCTCATTTTTTTAATAGTCAACTTCCCTAATACTTATTTAATAGTTTTTGTTTATATGATAATTTAGGAAAATGACATCTATTATACTTAATTCTTTAATAAATGTAAATTGATCCTACCAAATTGAATCAGGGTTCAAATAATTCAACAATTTTTTTTCCAATAATTGATTGAGCCCCAAAACATTGTCTCCAACGAATTACATTACTTAAAATTACTCATTTAGGTTCGGTTTTGGAACGTGTTTAAAGTTTCGAAGCATAAGCAAAAACTAAATGGTAATTAGTTAAAAAAATTTGGGTCAGCATAGACCTTGATAATCCCAATCTTTGGATTCCCAACTAGGCCCTTAAAAGTACTAAAACTGGCACGTATGATTCAAAAATTAATACATTAGTGGTCCAATTGTGTTCTTGAAATATTTATCAAAGGGTCAATCTCGATAATTTGAATGTTGATATCGGTGATTCATGTTCAAACATCGAGATTGATGATTTACACTCTCTGATCTTGACGGGTGTAAAAGTGATCTTGACAATTGTAACAAAGGTCGATCTCAATGATTTGAATTAAAGGGAAGGAGGGAGGGGGGATTTAGAAATAAGTCCCTCTTGACGAGGTGGATTAATTAACTTTCACTTACGGTATTACAGCAACATCGTAGATCTCAGGATGGGTGGACAAGATCTCCTCAAGTTCAGCAGGAGCAACCTAAACAATAAAAATAATGTAATAAATAAATAAATAGTAATGTGGAATACAAACCTATATTTATGATTAAACTTACAAACTTGGGAAATTCTAAATTCATTCGACAAGTTTGATGCCAAGTAAAGTAAATTTCGATTGAATCAAATCGGCTCAACTGAACTTCATAAAAAAATGGTAATTAATTTGGAAAATGTGTTGTCCTAATAATTTCTTGAAACCCCGAGGGGGTGATTCAATGGCAATTTCGAATCCAATAAGCGATGAGACTCCATAGGTTGTGTGTTCGATACCCAGTATGAGCAAATATTTCCTCGGGGCCGGCTACGAGGGTGTTCCCTCACTTACCTGGTGCATGTGACGTGCGGGTGTTGCACGTGCTCGGGGGAGGGTCCCATATGCCTTGGTTCTTGCCCTAGCTCATCTGGTCCCCCCAGTTGGATGTAAGTCTGGGCACCCCGTTATAAAAAAATAAAAAATAAAATAAAATAATTTCTTGATGTTTGATTCATGAGCCAGTAATTTCTATTATAATCAATATACAAAAATATAAATTTAATACCTGGTAGGCTTTGTATTTGATGAGCTCCTTGATCCTGTCGACTATGTAGACCAGTCCAGACCTATCAATGATGCATAAGTCACCAGTATGTAGCCATCCATCTCTGTCAATGGTGATGGATGTGGCTTCGTGGTTCTTGAAATAACCTAAGAGATCACATTTGTGATAATCAACGTCGATATGTTTATATAAATATTTTAGTACAAAAAAAAAAAATTAAAGACCCTTTTAATTAATGTCTGATGTTGTTGGAAAAAGATGTCCAGTACCATTAAGATTATGTCATTTATATAGTGAAATCTTATAAATCATCTTAGTTTTTTTATAGAAATTTTCACGATTACGTTCTATAATAAAACAAAACAAACAAACAAAAAATGTCCCCTCCCCAAAGTTAAAAACAAAAAACAAAAAACGGGTACCTTGCATGGTCGGAGGTCCCCGTACGCAGAGTTCTCCACATTCGAGGGGAGGGAGTGGTTTGCGCGTTCTTACATCAATGATCTTGGCCTCCATGGAAGGGATTAGCCCTCCTATTGATTCATGAACCATCCCCCTAACCCCATTGCAGAGTGTAATGGGACCACTTGTTTCGGTTAATCCGTAGCACTGCAACACCATATCAGAAGCATATTAATTTGTGTTTTTCTAAAATAAATTTATAGACATACGTTCACTGTACGAACCATAAAAGGAGACAAGTACGTAAACTAATGTGAGAATGGGCCGTTAATTACTTGAAAAACAGGGAAAATTTTCAAAATTATAGGGTGAAATAGCATAAGAAATAGGAGTATAGTAAGTAAATGCATGAGAAACATGTTGGAGCTAGGCAGGGGAGGAGCCAGGATTTTATTGTAAGGTGGAGCTAGGCAATATTACTCCACAAATTATTCCCATCATTTTTATCAATTTGCTTTACTTTAATAATGTATTTAACTTAAATAAGTAAACCTTTTTTTTCTTAAATTTTTTTGCGTGCTATTGTACAATAATAGCATATTATTAAAATATGAGTCGTGATAATATGACTCGTCAGGAGGCATACTCAATTGACTCCCTAACGTGGTCAAGTTTGGGAACCGTAGATCTTTACATCTTGGGATACATGACTGCTCTTTCCCATTTTAAAAAAAGTGTATCCCGAGGGAACCATGCATCCCAAGGCATATAGATCTACCTGATGAGTCATATTATCAGGACTCTTAAAATATAGATCAATTACAAGACAAGTGGCGGTAAAGAAGATTAGAGAATTTTTTTTTTAATTATTCAAGATCATGTATTTTTCGATACGTTGATAGAGAGTAATAGGACTCTTGATTTGTTAGACCTATTTAATTTCTCATATGTTAAGAGCTTAAGCCCTAGTAATTTTTCTTTATAAAAAATAATCTCATTCCTTCACCTATTATCCAAAAGTCAAATATTTTGTTATTGAGAATAAGTTCATATCTACTTTCACTATCACTATCCATGTTCTTTTGGGTTTTCCTTTTGTCCTTTTACATTTCAACTTCCAAGAAAAACCCTAATTTGAGTTAGGCTTTTGGACCACCTTAGAGCAGAAGGGTAATCAGACATAGTCGAACTCTTAATAGGGCTATCCCTAATCTTCTTCTAGCACACACTTCTGAAATCTGAATAGAGATAGTCCACCTTTAAAATTCAATCTTTGGATGCTCTATTACTTTGTTTCGATTCAAATTTCAAAACTAAGAACCAAAATTCAGAAGTTTTGATTTAGGGATGGAGGGACGTGGGATGAAACTTCTGAATTCTGAATTTATTTTTTATTCCTAAAATATCTTCCTTAAAACACTGATTTCTATCACTTATCCCTTCTTTATACAAATCTTAGAACCCTTATTTTTAACTTTTCTACATCTCCTTCCTCTACATCAGTGCTATCAAGATTTCTCCTATTTCTCTCGTTTTGTGTTCAAAAATCTTATTTTTTTTACTTTGAAATTAACACAGTAAGATCTCTTTCTATCTTTGATCTATCATTTTCATCCATTAATGGACATCTCTTTTTCTTCTAACATCATATATTTCATGTATGTAATTTTGATCATATGCTTGTTATTTAAACATCTCCAAGATTTTTTGAGTGCATGGGGTATAGGTTTTGTTGATTTGAGTGTTTCTAGAAAAAACGATTGAAATTATTAGGGTAATCATCTTGGCCTTGGACGATTTTTAAAGTCATAGGATAATATTGTCAAAATGGGTTAATAATTTTTCGATTAACAATTTATTAAAATTACAAAATGTAATATTGTCAAAATAACCATTATGTTTTAAAATTCTATTTGTAACCAGAAGCTTTTAAAAATGATAAACAAATTTTTTTTCCAGAACCAGATTTCAAACTCCAGATTTCAAAAAATAGAAACTAAACTTCAGACTTCGAAAATGTAACCAAACATACCCTTAAACCCTAGTTTCTTTCTTTAGTGAGGGACGAGGAAAAAAGTAATTCATAGAAGGTCTAAAATTAGAAGGGATGTCTTACCTGAGATAATCTTACTTGAGGATAATACTTGCTAAAACGTTCCATGTGATCCCTTCCTAAGGGAGCCCCTGAACATATAACCTCTTTGAGAGAGCCCAATTCATAACCCTTCACCCCATCCTGCAACCTAACCAACTGCACCACCATAGTCGGCACCACTGGCAACCTTGTCACCCTATACTTCTCCACACCCACCAACATCTCCTCCATTGAGTACTTTGGAACGATCACAGTTGTTGAACCCACCGCCAACGCCCCACAAACGAACATCGATAACCCAAACATATGGCACAATGGCACAACACACATGTACACATCATCACAAGCATCACCTTCAACATCCCAAACTTTCTTCAATAAACAAGCCATTGCAATGAAGTTCCGGTGCAAGCACACCACTGACTTACTCTTTCCTGTCGTCCCCGAAGAGTACATTAGAGCTGCAGTATCCCCTTGATGTACCCTCAAATCAAAGGGACCATATTGTGGAAAATGTACGAATGCATCTATAAATTCCTCTAATATAAATAGAGGTCTAGTGTTTAAACCTTCAATCTTGGATTGTAATTCTCGGGTCGTTAGAATTAACTTGGGGTTCGTTTCTTGAATTTGAGTTTCTAATTCTTGCCTAGTATTCAAAGGATTCGCGGTACTGAAAATGGCGCCGACGAACATGACTCCAAGGATTAGTAGAGGAAAATGTAGAAAATTACGTGAGACGACGAGGACTATGTCACCTTTCTTGATGCCAAGAGAGTGTAGGTTGTATGCTAAGGTGATTGTAAGTGATTGAAGCTCACCATATGTTATGGTTTGGCCTGATTTTGAGTCGATGAAAGCAGGTTTTAGGAGAGTTTGGGGAGAGAATTGTGAGAAAAGGAAGGAAGGGAGGGACAAATGTGGAGTATGAGGAAGGACTGGGGAGTCCCATTTGCTGTAATAGATTCCTGTCGATGAACAAAACCCACTCTCAGCAGAGACCTCCATCTCTATATCTCTCCCTATTTCTTTCTCTCTCTTGTGTGTGATGAAATGGGTTTTACTCTGAAACTCACAATGGTAGATGAGAGAAATAAATAGGCTGGCAGACGTTCCATGTTCCGAGTTTAGTTTCAATAAAATTTTGAATTTTCAGGATAAATTTAGATGTTTTCGTCACTAGTATTATCTCATTGTCTCAACCACTCTAATAAATTGGATGATTCAGACACGTATACCTTCAAACAGATTAAATACCCTCCTTGACTATGGTCAGGGCGGACGAACTATGGTTAATTGTGAATTATTTTAGGGAGAAATTAAGAGTTTTTAGTTAGAAGTTGTAGAAAATGACATTTAAGTCATTTCTAATTAATATTTATGAAGTCAAGAGGCAATGTTATCAACAAAAAATTGAAGAGGTGAGGGAGTGGGGACAAATGAGGAACGTAATTAATTGAAAATATAGGGGTGTCTCAAAGTTCTGTGGGGACAAATGGGGTATGTTATTCATATTTTCAAATAAAAATTTAGCCTCACGTTGATGCTCTCCATCAAACAAACGGTTGAGATGATATAGGTTTTCAAGAAAAATATATCCTTAGAAAAAAAAAATTGTATTGATTCCTAGGCAATTAGTATTGATTTTAGAAAATATTTGTTATTTCTCTTATCTCAATTGTTTGTTTGATAGAGGAGTTGGAATCTAGCGTTTTCAAAAATAATAAAATAAATAATGAAAGTGATGTAATTGTTCATAGGCGGATTTGTGGCTTATAATCCATGACATTGGATGCATTTTTGGATGTGTGATTTGGTTCGAATTATCCAACTAATTAAAAAAGTATTCTGGTGAAGCTTATAAAACATTAATAAGATAGACACAGAAGCGAAGCTAGGATTTTCCTGTAGTGGGGACAAACTATAGTTAGTTGTATAATGAAGATGAATGATTTTAGAGAGAAATTAAGATGTTTGTAGTTAGAAGTTGAAGAAAATGATACTTTGAGAAGTCACGATCAAGAGGCAATGTTATCAACAAAAAATTGAAGAGGCGAGGGAGTGGGGACAAATGGGGCATGTAATTAGTTGAAAATATAAGGGTGTCTCAAAGTTTTGTGGGGGCAAAAATTGGAGGGAGGTGAGGTTGCGGGGGCAAATGGGGAGAGAGGTGGAGGAATGGGGACAAATGGGGCATGTTATTCATATTTTCAAATAAAAATTTAGCCTCACGTTGATGCTCTCCATCAAACAAACGGTTGAGATGATATAGGTTTTCAAGAAAAGTGTACCCTTAGAAGAAAAAAATTGTATTGGTTCATAAGCAATCAGTATTGATTTTTAGAAAATATTCATTATTCCTCTTATTTCAATTGTTTGGTTCGAATTATCCAACTAACTAAAAAACATATTCTAGTGAAGCTTATAAAACATTAATAAGATAGACACAGAAGCGAAGTTAGGATTTTCTTGTAGTGGGGGCAACCTATGGTTAGTTGTATACTGAAGAAGAATGATTTTAGAGAGAAATTAAGACGTTTTTAGTTAGAAGTTGAAGAAAATGATACTTAGGCCATTTTCAATTAATATTTAAGAAGTCCCAATCAAATGGCAATGTTATCAACAAAAAATTGAAGAGGTGAGGGAGTGGGGACAAATGGTGCATGTAATTAATTAAAAATATAGGGGTGTCTCAAAGTTTTGTGAGGGTAAGAATTGGAGGGAGATGAGAGTGTGGGGGCAAATGGGGAGAGAGGTGAGGGAATGGGGACAAATGGGGCATGTAATTAGTTGAAAATATAGGGGTGTCTCAAAGTTTTGTGGGGGAAAAATTGGAGGGAGGTGAGAATGCAGAGGCAAATGTGGAGAAAGACGAGGGAATGGGAACAAATAGGGCATGTAATTAATTGAAAATATAAAGGTGTCTCAAAGTTCTGTGGGGACAATTGCCTCCGCCAGCTCCTTACTAGCTCCACCCCTAACTATGGTCTTCTTTGAATGAATAGCACAAAATGACTGAAAACATTCTCGTTTAAGAGATTCATCATCTTCAATGTTTAGGATAATTTTTTTAAATTTATTTCACAACATTTGATTATTTTTTTCTCAAAAAATCTTTTCCATCCAACCCTTGGTTTATTACACTACAACGAACTTGACCTTGAGTGATGGATGTTAAATTTTATTCTAGAAACCTAAAAAAAAAATTGAATTTTTGGCAAAATCATATATATAAGATAAATTTCTTATTAAATAGCAAAGAAGGTATGTACAGGTGGTTACATAACTATCCTAATTATATAAAAATGATTTAGTGCATCTCAATATATCTTAATACATAATAATATTACTAGTATTTTCTTCTAATCGATTTAGAGGACAAAACACTAGATAAAATTGAGTAGCTAATTAAATAGTTCGATAAACGACTGGCAATCTTTGTAACAAAACCCTCCATTGAAGAAGGGTTTGGGGGTAAAAATAAAAGGTTTTTATTTTATTTTAAAGGAATTGAAGTTGAGGGTATTTTGGTCAGTGTCTATTAGTCTCTCCTATAAAACCACTGCCAAGGGTATGTCATTAGTTTGAAAACAAAGGGGTATCTCAAATATTTACCAAAATGAGTAGAGGTATCTGTAAATTACCCTAATATATATCGATTGGTAGACAATACTTTAAAAACTCATCTGAGTCGACATGACTCGATAAATTTGAGTTGACTTGACACGAAACTCGTCAAACGCAGTATGTCGAGTTGACCACAAACTTGGCCGCATTTCGGAAACTATAAGAGTAGGAACTTGGACGAGTTATACCTTTTATTTCATATTTCCTTTTAAGGAAAAATAGAAAACAGTTCCATTTCTTACTTTCAAATTTTAAAAAGTATTTTTAAAGATATTTAATAAATTTATATTTATATATATTTATTTGACTCGACCTAATCCATGTTGACCGATGAGTGATAGAAGTTAAAACTCCGATACACAATTTGATAATTTCCAATGATGAGTGAGTCAACTAGGACAAGTCATAAATATTCGTAAATTTTTTATTTTAATATTTTAAAATTTATTATTATTATGAGAGAAACTGGAAGTGAGTGGGATTTCTGAGACGAGTTGCTACCCAGTAAGGTGTCCAGTTCTTACAATTGGAACGGTGTTTACAAGGCACGAGACATGTAGACATCATTGGAAGATTAAAACACATCGGGCTGTGTGCAACATAATGAACGACTTAATTCGCATCCCATGTGAGATACAGAAAGAAACCCTTACATTCCCATTGGTCCATGTGTATAAAGACATTCCCAAGTAACAAAAAAACAGTCATGATAGGGAAAGTTTCAATATATGTGGTCCAATGGCAATGTGGGATTTCTTGTGGTCTCCAAAATAGATCTCAAAGTTGCATTCACATGAAATCCTCTGTTAGAGATTGATGAGTCTAAAGGAAGGATTCCTATGAAATATTGGTGTTCATTAATCAAAATCACCTTCGACATGATGGTTGTGTATTGGAATTTGTCAACATATAAAAGTGATATTTAAAGTTTTTCTTAAGTTAAGAATTTGAAAATTTCTATGAATAAGATTTAGTCTCACGTCGCTCACAAAAATAAAAGATGACTATTAAAAGAAAGTAATTTATGACACAAGTCTTTAATGATTTACCTTTAGAGATTTGATGCAGCGTTTTGTTTTGTATTACCGACGTATGTGCATGCATGTCGTGCGAAAAGATGATTGGACGCTTTGTAACACACGTCGCGAGGATCTAAGGAACCTTAATTTCTTTTTTTATTATATATACTTAAAGGCATTCAATGATTGAGATTGATCCCTCACATATTATGGATCGGGTGTGATTTGCATCTCACAATTATATTAGTATTTGACCAGGAATGATCATATATATTGGATCAAGTAAGTACTCGATCGAAGACGATCAGGTGTGGGTGATTCCTAATAGCGGAGATGACTGAATCTTTTGGATCACATGGTGTCTGATCAAACAAAATCAAACTTATTAGATTGTGTAGAGCAACCAATATGTATTGATAATAAAACATGAGACACACACCTTCAGTGGAGTGTAATCTAGATCGTTAGATCTAAGATCAAACACGATCAAACGATTTGAACCAAGAGAGATTGGGTCATGATTCTTGGTCAACAGACATAAAATTGATTATAAATAACCAATCAGACATCAAATTGACCGGTAAAAAAATCATGTACTTTCTTGATTCTGAGTTTAAGAATTTGGTATCGTCTAATCTTTTTTTATTAAGTGTTTTAAGTTGAAATTGAATCGTACATAATCTAATTTAACAAATTCAATTGTAGGCTTCATTGTATCATTAAGGCAAATCCTTCTCAAACTCGTTGTGTACTTTTGGTTCAAACTAGAAGGGAGGAACATTTGTTTAAAAGAGAGCAAGCAGTGAAGCCTTAATTTTTTTAAGTCAATTTCCTTCGTCAAATTTCTCTCAATTTCTACACAAATTTCCAACACTAAGCTGAATGTTTTCATACTCACCCTCTAATTACGCAAACGACTTAAAATTGAGTTGATTGATTTGATTGTTACATTGACTGTGTCACTGAATAGACACATGACCTCTATGTATGACTAGAATGTCATATATTTCCCACAATTATAGCTAGATTGTCATTTGATGAATTGATTAGTGAAAATTTATGAATAAATAACGAGAAAAATTAAAAGATTGACTTGATCGTCTTAGTACATTTGTAAGTATAATTCCTAAACCATAATTGTGATCATCACGAATTAAGAGGGAGATCAAAGAGTATGGATCCACGAATATAAATAACCCACAATTACATTTTTTTTTTTTTTTAGAAAAATCACTAAAATTTTAACATGAACTAGTTTATAACTCAAAAAGCTCTTTTGAGTTGTTGACTCAACTCAGCATGTTGATTTATACGAAGCTTTAGCAGTAATTCAATATAGTCGAGTCGAAGGAGTTTTAAATCATAGATAAATGTATATCATGGGATACAGGTTGTAATAAAAAAAATATTTATTAGATAAATGATATAATGAGTGTTCGAGTATGAGCCGTTGGATTACTCATGATGGATTGATTGGAAAAAACTTTGACGCGGCTAGTCCCCTTCAAAATTTTGAAGAAACCCTCTAGCATCATAACACGTGGTGTTTTCAGGGAGGTACTCCAAATATTTATGAAAAGGTAAGGGCTTGACAAAAAATTACTTGTCAAGATGCAAGGAGGGTTCCTTCAAAATTTTGAAGTAGCCTGACCGCTAGCCAGTTTACATCTTGTCATATCTTGAAAAAAAAACATATGATCCTAACTCTTTAAATGCAAAATTTAATGATTGAGATTTATGAGTATCTTAATATTATAAATGTTGGAGATACTTAGCCTAAGAATAAATCTCAACCATTGGAGTTTGCATTTAAAGGATTGGGATCATGTGTTTTTATCATGAATCATTCTTAGGAGTCACCGGATCCCAACCCATATATATATATATATATATATATAGGGTCCCTTTCAGCAACAAACATTTTGGCAAAACATTTTTCAAAACATGGGTTAGAGGTTTTGGAATGGGCTGATTTTTGGTGAGGATGATCTCTACGGTGAGGAGATCATCCTCATAAAAAATCAGACCATTCCAAAACTTCTAGCCCCATGTTAACAGGTTGAAAAATCGTGGACCGTCCATTTTTTGTAAACCATTTTTGATGGGTTAGAAGTTTTGGAATGGGCTGATTTTTGGTGATGATGATCTATTCCCTGTAGAGATCATCCTCACCAAAAATCAGCCCATTCCAAAATCTGTAACCCATATTTTCAAAAATGTTTTGCCAAAATGTTTGTCAAAATGTTTGTTGCTGAACATTTCCCATATATATATATATATATATATATATATATATATATATATATATATATATAATAATTGATTGAATTTAAATTGATGAGCCGCTTTGTCATATTTATGGTACTTAGAATTTTATAAAATATTTAATTGGATGAGTTACCTTATTTGACGGTGCATATATTCTTATCTTTAAATATGTGGGTCTAGGATGGCCAAGACTAAAATGTTGTAGGTCACAAATCCTAAAATAAAATAAAAATAAAGAGGAATTTTCTTTTTGATCAAATTATTGTAATTTCTATATGTCAAGAACAATATAAACTTTTCAAGATGGTTGAGGATGACTGATTTATGTAAAAAATCCAAAAATATCATTTGTATAATCTCCAAAAAATTTCTGAATTTTTTTTTTTTTAATTAATCGAATCAAAATCCAACCGAATCCTAATTTTGTTACTATGCACTTAATTGGGAAACTTTAAAAGTCCAACCAATTACTTAATTCTCTCTTATAGTGGTGAGCTTGATTTGTCCAACTTTTGAATTTTCTTTTTTAGCCAAACTTCAATGTGTTTTAACTTTGCCATGAATGGATTATTTTAAATCCTAGAATGATGGAGGGATGAGGATTGAACAAAGTGGTTGAGATACTATTGCTACGAATGTCTAACAAGTAATATTCAAATACTTCTTTTCCTATGTTTATTAGCCATTGTCCTTTTAATGACCCACAACCCAAACATCTCACATGATACACCCAAACATCTCACATGATGCATTCATTTGGGTCCATTAGCCCACTAATGTTTGGTTCACATTTTAGTGGACCTACAAACATACATTAGTTTGATCATCTCTAGCCATTAGTCTTGTAAATTTTTCATTAAGTATTTGATATCTTTATTTGTTTACATAAGTTTCAGGTTCACGATGAAAATGCTCAAATTTAATGATTAGAAATCACTGGTCAGGCTGATTTTCCATTGTGCCGCTCCCCGGGGTAGGCCAAATGTTTATTAGATTGATGATCCTTAATAAATCATAGATAAAATATAATTTTTTTTAAAAATAAGGTCGGCTATGTATATTTTTGCCAAATCTCTTATAATATGAATTGTACTTTGTTGATATCTTGAGAAACTACAAATTACTTTAAGAAGAATTTAGCTGCCAAATAATTTATTTTTGCTAACCACAATATTTCTCTCAATTTATTCCCCACTTATATGGACAATATATTGATATCATGTTAGACAATTCAGCCATACAACTCTTGAAGATTATTCTCACAAAATTTCAATCCGTTATATGGTATTTTTAACTTCATGAAAAGCTGAACTAAAGTTGAAAATTTGGACTAATTTAAATTGTTATTTTAAGTCAACATTTTAGTATAGTTTTTTTTTTTTAATTTTTTTATAGATATTTATTATGACAAGGGTGTTTGGACTTATGTCCGACTAGGGGACCAGACGAGACAAGGTCAGAACCAAGGTGTATGGGACCTTCCCCTGGGAACATGCATTGCCTGAACGTCACACACACTGGGTAAGTGAAGGGTACATCCTCACAAGTTGCCCCGAGGAAATATTGGTCATACTGAGTATCGAACACACAACCTTCGAAAACTTTTTAATATAATTAGTAATGTACATGTTGGAATAGGTTGATTCATTCTAGAAATGATTATCACATAACTTAATATATAATTGTCTAAAATATTATCCAAATAGGCTCATATCTATTAGCATTGATATGAAGACCTGAGCTTAACAATTATTACTAAACACTAGCTGGCTTGCTTATCGAAGAAAAGAAAAAGAAGAAAAAAGGAACTATGGACTAACTTATGGTAATATGCTTAACTAATGATATCTTAATTTTGTCTAATCTTACAAAACAGATTCAAAAGGTACCAACCGAACATAATTTTCTTATTTGAATGACTTCGACTTAATTGAAAGTGTTTAGGATAAGAAAAATAAGTAAGATTAAAGCGTAAAATCATCATTGAAATCTTTCTAGATAAGAAAAAAAAGAAGAAGAAGAAGAAAGAAAAAGAAAAAGAACAAGAATGGTTTGATATTTTTTATGTCGGTGAAATAAGTAATTTGGGTTAAAGTATATTTAATAAATGTGTGTAGATAATTATTTGTAAGTTAAGGCTGGTATCGCAAGAAAGTGGGTGACATGAGTCATTTCGATATGTACAAAAAGCCGCCCCATAATGTTAGTCGTGAAAGTTCAGTTTTTGAAGTCATTATAGTAAAAATTAGAGTCGTGATAATCTAACCACTCTATGTGGCAAACCCAATCAACTACCCTGACCAGGGGCGTAGTAAAGAGACATTGGGGGCCATTGACCCCACTCAACTTTTTTGGGTATTTAGATACCCTTGAATTTATGCTAAATTCGAGATACCCCTACATTTTGAACTACTGATATGCCCATTTGACTTCGTTGCCCTTACTCCCTCATCTCCCTCCAATTTCTGCCCCCTCCCCCTCCAATTAAGTATAAGTTTGATCCCCACTAAAAGAAAATCCTTAGTCCACCCCCGACCCTGATGTGTCAAGTTAGGAAATGGTAAATATGTGCTCCTCGCAATATACAATTCCCTTGAGATACACTTGTTTAAGGGGAACTGCAACAATGTATCCTGAAGAGCACAGACCAATGGTTCCCTAAGTTGTCACGTCAGGTAGTCGATGGAGTTTGCCACGTGGGGTAGTCAAATTATCACGATTCAACAATTATATAGTTCTTTATTTTTTTAAAAAATACTTAATGATCAGATAATATTGTAAATATCTCACCAAGCGCATTATAATTAACTTATACATAAATAATACCCAATTTTAGGGAAGAGTGACATGTGGGTAGACCATACATACACTTAGGATGCGTTTGCTATACTTTTGGGTTAATGCCAATTACTACAGGAGTATTTGATCAACAAAAACTAAAGGCTAAAGAATGCCAGTTAAAAAATGAGAGCTGCTATTGCCACATCAGATTTTACTAATGCCACACCAATTCCTAAGTAAAAGAATTGCACACAATTGATGTGGTGTTAGTAAAGGTTGGTGTGGCAATAGTAATTCTCTTAAAAAATAGCTTGGAAAATGGCGGTTGTTGCACCCTACCCTTCTCAAACTGTGCCTTAATCGATAACAAGTTACCGAAAGAAAAAAGGAAAAAAAATAATTTTGAACCACTCGACAATTCATTTTCGATTTGTTCTAAATGGGTTCCATAAGAAGTCACTACCGAATGGACCCATTTGCTTTTTGGAGAACATGGGTGGGCGATCGTTTTCAGAGATATTTCAATCTATAAGTTAACTTATGATTAAAGTAATACCTCTAAAGAAACATTTAACAGTGATATCTATTGTCATTTTTCTTTTTTACTTATATAAAACTAAGAGAATATTAATTAATATGTACATTTCCTAAAATGTCCTACCTACCAACTATGTTTTTAACCAACCATGATGTCTATAGAAGACAATTCAGAAATTTACTTACCACTTTTGTTTTTTCTATTACATTTATATATATTCAAAATTACATTTTAAACACACGCACTCTAATAGCGACATATTTTTTTTATCTGCCACTGTTATCAGTCATAATAATTAGGATTGTCAATGGATCGGGTTCAAATCAGATCAGATTGGGGTTGATTTGGTACTAATCCGATAAGTATAGGATTGGGATCTTAATTGCTCGGGTTTTTATCAGATCTTAATATTAAGATCCAAACCCAATCCAATATCAATCAGATCGGGTCCGGATCAAACCAAACCTGATTTGATGCACACAATCTAAATAAATTTCATATATTTAAACAAATATTTTATATAATTTCTAACATTTTATCTGATGGGATCTTTCTCAGATTGGGACATGGTCAATCCAGATCTTTATCAGAATCTTTAATCATCGATCCAGACCTAAAATCATCAGATTGGATTTTGGGCCTGATCTGATCCATTGACAGCCCAAGTAATAACTCACAAATTCTTATAAATTATGAAAAACTATATGGGGGCAAATGCCCCAACTGTAAATCCGCCCCGGGGGCCTGCAGTAGTATTTCTTTGGACAGTAGTCGATAGCTGGATTAGCCGACTTGAAGTCAATAAAAATATGGGATACAGATTATATTAATTGGTTCAGTTCTCCAGTCACAGGTGACCATCACTTCTTATCATAGCTACATATTTACTGATGGTAGAAAGTTAATGCTCTAGCAGTAATAGAACACAGTAGCAAGAGAAAAACCTCAATGTGAAGTAAGACCCGACCATAGACGACAAGAAATCCGTAAAAAGAACCTGATAATGCTAATTTCGGTAAAAAGAAATGGTTATAAGAAACTAAACTAAATGGATGCAACAACAAAAAAAACTTCGTATTAGATGAACCAAATGTGAGGTAATCTGAATCTCATTTTGTGCAAGGGCTTACTCTGTTATGAAATGCAACGAACCGAAACCTAACCATGACAGCCAGCAGAAGACATAACTCATCTATCTTAGAAGAACAAAATGTGACAAGTAATACAAAGAAAATGCCGCGCTCCTAGCCCTTTAAGAAAAAACTTATATTAGAAATCAAAATCTAACTTCTGTTTAGGTTTCAACAGGGTTGTATACAAGATCTTGATGCCAAGTTCTTCAAATTTCTTTCTTGCCTGCCAGTCATGACTGATCCCTTCGCTCACTCTTCCAAGAATTTTTAGCAGATTCTGCTGATGAACCACCAGAATCCGCATTAGCATCCTTTGGTTTCGAAAAGAAAGGGTCCCATTCATGAGGCCCAACCTCACGTTTTCCTTCCTCTAATAGTTCGTACTTCCAACTATTCTCCTCGATAAAATTATCATCAGTGTGACCTCCCATAATGTCCCTCCTCAACATTGTAACTTTGTCGATAATTGCCTGTACAGCTACATCAAAGGCATCTTTAAGAGTCTCCAATCTAGACCGTGGATCTGCATAAATCAGTCTTGGTATAAGGCTAATAACCTCTTCCCTCATGATCTTCACTTCCTCCGGAGATATTTGACTGAGTCTTTCCTCTATGCTAACGTTCCTCTTACGAATATCATCCTCTGGAATGAACACCGAGTACTTCGTATAATTCCTTGGAAGATGCCACGTGTACTGTGTGTACGCTGAACCAGGATGGAAGAAAATGGGTATACAACCCGCCAACATCGAATCAAAAGCTGATCTCCGTGTGTACGAATCGCCCTGAGGTTGCAAGCAAAATAGGGAACTTTGGAACATCTGCATTATACTGCTTGGAGAGTGACACTTACTCTCTCCGAAATCGCATTCCAATAATTTACAAACCTTCGAATTCTTGCACTGCTCGATGATCTGCCCTCGAATTGACTTAGGGTTGTCAGGACGTGGAGCCCCGGCAAATGAGAAGAGCCATGGTCGCTCCAATTTCCTCATACGGTCTTGCCAGATGAACACATCGGAATCTTTTGCAGGATGGAAGTAAGTAGGGTACGGGATACCGAAATCATTTGCATTCCATGGGCTCGATTCGACCACAAACATCGACATGTTCTTGGCTGCAGGTAGAAATAGAAGTTTGTTACCCCAATCAGATTCAAGATCCGTTAGTCTCCTAAAATCCCACGTAATCCTACCCGCAACCAGGAAATGATCTTTCCCACCCATAACACCCCATTCGGGTCTCTTAACAAGCCAATCCACCAAAGCAAGCGAAGCAGAGTCCCGAACAGAAATGTTGTAGCCCCATAGGTAGCGAGAGATATCCAACCCCGCATAGAAAGGTACGAAGACGGCAGCAGCGATGGAGGAATCTTGTGTCAAGCACTCGTACTGTTTCATTCGATTGCTGAAGATCACATCAACGGCAAATTGGTTTGTGGCATACCATCCAGTGTTTGAGAAGACCCCTTCGACGTTCTCAAGTGGGGGACCAAGACCAGCATTGCTGGTGAATTTGCACATATTGGTCCAGAGACTAAGACTCTTACACTCCTTCAACATATCCTCATTGAATTGGGGAGGGAGATCATGGACGTAAATGTACCTACCCCCACAAGGATCGCTCTTATTCTCTATGGTTCTCAATGCCCGCAAAAAAGGAATTTTTTTTGAAACTCTGGGATTGGAATCGGTCGATTGAGTGTGGACTGAGCTTGTTTGTAATTGTAACGAATTGTCAACAGTACTACTTCCAAGGATGGCAAAATGGAAGTAAAACAACAGGAACCAAAACAACACAGACAATGATGCTAAGAAACAGAGACGAGTTCGCTGATTCTTCCCGACCACCTTCTCCATTTGATCAGAAGGAATGCTCACCGTCGAGCGGCGTCTCATCAATTTTCGATTCAATAGATGACAGCCGATGGATCACAATCAAAAATTTTCCTTGCAAAACAATATACCCAAAACACAATCAAACTATGTGAATTCTCAATCTAAAACCACAATTTTGATGAAATCGAAACCCTTATCCTAATTTCCCATCCACCAAAACCAATTGGAAACACTGAAATCAATCCATGGATAACTCAATTCTATTACTTGAACAAAATCTAAGATAAAACGAAAAATAGAAAAATCGATGAACTTATTATCTAACCAAAAACACCACAATTTTTAGTTGAAGAAATGGAAACCCTAACCGCAATTCCAACTCTAATTCTCCACACACCAAAACCAGCTGGAAACACAAAGATCAATCCATGGATGAATCAAATCCTGATTCTTGAACAAAAATCTAAGATAGAACGAAATACAGAAAAACCAATGAACTACTAACCAAAGCAAAAAAAAAACAAAAACAAAAAACCTTCAAATTCAATCGAAACTATATTGAAAAAAAATCACACAGTTTTTTTTATTCCATTCGATCTGTTACAGTTGTCAAGAAAACAAACCAAATTTACTCACTAATTTACACTAAATTGAGAAAAAATTGATGAAGAACACAACTTACAGAGACTGAAATCGATCGAAAAAATCCTACTAGATCTCTCTGGGGATCCACATTTTACTCTGTTCCTAGAGTCGAACTCGAACGAGGGATAAGTCAGAACTAAACTAAGCAGGCAGAGAAGCTGGCGTACTTTTAGAATCGTGCGCCGCTCTACTTGTCGGTACTCGGTAGCCGGTACACATAATGCCACGTGGATGATATGCTGACATGTCAGTTCCTTCACGTTGCTGTTTCGTCGTTTAATTCAATTATAAAATGACACGTGTTTAGTTCCATAAGAAAAGAGAGTAACCCAACTAATCAGAGATTTGCACCGCTCTACCTGTCGCTACTCGTTAACCGGTAGACTGAATGCCACGTGGAATGAGATGCTGACATGTCAGTTCTCCTTTTACGCCAAAGCGTAATTAGTGGCGGATTGTGCACGACCATCACGTTGCTGTTTCTTCCTTTAATTCAACTATAAAACGACACGTGTTAAAAGAGAATCCCAATCAGCTGAGATTACTATAATAACCTTCAGCCCAAACTAAAGCGAAGTTGGCAACCAGAAATCACCTGTATTGGTTAGTGGGCCCAAAATAAAATAATTAGTAAACTAAACATTTCGGACTTCCTTTGATTGGGTAAGAGATTAGGGAATCAGAATTTCGAAATTGAGGAAAGCACGACAAGTATGTCCCACTAATAAATTAAACAAATAGACAGCAATTTGATACACTTTTAACCAATGAAAATAAGACATGTGGGTCATAGTGGAACAATTAATCATAGGGCCGTCGATTGATCAGAGTTGATTGGGGCCAATCGATCACATCCTATCAAATTCGATTTTATATTCAAAACATAAATAGATTTTATAAATTTAAATCAAGTATGTATAACATATAATTTACATTCTTTCCCACATTTAACGCTTCGGGTACCATTGGATCAAGATAAAGTTGAACTTGAACCAATTCGATAGGTTATCAAATCAGATCGAAACCTAAATTCTCAATCCAGATCCAAAATTATTGAATTGGAATGGATTGAATTTTGGGTCTGATCCGATACTTTTACAAACCTAGTTCATTATACCCCAACCCTGAGATCTACTCATGGTTAAAGATTTTGCCTAACCAATTTGGCTCAATCAAATCGTAATCATGGTAGAATTGATCAAATCTGAAAGAGAATTCCAAATATAAAATTGGACCCACTTTGACTCACTTGAGAATCCGATTTATTGGGTTGATACTTTAAAAAATTCAATCAAGTTGCTTAATTGAGATTGGTTTCGTTTTTATTTATTATATACTTAAATTACAAAATGACTTTTACAATATATTAAATATAAAATATGATATAAAGAAGTCAATAAATATATAAAGAGAGCGCATATTAAGAAATGGAGCCCACCTAATGAGCCAACAATCACCACTAAGTATGATAAAATATAGAGAAACTTACTTAATGGGACCTGATATGGGAATTTCATTCTAAATGCCTCTTAACTCTTGGGGGTAAAATTATGTCCCAGTTGGTCAATTTCTTCTCCTTAAATGTCCCCACCTTAAAAAAAAGGTTTTGAAGTACAAAATAATAATAATTTTTGACCTATTATAACATACATGAGTTTTTCAGCGATGATTGTGATCCATTCTGACAATTTGTAATAGTGAATGACAAATAAAAAATGATATACTCATAATTTTGAAGATTTTGAAATAATTTTCAATCTACTCTGATGATTTGTGATCACCGGTAACAAATGGAGAACGACATACTCATAGTTTTGAAGATTTAGACGTAATTTTTAATTAGAGTGTCTGTTTCGATAAATATCCGTTTCGTGAAGATCTATCCATTAACAAAGCGACTCAACACTTTGAAAATCATTAACACCAAGCTTAGATACTTTCTCTGTTAGAACTTGTCCAAACCTATGTCACTGGATTCATTCCTACAATACCGAACCACAAAATGAATCAGTCCATGGATCGGTTTGTGCAGGGAACCCGTGCTAAGAAGCTCGAACCCAAATTTGAGTCGGTATGAACCGACAAACCAGGTAACTCAGGTCCAAACCATTTCAAGCGTTGCTCTGTTATGATAATAATACCAAAACTCAAAACTGGCCATAGTATTAAAAACTTAGCTTTTCTAATGAAGAGGTTTAGATCCAACCTTGAACTAGTAATGTTCATCTGAAATTAGACAACAATGGTCTCTTTAACATTATTATATATAGACTACAGCTATCATATTGTTAACTAATCTTCATTATTAGAGTAAAAAAGTTAAATTTTACAAGTATTCGTGTGTCCTCAGATTGATTTCTTGTGTCCTCTCTTTTTTCATCTATCATGGGACAAGTATTTGATCGAATTGGGAAGGATTTTATCAAATACTAAAAGAGCCGTGTTGATTGCATGCGGTCTTGGTACGCGGTTGGATACATGGCAAGGGCATAGAACCATAGATCATTTTCATCGGGATACAAGGGAAAAAGATGTGCGGTTATGAGCCCTTGCCACGTCAGTCACGTACGGCATACCAAGACCAAGACCGTGTGTATTCTTCATTATTCATACTAAAATGGCCTTAACCATACGATTCACGTCTCAAAGATTCTTTCTTAAATGAAATAATCGCCGAATGCTAAAATAACACCACCAACAGAAGAAGACTCATAATACAAAACAGGAAAACATAAAGTCCTGCATTAACAAACCATGGCTCCTTCTTCTTCTTCTTCTTCTTATTCTTCTTCTTCAAACATTCTTCAATCAAGTTCAGATCTCTGAAGGACAAATGAACTCCAGGATCTCCCAAGAAAACCTCACTCCCCAACAAAATGGAGTTGTTTACACCTTGAACATTGTTAGTTATGTAAATGTTAACGTTGCAACTGTCGTCATCGGATTTACCTGTTGGCCTGTGATGGATAGTTGTTGATGCCCCGGTGTTTGTCCCTTTCAAGTTGACATGAGCAGTGGAGCCACCATCACCATTACGTGGAGTCATGAGATGATTAATCAAACTTGAGACTGGGATCTTCAATGGCATTTCCCTCTCCCTCTCTTCACAATTTCTTCATGGTTTTTCCATTTTCTTTCCTTTCTAGTCTCATTTAATAAAGGGTACAGGTTTTTGCTTGATCTGCACTCTTACTAAAGAGGAATCAAATACTGCTTTTTTGGACACCCAACAAGGTTTCTTTACCCCTGTCCCACTTACAACTAAAAGAACACATATCTTACATGAACATCGCCATGGCCACCTTCATCTCTGTTGAATGAATGCAAACCTGTATGGGTTTATACGAAAAGCAAAACAATTTGTTTCTGCACCCAATTCTAGGTTAGGTATACATGAAAGCATACATGAGTTATGTATTACATGAAAGCATACAAGAGTTGATACATTCCGCATAACGGGTACAAACATAAACGCCTCCTTCGGAAATATTAATTCCCAGTAGATTAAGAGTGTTTTTGGATTTTACATACATGTCTAGAAAAGGTGAATGTCATCTGGTAATACCATCGTAAATTCCATGAGATATCCATTTCCAAGCAAGGTATCCTCTTATCAACATCACTGGATTTTCAATTCTTAAGTTGGCATTCTCTTGTCAGCATTGCAGTCATGAACTAAAAGCCTGTACATATAATTTAGAGCCAAAACACTAAAGGTAGCAATACCCGTGTCTCTCCGTTGGTCCGAAGTACCAGATTCTGCCTCTATCATGTGCTTGGTAAAACTAGAAGAAGAAAAAAAAAAAGTTGGCTGTCTCGAGTCTCACATCGTGTTCTTTATACATAGAAATAGTACCATCTGCAAAGGAAAAAAAGAAAACTAGAACTCAGCAATCATTCGAGAATTTAAAACAAAGGGATGAGAATGTAGGTACAATAACAAGAAGAAAACATGAAGTAGTAACTTTTTCACCTAAGGCAACACCGAGATACTTTTTAAGTTCCAAATTGAGCAGAACAATAGTGAAACCCCGGATATATAAATGATATTTTCTTTTATATATAGATAGATATAAATTAGAAGGAGGTCAACACCAATCTGGAACGAAGGAGGAAGATAAAAAAGAAAACTAAGAAACCAAAGAAACAATGTATCACACAAGTACTGAGAAAAAACAACACACCACCTCACCCTCTCCTTACACATTCCTGAAAACCTCAAGAAAGACACCCTTGAATCCTTCAAATGCTAATAATGACTTCGTGCAAGCAGTGCACCTTTCCCTAAAAAATGCGACTGTCATGCTCATTCCAAATGCCTCAAAAAAAGGGAAAGGGAACCAATGTCTAAACGATCCTTTCTCTATTTGTGAAAGCTAAGGAATGCCTGCTTTGAAAAGGAACTAAAACAGATCTAGGCAAAATTTAAAACATGTGGAATGATGAAATGAAATCAATCCATATAGCTCAAGAAAAGATTAATGAATCAAATGATGATTGACCAATCCACAGCTAGCGATGCAAAAAAGGAAAAAAAAAAGTAAAAAAAGAATGATATGGTAAGAAAAAGAGATAAATAATCAATGGAAAGAAATACATTCTTCTTATGTCATTACAAAAAATAAATATATCTTGAACCAGCACAGCTGGTGCATAAATGCTTAGATCAAGGTAGTTTTTTTTTTTTGTTTTTTTTTTGTGTGTGTGTGGGGGGGTGTGGGGTGGGGGGGTGGGGTGGGGGAATAAGTTTAAGTGTGAAGGTGGGCTTTTGATCCCAGATCTATGTAATTACTCCATACACACTTTAAAAGTCACCAAGGTGACTTCTTTGATTACGGTAGAGTTTCATATCACATTTCAAAGATAAGAACAAAATAAAAAGAAAAGGAGATGCTATATTTATTGAATTTGAATTTGAGATTCGGCTATATTTTTTTTAAATGTATCCTCGAAGAGAACACTAATCAATATATTTAAACTTGGCAAACTCTCGATAGATACTTAATATTTGGAGCTAAATTAACTTTTAGATTATTTTTATCAACTTACCTTCTATAAGTTATATCAATTACTAATAAAATTTTATAGTATTCATTGTCATTAGAATCTCAGGAATTACTATTTGAATTGAATACTATGATTTAAATCAAATCTTAGCCAAAAAAAATCGAATCGTATCCATAAATAAAAATCCAAACATTTCCATTTAAACTTATGATCCATGATTCAAATCCATGTTTTTTTCTTTTTTTATTTGGATAAATGATTCAAATCTAACAAATTGAACTAAAACATGGGGCACTTTTTCAGGTGAAAAAAAATGACTCTTATACCTGTATCTTTTTCCCCCAACCCAAAAAAATAAAATAAAACCTTGAACACTACAAGAAGAACATTAGCCGGTGTTTTTATTAATTGTTTAACACCACCTAACATGGATGACAAGAAATGGATGTGCATGCTTGCAATTTGAAAGACGAGAAATTGAGACTACTAATCAATGTTTACAAAGGTGACAAAGGCTTATGCCATGAGATTCACCCTGAAGCGCTCTCATAAATGCCATGAGGCTTTAAGGAAATTCCCTTTCCCCTTGAAGGCTTATGCATTGTTTGAACAGAAGTTGAAAAGGCTTACACTTGGACTTATTTTCTCTATTTTTGTACTATTATTACATAATAATATTTAAAATTATAAAGTTGTCCTTGTAATAACATTAAATTTACATATCTATCTCTGACTCTTCTTTTTTCTACTATTTTTTGTTCTTTCCATATTTCTATTTTTCTCCGTACGTCAAACTTACTCTGATGATTCAAAGTTTTTGTTCCATTTCGGTGGAAAACACTACTTTTTTAACATACCAGAATGAAACATTGTGAAATTTCGAATGTATCACAATATTTTTGAATGTCTTAGAATATTTTGGAATGTTTCACTAAACAAAATGATATGTAGAGAAAAAAAAAATCTTTCACAGAAATTCGAATGTTAAGAACACATCAGAATGTTTACGGAAACATATTAAATGTAATGTTTCAATACTAAATTAACCATTTAACAGATTTTGTAATTTCTAATATTCAATTAGTCAAATAAAAGACTTCTACTAAACTATATGTGCATACAATATAAAGTTTCAAAGCATTTCTAATATGTATTGACGTAAAAAAACAAAGTATATTCTAAATTTCACTTTAAACACTTATAAAAGAATTTTCTATATTTATTTATGAATAAAAAAATTAAAGTTCAATGATTTAAAGTGAATGTTTTGGAATGTTCCGAAACAATCAGAATGTTTCAATTCCAGTCCATTGTTTTAGTTTTCGGGAAAATAAAAACAACAGAACATACAAGATTTTGAACTTTGCCTACTCCACTTATTCTAGTATTAGAGTGGTTTTATACTTTTTTAATTAGAATATTTGACAATCAAAAGTGTTGTTTTTAGGGATTAAAACTTAGAAAGTTGGAGAAGTATGAAATTATAGTTGTGATACAATTTAATTTGATTTGACGAGTTATGCATTTCGCGTTGGAATATGTAATTTCGAATTTAAAACAAAATAAAAATAAAAATCTTTTAAGTGTTTGAGCTGATTTTTCTTTTGTATTAGAATGTTAGCATTTTATTTATTTGTACAAGAGCAGGTATAAACACACAAGCATGAATATAAGACAAGGCTTTAGAGAGAGAATTGAATAGAGGAACAAGATTTGTTAAGCCGACTCAAAATGTTTGGGATGAGGCATTGATGATGATGATGATGATGTTTAATCATGCATATTCATAAGTCTTACGTCTCAAGGTTTTGGCTAGTGAAAAGCCTCACCTCACACCTATTATTTGCGCTTGGGTGGAAAATACGCATACCCTTTGTGAAAGGCAAAAATAATAAAAATAGAAAAACTAAGTAGTTCTTACTACACCATCCTGCATACATGAAATTTATACTAAACCCTACTCCACTCCCTTTCAAATTGGAATATGCATGTGAAAAAAAACAGCCTACATCTTAGACAGATACATGAAGTGACAAGCCCAACGAAGGGCCTTGGTGAAGATTCCATCAACCTGTTCGTTCAACTTGATGAATTGAGTGAAAATTTCACCAGTCGTTACTTTGTCGTGTATGTAGTGACTCAACCTATATACACTTAATACACTCATGAAAGACTAAATAGGGAGCAATATAAGTCGCAGCTTAGTTTTCACATTCCATCACCACTAGTTTCAAGGTGTGGATTCCCAACTCAACCAAAATTATCCAAGTCATGTTAATTCAGATGCTCTAAGAGCCCTGTCCAGATATTCAGGTTCGACACTGGACCAAACAAGTGGTTGTTTCTTGTTTCATCATGTGTCTCTAGATTGCCCCAAACAAATGTCAGATGCCTGAGTGGAAAAGTGGTCTAGTATATCCAACCCAATCAGCATCTTAGTAAGTCGAGATATGAAGGTGACAAGCAAGGAAAAAAGGATGACTTCAATTGGAGCAGATACAATATATAACAATATGCAACTCATTCCATGTACGAGAGAGTTTTGACAAGTTGTGAGAGAAAATAGTGAGAAGACCCGGTTACAAGAGGTTTAAAACAAGGATCAGCTTTGTAGTCCATACCAAGTCTGCTCTAATCACCAATTAATTGTGCACATTCAAAAGTAGGTTATTGGTGCATGTAATTTGTAAATGATGTATTTGTTGACTGTATATTTCCCTCCACTCCTGGGTGAGTCATACCCCAGTTAAGCCCCGTGACCCTCTTATATTCATACTTCTCCCCTTCTCCAACAGATCGGTCTTTTGGAGTAGTTGGTTGGTTAACAATATAGTAAATTGATGAGACTATAAAGAGTCAAAGCAAAACTAGAATTCTAGATAGTTTATCTAGATTCCAAGGGCTCTAGAATAAATAGGATCAAGAGTGAATAAATGGACGCATATAGAGAGGAAGAGCCAGTAAAAAATGACAGCCATAGAATAGCCCGAAGTCACAATTTTCATTACCTTGGTTTATTATTTATAAGGATGGAAGCATTAAGGAGGATGTTGTCCAAATAATTAAGAGTTGGATTGTTAAAAGGGAGGTGTGCTTCCAAAGTGCATGTGACCAATCTAAATAAAAGAAAATTTTAATAATATGGCATTACGAAAGAACATACAGTTCATGGATGTCAACTTGGACATCATGACCTATGGAAGACTATACTCTATGGTAGACAACCTCCTCACCGAACGATGTACGCATATCGAAGAAGGTTAAAAGAAGCCCTTTTATCTAGGACAAGACGTCTGCAAATATTTCAAAATCTTAGATCAACCTAGCTCCTCAAGAAGAGGATCCAAGAAAAAGCAAGAAAGGCATGTCGAGGAGGCCACCTTACTGAGTGTATAAGACAAGAAAGCGACAGAACAAGACCACTAAAGGTAGTAAGCATGATATACTTTCAAGTATAGTTAGAGAAAAAAAAAGGGGTCATGGTTCCAGACTTGGCACCAAAATAAAAGTGAAGGATTATGTTATAAGGACAGGAATACAAACTAAAGGAAGTCATTTAGCATTTTAGACATTCTTTTATGTTGTTGGTGCAAGCTCTTTAAAGTGTTTAAAGGTGTCTTTTTTGAAGACTGTGTGTTTAGGTGGGAATGGGTATATAAGGATAGAGGGTAAGGTTGTGGTTTTTGTTGTTTTTTGGCTTTACATCATTGTAATGGGTAGGTGAGTAGGTCCTCTGGACTTCCTGATATCTTATTGTAATGGATAGGTGAGTAGGCTCTCTACACTTCCTAGTTTTCTAAATTTTTAATAAAAAAATTACACTTAATAAAAAAAAATTTTGAAATGTTAGAAACTAGTAAGTCAAAATATAAGGCGTATGATGATATATATAACAGATTATGATATAAGAAGGGTGAGAAAAAAATAACAAATTTGCAATAATGAGAAAGAGGAAACCTAATACAAGGAACATAACTAGATTATTTAGCAAGAAAAAGGATCGTACCTAGATTCATTAAAAGTGAAGTTCAAAGAACTTTAGTAAGGGAGGAGAAAAAAAAAAATAGACATTATTTTCAAAATTTACAAAGTGAGAATCATATGGGGCTCCTGAACTACAAGGAAAAGCTAACATACAAAGACCACAACTGACATAAACTACAATAGGAATAGAATTACAGAAGTGAAAGAAGTTCCGGCTAAGATGAAAATATGAAATAACCTTGGGCTGTATAGAAGTTATGAAGTGCACGAGAGAAATTTGATTATTCTGGTTAACTAAGTTATTTAATAAGATTTTTGGAGACTAAGAGAATACCAATTGATTGAAGGAGCTCTATGGTACTATTTGTACAAACAAGGGTGATATGCTAAATTATGCTAAATAAGATGGAAGGAATTCGAGGCTTAGACCCCATAGCTCAGTTGGTTAGACACATTGCAAAGCAACTTTGCGGTTGTGGGTTCAAATCCTGTTTACCCATAAAAAAAAAAACCGATTGAAGGAGTTCTATGATGCCTATCTACAAAAACAAGGGTGATATGCAAAATTATGCTAAATATTGTGGGAAGGACAGAATTGATGAGTCGCACTATAAATTGTGGGATAGTGACGGAGAAAAGGTTTAGGGAATTTTTTATTTATTTCAGATTACCTATTATACCTCATACGAGGAAGGCTAGCTATTGAGACTACTTTCTTACTAAAACAACTAATGGAGAAGTTTTGAAAGAAGGGGATGAATTTACATAAGGTTTTTATCGAGCATAAAATTTGGCGAGTATTAGGACAAAGGGGATACTAGAAAATGCATGCATAAGTTGTAACTAGAGTTAAAACAGCTAGTGGTAAGACGAGGGAGGTTCTAAATACAATGGGTTTGTGACAAGGATCTCACTAGCCATACCTTTTTGCACTAATTATGAACAGATTAATTATTCATATTCAAGGAGAGATCCCTTGATATATGTTATTTGTAGATTTAGTGTTAATAGATGAAAATAGACAGTAAATTCGAAATTAGTGCCATGGAGGGATGTATCAAAAAGTGAGCATTTAAAGACAAGCAGAGAACCAAGACAAAATATGTGCAATGCAACTTTAGTCATTACACTTATAAGGATGAAGCTCTAGTTACAATCATAGTGAGAAAGTCAGGGTTCAGGAATAATTTACCATGGGAAAACTTCAGAAAAAAAATGGCAAAAGTCAGGAAAACATCGTAAAAATAAAATAAAAATTATTTTATTGATTATAAAAATTATAACAAAATGTTATTAAATGGTAAACATAAAATTATAAAATTTAGAACAAGTAGTTGAAAAGCTATTAACAACTAGTTGAAGAGCAACTCATACTACTTAGTTTGCTACCACGCACACACACACACGTGTGTATGCAAAAAGCCCCTTGTTTTCGGAAAATAAAAAAAAGCGACAGTAGCGATTAATCATGATTTAATCAGTGATTATTAAACTCGCAATTTTTTACAAAAAAATACCCGATTTTTGTCACTATGTTTACGATTGATGGACAGTTGCCCAAAGAGATGAACCTCCATTATTTAGGTTCTATGATACATAAAGATGGATAAGTTGGTAAGGATGTTGCTTATAGAATTAATGTTGGGTGAACAAAGTGGGGTGGTTTTAGAGTGTGTAATGTGATCAATGTGCATGGATCAGACTAGAAGGGAAATTTAGAAGACAACAAGAGTGGTATGCTTTATAGAGCTGAATTTTGGAATATCAAGAAACAATGTGTTCAGAAAATGAGCTTAGCAAATATGAGGATGTCAAGATGGGTGAATAGTAACACTAGCAAAGACGAAATAAAAAATGAATGGCTCCAGTAGAAGATACAATAAGGCAAGTCATTTGAGATAAGGCTTGAGCACGTGCAAAAAAATAATAATACTAAAGAAAGAATAAAAACAAAATGAATGAGAAGTAGCACTTTGGTGCAAAACAAAAACTCCAATGGGGCAAGAAGAAGACCGAAAATGACATGAAAGGAGTTAATGGGAAAAAATGTGAAGGAACATGCCTTAACTAAGAAGAATTATAGAAAGATAATTGTCAAGTCTCATGATGAGAGCTTGCAGATATTTATAATAACTAATGTGTGAATGGGCATAAATGCCCTTACATAGAAATAAATAGAAAATTCATAATAAACTACATTATTTCCAAATAAATTAAACCCATAAAAAAATGCCTCAACTAAACATATGGTTCATGAAAATGTTCTATGACGCTGAGGTGTTAAGTGGTGCTCTTAGTGGGTCCATTCCTCAGCGTAAGCGTGCATGAAATTTGTAAACATAGACAACGGTTTTTTAGTCCCCCCCCCCCCCCCCCAAAAAAAAAAAAAACAACAAAACAAAAAAAAACCTGTAAAAGGCAACTTTAGCTCTCCCTATTGACCAAAAGTTAACACCATTTGTCTTGTGTAAAAAGACAAAAATACCCTCGTATTGTTGCTCCCTCCCTCTCACCTCTATTCTTCCCTTTCTTGAATGGGACGTTAGTGTATGGTAATAATGTGGGATCGGGGGGAGGAGCTCAAGCTGATGTTTTCCAGTATTGATTGTGGTGTTCATCTTCATTTGTATTGTTATCGTCCTTTTGATCTATTAATAGCAATAATTTCATGTTTTTTCTACTTGATATGTTTTAGTTCCTTGATATTGGTGTTGACTCATAAATGTGTGTTGATGGTTTTGTAAAATGGATGGAACACCTGAGGAGAGTAACAAGGATTTTAGAAATTTAACCTGAAATTCAACCAAGAAAACCACTTTTGTTTTATTAAAATGCCAGCAAACCGTGGAGGACAATATGGACATAAAAAAATTGATATGAAATAAATCCAATAGATGATCATCTATAATCCAAACAAAGCTATGGAAAAAGTAAGCAAACCCATAAAAGCAATAAACCATAAACAAAATATTAAGTCACTTCCACTTCCATGCCTTACAAAGATGCTAAAATTCCAGGCCTTAATGTCAATTGGATGATGACTCTGGTGAGAAATTACCCAATATAAAGAAGTACCAGCATCAATAAATATAGTAAATGAGTTTGGCATCAAAAATCAAACTAAAAACAAGCACAGATGAGATAAAAATAAAGTACCAAGCGAAAAAAGATATAGTCCTTCACCATGAAACTAATTAGGAGGTCCAGAAAGCCAGCACATATAAACTGCAGAATTTGAGCCTTACCAAAGAAAGGAAGTAATGTCGACCACCAACAAACAGCTCCAAGCATCATCATGAGTTCAAAAGACCATGCCAAACACATTCTAATTGTACCAAGTCTTCAAAAGTATTTAGTTGCAAATAGAGAGCTTCCCTGTCCATTCATCTGCCACCCCATAGTCAAGGCTAAGCTCCCTCAAAGGTGGGATATTCTCCATCGCAAAGAGCATGAGATGAGGATACGACAAATTATAGTGATCATATAGAACAAACTGTACCAACACATTAGGACTTGAACTATGACTGAAATAACAAGCCACATTCCTCATTCTCGATACATCCATAGCAAAATCCAACGGAGGAATAGAGGGATGTATAGGCCGTAAATATCCGGGATAAACTTGAGATATCTCTCCCCACTCTGCCCCTCGGTTGGGAAACCGATTTGGATACACCAAACTATCACCATTCATACTAAACACAGCTGCTTGTTGCCTCGTAAGCACCAACCCAGTGTACTCACAAATAAAAGCACCAGCAGGAATCATATCCAAGGATCTAACTCCCCAACCTGTTTCCCTTGACCTGAAAACTTCCAACCGATATTTCACCCCATTTTGGCTCACACGATTCCGACAACTCGGAGGACAACGACAAAACCTTCCGCATTCAAATATCAATGGTTTCCCTCTCACGAGAATCCCATTTACATCATAAACAAACTCGCCCCCATTTTTTTGAGCACAATAACAACCATCAGAACAACCAGAAACACATTCGCATCCCGTAACATTACTCATTTGCGAAAATGCAAAAGGGGGATAAACAGGCCTCACAAGGTATTCAAATAGCATCGGTTCACGATCAGAATCAATGTCATTAAACAAGGAAACAGGGGAATTCTCCTTACCCATTGAAATATCGAGACTCAAGTAACCAACCGGTCTAACGAACAACGGTCTGGTCCTCAACTCTGCAGCGAACCTAAACACCGAACTACCCATTTCGGGTTGGTCAGCCATTCTCACAAGCTTATACTTATACACACCAAAACCAGATTTTCCAATGTCAAACCAAGAATCAACAATCCTATAAAGACCATCATACACATAAACCTTTGACGTCGGACCACCCTCATACTTGATCCCCCGGATAACCCGTATCTCAATTCCATAATACATGCTTCGCTCCAATGCAAGATTCCCTCCTTCCAGCTTTTGATGAACACATTGCCTCGCTGAATTTCTAGCTTGCCCGCCATGTCCTGTATAAATGATCACATCACCCGCATCTTCATCGTCCTCATACCCACCCGAAACAATAATGCTCGTTGCCACCGGCTCCCCATTTGCGCTGCGACTCGCCGGAACATAGTCAATTCCAGCCTGAGCTTGACCGTGCAATCCAATCACACACAATTCGATACGAAAAAAGAATATATCACCAACATAAACCCCAGGAATGGTACCGATAATTCGCTTATCACGATTTAACCATAGACCTCGTTCATTCATCAAAGACCCAGCTTTCAAATCCCCTCTCATTCTCCTCAAAAACCCAATGTTTCTCCAACTTTCTTCTTCTTGAATCGAGAAAAGTCGCAACGATTCGTAAAGCAATCTAGTCCTCCTCACAAAATCCCTATGGTTTCTTTGTTCCTCGACTCCAAGATTCACAACCCTAACCATCTCAGCCGAACGAAAGCTCTTCAATTTCTTAACAACAGCAGTAGAAACCGTAGAAACCCTAGTTTCGTTCGGAATTTGAGGAACAATTGAGAGTGAATCCTGATTCAAAACCTCCATGTCTTCATATCTCTTCGATTTCCTGGAAAAAGCAGACCTAAAAAGCTCAGAAATTCTGAAGAACTCAGAGTAAACTTCGTTTTCTTCGGCTGTGATCTCCGGAACAGGGAAGAGTTGCAGAGAGTTAGGGTTTGGGTTTGGATTTGACAAGTAGGGTTGTTGTTCATCGAAAGGTTCGATTTTTGGCTCGATTTTGGGACAAACGAGGGGATCAGGGAGGAGATTTAGGTCTTGAAATGGAATTAAAGATCCCATTTTTTTTACAAAAATCGATCCAAAACAAGAGAAATTCTCATTGAGAGAGAAAAAGTAGTTAGTTTTTGCGATTCGAAGGTCCTTTCATGGAGAGCTTCTTTCAGATTTTGGTGACGAAGAAGAAATGAAAGAAATTTAAGTGTCTGAAAAATGAAAATTACAGTGATGACATCATCTCAAGTCACCGTCATCCCTAGATTTTTACAGCTAGATGTTCTCGGATTCCTCATGGCTCAAACTACAAGATGATATAATCCGTTGGATTTAGGATGACGGTTTACACTAACTAATACATTAAAGATACACAGATTACTAGTTTTGTGAAATTTAATACCGACCCTTATATATATTGGAAATAACTATATTACCCTTAATCTTCGAAAGACTATATCATCACGCGCACGGGAGCTTCGTGTCTGTATTGCGTTTTACAGTAACTGTCCACGTAATGTAAGAAGTGTGATATAGTTGTCTGTATCAATTATTTGATACGGAATTCTCACTAACCACCGTTAGGGCTCGACTGGAAATGAAGAAAAAATAATAATTTTTATGGTAAAATTATTTTTTTTTTTAAAGGATTAATATTTTACTAATTATTAAAAAATAATATTTATTAAGAAATTAATAAAATTGATTTAGAGCAATTTCAACCATCCTTCAAATCTCTATATTTAGAGACGAAGGACTCCAACCGTCCTTAAAAGTGACAAAAATTACTTTATATGGATGTTCGCATCTTTAAATATAGAGGGGAAATAGAAGTTTGGAGGCTGATCTCTATCATTGTTCACTTTTTTTTTTTTTTCGGATACCTATTGTTAAATATATTTTTTTTCATTTTTTTTAAATAAATTATGTGAGTGAATAGTATTTAGAGGAGGGTGGTGGTACATGTGGCCCGCCAAAGAAAAAAAAAATAGTGTTAGGAAACATTAGTGATTTGAAGTCAACGAATGGTTGGAATTCAAAAGTGGTTCGAAAATTTCAAAATTCGAAGATGCTAATTTGAAAACAAAATTCGAAGCCCCTAATTGGAGTTGCTCTTAACATGTTGTACTGTACAGTATTTTTTCAAATTGCTGGACTGCCTAGCATTTTCGGCTTTGACTACTAAATAGGGTAAAACTAGCCTTACTAAATCTTACTAAAGGTCATTGAACTCACCTTGTGACATACAAACACATGATCTGATGTCATATGGATGCAAAGGACAAAAATTTATGAATTTAAAAGAAAACAAAACTTTAAAAAAAAATATATCGTTAAATTTTAGTTTTAAATTTGGGAGTTCGATGGAAATTCAATAGCCACTCATTTTCAAAACCCTAGATTAAGCCCAAAAAACCTCTTTTATTGATTTTATTTTTATTTTTTAAGATTTTAGATTTTCCATGAAGTATAGGGTTGTGGTGGTTAATTGCCAATTTGGTGTTCCATTTGAATTCAATGACCTAAGTAAGGAAAGTGTTTTTCTACAATGTTCATAGTTATGTTTTAATAGTTCAAATACACATAGGAAAGGATAAAACTCTAGATAGTCCAATGATTTCAACAACAACAAAAGTTGGATAGTCCAATATGTTAAATTGGTTTTTCGTAATTTTTTTAAATTATTAATTTTTTTTATTAATTGAAAAATTAATCATTTTTTAGTAATTTTTTTTTTTTTTTTTTTTTTATTAAATTAAGAACTCAGGTAAAACTAACTATAATTATTTTATACTAAATTGTGTTAAGGTTGGATGTGGATATGCATCATATCTGACCCGAATATATTTATCTTGGGCTATGAAAGGATACCAAACGATTCAAGTATAGTAATATCCAAAAATTTATTTTTAATATCCAAATTCGAATCTGATTATGTTAACAGATTTTTAATAATATCTTATTGTTAAAATAATCAAATTCGATCGATGCAAATCTAGATTTTGTTTTGGTACCACCGTCGCACTAGATGAAAGGATTTTTTAGACCATCTAAGATTGTTCAAGATCTCTTCAACCCCTTTATTTTACTCGTGTTTCCTCTAAACTAAGGTATCGGTCAATGGTGATTTGCAAATATGTATATGGGTCAAGATCCGTAGACATATAAAGCTACAACGTGTTTTGTCTTATATGGGAAAAAAGGTTCGAAATGGGCTGATTTTTTTGTGAGGATGGTCTCTATGGTGAGGGGTTCATCCTTGCAAAAAATCAGCCCAATCGATAACTTCTAACCCCATCAATAATGATTTACAAAAATTGGATGGTCCAAAATTCTTCAACTTGTAAACATGGGGTTAGAAGTTTCAGAATGGACTGATTTTTGGTGAGGATGATCTCCTCACCGTAAAGATCATCCACACAAAAAATCAACCCGTTCCAAATCATTTTGCCCATGCAAAACACATCGTAACTTTATGTATATGTATAATTTGTGTATTTGTTGAAGCAAAATTTAAAACTAAGGAGCCCACTAGACAATTATCAATAGAGAGAGATCTATTAATGGTGGTTAAGAAGGAAGAGAAGTTGTTGATGTAGTAGATATATCCATTAGAGAAAAATAGAGATAACAATACTAACCTGAAGAATCGTCGCTTGATCTTTGAGGAGACGAAGTGGTTGAGGCAAATTACAAGTTCCAAGCCCTAATCAATGAAAGGGTTGATGTTGAGTTCCTTGTGAGATAAAAAGGGAGGAGATGAAGGATTTTTTGTAGGTTCAAACCCTAATCGATGAGGGAGCTGGTTGCTGAGTTGTTTTGTCAGACAATTAATAGACTTCATTTATTATGATATTATCTATGTTTATCTAAATAATTATTCTTGTTACTATAATTGTTGTCCCATGAACTGCCATTATATGTTCAACACCCTACTTTTTGATATATATGATAAAAATAAAAATAAAAACATTATTTTGTTTTTAGTATTTTTAAACGTTATTTTATCATTTAGTGTATATATATATATATATATATATTACATTTTTTATATTTTTAAAAGTATATTTTTATTTTTAAATTTATCCTATGTTTTCCGACTCTATCGATCTTTTTATGAAGTTTTTTATTACTGAATTATTTTCGAATCTCGATTTTGTCACTATGAGTAAAATAGGAAAGATAATAAAGTTGTAAGAATATTAATGAAAAAATGGGGGAAAGATGAAAGAGATTAAAGTTGGAGGGGTATAACTAGAAAGAGGTAGAAAAGAAAATGCGATAAAGTTGAAGGAGTGTTCTTAGAAATAAAAAAATGAAAAATAAATAAAGTTGAAATTATTCCTTGAGACATGTACGAGATTGAATTGGGACCTCTTTATGGGGGATAAACATTGGGTCATTGGGGGAAGACAATCATTGCAGTTATTTTTTCGAAAGGTATTGTTGATAAAGTAAAAGAGAGAAAAAATAATATAAATAACTGTAGGGTTTTTTTGGAAAGGGGGTAAAAGTAAAAAGTCAATAAATTTAGAGGTATTCTTGAAAATGGGAAGAAGACAAAAGAGGAGGGCAACCATCCTCGAGATACATTATTTATTATACAGATATACATGACTAGGATATCCACTTGAAATTTAGGTACAAGTGGGAGTAGAGATATCTTTTGAAAAGTCGGATAAGCAATCAAATATAGATTTCAGATAATACAAATTTTTGATACAAATATGAAAACAAATACGGATATGGATCCATACGTGCCTGCCCTAATTACCATGAAAACCCGAAGATGTTTTGGGTGCAAAACAATGACTACAAATTAATAACCAGCTCGGATTTCGATGTGGTGTGGGCCTGAAAATAAAGTATTCTACATGTCTTGATTGGATCGAGTTGCAAGACTCAACATGAATCCAATAGGTATATATATAAGTCAAATTGGATTTTATAGTATCTCATTATATGATTTAAATTCGATCCAATAACAATCAGATCAAACCCAATTTGATATACACAATCTAATAAATTTCATATATTTAGATAAATTATATAAAATACATATTTGAATCGATTATTGTGTCTTTATTATAATGAATTCGATTCAATGAGATGGATACTCATCGAAATTCAAATCTTCAACTGAGATCCAAATCATCGGATCCAAAAAGGGTTTGGATCTTTTCTCATACATTTACAGTCATATTGATTATCTTCTGATCAATCAAGAAAAATGTGTTCATCAAAAGTTCAGCACATAGTGTTGGTGGGCCCACAATAGTGGCGAAAGACGTTATAGTTTGACACCAAGATTTCCTGTGTAAGTTAGACAGCATCATATTCCTGTAATTATTTATGTTTGACTAACTGTTTGGTAGACACGTGGTTGCTTCAGATTGCTTCTTATCTTATTTGATGTAAAGTGGCACATCAAATTTAAATTCCAGATTTACGCCATGATGAATCTAAACCCGCTTCAACGTAGTGGCGGAGCACCCAAGTTTTACTAAGAATAATGATGAACGCACGCGGCTAGGTACGTCGGGTACGTGGCTGACGTGGCAAGGTTATAGAATCATAGATCACTTTCATGTGTATCCCGATGAAAAAAATCTATGGTTTTGTGTCCTTGCCACCTACCTAAGCGCGCTTTCATCACAACTCTTTACATAAAGCATAAAATGGGTCGAATCTAATTATAATCATCTTTTGATTCGGATATTTTATATTGAATCGGATCGGATCCATTCGATCCTACTAATTAAGACCATATATGAACCATTTTGTGTTCACTAAAATTGGGTCAGGCTGTATTCGGTTTGAATTAGTCGGGTGGGGTGATTTTTAACAGTCTCGTTTTCTTTTTTATTCTCTCTTTCTTTAAATTTTATCATTATAATCCTTTCATTTTAAAAGAATCCATAGTTTATAACACTAGTAGAAAAGAATATGTTGAGATACCTAAAAAATATATATAATTTTCAAAATAATATATCATTTGGATTTGGATGGATCTGTATCTATCCCAAATTCAATTGGGTCAAGAGACATTAAACCAAATTCAAGTTGATTTTTTATTTGGATCTACTCCAGGGATCTAAACCCATTAAATTTGATTGTTAGATCATTTGGATTTTTGATTGAGTCTAACCCATTTTATACCGTATCTTTACATGACCTAAGGTTTTAAAATTGATGGCATGTTCCTTGACCTTAGTTTTTTCATATAAACTCGTGAAAAATTAATCTAGAAACATTTGATTTTTCTTGTCAAAATTTGTGATCTTTGATCTTTATTGAGATCATTTTTTATTAGTTTACAAGAGTTCATCTCTTGGATAAGATGAGGATGACATATCGCAAAACAACTTTGAGCTCGTGGTTTAAAGTTCAACTTATTCATAAATAAATAAAAATGATAGAAAAAAAAATAGGAGAAAGGAATTCTTGAAAATAAAAATAAAGAAGAAAAAACAATAAAATTGGAAGGACGTTATTGGGAAGAAAAAGAAAATGAAAGATTCGTAAGGGCATTCAATCCCAACCCCTCTTTATTTAGAGGATAATAAGAGTGTGATCCACTGTTGAATTTTATCATGTATACTAGAATTTGCCTGTGCATTCTCTTTGGAGTTTTTAAGGGGCAAAAGAAAAAATAAAATAAAAGTAAAGGGGTAGTTTTGAAATAAAAATAATTGAAGATGGAAGGGTATTCTTGGAAAGAAAGAAAAAAAGACATGACAATACAGTCAAAAATTATCCTCAAGATTCGAAGGTAGATTAAAAGAGGATATCATCACTTTGAAAGCATACCAATGTGATGTAAAAGGAGGATTCCTCCAAAATTTTAAAGTTATATTACAACTTTCTAGAAGGGTCTTTTGTCTTGTTTTGACAAAACTACATAATATATTAAAATAATAATAAAATTATAATGTACAGAACCCAAGACAATTTCTAGAGACATCTAACCCTAATGGATTATCCAAAAGTGCAATGAGGCATATTCTTTCAGACTTTTTTTTTATTATTGCATTTAACTGTCTAAATAATTGATGATTTAAATTTTTTGATGAGTCGTGTTGGAGTGACCTTAAGTTGGAACTTCATATTGCACTTCTTGTCGTGAAAATAGATATGAATCATAGATGCTTTTTCTCTCGTATCTCGATGAAAAATATCTATGATTCTCATACACGTTCACTTCAAGAACTACAATATGATGTTTCGACCTGAGGTCATTTCAACATTATTCTTTTTGGATTGATAAAAGAGTCGTGGTGCAGTGACCTTAAGTTTGTACCTTATATTGCACATCCTAACGTGAAAGTGTGTAGGAAGCATAGATGTCTTTCACTCGTATCTGATGAAAGATTTTTATGTGCGATATGAGGTACAATTTTGAGATCACTTCATCATTATTCTTGATAAAATACACATAATTTAGGTGGAATAATTGATACTTTTAAAAATAAATAATACTTAATAGGGAAAATTATTAAGAAAAACCCTATTTAACAAAAAAAAAAAAAATCAAAATCAACCCTTTAACAAAATGTTTTTTATTTTTATTTTATAAAAACTCAAAATTTCTGCCTTTGAATGGCCGTTTTTTTAATAAAAAGGTTCAAACATTCGACCCTTTAATGGTCATTTTTTTTTTAATAAAAAAAAGGTCAACAATTTCAGCCATTGAGCCGGTTTTTTTTTTTTTTTTTCTTCTTTTAATTCAAACATTCGGCCAATGTTATCTTTCTATTTGGACTTGCTAGGCGATATGTAATCCGAGTTTGATTCGACTTCTTCTATTGGAGCAAATTTGCTATTTATTTATATTTATTAAAGGGGTAGAAAATAAAATTAATTGATATTATCTTCCTTTGTTGCACATTTAAATGGGCCCAAAAACCTCATTGTATTAGAAACATCTCTTGCTAGACTATTATAAAAGGACATGAACATCTCTTGCTAACCCTATCACTCATCCCAACAGAACATGTACAACAATTCTTACCAACTTTGATTCATTTCCCCTAGTGCCTCATTAAGAATAAGTCACAATAAAACACATGATTTCAATCGTGTAAATATGAAATCCAATGATCAGGATTTACATGAATCCAGATAACATAAATCTCGATGATACGTTCAACCGTTGGATTTTATGTTTACACGGCTAGGATCATGTGTTTTTTATTCTTCCCAAGAGTCATTAATATATATAAAATTTACAACTCGAAGCTAACCATGAAAGATTATAAAAAAGAATGACTAGAAGTCACCAATCAAGTTGAATGTTTATGGATGGGTCCATCAAAAGATTCATTTATGAGGCAATGGATCCAAAATGGTACTCCACGAGATGCTAGACATCGAAACATTTTGTTTTTTCTTATAAAATTCTTGACTCTGATGACATGTCTCTCTGTGCAAGAAGTTCCCACATAAATGAATATAAACCAGTTTATTTAACCATCACCAACTTTTTGTTGACTTTTTATGTATGTATATATATATATATATTTCGGCCCTTTAAGGACTGCATGTTTGAAGTTTTTTTTATAAAAAAAATGGTTCATGGCTGAAAATTATTGACTTACAAAAAAAATGGCCCTTAAAGAGCTAATTTTGACTTTTTAAATAATTTTTGAAAAATTATTGTTTGTTTTTAAATATTTTGTTAACTAGGTTTATTATTATTATTATAATTTCCCCTATTTAATATAACTGTAATCTCTTCCAAGCCATTGAGATGTTATCTATATAAGGAATGAATTTAAAAAAAAAAATATCAAGATTTTCATCGAAACATATAACGAAAGAGAATCAATCCATAATATAATCTAATATACTACAATCTTGTGATTTTTTTTTTAATAAATTTAAAAACCCATTCCATTGAGGAAAGGGAAAGTGGAAGGAACAACAATGAAGAAGCTTATGTAAAGAATGATAGTATGCCTCATTCGGGGAAACACACTTTCTTGGTCTACGTACTTCTGTTGGAATCGTGATTCTGAATCGATCATTTGCTAACAATGTTTAAGAAGTACTATTTTGAAAATTATATTATTATTATTTTTTTTTTTTTTACTTCTTGATAATTGATTTAATACAAAAAATACACTCTATTTAGTCATTTGTTATAAAAGTAAGGATATTCTTGTCCAAAAAAAATATTCCTTTAAGTTCCATTAGATTCTTCGAACCCTAGAAGCAAGAAGGTAGTCAATTACACACACTTTTGATCCATCTTCAACTTCACATTTGGTGGAACTGAAAAGGCAAGTTATTAACAAACTAAAACCTAAAACTCTAAAGGCTTAAAGCACCTAAAAATGCAGGAAGCAACCCCCAAATGTATTAAGAAACACTATCATTATGAATAAGCTCAAAGAAATTATAGTTTTAAAACTTGTTTTGATGTCTCGTCTCATCCATGAGCAAGAGCGAGTTGTCTGATTTATTCAAGCCGCCTGGTTCAATAATGAAAGTCCTCCACCTTATTTAAGAAACACGTCAGCTTTGAGATGACTTGTCAATTCGTCTCGTTGGTGGACGATATCGAGACAAACATCTCTCTCTCTCTCTCTCCTTTCCTAGGTTTTTGTGTATGTACATGTGAATTAAAATTCTACCTAGAAAAATGTGATCATGGGGGGCTATGGGGAAATGTACTCACAAATTGCCAACATCAAGGAAATTATGCTTCAATTTTATTAGAACTAAACCATGCACTATTTATTGCTAAAATCGGGAAAGTCGAAAAGAAAATAAGAGGGAAATCAATTCCAACTAAACAGCTATATCAAGTCACAACCAATGCCATCCATTTTAGACTGTTTTGGCCTCATATTTGTGGCCTAGTTCAAGATAAAAGATCCTTAGTAGGTCGATTTCCCTATCTCGGGCTCAAAATAGGGTACCTCGGTCAAGGTAATATCCAAGCATTGTCGCACCTAAAATCGAGTACAATTAACAACAGTTTATTGTAAAGGCCAATATGAAGTTGGCCAAAGGAGAATAGGGGTACCCCCATCTTTATTGTTGGCATACAAGATGGGAATAATTTATTCAAACCAAACCAACTACAACACCTAACAACCAAATTTGATATTCTCTAAGGTAGGTTAAGATTTCATCATCCACCTTCGAGAAGGGGCTATGTGGGTATAATAAATTGCATCTAATCTAGACCAAACATGTGATTCCTGAGATGTCTGTAATACCTAATTTAACGTTGAAATGTGAATGATATCTAAAAAAGTTAAAGTTGATGTGATCTCTTTTAAGTCATCCAAGAAGTATCTACATGATATAAGGAATATATTTAAAAATAATAATAATAATAATAAAGATTTCCTTATTAATTTGAGAAGGCCGAGTAGAAGTGGTTTGACACCAAAGTTTGAGTGGTCATAAAAGTCCCCACTTTTTTATTTAAATTAAATATAATCAAGGTCATTTTGATCAAAATCCAAGAAATTGTAATCCACAACTCTGTAATCAAATTGCTTAGTTTACAAAATTACAAAAATATCTTATTTTTTTTACTTTGTAATATTTAAAATCTCGTTAATCAATATTTTAAATTTTAAAAAAATGTCATTTTTATACATGTGTGTTTGCACATACCACCTTCTAATTTTTAATATTATAATAAGAGAAAGCAGAGAATCTGAGTAGTCATAAATACCCTCACTTTTATATTTAAATTTAATATAATCAAAGTAATTTTAGTAAAAAGCCAATAAAATTACAACTAATATGTGGCATAGTATTCAAATTTACAAAAATATTATTTTTCCATATAATCTTTAATCAATATTTTAAATTACAAATAAACCCTTTGATACATGTAGTTTGCAGATTCCACAAGAGACCTTGGCACCTTCAAGTATAAATTAAGAGTCAACCCCTACTAAGTAGTCCTAATTAAGAATATGACCTCAATGGCCTATCTCGAGGCTTCAACAATTGCCTAGTAGTTAGTAATTACTGGCACACTAGCCATTAGATTTTGAGCATTTGTCATCGTGAATGAAGGCTACAAGTCAAAAATAAAAATAAAAAGAGTCATGTTGAAATGATCTCAGCGGGAGACACCTTGACGTGATGGCGTACGCATGTCCATAGATACATTTTACTTGTATTTTGAATAAAACATATCTACGGGCAAGCGCACACCACGACATCAAGATGTCCCCCACTGAGGTCACTCCAACATTAATCAAATAAAAATTGATGGGATTGAAAGTTTTCAAATACAGCCACCTACAAATATTTAAGAGAGTTTCTATTGCCATCCCAATTTTACTAATGGCACCCATGTTTGCTACCACCCAATTCCATGATGAGCTCAAAATAATTTCTTTCAGTAAAAAAAAATGTATTTCATATATTAAATGATAAAATAACACTTAAATATCGTAACACGTGATAGGGTGGGATGGTGTGTATGGCCCCAAGTAGATTAGTCTCATGATGGGGATACTCCCTGGACTACCAGAAAAAAAAAAAAAAAACACTGAAAAATTATATATATATATATATATATATATATGGGTCCCGTTCAATGGTCAACAGTTTGGCAAACATTTTGGCAAACACTTTTTCAAAACATGGGTTAGAGGTCTTGGAATGGGCTGATTTTTGGTGAGGATGATCTCTACGGTGAGGAGATCATCCTCACCAAAAATCAGCTCATTCCAAAACTTCTAGCCCCAGTTTACAAGTTGAAAAATCGTGAACCGTCCATTTTTTATAAACCATTTTTGATGGGATTAGAAGTTTTGGAATGGGCTGATTTTTTGTGATGATAATCTCCTCACCATAAAGATCATCTCACCAAAAATCAGCCCATTCCAAGACCTCTAACCCATGTTTTGAAAAATGTGTTTGCCAAAATGTTTGCCAAACTGTTGGCCATTGAACGCTACCCTATATATATATATATATATATATTCAAAAAATCATTGATTAATCGTGTTTTTTTGAAAAAATAAAGATTTAAAAAAAAAAAACTTCGTGATCTTTTAAAAAAATCGTGATTTAATCATGATTTTTTTTTTAAATCACAGATTTTTGTTACCATGATCTAAGGTGAAAATTAGGCAGTGGAATCTCACCCTAGCTTTGTTATCTTCATTATAGTGCCCGTTGGAGAATTTTGTTGCGGCGATAGAATCTCTCATAATTAATCAAGCTGATTTGCTTATAAAATCCATCAAACGGTTGCAAAATATTGGAGTCAGAAAGGGCCTCAATAATTTTTTTTTTGGTTAATCGAGTGTGTGGGCCAGCTTGCACGCACCACGACTAATCTCGGGGAGGACTACCACAGCAACCTCAATAAAATTATTGGGCACATTTTGTTCACATTCAATGACCTTAGTTAATGGAAGAATCCGCGAAGGAGAAATCATTAGAGCACTCTAATCAACTTAGCTCCCAATAAAATATGGGTTAAAGAGATTAGATAAAATGAAGTTGACTCGAAATTTTTGAGATAAGGTTTTGTTGCATAAGAAAAGATGATGATGATGATGATGAAGATATATAATATCTCAAATCTAATCTCCAATAAAAATGGCCACCGACATTTATCTTGGAATTGGTTTTCCAAAGTTAACACCCCCCAAAACTTTCACGTAATTCGAGAAAAATAATAAAATAGCAGTAAGGGACCATCATGGACCGTCTGCAGTGGAGGTGGGGTTTCTTTCCAAATTAACCATTTTCTGACTTTTCCAATTGAAATTTAAGAAATTAGTTTTCTACCATTTTTGGAATCTCATAGAAAATATTTAGCCATTTAAGAAAGGTTAATGCTTGGTGGAAGATAAGGGGGACATCTTGATATGGTGGCGCGCAGGCCCATAAATGCATTTTCTTCGAGATACGAGTAAAATGCATTTATGGATATACACGAGTCACCACGTCAAGTTGTCCCCCATGTGTCCCCACACAAGTCATTCCGAACACGACCTAGAGAGGTTAATAGAATCTAGACACAAAACAAGGAGAGAGGAATTTTTTTTTTTTTTTTAAATCAGAAGATACTAGAACTCTAGAAGGGTATGGAAGATTCTTAAAAGGTGTTCTTCTAATTATGTTTTTAAAATATTTATCAAAAGTCCTGTACCCATTTTTATATTTATTTATTTATTTTATCAAAATAAATCTTTTTGTAGTTAATTATTTATTGGGAAGAATTGAGAAGCTCAACATGAGGGCTGAAAAAGAAATAATCATTAACTTGATTCTGAACATCAATCATCATACCTACAAGAATAATGATTTTTTGATTCCCTCCCTCTGACATACTCCACCATGCTCTGTCTCGACGTGGTATGTGTTAGAATCATAATTTTTCCTTGGGATATATACTGTTCATATTTATGGAGATGTACAATTGTGTATACCGAGAAAATAAATCTATGATCCCAGCAATTGCCACGACATGAGAGTATGGGGTGGGGGGTAGGTTGGAAGGGGGAGTCAGAAAATCATGACTCTACCTACAATTATTTGTCATACCATTCAATAAAAAATAGAGTCGTGATAATCGGACTCCCCCATGTAGCATACTCAAAATACTCTCCTGACATGGCATGTGCTAGAATCATTGACTTTACACCTTGGGATACACAACATCACATCCCCATAAATTTGTGTAATTGTGTATTCTCATGAAAGAAAATCCATGGTTCTGGCACATCCCACATCAATAGAATGTTTTGAGTATGTCATGTGAGGGTGTCATATTATCATTAATCATAAAAAAATATGGTGATGTGACAACTTATCGAACTGTTTTGGGACCTCTTTCTCATGCAAAGCGAAAGGCGATGGCTCATAAATTCGCGGATCTGGTGAACTCTAATGTAGTCGATCTCAAGCAAATCTTCCTCATTGTAGTATTCTAAAATGGATAAACAAGTGAAGATATTTTTTTGAGGTTATTATCCAAATTGTGCCTAGCATTGAATGGACTGACTATTCACCTTATGAATTATTAAATCAATTATGGGTTCTATTTGGTGTCTAAATTGGCGCACATTTAGATTGACCAACCAAATATTTGTTAAGTAATTCTCTTGTTGTCTCGAATCCATGGAGTACCATCACATTGCAATTTTACTTTTTTTAACTTTCTTGTGAAGCTCAAATAAAAGATCAATTTTTTTTTCTTTCAAAAATTTTATAATTAGGGTTTATGATTTATTTCAAGTTGAAAATAATGATATTAGGGCAAATTCAGCTAAATGGGCACCTTTTTTTTTTTTTAGGAGATGATTTCATTTGTAAGAACTGGAAGAAGAAAAAAAAGTGTACATTGGTAAATTCAATTTAATGCCTACATTTTGCAAAAAAATAATAATAATAATAAATATAAAAATGGATACATAAACCTTTAATAAATATTTCAAAAATTTGTCTAGACTCTAGACTTGGCTAGTAAAACAATCTTCTAAAAATCACTAACCGAAGGGCAATATTGGTACTTGTTGAAAATCCTCTTAAACGACTCTAACTTTGGCCTGTAAAAAGTGTCGAAAAATAAAGAAGAGTTTGATTAGGACTAGAATAATGATTTTATGACTTCACCGTCACAAAATCGTAGATCATTTGCATCGGGATACACAAAATTATAAATCTTTTTCTTATATATCCCGATGCAAATGATCTATGATTTTGTGATGGGGATGTATGTCAGAGTATCACGACCCTTACTACTAACCAATAAATAGGACATGAGAGAAATCAGATACAAATATTTTAGGCAACCGGCTCCACCAACATTTTTATTTGTTTCGAAAAATTGAAACTGATTGCCTAGATTGCATTATACATTTCCACCAGCCGCTATCTCAATGGTTTGTTGGACATGTTGGACTTGAAAGAGCCCTCTAATTAATTATATATAATGTGTAAAAAATTGGAGAAGGACAATCATTCATTCTTAAAATCAACGATCATAAGACCAAAGAGTCAGACAAAAAAGGGCGGAAAGCTCTCCGTTCCTAGTTCTTCTATAGTTGAATTCTCTAGAACCGCAAGAATCATTAGAATGGGATTCCAACTTAGTATTTTTTGAGATTTTGAGAAGAGTTTCTCCAAATTATAGAATTAGAAAGATGGCTCTAGAGTTTCACCAAGGTTAATTTAGGAGAAATAATGAGATCAGACGAGGATTAAGGCTCCAAATGGGATTATAAATTTCATTTTTTATGAGATTCTTTTAGAAAATTGGCTCAAAAGTGAAAATTTCCAATAAATAGTGTTCAGATTATGGGGATTTCAAGGTAAGTTTATGTGCCACTTGGAGAGCAAATAACAAGTCTAATAGCAAAATTTGAAGAAAACAATCCTCTGAAGCAAACTGAATATTAAGTACATTTAGGACATTATATTTCTGATGCTTACCCAGACAAAAAAAGCAGAAGAAAGCCTATAATAGAGAATTAATGAAGTTGAAAACTTCACCATTATAGTAAAGTTATATATTTAAAAGTTCTAGGACTTAGTTTTATAATTAGCTAATTATACTCTCAATTTAACACCCTTCTTAACGGGCATCAAACTACATAAAATGAAATAAAATCAGAGATCCAAATTATATCTTCCTTTTCTAGGTTAGTATCTGGTAGCCTGCTGGGTGGGTTAAGTATTTTCGGGTGTTTGTAGAAGAAAAGAGGTCATGTACTCATCCGAAAGTATCAGAGAACTATGATATATGTTAAGATAGTGATCACAAGTTGTTCATTGTGAAAAAGAAAATACAGATCAGTACTTGAAAGTCTATAGTTGTTACAAATAAATGGTATTAACATGACAGTATTTGATGGAATTTATTCCTGCTTGAAAGGAGTCTTGTCCACAGTAGTGCAACTACTGAACCTCAAAATTGAAGATGACAAGAATTGCAAAAAAAACAAAAACAAAAACAAAAGCCTTAAGACCAAGAATCAGGAGACGACGCTCTTTCACTGATTGTTGAACCAAATTGTGGTCCACCCTTGCGATATGCGGCAAGAAATTCGATAGGGTATCCCTTCAGCTTACGAGGCACAATCCCAAGATCATCAAATGTTAATGCTGCAGAACGCACCCAATAAACATAATGATTACAAGGATGAACGAAAATAAACACGAACATTAAAGAGGATAAATAATAGAGCACTAACCATTTTCTGACACTACTGTATCAAGAGTGAGAGCTTTGATCTCTTCCAGATTGAAAATTGTGGGGATTGGAAGAGGAAATGGAACTTTTGTCAGTAATAATTCTCGAGGAGAAGCAAGAACCTGAAATAATTTTTCAAACCGGTTAGCAGTTAACCCATGATAGGCATTATCATGAACCGCAAAAATTTTAAATAACATTGTAAGGATACTGTTTTTTGAGAAATTACCATAAAATTCACTCAGTAATTTGTGGCAAAAATAAAAATAGAAAATAGATTGTAAGGTACACACCTATGCTGCATTGATACGAGTACAGGTGTTAAGAGTCCAACATGGGCAAGGACCAAGGAGTGTTAAGACTCATCGATCCTCAAAAACTAGGATTAGTGGATTTAGCAGTATAATGTCTTTAAAAAACATAACACAAGGCAAATGTTTCATTACCTACACTAAATGTAAATTCTTAGCTTGCAAGTAAGGAAAAAAAAAATAATGTTACTACAGAATTGACGGAGTATTGAAATTTCACATGCATACTTCACTAGTATAGAAGAACCCAAGCAACAAATATATACACATGACTTGGACAAGGCAATATCCAATCAGCCCTCCTCAAAGCAAGAAAAACCCAGCACTACAGTGAAGAATCTTAGTGTTCATCTCTAGAAAACCTTAAATGAATTTTTTATATATTATTATATATTTATATTGTTCTTATGCATATCAGCTTATCTTTTCCCCCATAGGTATAAAATTACATTATATACTTGAAGAGTATGACCAAAATAACAAAAACCTAAGATGCCAGATAATGATGACCTAGAGACCAAATAATTGTGGTCATTCCACTCTTTGTCTCACTCACTCTTCACCATGAGTGCTAGAAACTTGTTGACCTCCAGTGCAATTATTGTGGTAGGTAATTGAAGTGGGTATTTTATATGCGTACCTTCGCAATGGGAAATGGAACCTTCACATAGCGAGGCCATTCACGGATCGTTTCATACATCAGCTCCGCCTGCAGCATACTAAAGAACTAAGCAAGAACCTACCCTCTCTGAATGCAACAAAAAAACAAATGGAAAAAAAATATATTACCAGCTGATGCACCGTAAAAACTTCAGGCCCCCCGAGTTCGTAAACTTTTCCCATGCTTGTACCATCATCTTTCAATGCCGCAATAATTGCAGCAGCAACATCAAAAACATATACGGGTTGGATTCTTCCCAAGAAAAAAAAAAGATTAGAAGTATGTCCACAAATTCAACAAGACTTGATTCATGCTTTTTTTTTTTTTTCTTTTATCGATAATTTTTTTTTTGTGTTGCCACGGAGTACGCCTGTTTTTAATAAGATCAGTAACTCAATACTGATGGTGGGCATCTATGGTATCCTCACCCATAGATTTTATCCACTATGCTAGTGGCACCTTAAATAAGATTGTATAGTGTTATCAACCTATTCTTATTGTTATTGTCTTTTCTAAATGAAATTGTGGTCAACAGAGCATGGAATTAAAAAGTTCAATATATACTTGGTACTCCCATCCCCGATGAGTGGAAGAAAGCTCCATTTTTTTGCAAAATGCGCCCATGTATTTAAAATCCGGTCTTCTGTGCCAATCATGACAGCGGGCTTCATAATTGTGGCCTGTGAATGGAATATGAAACCGACAATTATTTTAGCAGCAAGAATAAGATTTGAGAATTAGGGATGGATACAAAATGTACTACTTTAGCCTCAATGAATTATTCCAGGCAAGCCTCTACACTCCAGGCAAGATCAAGGTGTGTAATGTCTTCAGTAACTAAAACAGACCTATAAGCAATGGCCACTACTAAAACACTGCAGGAATCAAGCTTCTACTTATCATCGAGTTCATTCAACTACACTTCAACACTTGAATGATAAATTCCTGAAAGATCTTCAACTGCGATGTTGATAAAAGGCGAATGTGGAAAATACAAGTAATTTTTTTAAAAATCTTTTTCTGATGATCAATTTTGCATTAAATACACATTACAAAATACTTTAAGGAAGGTCAGCTTGAGCAGAAAAACCACAAAATTTTCTCATGGTCACAACCATCTTCACACAATGATTTTTTTTTATAAGTATCTTGACACAATAATTTTGAAAATGAATAAAGCCACTATATCATGAACCATTAAGGCAACATAACTATTTAGGTTATATAATAAGAGACTCAAGGAAGTTCCATAGAGTCTTGTAAATACTGTTCAAGAAAATAGAGGAGAAACTAAGCCATCAAAATAAACTTTTGACGAGAACAATAATGAATGGGGTGATAGATGGAGCCATCAAATTGTACACAGGCGTTGCTAGAGTGCCCTAAACACCTCACTGCACACATTGTAGCTCCAAGATGTTAACACAACACAACCATTCTCTACCATTACCGTTAGTTGCACCCAACCTAGGACTCTGTGCACAAATCTAAGGATATGCACATTGAACTTTTCTATGCTATGTGCAAGATTCTTGTCATATCAGCCTATGATGGTAGCACAAATGGAAATAGTCCCCCACATAGATTGACCACAGACTTGTATGGGATCTTCCATCCCCTCAAAACCCAAAAGATACTGACTCCCAAGCCGAGTTCTTGTTTAAAAACCCACCAGCCAGACATGCTCTTACGAACTTTCTCAGTGATTTACCCCAATCATGGGCTTTCCCATTCCTATGCTCACCATAGCCTTCCCTAAACTCTGCTCGTTCTTCTATGCTGCTACTTTGCCAATTTTAGTAAAACTGACTTTTGTTTTTAATAATGATTTAGAAAGACATGCTCATGAGGCCTACGACTCCATGCTTTAGGACATAAAGCACCACCCCCCACACCTCCACATTAAAAAAAGAACTACTCAAAATATTATGTAAAGTGCAAAACAGATTAATAGACAAAATTTCACATAGTTAAAGAAAGGTGACTTTATTAGTTCATATTTTTCCAAGTTTTACAGCTTTGCCACTATTTATGTCAAATTTAAACGAAACTAGACCATACTTTCTCTTAAATCAATAGAAGGAAATTAATGCCAAGAGAAACGCAGAGTAAAAGTTTGACCTCGGGCAATTCTCTTAAAATAGCTTCCTCTCCAGCAGCTTTAGCTCTTAGCATTCTGGAAGGCGATGATGGAGATGCCCCTAAGCATGAAACTTGTATAAATCTCATGATGCCACCATGTTCTTTAGCAATCTGCATAAGTTGCCAAAATCTTCCTTATTACATAATCTATAACGGATTGGCATTTAATCCAATACTACTAGTTAAGAAACCTGGTAAAATAGATAAGCATATGTTCACAATCAGCTATTATATAACTTAAATGGAAGCTAAAATTTAAAAATGAAGTGCTACAACGAAGCAGTGTAAAAAAGAAGATTTCCTGCAAAATAGATTATTAAGTGCAGAAAAAACTCACAGCACATTCCGTAAAAAATAATTTTACACTAAAAATGAATACAACAGCATAGACCATCAACCAAGAATATATATAAGCTACTTTTTTAAGATATGTCTTGAAAATTGTATGGTTGCATTTGAACTCGACTCCCAGTTGGGTCTCATTCTAAGATGTAAGATGCACGTTGTTGAATGGCCTTAATGGTAATGGATTTTAAAAAGTAACAGCTTTCAGCTAAAATTGAGTGACTGGAAAGGTTGGTGGATCTTCTACCCACTCTAGTCAAATGCAACCCTTATGTGCGCATATGCAGTCACAAATGCAATTTCTAGAAATAAACTCGCATATGCCATGATGCATGCTCTAGCCCAAGGTGCTCATTATGTTAATGGTGCACATAATAGGATTCCTTATCCTGTGTTGAGGCCTTTGACATAACTGGTGCATCGTTGCTCTCCAGTGACTAATGGTACCAACATCATTAGCGGTGCACACCACAGGATTCATTCCGCTGACTAGAGAAGAGAAAGTTGGTATGAAATCCACTGACTCCTTACTCTTGAATATAAGGGTATAAGAAGTGAGTTTATCATGCCAAATGGATGTAGGAGAACGGCTTGCTGCATGGCATCCAGTGTGTAAGGCCAGCTGCAGGGGTCTATCTCAACACATGGAGCATGTCAAGTGTCCAGCTAAGACAACACAGGCAGACCGAAAATAGTTTCATCTTCACCCTCTTACGCATAATCTCAATTTAAGTGCATCATCTTAGTAAGCAGCAGCATTTTTATGTCGATATCAAGTCAAGTCTGCAGAAACTCAGATCTTTTAATTTATTGTGGAAGTGTGGAGGATTGGACAATGAGATACTTGGGCAACTATGCAAGCAAAAAAGTAGTTATAATCATAGATTCAGCATTGTAAGCAATTTAAGAATGGAGCATGTAGCTGATTTTGTTTGCAACGGTAGAGATACACTCATACACTTGTAAAAGCCATACACCTAACTTTCAATTAATATAATAATAATTATTATTGTTATTTTTAATAAGTCCTTCCATGAATATAATTAGAAGACCAGCATCTCTAGTTAGATTGGAATTGAATTGAACAGACAGGGAGAATTCAGTTAGCTTGTCTGAAAAAAGTTTTGAATCTTGTTGGAATCTTTATCAAATGAGTCAATGCCTACTCATGTAGATGTGAAGTGATATCGAGATTCCTTTTTTCATTCTTTCTTTCCCATTGTTTTATGGGATAAGATGGTGATATCGTGATCATATATTCTTTTCTTCCATATATATCTAAAGTAAAGATAATTTTTCCTTCTATTTTATTTTCTTTAATCGATGAGCCGCAATCAAAGGCACACCTCAAAGTTGGCCCACAATCTTCCAGTATAATATCCTTGGGTTCTTCTTCCTACACTCTTTTTTCGTTTCCAATCAATGAACATGTAACAGAGTCTACAATTTAATAACATCCGTGCTGCAAGTGTTGCAAGAAAATCAAGTTGTAAAAACAGTATTTCTTAACTGCTTCTGAATTATGCGTACGAAATCCGATGTTCAAGAGAACAAAAAACTATCAGAATTTAAGAGAAAAATTAAGGTAACAAAGACCCGACCAGCAACTTACCATTGCAAGCTGTTCAGCCATAGAATGATTCACTGCCTCAAAGCTATAGTTTCTTGTCTCATACTCCCTTCCTGTCAGTCCAGATAGTTAAATCAGCATGGAAATTTTAAAGATTCTCGGAAATCCACGATAATGAAAAATAAATTTTGAAGTGAATACAGACCAATGAGATTGAGAACGACATTAGCCTTGGCCATTACTGCCTTAATTGAATTTTCATCTCTTGGGTTGTATTGCATCGGAACTATCTGAATGCATTAGATACGAAAAAGTCAAAATATAATATATTCACAGAATAAAAGGAACCAATAGAAACATGAAATTTAATGTGCATCAAACATCTATAGTTGTACCTGGCCCAAGTCACCCATCAATTTGAGATGCCGGTGAGAATCCTCGGAACCTCGGAAAGGAACCAGTACTTGAGATCCCATTTTAGCTGCAGACCAGAAAAGCTTATGAACGCTAAGGTGCAAAAGAGACAATGTCCCGCCTCAGACTGTCATATGGCTTGTACCCCATTAAGTTGGCATAGACATGCGTCAGGAAATGCTAATAGGATGAGAAAGATGTTCGCCGTGGGAAAGGGTCGTTGGGTAAACACACTCTCTGATGAGAATCCCAAGCCTTACCTCGGTAGGGGAAAGGCTCATAGGAAGAAAAAGACGTTCGCCGTGGGCAACGGTTGTTGGGTAAGCACTCTCTCTAATGAGAATGCCAAGCCTTTCCTTGGTAGGGGGAAGAATATATATATATTTGGTGAGTATAAACATTTATTAGAAGGAAAGAGAGAATGCCAAGCCTTTCCTTGGTATGCCTCTACACTCACTTTCTCTGAAAAACTCCTCTCCTCCCAATTCATCCTTTCCTTCTTCATCTCTACTAGCAAAGAAAAAGTAGCTGAAAAACCATTTTCTCAGCTTAAGATGTCACTAGACCTCATCCTGGGACCTTTCTCAACCTAAATCCTTGCATCCATTAATTCAGAAATAAAATCTCCATTTTTAGCTGTCCACCCCCCCCCCCCCCCAACACACATTTTCCCTTCTTTAGCTTATGCATCCCTTGGTAGGGACTGGAATTAACATACAAAGCTGAACTCATGATCTCATAATGGACCAAATAAAGTCACACAAAAAAAAAATGATTAAACTTACCAAGTTGTTGCACGACATAGCGGCCGAGAAACCCAGTAGCTCCAAACACAGTTGCGACAATTCCACTGCCCAATCAAAAGCATAATTTGATTTTTATTTTTATTTTTTAACCACAATTGGAGAAATAAAGAATATGAAACAATATAATTTCCGTTCCTCGTTTGATTATCTAAGTAGCTCCATCAATCCTACTTCAGTATATCAAAACTCGATCTAAGAGAACTAAAAAGGAGAAAAAAATCATACCTAACAGATGATCTTCCACCTGTCCCCTTTCGAACAAGATGCCCTACTCCCTTGGTTGCAAGTGTAGATCCGAACCTTGGATGATCAACTCCATAATCTGAAATCAAGATCAGTATTACAGAAAACAAATACCCCAAATCAATTTGATAAAATGCAGTAAGAAATCTGTAGAAATGCAGAAATTTAAATTCAAATAACAGATTACACACAAAAAAAAAAAAGGGGGATAATTTTGTTGAAGGGAGAATAATTAATAAATCGAAATACTAGAAACGTAGAAGAAGAGAAGATCGATTACAGTTTTCGGAGACTGGATTGTAGACTGATTTGAAAGACGATAGTACAGGTGAGAGCTTCGGATATTGTTGCCCTAATCGTCTCGTGTAGGCTTGCATCTTTCTTCCGTACAGATTTTGATTTTGATTTTTTTAGTTTTATTCCCTCTTCGGAAGAAAGAAGAAGAGAAGGCGAAAGGTAAGTTAAGAACCTGAGGTGAAAATAGTTACTTTGGAAAATGGACGGTGTACCCGTGCTAACGTGCGCATAGAGCGTATACTAGTGAACCTACACTTTATATCAAGTAATTTTGGGAATTTCAGTAATACCCCTTAGAAATTAGTGATATTAGGTTTACCCACCAACTAAATGTATGATTAGTTACCCCTCATCAAAAGTAACGTCTCTCTCTTTTTTTTATTTTTTTATTTTTATGAATTAACTGCGAAATTTTGATTTTATTGAAATTGTGATTTATTAATTTAAATTTTGAAGGATATCTTGTATAAAGTCCAAGTTTGATTGTTAATTCATGAATAAAAATAGACTTAATTTTGGGTCAAGAGGGTATACCTAATCTTACAAATTGTAAGGGGATAAACCTAATATTGCAAATTTTCAGGGGATACAACTAAAATCCTCCACGTTCTGGAGAATATTTGAAAGAGTCGTGTTGGGTGACACAGTATTTACTGTGATTCTCACAATTCTGACGTGAACATGCATACATAACCATAGATGATTTTTACTTGTATCACAAGGAAACACATCTATGGTTATGTGCACATCCCACATCAGAGTTGTGAAAATCTCGGTAAATGCTTTTTGTCATTTCAGCATTTTCCTATTTGAAATACACCCTGGAGCCTATTTGGATTGAGAGTAGGGGTGTCAATGGGTACCCATTTACTCAGAACCGAAATCGAAAACCTCGGTTCCGATTCCCTTTTTATTGGAATTGATCAGAGTCGGGTCTAATATGAAACCAAACCATTAGATTCTATCCAATGGATACCCGCGGGTACTCATAACCGATTTATTTTTACATTATATATGATTCAAGGTAATCCTATATTTTAAAATTAATATATATGATATAAAATTCTTCAAATTTCACATAAACTAAAAATTTAAGCTTAAGATGAGTTATTTCTGTTTAAATTTATTACTTATAAAGGAATAAATTTTAATATTTGAAAATAAAAGTCATTAAACCATCATTTTAGTGGAATAAATTATTATTAAGTTGATACTATACAAATAATATTATTTTTTAGAAGGATTTTTTTTTTTATAATGATTTTTCTCATTCGATTTTTGAGAATTGAAACCGATAGGTACCCGTGATTTTTTATGGTCTCGATTCCAGTTCCACTTATTTTAAAACTAAAACTGGAACTGGAACTGACAAGAACCGAAATCAATAAAATATAAAGGTTATGGTTCCAATATTCATAGGAACCAAACCAAAATCAACCCATTGACACTCCTAATTGAGAGGAACAAAGAGAAGAGAAGATAACAGAAAACAACTTTCTCTCCACCCTGTTTGGATAGATAGGAAAAAATAAGAGAATAAAAAGTAAATTGTTCTATTTTCTCACTTTCTCTTCAAATCTCTTTAATCTGGGGGAGAAAAAAATTGAACAATTTTCTCTTCCGCTTTCTCTTCTCTCCTCATTTAACTTCTCATGCAAAAGAAATGGAGAGAAAATCGATTCTTTTCACTTCTCTACTCCCCATTTCTCTCAAGTCAAATGAAGTGTTAATGTTTTCGAACGAATGACATGCCCCTTGGACTTAGTCTTCTATCATAGACTAATAGAAAATGGCCTAGATGCTTTCGTCTTCAATTTGTTAGCCAAAAACTCTTAAAGATGAGAAAAATTTTGGGGAGTGAAAATCAGTGGAACTTTGGGCAGAAAGTTCAAGGATTTTCTACTATATAACTCACCTTCTATAAAGGTATGGAACACTTTCAAGTTCCATGGCAATTCATGGTAATCTTTCTACTTAAATAAATGATAGAGCAATTTGAGAAAAAACATGAAAATTTAACTGTTTAGTTAGAGAAAGGATATGTACAAATGCTTTTAAAGTTAAACCAAAGGAAATGACTGAGAAAAGCAATGTGTCCAAAATGAATATAAGAGATAATTAAGAACATATATGAGAAGTCATGCGATTATTATGAGAGAAAACAAATGATATATGAATTATGATGATTTAGATCAAAGATTGATTTTTGGGAGCATATCCTTAGGTGTAAAAGAACCCTTGGTGGCCATTTTCATTATCTTCAGTTCTACTATGCGTAGGTGTTATATTTATGTCTTGTACTCTTTTGGTATGATTATATTGGCAAAATGGGACTATATACCAAGGATCAATAAATCATTTTAATTTGATGGATACTTGAGATTTTCATTCTCAGCTTGAAATCTATCAATAACTTTGTACATGAACCCCCCAATGATGAAAAATACTTTCAAATCTCTAGCACATCTGGCCTCCAAATGTCAATCATCGGTGTCATCTTTGGTCCGACGAACGGGCATCTCAAATATACACCAAAACCCATGAAATGTGCTCTCATTTAACTCGACGATGCACAAATAAATGTTCTCTGCCAAGCAAGCACGGCCACAGCTTGTTTTCTCTTCTGTTCTTGGTGCATTAAAGAATGTGATATAGAACAAATGATCAGACAGACCATTTGATGAGGTCAACAATGGCCAAGGAAACATTCATACAAGACCCATCAAATCATTGGTGCTATATGAGTTTCGAAAATGATGAAGGAAACAAAAGAACTGCAACTTCAGACTCGAATATTTGCATAAATGTTAATAACAGAATTGGTTCACAGTTGCATTGCAGCATTATGGAATAGACACGACTCAATGGCTCTACATATTCTTCAAAATGTTGAACTTGATTTGCTACCAAAACTGCGAGTGAAAAAATAAAAATAAAAAGCCATCAATTTCTTCAATTGGTGACTATTACCCCGACCGCTACACCCTAACAGACCCAATTCACATTTTATTAGAGATTTTCGTAAACCATGCAATTGTTCCCCAAATCCGCTCGAAAGTGGAAGATTCACCCATAATTGCTCAAATGATAAGTGTTCTTTTCTCAATGGGTTCCTCACATTCTCATCCGAACTGCCAAATGCTGTGGTCCGGGGAGCAGTTGCGGTTGGTTTTTGCTAATGTAATCCTCTGCTATTGTGGTTATTCCTTGAAGGTTAAGGGGTTAGCCATACACTTCAAAGATCTGGAATGCTACTTGACCTAGTAGAATACTCCGACACCAGCCTTAGAAACATGGATGAATTGTCCTCCAATAATCGTGCTGGAGCATCAAATTCCGCAACTCGACCTGCAAAAACCATGTCCACAGATTGTGATGTCGCTCCATGGGCAAGAGGCATCATCTTTTTCATTTTCTTTTTTTGTGAAAATAAATAATTATTGAGATGGGATATTGGGTTTGGGTCGGCTAAACGAATCCTGTTCCTTGATTCCACAATGTCCAGAGCCAAGTCATCACAATTATGTAAGTAAATTTCAAAATTTCAAATTTTAGAATTGACCTTAAAATGTCATAAAATTACCATTTTCCTGTAGTAAGAGAATTGAATAGGATTTTTAATAGAATACTCTGAAAGCTGGCTCGGGTGCTTTTCTAATCGGATAATGTTGAGATACCCCTCGGGGTTTTGGTGAAAAATAGAGATACCCATACCCCAGTTTTTCAAACTGGTGATATATCTCTTGACCATGGTCTTCCACGAGAAAATAAGAGCGAATGACCTAAATGCCCTCGTCAAAACAGAGAGAGGCATCTATAATTTTCATCAAAACACCGAGAGGCATCTCTCAAGGTTTCAATCCATTAGATCAGTTAGTCAACCAGCTAGAGAGTCTCTAAGCCGCTAATATCCTTTAATTCTATTAGAGTAATTAGACCACTCTCAAGTACACTGACCTCTTCGGCCTCTTCTATTGAAAGGTACGTTCAGAGATATGAGTACTTAGTACTTACCATCACTGAGGACAAGAACTAGATCGCTGTCAATAACAGTTGGTATACGATGAGCAATAGTGCAGACAGTACAGTCCTTAAACTCAGTTCGGATAATTTTCTGGATAAGATTATCTGTGGCTGTATCAACTGAAGCCGTTGCCTCATCAAGCACTAATATTCGTGCCTGTTTCAGCAAAGCTCTTCCCAAAGAGACAAGTTGCCGCTGCCCAACACTCCAGTTTTCTCCATTCTCCAGCACTGCCATTTTCATATGAAATTAGCTAAAAAAGACAGTTTGATATATATATATATAGGTAAGGATCCGTAGACACATAAAGCTACTCATAAAGCTACAATGTTTTTGTCTTATACAGGCAAAAAGGTTCGGAATGGGCTGATTTTTTGTGAGGATGATCTCTATGATATTTTTTTGCTCAACAAACGTGTGAATTTTCAATACGGACGATTGGGCATTAGATTACATTAAAAAGCGACGAAAAACTGATGAGATACGACCATTTGAATAAATGGGTGTCTTGCCTCGAAAATGGTGTACCTACACAGAAATCACGTTTTTCAGAAAGGATTTTTGTCTCGCGGATGAAATCAGGGGACATGGTGAAGTAGCTAACATTCGTACGGATGAGTGGGTATATGTTACAAATCTACCCAATTGAATGGACAATGAGATACGAGCATTTAAATAAACGTAAAAACTTTCGAGTTTTCGACGAAAACAGGTGCTTTGGCGACGTCTCTTGATTTTTTGTAAGGATGATCTCTATGGTGAGGGGATCACCCTTGCAAAAAATCAACCCATTCCAAAACTTTTAACCCTAACAAAAGTGGTTTACAAAAAATGGACGGTCCAAAATTCTTCAACTTGTAAACATGGGGCTAGAAGTTTCAGAATTGGCTGATTTTTGGCAAGAGGATAAGATCATCCTCACAAAAAATCAGCCCATTCTGAACTTTTTTGCCCATATAAGACAAAACACGTTGTAACTTTATGTGTATACGGATCCTAATCCTATATATATATATATATATATATACACACACACACACACGAGTTAACTCACACCTATGGCTCGGGCATCCTTTTTGGGGTCAAGGGGGTAAAAGCAAAAAAATAACAAACTTGGAAAGATATTATTAAAAAATCTTTGGGGTTTAAGGGGGTAAAAGAGAAAAAATAATAAAGTTGGAAAGGTATTATTAAAAAATGGAGTAAAAGGGCACAGGCATCCTCATTGGGGTTAAAGAGGTAAAAGAGGAAAGATAGTAAAATTGGAGGGATATTATTGAAATAAGAGAAGGGGAGGAGAAGATAGACAATAAAGTTGAAGGGGTGAAGAGGAGAGCCAATAAAGATTAAGGTAGGGTAGTGTGGACCCTTTCATTGTAGCCAAATGAGACGTTTATCCTCCACAAAACTATAACAACGGTGGAACTAACCGCTGTGTTTATATAAGTGTGTGTGTGTGCTCCTGCATTATAACAAAATATACGGAGAACATACCTGGAGTGTCAAGCTTTTGCTCCTTTTGGCGGATAATATCTCCAAGTTGAGACTTATCAAGAGCCTGAGAGAAAACCAACTTAGGATCAAAATTGGAACACAATTCACTTATCAAAAGCAATGAAAAAAATTGGAACACAATTTAGATGGGAAGCTTATATTTCTACACTAACTATCTTGTATAACACACCAAAAAATGAAAAAAAAAATTACAATTATTTCTTAATGACCACACCCCTTCTTTTCCATCTCTTCTTCTTCTCAAAAGAAGCTCTTCAATTTGGGTTTTTGAGAAAAGCTCTAGAATAATTGGCTATGAGAGTGAACTATTTGAGTTAGAAATCGAAGATTGATTGCTGTCAGGTTGCTATCGCAGTTGTACCTTTCATTTTATTCTATTTTTTTACTTTAAAAGGTTTTTTAAGATTACATAGTAAAAAACGATATTTTTATAATTTTGAAAACTAATCAACGTGATCATAGGGTCATTGGATTCCAATTTTCTTTCTTTTTACCAAAATGACCATGATTTTAAATATAAAAGTGCGAGCATTTGTGAGATCCAAATTTTGGTGTCGAACTACTTCTACCCTGCCTTCTCTCATTATAATATTAAAGATGTCATAAAAACGTTGGTCTAGCAATATAAGCACACACTCCTTAGAAAATAAAGTCAAGGTTTTATGGGATTCTCTATTACCTGCCAAATTTCATGATCAGAATGCTCTTCAAGGGGATCAAGATTGTCCCTAATGGTCCCTTCAAACAAAGTTGGATCTTGAGGGATGATACTCAAACGTCCACGAAGATCATGAAGTCCAATCGTTGAAACATCAATGTTGTCTATGATGATCCTCCCACCTTCAGGTTCAATCAATCGGAAGAGAGCCTGAATCAAAGTAGATTTACCACTTCCAGTGCGCCCGACAATCCCAATTTTCTTACCACCGGGAAATGTGCATGTTACACCGTGAAGGACCACAGGTAGGCTCTCCTTGTAACGAACCTTTCAATAAAATACCATTACGCAAACAATGAAGGAGTAAATACAATTGAAGTAATTCTTTCCAGCCAAACTATTACAAGTTCAAGGCTGAAAGCTAAACAAGAAAAACAAATGGAATGCTGACGATTACATAAATGCCAACAAAGAAATATAATTTTCATCCTAAAATATTTTATTGATATTTAAAAAACCTAAAAGATAACCCAATTTTATCCCGAAGTCCGAATGGCCAAGATAGTCATTTTGGGATTCTAGAGTTCCAAAGATGACGTTGCTATTGTAGCAGTGATTTTCAGTTTGGTCTTCATTACTATTAGAAATTTCAGAAAGAAAAGCAATTTATGGTAAAATTATCCAAAGATATGTATCTCCAAAGAGATGAACAATGAATTAATTTCTTGTTTAATCCGAGGACGACTTTTTCTGTTTCATGATCATTGGTAATTCTTAATTACTCAAAAAATTGAGAGTAAACACGGAACCTTCACTGGAATAGTCTTAACCTCAGTTCTACCTACAAAAAGAAGGCAAACTTTATGGACCACATCTTTAAAATCTTATTTAAGAGAGTTTTTTTCAATTTTAAGAACCGGTTGGTTTTCATCAAGTTGGTCGGTTTTAACGGTTGGACCTTGATTCATAAGTACCGGCGGTTCTTAAGTAAGTTCAGATTCTCATATTGGGGAATCTTGGAGTGTATTAATTTGCTTCTCTATTTACTTAGTAGGTCTCCTCAACCTCTAGGATGGACTAGTACTTTTCTCCTGGTAAAATGAAATTTATACTCACTATAAATAAAAAAAATTGCATCAGATTCAAGCTAATATTTGTAAGACAACGCATGGAACTTTATCCAAGAATTGGAATGAACTACAAGTCCATACCTTCAAATCAATAAGATCAATGGTTCCATTCTCTGGCCATGAAGATGGAGGGCGATTGTTCTCAATAACAGATGGAGCCTCACTTGGAATTTGACAATACTGATGAATACGTTCGATAGAAATAATTTTGTTTTCGAGCTTACAAAAGCTTAGTATCCACCGTGACAAGCGTGCATTCAAATTAAGACCATATGTCACTGCAAGACCTGCCATACCTGTACAGAAGCAGCAATTAACACAATCAATGAGCATGAAATTAAAATTTACATTTATCTTCTCTTCATACACCAAACAAATCATCATAGATTCACAAGCAAGGGTTTTGTTAAAATGTGCCCTGAGGACACACATTAAAGTGCATTAAATACACCTTGGGAATTGATTTTTGTACCAAAACTGCCCTCAGAATTATTGTTTTTACCAAAAATATCCGCAAATGCTTATTCCAAGGTGTATTTAATGCACCTTAACGTGTGCCCTAAGGGCACACATTAACTAAACCACAAACAATATCTAAGCCTTGTCCCAACACACTACACAAATACTGTTGTATGCACAGAAAATGCATGAAAAGGAGTGTTCTAGACTTTTAATTGTAAGAGCCCGTTTGGATATACACACAAAAAAGTAACTTTTGTTTACTTTTAAAAGTTAAAAAGTTCGTTTGGATTCATTTTAGAAAACTACTTTTAAATATTAAAAATCCTAACTTTTTAAAAAGCAAAAGGAAACTACTTTCTACAAGTTACCTTCTCCCAAAGCTACTTCTACTTCTATCCAAACTGGGCCTAAAACAACTTCAGAACATCTCTTCATGAGAATAAGCAGAAGTATCAAATACCAAGGGAAGGTGTAAAAGCTTTACATACTTGGATCGATACTTCCATGAGGAACGCTCACAAGCAAAAACATGCAGAACGCAAATACGAAAGTTGAGAGTAACTCCATGCGTAAGCAGAGCCATTCAATGGCTGCAAGGCTGCAAAAGAATGGGCGAGCAAAACAATCAAGAAGGTATAGGTTCCTCTTCATGAACCGCTTTTCTTGACCAAAGCCTCTAATCGTAGCCGCTCCAGCAATCGACTCCCCAAACAGATGGATGACTGGAGATTTCTGGATGCTAACAATGCGAACCAGCTCCCTTGATGAAGCCATGTAGTATTTCTGCATTCACAGATAGAAACCTAAAACGGATATATATGCTCCAGTACCTTAAAATAAAATGCTTTGAACTTCCAATTTGCACTTGCACCAATCAATATAAAAATGCGTGAAATTCACAACCAAACCATGGCTACTCTCTATTAATCAAGTAGAATTCCAGTGCAATGATCCTATGAAAAGTTCAAGTGGGTGAGATGCAAATGACATGGTTTCACCATGTGTCCTCTAGACAACAACGTGCAACAACAATTCTCAGTTGGGGTGAGAAGTAAGCAAGGCGTTCTCACACCAGGATGGCAAGTGCAAGTAAAGAAGTCAATCCAAGAGCTTAGGACTCGTCCCATCACTTCAAATGTGAAGACTTAGAGATGGTTTTAGAGTTAAGAAAGAATTGAATGAAGGAATAGGATACATTCAGTCGACCGCGGTTTTTGTGTTTAGGGTTCGCTGATGATGAAGATAGAATGTCAGCAATCTCTAATTCTTTTTTTTTTTACCGGTGTAATGTTATATTAGAAAAGCAAAAGAACAAAACGACTTGTGTGCACTCACATTTCAACTCTCCTTTTTTTTTTTTTTCCATAGACCCAAGTAAAGAGCATCATTAAATTTTCAACGTAGAGATACAGAGTTGACAAAAACACACATACAATCTTCATTATTTTATGGATATTGCACATGAATAATTTAGAGAGCTGCTATTGGCACCCCAACTTCTACTTATTACATCTAAATTTCTAAAATTATTTATCTCATTCCACCATTAAAGATTAAAACGCAATCTTCAAACACTACAAAGGTTTGGCTCAAATTATAATCTCAACATTACAAAACATCATAACACTCGTTCAAACAATTTCAGTAGTGGTTTACAATTATGATTAGGCTCATATAAAATCCGAAACCCAAAAAGTAGAAATCTAGCCAAAAAAATGAGAAAGCATCTATTGGCACTCCAACTTTTACTTGTTCTCAATCATTCACTTATTTTCTTTGTTTTTAAATGAGGTGTAATAAGTAAAAGTTGGGGTGCCAATAGAAGCTCTCATAATTTAGATTGTAGATCTAGAAGGCCAGGATTCATTTGATTACCTGCATCCACAAACAAACAATGGCCATTGGGACAACAAGAAGCAAGATTTGCCATGTAACTTCTGTCATTACAGCAACTATACCAAGAAGTTGTATTGTTGTCGAAGCAAATCCACCAAGTCTGAAAGGAATATCAAGATCCACGACACTTTGATCTACAGACACCTGGTAATTCAAGAATGAATCCATGACACTAAATTATTCGGAACACAAAGAACCATCATATATCTTGAATCTAATTTTTGAATGGGTTTTCAATAAATACTTTGGATTCAGTAAGGAGTCATGTTTCTATTAAATAGTAACAGTGCCTACATGGCACATTTTGATTGAAGAATAAACTCATTGGGCTGCGTGCACAGCTTGGTTAGGAGCCCGAGGTGTTTTAAACTCCAATTAAAGCATGTCACATGACACCGTTCCAATAAATAGGAACGGGAAACCATACTGGATTGTGACTCTTCAATAAAAGTAAATATTTTCCAATTATAGCAGAAAACGTACACGATTCAAGATCCGTCCAGCCGGGGTGGAGTCAAAAAACGACATTGGTGCCCGAAAGACACTTCTAAGCATCTTTATGAAAAACTTCTGTGCAGCTGCCAGACCAAATGTGGCTACGAGAACGGCTCTAATGAATACAAACCATGAGCTTCCAAAAGCAAGGGCCATATAAACAACAAGAAGGACCGTACTACTTGTCTTAGGTAGGTCTCCTTTGGTTTGTGGATTTGCCCAAGCCATCCACCAATTGCCGGCTATTTGGAGAACCTGAAACAGTATCTGTGAAAGTAAAATTGGTGGTATCAATAACCCTTTATATGCTGCAGCCATATATGACAAATACACTTTCATGCTGATTTTTCCTCTTTCGCGTTCCTCTTCTTGAACAAGCTGTTTTTTTCTCAAGCGTTTTGATTTCTTTTTTTCCTTAATTGCTTTTAGGCCCGAAGTTGATTCATTTTCCGGTACTTCCTTCACTAAACTTTCAATACTACTAGCCATTGAGTCACATCTTTTACTCAACATAACAGAACCATCAAGAGGAACTTTTTCATTGGAATTTTCAGACATGCATGAAGGAATATCCATCGCTTCAATTGCTTCATGGTGAGCTGAAACCAATGCCTTGAAATCAGTTCCAGCTTGTAATAGATTTTCGTATTTTCCCGCCTGTATTATATGACCCTCCTTAAGGACCTGCACGGATGGCGGAGCAACTGAGTAAGATATATTTAGTTATTTCAAAACTGTGCGATCTAACAAAGTGCGGAAAACTACCAATAAAAAGCGCCAATATTTACATTAATTATTGAAAAAATACTATTTTTTTGGAAGTTACACAAAACAACTTTATTGGCTGGACTGTTCAGCGTTTTAGTAACTCTCTCGAGTCTGGACTGTCCAACGTTTTAAAACCACTTATAGAATCTTTTTTGTAATTAATAAAAAATGTAACCCTCTTTTGGTAATTTTCCAAACAAAGTGTGTTGGATAAGAAACTTCACTCAGCAATGCTTTAACCTTAACCTTTATCTATTGCTTCAGCAAAATTAAGACTGCAATTTCAACAGGTATAATTACATAAAATTGAACAAATATACTTGGATACAAAAGAAGACATAAATCACTAATCAGGAAATCACCAGCACAAAAGAATATAGCACTGATCAGTTTAAAAAAAATATTTATCTCAAAGATGTTGTATCAGAAACCTTATACCCCGGATTAGGCATCGACACAAGAAGGATGCCATTTTTTTGGAAAATGTGATCGATAGATTGTGTTCTCTTCGGTCAATATAATTTTTCACATTAATCAAAAAAATAAAGATAGGTATTATTCCAAGCCTTTAAATTACGGTCAATCCAATCGAACTCTAATGTTTACGGATTATTGGCAGTAAGAAACTTTACAACATTCCTCATATCATGATAAGAAAACAAGATAGTTTTCTGAGGTCATTGTATAACAAAAAAAAAAATTTACAGGGCATGGTTAAACAGTATCCTACACTCGTAGTGAACTTATATCTGGCTTCTACTCTGAGAAAACTAACTAATGTTCATCTGAAAAAATATAAATCAATTTGCGCAGAACTAAAAAAAAAAAATATAAATCAACCAGCTAATGTCACAGCTTAGACCCATAGCTCAGTCGTTTGACATGTCAACTTTAAGGTCATGGGTTCAAGTCCCTACCCATCAAAAAAATACACTAATGTCTCACGTTTATTAGATCAACAAGAAGTTTCGTTCTAATTTTATGTTAGGTGTACTCTCTACCTAGAGGAACATTACTTCTTAAATGAGGCAAGGACAGCAAATCTTTTCCATTTATTAAATATAGCACAAAAGGCATGATCAAAATCTAAATTTCATTACCCGGCTATCATCCTAGTTCTGCCATCATATACAATGGATCACATACCAGTATCAAATCTGCAGAAGGCAGAAACTCGACTTGATGAGTAACAAAAATTACTGTCTTAGAAGCCAGTGCTGCCAATATGTATTCCTGCAGTACCACATTATTTGTTTAGCCAAAATCCTCATTAAAACCATTGTTTCATTTAGCCGAAACTTCAGAAGAGAGAGTAATTCAGATCTACATACTTGACAAATGAGTTAAATTATGTCTTACCCTAAATAGTTCCGACCCAGTGTGTGCATCAACGGCACTAAAGGGATCATCAAGCAGATAAATGTCCGCATCTTGATAAAGTGCCCGGGCAAGCTGAACCCTTTGTTTCTGGCCACCGCTGAGATTTATGCCTCTATCACCAATGATGGTCTGATCTCCATGTGAGAAAAGTTCCAAATCCTTTTTCAATGTGCATGCATGGATAACATTTTTGTACTTTGCCTTGTCCATTTGGCTTCCAAAAAGAATGTTTTCCTCTATGGTTCCAGATTGTATCCACGCCGACTGAGAGACATAAGCTGCAGACCCACATATTTTAACCTAAAAAACAAGCCATTTATCTATTAGAAAAGTATTCATAAAATGTAAAGATATAAGATTCTAAGAACAGAAAAATGAAGAATATTTACTTCTCCAGAGATTTTAGGTATCTCCCCAAGTATGCAAGAGAGGAAACTCGATTTTCCAGCACCAACCATGCCACAAACAGCGACACGCATTCCTTTTTCAACTTTCATTTGTATTCCTGACAATGACGGCCTTGGAGACGAAGGGTCCCAACTGAACTCACCATCTTTAATTTCGATGGATACGTTGGTCAGGCCCCTAGGAAGAACAACTGTGGCATCTTCTTGCAACTCTTCATCTTGTAAGAATCCCGAAATGCGATCCAAAGAGACTTTAGTCTGAGCCATCATTGAGACCAAGTCAGGGAAATTCCTAAGTGGTTCTTGGAGGATCCTGAAAGTTGCCAAAGCAGAGAGAACGCTTCCAGCAGTAAGTTGACCACCCAATAGTATACAAGTGCCGAAAGTGATCACCGAAACAAATATTGGGGAGCCCCAGAAGATAAACGTAATAAAAGCTTGTGAGTAGAGGGCTTTCCGAAGCCATTTGAATTCAACTTGCCGCATATCCTCCAACATCAATCGGTACCGATCCTCCCACGCTTGCAACTTTAGAATCCTCATGTTCCTTAAGCACTCAGAGGTCTTTCTCATCCTCTCGTCCTTAGCAGTCATTAACTTGTCTTGATAAGCTTCTTGCATCTTCGCCAGAGGAACCGTAACAACAATGGAGACGATGGTCGCAATTAACGTAGCCACTGCGGCAATTCCCACGTTTTTATATAGAATCGCTAGAGCGAGTGCAATTTGCATAGGAAGCATCCATATGTCATGGAGATACCAAGAGTAATCACCAACTCTTTGAACGTCAACCGCCATGTAATTTACAATCTCACCACTTGTGTGGCTCTGGCGGGATGAGCTCGAAAGCTTGAGCCCCTTTCGGTACACCATGGCTGTTAAAGCTGATCTCACATGCATGCCCAAGATGTCAACCCCTAAGTACCACTGTCGAGTGGTCATGATCTCGACTAGCTTAGCAACGAAAAAGATCGAAGCTAGAACATAACCCTCATTGGCGTAGGTCGAATTGCCGCCCAAATATTCGACAAAGTAGCTTACGAGGTAAGGACCAACATAAGAAACGAGAGTATTTACTCCGGCAAAGACAGCATTCACGGCTGCTTCCTTCCAGAATGACTTGAAAATCGCCCAAGCCAGTGAGGGCTGCTTAGAAGGGTTTTCGGCTTTACATTTCTCCCAATTCGAGTTCAAAATCTTGTAACATGTCTTGGACCGATCTTTTGGTGCCAAAAGAGGGATATCCCGGAGCTCAAGAGGTCTCTTCGCACCAATCGACAATAAAGGACTCATCCAAGAAAGTATGGCAAGACTAAAGACACCTGCTTCATTATATGGGGTCACCTTAAGACAACCGGGTTCTTCTTCTGATAACAATGGCTGTTGAAGGTCATTGTTTCTACATATCTGTATACCTGAGACACCTTGAATTGCAACAAAACATAGGAAAGCATGGGCTGGGGTGACAGCAAAATTAGCTAAAACATGTGAGTTCAAGTGATCGGACCCATTTCCAAACAACCCTTTACCGTCGACATAAAGAATGCACATACACATTATGAATGACGCAAACCACCATAATCTAAGCAACAATGGGAATTTCTCCAAAACCTTGAATTTACACTGTAAAGCTGAAAAGCTCAATACAAACCAAGCTAACCCTTGAACTACAGGCAAGTATAGAAGAGACCAATCTCTCTTCTCCCCATGAACCCCTTTTCTTATTAAACCGGTGCCATCAAACCCTAAAACCAATACTTGAATAAACAGAACATAGAAACAACAGAGAACTGAAACCTTGAATCCATTACCAACCTTCAAAATTCCATCCTCACCAAGCCAAATAGGTATTGAGTTCGAATTTGAATTCGATTCGTCCTCCTTAACGATGGGAAGCCTAGTGATAAAAGTAGATATTACTCGTGCCGATAGAACGAACAGAAATATAACGAAGAACACCGAATGGATCGAAACTGATATCTTCTCTAACATGGGTAAATCTTGAAATCCTCTCAAAAGGGTGTCCATTGCTGGAAACAATAATGTTGAACACTGAGAAGAGAATCTGTTGAGGAAAACTGGGATTAAACCCAATATCGTAGTTGTTAATCTGTGATGATGATGAGCAAAGAAGGTCAACGAGAACAAGTCGGTGAACGATTTCGTGGCACAGAGAATTGAATTTGAATCCTTTTAGGTGCATTTCACCATCTGGATGATGAACAGATGTTAGATGGAATCAAAAATGCAAACTTGACGACAAATCACTAATTAAAGAGAAAACAAATAGGGTTTTTGGAGATAACATTAAAACAAATCAAGTTGTATCTCGTCAACCCAAATCCAAACAAAAACAAAACAAAAAAAACAACAACAACAAAAAATTGGAAATCAAGATTTTTTTTTTTTTTTTCTATCTCTGAAAAATCAAAGTCAGAGCCAAAACCAGACAAAAGGAGATAAAATCAAAATCTGAGAGAAACCCAGAAGATAAAATTGAAAATTCAGACCTGGGTATGTCCTGAAAAAATCGTTAATCGAGGCACTGAAGAATGCCGAGGCTGCTGTCTTGCACTCTGTGGTGATAAGAACAGCAGCAACAGCAGCAGAAGCAGAAGCAGATTCTGAATTTAAAATAAAGAAAATCTAGAACAAAATTCGCTTTGATGGAATAAAAAGATTACTTGATTTGGGGTCATTTAAAGGACGGAAGAAAGATCACCCCTTCCGAGTTCTGGGTGATTTAAGAGAATCAAATGGGTTTTGTTAGTTGAGACTTTAAATCAAGTGCTGGTGTTAGTTTTGCATTTATAGAGAGAAAGAAAGAGAGAGATCTTGAAAACCATCTAAAGACTCTTTTAAGGGTGGGGACTGAATGACAGAATAATATATAATACAAAATAAATAATAGATACTGAAAAAGGTAGATTAGATCACAAGAGGATATAAGAATATTTTATGGGATTGTTTTTCCTAGAAAACTAAGAGAACTGGTTTTAAAATTTTAATAGTGTTGTGGGAGGTAGTGGGTTGTGGGTTGTGACGAGAGAGTGAGATAGCATGTTGTTGCTATTAATATATTAAGTAAACAATCCCATAAAGTGTTGTTAAAACCAGCTTTTTTTCAAGTAATAAAATAAATCTGGTGGTTTGATGTGCAAATTATCATTTCTTTTATAATCACTAGGCACACTTTTCTACTTTTTTCTTGTTTGAAGAAGTTCTTTGATTTGGAGTTTTACCTAAACGAATAGACTGATTTGAACATTAAAGAGATTGATAGTGTTTGGAGAAGAAATTAGAGGTTGACTAGTATTGAATCATTGTTATAATTCTTCTTTCTTTCTATTTTTTAATTTTTTTTGAAATCGAGGTATCTTAGTCTTTTAAAACTCCGAACTAATCATCAGGGTATGTGCAATCTCCTCCCCACATAAGGACTAAGTAATTATGGGATAAATCCTTGAAGATGACTTTTAATGCATTAAGAAAACGTACATTGCCAGACCAACTTTTCCCGTTTTAAACATTAAAATTAAATATGGTAGTTTGATATGCTAATTATCATTCTATAATTTTTTTTTAGTGATGACAATACATCTCTATCTTTTCCTATTCAGAGAAGTGTTTTTATTTAGATTTTTACTTACACGGGTAAAATGGTTAAAGATTTTATGGGTTGATTACAAGAGAGATGGAGGTTGGCTCATACCATTTTTTTTTTTTAATATTATAAATTAAAAAAATGATATAGTCAAACTAATTAAATGGGATTATTTTTTATTTTTAAAAAACAACAATGAAGAGGTAGCTAAGCCAATAATTTGACTATAATCAATATTTGATTTTTTTCCTCAAACTCTCTCTCTTACTGATGATCAGTTCCTCTTCGAGCTTCTCTCATTGGTAGAAACTAGAATCAATGAACTTCTTTCAAAAAGGATGAGAAATTTAAAAGGGTGTGATTATAAATAAAAAAAATAAAGCAATGGTCATCGACACCAAAACATATTATTTAATTTCATTATTTGATATTATAAAAATAATTTATGGGATAATTAATTTGGTGTTAAAAGTATAAGTAGCCAACTTCTTCTTTTGGATGTATTTTCAAAAGGACCTCACTTTCATTTTGCTTTTGTGCAACTTAAGAGAAAATGAAGTGTGTCATGCATGTCGGCCCCTTTGTCTCGTGTGGACGTGGGTCTCTTTCCGGAACTTTGTCATATAGTTCATTTTTTTTAATATATATAATCCAGTTTAAAGTAAGAGGAAATTACTAAAATGGTCATTTTCGAAATCAAAATTACTCATTCAACCATACCTTTAAAGTAGTTAACAAAAATTAAAAAAAGGTCATACAACCATTATTATTTTTTAACTTTTACAAAAACTAACATATATGGGAATGGATCCTATTTAGCCCCCTTTTCCAATAGTTCTTATTCTACGTTCGACAAACATCACATGGAAAAATAATAATAATAATTTAATCCTCTTGTACTCATGGTTTAGACCAAATTGAAATATAAAATATATATTAAAAAAAAAAATTATTTTGACTCTTAAGTTTAAACGATTGGAAATAACTGTCTTGATGATGTGGCAGAACCTCAATTATTTATAATAATTACAGAGAACTAGAGAAAAAATGGACTGCAAAAGATCTATTCCCACCACATATATGGTCTCTCTTTTATATTTCTCATGAACCTCAAATAAAAGTCTCAACTTCTTTTTTCTTACAAATTATGAAAATGCCAAATTATATTCAAGGTTTAGGTTTATTTTAGATTGAAAAAAGAGTATAAAGGTAAATTCAACTAAATGAGTAATCATTTCAGAAAAAAGAAAAAACATCAATTCATTTGTTTTTAAATGTGAAGAAAAGGGTATGAAGGTAAAAGTTTAATGTATGCATGGTTTGGTAAAAGAAAACCAAAATGGGTGTATGGCCACAATTCTAGTAAAAACAAATACGTATCAAAATGGGTTTATGATCATAAATATTTCAACAACATGATTGAACTTGAGCCATCATTTTTGGCAAAATAGCCGTTTTGGTAAGGCACCCTTAGTGTATTTTACTTCCTATTATTTAAGAAAAACATGTTTAAGAGGAAATAAATTCAACCCATATGGGGAGGGCACAAATTGGGCCGATTCAACCGAATTTAGACCTATTTTTTATGGATTCGGATCTAAAATCACAAACCATACAAAATGGCTAGATAATGAATTTAATTTGCTTGATCCTGGTACGTATCAAGTACTTGAGTAATCATATATTGATTCAGATATTGGATATAATTTGCATTAGACAAGTAGAACATGTTGGACTCATGTAGTTTATGAAGGGTACATTAGTAAAAAGGAAAAGCACCAAAAAGTCATGTATGAGACTAAAGTACTGAACCAGCCATGCTTCCATAATTTTTATCAAAATACTCATGTACCCTTTTTGGTATTTGTTTGTATTCACCAAAACAGATACCCATTGGTATTTGGTATTTATTTGTCACATATTTATATACAAAACTACAGAAAAGTCAGAATTATGTTAGGGTTTGGACATTTTGGGCTGAAAAATAGTGATCTAAAAGTAAGTTCATCCTGGTAATTTTTAGAAGAAAAAAATATATTTTATTTATATGAATTTCAAAAGAAGGGCATAAAGGTAAATTCAGATTAGTGTCTTCTCAGAAAAATGCCAAAATGGATATATGGCTCTTTCGTAAATATTTCAAAAGTGTGACTGGACGATAATTTCGACAAAATAATGGACCATTTTGGTAAAAACCCTTAGTAAAACATTTTGTTACTCCCTTTAACGGTTCAATATACCTTGAAACGCGGACGAATCTACTTGTTTTGATGGAACTTTGACTTTCAAACCTAAGAGACGAATTGGAAATTGGCTTGTTATCCATATTAATTTAATGTTGATTCCGGGGAAACAGGAAATAATTATGATTTTAAATTATTAAAAATATTTGTATAGAACTCACTAATATTACAAAAAATTAGGATTTATGCATGATTAAAATAGCTTATAAATATTTTAATAGATAATTTCATTTAATATATCACGAGATTTTTGTAATTTAAAATATTAGTTAAGGTGATTCTTGAGATGGCATAATAAAAGTTAATTTTGTAATTTTTGAAAATATTGTAATTTTATATTATAAAGGATTTTTCATAATTTAAAATATTAAAACATGATTTTTGAGATAAAGGATGAGAACCAAATAACAACTCCCATGGTCATAGGGGTTGTGGGATTGTTTTTTTATATATTTTGATTTGATGAAAATGACCTTGATAATTAAGGTTAAATTTCAAATATATATATAAATTAACGAATCACAAGATGAATTATGGACGGCCTTGTTATATTCCCAATTTCCTGAGAAAGAATGAGAGGAAGAATAAGAAAGTACATAGAACACGAGAGTGATATATGAACCTATCGATTAATATAAGATATAACTAAATATAGCAACATGTTTTGTTCAATTGAACCCAAATTCTTGGGACTAGGCCCTCGAGATATTGAAAAATTAATGAAAAAATTAATTATATTGTAATCTAAAGCTTTTGGTCAAAATGAACTTTTAGCCTATTAGAGTGAGCATTAGATATTTAGTCAACTTAGCCTGTATAGGACATCCTTCATACTACATTGTCGATCCCAAGTCCAAATACATGAGAAGGGTTGCATCCAATTGGTAGTAAAAATAAAAAAATAAAATCATTCTCCTCTAACATGAATGTTGGGCATTTTTCAGAAGCAAGGCATTGCAATGGAGTTTGATTGTAGTGAAAAGTAGGTAAAGATTTGGCTTCGAACATAATGAAACAAAGGAACACGATTCCTTTAAGCGACAATCCTAAATCTTTGAAAATATATATATATATATGCATATTTTTTGTGTGCCTATTGTAGGTATTCTCATCCCTAGGGTGAGACTAATCGCACAATCACACTCACTGTCCCCTCAAAAAGTCCTATGTGCAACTGGTTGAGTTGAGAGTCGATCAAACCCTCGTGAGTAGCCTCAAGAAATTCATTTCTTCGTGGGAATTCATTGCCTCGTGACCTACTCTTCCTAAAGAACTTATCCAAGCTCGACTTGCCACTTGGCCAATCCCTTGGGACAAGATTTTATCATGGTTGTTATTCACATATCATTCCTCTAATAATAATAAGAGTCATGTTGGATTGACATTGGGATTTATTAAGAGTCAGCTCATTTTTGGTGTGGAGGTGAGCATATAACCATAGAGGCAATTTCTCGAGATACGGGAAAAACATCTGCATGCACCTCCACGTCAGAAACGCAGTAAATCCAAAGATTCCCTTGGTGGAGCTTGTCATAGGATCTGACAAGTTTGAATTGGATTTCCTAGGTGGAAAGTACATCTGACGTACTTAAAAGTTTAGTGTCTCAAGGCTAATTGTTTGAGTTTTTTTGTTTTCTTCTTTCTTCCCCAAAAGTAAAACTAATTTCGATAGGCTGAAACAACTAAATTCCATAAAACTTGGATATGGATCAATTTTTTTTTTTTTTTTTAAACTTTTCAAAAAAGTTGGTTAGGACTTTTATTAGACCTTAATTTAGTTAAGATGATGTTAATTACCAATAAGAGATTTAGAGTCCCCACTTAGATGAATCTTCGTATATGTTTGTGACATCTTTGCATGTTGATCTCGCAATGGAGTGGGACAAGCATGAAGTTCGACATGACCCAATAGATGTAGGATTGGGGATCTCGATGCAAAGGACAACTTGATCCAATAATGTTTGAGATAATATATAAAAGTATTTTTTTCTTTTCTTTTCTTAGGTCTGGAGGCCATAACTTTTTCCATCATAGATCAGAATCGTTTTTATTATATATCCACGCATAGCTATTGACGAGCACTAAATGTTAGTTCAGAATTGACGCTAAAATGAACTCGTAAAATTCAATCGTTTATAAGGTCAAATTGAACATTTTCAATAAAATTTATACTTTAAAGGAATTTTGGTTTTAGTGATTTTAGCGAATTTTTCGATTATATTTTTTTTAATGTCTTTATTAATATTTTTCAATGAAATTAAAAGTGTTTAAGTCAAATTAGGAATTTTACTACTTTGGGTATATTTGAGAGTTTTGGTTCTATGAATTAGCAAATGCAATAGAAATCACTTTTGATTAATAAAATTCTCATTCTTAATGAATTAATCTTTATTTTTCAATTACTTGATATTTTGTTTGAATCTATAAGTTTTTTATTCCTAATTATAGGTAATCTTTTAAGAATAAACCAATTGAAAAATTGTTCTTCATCCTACTTTAATTTTAATTCTATTGGTCATATGCAAAAGAGAAAAGTATAAAAATGGGCAGATGTGATTTCAAAATTATCATCCAAACACATTTTTTAAATAATTATTTGACAGAAATGGATAATGTTGTACCAACATTTTGTTGAATTTACCTTTATACCCTTGTTTTGGATCATTTTTACAAATAAACTCATTTTTTTTCCAAAAAAGGTATAGTTGATGCCTTTTCTTTTGCAAATTATCGAAATTGATATGTTTACTTCTTGATAAATATTTCAAAAATGTGTTCTAAATTAATAAATTCAACATAATACTTGTGAATTTTGATAAAAATCCAATGGAAAATCTACAAAGAATGACAATATAGATGCGACAAATGATCGATCGAGCGATAAAGGAAAAGTCTGATTTACTTTTTAGTTATCTAATTTTCTCATCCTATATCTAACAACAAAGATATGAAATAAATCGGTCCGCGATTAAGCCTGGTGGACTACACCGGTGGCCCTAATGACACCTCAACCTTCTAGGATCCATGGTTTTGATTAGTTAAAAAAAAAACTTAATTAAAGGCTTTAAAAAAAATTATCAAATGAGTCATTCTAGAAAAACATCTATGGATTTGTGCACACCACCAGGGGCGGATTTACAGTGGGGGCAGTGGGGACAATTGCCCCCACAAGAATTTCTAAAATCCATAGGGAAATATTAATAAATTTAAAATTTTTTTTAACATTCTACTGCTTTGCCCCCACAAAAGTTTTGAAAATTTTTTTATTTGTAATTTGCCCCCACAAAATTTTAACATTCTACTACTTTGCCCCCATAGAAAATCAGAAAATTTTTCTATTTGTAATTTGCCCCCACGAATACAAAATCCTGGCTCCGCCCCTGCACACCACCTCATCGGTACAGTATTGAATGCAGTGTTCTAGGAAGTCATTTTAGCATTTTCTAATTTCTTCCCAAATTCAAAATACATTATTTATTATTTTTTTAAATTATTGAGAAATTTGTGCTGGCATCTCATCATATCTTAGGATGCCACATGGAGGTTGTGGTCCATCATATTTTTGAAACCCTATTTTATTTTCCACTCATTTGTCCTAGTTATGATGACAAAATGTTCTAATCGAATGGCTGGAGTGTCTTTGCCATGAACCACTTGAGTCTTGATTGGTGAGTCATCTAAAAAACCCTCGAATCAGAGACCAAGTAGAAACGTGCAGAATTAGAATTGTCCCACGTCTTATAACTTTAAAGACATCTCCCATTGACATTAAGATGTCTACATTGATTAACACGTGGATCTGTAGAGTCGTACTCTTCTCTTTATTTTATTTTGGTCAAAAGTAAGTAATTTTAGCTTTTCTTTTCCTGCCTTGCCCTTTATGGCACAGCTCTTCGCGAAGCCTTATACGAAGTAAAGTAAAGGGCAATGTTAAAGTAGAAGAGGTACGGTATATATATATATATATTTTTTTTATTTAAAAAACTTTGCATAGAGTCAAAATAAAAATAATTATTTTTTGACGCCCCCTCTGACACAGGTGCGCGAGCACACACAGTAACATGGCATTTGTTAGAACCATAGATTCTACTCTTCAGGATACACAATTGCACATATTTATGGAGATGTATAATTGTGTATCCTGAAAGAAAAAACTATGGTTATGATTCATGTCACGTCGGGAGCATGCATCAGAGAGGGCGTCAGAAAATCATGACTTCAAAAATAAACTCCTTTAATTCTCTTGACATATGCCCCCCTGACATGACATGTGCTAGAACCATAGTTTTTTTTTCTTTTCGGAATACACAATTGCACATGTTTATGCAGTTATGTATTTCAAGAAACAAATCTATGATTCTGGCTCATGCCACATCACAGAACGCATGGGGCATATGTCAGAGGGGCCATCAGAAAACCACGACTCTTCTCATAATAATTATAAGTTTGGATTGGGCAATAATTTGACATGGTCTATTCCATTTAATTTGAAAAAGATTTACAACAAATTTCGTATATCATATAAATGATGATTTTAAGCAATACATGTGCATTAAAGAGATGAGGTTTGGAGAGAGAGAGAAACTAGCTAAGTTTGATTTAGTCAATTAAAGAAATGTTTTTCATATTTGTTGATTTGTCCATTAATACATGAATCAACAATTAATTCTACGAAATGACAATTGGTTTGGTCATGAATTAATTTGACAATGCTTTATTCATTTAAATTTTCCAATTCCGAAGAAAAAAAACATGAAGAATTTCATTTTTGTCTTATTCTTAAAGTCTCCAATTTTGTATGGGATGAAATATAAAAATGAACTTGGACAATATAGAGTTGATGTGTGTTTTTGGAAAGAGTAATGTTGTGGTGACATTGGGATTTATTGCCATTCTCACATTTCTGGCGTGAGGTGCATACATAATTATAAATGTGTTTCTTGGAGATATCGCGATAAATCCAATATCACCTGAACATTAATGTTTGGAAATGTTTGGCAAGATTACTTGTTTGAATCTCTTTATTGAAGTTGGGTGTAAAAAATTTGGTGAATTTCATCTAAGTGTGGAAGATAAATACTGACCTCCATTCTTGTAATCTTTATTTTGATTAGTGGATTTCTACTCGCCTATTTATCTTGGATCTAGCGTCTACTTGTATGTGTCAAGGGTTTTAGTGACACCGGATTATTTTCCAAACATGTTATAAATGTTTCACTAGTTTATAATCATTTTTAAATTAAAAATGATTTCTTGAATTCTTTACTCAAGTAATCGATGTGGCAATCATAATTCTTATATAAGTGATTCACGAGGGGATTTCAATTATGATATATTGGACTACCATTCAACGAATAAGGTTTTACGCTTAGAGGAGTATAAATGTGACGTGGACTTGAGTACTTTTTGTGTTTATTAGACATATTCCCACACCTAACATACCGAACACCCTCCACGTGCTCATAAAAGCGTGAGTGACATACTTTACTACCTCTTAGCCCAAAATCCATTATTATGGAATAATGTTTGGACAATAATTTTAAATAGGGGTGCAATTTGATTCAGTAGGGTATCAAATTGAAATCGAACCGACCTAGGTTAATTCCACTCAGTCAGAATCAAATTTGAACCAAATTGCCCATAGAATTGAATCAAATATGCTTCGGAACAATATATATTTTAATAATAAAAAATATAAATAATAAATAATAAACATAAAATATTTCATATAATAAATCATTGTCTATGTCCTAACTCCTAAGCTGTAAGCATGATTAAAAAAAAAATCAATCCTCCTCCTCCTCTTTTCATGTTCTAATCTATAATAAACTAATATATTTTTAAATATTTTATAAGGGTTTGATTTTATATCAGTCTTGAAATGATAATTGAATTGAATTGATCGGTTTGACAATTTCTTAACTTAGAAGTGATCTACAACATGTTCAAAATTGAGTCAAATCAAGTCAAACCCATCGATTTGGTTTTATTTTTTTTGTTGTGGACCAAGTTGCACCCCTAGTTTAAAGCTCGTCAAATTGAGTTGACTTGATTATATTTTGAGGGAAATCAATCCTCATACTTTTGGAACCAACTCGGTAATTCATCAACTTGACCAAGTCAACTTGAAAATGCAAGGAGTCTGGTAAAGACTGATGGATTTATTCTAAATAATAGATATTTTAGTTAATTTGAATAAGTAAAAATTACTTTTTAAATATTACAAAGCTAATATATTTTTTGTATGACTTATCCAAGTTGACTAACAAATTTTTTAGTTAACTCAATCAATCAATTTTTTTCTTCCATCTTCAAATCTCAATATTGGGTTTCAAATATGATTTGATACACAAAATATAAACAAACTCCAAATATTTTTATATAAAATATAAAATGTAATCTACATATTTTTCTTTTACATCTTATCAACTTGGGAATTCTATTAGAAAAATAATGAAAAAATAAATAAAAAACATTTTGAGAAATCTAAAAATATATATTTTCAACATAATGTACCATTCGAATCTGAAGGGATCCGTATCCGACCCAGACCCGAATCAGGTCAAGTGTAAGTAAACCATTTTGAATTGGATTTATTCCAATGATATAAAATCCAAATCCACTAAATTCGATTGTTTTGGATTTAGTTTGAAATGGTGTAGTGGATGTCTCCATCAAATGAGTTGGTGGCAACATGTACGTGCGTATTATATTGGTGTACAGTCATTCAGCATTATGTACGAGAGATGATGCATTGGGTTACGTAACGAGAATCCGAGACGAATTATGTAGATGATGGGACACAGTACTCTTCTGTCCTACGGAGACACCAACTTTCATAATTAAGTGGGCCCCGTGGTTAGAAAACATTTTTTTTTTTTTTTTTTTTAAAGTGAGACACTTTCCTTACTAAGATGTAAGATTTCAAGTCTTACTAAAGGGTCGTTTTGCTCAAATTAATTACCACGTCAGCAATCCAACACTACAAATCTAGTTAGATTTTAGGCAGATTTACCAAAACATGCACAACATTTTGAATATTTATCAAAATGGTACATTGTAGTAATTAATTTCGAAAACGGTAAATTTACTGTTTTCAGAATTAATTTTTTTACCAAAATAATAAAAACAGTAAAATATATATTTTTTTATATAAAAAATGCCTTTTTTTATTTTTTGACTGAAATTATGAAAATAAAATTGATTTCAGTAAAAAAAAAATTATAAATACATATGATTGTTGGATTACTGAAAGAGAGTGAATATTTTTAGTTGGATTTTCATTTTTTTAAGGTTAAAATTGAAAATATATATGTAAAACCAAAAAAGGTATTTTCGATAAATATATATATATATATTTTACTGTTTTTACCGTTTTGGTAAAAAATATCAATTTCGAAAACAGTAAATTTACCGTTTTCGAAATTAATTGCTATAGTGTACCATTTTCGGAATTAATTTAGAAAACTCTACTGTTTTGGTAAATTCTAGATTTTATACTTTTATCCATAGTGCTTAAACTCAACTCAACTCCAAACTCCATGAGGTCGAGTCAAATAAAAATATTATTTTATAAGTATTTTAAAATAAAAATTATTTAATTCTTGTTCTTAACAAAAATATTATATATAACCAAATAACTCGATCAATTTTCTAGTCCGACTCGATTCAATATTGAGTTCACCAGGTTGACGTGAAGGATTGAGTCGGCCAATTTTTGAGCTGACTCAATGAGTTGGTTACACCAATTTTTTGGGACTGAGTCGCCTTGAAAACAATTGAGTCGACTCGACTTGGCTTGACCAGTTTTAAAATTATTGATTTTATTCCGAGTGACACAAGCTGGATAACTGGACAAGAACTAAGATATCCTGTTTAGGTATAAGATACCTTGGATATGTAAGAATGGCTCTTAGTGACTATATATTCCTAGAGAATTCCCCATATATGGAATCTAATTCTATTTTGGGAAAATAAACCATGAGGACGTGTTGGTGTGGAAGCCTCTTACATATATTCTTCTTTGAAAGGTCCATCTCTCCACTCAACAAGACTTTGTAATGTCTCTTAAGGGGGTGTGTATAATTGTTCAGAAAAACTTTTTCCAAGAGAATAAGATTTTGGCAATAAATGCTTTTGAGAAAATATTTGTTGGTGTTTGATTGGGAGTAAATCATTATAAAATTAGGGTTAGGATTGACGCAGGTTTTCCAATCATGGTGGGGAAAATCATTTTCATTGGATAAATTGTTTTCCGTAAAAATGCCCAATCAAATACATAGAGAAAAAAAATGTATTTTTTCAGGTTAGTCCCCCCCCTACGGATGATTGGATGTATTTGGTCTTGTTTCTAATGGTTTGTCATCGAGCATTAGAATTTAAATTATTGTTATATCAATTGGCATAATTCTTTGGTACCCGATGAATATTCCAAAAAAATAAAATAAAAGAAGGTTTATATTCCTTTGATGGAATATCCATGACATAATTCGTCAACTCATTTTATAGAATTTAGAGTTTGTTTGGATTGCCATTTTTTTTTTTTTTTTTTTTTGCTTTGAAGAAAGATATGTTTCACTTGAAAGAGTTTTTTTTTTTTTTTTTTTCCCAATAAGGGTATCCAGACAGTGGACTCGACTAGCAAGGATGAGGGAATTGACCTCTTAGAACACTATATCTCGCTCAAATCCCCTGGGTACATGTAATACCCAACAAATCACACATATTGAGCAAGCAGAGATAAATCTCTATGGGTGACCAACGAAGGGACTTGAATTCAAGACTCTTTCTTTTTAGAGGGAAGCCCTGGACACTACACCCAACATCGATTGGTTCACTAGAAAGACCTTCTAAAAATATCCCTTTTTAAAAAAAAAAAAAAAAAAATCCGAACTTATCCTTATTATTCAATAGTGCACAAACCTTTAGAAACTAATAATATTTCAACCCCAAAGGGGACAAGAGATAGAAATTTTCAAAAAGAAGAGCATTTAAAAAGAATATTTTGTTCCACTAGAAAAAAGATATGGAACAAAGAAGTATATGGTCATGGTTCCATGGCTTCACAATGTTCATTGGAATCTAAATCCAAGAACTATTGTCATTGTATCAAATATTTAAATTGTGTATATCACAGTTATTAGTGGGCCCGACGGGTTGGTATCTCATAATATTTGCAAAAATGAATGGTATGTCTCTTGTAATTACATAAAAGTCTTTCGAGGTACAAATGGCAAGATCGTTCTTGAACTTTGCTTTGAATTTCAACAAATAAAATTCATGATTCGAATATGTCTAAATGATTTAAGCCAGACATTGAACCCATAATTATATAAATTATTAATTATTGTTAGATGAACTAAAACATTTTAGTCCAAATTTTAATGAGATTTGGATATAAGTAGTGGTTGTAGAATTTATTCTAACACCTATCAACGATTCCACATTTGGTCGTCTCAAGGTGGCACGATTCTTTGTTATTTCATAAATATCATGAAGGCATATTCACGACATTGTTCTACTACTCATTTTTGCTAAATTTTGATTATCATATATTTTTTTTTGCATGAAAAAATTCTCCAAATACATTTTTTTAATTTTTGCAGAAAATTGCATGCAACACAAATCATTATCAAAGACTTAACCCAAAGAAAATTGCTACCCAAATAAGACCTTGACATTTTATTTTATTTTAACCACAAAAGGAGACATAATTAAGCTTGAAAATGAACCACACTTAAAATTTGATTGAATTATTGATGTTTGTGAAGTTATTGGGTACAAAATTTAAAAATGTTTCCTTTTCAAGGTAAGTTTTTTGGTAAGATTAAAAAAAAAAAAAAAAAAAAACTTTAATAATCAAACATTACTTATAAATGTTTTATTTTACCCCACCAAGCTGGTTCACATATAGTTGAGCAACTGATCATGGTCACCACCAGATCATGATCTGATTTTAATGCTTGCAAGCTTTGTTGGTGTATGCCTTTGATATGGTAGAATATGTTCTATAGGATTATTCCCCACAGGGGTTCTTTGCACTTGTGTCATCAATGAAACTTTTTATTTTATTTTATTTTATTTGAGTCGTGATAATATGACACACGCCCACATCACAGAACCGTAGATCATTTGTCTTGAGATACATAGGAAAAAGATTTATAATTATATATATCCCGAGACAAATGATCTATGATTCTGTGTTGGGGGCATGTGTCACGAAGGACCTTTAACCAATCTTGTTGCTAAAGATGGCATTGTAGATTCTAAAATTCTGAAAAATTGTATACCTTTCCCTCTTAAATTAAAGGAAAACCCCTGCAAATTATAAATGACACCACACATCTAAACTTGGACCCAAAATAAGAAATAGATCTTCCATGATTTGTGCTTAGATAAAACTTGTAATCCGTTTGAGTGATCCAAATCAAGCACTGAGACTATACCTTTGTAAACAATTAATTATATATCATCAAGGTTTATAATCCAGCCAGAATTTTATTAGATAAAAGGGAAAATTATTAAATGAACCCTAATGAAGGGATTTCTTTTGAAACCCCCCTAATTTTTCTTGGAATTTTATCGCTCTCTACACACTCGAGGGCTATTTCAAATCACTTTAATATTTTTCTATATTTATTATATCGAGCATTACAATTGAATTCTTGGAATAATGCGTTGATACTCGAAGAATATTCAAAAGAATAATGATTTTCTGACACCCCCCTTTTACACAGGGCTCCTGACTTGGCATGTGTCAGAACTATAGATTCTTTTTCTCGAAATACACAATTGCACATATTTATGGGGTTGTACAGTTATGAACCTGAGAGAAAAAAATTCTATAGTTCTAGCCCATACCATGTCAGGGGGCGTGTTTTAGAGGGGGACGTCAAAAAATCACGACTCTATACCATTTTTTTCTTTTTCTCCCAATACTACAAGAATTTGACAATGAAAATATTTAAAAAATAGTTTGTTCCACACTTCCATAAGAAAAAGTATATAATAAATAAACAAATATGTGTGGGTGTGGTCCTTAGTCCTCAGGTTCACTATGTTTATTGGAATCTACCCCTCATTTGTTTGTTTGTTTTTTTTTTCCTTAAGAGATCACCAGCCTAGGGAGCTAACAGTACCACCAAAGGAGACTAGAATAAACACCTGAGGAAATGAGGTTTTTTCCACAACAAAAAAGTAGTGGAATAAAGCATGAGGTTCTTAATGTACATTGGAATCTAAATCTTAGGGTTTGCACAACAATTCCTTATATAGCACCATATTCATATAATTCACCAATAATATATGAGATCAAAATAAATAAAAATAAAAATAAAAATAAAAAGAAGAAGAAGAAAAAATTATCAATTTTTTGAGAAAGTTCGCCTAAAGTAAATTTAGGCCCTACTCGTTGTTAATCGATATATTGTAAAATAAAAACTTTTGTAATTACGACATTTGCAATATATACTTTGCTTTGTGAGTGCTTGGTAGTAACTCTAGAAAATTCCCACAAAAAATTTCAAGTGTCTACACTATGAAAACTAAAAAAACTTGTAAATAATAATTTTTGCTACTAAACTATTATTTTTAAAAAATTACGTTAAAAAAAAAAAAAACAATATTTTAGATTTTAATGCCTGAATTTTTTTACAAATTTTCATGGTTGCTCACCAATTTTTCTAATGTTTATTGTACTTAAAAAAAAAAAAAAAACTATTTTGATGATTTTAAGTAATTTACAATCAACTAGTTAAATTAATTAATTATAATTAAATTTTTTAATATTTTGATTGATAGAATTTACTTATTTGCTTAGTGGTTCACAATTGGTTTTTTTTTAATGTGACAACTATTTCAAGTTGATTAGATTATTGGGTCCCATTTTTGTTAGGCAAGTGTCAGGACCAAGCAATTTCATTCTTGACCAACTGTTATAAATCTTGACAAAATCACCTTCTATGTTTCAACATTTGTTGGCCAACTCAGAAAATGTTTTAGTCAAAATATAAAATTAGTATATTTTTTAAAAATTGAAATTATTTGGTTTCATTTGAGTCAACTTGTAAGTTGTCTGTTTCACTCAACCCAAAGGACATCCAAGTCGAGTCGAGTTTGATCTTATTTAATTGGAAGGAAAGTAAGTTGATTAAATCCAAGATGTATTCCCATGACATCTTGGAAATATAAATACATAGAATCCTGATAATCTGACTCTCATTTTTGGACGCTCCTTTCACAGAACCATAGATCATTTGCTTTGGGATACACAAGGACAAATATTTTTGCTTTTGTGCGATTCCTATATCAAGAGTGCACAAAAAAGAAAAGAAAAAAAAAAGATCGAGTTAGATTATTAGAACTCAAATACACATGTCGATAGCCCAAGGTGGGTTCAATAGCTTTTGAATCGATGAAGTGGGATCAACACTCCATATGTCGTTACATCACACATCTCTAATATATATCCCAAATTGTTGAATATAGTATTTTTTTAATAAATCCCAAAAAAAATCTCATTAAAAAAATCAAATGGGATTTGTTTACTCCTATAATATATATATGTTTAAAGAAATATATTTTTTAAATATATGTTAAAAATATATTTAATTCTGGCTTCATTTTAAAAGTATCAACAATCCCTTTCAATGATACAAATTTTATAAAAATCAAATTTGTTGATTGAGAGTTACAATAATTTTATAAAAATATGATTGAAAAAGTATATAAGACGTAACTGATATCAAATTTAAATGAAATATATGAGGAAGAGCAAAATAGAAATTTAAAGAAAATTCTTGGTGCTAGAGACTATACTGTGGGGTCTTCCTTCCAATTTGAAGACTCACATTGGGATTAGAGGAATCTGACTAGCGTTACTGGTCAGTAAGAATTTCACTCTCACAAAAGGTTCTTGGTGGGCTGTGGCATTCTAAAACATGATCCAATGCTTCAGGGTTGTAGTAGAGGATAAAATTATATGAACTTAAAAAAAAAAAAAAAAAATTCAAAATAGATTTATTTTTCACAATTGGATTTCAACTATAAGTATGCCAGTTACATGAAAATTCGGTAGCCGTTCATTTTCAAAACCTTGGATCAAGTTTAAAAAAAAAAAAAAAATTGTTTTTCGATTTTTTTTTATATGAGTTTTTAAAAGCAACTTAGAGGTCTGAGGTGTTGGATTGCTAAGGTAGTAATCCATTTGAGCAATCCAAATGGGCAAAGCCCAGATAGGACCCGATCCGGTTTTATTAAAAAAATGAAAAAATATTTCTCAGAAAAACAATAATGTTCCCGTTGTTCATGCAAAGCCTTAAAAGTAAGAAAAAGGTGAGGTGGAGGACCACAGACAACTGCAGCAGCTTAAGATGTACGGATGTGTGGTTGCATCCACTTTAAGGAGAACAATTGGATATTACATATTTTTTTTTTTTTGATTTCATGAAAACAACTCTTTCTTGTTTTTGTCTTCTTCTTTTGTTAGGTTTATGTCATTTTAGATGTTATGTTTCCCTATTCCTTCTTTTACAAAAAATAAAAATAAATATTGGGCTCCAAATTTCATGATAAACTTTTTATTTTATTTTATATTATTGATACTTTTCTTTTACTATTTTTATAATTGTAAGTAATTTTTAATTACCCATAATTAAATAGTTTGATATTTGATTGATAGTTTTTACCCATTTTCTTAATTATTCACCAAATTCTTTTGTTAATGGAATCGTTTTTACGACTTTATAATTTAAATGAGAAACTTTTAACTCCCAAAAGTCATGTATTTTTTCCAATCTTTTTTGTTAGGCTTTATAATGATATACACATGGATCCACTTTACGGTATAGCAACAAAATACCCACAAATAGCAAATTGTTGAAAATATTTGCAATTACAACATTTAACAATGATTTGTAGATGACCAAACAGGATCAGGAGGTGATTGGATGAGAATTTTTTACACTAATTTGGTCAATTTCCATGGGTGGACTGCCCATGGTGTCTATTTGAAGAAAAGGAAATAAGATTTTCTCATAAATTTTCAATATTTAGCCAAACAACGAGCGATTTATTTCAAAGATCAAATAGTGATGCCTTAGTTGTCATCGTCTACATCAGCAATCACTTATCCGTCCCCAAACATAGTACCAAGATTCATCAAGATTGGTGACCCAAGTCCAAATGATTGAGCCATTTTTATATATTTTTTTTCTTAAAAAAAGAAAAAGAAAAGAGGCTATTGAAAGCCCAAAATTTGAATATGAAACTTACATAATTAATTAAAAACCTCAAATTACTTTACAAACAAACTCATAATTCGAATGAATCATCTTCTTCTAACACATGGGCTGCAACAACTTCTTCTTCATCATCAATCACTAAGTATGGATTCTTTTCAATTGGCTGAAAATTATAGAAAACAAATACATAAAAAGCTAGACTTGCACCCTCGCTCGCAGCTGGAATAATCCATTTGAATTTGTAACTAAAAGCAGCACCAATGGCATAAACAATCACTCTAGTGAAGTACATGTACCCCACGACGACAACATAAAATTGCTTAAAGAGTGTTAACTTTGCAAGATTCCTAGCCGCCTTTCCATCGATCTTTGATGCCTCTCTTAGGCTCCTAATTGACCAAATTATAGGGAAGAACACGGCACAACAACATACGATATCGATCAATAAGAAGATTTGGTTCCAAGTCAACCAGTCCTTCGTAGCTGGACCGGTCTCACCAATCACAGCTGAAGCTAAATTCTCTAAAACTTGCAATGGTATTACTATCATCAAAAGTTTTTTCTCCCTTTCTTGTAAGTAGGGCTTCAAGAAAGACCAACCCGTGCCGATGAGGATGATTACAGTGAACAGTGTTATGCCTGTTGAAAAATGGAATATATATATAACAATCAAAATAATTTGTTAATAAAACAGAGCACGACACAAAATTTATGGGGTTTGGTAAGATTACCTATGTCCACGAATAATGATGAGATCCTTTCACTATATCTATGAAAATTATTTATTTATTTTTATCAACGCAATGACTTCTCAAGAGGTCACCCATCTCAGTACTACTATCGTCCTAGCACACTTAACTACGGATTTCTCATGAGATCCAATAAGCCATGAAAATTATGGTTGGAATCCCTTAATGTCACTTTTTTATTTATTTATAAATAAACTAAAAATTCCCTATGAAACCCTAAAACAAGTTTTTTACAAAAATATAAATTCTAAAATGGTAGAATTATACCCTTAGGTAGGATAGTTTCTCGGGGTACAATCCCTTCTACCAATGTAATATCATGAACAAAATATAAAGTTATCCAAAGGGGTTGGCTTAGTGGCGATCCTCACGAAGGGTAGGTCTAAGTTTTAGAAACCCCACGAAGCAATGAATTCCTTGGGATCACCCTCTATGGTCCGATTGACCCTCGACTCAATTGATTGCACATAGGACTTTCCGAGGGGAAAGGGTGGGGATAACCATGATATAAAGTTACCACCAACAGAATACAAGGCACAAACATGGCAATACCTTTAAAGAACCCGAAGATGTAAAACGCTACGTCCCAACCATGGGGAGTCCCTGTTCGTTTAACGAATAACTCATCTTCAGCTGCACATATGATCTTCAATGCCTTGAAAAGGAGTAAAGCAGCCATGATTAAATGAATCTTATCGATTGTTCGCCTTTGTTTGATACAGACATAGACCCATACCACGAAAAAGGTCGAATACACATAAAACAAGATAAAATACAGTTTGGGCAATTGGGTTTGGCCTTCGGGAAGGAAATTCTTTGTGTCACCTTCCACATTGTACATTTCAGTATGAACATCCATAGAGACTTCGAATTCGGGTTGACAGTTTCCGAAAAACAAACTATATTCATCAGGATCATCAACGACAATTGAACTATTGTAGGTAGAATGGACAGAAAGTTGTTCGAATTTGAAGATTAATTTCACGTAACGACTTGATACGACACAAAAGTGCTCGGTGTACTCGGATTCATTCAAGATCTTTGAATATGAATCCTCTTTTAATAGGAAAAATCCCATGGAAGATGGGTCTAGTTCTGAATCTTTTTGTATAGATTTCCATGAGACACCTTTGATTGATATGGAGACATGACCATCTTGCGCGAACCCAAATTGTTCGAATAAGATCAAGGGCCTCGAATCGTCGATAATGCGAGTATCTTTGATCTCTGAAATTGAAAATGGGATGATTGAGATTATGTAGATAGCATAAAACAATTGAAGTATTTGATGATTGACATTATGATGGAGAATTGTGAAGAAATGAAGATTGCCCATTGTGTGATTTGGTTTGAATATCTTAAATTAAAAAGCTCAAATGAATGAATTTGATAAACAATTTGGAAGTATTTGGAGATTTGGATGTAGTTTCACTATCATGTGGGTTTGTTTGGGTCGTCAAGAGTGGTGGTTAACAGTAAAACAGAGGAACGGTTTGAATGGCGTGGATTTGGGAGAGTTTGGAGAGCAAATATTTGACACGTATTTTTTTGTGAATTAATTTAGTGGAAATTATTTGATGGACTCGAGTTGTGGTCTACAATCAAAAAATGGGATCCAACCCATGGTTCTTGAACATATTAGGGCGGATTAGAAGATAAATCCAGATTCAACCCGAGTTCAATTCAACCCGAACATTGGGCTTAAGTTCACTTACCGAAGTTCAACCCGAGTTTGACTTTCTAAAATCAGGTTGTGATCGAGTTAGTCTGAATTAGGTAAATTTTGGATGATTTGATCTCGTGGAATAATCTTAATTTTAATTTAATTAACAAATAAATTTTATATTTCAAAAATAGAATTACTAGTAAATAAAATGGCATACAATTGTCAAACTCAAATCCACCATTGGGAGAATATTTAGGCAAATCATATTAAATCAAAGTTCGCATAAATATTAACTTATTGCCCACAAGTTATAATAATAAGATGGAATAAAAAAATTGAATAAAATATTTATCGGGTTGGGGTTGAGTCGGGTTGTTTATAATCTCAACTCAAATGGAAATCGGGTCAAGTTCGGACTAACATGCGCAGGTTGCAGCCCTATAACATATCGGTCTTGGGATACTCTCACACTCGCCACATTTAAGTGCCAGATATCAAGCTATTGTGTTTCATGGGAAAGCGAGACAGCCAAACTGAACACGTGTGATACCTTGTAACTACGTGTAAGTTAGAAGGATAGTAGTTGGTGGCATAACCTACATTGAAGAGAGACACGTTTAGTGGTGTCACTATGTTCTTTGGTCCTCTCTCTCTCTACATATAGCTTCACCATCTCCATCTATCATGCTTCTTTCACATATAGAGAGAAGAAAAGAAGCTAAATCTGGTGAGTTTGTAGAAAGAAAGAGAGAGAGGTGTGATGGCTACAACAGTAGGAAGAAATATAGCAGCACCATTGTTGTTTCTGAACTTGGTGTTGTATATATTGGTCATTGGGTTTGCTAGTTGGAGTCTTAACAAGCTCATCAATGGCCAAACTAACCACCCTGGTAACACTTTTTTTTTCCCCTTTTTAATCTACTTGGTAACTTAGTTTGATAACAAATCTCACTCATTTTCTTTTATTATTATTTTTTTAATTTAGGTTTTTTTATATATTATCCTAGGATTGTGTTACTGAGCCCGTTTAATTATCGGACCGAGTAGGCCCCATTGATGTTTAGGGCTGGGATCAGGATTTGTAATAAAATTGATCCAAGAATAATATAGGAAAATTAACTATGATACAAGCACAAATTAGGAAAATTTGCTTACAATATTACTAATCAGGTTCCACAAATCATAACAAGTATTCTGAGTTTTGCCCGTCAAATACCCGGTCAGGTAACATACTAATCAACATAAATGGGCCCAAATACTTGTAACATTGGTGGGTTTTTATTTGTCTCGTCAGTATGGATGGGCCAACCTGGAATGGGGTCAGTAGGCCCGATTTACATAAGGCTAGGCCGGCACACTGACAGCCCTGGGCTGAAGTTGTGTATATTTTGATGTTTTCTATGCATAGTGACAAAAATCTGTGATTTTTTTCCATAAATCGTGATTTTAAATTTTATCAATTAAATCGTGATTTTTTCAAAAAGTCATGAAGTTTTTGAAAAAAATATTTGTCTTCAAAAATCATGCATTATATTTATTTTTAGTATTTTTAAGTGTTATTTTATCGTTTAGTATGTGAAATACATTTTTTTTTTCTATATATATATATTTTAATTTATCCATCTTTTTTCAAAGCTTTCTATTACTGAATTATTCCCGAATCCCGAATTTGTTACTATGTTTGTATAATTTCTTATCTCCATAAGATGAATAATAAATTTTGCTTTTGATGGTAAAAGTATTTGGAGGGAATGGCGCGACGATGTACTTTGTGTTGTTTTCGCTATTGGCGGGAGTGGTAGGGGTGGTATCAAAATTTGCTGGTGGAAACCATATTAGGTTTTGGAGGAATGATAGTCTTGCTGCTGCTGCTTCCTCAGCTCTTGTGGCTTGGGCCATCACTACCTTGGCTTTTGGGTAGGGGGCTTGATTTATTTATTTTAACTAGTTGCTCCCTAGTTAATTAGATGTATTAATCTTGGCTCCCTATTTGCATTATATATTTAAGCTTTCCTCCTTTCTCATTTGAGTAACAAAATGATGTATGATGGTGTAGGTTGGCATGCAAGGAGATAAATGTAGGTGGGCACAGGGGATGGAGACTGAGGGTGTTGGAAGCTCTCATGATAATACTAACATTCACACAACTTCTCTATCTCTTGCTCATCCAAGCTAGTTTCAATAGTAGCAAGTATGGTCCTGGATACCGTGACACCGACTATGGTGCTGAAGCCGGTATTGATCCAGCCCACAAAGGAGGAGGTGTCGCTACCAGAACTATGGTCTAGACTCTTATCATCATCATCTTTGTTATGTAGGTTTGCTGTGTGTGTGTGTGTGCATGTATGTGCTATGGCTCTTCTGTTCTGTGTGGTCTTGTAAGTTTTAGTTGGGGTGGTCCTTAGTTTAGGTAGCAATTAAGAAGTTATTCACGACTTTTTGTTTTTCTAGCGCTAGGTACTCTCTTCTTTGTGTCTCAAGAAAGTGTAGAATCCAATTTTTGTTTTTATTTTGGTTTTATAAGCTTTTGTTTGTTAGCTTTTTTATGTTTTCTGCCCATAATTTTTTCGTGAGGGCCCCAGAAAAACAAAAACGAAATAAAAAACTATGAAAAGCACAAGTGTTTCCGCCATCGGGAGGTGCAAACTGCAATGCAACCAACCAAAATAGTTGTTGCATTAATCCATAGACATATATGAGATGCCCATCATGACTTGTGCGTGTTGCCCACATGGTTTTAAATTGAGTCCGAGACACAACTATCTCGTCTACCTCGTCTACGATACATTTTGGTATCTTGTTTCAACGAGACCACTTGAGCAACAAACTTATCAAGTCGGTTTGGGCTCACAGTGAGCATTTCATGCCCAAGGTCGGGTTTGGGGGGTTGAGTGCATCACGCATGCAGCGTGTTGAGCCTCGGTGCATGCACCATGTCACAGGGGCCTCAGGGGTCTCGGGGATGTATCAAATGGGATACTAATAATACTAAATTTTGTTCCCAAATTTTGGCTAATTGATTACTAAATTCTCAATATTGAGGTTGGGCTTAACAGCCTAAACATTTTTATAAAACCCAATTTTGAACCCAGGCACACTGACCCGTTAACCCATACCATAGAGAAATAATGGTTGGGCCTAACCCATTATTTCTGCTGATTATCGCACTGTGACTGGTTTTGGGAATTTAAGGTTATTTTTAATCAATTTATTAAATTGAAGAGCTGATCGGTCCGGATGCATTTCGGGTCAATACCAATTTATACCGATCCAATCCGAACCCTGAACCCGATCCACTGACAACCCTATCACAAACTATGGTCAAACCATATCACAACGTATCTTGTTCAAGATCTATCCAAATATAATCGAATAAAAAGAGACCGGACCCACATATTTAGTTACCAATATCAATCAAGTAAGAAGATTTGGTCAAAAGTCAAGGAGAATTTGGTTGACCAATTGCTTAGTTGGACGATGCTCTGTAACGCAAAACTATTTTATCATCTTTGTTGACGACAGGTATGGTCAAACCAAAGACCCCTCTGTTGACCAATGTTGCTATTGGCTGTGATGTTCTGTATTCACGAATTTTTATCTCATATGTTCGTACCTAACGTTAAAAAAGAGTTTTTAAGGTATCTAATGAAGGATTAAAAAGCTCAAGCTTCTAGAAACCCAGTGGCATTTCAGAAAATTCTGTTGTTTAAAAACTTGGACCGGTAATTGAACAAAAGATGTGGGTTTGGTCTGGTTCAATCACTGGGTCAACCCATATTGACCATCATATATTGTATATCAAGTAATTACAATAGAAAACTAAATGTATAGTGGAATGAAATTCGTTTAGCTGACCTCAAATCCTTGGAATAAGGTTTGACGATGATGATCGAGACTAATTACAATTCTAAAACAGATAATCTCGAAATTGGGATAGTGGGTTTTGGTTCCAATCAAGTATTGGTAGGTCAACGGATCAGATTCAAATTGAATCGATAAGTTTTTTTTTATTAGATCTCAATTTTAAGGAGAAATAGTTCTAGTTCTTTTAGTTCCAATTCTAATACTAATATAAGTAATCTCGGGATTAAAATGATAAGTTTTGATTTTAATTAGAGCATTGGATGTTCTAGTACTAATTGACTCACCCCACACTTCAAATCGTTTTGATTCTCTAAAATATATATATTTATATATTCCTAATAAAACTGGTTTACCAATTCAACTGAACCGGTTTTAATATTGGGTCACCCATTGAACCCTATAGGTTTGTCCGGTTTTTAGATCACTCCAACACTTTTCTGTAAAAATCATAGATGTGATATTATATGTTTCCTTATTCCCTCACAACCTTATCTTAATCTGCTAAGAAAAGACACTTTAAAAGTTGGTATCTTCTTTCCCCCTTTTTATAATGGCTCTTTTTTGACTAATCAACCCTAAGCTTATCTCTCACTACTACTAAAGCTCCTATATTTCATCTTCTTCAAATACAATTATTCTTTTTCAAAACCACTTTTTTTTTCTTATTTGACTCGGTCCATTCGATCAAACTTGAACGAGTCAAATCCTTCTAAACCGATCTATAAGTGATTCCACTACCCCTACGTCCACTAGATAAGAGTTGAGAAAATTTCGCTCACTGGCCTCTGAGTTTTCCATAATCAACTCGGGCTTGTCGAGTGTGCAAATCAAATCTATAATGAGGATTTTTTTAGGATTTTAGTTCACATCCTTACAAAGATATGGATTGAAATTTTGTAATAAACAATACATGCTCAAATACACAACTCTCTATCACAAGTACCAGGTGTCCTTGTGACATATCAAATATGTCACGCTTCCATTTTTTTAAAACCACCCTCCAATACCCTAAGGGTATGTTTGATTGCATGGAAAGTCACTTTCCATGGAATTGAAATCCATGGAAAATTAGTAATGGAAAATAGGTAGGGTTGGAAAATCAAATTCCATTGTTTGATTTCACTTGGATAAAATCATGGAAAAAATATGAGAAAAAAGAAGAGAAGGAAAAAGAAGAAGAGGAGAGAAGGGGGAGAGGAAGAAGAAGATGACAAGGAAGAGGAAAGGGGGAGGATGTGGCGGCGATGGCGACGACGGTGGCGACGGCGATGGTGGCGGTGACGGTGGCGGCGACGACGGTGGCGGCGGCGGCGACGACGGTAGCGGTGGCGACAATGGAGGTAAGTGAGGAAGATGGGGGGAAAACGTGGTGGTGGTGGTGGTGCCAAAAGAGGTGAGTGATGGAGAAGAAGAAGAAGAAGGAGAGAGAGAGAGAGAGAGAAGAGAGAGAGAGAGAGAGAGAGAGAGAGAAGAGAAGGTGGTCGGAGACGGAGCCGACGGTGACGGTGACGATGACGGCGATGGTGACGACGGCGATGGAGATGACGACGGCGGCGACGACGAGGTTAGTGTAATGGTGGTGGTGGTGGTGGTAGTGGTGGTGGTAGGGAAGAATTGAGGATGGAAAATATGGGTGGATTTCATTTTCCCACCCATATGGGTGGGAAAGTGAAATCCATGATTTAGTGGACTTTTGGAATGGGGTGGAAATGAATTTCCATTTCCATGTGCAATCAAACACTTGAAAAATGTCATTTTCCATGGAAATTGATTTTCCACCCTATTTTCCATGTGCAATCAAACATACCCTAAATGGTATCCAACTTTCAACAAGCTTATATACTAAAATAAAGATTTTGAGATTACCAAGTATCAAACTCTTAAGCATTCGATCTTAACAGGGTAAGCAAATCAAACAGGTGGTGGGCACCCATTAGTCTTGTAGTGATTTTCAAGAAAAATATAATCTTCCACTTAGTTTTTTTGCGGGTATTTTAATGGAAAAAGGATTTCCCTTTTATTTGTACCTTAGGTTTGGAGCTGTGTTTTCAAAAGTGACATTAGTTCTTAGTGCTTTAGACATAAGCCCTATAAAGTACATACGTGGCTGCTGGACATAAGAGATTCTATTATTTTTCTCATTTGTCCTTTCTAGAATCAATCTAATGTAATCTACTTGATTTTGATCCTTATGAAGGCATGTCACTCTATGAGCTTCCATTTTTAAGATTTCCTAAAATGCCCTCATGGTAAGTTTGGGATTCCAAAATCGGGTCTAGTTAGTCCGAACTTTTTAAAACTTGTTCGACAAATTTGGACCTCGTGTATACGATATTTCACTTTGAAGTACAAACCCTAATAACAAGAATCTTCTATCCAAGATGTTGTCCTTAATTTGGATTCCTCTCTTGTGTAGAGAAATCAATCAAAAAACTATAAAGAAAGATACAATCACATATAAAACACAAAGATTTTTACATGATTCCCTCAAGATTGAGGTATGAACATATAGATCACAATGATTCTACTATGAAAAGAAAATTTGTAATTACAAATAAATCCTTTAACTAAAAATAGAAATATCTACCCCTAGAAAAACCTAGCTAGGGTTTTACATACTAACAGTGAAATTACGAAAATACGATTGAAAAAATCTCTCCAAAAAATTTGTGTGTGGCTTGATGAACAACACCTTCTTAATGACCTATACCATCAGAGACTCCACAAACCATAACAATCTCCCACTTATTTTTTTATCATAGAATAGTTCGATTTCTAATTTTTTATGATGCTCCCACTTTCAACATAGAATCCTCTTGGCAGTTTCAATATCTAAGGTTCGAACAAACACAAAAAAGAGTGGAAGTGTATTTTGCAAAACATGTCAAGTGATGGTGGTATTCTAGGGATCACCTCTAAGTTAAAGAGATGGATAGAGATTATTTGATAGGGGCATCAAATAAATTGATTGATTGAATAATTGAGATTTTGTTGGCCACGGGTGCTGCTTAAGTCACCCTACATCGAGTCTCCTACTTTGCCACCTATACTACCATGGTCGATTTAAAAAATGTGTCAAATCGCATGGGACACAAACCAATGAGACAGTGACACATGAGAAGAGAAATACAAGTTACTTAAGCAATGGATTGACTCTCATTTTTTTTTTCTTTTGCTTTAAAGGCAAACTAATTCCCCAAGTAATCCTACAAGCCTCCAAAAACATTAAACCTTAAAAAAAAACCTTTTTTAAATTATTTTTGGAGTTAATTATGGAGGAATCAGGAGACCAGGTGTTGAGTAACTACCCAACACCTGGTGTATAGTATCTCATCACTTAATTAAGTGGGGTAGAGTTATATAGATATAAATATGTACTAATGACACAGAATTAGGAAGACAAGCTTCACCAATAATCAAAGAAAAGCTTGTTTAAATGTTTGGGGGAGTGATGGATGGGCCCTTGGGTTGGGGAATTCTTGAAGAAGGGTGGAGGAAGGGACCTTGGACTTCTGAAGAGGATAAATTGCTCGTTGAGTATGTTAGCTTGCATGGGGAAGGAAGATGGAATTCTGTTGCAAGGTTTGCTGGTAAGAACTCCTTTAATTTCATAGTTTTCCCAACTCAGTTTGTGACTCAGTATAGACCCAAGAAACTAAGTTGGGTCACTGAATTTAAGGTTTAATACCAAATATTTTAGCAAAAATAAAAAATAAAAAAAATCTTTCTTTTATTATAAGTCTTGAAGACTAATTTAGTTTACCATTTTTTTCTCTCTCTCTTTGGTTGTTTAGGTTTGAAAAGAAATGGGAAGAGTTGTAGGTTGAGATGGGTGAATTATTTGAGGCCAGACCTCAAGAGAGGGAGAATAACCACACAAGAAGAGAATCTCATTTTAGAGCTACATGCAAAGTGGGGAAACAGGTGAGACAATAGTGTTTCTTATAAGTTTGTTTAGTTTTATATGAATATGAGAACAAGAAAATCATGATTGATTAAGAAAATTATGATAATAGGTGGTCGACAATTGCGCGGAGCTTACCTGGAAGAACCGATAACGAGATCAAGAATTATTGGAGGACCCATTTCAAGAAAAAGGAGAAGAGTTCATCAGATCACTCTGAGAAGTCAAAAACCCGACTTCTAAGACGACAGCAGTTTCAACAGCAACAAAAACAACGACAACAACAAGAACAAAGCCAAGCTGATATGAAAAAGAACATTTCTCTACTAGATGAGAATGATGATCAAGGTAGGCAAGATATGGTCTCTATGTATCCCGACTCGTCGCCTGATGATCAATGCATACTATCTTTCATGTTCAGCGGTGACGCCTACTCAACAGAAGCTTCATCTAGTGAGGATATTCTATGGGGTGGCTTGTGGGACTTGAATGACAATCAAGTCACTCCATTTCGTTGATCACATTCCAAGTTACTCTGCCAAAAAGACGACTCAAAGCTTTACTCTCTTTAGTATGAAATTTTGAGTCTCTCGTGTCTACTATTTCATCATCAAAGCATCTCGAAAGTGAGATTAGTTAAGAGTAGTATAAGATTTTGAACTTTCTAGTTTTAATGAATAATTGTGCAAATTATATTGTTGCTCGAAAAGTCGAGAGTTGTAACTATTTCTAAACTTTCCTACTTCAAAAGGTTAATGTTGGAAATTTACTTTCTGTCTTTCATGTTTAGATATCATCACATACTCTCTCTGTCCTAATGTGGTTTGAAGCTAGAAAAGTCCTAGAAAAAAATATTTCTACTATAATCAGTCTTCCTTTGAAGTATTTTTGCCAAGGACATGGGATTGTGAAAACAAAAGAGTTAAAATCATTTCCTCAAATTTGGAGCAAAAGGTTATAGAGATTCTTGCCTAAGATTGTCAATCAATTGGATCAGATCTCAAATCCAATCCATTTTGATCCGATAACTTAGGGTCTAGATCAAAGATTTGAGTTTTGATAGACCCGATCTCATTACCTATCGGATCAGTTCTGCATCAACCATGTCCCAATCTAATAGGGACTTGATCAAATAATATGTATAGTTATACTTTTATCAAATTGATGGGATCTGATTTAGACCTGATTCAACTGTCATCGGATCAGAATTGGATCTAAATATGGGCATCTACTAAGGATTCAATCCGATCCCTCCCTAAAAATCTTCTTTTTTTTAAGTTTATTTAGGGTGATCTACAGTTATAATACACCGGAGTGATAATATCAATACATCATAGCCCAAAACTTAATCCTTAGGAAAATTTTAACTGAACAGAAATTTCTTGTGTTTTTGCTTTTTCAGAGTGGTAAAATTTTCTTCTGAGGGCCTATTTGGAAGTTAAAAAATACCTGCAAACAAGAATTTTTTTGGGTGATTTAGACATGCCCCCATGTTTTGCTGAATATTAGAGATACCCCCTATGTTTTGAAACTGATGACATGCATCCCTTGACCTCAGTCTTCAGAAACGTAGGGGGGCATGTTTAAATCACCCTTTTTTTACAAGAAATTTTAAATTTTTAAGTAGGTGGATCCAAAAAAGGTTTTTTTAAAGGAAAATGTTTCCAAGTGTCCAACCAAATAAAGATCCTAGAAAAATATATTTTCAGAAAAAACATTCCATGGAAAATTAATTAGCTTCTATAGGATGGGGTCTACACACTGTAGCTCAGGTTTTCACGGTGAATTAGTCGATTAGGTATTTTTTTTTCAAAACTCAGTTAACCATTTTGAATTTGTTTTGTTTTTTCTGTTGTGAATATCTAGATGTTTTTTAAGATTTTAAATAATTTGGATTAATATAAATTAAAATATTGTGATTTTAGCGTCTTTTAATACAGATTATAACATTGAAAAATTTATTTTTAAAATTTATACACAAGGGTTTGACCCAAGTTGGATAAGTCTAGTCAACCCTGACCAGGGGGGAACGATCCAAATCTCAAAGATCTGTTCTTAAAACTGCTCTAACATCAAATACAGGAACACAAATGCAGGTAGTAGAACACAAATTTTCTAGGGATCAGTACATGGTTCCTAAAGGATCCATTTCAATTGGAATCTCCAAGAAAATTCATCCCATGTCAGCTGTTCATTTGATGGAAAACCTCACACATTGTTTGACGATCTGTATGATATGGGTCTGGGTCAGGACAAGTTCGTACAAAAACTTGAACCCAACTGCATCTCTAATTCAACTAGATATGTACATCATGTCGATATTTGACCTGATTCGATAAGTATTGGATCAGGTCTGGATCTGATCCAACATTTATTTTTTCTTCTAATCTTTACCGATCCAAATCCAAACCCAACCCATTGACAGCCCTACAAAATCAACATCAACGACATCTAGTTGTTTTGATTCGAGTATTTTCATTGATAGTTTGGGTCATTGGATAACTAATTGGCTCAGCTCAATCAAGTACATACCGGTTTGTGTTTATTGAGTCGTTATTGATTGATTTGTGTGTGTGTGTGTGTTTATTGACTCCGATGTGCCGAAAGACTGATTCAAAATTTTTCTACATCCCCATAATTTGTTGCACCTCGCACCACATGGCTCACTCTTTGAGCCCATAATCCATGAATGTTTGACCCATCTCAAGGTAGATCTATGCCAAAAAAAATCAGCCTCATTCACCATGATTTATAGCCATTTTAATCGAGTATTTTCCATTTACTATCTTCTCACTCTGTCAGAACCTTCAACTTTCATGTTTCTTTGCACATGAGTTAATATCTCAGTCAAATGTCTCTTAGTTTATCATCTACTGATGCGACTCCTACAATCTCATCTTTCCTAGTCTCGTGTTTGCTCAGTCAATCAAATGTCTCTTAGTTTATCATCCATTTATGCGACTCCCTACATTTTCATTAATAATTTCATCTTTCCTAGTCTCGTGTTTTCTCAGTCGTTATTGATTGATTGGGAGCAGGGGGGGTCGTGGAAGAAGATGTTCTCATAAAAAACACAAATTCCCGACCGTTGCAACACAAAATTCAAAAGTCAGGATAAAATACATATCCCAAGGATACATCACATGTCCCTATGATAAATCCCAAATGTTGGATGTATATTTAGATGAAAGAATTGTTACAAAGCACTTGAAGCTACACATTTACAGATAAGGCAAAGCAATGGCTGACTGTATTCGTTGTTAATCAGTCCCCTGACACTTGTTCTAGTGTGTGTCAGTTCCACTAACTAACAGTCTACTCACATTTTTAGCCTTCCTAGGTTCAGCTAGAAGTGATTTATCTCAATCAGACATTTCATTATTCATAGCATATCAGAGATTTCAAGGTTAAATATAGAATGCAACTAATATCTACAGTTTATAAAATAAAATGCTGATTTTTCAGATTTCACGTAGCAGAGAAAGTTTCATTTCAATTAATGAAACAAATGAATAATCTGCTTAAGTAGCTTAAATTGACATTTAACAACTTCGAATAACAGATATGATTAAGCAGAAAAAATAAGGGAAGACACCAAAACTATAATTTAATCTTACAGGCATCCTAACAAGGTGGTGGCCTCATCTTGCAACACCTTCCATGCAGCATTTACATGCCTTTCTTCCGTCAGTGGAGCTCCCACTACAAAACGTAGAATGTACTTCCCAGAGAGAACCTGCTCAAAAAGGCCATAACAAAGATACCCAATCATGGAGTACAAAGTTTCATTCTGTTCAGGAATGTTTCAACCGAAAAGGTATGGGTTTTTTTTATGTATCAGAATGAAACGTTGCTATATATTTTAAGATTTCGAATATATCGATATGTTATGTGAATGTTTCATGAAACGTATCGATGTGCACAGAAAAAAACTGACTGAAACTCAGATTTTTTGAAATGTTTCGTGAAACGTACCGAAACATGGTAAATACAATTTTTTGCTACTAAATTAAGCATTAAAAGACTGTAACTTTTAAGATTTATTTAATCAAATAAAAAAAGATTTTTCCAAAGGAAGAGAATGAAACGAATGTTTCGCTACATTGGGAAATGAAATGTTTCAAGGCTAAACTAAGCATTAAATTTTGTTACTTCTATGATTTATTTAATCTAATAGAAAAGAATTTTCAAAGGGAATGTTTCGAATTTCAATCCATTCTGAATGTTTTGGTTCCAATTCGGTTTTTTGGAAAACCCAAACAACAGACTTGAACAGGATTTTAAACTGTGTGCTCAAAATAATATGCAAAAAAAAAAAGAAGTCAGGTTAGCTATGGAAGAAGTCTACCCAAAGGTTTCAAACTTTGTACCCAATAGAATGGAAGAAAAAGACAAGGTTAAAATATGAGCTTACTGTATGTGATATAAATATTTTTCCCGTTGAATTTACAGCATCCAGTAAGTCGCGGTTGAGTTTATTTCCACAATCTTCATCATCATTTGGAGGCAGAAGACGAAAACAAACAAGTGAAAATGTCCGAGGTACAACAATCTGCACAGATGGAAGAATAATTGAGAGGGCTGAAAATACTTGCAGAAAATCGCATAAAATAAATCTCCAAATATCTTAAAAGGTAGCAGGGGGATTTACAGCGGGGCCACTTGCCCCAACAAGAAATTTAAAAAAAATATAAGGATCTATATGCTACAGTGATTTTTAATTTATATAGTCGAGATATAAATTAAAATTTGTTACTTAGTATAAATGAAAATTATTACTTAAGCTAGTCTCAAGATTTCAATAAAATAATTGTGTTGTAAACTTAATGAGGAATTTCAATAGCATCATAAAGTCCATATTGCTTCTAACATGGTTACCTCAAATCTTGGGTCAGCAGCAACATATTCTTCAAAATGTTTCGCCAATTTAATATGATTTCTTATGTAACTTTGTAGGTTTTCCAAACCATATAATCGCAAGACCATCCACAGCTTTAACGATCTGCAATACAATACTCCTGGTTAGACAGTTATATATGCTTCTCTGGATCCGAACCTTGCAATGGATTAATCTTTTGAGAACAATTGCAAAAGAAAACATGGGCAACATAATGTGATAAGAACTATTTGTGATATAAATATGCATTTGAAAATGTCATGGTGCCATTAACTGATAACAAAATAGACTAAGACTCTAATAGGAATTATTTGCCACTAGAGGTTTGTTTCTTCATTACATCATAACCTGGATTCCATTACTAACTAATCTAAAAATCGATAGCAGCCAAAGGCGTATATAATAGCATACAAATGACCACTCCCCACCCTTACAGATTGTGTTGTAACTTGGATATGATCATATTGAATTCATTTAAATATTTTCTTTTCTTTTCTTTTCTCTTCTCTTCTTCTCTACCATTTTAACAAACACACTAAAAAAACAAAATTAGTTGGTTCAACTTGGGAAATTATTGGATCAAAGTGGCTACCTAAAGATATCTATCACAAAACAACATATTTCATCCATTTCAAAATTTTCATTTAAAAAAAAAAAAAAAACAACATTAACAAAATTAAAAAAATAATAAAAATCCTTAGATCCATGCTCTTATATGGTTCGTTACATAGTGAAATCCTAAGGGGGGTATTTGGTTGAGTTTCAAGTCTTGAGGTGCCGATTTAAAGAGGAGATGAATTTTAGGGGTATTTGGTACCTGCCTAATTTTATAGAATATGGATAATATGTCATTATGTGTTAAAATCGGAGGCATGCTAAGGGCATCATAGGATGATATTTTTATTTTTGATAAATATAAATACATTAGAAAGTAACAAAGATTAACAGGACCTTGAACACATCAGATCCCATTTAAAACAAAATCCTCAAAAAATATACCTTTGAATTCATCAAAGGTTAAGCAGAACCCAAACACAACTCATAGACTGAAATTCAGTATGATTTAAATTGAAAGAGAATTTGATTTTAAAAACTTGCATCATTAATAAGTGGATGGTCTCTTGAGGCACAACATGAAAGTCATAACCAAACACCCCCAGGTGGAAGCTCCTTCTGACACTAAGTTTCTATAACATCAATATCGATTAAATTCCACACAGAGTAACTTTTTACAGAAATACAATCCAAACAGCTTCTTAAGTAAATCATAAAGATTTCAATAGTACACGGAAATGTTTGCACCTGAACCGTCGTCCAAGAGGAATTTGCCAATCTTTGAAATCCACTACCATGCTCCCTTGTGAAGCCTGGAAAATCAGTAACATCAAACAAATAGACAAATATAAATCATTCATTGCTCGATTCTAGTAACTTGAATCAAAATTAAAAAAAACAGCACAAAGTATGAACTAAACATTTGGCAAATTACAGAATATCAAAGAATGCAAAGAGTATGGGTATATTTTTTCTTTGTTAAAGAATGCAAAGAGTCTCTAAATTTTGAATTTTGTATTTCTAACATGCACCTGCACCTATAAAAATCCTCTCTATTACTATGTTTTCTTATTTGTACATGTTATGAAAAGGATTTATACAAAAGATAATAATAATTATTATGTTGTGATTAACACAGAACATCAAGAGAAAAGAAAACTCCTACAATTTTTTTGGTTGTTACAGTCTATTTTCTTTAGGTATTGTTATGTCCCAGTAAAGCATATAAAAGTGATTCAGATTCTTGGATTCGGATCCAGCCTGCAATTGGAACTCATTTGACTCTCCACTAGTTCTCGATCCCTCATTCCTTCCCCCCTCATCATGTAATATACCCATCCACGGAATTCCTTTGTTCCCTAAAACCCACCAAATTCTCTCTCTAGAACTCTATCACAAGCCTTCCTCAAGCCACCAAAATATACTTGAAAATAAATGTGTTCCACACAAAATACACTTGTTTGATTAACCAACTTTACCCACTAAGGTTTAGGGTACCCCTAAACAACATGCGTACACTATGCCTAATTTGCCTAGAAGAGCTATTTAACTCAATATGTACCAATATATTCTCAACAAATAACTATGCTCAAATACATGCCAGTCAGTCATGTTATCAATGTCTCAATAAGTCCTAGCAATATCTGATCATGCCATTGAAATTGGTAATAAAGTACACCATACAACTTCATGGATTCAGAATCTTCACAAACCATCTGGCAACCAGCTCCACAATAGATCAGGCATACAGAAGATGGGAAGAAGCTTACCTTATTTTTCAAATATTCTGGATTTGTAGAAAGGGCTTGAATCAAAGCTCTTCGGTCCTGTAGAAAAGAAAATTGCATAAGATGCTATCTAATTTCATATTTGAAAAACAAATAATGATATATATAATAAAATACAACTGTGGACCCACCTTTGCTACAGTTTGTAGGGGATAAATGTCCCTTCCAACTACAATGGAGTGATTGGGGTCCACACCACCCCACATTTTATTTCTTTTCCTCTTCACCCCCTTCAACTTTATTCTCTTTTCTCTCCTCCCCTCCCTCCTTTTCAATAATGTCCCTCCAATTTTACTGTCTTCCTCGTTTACCCCTTTAACCCCAAATAGGATTAACCCCGAAGATTTTTAATGATACCCCTACAAATTTACTTTTCCTCTTTTACCGTCCTAACCCCAAAGACGATTCCCTTGCCGTAGGCACTGGTGAACTCTAGTATATATATATGAGATGGTTATCACATTAATTTATTACTAACCTGATTTAGTTATCATATAAAGGGAAGCACCTTTATTGCACAACACTATAAAATGAAGCTCCATAATCAAAGCCATATTCCATATTTCGTACATTCATTTCTATCTAAAGCCATGTTTTGTTTTTTACATATTTTACTTATTAAAAAAAAGAGGATTTTTGCACAAAGATAAAATACAGTCATGCATATTGAGGTTTTCATGAAATACAATTCAAATGAAGCTTTGGAAACTAGTATTTTATTCCACAGTTTAAGACAAATAATTTCAACATATTTATAAAAAAGAAAGAACAAGTTCAACATATATTTTATTTTTTTCCTTTTTTGATAAGTAAGTAGGTGAAGGCATTGTTTTGATACTCGGTCGTGATATTAGCACTCACAGACTATTGCACCTCACCAGGGTGGCAGCGTCAAAAACATGTTCAGAATATATCAAATATATAAAATGGCATACCTTAACCCAGAGAACCGAGCAATCAAAATTTGTGAGAAACCATTTATGTGCATTCATATTAAATGAATCTGCTTCTTCGACACCATCAATATAGTGGTGATATTCTGGACATATACAAGCACTTCCAGCATATGCAGCATCAATGTGGAACCAAATCTCATCATCCTATTAAGAATAGATGACATGGTAAGTGCTGTTATATTTGCTAAATCTTCAAAACTGCTAGAGTACACAACAGAAAGTTGAATAAAGACAAAGTTAACAGGGAATAGGTTTTCGAAGATGCATTTTCTTTTGCACAAAGGAAAGGACGTATCATTGGGTTTCAAATTTTGTTCAAACCAATCAGCTAGTCCTCCCGTAAAATAAAATAAAACAAAATAATTTTCTTGGAAGGAAAACAGAGCTATCGAGAATCTAGTTACTACTTAAACAAGCCTTAATTTTATGAACCCACTCCCATCACAGCATCCTTCCATAACCCAAAATCATAAAAATAATCCAAAAATAAATTACAATATGACGTTTCCTTCTTTAATATAAACCGATAGAAAAAGTTGGAAATTCATCTAGAAGTAACAATATTTCCCTCGTGCAAGAAGTAAGGCCCATAAAGTGCAACTATTAAGGGACACTGAATCAGCAGAAGTAAGTAAGTACAATGTACTGATACAGGAATATTGTATCTATTTATCTTGAAAAGATTTTCGTTATTAGTTTTTCAAAATTGTAACTTTTATACGTGTTACCTTTGCTATCTTTCCCAATGCAAATAAAGGATCTATGGCTGTTGAAGAAGTGGTACCAACCTGAAAATAACCATGCCAGATTTCTCCCATCAGCCAAATTATTTACATATCACACACACACACAAGCACGCATGCACACAAATACGCATACACACGTACGCATACACAATAGGGATACTTCAATTTGATGTATTTTTGGAATGATTTATGGCAAGGTGAGTGTCCTCTGCATGATACTTTTCCCTCTACTTATGCCATATCCTATACCAAAGGCACCCTTGTTAAAGATTGCATTGCTCCAGACAATGACGATGGAGCATGGAATTTGGGTTGAACAGAAATTTGAAAATTGGGGGTTGGGGGTTGGGAGTTGGGAGTTGGGAGCTCAGTAGTTTTGGCAATCTTTTGGGGGAAATTGATTTCGGAAGCAGATAAGAAAATTTCGGTAAGGAACTCTAATGAGGTATTCTCAGTTGGATATATCTTCCATGTGATATTCATTCAAAGGTGGACTTCTTCATTTGAACACTGATGCTCAACAAGATTACCGTGGCAGAGTATTTGATTAATGAATTTTTTTTATATGCCTAACATGATATTCATGTGCAAAGCCTGTGAAGAATAGATTGAAAACTGACTATTGAAATTATCTAGTTTCTATAATTGTAATCTTTTTCGAGTTATTTGGCATTCATTGACTATTCCAAAATCATATTTCAAGATGTTTGATGGTCGGTAGTGATGTGTTCTCCATCAAGGAAGAATATTATGAAAAAGCCTTCCTTCAGTTGTTCGCTGGATCAGCTAGGAGGAAGGGAACAATCACATTTTTAAGAACAAAGAATCCATAACAACTCTTTAATCATGAAGAAGAGGGCCTCTATGCTTTTTGGGTTTTCTATTATTTCAAAGATTAAAGGCGACCAGTGCAAGGAATTTAATTTAGATAAAAGAAAATAGTATGTTGATTGTGAGAACCTTTGTAATCTCTCAATTGTTTCTTCTTCTTCAGAAAGACATCTTTCATAACCCTCTTTTGTAACTATTGTACACTTCAAGCTTTAATTAATATGTACACATTTTATGATGCAAAATAAATAAATAAAAATATCCACCCCCCTCCCCCAACAAGATTAATTAAATGAAGTTTGATGGGAACAAGATTCTATAAATCTCCCTCTTGTCTCTCCCAATGATGCTTTCTAAATGGACATTGCATTCTTAATACCTAAGGTAAACAGTGTGATCCTATTTTTAATTGTCTATATGAATTCTGCCCAGAAGAAAGATCTTGTTAAGGCTGAATTTTTACTCGGAACACTTAAGCATCCTAAGAATGTATCAGGATAAAAATATGCGAAACAAATCGATGCAGACTTATTTGGCTCTGATTTAGACAAGATAATCTAGCATCCTCGTCCCACATAACCCTCAACTGTCTACTAGTGCCCAAAGGTAAGAGAAGGGATAGAGCACACACATTAAACAAAGCCAAACAAGAAATTAACTTTGCTTCTTAAACTATAGGAGCCAACTTTATCTTAAATATATAGAACCTAATATTTTTGGACTGTACCCCTAAATATAAAATATCAATTAACTTTTGGGGGAGTGGCTGGTGAGAAGTAAGTTATCATGGTGGGATTCAATCATTGAAGTGGACTACACACCTTTGTCCATCATATCACTTACTCTTTTTTCACCAACATGGATAAGTACGGAAAATCTATTAAAGGAAAAGTCAAAAGAGGGTACAAGAGACCCAGATTGTAAAACCCCGAATTTTCAATTCGTATCTCGAGAAAAAATAAATAGTATAATTTAAGAAAATCCTGAAAAGTGGGACTTAGGGTAAAACTGTAGGACCTTGTTTTGATCATTTTTAATAGAATCTGACCTCACCATTATATTCAAAATGATCGAAAAACATAGTTTAGCCTGTAAGCACGCTCAAATGCGAGTCCGAATATAAAAGTTTCAAAATCCTCGATTACAGGATCAGACCAGGCTAAAACAGTGACTTTTTGTTAGAGAAATAATTTTTAAAATTCGATCATACCATTGGGTTCATAACGAAAAATTATTCAACATAGACTATTTATTTGTCATTTTTGGAAATCAGGAAGTCGAATTATCGCCAAAAACGAAAACGACATCAAGTTTAGGGGTCACATCAGGCCAAAAATGTAAATTTTTTTTGGAGACATAATTTGTAGAAATTGACTATACCATTAGATCCGGAACGAAAAATTAGGTGAAATAGAGTATTCATTTGTCAGTTTTGGAGTCCGGATGATCAAGTTATCATCGATCGAAACAATTGATAAAATACCGAATTCGTCCCACATTTTATTTAAATAATATTTTTAATTTTTTTTAATATGTCATCTTCCCCAACGCGTCCATACGGCCGAGACATATAAAAAACAAAATTTTTTTTTCTCTTCGATCTTCCATCTCAGATCTCTCACAAACGGCTCACCGTCGACGATCGACGCAGAAGGGAGAAATGTCCGCAGCTACGTTCTCTACAAAACCCACCCAACCTTTCTTTGTTTCACTTTCTATTTTACCCGATATCGTTAAAAATCAGTCGTATTTGGATACGGAAATTTCGAAACTTTGACCTCGGATTTCGTCCGTTTCCGGGTCAAACCGTCTTCCGTCGCAGAAGGGAGAAACGTCTGCAGCCTCATTCTCTACATAACCCACCCAAATTCCTTTCGTTTTCTCGTCTTTTTCACCCCATATAGTCAAAAATCAGCCGTATTTTTATACGGAGATTTCGTAACTTTGACCTCGGTTTTCATCGATTTCGGGGTCAAACTGTCTTTCGCCGTAGAAGGGAGAAGAGACGAGCACATCGAGATCTTCGAAATCACCAGGCCAGTTTCGAAAATTAGCCGCTTCGAAATTCGGTCCGTCTCGATTTCCGCGCCAATCGTCTCGATTTTGCACACACGCTTCAATCATCTCGCCTAGAGATTGTAAGGAACTCTCAATTTCTATTAGTAATCATAGATTGTGAAAATTGCATTTAGGATTTTATTGAAAAAATTTGGATGTATTTCTGAAATATAGAATTCTTTGTTTATTTCAAAATTTACGCCAGAAATTGCATGTTTGATATGTTTAATTGTATCTTTAACAAATTATACGTGGGTAGAGTATTATAACGGGTTATTTCCATAAATTGGGTCTTGTGCACTGTTCGGACCCCGTTTTGATAAAAAATTTGTTTTCTTTTTCAATATTATTGATAAAAATAAATTCTTTAGTTGGAAAATGTGATTTAATATTCAATGAACTCATATTGAGTTGATGAATATCAGAAAATGGATGTTTTATTGAAGAAATTGCAAATTGTAAAAATCGGAAAGAGGGAAAAAGGGCATGAAATGGTAAAATGTCAGAGTCACACCCGAGGGGTGATGTCTGCATTTTACGTTGTTGTGTTGTGTGCAGGTTGGTGAACAGATATCCAGGGATAATATTGTTGGTTGCATGTTTATTTAAATTTCTGTTAGCGCGAGGCGCTCCGTTATGTTATTTATTTTAGGCCGGGTGGCCACACTTGCATGGTAGGAAACTGGATATCTATTATCAACCTTGTATTGTTAATTTCTCTTTTGTTTTCAAAAAAAAATAATATATATATGTAACTATTTTGTGAACTGTTAAAGAGTTTGTGAATGCCTGAAGGGATAGTGCGTCATATCATCCGGAGTGGTGTACTATCCTGGGATGTACGGTAGGGACCACCAAACTCATACGTGGTATGGGACGCGTATGAGAGTGGAGTCACAACTGGAATCCGGGTTTATTCCTCTCTATCTTTACCAGTGAACTTGTAATGTAAAGGTGGTCGTATACGAATGGTTTGCATATTTGGGAATCACATGTACGCCTGATAGGCATAGACGAAGATGATTGGTCAGTGATCACTAACAATCTATAGTAGTCGAACGTTCTGACACATCGAAAATAGACCCATTGCTTACGGTCACGTCAAACGGCCAGCCTGAGCCGGATAAATGGTCAACCAAGTGTGGTAAGTGCAGCGACCGGCCACAAAATCAGGAACTAAAAACCAGAGAAGAATTGTAACATTATGTCCCGACTGGGAGCGATCCAGTCGTGAATCCCAACTCTCTAATTCCAATACTCCACCATTGTGTATTATGTATCTGTTGTTTATTTTGATATATAAAATGAAATCCATGTTTATTATTTCCCTTTGATCAATTAGATTTGTATAAAAAGATAATGTTATAGTGAGTACTGCTGATCGATGTAATGTGAGTTTTAAAATGTTTAGTTGTTCATCCCTGGCTATATGTACCAGTTAATCGTAATTTCTTCTGTAAAACTTTGACTATTTTAAAATGATTCAGTATGCTTATTCGTTCATGTTAGGAGGGGTTATTGGCAGAAATTGTTTGTTTCCCTACTGGGTAACCATTGTTACTCACCCTTTCTTTCTCCATTTTTTAGTTTCAGATCCGAAGTTTGGCGAGGCAGATATAGAGCACGAGTGAGAATCATCTGGTGGGTCAGATAGACAGTCAGAGTTCATCACTTGGTGAGTATTGGGGTTATTACCCCTAGTGGTGTCGATTTATCCGAGAGTATTATACATGTTGTTCTGAGTGTTAGGATTTCTGTTAGAGTGAGAAATTTTGTATAATCTTGTATCCTGGTTATTCTTGCGCACTCTGATCTTTCGTACGTTATTAGACTTATATAGGCTTCCGCTAGTATTATATTTTATATCTGTATGCAGGATTGTATGCCGTTTATCAGGTGCTGATTAAACGCCTTGGATTGCTAACATAAACAGAGGAGACCATGCCGAAATTTTGAGGTGCCACCTAGTACCTCGAGATCTGACATGGGGATTTGTGTTAGCGTTCGGCGGGGCGCCACACAGATCCTTAGAGCTGAGAAGACCTACAAAAGCGGTAAGAGAAAGGGGAGCCATTAAACGTGATGTGTACCCTAATTACCCCTATTATTTTGTATATTTTCTTGTCTCATCTTCTCTAAACCTCTGTGACTAGGATACAACTTAGCAGACCCCCCTCTTGGTCGCATAGTCCTAGTGATTAACTCAAACAAGAAAATGAAGATAATGAACACTGCCAAGAAACATAAGGGCCATTTGGAATTTTTACAATTGGTGAAAGAAATTTGAAAATATTACTAAATTAATACAATGGAACAAAATTTATGTCAAGATGTCAATATTATTTGTTTCTTACAGTAGCAGATAGGAAAAATGGTATTAAACCAGCTGCAATGTCTTTGGAGATGGCTTCACGAAGCACATCAGGCGAAAGTGCATAGTTAGTGGAAGAGTCTGTTTTCAGCATCCTACAATTCTCTGGATGAATACCTCCAATCTGCCATCATACAAGAAACATTGATTGAGAATATAATTCAGCTTCTGTATTTAAGAAAGAATATCAGCCATTAAGATTTAAACTCTCAATGATGTCTCTGACATATCCAAGCCTGAAATGAATTCCAACACGACACACTCGTGTAATCATGCAAAATTGGTTCAAATCCCAAAATGAAAAATAATTCACACACGATCAAATCAAGATTTCAAAAAAAAAAAAAAAAAAATGCCACCCCAAGTGATAGACGCCCTTGGTGCTGAGCAAAGCCTGGGCACTTAAGCTAGGGCCGAATGACCGAACTTGCAAATGATCATCATCACCATCATTTTCCTTATCCCTAATATTTGGAGTCATAACAAGAATTTTTTCCTTCATTTAATTCTACTGAGGTCATATCTTCCATTAAGGCCCAACTAAACAGTAGAATGATTTCATAGGAACCAGTTTTAACTTCAGCAAAGCAGGTATCTTTGCAGAAAATTAAATCTAGAGGAGCCAGGGAACTGCAAAATCTCACCTACATATCAACTTTGAAGATAAGGAGTAGACATGAGTTAAAGATTCTTCCCTGGAATGTGAGGGGGTTAGGCAGCAAGTAAAAGAGATTGACAGTTGTGGGGACCAAAAAAAAACAGATCTCATCCCCAACGTACACATATTGCTCCAAGATAAGGACCATCCTAAGATTCCTGACATGTAGGTTGGAAATCCAGATACCCAACTTCAGTGAGAGGTTGAGATAATCACCACAATCCCACTTGCATTTTTCCAAGAAAATAGAATCAACAGTAACACATAAAAACAGAAAAAGATAAAGGGAGATACCGATGATCTCAAAAACCTCTGTAATCAAACCAAATCAATGGGAAATCCAAAGAAAAGGGGAAAATGCCCAAAGAATTACTAAAGGGATAGACACAAAAATAATAAATTTAAAAAACAAGAAATGAAGTCTAACCCAAATCGTCCATTCGATTCTCCTGTCATAGACGTGAATACAATACATTATTCATCATCTAACTTGAGCATAAGTGCGTCTTTGGTGCCATCTATGAGATACAATTTGAAATAGAATGATCAATGGTATGAATTATGAGATCAATGTCCACTACATCAAAGCATTGTATGGGGTCGGCTGAATGAATCATGTTCCTCAATTCAATTCTATCAAGAGCCACACCTTTTCTTAATCTGATCGGGATTCAAAAACATGACCAATTTACAAAAGATATAAGGGAGATGAAGAGGCAAGTACCAAAAATCTCAGCAAAAACAAGAACCCAGATCACAGCCACATCCCATTTAAGGAACAAATCTTGAACAGAGAGACACCCAGAATTTTTTTTTTTTTTAATAACCAAAATTTTATTAAAGGAGGACAAGAAGTCCTTAGAGGAGATCAAAACAAAGAAAATGTGAAACAAACAAGAGAGAAAAACAGGCACCACCCCACTCCAAGCCGGAATCACCCGCTACTAACAAGCTCCCATCTAAACAAGAAATCCTCAAAACAGTAACCCCTAAACTCAAGAACTGCTTGCATTAGTAAAACAACTTTACAGGGTCGCATTTTTGCACTAATTCCCAGAACTAGCATAAGCAGATTGTTTCCTTAATGTGGATAAATCAAACGGGAGAATCTATTATTGGAAGATCTTTTAAAGAAGAATAAACATATTGATATATAGTATGGCGATACCTGGCAGGCCTTTTGCAGAGAAGCGTGAGCTTGGTTAGATGCATATGCGACAAGTTTTGAAAGGGAATTCTTTCCAACCTTTCCCAAGACCTTATCACGAGCAGCCAATAATACAACTAAAACTGCTTCACTTGCTGTACCTTGAATCACCCCACCACCCTGCCCTGCAACATTAGACTCAACAGTCCAATTACCAACCTTAGCTAATCATTGCTAGTGAGAATTACAAAAGCCTCTGGTACAAATAAATACATATGAGAAACATAATTTGGAAAAAAAAAATGACCTTGCTTATGTTGCTATTCCGGGTGATTAGAGATTTTTTTTTTTTTTTTTGGACATATAAATCACTGACTTTAAATAAATAAGAAATCCTACAGTCAGTCAGATAATCGCAATCGTGAAATAGTTTTCACAATAAACATTTTATCAGATTTTTTTTACTATCTCTAGGACACCTGGTAGGAACGGACAAGCATCCCAATCAGAGTTTGAAGTTCCATGTAGTGACTTCAATTCGTTTTGGAAGACATCAGATTGGCCATCCTCTATTTCCATACTCTTCAACAGAAATGATCGCATTGCTTCTCAAGACATCACCATTCAATTAGGGTAAGAAGTTGATGTGACATTCAATCTCAAATCTTAAGAACAGCTTTAGTTTCAAATGAACTAGATCACTATATAATTTACAAGGTTTAAAATATCAGTATTATTCCGAGTATAGATAAACTGAAAAAACAATACATTCTAGTACATAATCATAAGTAGGAAAAATCAATTATCAAAACAAGGTTGGAAAAGTCACCAATACACTTTGACATGTAAGATAATAATCAATATATTACTCTAAACTGTGATTAATACATCAATAACCTAGAACATAATGTTTAGACCAATTAACAACCATAACCATTGTGGTTAGTTGGGGCCTTTGGAAGGAATGAAATAAGACGGTATTTCAAGGAAAGGAAGGACTAGGAAAAGACCCAATACATTTTTTTTATAAATATCAAACCCTCCATGTTTCTTTGGTCAAATTATTTAAAGAGTGTTTAGAGAGTTGTTTTTAATTTGTGTGTGTGTGTGTGTCAGTGTCCGTATGTGATATGATTATGTGGTGTTCTTTTTTCTTGTAAAATGTTCCTTTTAGTTCAATCAATACAAACAAGCCTACAACCATACATACTACAAAGAATCACACTTTTGTTCTACACTAAGGTAAATTACACTAAAGTACGTTCAATGCTTAATAAGCTAGAGAAATCTGATGTTTACAATTTTGTAACTTGTAAAGCCCCAATTTGTGCAGAGAGAGATTAGGAGATTTGCCATCTATTTCTCAGAGGATCGCTGACATGGAAAAATAGTTGAACCTTCCCACATTGAGATATATTCATATAAATTGTTTCCATTCTTACCCATTGAAAGGAAATCTTTAGGTAGCTTCAGCATTTTAGCAAGCCAATCCAACACAATCACTTCCAATTCAGTGGCAGCAGGAGAAGTCACCCAACTGAAACCCACGATGTTAAGACCAGCACTAAGCATTTCTCCTAAGAATGCAGCAGTGCTGGAATTAGAAGGAAAATATGCAAAATAATCCGGGCTTTGCCAATGGGTTACCCCGGGTAATATCTTTGCCCGAACATCTGCAGTCACCAAAAAGTTTAGCCATCAAAGTACGAACTTTTGACCAATGAAAGTTGACAACGTAAGAATCTTCCAACGTCTTGCCAATTAACTATTCTAAACAACCCAACAGAGATGATAATGATTAACAAAGATTGGAAAAAGGGTTTCTACCAAATCATTAATTTTAAACAACTAAGAACTTAGTTGAGGAACTTCACCATCAAGAACATGTTGCAATGATTCAGGATGGTTTGGTGCAGAATCTGGTAAAAGATCGCGTAGATACCCAGGCTGTGTAAGGGGACCATAAAAAGAGAAGTAAAATAAAAATAAAAAAACATGTGAACTGATTGCTTAACTAATGTCATGAACTATTTCAAATGAGTAGTTAAAAGTTCTAATCTAACCCATTCAGGATAAAACTTTGTTGCTGTTGTTGTTAAATTTCAAATCATTGCATATGCTCATGAAATTTATAGGTGACGATGGAGGATCAATGGATAAGCATGGCATGGCAATTAACAATCCATTTTTCATCAATATGGAAGACACATGTAGGAACTCTAATGAAGTTGAGAAGAGTCAAGTTGTGATGGCTAGATCCCAAAGCATCGTTACGCTTCTATACCGATTATGGGGTTCTTGTGTTCATGATAACTATAGAGCACACTCATGGTTCAACAACAATTTCAGTGATGGTGGTTGTGGCAAGCATTGTTGATTCAAGAAAACTGGTCAGAACAAAGCCAAAATTGAACTAAATTGCAAACATTTCTTTTTTCCTAATGATCAGTCCAAGGATCATCACTTTAGTACCAAGTGTTACAATCATAGTTCGTAATTGAATCTGGAAAATAAAAGAAATGTTTCACTAGAGAACGTGACGTGGCGTACCTCGACTTGACTGAGAACTGGAAAGTTTTCTATGTTTTTGTAATAATCGGCTATGAAATCTACCATCTTGTGAGCACTCTCTCTGAGTTGTTCAGCATCCATGGGCTTCAAATCATTCTCCCTGAACACACAAACAATTAAATAAATTTTTCTTAAAAAAGAGAGAGAGAGAGAGAGAGAGAGAGATTAAAGGATGATCTTACATGTTTGACAAAATGTTAGTGAGGATTTTGGATTGTGGAGGAAAATAGGGAGAAGAGTATGAAAGGAACAACTACACACCACTCTCTCTCTCTCTCTCTCTGTGTCCGAGAATTTCGATGTGGGGTCGTGCGGATATAAGATTCTCAATGACGGACTCACTCCAATTACTATTTGCCCCCCAACGAAATGGACAAATCTACAGTTAACCAATGGAATGTTGCCATCTGTCATAGTGGTGATTAATTGTAGAGTGCTGACATTCTAAATATAAAGTATTCACTTGCTTAATACTCGGCTGACGTGTTGTGAACACGGAATCATTTATTTGTTTTCTCGGGATCTCAAATTTGAATGTTATTTATCGAGAAAACAGATTTATGATTCTGTGTCCAGTACATGTCAGCCGAGTATTGACTGAGTGAAGACTTTCTAGTTAGCAAATCTTCCTACTTAATTATACACTTTGATGGATGCACAAAATCTCAATGGGTCTCACCTAAAAATCAGTATCCATCAGATTATTACTAAATACAGTATGATATTTTTACTATTCGATAACAAATTATTCTTCTCTCGAAACGTCCCAGTATTCTTTTAAGAACATAGCCTATAGTTATTTATTGCATTAACTATTTTCTCACTGCTATTTCCCTTAATTTCATGTGTGACTCATCAGTATAATTTTCTTGGTAGTTAGTTGCACACATCCCTTGTTTCTATAAATTGGTACCATCGAGTTTCATGGCATCTAAATATTATTAGTAGGGGGGAGGGGGGCAGAACTTCCGACTAAAAGAAAAGAAAAAAGCTTTTGACGAAAAAAACCACTTCATTTTTTGGTTTTTCCACACGTTTGATGGATGTAGATTGAGGATTTGAGTTACGATAGGGATTGGATCTAATAAATATTCCATTTGATAATCTATCAGATTGGTTTTGGATCAACCATATTGCAACCCAATAAGTATGAGAAAATATATAAATTAATTTTCTTGGTAGTTAGTTGCACACAAGTAACTCGTTATTCAATGAATAAAATTATTTCACATGACTTTTGAAAGAATATGGTCCCCCCCCCCCCCCCCCCATTCTCATAATTTTATTTAAGAAAGAGTTATCATACATTATGCATAGAGATTGTTAATTTTTTGACTGGATGACTCTCAATTTTTGAGCTTCATTCCTTAATCTCCTAAAGCTAGCAAAGTAGTGTTGCTCTTCCATATAGGTTACTAGCTATTCAATGAATAAAATAATTTGACACGACTTCTAGAATAATAGAGTGCAATTTAATTTATGATCCATGGATGTAATTGTTGACCCCCTCCCCTCTTTTTATAGTTTTATTTAAGAAAGAGTTATTTTACATTAAGTATAGATATTGTTAATTTTTTTAATATCATGGGAATCCCCACCATTTGCATCACCCCCTCAGAAAAGTGCTACATGCAATATATTGAGTCAAGGGTCAATCAAACCCTAGAAGGTGGCCCAAGAAATTCATAGTTTCATGGGATTTCGAACACTTGACCTACCCCTCCCAAGGAGTTTATCAAGGTTCGGCTTGCCATTAGGCCAATTCCTTAGGGGTACGATCAGGGGCGGAGCTAGTAAGGAGTTGATGGGGGCAATTGCTCCCATAGAACTTTGAGACATCCCTATATTTTCAATTAATTACATGTTTCATTTGTCGCTACTCCTTCACCTCTATCCCGATTTGCCCCCACACACTCACCTCCCTCCATTCAAGTTCTTCAACTATACAACTAATCATTAGCTTGCCCCCACTACAAGAAAATCCTGGCTCCACCCCTGGGTATGATCAAGATTGAGTTGGTGTTGAGTGTACCGTAACGTAAAGGTACATGCAATTTCAAAACTTATGGCCGTCCTTGAGAGAGCTAAGCAGTGTAGATTACCCAAACCTGGTCGATTACTCTATTTCTATCTCATTGGAACACACTAAGATCTATAAAGACCCAACAACAAAATTATCTTTAATAACCACGTGACTCAGCCATCTGATCACGTGTTCATTAGTGACACGCCCGTGCACACAAAAAACAGTTTTTTTTTTTTTCATTTAAAAAAATCCGCAGTCGGCACTCACAAACGGAACATAAGCTTAAAAAAGCGGCGGACCAGGCACGTACGTTAGCGAGAAAGAGATTGACGACGAGAAATGGAGGACGACGAAGGAGAGCTGTATGATGGCACCAGAGCACAGTTTCCACTTTCGTTTGGTAAGCAAACGAAGAACCAAACCCCACTCGAAACCATACATAACGCCACACGGCGCACATTAGAGTCTTCATCTGACTCGACTAACAAAACCAATCTTCCTTCTATATCCTCATCTTCCAAGGCCTGGTTAAACAACCTCAGAAACCCTAACCCTAAATCCAGAAATCGCAGAGATTCTAACCATGTTTCTGAGGATTCTGGAAAACCTGAAATTGAAATTCCCAATTCAGAGCTTGCGAAACCTAATTCTACTGATGATGTGGTGATTGGACCTCCTCGCCCGCCTTCGAATTTAGTTCATGAAGATGGGGTGGAAGATGGTTTGATAATTGGACCTCCTCGGCCACCCGCTTCGAATTCTTCAGATGAAGATGAGGAGGACGATGGTTTGATAATTGGACCTCCTCGGCCACCGCCTTCGAATTTGGAGGAGTCAGATTCTGATGAGGATTTGGATGATGAACCAGAGGATCAACACTGGATTCCACTCAGTAATGAAATTATCCTGAAGGGGCATTCGAAGGTAATGCTTTCACCTTATAAATTATTGAGCTTTTGAATGTTTTTTTTTTCGTCCTTTTGTTATTGTCAGTTGTAGACATGGATAAAAACTAAGAAATTTATGGAGAGAAGGTAAACGCGAGGTGGATTTGTGATGTAGGAGAGCCTAGTTTTTATTTATTTTAGGTTTGTTCTAATTTATAAAGAGTAGGGGAAGGCTAATTAGACCATGATGGAGAAAGAAGCATTATGGAAAAGGTTTTTTAAGAAAAAGGTTTCAGAAACCCCATTTGTCTATATGTTGAAAGACTAAATGCAAAGTTTTGCAATTATGGATATAATGTGAACATTCAACCAACTCAACAGTAATAAATTACCAGTAGAAAATAAAGAAAAGGTTCAGGGTATTTGATCTACAATAAAAGATAAAGAAAATGAGATGATGAAGAAGAAGGAACTAATAATGGTTCTTGACATTACACTAAGATGGCTTCACACCACATAGTTTCCAACTACTAAACTACATCAATCACAATAGCCATAAGATGTGGTGAATTCTTAGGTGAAGGGCACAAAATGCGGGACTGCATGGGTCGTTATAATCTCTTGGCCTCCAAATCAATGTTCAACCTGTCCCTCTATGTAGTATATACCCTTGGATCGATTTATTTTGCACCATCCACATCAGTTTATATATTTTATTATTTACACCACCCGAACGATTGTATTATGAACTTTTTTAATAGTCTAATTTTCCGAGACTATGGTTTGTGGCAGGTTGTTTCAGCCCTTGCTGTTGATCATTCAGGATCTAGGGTTCTCTCTGGAAGCTATGACTATACAGTCCGCATGTATGATTTTCAAGGAATGAATTCTCGATTGTCATCATTTAGACAGTTGGAACCATTTGAAGGGCACCAAGTCCGTAGTCTAAGTTGGAGTCCGACCGCAGATCGATTTTTGTGTGTGACTGGGTCAGCTCAGGCGAAGGTGCTTCTACAATAATGCCTTTCTATATATTGCTTAGGTCATACTTTACCGAGTGTTAAAATAGTACTCACACTTACCTTCCTCTTCATTTCAGATATATGACCGGGATGGACTTACTCTGGGTGAGTTTGTAAAGGGCGACATGTATATTCGTGACTTAAAGAATACAAAGGGGCATATATCTGGATTGACTTGTGGAGAGTGGCATCCAAGAGAAAAGGAGACAGTTTTAACATCATCAGAGGATGGATCGCTACGAATATGGGATGTATCTGACTTCAAAAGTCAAAAACAGGTATTTGCATACTCATCCACTTCCCACTGCCATTATGAACTCACAATACATGAATTTCGATTCATGTCTTGCATCCCATTCAATTTACAACTTAAAAACATGCTAGGGTACCATTGCTGTTTCTCTTTCATTTTTTATTTTAATCGAGCTTTTGTTCAAACTTAAATTTATTCACAAAAAAGAGTTTAGAAACTGAAATTCATTATCTTCAGATATTCCGCATTAACTCGAGATGGGTACCTCTTTATGATTTTGTTTAAATTTAAGCTCATATGTTTCAATGCATACTCTCGAAGCATGAGGCTCTGGTTAAATATCTCTGACAATTGGTGAGAGATATCTATAAAATAGAGAGCTTCTATTTCCACACCAACATTTACTAATACGACCCCGAGATGTGTTCTGATTCTTTGGTGATTTACATACGAATTGCGGTGGCATTAGCAAAAGTTGGTGTGGCAACAGAATATCTCATAAAATAATAATTAACAAACCCTAGAGCTCTTTGGAAACTGTAGTCTAAAGTTTACTGTGTGAAGTTGTTTAAAGAATTTGATGATACATCTTGTTTTTTCCTCTTAGGCCGAGGAAGGTGTTTGGTACTCTTATAATGGGTCTTCCCTCAAATTATTTTCCGTGTTTATTATCACATTTGAAATGACAAATTATGAGTATCCATAACAATAGCCCAAAATATGTTATTACCGAAGTGCTTGGTTTGCAAGGATATGGAGAATCTCAAACTAAAAGCAATATTCATGCCATGTACACAGGTCATCAAACCCAAGCTTGCAAGGCCTGGAAGAGTCCCGGTTACGACTTGTGCTTGGGATCAAGATGGAAAACGCATTGCTGGTGGTATTGGAGATGGTTCCATACAGGTACTTTTCTATCAAATTTTTTTTTGGATAGCTAGTTCCTTACAGATTTATTCTAGTTTCCTTTCTTGTTCTTATTACTATAACTTTGTTTGGAAGATTGTTGCTTTTGGTGCTCCCAATCATTTCCTTATTTTGAACTAGAAGGTGGCATGTGCAAACACACATGTATCAAAAGGGTTTATTTGTAATTTAAAATATTGATTAAAGAGTTGTTGAAGATTACATAGTAAAAAAAGGATAATTTTGTAATTTTGAAAACTAAGCAACATGATTATACGGTCGGGTGTTGCAATTTTCTTGGTTTTTATTTTATTTTATTACCAAAATGACCTAGATTATATTAAATTTAATCATAAAAGTGGGGGCATTACTCTGCCTTCTCTCATTATAATGGTAAAGATGTCATTGGTAACCTTTATGCACTTTGCATTTGTGTGTTTCTCTCCCTTTCTTTTCACAATTTATTTCAATTTTATAGATATGGAACCTTAAGCCTGGATGGGGAAGCAGGCCAGATATACATGTTGAAAAAGGACATGAAGATGATATCACCGGACTTAAGTTCTCTAGTGATGGACGTATTCTACTTTCAAGAAGCACGGATGGTTCAATGAAGGTAGTCTATGATTATTTGTTCATCGCACGCCAGTGTTTCCTTATAGAAAAATGCTCATGCTAGGTTTGTTTTACACTTGGCTCACCAGAATTGCCTTTGAACTTTGTGGTTAGGTTTGGGATTTGCGGCAAATGAAAAAGGCTGTCCAAGTCTTCGAAGAGCTCCCAAATAATTATGCACAAACAAATGTTGCATTTAGTCCTGATGAGCAACTTATCCTTACTGGAACCTCTGTTGAAAGAGAGAGCACAAGTGGAGGCTTGCTGTGCTTTTACGATCGAACAAAACTTGAACTTGTGTCGAGAGTGGGAATATCTCCAACTTGCAGTGTTGTGCGTTGTGCTTGGCATCCGAAGCTGAATCAGGTTGACCCTCAACTATAAGTTCATTTCTAAGATACACCACATATTGTATCGTGTGTGTTATGGGTTTTGAGATGAGTCCAAACTCGTCCTTTCTTACTGGAAATGTTCTTTTTTTCTTCCATTTCTTCTGTAGGTCTTTGCAACAGTTGGAGACAAAAGCCAAGGAGGAACCCACATACTTTACGATCCCTCTCTAAGCGAAAGAGGAGCTCTTGTCTGTGTTGCACGTGCACCAAGGAAGAAATCCATGGATGATTTCGAGGCGAAGCCTGTTATTCACAACCCTCATTCACTGCCCTTATTTAGAGATCAGCCCAGCCGTAAACGTCAGCGAGAGAAAGCATTGAAGGACCCAATCAAATCACATAAGCCCGAACTTCCTGTTACTGGACCAGGCTTTGGCGGAAGAGTTGGTACTACTAAAGGGAGCTTATTGACCCAGTATCTTCTCAAGGTAAATATCGTTGTTTTTCCTGTATTTTCTTTTCATCAGCATCAAAGTCTTATCCCACAAATTTTAGGTCTGTTAAAAGTCATGTCCTCTATTATTACAATTGTGTGCATATTCACTCTGAGTGTCTTAATACACTCTCTTTTGGGTTGTCTTATTGTTCCTTTCAGACCTTCAATTTGCATATTCTTTGTAACTGGGTCTATAATTAGCCTTCATATACTAGAGTTCACCTGTGCCTATGGCATGAGCATCCTCTTTGGGGTTGAGGGGGTAAAACTGGAAAAATAATAGAGTTGGGAGGGTAATTATTAGGAAAGGTGGAGAAGAGGAAAGGCAATAGAGTGAGGAAAGATGGTAATGCTAGAGGGGTATTATTGAAAAAAGGGGTAAAAGAAGAATAATAGTAAAATTGGGGGGATTTTATTGTTGGGAGGAGACTGTAAAGTTGAAGGGGGTGAAGAGAAAATGTAATAAAGTGGATATTGTGGACACGATGGGATCCTTATCCCCACAAAACTGGGTAAGCAAGGTGGTTAGTAATCACCGTGAAGTTGTGTTCAATGGGATTTGAACTTAGATTGTGGGATTAACACTCCACACGCCTTTACCAGCTTAGCTAATTTGGCACCTTCATAATCAGCCTTCATTGCACATGACTAAATCATCTTAAGCAACTCTCTTAGATTTATCACATATTGGGGCTACTACTACATTTTCAACTTTCATTCCTAATTTTATTTTATCTTTCTATTCATCCATCTCAGCATTCTCATTTCTTCTATGTCAATCTATTAACATGTTGCTTCTTAATTGCCCAACATTTAGCTCCATAAAGCATGTCAGTCTTATTGTCTGATAAAATTTTCTTTTTAATGATTGCAATGTGCTGTTCTTTATCATCTTTTTAAATTTGAAAATCTATGTTACCCTATGTACTTCAAATCTGTGTCGGATGCTTTGATTCTAAGTGTAAAATCCACGTACATGTTGTATTGGATTGTATCCTTGGTGAATATAGTTAAACATAGGTGGATATGAGGGAGGTAGAAGATGCTTACCTACTTATAAACTTCATTTTGCAGCAAGGGGGTTTGATTAAGGAGACATGGATGGACGAAGATCCAAGAGAAGCAATACTGAAATATGCTGATGTAGCTGCAAAGGAACCCAAGTTCATCGCCCCAGCATATGCAGAGACCCAACCTGAACCACTTTTCGCCAAGTCTGATTCTGAGGAGGAAGATAAATGACTTGTAATGTATGGCCACATTTCTCTGCTATTACATTGTTTAAAGCCACGATATCAGCCCTTTATTTAATCTTGAGAGGTTCTATTGCCACCCCAATTCATATGTAAATCACCAAAGATTAGCACACAGCTTGGGCTGGCATTAGCAAAGGTTGGGTGGCAATATCTGCTCTCTTAATATTTTGATGTTCTTTTAATTGGATCTAATGTGAAATTTATTGATTTTTTCAGATCTTTGGTTACTCTTGTGCAGCTGAGAGTCAGGCATCTCACTTACTGAATGTGAAGACCTATGTGAAGCTAGCTATTATTCCACCTTTATGCAATGATGCGATAATTGGGGTTTGATATGTGAACTTTCATTATGATTTCGAAAAGCATCCAAGCGGGATTTTCACTGTGAATTGATCTCCTCAATGACTAGTTGGAGACAAATCATCTTGTCAGAGATTATGAATTTTGAGAACTTGTCTAGAGTCGTTTCGGATACATTGGGATTGGTGTTATACATATATGGGTCAGGTGACACATGGAAAATTATCCCAACCTTGTAAACATGAAATCCAACTATTGGGATTAAAACGTCTCCAGGATATGTATTATTGGGTACACGTATAAATTTTACGAGAGAATATGGTAAAACATGGTTTTTAGAATTTTGGTAAATGTCGATGGTCATGATGGTAAGCATAGGCATTTGTGTGGACCTGCTCATCTCTTCTCTCTTTGTTGATGTGGGACTAAAATTTTGCATAGAAATGGGCAAAAAACAGAAAACAAAAACATATATTGTGTGTGACTTTGGATTCTGATTTAGCATTCTAAGTGTATGATTCTCATGACCCTACTTCATGGATGTGAGGCCAATGCCTACAATAATTGAAAGTTTGGAAGGAATTAGATACCATAGTATCATCTTTGGATTTTGAGTGTAGTATCAATGTGTGACTATTGATACGGTCACCATCCCATTCTCCTTTTCATCGATTAGAAGTATTATCCAAAGCATCCTATAAAATGGTTGATTGGTTTGAGGATTTTATTAGAATTGAATGCTTTTTTTAGCTCAATAATATATGGTATATACTTGGCTTGCCTGCAAAAACTCATAAATCAATGTGAAAAAAATAAAATAATATGGTGCTTGGTTGCCCGGCGCAAGTCGTTGCTTCTTCTTCTTCTTTTTGGATTTTTGATTTGTCTTTCCAATTTTATTTTATTTTATTTTTTGTCTAAGAATTCTTGCAAAACTTTACCAGACTTAAAAACACAACTTACATAACTTTGCAAAACTTTCCTCCACAAAATACTCACCTTGTTTAGAGCTGTTATTGGCACTCCAACTTTTACTTACCACACCCAACTTCTTAAATTTTTTATCACGGCCTAATTAAAGATTAAAAAAACACCATTAGAACAATGCAAAAGCTTGGTTCTAAGTTATTACCTCAATATTACAAAGCATTATAAACAACTTCAACAATTGTTTGCAATTAGGATTCGGCTCATGTAAAATCCTAAATCTAACAATCTGTAGGTCATGCAAATTGAATGGATCCACTTTGTGCCATGTTGATTGATCTTATGTGAGGTGGGAAAACATAGTCAATGGAATAAGGGCAATTTAATTATGTCACCTTCATTTTTACTATAAATAAGACATAGGGCTGACTTCTCAAGGGGGGTCTATGTTCTCACAAAGGGGCTCTTCCTCTCTCTCTCTCTCTTTCTCACTCTCTTCCTCTCTTTCCCTTTGTAACCTCATGTATTGTAAATCATGTAAGAGTTCAAGAATAATAGAATGACTTCTTAAACTTAGGGACGTAGTTTAGATTTGGATGAATCAAGTAAATAAATCGTATATTATTTTCTCTTTCTCTTTGTACAGCTCATACCGGTGTAATACCAACACAAAATGGTTAGAGAACATGAATTAGGCAGGTGGTGGCACTACTCTAAGTGGCACTCGGTACATGACTATTATAAAGGACTTATCCTCCGTATACATCAACAAAAAGTGGGCATCGACACAATCTATAAACAAAGAAGAGAGAGAATTTCTATTGGCACCCCAACTTTTACTTATTTTGAGCCATTGACTTATTTCCTTTTTTTTATTTTTTTTTATTTTAATTTTTAAAGTGGGTGGCAGTAGTCTCACTCTAACATGGTTTTAAAAACTCGGTTCCGCATCTCGTCTCGTCCAGGCCCAATACTGAGTTGTCTTGGATGAGTTTTTCAATTCGTTTGAGACGTCTCATTCAAAAAATCAAAAAATCAAAAAATTGAACATGAGTCCTAGATCTCGGTAAAAAAAGTGACTTTGTGAGTTGGTCTCGTTCAACTCGGATATCGAGTTAACTCGGACGATACATCTCGATCTTGGACGAGTTTTAAAACCATGCACTCTAACGACTTTTTGATGAGTACCATAATGGGCCTTTTTCTCTACCAGTAATGCCCATCTCACATTGTTAGGCAAATTGGTTTTGGACTCTAGAGTGTCGTCTTTAAATTCGTCAGCCCAGCCCATCTATTGACTTCAACGAGTCGTTCACGAAGTTGTCAAGTGGCATCCTTTCTCTGCAACTCCCTAATTCTGTTGATTTTGCAGAAGTGCAAGAAAGAGCCCAAAGACTTACTTCGTTTCTAAGAATTAGGGTTTCACTAAACAACCCCCCACCCAAAAAAAAGGGGTTCCTATTTACTCTCTGTTTCGATTAGGGTTTCTGTGGAGATTTCTTCCGTTCTCTTTCGCGTTCTATCCAACTGTTTTAATTAGGGTTTCTGTGGCGATTTCTTCAGCTCTCTCTCTCTATCGTTCTCTCTCCAACTGTTTCTTCCCCTAAAATGCAAACTTTATTGGAGGATTCACCCGTGCTTTACCATAAATCTCTTTTTCAAAAGATCTCAATTTCTTTAGATCAGAACCCTAATTTTGAAACACATCGATGTTCTATGAATTACGATAGAGAAACATCGATCTCTAGCCCCAAATTTTTTCCTTTTTACATGTAGATAGTGATTTTTTTTGGACCAACCACTTCTGCTTGGAGAAATTTCTGCAATATTTATGGAAAAAATCCAAATTTCTTAGTTTTAGGTTATATTTAGTGTTATGGATCCGGACACTGAAATCCTTGAAATCAGCTCGGATGAAGATGTTGGTTGGGAGGAACCCAGCGATACTCCGCTTGATTGGATCTCTGAATTATTTGGAACGGTTGAGAAAATAACAGATGAATCTGATGACGTTGTAGTTGTGCGTGAGGTTTCTGGCAGTTCAGCGTTGCAGAAGCAGAGTTGCAAACCCTTGGATGCAGTAAAATCTGCCATCATCAGAGATGATTTGGATGATGAATGCTTGATCTTGGATGGTGATCCTGATAAACCAGTCTCAGTTGTGGACGATCCAGGAAATGGTTCGGATGAGTTGCTAATTGTTGGCGAGAAGGGGCAGGTACCGATCCTTGTCTTCCTTGTTTTGTTATTTGGTGTTTTTTTAATGAACTTGGTAAGTGTAGTTATGATTGGTAAGTGTAGTTGGAATAGTTCTAATAATCTTATAGAGATCGCTACAAATCCCTTTTTTGTTGTTGCAATTTTCATGTTTGGAGGAAACAATGTGTTGTGGGAAATGGGAATGCTTTTGGATGTTGGTAGGAGAGATTAGAAACATTAATCAGTTGTCATTTGTGATACATTTTACCATTAAAAAAAATATTCTTCATTGAAAATATCTACGATTTTTTGTTGAAAATTCTTGGGAGGTTGAGGAACACCATGTAGAGTAGATCTAGTGATCATTCTTTTGTATAGATTTCTGGTGAATGTTAGGCTTCGTGATTCATGAAAGTCTTGAACTTACTCTTCAAAAGCACATTCAAGACTATAGGCATGGAATGATGCAATGCTTGACAGAAGGGAGTGCTCTTATCAGTTGGAGATTATAGGTATCTGTCAAAAGGAATGAATACAAGTGAAGAATCATGTGAGAGATACATGAGATATAAGAATCCCTATGAAGGGTTTCTTACGATAAATGATTTGTGTGTACAATGAAATACGTGGAGTATTGAAGTTGTGTATTTATTATTAAAATGTTAATTTTTACAGATGTTTCGAAAAGTTTCTGGTGAATATTTCCTTTTTTTTTCGTGGTTGTTGACTGAAACAAAATTCTAAACCTTGAAAGAGATGATATAACCAGGGCTGTCTCGACACAAGTTGAGGCCTAAGGTGAAAACTCTAAAGGAGGCCTTTTTAATATTTTAATACATTAATATAAATAATATTAATTATTTATTTATATAATAAAAATTTATTAAAATTCATTTGTCCTGTCTTTTTCATTTCCAATAAATAATAAGGTTAATCTACTTGAAAAATGAAAAAATCAAATTAAATCCAAAATAAGTTTGAAAATCTTCCTTTGATGATTAAAAAATAAGCTACCAAAAACAAATAATTAATTATGTGAAATTTAAATAAGGATAAATAGATTAAAAAAGGATGATAAAGAAAGAAAGATCAATTTTTATTTTTTTTAATTAATCCAAATATTAAATTTACCTTAATAAGAATGCCCTACTTGTGCCTCAATGCCCCAAACTAAATTGCATCTTTAGCTAGCTTTTTAAGGTGTTTACAAAGAGAGATTATATGTGTAGGAGAGAAGATGGTGGTCATAGGATTAGAGAGGTGAGTTGAAATCTTGAGAAAGGAGAAATTATATGAAAAGAACAAAAAAAAAAATTTAATTTTTTTTATAGACATCCAATGTGGGTGGGGTTAGAGTTGTTTTTATTAGATAAACAACTTAATAAAAAAAACTTGAAGTGTCAACTTGGGTGTTGAGAAGTTTTTATTTTTATTTTCGGAAACTAGTAATTTTTATAAAAAAAACATTTTCCTTACTAAATTAGTAAGACTTTAACTCTTAATAAGGGTTTTTGAGCTCAAATGGATTACCAATTGGCAATCCAACAACACAGCCCTTGATTTCATGGAAAAACTCACATCCAAAAAAAAATCGAAAGAGAATTTTTTAGGACTTGATCCAAGGTTTTGAAAATGGATGGCTACCGAACTTGCACGGAACTCCCAAATTTAAATTTAATGGTGAAAAATAACATTTTTTCCCCAAGTTAATAGAATTTTGTCCTCTACAACCCTGTGGCATGGGATGCTGTTTTTGTATGCCAGAAGGTGAGCTCAACACCCTTTGTAAGAGTTGAAATCTTACTAAGTAAGTTTAGTTGGGCTCCAATTTTCAATGGTTTCTAAGACATCTTAAGTATTTTATTTAATTTTTTTTGGAAACGTTTTTATTTAGGGGGTTCTCAAATCTCAACTCAACTGGACAAGGTATAAATCTTAAGAATCAAGATCCATAGATTCGTTCCTACAAAATAGGAATGATGTCTATGTGATACCAGCTGGCAGGAGCTTAAAACACATTGAAATTAAGTCTACGTGGCACCTTTTGGGATGAGTTCAAAATGCATTTCCGTCTGATAGATATATCTTTGACCATATACTAGTTCTCATCATTCATGAACATAAGGTTGATACCTATATCTTTTCATCTGGGAACTTTTCACTCTCTCGGGCCACTGACGTCTGTTCTTTACTTTTCTGTTTTCTCCTGCAGATAGCATGCAGAGACTACCCTCACTCACGACATCTGTGTGCTACATTTGTTTTCAGTACCACCCCACATGAAAAATATTGTGATCTGGTAAGACCACTCCTCCCTCGCCTTTACTTTCTATACTGTTTGGTCACCTCTTGTTCCCTTAATGATCTTTGGCTTTTGTTTTGTAAAAAAAAAACAGTGTCACTGTTATGTGTGTGACTCTCTTGCTCCATGCGTCTATTGGGGCACCGGTGCCTCCAGCATGGACCATTGCCATTCGACCGATAAGGAAGAAGTATGGAGAATACAGAGGGACTATTTCAAGCAAGGTAAAACTGCTCCACCGCTATCGCATAAGCTTTCTGAGACTAATCTCTCAAGTCCACAACCCCTACATAAGTCAGGTCCAGCACTCATTATTCCCGAACCCCACAATTGCGCTTCTGTTCAACTACACACTCTCTCCAAGTCAAACCCACTCCGTGCTTGCACATCGGCTACTAGTTTTGGTATGCCAAGTATCATAAGCCATAAGAATAACCAGCTTTCAGGATCCAACCTGAGCAGAAACAGATTCCCACATCAAGTAAGCAGATCACACCCGATTCGTGCTACAAATAATAACACTCGAAGGGTTAGAAGCAATGCCTGTGGATCTTTAGGCCCTCATTTTGTTTCTACACAATCCAATTTTAAACGGGTAGGATCTGTAGGGAGTGTTTCGATGAAGAACCAATATGGGTATGGTTCATCTAGTAACAGTAATCCTCTCCACATATCACTACCACACAGAAATCGCTGCCCACCTGTAATATCCCATGATGACGTAAACAGTAGAAGTAATCAGGACTTGTTTACCGCCATTAATGCGGAACTTGGTACTTGTCGAAGCTCCTCCCAACCAGACATGGGCAGCAGTTTTATTATTTCTTCGCAACCTCAAGTACATAGTCAGCCCATTCCTCAATCAAATGAGAATCCGGATTTGGCTCCTAATACCACAAATCCAAGTTCTCTAGACTACGACTTCAGTTGGTTAAATGTGACGACGACTCAGAGCCTCACTCCCACAACGGAAAATTCACAACTTCCGAGTGTACAACCACCCTCAGAGCCGTTGCCCGTAACTGAGCCCGTTCCCCCGTGTCCTGAGGGCCCAAATCCTTCTTTAACGGACTTTGACCTGGACAGCTGGTTCCGTGCTTTGGAACATCAACCTGTTTCAGAAACTCCCGAGGATGCTGTGCCATCGGATTTGGATTTTGTCTCCACTCAAGCTCAAGCTGACCTTGTGAATGCGGAGATGTTGTTGTTTGATTTTGAGAACTCTTAGAATGGTCAAGCACATTTTAGCATGGCGAGTCCTTTTTTTTATATCAGATGTTTGTACTTTGGGAAAACTTATGTGTTATAGTTTTAGAGTTAATGCCTTTTGGGTTCGGTAAGATTGTACAGATCTTGGTAACTTGGCAATAATTGTGAATTTGTACATTTCTAAACTGAATTGTCTGTTAATGGCAGTATTCTCATCTTCCAATCTTATTTCAAACTTTGTTTATGATCTATTTCTCCTACTTGAATGTGATAATGATGCATGCTAGGTTATCGTCAGTCCAATCTACTAGAATCAGGGTCTAAACTATTCCAAGCCAAACCTGCCTTAGAAAATTAATGCGGTGCTGAACCTAAGCCAATTAAATTAAAATGAAATATTATAAGATGGGCAGTAAGATCAACTATGTTAATAGATTGAGCGGTGTAGAGTTTAATGGTTGAGATGGATGAGTAGATACACTCAAAATGAATCCATTTGAGAAAATGTTGCACTAGCATCAAGAACCGATAAACTAAGTGAATCTCACTTATGTACCTTTAAAGAATATTGATTACAACTTGGATAGAAGAAACATGTATTGGACGAGATAAGGACCCAAAAGAACGTGGATTGAGATAGTTAAATTCTTAATGGAAGGATAAGATACCTTATCCGACTCTAAATAATTTGAATGAGACATTGATCTATTACTATAATAAAATAAACATTATTATACATGGTAAAATGGCTATAAAAGATGGACATTATTTCAAATTTCAAATTTTTTTTATCTTCAAATTTATTTTGAGATAAGCTTTTTTCAAAAAAAATAAATAAATTAGTATTATAAATTTCAAGTAGTTGGATCACTTGAGACTATAATAACACCTTAAGACTTGTTTGGAATTGGTTAATTTTACCTCATTGGCACTATGACATTTGGGCGATGAACTCCTAGGCCTACATGCCAATAATCAAATTGATTGGTATTTTTCAACCCTTTGACCAAGGGTTGGACCAAACATTTATTAATCAATTTCATTATTAGCATAAATCATTATCGGATTAATTCGAGTATGATTTGGAATTCGTTTTAAAATTTAACCAAAAATATGGAAAATGACAAAAAATGCAGTACATATTTTTATAAACTCGTCTGAGATTTTCCAAGTATCGAGCTCTCGAAAAAAGACGAGTTTTAAAACTATGAATTGCACTCTTCTCGCAGCTTTGAAACCAGTATCCTGTCCCACCTCCATCAAGATCAATCTCGTGAGACCTCAACATTAATTTTATTTATTTATTTATTTATTTACACCTTACCAATTGCACTCCATCACTTAAAAGTTTCACTTTGCACTCCATTTGGATGATTGTACTCCAAAAATTATTATAAAAAAAATGTTGCACTCTTTTCTTATAATTCTTTTCTTCTTTCTCAACGATGCCCACAGAAATAATTGCTAAACAAAAAAGATTCCACTAAAGAAAATAAGAAAATTGTACCTTAGATGAGATTCAAAGAGAACACATGTAATTTCAGTCACAATCGGTGATCTTAAGGAAAGTGCAAAACAAGCAAAAACAAAAAAAAAACAGAACTGTAGGAAGATGACTAAATTTTAAACCTAAACTTTAGGTATTGAAGTGCAACTTGTAGGTTAATAGAGGTTATAAAAAATATGAATATTTTTAAGTTTGATGTGCAATCAACGATTAATGGTGCGCAACTAGTCGTTCCCTTAAATTGATTAATCTTTATCATGAGTATGTGAAATATCGATCTATGGTTTAAACATATCGAACGGATAATCTTAGAAGTCGGACGAGTCAATGTGATGGATGATTTACATTTACCAACTCGTCCGGGTGCATACGAGTAGCGAGACGAGACTGTTATGAATCGTCCGATTCATCTCGGTCTAATACGAGTTTTAAAACCATGAGTTAAACTCCTACTCGGCCCCGGAGGTTCCCTTGGTTTTCAGAAACACAGACAGAGAGGTTAGAGAATAGAGAGAGGGAGAGAGAGACGTCATCGCCATGGCTCTATGGATGGAGACAGGTGCGGAACCTCAAACAGAAAAAGAGAGAGAAGATTTAGACGCCATCGCCGCCATTAAAGAATCCGCTGCTCTTGAGCTCAAGGTCTCTTCGTTTTCTTTTGTTATTTTAAATTTTCATCTAATATACACGAATCTTCATTTAATACTCTTTGTTTAATTGTTAAATTTGTTAGTTTTTGTCGTCAAAGTGATTGAATAATTGTACAATGTGGTAAATGAAAGATGGATTCATGTTTTGTTAATCAAAGAGAATGAACACTCCTGCTTGAATCTCATCGTTACCCAGTTAAGTACGAATTCTAGGTTTAGTTAATGGCCTGTTTGGATTTGTCTTATTTTTCTTAACGGTGTATTTGGCTTGAGAGAAAAGAAAAAAAGTGAGTTTCTCTCCATTTTTCTTGTTTGGATTGTAAAGTGAGGAGGGGAAAGAAAAATAATGGAGAGAAAAACGGGTCAGTTTTTCCTCTCCAAATCGGAGAAAAAAGAAATGCTAATGACTAAAAAGAGCACTAAAAGTTACAACTCCACCCTTTTTTTTTCTCTCCTAACTTATGTTTTTCTATTGTTAAACCAAACAAGATGGAAAGAAACTGGATTTCTTCTCTCTTTCCTTTCTTTTCTTTTAATGAGTTTCTTTCCTCTTCATTTCCCTCAATCCGAACAAAGCGAAAAAAAAAAAAAAAAACTCTAGTTATGCTTTTTTGTAATCCTTTGGTTTTGTCTGGTGCTGTTAGTTACCTAAACCAATACGCCAAAAGGCTTAGACCACTTGGACGTGTCAAATTTAAGCCCTTAACCACTAGGCACGTAACAAACCATCACCTCTGTCGCTAACGTCCATGACGGCTTTCGCTCTGGGGTAGGGCACTTCTCGGGGATTTTCTCTGTGTTTTTTCCCATATCCCATAGCCTTACTAGGTAACCATTTTTGTGACTCAAACCCAAGACGTGGGATCAGCTTCGGTCTCGGGTTCGGCTTTGATACCAAATGTTAGGTATGTAAACCAATATGCCTAAAGTCCTAGACATGTTTGGGACACGTCAAATTTAGGCCCTTAACCACTTAGGTTTGTAGCATGTGCCAAATGTTCCCCAAATTCAGTGTAGATTCTATGGATGCTATAAAAAAAAAAAAAAAATACAATCTTCCACGAGATTTGCGAAGTCTTCATTTTTTCCGTTGGTCCAAGTCCATTGAACATGGTGGTGTAATTGCAAAAGATTCTTTGATGCCCGAGTTAATCTTAGTGTTTTTGTCTCAATTGTAGAAAAATTGCATCCTCGCACGCTAGGTGTACCTGCAAAAGATTCTATGATCCCAAGTTAATCTCCATGCATCTATATGTCTATCTCAATTGTAAGAAAATTGCATCCCCCGATGCCAGGGGCACTTATAAAAGATTCTTTGATGCCAAGTTAATCTTTGTGTCTGTCTCAATCACAAAAAAATTCATCCCCCACACCAGGGTATTAATAAAAGATTATCTGCACCCAAGTTAATATTCATGTGTCTGTCTCTCAAGCTTAGAAAAATTGCATATATTTTTATAGATCCCTCCTTTTTAATATTTGTTATGAGATAACGTGCACGTGACCTCCGTTGTGAATAAACCCCGATTGTGCATGTTATGCAACCACTCTGACAACGACAAGAATGGCCCTGCTCTTAGACATCAAATTTGGTGCCTCCAACAAACCTTTCCCTGGTCCAACTCCCCCCCACCCACCCACACAAGTCTGAGTCAAATCTAAGGTATACCTCAACCCTGCATTTGAAAGTTCTATTCGGGAGACTTGAATTGCTTTTATAGAGGTAGCCTCAGATCCCGCATTTCAGTTGAATTACTCAAGCCCGCCAATATGAGTTGACACCATTCACTATAGGAAACATGATTGGCTTTCGTTTCCAACAAGCTCAAAGTGGATGGTCTGACTCTAGATATAATGAATTAGTATAAGGAAATATAAATACAAAAGGGATAGTGTGTCGGAGGTAGATTGGATGTACATTTCGTTTGAGAGAGAATTTTGTCTAACTTCTATAATTAATTTAAAATCTAAAATAACCATATACAAATAAACAATTAAAATGTACTGTTTTATAATGTCCCAAATACTTCCATACAGCTTCTCAAAGAGTCCCCCGTAATCTCTCCTAGATTATTCAAACCCAAAAAACTATAAACGGAAAAATGAGGACTCTTTCCACACTCCAACTTACATGTATGAATTGTAATGGACAGTTTATGAGAGCCAGGCTTTGGCTTTGGAGGTTGTTCACCCCCGAAGTGGTCTAGGAGGCATAATCTCTCGAAGAGATATGTTGTATTCTTTTATAAATTAGTTTTGTTTTTTCTTTCCAATTTTAATTGAGGCACTTTCTGCTGGATGTCATATTACTTCATAATTTTTTCCATCTGCTCCTCCATTTCCTTGTGCTGCTATTCACAGTTTTACACTACTGATGAATGGTGATGTAGGATAAAGGTAACCAATATGTGAAGATGGGTAAAAAGCATTATTCAGATGCTATTGATTGCTACACTAGGGCACTCAATCAGAAGGTCTTAAGCGAATCTGATGAATCAGTCATCTTTGCAAATCGTGCCCATGTGAATTTGCTTATGGGAAATTACAGACGAGCTCTCACGGATGCTGAAGAGGCAATTAAGTTGTGCCCAACAAATATCAAGGTATTTGTTCATAGATACTCTTGCGTGATTCAAAGATTTCTGAATTATGTGTTTTAATTGCAGAGTTACGTATTTAACCATTTGAAGGTATGGATCTTGATTAGGCACATTATCGAGCTGCCAAAGCTGCTTTCTCTTTAGATTTGTTGACTGAAGCAGCATCATTCTGCCAAACTGGACTTGAGCATTCTTCGAGTAATGAAGAACTAAAAAAGTTGGTGAAGCAAATTGATTTACGTATATTAGAACGTGAAAACCATGAAACCCGAGTTTCGAAGGCCGTGGCCACAGCTAAGGTTAGATACAAATGTTAGTTTGTTATACACAACCTTTAAATATAGGTCTTGTTCAACATCTCAGTAAGCTTATAGAGTGAGATGAATGAGTGGGAATGAGACATTGGAAAAATGACTGCTTGTTTCAAATAGAGATGAATATATATTAAAAATGATATTTAGTGTAATAATACTAGTTTTTGTAACACATGGACTATAAATCCAAAATTTAACTTACATCATTCTTCTGGTACATGACGATACGGTTCCTCACCAGAATGGGACATCTCGACCAACATATTCCAACACAGAACACTGCTTGCAACTGTTGTTAGGATAATATTCTTTTGGGATCATTATTTCTTATATCATTTTCCTACCAAAACTATGCAGGATCTTGCCTCAGCAATTGAGACTAGAGGCTTGAAGCTTGGGAAGGAAATGTATCGAGAACTGACTGGAATAAGAAAGCCAATATTGGATAGAAATAATATTCTTCACTGGCCTGTTCTTCTTCTTTATCCAGAAGTTATGTCTAGTGATGTTATTGAGGATTTCTGTGAGACTGACATGTTCTCAGCTCATCTTGACATGATATCCGTTGTTACATTGTGTTTTTTTTTATAAGTCATTGATATATTGTATTTCATTTTCCTTTAAACTAATATGTAAATGGTATAGTTGGTAGCACATAAACACTCCGTATATCCTTAGCTTCTAACATGTTTTCAGAAAGTTGTCCACCATTACCATGGGACAAAGAACAGGCTTACACCCGCGAAGCTATTGAGTTGTATTATGAGGTATGTCATCACATGTAAGCTTTGAATGTGTTTCTTTTGTTGTATGGTGAAGGGAGTACTTGAGGCTAAAACATGGTTAATTGTATTTTTACTAAGACCTAGTTCTGCATAATGTGTTACATTGAACCTGTTAGCAAAATGTTGACTAGGCGTTAAGATTATCGTGAGATAAAGACACTTTAACCACTTTAGTTCAAAATGGTCAGGGTAGGTGTAAGCATACCTTCCAATATATGCAATGTTCACATCTTTTTTGCACCTTTTCATTTCTAATCTCTTTTATTCATTGTTTTATCAGGCTGGTTCTAGTGTTCCTTTATCAAAGATGGAGGTTTTGAAGTACCTCCTTGAGGGAACTACAGGTTCTCTTGAAGAAAACAGTTTTGATGAAAATAAAGATACAAGTGACCATTACCCTAGCTACTCTGCAAGTAATATCTTCTTATCTTCCCTTGCTTAGCTACTATGTTAAGGAATATGTTCATGGTTTTTATTTCTCACTACCAATGACATGTTGAAATAAATCCCATTTTACTTTGGGGACTCTGCAAGCCTTTTGTTGTAGTCATTAAAAAACTGATGAAGCAAATTAGAAATTTCTCATTCTTCAATTTTGTGTAGTTGTGCGCCACCCGTTTGTTATTCATTATTCATTGTTCATTAATGTAAACAAGTTCAATACATAATTTCAATCCCTATCAATCTATTTTAAAGTAGAGATTCTATTACCACACCAACTTTTGCTGACAGCACTCCAATTCATATATAAATCACCACACATTTAACCAACGAGTTTGGGGCGTTGTGGCCAGGGCCTCCCTCTAAAAAGGGAGAGGGCTTGAGTTCAAGCCCCATAGTTGGCCACCCACAAAGTTTTTTCCTGGCTTACCTGGTATGTGTGGTTTGTGGGGTATTGCATGTATCGGGTGGATTTGGGCGAGATATGATGCTCTAAGAGGCCAGTTGCCTCGCCCCCTAGTCGGGCCTATGGGTCCCTCCTGAACCACCGTCATCAAAAAAGAATTTACACACGTTTGGGGTGCTGTTAGTAAAAGTTGGTGTGGCAATAGAAGATATATTCAAATATCATCTTTTGATTGTGCTCTTGCTGTTTGGAACAACCAGTTCCGGTCATACTAACGTTTTACATGTCATTATTTCTTAGGCAATAACCCCATTAAATGGGTCAAGGTAAATGAAAAGAGAACACTCCACGATGTTCTGAAGCAGACGGAATTTATTATTCCTGGAATCCCAGGTGTGTGTCTTTTCTAGAAAACTAAGTAGACATCTTATCACACCTCTACAATTCTTCGACTTCTCCTTTTGTTGGCTATTTTCATCTTTTTTTTTAAAATGTCTGCAGTATTCTATGTTGTTTCGAAGCGCACCAGATTCTGTGAGGAATTCAAAGCTGGGAAGTGGGCTCCTCCACCGTAAATTTGTGGCAGGTTTAGCTTAAAAAAGGAAGGAAAAAAGAAGAGATTGATGGATCTCTTGGTCAGAGGCTATAATATATATATTGGTAAAGTTGATATGAAAATCAGTACAGATTGTCTGAGCGACAGTATTGTCTACTGCTATCTATTTTGCAGGGCCAGGTTAGTTTGTAACATTAGAACTTTGCATTGCTGTGCACATATGTTTTGGAGGCATCTTGTGCTCTGTTGTTCTGCAATCACTTTCATACCATATGTAGGAAAGTATTTTGATCTAAGGTTCTGTTTGATTGCATGGAAATTCGATTTCCATGGATTTTTAAATCCATGGAAAATTGATGGTGTGGAAAATAAAATATTTGGTGCTTGTTTTCATCTGGAGAAAAGAGTTCATTCTTCCACGTTGCGAACCAAGACTGATCAACATTCAAGAAGAAGAGGTGAAGTTACAAAAAAAATTCCTGCCACTACCATTTTAGCAGAATAAAGAGATAAAATGCAAATGGGTTCCTCCCCGACAGGCATCGTGAGACCCAATTATTTAATCAGGTTAATACATTCTATGGGCCTATATTAAAATCTGAATTTTTTTAGGCTAACGAAATGGGATAATTTTCTCGTCTCAAGCTCAATGTAATGGACACAAGGTATGGGACTGCAACTGTATGTGCTATGTTCAATACCCTAGACGTGAGATATGCACAAGACAGTGTACACGATGTACTACTACTCACATGATGAGATGATAAGCGAATGCAAGAACATAAAACATTTCTTTGGGCCTACTAGCCATCATCATCACACTATAAAAACGGATCCAAAGTCTAGATATTTTTGTCTCAAACAACAAACCGTTAAAAGTACTAAAAGTTTTTATAAGTACAACTTAAAAATTAAAATCCCTCCAAGAAGAAGCATTGAAACGTCAGTAATTTGGGACACAATGCCATTGATAAAGTTTTTTTTGTGGATCAAATGCACATTCCCATCCAATGTACAATGGTTTCACTTTCCACATATATGCACCCAACAAACCTCAAAAGGGATCCAACTCCACAAAACCTTTTTTTTTTCCAAAGAGAAACATTTTCGTTGGTAAATATTTAAGCCTCACCAGGGGTGGTTTTGCTCTAATGGATTATTACACTAGAAAATCTAAGTCTGGCAACGGATTGGTTCAATACCAAATCAGTACCACTCCAATACCGATCCAAAAAATTTTACACATGTACTTGATCCGATCCAAACAGATTAATGAAATGTGAACCAAATCCGATCTACTTCATTTCATCCTTAATCCGAAACCAAACCGATCCGAACGCATGCCTTATTTTCAAATGACCAATGTTTAAAAAGTATAAAATCATATAAATTTTTTTTTTAAAAAACCTACTTTCCAACTACAAATATAAGAAGAAACCAAAAGGACTTAAATGTTTTATTTATATGTATTTATATGAAATTAAGAATATTAAAAAAATTATCAAAATATGTTCGGATTGGAGTAGATCCGAATCTGATCTAAAATTGTTTCGAATCTAAGATTTCAATCCAAAAATCCGTTTTTTTTTGTTTTCAAGTTTTTCAGATTGGATCAGTTAGGACATCGGGTATATTTTGGATCATTGCCAGCCCTAAGCAAATCCAACACCACAGCCCTCTAAATTTCATTGAAAAAAATCAGATCCAAAAAATTTATGTACATATTCAAAAACATGTTTTTTTCTTCTTGTGTGTGTGTGTGTGTGTGTGAGAGAGAGAAGGGGGCGGAGGGCTTTCGGACTTCCACCAAACTCCAAAACATAAAATTAAAATTCAACGGCAAAAAATAACCTTTCACCTTTTTTTGAAGTCGAAAGAATTTTGTCATCTACAACCCTTAAAGCATCGGATCATGTATTTTATGTCCCAAGGTGAGCCCAAGGACCCTTGGAACGGGTTCATATCCCTGCCTAGTAATGCTAGTTGAAATCTTTTCTCAAATTCCAAAGTAGGAAAATTTTCTCGCCAACTGCTAACCTGACAATCATCTGGGCCCTACAAACCATGCCACCTCAGGAAAGAATGTTTTGAGTGAAAAATAGATTCATGGTAGCAAAACTCATAGTTATAGGGTCATAGAACTCAATGTTTAGCTCAAACATGACCTCACTCATATATTTATATCTGGGTCACTTCATCTTTCTACATGAGGTAAATAGTTCACGAAGCATCGTTATTAAGCTACTTTACGGAGAGCAGATTTAGTGTTGAGTTTCCAACCACCACAACAAACAAGAACTTAAAAAAAAGCTTGAACTTTGACATGAACCAAATTGACAATGACAATCTATAGCATTTAAAACACCACCTTATGTATGCACCTCAAGCACACACCGAAGGCAATCTCCTTCATGCATCAGATCAAAAGCTTTGTTGATCTCCCCAAGAGTCAAATTGTGGGTGATGTACTCATCGACCTTGATTTCCTGTAATTTACAAAAAAATAAGAGAAATAACAATTAATGTGAGGGAATAAACGGTGTTTGTATTTTCTGATTTGGAAGTGACAGCAGAGGACAAATTCTCTTGGAAAATTTCTTTTCAACAAAATGGGACTAAGAAAATAGATTTTCACACAGCAAGTTAACTGCTGTTATTGCATCTAGGAAAAATATCATTAAAAAAGTTGGTTTAAGTTTTGGGGATGGGAGTAGCCGTGAGAGAATAACATCAGGATTTTATCGCTTAGATGAAAAAACCTTCTAAAGTGTAGGTGGTTGGGTCACCAAGAAAGAGAAGTCATTTTCTCAAAAAATGATTTTCTCATTAAAATGCACAATCATACACCATCAAATAGTGTTTTCCAGGGAAAACTAATTTCCGTTGATTTTCCTGAACAATCATACATTACAGACCCTTGGTGAAGCTTGGCCAAAAAATATTTAAAAAGTTGTGGAGAATGCAATACCTTCTTCATGTACTTCTCAACAAGCCAAGGTACTTGGGAACGGCTCTTGAAGCCGCCAAAGGCTGTTCCCTTCCAAACACGTCCTGTGACCAATTGAAACGGGCGAGTACATATTTCCTGACCCGATGCTGCAACACCTACAATAACTGATGTTCCCCAACCCTGAAATTTATTACGCCAAATCGCAAGTATCAGTTATAGTAACAAAGCTAATCCAGTCACGGCAAATCATGGTTTGAGCCAACAAACTCACTTTATGACAGCACTCCAGAGCCGCCCTCATCACGGAGACATTACCAATACACTCAAAACTGTAGTCAACACCACCATCAGTGAGGTCAACTAAGACCTGCTGTATCGGTTTCTCATGATCCTTTGGGTTCACAAATTCAGTGACTCCAAAATTCTTCGCTGAAAAGTTTACCCGAAAAGATTAGACAAAAACACTCAAATGCAAACACACGCACAACTGGGCAATCAATTAGTTTTTTCTCCCTTAAGGGTAGGAGGGAAAACCATGATTAGTGGGCCCTCTAGCTTTAGTGGCCACCACATGTACAATTTCCACAGACCCTTTGTTGCAAGATTACATTACAAACTGTGTTCAATAAGCGGGAAAAGAAAAGCCGTCGATTCAACATGGCAATGGGCTAGTTTTAAGCTAAGAGGCTCATACTAATGGAGTGGATATGGTTCTAATTTCGAATAAATGACGTGGATAAGTCAAGGTTTGGAGTCAAAGACTTGCAACATGGAAATCGAACAGAGCTAATATGGAGTGCCCTCAGGCCATTCAAGATGCATTGACACGGCCTAGTAAGAGAGCTCGCAAGAGTTAAGTATTAGTGTGATCAGATGATCCGTACAACCGAAAAAGTATTCTCTTTATAAATCTCAACAGTAGTTACAAGGGACAAAGGTTGAGTTAGGCCAGGTATTAGGATTTACTGATGGAATATAAGGTAAAAAATCAATCCTAATAAAGGTGCTAGTTGAATAGAGTTGAGGATGTGATTGGGAGGTTCAAGGCATAAGTCTATATGTGACAAATGGTATACATACAAAGCACATTCTTCAAATAAATGGCATAACTAGGGTTCAAATTCATAAGAGTCGGAAATAAGACGACAAACTTGCAAGCTAACGAGGAAGGCCATTCTGATGAATAAATATTACAAGTATGTAAAATAGGTGGAAACATCCGCAACCGAATGAATGGGGGCATTTTAGGTACAAATGCAGTCAAATAATTTGGAGTAACAAACTTACAGTCTAAACAGGAGGGCATTTTGTTAATACATGGTACAAGCATTGGGGGGTTTGCAATTCAAGAGGTTTGGTTTATAATAGAACGAAAAAAAAGAGGTATATAAGCTTAGACAGATCTAAAGACAATGGGTATAGACTGTGTGCAATGGTCATTTCTAAAGAATTTGCATATACTAGTACAGTGATTAGCAAACTTTACCTTTGCTTGGGAAAATAAATTTAGTCTAATTATGACAAGGATTACTAAATTTAAGTGAAAAGGCCTAGATTTTGTTGGAGCCCATTTGTGATTCCAGATTGAAAAACCTTATACTTTAAATGTAATATCTTTACTAAATAAGTTATGGAGGTAAAGCAAGTTAAGAGTTAAGACCATTACAACAAAGTCGTTAGAGCTCGATATAATGATTACAACATTTCCTAAGAATGTTTTGGGGGAAGGGCAGCTTTAAATAACATATAATAAGATATTCAGAAAAATAAATAAATAATGGATTGTTTTACTAAACAAATGAAAACTACACGAAAAGAAAAAGACCACTAATAAACACTTTAACAGCTCTTACAAGTAAAAAAAAACCTCCTCAACAATAGATTGGTCATGACAACAAAGCACTGACTAACACAAATGTGGGATGTTTATTTACACCAGAACCACTTTTTCTTCTCTTTTTGATATGTATACTACTTGCAAGCTATTAATAATGACACTAATAAAGAAGAGTTCAAAATGTACCAGTGTCAAACTTTTTGCTGTCAATATCTATGCCAATTACGCGTGATGCGCCAGCTGCCTTTGCACCCTCAGCAACCTATTTGAGTTATATCAATTACAGAGCGATAAAAGTCTGCACAGTACCATAAGGCAATGTTGAAGGTGTTTTTTATACAACTTACTGCAAGGCCAACTGTTCCAAGACCAAAAACAGCAACAATCGAACCTGCTTCGACCTTCGCTGTGTTCCAAACAGCCCCAAGACCTAAAAATCGAATTTACAAATAAGAATATTTAGTTAGGATATCACAAAATGAAACATGATACAAGAATCGAAATTGAACTTATGAAAATGCCTGTACGGCCACTCTTTTACTAGGTATCAAGGAAAAGGAACATCAGACTGGAAATAAGATATGAATTCATTTACACTCAATTACAGGTTACAACAAGAATTCATGGAGAAACTCCTAATAATATTCAACCAAAATGGCTAATGATGAGTAGAATGTTGTAATGAACTGGTCACATTCAGATTATGTTTCCCAGGAATTCATATTCATTAGCAGTACCATGGTAGAGGATAGATGTTTCATGATTTGTTAGTGATCTTCCAAATTTTGACCTTGATAATTAATCATGCATGGATAATATGGAGGTCAGCGTGTCTGCCAAGTGGTACCTATACCGACACATGTCCCTGTCTTCGTTACATAGGCCTAGACCAAAGAAACCCAACCAAAAGGCTTCCTAGTCTTCTTTGTGGGCATCGTTCTACTTGCAAGAAACTACATTTTCTTCAGGGCATGTCACAATCTCCCTCAAGTTAAATTTCTCTAATGCCTTGAGAAATTTGAGGTGGGTTGAAGCCCGTAACTAAATTTGGGGCATTCTGCAAAGCAACCCTGAAATTGTGGATCCAATTGCAATAAACAAATATGCTAGTATAATGGCCCAGAAAGGTCGAAAGTTACTCCACGGGATGATTCACCAATCATGCACTTTTTTAAGTAAGAACTAAGACGGATTTCAGTGTGGGCCACACTAAAGAAAATGTTGTCTCCGCTATTTTAAGAATTTTGTTTTGCTTCTTTTGACGCATGAAGGTTCTAAAAGGAGGTCAATGACCCACTAAATATGGTATCAGTCAACATCTTCAAATCCTTCTTACCCAACATAAGGGATTGACTTGTGGCTATAGATCAAAAAAGAAACAATGCTCATGGATGAATCTTTTGCATAAATAAATACATACATACATAAATATATATGAGAGCAACTTCATTTACGAAATCCAAAGATCTACACAAATGCTAAAGCAAAAAAAAAAAAAAAAATGTTATCAACAATAGATAATTCTTGAAATACAAACATATTATTTATAAGCAACAATTTTTAAACAATCTCATATCAATCAAGCAACCCAAATCTATCATCAAAACCAATCTGTAGTCCAACAACCAATCACATCTATCACCATTTTTACAAAAGAAAGGAACACAATCATGGGTATCCATAAAAGCACACTTTCAAGCAATCAATAGGCTCCTAATGAAGTCCTCATAAGAGACACGTCCTACCATATTTTGAACAATTTTCTAGTATTCAAATAGAAAATTGTGTGAATTTGGTTTAAATTAATTGACAAGTTCCATGCTTATGTGAGTTTATCCACATCTAACGTTAAATAAACTCTCATGCAGCTTATGTGTGTTGTGCCCAAAATGTAAATCTCACATATAAGAATTATACAAGCTTATAGACCATGAAGTAGAAACATCAAATAAATGTTAGAATACGTCATGAAATTTAATCTTAAGTCTAGAGAAGCAACCTTGAACTCAAATTAGAATAGATAGAAGATAAAATGGGAGAAAAAAGGAGTACAAATTCAACAATCATAGGCTGTAACCTTAACTCCTTAAGAACTTAAAAAACACATTTGGTGGTTAATATCAGAAACACTTCCGTGAATTATTTCAAGGAAATAAGATTCACCTGTAGGAACACCACAACCAAGTAGGCATACTTTCTCTAGAGGTGCTTTTGGGTCAATCTTTGCAACACTAACGTCATGTACGACCGTGTACTGACTAAATGTGGAGGTTCCCATGAAATGATATATAGGAGTTCCCTTTATCGAGAAACGACTCTTGCGATCAGTCATCATAACACCAACACCAGTAGCTCCACGGACTTTTCCACAGAGATTTGTCTTTCCTGATTTGCAAAATTTACATTCCTTACATTCAGCTTGGTAACAAGGTATAACGTGGTCCCCTGGTTGAACTTCTGTTACTCCTACACCAACGCTCTCGACGATCCTGTACATGAAAATTTCAAATAAAACTCCTCCTCGCAGGCAAAACAAGTCCTAATTGTGGTCATATTACTTGACATATAGAGAACACGCACCCAGCAGCCTCGTGACCAAGAATACATGGGAAGAGACCTTCAGGATCCTGTGAGATAAATAAATGAATACACATGGTTATAGAATTTGCGAACAAGGGTTAAAAGGCTTTTTTCTTTTTAAAGAGGTTTTGTAGAAGCATAACACATCAGGTAGTAAGCAATGTACTGAGCAATGGAGAGAAAATGTGAATTAAGTTTTAATAAGAGCAGAGAGAGATATTAATAACAAAAGAAACTCATTAGTAACACCTGCTATACACTATGTTATTTCTTTCCCCAGAATTTGTGTTGTTCCCCATTTCATTTTCCATTCCAATGTTTTAGCAAGCTAATTCAAATTTTCCTTTCTTGTTTCATAACAAGTGTTTCCCACTCTGAATTGGGTTTCCCATGAATAAGTTGTGGATATGGAATCAAGTACAAATCTAGTAAAAAATCTAGACAAACACTTTAATCTTACTAAGGGTCATTGAGCTCAAATGGATTACCAAATTGACAACACCACATCCTTCTAGATTTCATGGATAAACTAAGATCCAAAAAAAATTTGAACTTGGTCCAACGTTTTGAAAATGGAAGGCTACTAAACTCCCAAATTTAAAATTAAAATTTTTTCTTCTACATCCCTGTGGCATCAGATCATGTTTTTGGATGCCACAAGTGAGATCAACGACCCTTGGTAAGATTTGAAATCTTACTAACTTAGTAAGGCTAGACTTACTAAAAAAGTCCACGATAGAATACAGTGCAGCAAATCACAATACGTTTAAAAAATTAGATTCCGAAGTTTCTCAAAAAATGGGACAATTCAATCAGGGATTGTGCGAGAAAATGCGGATCCCAAATTCACATCAATTGAAGAAAATCCAAAAATTTAAAAAAAAAAAAAATTGTTTTTTTTAAATAAAAACTAGAAAGATACTACAATAAATTAAAAAATAAAAAATAAAAAATCCGAAGTTTCTCAAAAATAGGAAAATTGAATCAGAGATCGGGTGAGAGGATGTGAGCCCAAATTAACATTGGGATTTCCTTCTGAATCCGTTCCAACTCACTAGATTCAAATCGGACTTGGCCGAGTTTTAAGCCAAGCTCAAGAATCAAAGAATTAAGTCGAATAATTAGGTCATTTTCAGAAGAACAAAGAAACAATGACACAAGAATCTATAAAACGTGGAGATCTGACTGAACAGAAAACCAGTTATACCTTGCCACTCCAGGTATAAGCATCAGTGTGACAAAGAGCAGTGAACAATATCTTGATCCGAACTTCACCAGCCTGGGGTGGAGCCACCTGCACGTCTTCGATCACTAATGGCTTGTTGGGTTCCCATGCTACCGCAGCTTAACATTTTGTTCCGCCCAACCAGGAAAAAAATAAAATAAACGTAAATATTAAACTCGAAATTAAAAACCTGAAAATAAGAGATATATATATATATATATATATATAGAGAGAGAGAGAGAGAGAGAGAGAGAGAGTACCTTTGCAAGTGATAACCTGACCCTGGAAAGCCATGAAGAATTGAAGAAGCTCAAGAGTCTCTCTCAAACTTATACTATGAAGGGGAAATACCAGGTGAGCCGGACAGTTCACTATCTCTAGGGCAAAAAAGCGAATATGAGGTTGATAAGATATATGAAACGTATCTGATCAATATGTGCTGTTCTTGACTTTGTAGGGCCCAGCCCACGTCTTGTATTATTAATGGGCCCGCTAATTTGTCTTTTGGTTTGTTTTCGGAATTCGGAGTGCCCATTAATAAGAATCTGAATCTGAACTTGAAATTGACGTGGTAATCCATTTGAGAAAAAATTCCTTTAGTAAAGATTAAAATCTTAAAGCATTTCACTTTTCCTATACCCGATTGGAGTCGGATTAAAAGAGTAATTGAAACTGATTGGATTCTATCCCATGGGTGTCTACTGGTATGGTGTCCATAATCAATTTGTTTTATTTTATTTTTTCAATATTTTACTTATCAAAAAATATATATATTTTAGATGGTTGAAGACTTTTCTAACTTTTAAAGTTGAGTCGTTATAATATGCAACCCCCCCCCCTTTTGACACCTGTCCCACTATGCTCTCATCACAAAATCATAAATCAGTTGCCTCGAGATACACAATAAAAACTTATAACTATGCATATCTTGAGGCAATTGGTATATGGTTTTGTGATGGAGTGTGTGTCAGAAAAACATTACGATTTAAAGTTTATAGATACTACATAAACTTCGTTAAATTTTCAAAAAAATATATATATATTTATTATTATATATATATATATATATATATATTTTGTTTGAGGGTAAAATGTTAATACAAATCTTTACTAAAATAAATTGTAATTATACTATTGATGATTTTGTAAATAATGTGTTCGTATTCTTAAAAGAAAACAAAACAAAAAACAAGCTTTGCGATGACTTCAAGAAGGCATTTTCTCATATTTTGTAATGGAGAAAACTTGCATGTAAATAACATAGAATTCTACCATTATTCAAGGTAATTTTTTCTATCTCATAAATAGACAAGAAATCAATTTTTTTTGTGGTTTCACTTGCGAGTGTTTCATAACTGGAACCAAAAAAATATAATGGTTCCAATTCTAGGTATCTCAAAAGTTGAACAAGAAGCGGACCATTGACATCCATCTTTTGTCTCCAATGATAAATAAAACTTTAACAAAAGGGGTAATGTAGGCAAAATCACAAAAAAAGATATGAAAAGTATAAGAGGTTACGTATTATGAAAAATGAAGCAGTAAAGAGAACAAAAATCACACGGAAAAAAAAAACAAATAGAATTTACGTGGTTCAGTGGATCAAATCAAGAATAATCATTATTTTCTTTCAAAATTTTATAGTCCGAGAGATCTCTATTTATAAAATCAGGAGTTGGTAAAACACATCTATCTCCCCCAAAAATATAAAACCCTTGAGAAAATAGTAAATAATTACCTTTTTTCATAACCTTAGAAAATTTGATCCTGTCAAGGGCACCCCCACAACTCAACGTCTCGTCAACAAAATACAAGACATTTACACCACATATTTCTTTCAGATTAGGACAAATGCAAAACTACCAATGAATCTGAAAGAGAGATCTTAAGTTCTAAAAACAAAATATGAAAATACCTACACAAACTACACATGAAATTACAATAATACCCTATCATTAAAAAACTATCTAAGCAATCTTAAAATGTGGTTCTAAAGGCTTGGAAGGGCCTACAAACCGTTGCATTGTTCAATGAACAGAAAATTAAACGCTACCTAAAATGCTCATGGTCTCTACATAAAAAAAAAAATCAGACACCTATATCAGAAATGGCGCTCAAGACAAGTTATGGTTTTGGCATTTCATCAAGAACGCTCATGAGAGAAAAACATGAATAAGCAATCCCCTTCAACGTTCAACACATGATCAATCCATCTCAAATCATGGTTAGTTTTAAAGAATCTTGATTTGGCCAATTAGTTTTTGTGTGAGGTATCTATTCAAGCAATTCCAAATGTTGTTTTAGCTCTTAAATTCACTTCCGTTTACCAAATAATTATATCACTTCTACACACGCGCGCGCACACACACACACACACAAAATGCACTTTTACTGCATGGCTATCAAACTCAAACATCTACAAATGCACTTCTCAACTTTTGTTTCTTGGGATTCTGATTCTCAATTTCCAATCAACAAATAACTATCCCAAATAGATACAAAGTTTTTCTATTGGCCTCCAAATGATCATATATTGCCTTCATGTGATCATATATCATTCAATCTGTGGTATCCTTTTATCAAGTTTTCATGGTATATATTTGCACTCGCTATCTCAATGATTGTTCTTTCGATTTACTTCACTCTTGTAAAATCTTCAACTTGCATGTTCTTTTTATTGAAAATGTAACTGACCTTTTTCCACGCCGGACTCAATAATTTCACTCGAGTTTCCTTAAGTTATCACCTATTGAGACCCTCCTACATTCTTTCTAAGTGCTTTTGGTATTTCAATAATTATAACTTTTCCACCCAATCATCTCCATCATTATATCTCTTTTATGCTCAATCTACGCAATAGGTTGCATTAACATTGTCGTATAAAATTTTATGTAGCTTAAACAATCTAAGCATTCTTATTTATTTATTCTTTAAATCGAGGTATATAGACCTCTTAAAGCATTAGACTATTCCTCAAGGCACGTGCATCCCCTCTCCCCACATGCACAGGTAATTTATGGGACAAATCTTATGGGATGGCCCAAGGTGGGGTGGGGTGCATTTGAACTTGAGACCTTCACTTCCCGAGGCATGGTCTTGGCCATCTCATCAACCCTTAGGTGTTTATTTATTTATTTTTATCCTAAATATGATTTGCCAATTTTTATTTTTAACCATTTATCTCAAAAAATTTAGACAACATCCTCCTTGGTCTCTCAATCATTATAAGAGTCGTGTTAGAGTGACATTAAAAATGACATCGATTCACACATTGTTGATATGGAAGTGCACACAGAGCCATAGATGATTTTCACTCGTATGGATGAAAAGCATCTTACAATAGGGGCACTTGCTCCCACAAGAATTTTCAAAGTCTATGGATTAGTGAGCTATTAAGACAGATTTTAGTGATGGATGAAAAAAAATCTACCATTAATGCTCTCACAATTTTTTTTTTTCACACTTAATTGCCCCTATAACTATTTTTTTTTGTTCCTAGTTGTCCCCACAAAAAAAGTTATACTCTTGATTGTCCCCACATGGGCAAAATCTTGGCCCCGCCCTACATCCACATCAGCAATGTGTGAATCAATGATATTTTTAATACCACTTTAGCATTTTCCTCCCCATAAACTACTCAATATTTATTGACGAAAAGATATCCCAATTGGTCTGATGGGTATAAAAACCATTGTGGTTCTCTTTTGTCTTTGTATCTTCTCTTAATCTATGCCCAATTCCTCCCCCCACCCCTTAATTTCATTGTGTGATATGATGACGATGATCTATAATGCATTATGCCGTTGACCACCATAATAAATGAAATACAAATTATATCTTTCAAACAATGGTCGTGAGTGTTGATAGTGATCCCATGTCCATGTTCAAAACCCACTCTCACTCGAGGTATTAATTTCTTAAAAACATGCATAATCAGTGCCATCAATAGCAACATCAATTATCTAATCCAATTATAGCTATGAGACTAACGTGCACGAAACACAAAGGGTGAGATGTCCCTCCCTTTATATCACCTCAAAGTTCCTTCCCATCATGGAGTTTAATTATTATTATTATTTGAAGGTAGGAGGTGTGGTAGTGGTGGCGAGGCACCGATGGTCCAATATTCAAATCCAATCATACTTTTCTTCAACTCATGTATTATAAGAAAATGTTGAAGTAACATTAAAATGTACGTCCATTGTACATATTATGATGTAGTGGTGCACATATTATCATAGAAGCTTTCATCAAGATACGAGTGAAAAGCATTTATGGTTATGTGTGTATCACCACTTCAAAATGTCAGAATCGATGTACATTTCGATGTTACTCCAGCACGACTCTATATTATATTTTGTCAAACACGTGCTTTAGGAGATCACATGAGATTCTTTAGAAAAATATTTAAATAATTATTGTCACTTCTATTATAACAAATTTTTTAACACAGGTTTGATGTATAAAATATCATAATATCCATAGAATTAGTTAAATATCAAAGAAATTATGTTAAAGATATTTTATTGGAAGACAAACAAACACAAGTACTAAGAAAAAAAAAACTGTAATTTTGAATGACACACGAATAAGAAAAATGATAAGTCACGGTTTGTAAGTTGTAAAACAATCTCTCAACAAGAAAATTGGTGATTAGCAAAGCAAATAATATATGAGAAAATTATCAACTATTAATCCTATTATTTAATTATAAAAATTAATTTATTTAAACAAAAGATAAAAATTATCATAAATCTCCCAAAATAATCATAATAGTGAGTAGTCAAAACAAATATTGCAATATTTTTCCACTAAAGTATTGCATTAAAGTAATGAAAGGGATATGTGTGTAATAAAATATTATTTATCTCTTACCTTCATAACCAATTTGTACTATGCCAATTACGTCAAATCATGATTTTAAAACTTAGTTCTGTGTCTCATCTCGTCTATGCCAGATATCAAGTCATCTCGAACGAGTTTTTTGATACGTTCTCGTTCAAAAAAACGAAAAATGAACACTGAATTTAATATCTCATCCAAAAAATTGACTTATTCGTCCGTCTCGTCCATGCTTGATATCGAGACGACTCGGACGATACGTTTCGATCTTGGGCAAGTTTTGAAATCATGTGTCAAACTTGTCTTGAAACTAGATTTTAAGAAAGATCCTCATTGGACATGTTAAATTGAGTAGGATATAAGGGTAAGAGAACAACTTGATCATATTAGATATTTTCTTCTTTCGCACCAAACCAACTTAAATGTATTAAATATACCAATTAAATAGTTTTTTAAGGGGGTGGTGAGGAATGGAAAGATAATAAAGCAAGTAAGTGATTAGAAATTATTTGATGGAGGAGGGTTTTGAACCTAGATCCTGATATAGATAACTTTAACTACATTTTGGTAAATATGTCAATATATCAAATGTGCCGAACATTTTGGTCATTTTATTAAAATAACTGAACGATAAGCCAAGATTTTCCTGAGAAATTCAGAGTTGTGTGGAAGAATGGATGCAGTGGCGTACGCTACTGCTCCTTATCTGCGTCCGTCGCTCATCGTCTCTTCTTCCACCATCTCCAACAAAAACAGTAGAAACCCTAGAAATAAAACCCTAAAATCCATCAATCATCTTCGCCAGGTACTACTCTCCAAACCGATTATTGTTTTTAAATTCTTCAATTTGACTGGTTTGCATATTTGATTCGTGATTCCGCCCATAAAATTGTTCCGAATCACTACTTTTGAGTTTCTTGTCGAACTCGTGATTTCAATTGATTCAGACGAGTTATAATTTGGAGGACAATGCGATTGCATTTCCTACACAATGGGTCATGCTCGTGTTTCTGAATTCTTCAATCAATGGGCATATTTTGGATTGAATTTATGTGGATTCATGATTCCGTGACCTAGCTTTGATTAGTTCGTGAAGTCTTGTGAATTTGGCCCAGACATGATTTGGTCCATGATGTATTTTTTAGCTAGTTGGAGCATCTTTGTGCTGTTGTGTTAATTTAAAGACTTATATTACTGAAATATGGCGAATCATGGTTGTTTACACAAGTGCATTGTTAAAGATTCCAAATTTGAATGAAATTTTAGAAAATTTTGAGTTTCTGTTCTCATTTCGGTCAATTTTGTAAAGTTTGACAGTTCAATTTTGGGCAATGTTAGATAAAATTTATAGCATTCAACGAAAATTTAAATAAATATTGGAATTTTTGGATTCCAATCATAGTGACAAAGTTGGGGTTCGGGAATCATTGGGCAAGAGAAAGCTTTGGAAAAAGTCATCAAAAGTCAGGAGAACATTGGATAAAGTAAAAATAATTTTTTTTATAAGTATGCACAAATGTAAAAAATATGTATTTCATTTATTAAATGACAAAATGACACTTAAAAATGCTAAAAATAAAAATAATCTGTGATTTTTTTTCCTTCCAAAATATCGATTAAATCATGTTTAATTGTGATATTTTGAAAAATCAGAGATTTTTTCAGAAACTTGGCTATTTTTCAAGTTTTTGAAAAAATCATGATTTAATTGACAACTACTGAAATCGGGATTTAATTGTGATTTTTTTTAAAATCGCATATTTTTGACATTCCAATTTGATTGCATTCAGAACAAAAATTGATGTCGAACCCAAGATTTAGAAGTTTGGTTGGATTACTAGGTCGTCTATTTGCCTAATCCATTTAAGTGCATCATCTGCAGTTCTTTCCATGGAAATCTTTGGCCTCGAGGACCATAGAAGCTCGCTCACAGGCGTCCTCAAAACGTTTCAATTATAATATCAATAGCAGATCAAGAAGTTTCCTCCCCGTTGGAAATTATAATGGAGAGTTTAAATACAATTCGTTCTTTCATCCATTGTGGGATAAGCTCCATAAAGGCTTCTCATCTCAAACTGGGTTGATCCTGGTTGGTTGTGCCCGTCTTCAGGGGTTGAGTGGACATGTTGTCACTCTACATAAAATAATAAATTGGAAGGAGAAGCTCAAGCGCCACTTCTGTGTTGATTTTGTCCAGTTGGTAGTTGGAGTGCTGGTTATGTCAGTTGCTATAGCTGGTTATAAAACTCCATCTTGTAAGTATATTCTCATGCCAAATTTAAGTTCTAAATTTCCATATTTGACTAAAATTTTGTTTTTCTATTGAGGATCACAATACTAACATGTAGCTTACATGTAGGGGCACTCACTGAAGAGAATCTCCTTTTCTTGGAGGCATGGAGAACTATCGATCGTGCGTATGTTGACAAAACTTTTAATGGACAAAGTTGGTTTCGGTATCGAGAATATGCACTCCGTAATGAACCAATGAACACACGAGAAGAAACATGTAGGGACTCCTGCCTTCTCTTGTTTCATAACACAATTTATATATGGCTCGTGCTTTGCATATTGCGTTGGAATGGATTATACTATAACAATTTTCTAGTGAAGGACAGATCTGTTAAGTGTCAATCATTAATCTTGAATAAATTCTCTTCTAAGTACTTGTAAAAAAATAAAATGAAAGTTATCTTCTAAGTACCCTCACTGAAAGTTAAAAAGGGACCTATAATCTCTAATTATCCCCCAAACTATTCTGTAATTTGTAGAAACCAGACTAGTCAAGTTATTTCTATGGAAGCTTATAATTACAGAACTGCTATTGACATTCCATTTGTAGAATCCTTTATCACAATTTAAATTCCATTTGTATGCATTCTCTAAAACAATTCATGTATTTAAAGGCAAAAAATATACAATGCAGATTACACACTTCACTAATGAACATGGCATTTCTTAGGAAATTAGTTTGGGAAGAGAGGATCACTATGCTTCCCAAAAGTTGGGAAACACCTTAGAACTTCTTGATGGAATCCCTGGAAACAAGTGAGAGAATTACATGCCAACCGTGCACAAAACTTTTGGGAAGCATTTGGGGAATTCTTTGAGAAATAAACTATATTTTCTGCTTCAAGTTGTACACCTGTATGATGTAACAAGTAGCAACGAAGTATGGGACTTCTGTGTGTGTTTCAAGCTGAGCTGGGTACACAGTACCATGACATACTTCACAGGAAATGGGTGTGTTGAATTGCATGGCCTAAGTTTTAATCTTCATCCTATGAATGGACTAGGCACGATGGATCTGCTAGATCACCCATGTGCAGGAAAGTCTATCTACATTTGGAGGAACTCATGAACATCTGAACTTGACCACAGAGGCATATCGTAGATTTACTTATCTTTTGGATTAGTATGTGGTTGTAACTTGGATGGTATGAAATGGGTTTCTTTCTAATTTATTCATTAGATGAATATACCCGTGAGACATGGCCATAAGGAAGATTTTGACCATTATTAACCACGTTAGTCCGTTGTATCTCAAATACGTAAATTTTGTTATGCACATTTCCTTGTAATGTAGATTTGTGTCTAAATCCTACTGGCATGTTGTTCAGATACAGCGATAAAGAAGATGATTGACACACTGGATGATCCTTTCACTCGCTTTCTTGAGCCAGAAAAGTTTAAGAGCTTGCGGGTATATGGCCTTTTCTACTCCTAAAAACAATGCAACATCTGCTGCAAAAAAAAAGCTTGAATCATCAAGTGATCTATTTATGATATACTAGTTTCTCATCTTTAAAGGCATTTAAGTAGTTTTAAATCTTATATTTTAATCTGTCATTAGCTTCTTTGAAGGCAGTCTGGCACTCAAGGTGCTCTCACTGGCGTAGGGCTGTCGATTGGTTATCCCATCGGACTTGAAGGATCATCCTCAGGGCTTCTTGTTATTTCATCCACTCCAGGAGCTCCTGCAAATAGGGCTGGCATCATGTCTGGAGATGTTATTTTGACGATTGATGGTACAAGTACGGAAACCATGGGAATATATGATGCGGCTGAACGCTTACAGTAAGATTCTTTTTTTACTTTGTTATCAAATTTATTTTGCTAAGAATCTCCTCATATGAGCTCAGCTGTGGAATATATATATATATATATTTGGGTGGGGGGGGGGGGGGGGGGGGGTTTGTTCACCTTTTTTGTGAACTCGGGTGAGGAAACCCTGAGCTTGTATCAGCCAACATTCTTTGAAGAAGGGATGGAAACCAATAAAAACTCGAGTATGGTATCCACTAGAGTGATGACACCAGTTCTGTACTCTTTCTCTTTTTCCGAATAGAAAAAAATGGATTTGGAAAAGTTTTTTAAAATCTCTTCAAGTGTACTGTATTAGGTAATTTGTGCTGATGATTGCTTCCCAATATAAAAATCTGCACTTGTTATGGAAGCCCATTCTTTAAAGATTTTGCTTTTCTTTACCATTCATTATCTATTAATTTACCTAAATATGGAAGTGTATTGCAGGGGTCCTGAAGGAAGTCTAGTGGAATTGACCATTCTCAGTGGACCTGAAATAAAACAGATGGTCTTGAAGTAAGTTCTGTTTTCTATAGGAGATTTTGTTACAATTCTTTAAGATAAACTATTTTCTTTGCATTTGTGGATACGAATAACCAAGTATATCTTTAGACTTCAAATTATGTTTTGCCTCATTGCTTTAAACTTAGCTACTGGTACATGTACCAAAATTTTCTTTCTGAGATTAATTATTATTTTTGGTTACAGGAGAGAGAAGGTTTCATTGAACCCAGTGAAGTCCAAACTATGTGAGGTTGCCATTGTGGGAAAGGACACCTCCCGAATTGGCTATATCAAATTGACAACATTCAACCAAAGTGCTTCCAGTGAGTATTGCTAGTTATTTTTGTGTTTTTTTTTTAAACATGGGATTAGTATTTTATAATAAGATATCAGTTTGGAGGGGTGTGTTGTCAGCTCTTGGAGTTTTTTTTTATAGATGGTGTCCAATAAAATTTATTTTGAGTGCTAGAGGCTATCTGAGAGAAGCAGATATTGAACCTAATTATACCTTATCATAGGATTAACAACAAAATTGATGCTACCTTAGCCAACTGCAAACCCCCCACCCCACCCAAATAAATAAATAAAAAGTTAGCTAACCGCAATTTTTTTTTTAATTTGTAATCTCATTAGGTAATATTTTTGTCTTGGTTCGTGAGAGTGAGCCAAATTGGTAAACCATATCTTAATTGTACATTTGTACTTGTACTTAGTATCAACTGTCAATGGAACCACTGCATATCTATTAGGCTAATAATGCAGCCTAATTGGCTGTTAGGCTCAAGACTTTTGATGATATGGAGTTATATGTGGTTGGATGGTGTTTTTGGACCTACTCTATTTCCAGTGATGTTTCTAGTCACATTACTTAATGGTTTGTTGATGCATTCTGCATATTCACTAGTTTCCTTGAAGAATAAAAATGACTGTAGAAGTCACTAGTTTTCATTGCTGTTCACTTTAGTTGGTGACATGCATCTTCATCATTCTCGTTGTCGTCATTGTTCATAATACCTTATTCCAACTATTTGGGGTTGCCAACATGAACGCTTTTTGTCATTCAGTTCAGTCTACAATTATATCCTCTATTTAGGCGTGTACTTAATGAGTTTTTTTTTTTTTTAATGATTACTACCTAAATCCCATGTCCTTTCCAGCCTATTCTCATTTGTTCAAAACATTTAAACTGTACTAAAGTGCTGCTTTCCCAGTAGTCATCATTTGTCTCTGTCATACCCATACCTTCTAATCTGACTTTAATTTATTTTATCCCAATTGAAGCTACTTCTAGATTTCTTTGTACGCACTTGTTTATGATTTTATCTTTGTACCGATTCTTCATTCATTTGAAAAACATGTTCCTTCGTTTCCAATATTTTGCTCCATAAACTGTACTTGATCTTATTCTTTAATTGAACAAAAAAGACCCAGGAATCCTTAGATTAATCACTCGATAGTGAAACCCTGTTCTGCATCAAGCAATCTTGCATTTTAGTTTGTCAAGGCATTTCAATTAGCTTGGGGTGAATGTACCTGAGATATCAGTGTTTTTTTCCATGTAATGCGCTCTTAAAAAAGGTTCCTTGCAGGGGCCGTCAAGGAGGCAATTGAAACTCTAAGGAGCAACAATGTTAATGCCTTTGTGTTGGACCTTCGAGATAACAGGTGATTAGCATTATATAAGGACATACTTCCATTTTGTTTTTCACCCTTTGGCAGTGTTTCTAAAATACTGAACTTGGTGTAGTGGCGGCCTTTTTCCAGAAGGAATTGAAATTGCTAAGATCTGGTAAGCTTTCTTAACAGGATCAATGTGCTTTTTTTATAAGCTGTATCCATCAAAAGCTAATGTATTTTTTTACTATTATTTTAAATTTTGTGGTGCTAATATTCATTGTTAGTATTTGCTATATAGGTTGAAGAAAGGCGTGATTGTGTATATTTGTGATAGTCTTGGTGTTCGAGATATATATGAGACAGATGGAAGCAATGCAATAGCGACATCAGAGCCTCTAGCAGTGTTGGTATGCTTTCTTATTTTCTTCTGTTATTGGAAGCAATCCTGCTGTAATAACATTTTTTTTTATGGATTATTAATTAATACTTAAAAGACTATAAAAGTTCTGCGAGTGGTGTCTCTCTTACCCCCCTGGCCCGTTTTTTCCCCAAATCCAACTTGCTCATGTTGTGGCGTGTCACATTATTTATTTTTCATTTTAAGCTTTTTTCCTTATACTATATAGAAATATTGCTGAAAAAATTCACTGATGTTGTTGCTTCCGAGTTTGCTTTAGGTGAACAAAGGAACTGCCAGCGCGAGTGAGATATTAGCTGGTGCTTTGAAGGACAACAAGCGTGCAGTGCTATTTGGAGAGCCCACATTTGGGAAAGGGTAAGCATTGCTGTTTCATTACAGAATGAATTGCATTGTATGTATAGCTATAGTTATTAGAGCATTAGATTATGGAATATGGAGTATCATATGAAGGTGACAAAAGAAGTGTCGGATCGTTCTCTTGATTTAATGTAGTTAGGGTAGTTATGTAACTTCTTGTAACCATTTCTATTTAATAAAAGTTTAACCAGAAATCATAATCATCCAGGAATTTCACATTATCTCAAACACCATTCTAATGTTTCATTTATATTGGAAATCTTACAATGGTAACCTAATCCAATTCACTGGTGCAGGAAGATCCAGTCAGTTTTTGAGTTATCTGATGGTTCTGGCTTGGCTGTCACAGTAGCTCGTTATGAGACCCCAACTCACACTGATATTGACAAGGTTTCCCACTGCTTAACTATTTTCAAATCAAGATTTTATTTATTTATTGAACTTTTAATGGATTTTATTTATTAATCCATTTGTTTCAATTAAGGTGGGTGTAATCCCAGACCATCCTCTACCTGCATTGTTTCCTATGGACGAAGATGCATTGTGTAGCTGCCTCAAGGACCCTGCATCGGCTTGCTATGTCAACAAAGTTGTGTTGTTTTCAAGATGATGATGACCTCTTTATTAAGCCCAAATTAGCACTCTTTAATTAAATCCCATTTTTTTAACAATTGGTTGGATCCAACTCTCAAGTTCTTTTTTATAATTTAGGAGTGGCTGTTGTATTGATTACTATATTTATTCATGATGATTAATTCAACAAATTCCCATATTTGTTCTATTTGGATTATGTTAGCGATTGTTTTTGTCGGCTTTGCTCATAACTACTAATAACACCTGCCGAGACTTGAAAAGAGAGTCGTGCATTTTAATTTTCTCAGAGGTAGAACAGTCACACAAACAAGTGACAGGTGATGGTTTTATATGTTCTAGCAGATTGTTCACTATAAAAGTACAAATTTGTTTTATTTATTAGTTATAAATATTTTCAAAATTCAAGTTGAAGTCAATTGTAACAAAATTCTCTAATTATTGGGTGGAGGTTCTATTCGGTTACATTGTGAAAGTTTGGTTAAAAAAAAAAAAAGGGAAGATTCGGAGAATGTAATAAAATAGATTTCTTATCAAAGTCCTATCATTTTTTAACTTCCTTAAGAACCCTATCTTGTTCTTGAAGAGACTCAAAATTTTTGAAGGTGAAAGTTAAAAATATTATCATATTGGCATTAATCAATACATTACAATTCATTCATTGATTCACATATTTAATCCGCTAATCCCTTGTAAGGAGGCTAATCCCTTATAAGGAGAATTTTACGAAATTGTGTGACCATGATCGGAGTTCTCATCAGAATGAAAGGAAGTTGATTTTTTTTAATAAATGATAATTTGTTGCAAATGATGGGTACACAGTTGGACGCTTCGTGTTCAATGATCGATAAACTAATATCACACAGTAGGAGGTATCCATGCAACCTACGGGATCCGCCCAGCACATCGGAGCAACCTTAAGGACCATGGATGGTCCATGATATCAATCCCAGGACCATCAAAATGGCAGAGGACATCCATGATGAAACCCACACACACTAATTGACTAGTTCCATACCAAAGAGTAGACTACATTCCATTGTACTACTACCTCTCAACAACAATGAACCAACCTATATTCCATTGGAAACCTCTCCGAATAATTCAGGTTGAAAGGTTAAAACGCTGGCAAAAAGTGTTGCAAACACTACCTAAGCAATCAAAAAAGCACCGCTCACTCGATCAATGAGTTTGGATCAAATATGTAACCTGCTGCATGGATCAAGTCGAGTATAGGTCCAGGTTGCGACATGTATGGTCAGATCCAAATCCACCTCAATCCGAACCTGGTAGGGACCCATTTCTTGTTCTGGCACTACAATCCTGGTAATCAAAAGTTACAACTTATACTAAACAGGGTTTATACCCAGATTGGCTTGCTAAAGGGGTCTGTACTTTTATTTCTTCAGCCATATTATTTGGTTTTCTTACCATGTATTGGAAGCTTGGACATTAGTTTTTCTCTTTCCAAATACTGCCCAACTTGGCTATTGGAAACTCTTCAAAACAAGATTTTGCCAAATCCCCTTTATAGTTATTTACTTCCAAGTTTAACAATAGACCGACTATTCTCACCTGTAAAACTTGTACAAGAGGTATGTATGATTGAAACTCGAAAGTGAAAACTTTCAAGGCCTTGAAAGGGCAAAAGAAGCCATAGACCCACTTTCGTGAAGAGCCATTAAAAGGCCTCCCAGATGGAACTTCATTTGTCACCAACAAATTGAATGATTCGTGGAACAGGACTCTCAAGCAACATAGTCTCCTAATTGAACAATAATGCTGAGACTCGCTATAATAGCTTAGTCCATGAACCAAGAAATGGGAAAACAGCAATCAGTAACCTTAGCAATAAGGGTATCTCTCTGTTTCTCCCTCTCCTACTCAACTTGCCCTTCTCCATACCTGGCCTAGGTGGCCTCCTCCTTGTGGGGCCCTTATCAGACTCTCGACGTCTATCCAGCTCATCCCATCCGCCAAAACTGGGCCCACGTTGTTCATCCTTCTTCCTAACTGAACCATCAGCTGTTGCTACCCATGACTGATATCCCTGCCTTCCTCCTTCAGTGGTCCTACTGCTTTCTTCTTGTTCTTCCGAACTCATTTCAAAATTGGTGGTGGTAGCCTTGGAAAATGGCTTCTTCTTGGTCCTGGGCCTTGGTTTTGGTCTGTCACGTGTCCTTCTGAAAACCTTATCAATTGCAAAAGAAAGTGCTGACTGTCCAAGTGGAAGGGCTAAAGCCATGAGGAAAGCTTTCGGACCTGTTGCTAGCAGCATTGATATAACAAAGGCTGGAAGCAACCAACCGAACGCTCGGAACACCTGCACTGACCCGTCAACATTGTCGTATTTTAGAAGATATCTCAATTAGATTTTATTTTTTTATAGAGAAAAGTGATAAACGAGATTTGTGAGTGTTTATGAAAAAAAGAAAAAAGTCCTTGTGATTATGTCCCTGAACTTGTGAACTAAAATAATACATTTCCTTGTGATGATTAGCTGAAATAGTGAACAATAAATAATTCTGCCCTATCATGCTAATGGGCATTGTTTGAAATGTTCCTGCTAGCCTTCTATAATATCAGATTGATCAACCATGGTGTTGACAAACTAAACGATTCAAAAACAAAGGTCATAGTTGCCCTATACTAATATTAATAGGCAAAGTTTGATGAGATTGGGGCTTAAAAAGCAATTTCATAAAAACAAGATTTTTGCAGAGGTAACGGAATTTGAGTTCAAGGCAATAGTGGCACTTAACTTTGTAACACTAAAAGTTTAAGAACACTGGCATGAAGATCCTTTTGGATTACCAAATTATGGTGAGTTCTATAGTAGTTACTCAAAACAAATTTTATTTAACCCATAAGAAATGTCCTTTTGAATATTACGATGCAAGAATTGAATCTCTATTCAATTTTGAATCCTACATTAGGATTTTACGATCAGACTCGAATTAACAACATTGGTCCTAAAAAATCAGATACCAATAGACCATAAGGCCTCTTGCAGGGAGCTGTAAAAGCAATAACTCACTCCCCTCTCCACGTCACAGTCTTAAAACACAATATCTCACTCCCCACTGATACCACGTTTCACACACAAAAAAAAAAATCTTATTTTTATACACTTCTAATAATTATATTTTTTTGTTATTATAAGGTGGATTAGTTGATGCTTAATCACAAAATCTTATTTTTATACAGCCGACAAATATTTAAATCTAAAAAAAAAATGAATAATTATATATCAAAAGCATAAAACCCTGTTGACTTGGTCGAGATTTAAAAAAATTCAACCAATATTTTCGATATATAAGACGATTCATCTCATATCTCAGACAAGTCAATGTGATGAACGATACACATTAACTATCTTGCCTAATAGCCTCCAAACTTGGTCTCAGATGATTTTTCAAACCATAGCAAATTTCAACCCAATTTCCTCTCTTCCACTTGGAAAAACAAGGAAGTTTGTTTCAAAATTTTCCCCATTAAATTATATTCTTATTCTTTTTTCAACACCAATCCTTGTTTAAAACCCCATTTAATATAAAATTATGCAAAATTCAAACCATGTAAAAGGTGTGTTTGAAAACTGAAGGTTCGTGCAAGAGTTTGCAACTCACGCTAGTTGCTCAAAATTTGGTGTTTGAAAAACTAAACTCACACGAGTTCAGAACTAGCTAACTCTCAAACTTGTGTTTTTTAAGGGATTTCAACATTCACTGAAAATGATGAATGTTGACAAATCTCAAGTTCTCAGCCCAGGTACTCTCTCTCTCTCTCCTTCTTCCCCAGCCATACCGTCCAACACAGAGCTTCTCCCGTCCTATATTCTTCTTCAAAATAGGGGTTTTTCTGGTTTTTGAAACCCTAGGCTTGATCTTCTGCCCAATCTAGAAAACAAACAAATACAAGTTTTCTAATTTCTAACCCTAGATTTTAGATGCTTGGATTGAATGCAAGCAATTGGTTTGGAACCCTAATCCTAGATCTTCTCTTTGTTCTCCCACTGTTGAGTTGAAGCTCTTTGCAATTTTGTCATATAAAAAAAAAAAACACTCCCGTTTGAGTCTTTGGCAACCAAACACTTAAGTTTAAATCAACATTCATCTTCAACTATCGGGTGTTGAACTTAGAGAGTTGAACATCTGAAAGTTCAAGTCTCAAACTCAACTAGATGTTTTCAAACACACCCAAAATTAACAAAAAAACAATACAAGACCTTTAAAAGTAGCAAAATTTTCAATGATTTTCACGAAAGATCGTACCTTTATGATCCATATAGTATCGACAGCTTCTTCCAAAATCCCTCCAAATCCTTCGCCATCGCTCTCCTGCGAATCATCTTCGGACCACCACTTACGCTTTCGTTTTTCTCTCCTTCGAAACCCAAAATCAACGTCATCATCATCATCATCACCTTCATCGTCTTCGATTGATTCATCTACGAAGCTGAATTTGGATCGTTCGGACCTCAATCTCTCCGCGTTTGGATCCCAGAACGAACTACGCCGCCTTGTAGAGGAGCAGCGAGTGATAGAATCAGAGGAGAAATTAGGGTTTCTGACGATGGAAGAATTGGGTTTGCGAGGTTTTAGTGAAGTGGTGAGGGAGCAAGGAAGCAATGAGAGGAGGAGACGAGATGTCTCCATTTGAAACCCTCTGTAAACCCCATAGATTTTTTAGATGAAGTTTATGGATAAACAAGACCCTGTTTGGAAATCTGGACCACTTTAAATCGGTTTTTATGATCTGTTTTAAATCACGTTGGACAATTATGTGGTGGGACTTGGGACTTGGGAGTGGACCCACATTTTTAAAAGGTGGCATATCTCTTGATCTCGGTCTGTGCTGGAAGACTAATACAAAAAGACCAAATAAGGTCTTTTTCTTTTATATAAAAAACAATATTAGTGTTAAATAATTTAGTAGATGAGGGCAGGGGCAGGGGCAGGGGCAGGGCAGGCTTTAAACCTATAAAAAACAAATATTAGTCTTCTTCAAATTTTGACAGAGAAAGAGAGACATGGTGATGGAAGTAGAAGAAGAAGAAGAGGTGTTAGTAACTCCAGGAGAAGTATTGGGGAGAGCTTCGAGTTTAATCCCAGGGAGGGGTGCGTACGTGGCACCCCATAATAAAACTGTATACGCTTCCCTAACTGGACGCCGCAACATCATCCCTCCCTCTCCTGATTCATCAGATCAGGTCATTTTCCATCTCTACTTTGATATTTCTTAGGGTTTAAGTTGTTTTACAAACAACACTTCTTTTTTAAGGTTTATGGTTCATTTTTTTTTTTTTTTAATTACTTGATCCTTATTTTTTAGGGTTAAGGGTTTAAGTTGTTTTTGACTTCATCCTTATTTTGTAGGGTTTTGTTTATTTTTCTTTGAATTTTTTTATTATCTATATTTTATAGGGGTTTTAGGGTTCTATTTTTTCAACTTCATCATTCTTTTCCCTGCTTTATTAAGTGTTTTTTTTTTTTCTGCTTCATTATTATTTTTTAGGGTTCTAGTTGTTTTGCTTCATTTTTATTTTTAGCGTCTAGGGTTCAATTTGTTTTACTTCGTCTTTGTTTTTTAGGATTCAGGGTTTTAAGTTTTTTTTTTTACTTCATACTTGTTCTTGTTTACATTCCTCAGAGACCAACAGTTGAGGTGACTGGTCACAAGGCCCATGGCGCCATCCCGGAACCCGGCACTGTTGTAATCGCCCGTGTAAGCTTTCTTTCTTTATTTATTTTTACAGTCTCTGTTCATTCAGTTGAAACTTAATTGTTTTATGGGTTTTGAACACTATATCATCACCGGAAGTCTTATTCCAAATATTTGGGTCAGCTGAATGAATCCTGTTAGAAAAAAACATTTCGGGAAATGTAGGAGTTGATCTAATAGGCAACTATCTAAGAGAAAGTTGACTGAGATGGGTTGGACATGTTCAACAAAAGGCCAATTATAGCCACAATTGGAAGAAATATTAAAGTTGAAGGCCTTAAAATAGTTAGACAAAGACCCAAAAGAGTGTGTACGGAGATAGTGAAAGCAGATATGAACTAACTTTGAATAAAAAAATACTTGGGTCTGGAGAGAATGGAATGGATGGAGAAACATGATTTGTTTATCAAACCCCATTCCATTTTGTGCGAAGTCACAACTTATCAATTTTTTTGTTTGTTTGTGAAAGTCATCTCGGTATCGTTCACTGACGCGAAGGATTTACACCACGTTTCTGGCTTCATATCATCTACCGGGCTAAATGAGATGAGTCGGAAGATAATTTGAAAATCTTGAACGAGTTGGTAAAACTCGGATATTATATTTTGTGATTAAAATAATTTTTTTATAGTTTAAGTTTTTATTATTTAAATAAAAATGATCTTATAATCTACCTTATTTTATAAATGAATAAATAATTGTAAACCAACTTAAATGGTTTATCTTGTCTAAGATGAGATGATCTGTCTGAGATAACTTGGTGTCATCCATGAACGAGACGAGATGTCAATCCAAGATTTGAAACCATGGTTCATAACTTCAAGTTTGTATTTCGCTTACTCTTAGAAATTAATTGAATTGGGGAAAGAAAATGATTCACGGGCAAATTGTTCCAACTACGTGATTTTCAGCAATTCCTATTGGTTTTGCTATAACACTCTTGAATACATTAATTTCAATCCCATTTATGATGTTTATAATATTTTTCAGAAAATGTAGGAATAAATCCAATAGGCAATAATCAAATAGAGTCAGTTGAAATGATTTGTGCATGCTGAAGCTCAATGAAGGGTGATTATAGGCCCCGGTTAGAAAGAATATGCAAGTTGAAGGTCCTAAAAGAGAGAGAGAAAGACCAAAAGAACGTGGATTGAGTTAGTGATTGGGATTTGGGAATATAAACTCAGTTTCAATAACATAAGATCTTCCTCTGAATGGAATTGAACATAGGAATAGTATTTGTTCTGCTGACCCAGATCTTTGGGATAACCGGATAAAGAGTCAACGATTGATGATGGTTGTATGATATGCGCTTTTGCTTAGTGATCCTTATTTGTAGTATTTAATGTTTATGTTAGGTTACTAAAGTGATGCCTAGAATGGCATCTGCTGATATAATGTGCGTTGGTTCCAAGTCTGTGAGAGAAAAGTTCACTGGCACTATTAGGTATGTATTTTCTCTTACAAGTAAGAAATGGAAATCAAAATAACTATATTTTTTTTTATAGGCTAACATATCTTTGTATTTTGAGGTAAATTATTTTTGTGAGCTGTTTCAAGTATTGGAAATTATGTCATAGTTTTAAGATAAATATTTAATAAATTATTCTTGAATTTTATTCCTGAAACATATATCCAATAAAGTCGTTTGTTGCTATGGATAAACTCTCACATTCAGTTTGTTAAGACATTTGAAATAAACTCCGCCTCACCCTATTACATATCAAAAAAGGTTTATTCCACACAATTGAACAGCATTGTTCCTTGAATCATTTTCCAGAGGTCATAATGTTAAGTAAATTATGTGAACAATAAAATTTACTATGATAGGTATGGATTCTAGTCTTTTTTTTTTTTTTCATGTAGTGTAGAAGCAGCTTTTCCTTTTACTGGAGATACTCTTCAAATAATTCAGATGTATGAGACACAATGTGAAATTGGGAATTACTAAGTTCAAACATAAGAGTTAGCACCTTGCCGAGTGGCATTAACTGGAGAAATTATTTTTGTTCTCAGGTCACAAATCTATTTGCTCCCAGTTTCTCTTTATGTCTCTAAGTTGTAGTAATTTCAGTTTTTTATTTGTGTGTGTGTGTGTGTGTGTTGCTTTTGTTCCATTTGTTAGTGGAGTTCTTTTAATTGCTTATCTATGCCGATCCTTGGAATATTCAAGTTTTTAGAACGATTATGGAATCTATCATTGAGTAGCATAGATTTGATAAGGATTTTATGTGTTATTGGTATAGAACATCAACAGAAGAACTTTCTTTGTTAGAGTTATTCATTATCTATCTATATATGTCAACAGGCAACAAGATGTTCGTGCAACGGAAATTGATAAAGTGGATATGCACTTGTCTTTTCGCCCTGGCGACATTGTTAGGGCTGTAGTTGTATCCTTATGCTTGAAATGGCCATATTATTTGGTCTAAAATAATTTAAGACTATTCTACTGGTCATCTTCAAATAGTTTTCGTAATATATAGAGTATTCAAATTGATTGTTTCATTCGAACTTTTTTCTCATTGTACACTTTGACCTGTCCTTGATGGAATATTTTTTACCCTATTGGATATGCAATAATGTTTAGTCTATATTGAAGCTGTTTATAGTGGCTTGATCATGTCAGTAATTTTTTTCTTATTTTTTCAGCATCCTTAAAGAAAGGTTTAGTCTCTAGGTAATGCTGCCATATCTCTATTCTGAACCGTGGGGATGATTCTTTCTTCGACACGATACAAAAGGATAGGGTTTATGTTAAAACATAATCGACAAAATAGTTATTAAAGACGTTTTGTTTCTGCTAGAACTATATCCTTACCTGTTCAACAATTCTTTCCCTATGGTAATGGAATCCTTTTAGTATTGAGATTATTTGTGATTTTGTATTGTAAAAATGTTCTTTGAAACCTTTTTATTTATTTATTATAAGTATTCTTTGAAACCTTTCCATGTTCCAAGGGTCCTTTTCTTTTTAGTTTAAATGTTATCACTCCAAAGACTGCATATTGAGGATGGCTTTTTTTGTTGTCTTTGTTTCATGTCTTCATGGTGATATGGTCATCTTTCTTGTGCAGCCATGCCATTTTCTGCATGCTTATAATTTAATATGATTACAACTTAATTATTTACAAATGAACATGTTAACTGTAAACATAATCTGCTGTATTTCCATTTTGCTCTCCATCATGGTTGCTCGTTACAATGGGGATATACTTGTCTTTTTTGAGCAGCGATTCCATTCTTGTACATGGATTAGAAATTTCAATTATTATGAGTGACTCAATTATTTATGAATGAACGGTCAACTTTAACATAATTTTCTTATTAAGCTGTCTCTCGGAGATGCTCGGGCATATTATCTTTCTACAGCAAAGAATGAACTGGGTGTTGTATCCGCTGAAAGCATGGCAGGTAAGATTTGTTTGCGACCAATGTTTTCTAATACACTTCAGTTTCCAGTTCAACTAGTTTTTTATACTAAGTCTATGGTTGAGGATACATCCATTTACATCTATAAAGTGGTTGAAGGTTTGTTCAGAACTCTTGCTGGTTACTCTTCTTTTGATTAGCACCTAAAATTGTCTAACCACCCTTGCTGCAATAATTTGGACTTCAGGTTGTTATCCCTGCAAAATGTAATTGCATCCATTTGTATGACTATTGGATACTTCAGTATGCTATGCTTACCTGTGTATCAACACAATGTGATTCCCTTACTAGTACAATAATGCATTGATACTTCTACACTGCTGGTTTGCTCCTTTTCTATCGTACTATTGGTTAACTTTTGATTTCCTACTATTTCCTTGTATTTTTTTGTCCACTATTAGAAAAATTCACCAAATAAGGGACCGGCTGATTAAGTCAGCGAATGGACAAATGAATAAGTGATTTTTCTACTATCAGAAAAATTCACCAAATAAGGGACCAGCTGACAAGTCAGTGAATGGACAAATGAATAAGTGATTTTCTACTAATTTCCAAAATGTTTAATGGAAAAATAACCATTGACTTTGCACGTATGATAGAAAACAAATATGTATTATATGACTAATGAGGTAATCAATGGTGAGGATTTTACCAATGTATGTGCACCAAATAAAGGATCTCACCGTCGTTGGGACCTTTCAAACCCTACTACAAAAATGATGGGAGAATTTTTTTTATTATGATTGAGGGAAGATATTTTGAGCTTACCGAGCCATCAAGAATATCTTTAATAGAAAAATAACCACGAGTTTTAATGACTATGTGGGGACACAAATATGATTTTATCCCCTATCGTACACGTGTCGCCTCAAGATAAGGAAAGACAAGTTGTAAACCAAGTTTTCGAGATGAATGATGAAGTGTAATACAAAACTAGCGTGGATATTGGGGTAATTATTAGGTCGCTCATGGATATATTTGACGATCCAAAGTCACAAATCAGTTAGCAGATATAACAAGTAATCCTTTAAGTTAGGAAAACTAGCATGAGTGAGGATAATTAATAGAGAATTTTAAGAATATATGTAACTTGATAAAAGATAAAGACTAAGAAAGTCTCTAATAAGAGTAAGATAACTTAATTAAATCATTCAATTTCTACTAGAGGTTGCTGTTAGACTGATGTCAAACTTGAGCGTCAGAGTGTTTTTGGTAGGTACCTTGCCAATGATGAGTTTGGGGTGTAATATATGAAAACAAAGACTTGAGTAGTTCGTGGAACATATCTCAAGGTGTGTTAATTGTCAAAAACTCCTCCCACATCTTTGGTGTCATATGTCGGAGATGCTTGATTTTTAAATTCATTAATGCCATGAAGTACGTGAATATATTCAATGATCTTTTGTGTAAGGGAAGTTTGTACACTTGGACCAATAACCAAAATAGTCCAATCCAATATTGGTTGGCAAATTCTTAGTATCAGGATCTTGGGAAGAGCACAATCCGCAACACAATTTTCACATTATAGACCTCAAGTCATACTCCTATTACCATGGACGCGAGGGATATTTCTTTAAGGGCAATTCATTTTAGGTCTGAAACATGTTACTCCTTCGCTAATTATTGTGGAAGTTGAAGAATGATGAAAGGACCTTACTTTTTTGGGAAGGGTTGGTTTTGTATTTCACGAGAAGCTTACAACTCTTAAGAAAAAGATTAAAATATTGAACATAATGGAATTTGGTAGGTCGATGGGAAGAAGAATATGGTGCTTAATGAAATTGCTCAAATTGATAATGAGGAACAAATAAGCTTATCAACTGAAGAGAGGAATTGATGAATTCAAATAGCAAAATAAATAAATGAGGTATTCAATGACAAGGTGAGAATAACACCAAAATTTCAATAGAGTGCGTGATGGTCATAAAAAGGAACTTCATTTCAAACATGAAGATTGATGGAATCATGAAGTAATCGAGGAAGGCTTTTTAAGGAAGGGATAGTTGATATTTTGGACTTCATTCAAAAGACAAGCATGTTGCTCTCTCTTGGATGTTCTCTATTTCTTTTGTATCTTCCAAGATCAAGCAATATGAATTGAAAGGCCAGTCAAAGAGTACATTGTTGTGATGGAAAGAATGGAGATGGAAATGACTCTCTAGGGCTAGATAGTCCTTCCCCTCCTCCTTTTCATCCTCTCTTCCTAGACCATAGTTCGAATATTATTTTTCTAGCCCTAATTTGAAAGTAGGGAGTGAAGGACACCTTGGATTGTAAGCCCATAAAGCTTGGTTGCATTGACAAAAATTATAGTTGAAGTGTTGGTTCTAAGAATTGAAACAATTCTTTTTTGGTGAGCAAAGAGCATTTGCAATGGGTAACATAATCTTGGGTGAGTGTTAAATGCAAATAAATGTATTGATTCTAGAATCCAGTTAGGGGAACTAAAGATCGTTTGTAAAATCAAGTTTGAGAAGTCATACAAGTACCTTAATTGAAAATTCCTAGATTATATGGTAGGAAGTGGAGAAAGCGGATTATGAAATGCATATCTGGTAACTTTCTCCATGTTTGTCAACGGATCTTCTTCAAACTACTTTAAAACTCTTAGGGTAGTGAGACAAGGAAACCTCTTTCTCCTTTTTTTTATTTGATGTATTATGTGGGAAATTCTCAAAATCTGCACACCTTGATGTTTGTGCCTTGAATTGCACATATCTCGATCTTTTTTTAAACACCTTAAACTCGACTTTAGAGGGGTACCTATAAAAAATACTCCAATGCTCAAGTTAGTCATCAGTCTAAGAATCTCGTTTTTAGTATGAATTGAATAACTGGTATTTATTTTATTCTTATTTATAGATTTCTTAGTCTTCATCTTTTAGTAAGATTGCTTCATTTTTAGAATCCTCTACTAATTATATCCAATCATGTTAGCTTCCTTGATTTAGTGATTCCTTTCTATATCTGTTAACTTATTTTTCACTTCGAATCATTTGGTGTATTCGTTATCGACCATCTAGTAATTATTTCGACCTCCTTAACAGTTATGTGTTACACAGTTTCTTTATTCGTCTTTGTATCCCAATTTACAATTAATCTTTCCTTATCTCAAGGTGATTCGTGTACGATGGGGGATATAATCATATTTATCTTTAGTCTTAATCACAATAGAGGAATGCCATGATTTAGGAAATGGAAAAGTTCTTGATTCTTGAACACGATAATACTTGGGATTTGAAAATGTTACATAAGGAGAAGATTATTGGTTGCAGGTGGGTATACATTGTGAAGTACAACTCTGATAGGTAAGGTGAGAGATATAAAATACCTAGGTAAGGTGGGTGTGTATATATAAGACTTATATCCTTCAAGTACTTCTTTTGTATAGAAGTGGCTAGAACCTTGAGAGGATATTTGTCTATCGGAGGATCTATATTATTAATCTACTCGAACAAAATCTAGGCCCATCGATACCCCAAGGATCAGAATCATCAAACGAACATAAACGATGGTGCGACACTTAAAGATATTGGACTTTATCAGTGATTTGTTAGAAAACTTAATTATCAAAAAAAAAAAATGTTGGAAAAATTAGAGTATGACGATCATATTTCATTTCATACGTTGGCAATATTTTGAAAGCCCACTTGAAGCTTGAACTTGAAAAGGGATTGTCAAGTTAAGTAAGTTGGATTTACGGTTGAATCAGGTTGATTTAATATCTCAAAACATCATAAATAAATAGGAAATTAGGGAAAAACATATTATCAAATTTGAAAAATTAATAAGAAATTAGGTAAAAAATGACAAACAATTAGAGTAAGCTCCAAGTTGTTCAACACCATTCTTCTAGACTAAGAACTAGTACAAAGAAGAAAATGTTAGCAAATGGATAGTAGTGTGGTTCCTACATATGAAGACTGACACGTATGAAATCACAACTATTGTTGGATCGGTGTTGTGCCTCCTAAAACTCCTGGACAGACAGGTTGAGGTTACCAATCAAATGAAATTTGAAAAGACCACAATTTCATTAAGACGGTATACGGGGCGGGATTAAAATAAAATATATCAAAGATTAAGGCAGTTGTGGCTTAAAAATTATAATGTAGAGGTTGAAAATATGATCTAGAATGAAATTATCATTTGTATTTAAAGAGTAGTGAACAAGGTTTTGGGAATCTAAGGGGAAAATCCATGCCAATAACAAACTTGGTGAAATGATGGAAGTTTCAAACGGCCAAAAAAATTATGGTGGGGGAACATAAAAAAGAGAAAAATTGTTGTCTCTTGTAGGTGTCTTACAAATTTTAAAGTTTAATATGTCGAGAATTTTAGCAAGGTAGCATTATTGGTATTCTAACTGCTGTGTTTATTTTATTTTTTTTCCGAATTATTTTGTGTTATTTAGGAGCAACAATGGTTCCAATCAGTTGGACGGAGATGCAGTGCCCAATGACGAGCCAGATTGAACCAAGGAAGGTTGCTAAAGTAGGAGGTTGACAACTGAGAGATCAAACAAGCAAGTGTTGTGAAGCTCTGGTATGCTTTTGTCACTCCAATTTATTGTAGAAATGAAATCATGTAGGAATTAAAGAAGGAAAATTGATATTATGGTAGTTCTGAATGTCCACATTACATCTGTATCAATGTTTTTTTTTTTTTTTTTTTGGGGGTGGGGGAGGAGGGCTAGGAAGTGAACATTTTCAATGAAATTATGTTTTCTTTGTGTAGAAATCACAAAGTTTTACTCCAGGTTATTTTACTTTTTAATCGCATCTTTTGGGAGCAAATTGCTTCTCTTTTAACCACTTTAGTTTGGATATGTGCAAGTGATCCATACAGCCATACTAGACATTGAGCCCAACTGGCCTATTCATGGGTCCCACACCTAAAGAGATGGGAGGGTCCCTATGAAATGCCCCATGAAACTAATAAAATTAGAGTGGGATCTACTTTCCACCAATTGACAAAGTGTCTATTTAATATCATACTTAAAAATTTTCATTCCGTCTTAAAAGACTATTAAGGCAAAAGTCAAGATCTTTGGTGAGCAAAATAGAACATTTTCTTAGTAAGATTTAGGGCTTCATTTATTGTTGAAAAAAAGTTATTGTAGGTTGATGAAAGCTTAAGTTAAAGACATGGGGCTTGATAGAGATCATTTAAGACCCCAAAGAGACACTGCCCAATGATCACCCCCTCACAATGAAATATTCATTAAGCTCAATCGAGACCATCCAATTATGTTTATTTTTGAGGGCTGTACCATTAGGCTTGATTCACTTGGCTTGCCCTTCTACCTTTTTTACATCATTGGAAAATGTTTCATCGGCAACCCATATTTGGGAATTGTTGTTCCTAATCGACAATTTGTCTTGCAAAACGAAGGCAATTGAATTGATGTGCTTCATGAAATGATGATATTTGGTACCTGTGGGGGGAAATTCTTGAGCACCGACACGTGGCTCGGATAAAGGGCCAAGGATAATGATTTTGAGGTCGGACAAAGACTTTTGTTCGGTTTATTAACTCCGACGAATGCATGTATTCCAAGCTCGGAGCTGTGCCATCAGCTCGTAGGTCGGTATGACAGGTCTGACAGATAAGCCTGCAATAGACAGCCAGTTCTAACCACCCACGTCATGTCAGACCAAACCTGACTTTCTCAGAAGCGATAGGGCAGTTGCAACAACTCCTGCAGCTGACATGTCAGAGAGTAGGCTAACTACCCCAGGTCACCTCAAGGGGTGGCACAGAAAACGATCAAGTTGAACACCTATATAAGGAAGAAACTATGAGTAAAAGAGGTTCGAATTCTTCTTCTCTAAGCACATTACACTGATCAATTTGGCTAACTTGATCGTCGGAGTGGGCTGTTTTGCAGGTCCCCCCGAGCTCAAAGAGAAGGAAAGTGTAGAGTCATTTCGTGCATCTACAGTACCCATGAGTTTGATAGGGAGTACTATAGCATTGGTAAGGTGTGTATTAATACATTAGATCATGAATGCATTTTATAATAAGATGTGACCGACTCTTTATTTTAAGGTGTATATTGATGTACCCAAATCCACCTTCTCATGAAGAATATGATAATGTTAGATTTGATTAAGATTTTAGTTTTCTTCTAATAATAATTTGTTAATTGTTTTTCTATTAGGGTTCTCATAATCACAATCTTGAATCAATAGAATTCAACTCATCTTTAATACTCAGATACAGTGGTTAAAGATGCTTAAAATAAGTTCACCTTGGTGCGTGGGCAATTATTCTGTACTCCCCACACTAATGACAAAAGAATAGGTCTTGAGTTAAAATATGATAACATCTTGGGGATTTGGGCAAGAAATGTTGTTTTAAGAGGTTTGTAGCCTTGCCGTGCTAGTCGGTCCGGACCTCCATCATAATATAAAATAAAAAAAATAATGGTAGAATTTTTTTTTTTTCACTTTTTAAAAAGTTTTTTTTTTCTTTACTTTTTAGTTTTGACATTTTTGAATGATTAATGCTGGTGTAACCTTAGCGGGAGGACACACGGGGATATCTTGCTATGGTGGCTTGTGCATGCCTGTAGATATGTTTTTTTTTTTTTTTTTAAAGATGAGTAAAACACATCTATGGACATGCGTGCCACCACGTCGTGTCCCCCATCTAGCATAGACTCTTTTTTAATTTATTCATTTATTTATATTTACGACTAATGATAAAATGATTTGATAATCTGACGCTCATGGTACATGTGCACAAAACCATAGATCTTTGAAAGATATAAGTGGCAGATCTAATTGTTGCACCTTGGTTTATGAAATTTATTATCCACCAAATCTCATTTTATCAAAGTTTGTTATTGAACAAACCTTGAAGTGGGATTCATATCATGAATTTCAAATTTATGCAGTTAATTTGTTACCTAACATACCTTGGAGTGGATTCTAATCACATCAATTTGTGACATCTGAAAACATGATCTGATGATACAAAGTTACAAAAAAAAAATTCTAACAATTTAAAAAAAAATAAATTTGAGAAAAGAAAGTTAATTTTTACTATTGAATTTTAATTTTACATCAATAGTCATCTTCTTTGAAAAAATACGATCAAGTTCAAAGAGTGTTTTTTTTTTCTTTTTTGTGAATTTTTTTCTTTTGAATATGAGTTTTCCATAAAATCAATGTTGGGTTACTAATTTCATAATCCATGTGAGCCTAATATCTTACTAAATTAGTCATACTAGCTTATTAAAGTAAGGTTTCTCCATCTAACAAACTTGTTGATAAAGTAAGAGAGTTTTTTTTAATAAAATTGTACCAAATAGGTCAGTCAGATAAATCTCTCTAGATGTTTTTCTTATTGTGCACTGCCACGTCAAGAGCATCACGTCTCTTTATTTAAAGAGTCCAAATATGATTGGGAAAGTGTTTTTATTATTTAAATGCTTGTGTGTGTGAATCACGCAATCCATGTGTAGTATTTTGACCTGTAATAAATTGTAGTCGTTGGATTCGAGCACTTTTCTTCTTGGGTTTTGAGTCCACGCATGGCTTCTCTATGAGGCCACGTGACAAAAGAAATGCTCAAAGTCAAACAAACTAAAAGTCACCAATCAAGTTGATGTTTGGTACAGTGATCCAATCAATTATATGGTATATGGAAACCTCAACATACTTTATAGTAATCCAATCAATTATAAGGGTATATGGAAACCTTAACATACTTGAATTCATCTCCTCTACTAATTAATTTCAACCTTATTGTATAAATAAAATTTAGATTTGAATAAATGACAAAGTCATTTTTTTAATATAAAAAACCCAATCTACATACCTTACTTTTTTTCTAGAAAATTAATTTTCCACATATTAAGTGAAAAAAAAAAAAAAAAAATCCTCAAAGCTTTTGTTTGATGGTAGATAATGCCATTTTTTATTATTAATGATACGTCGTAGGTTGACATCCTAAAAAATGTGGGTAATTATAGTGTGTGCATGATTCACCAAGTTGGACTACTCATAAAGACAACGATGTGCCCTAAATAGTCAATAAACGAAACCATCATCTTTTACAATTGACACACATCTTACTATGGGTAAGGACAATGAGAAACAACACTAAAAAAACATTATAAGATTAAATAAAATGTACAATTGAACAACAAAATGACACCTAAGAGATTGGAAATTTTATAAATAAGAGAATAACAAAATTGAAATATATAATTTTTTATTATTAAAATTTGAATTCTATTAAAATGAAGATTAATTTGATTGTCAGAGTATTTGTAGAAAAGATGACTAAGAAAAAAAATATGATTGATTGATATTGGTCTTCAATGCGTTTTGAATTCCAACAAGAAACGTATAGGGGTGAATCATCTGCCCGCCCCTGGAGTTGGAAAAGTAATTTTATTGCCTGTAAAAGCATAGAATCGTTTTTCTAGAAAATTAATTTTCCACGTGTGAAAGTGGGTTTCGTTTGGCATTGTGAGAGGAGATATTATTACAACTTCACAAGTAGCGACAAAAGAAATGTCTTGGGCAAGGCCCATGTCGGCATCTTTATAGTCAATGGTCAAACACGCTTGGTCCAATAGAAAAGCTGCAAAAATTATGCCAGATCAGCAATAAATTTGGTCAATCGTTGACCATTGACCAGATTGCACCAGTTCTGTTACCCTCCTCAGTTACTCTCAACTTCTGCTCAAATTATCGCGATAATCTCACCAACATCTCTTTGATGGTTATTTGATAAACTCGGGTTATAATTTGTTGACTCATGGAGTATTAGTTGACTCAATGCATTGTGGGAGAGTTGCAACGAGTTTTAGAGTTCTAAAACATTGATCTAAAACTGAATTTCACTCTACATAGAGATGTTGCTTCGTTCTTAATATTTTTAAATCAAAGTTTTACAACAACAACAACAACAAAACCTTATCCAAAAGATTTGGGATTTGACTAAACAAATCTTGTTCTCTCGTTTTATTTTATGTTAATTTTGTTATTGAGAGTAAGTTTATATTTATTTTTGGAGTCTCATCCACATTCTTGTAAGCCTTTCTCTTATTCATTTAGGTTTTTCAATTGGAATATTTTATTTTTTTTCTATTTGGAGTTGTAATTGACTTTTGTAGAATATGGTCAAACCATCTCATCTGATTTTCTTTTAGTTTAATGCCTATTGATGTTATTCCTTTGTTCTTTCAATTGTGATATTTTCTAATAATATTTTCATGCTCTTTCCACTCACTAATTTGGACGTCGTCATCTTTGCTACTCTTGTATAGTTGCTCTCTTTTACATTACATTGTTGATCCCAAACCTTGATAAAGGGAGAGAGTTTCAGTAAGTTGGCAACCCATGTAGAAACCTGTCACTCCTTAATATGAATCTTGACAAGACATCTTAGTTTTAAAATTTCAAAAATTCGACTTCGACGTCCGTTGAATATAATCAACTTGATGATTTTTGCAAGTCAAACAAATATTATATTATATTTATTAAATATAAAAATTGCAAAAATGATAGCAATGATACTACTTGGAAAGGACAATTTCAACATTACCCATATGTAATGCTTTGTACGGACGTTGATATGGGTGAACACTAAGATGGAATAGGCCCCCCCTAATATGCCCATGTCCTTGCTACAATATAGTGAAAGGTTATTCCTCCCATAACAAAAGGATCAAAATCTTTTACGTTTCACGTAAGATTTATCGATTGTACTTTTCCAATAATTAGTCCACGAGAATTGTACACTCATATTCCAGGACCATTGAAGTTCTTACGTGAAATACACCAAAACCAAAACAAGCTATCGAAATAAATAAATGAAAGAGTCGTGTTGGGGTGACACAGGATTTACTGTGATTCTTACAATTCTGACGTGGAGATGCATATATAACCGTAGATGATTTTTACTCGTATCGCGAGGAAACATAACAATGGTTATGTGCACATCCCATGTCAGACTTGTGAGAATCGTAGTAAATAGCATGTGTCAATCCAGCATTTTCCTAAATGAAATCCAAAGAGGGTTTTCTTTTAATAATTTTTATTATTTCAAAAATAATAATTTATTTTTTGTTCTCCAAAAAAAATTAAATACAAATTTATAACCCAGCCAATTTTCTAGTGTGTTTCCTAGTCGACTCGGTCATGTTGCCAAGTTTACCCGGACTTAAAGACCGAGTCACCTCAAAATCCACTCGTCCGAGTTAGTTTTTAAAACAATGTCGCCATAACTCGTAACTCCACTTGGTATCTCACTGGAAACAAGTTCAAGTTCATTTTATCGTGTAAATTGTAATCCTTTGTGCTGACGTATTTACTTGTACTTTCTTATAAGAAGACTCCATCTCAAAAGCTACTATGCGTTACAAGCGATGTTATCAGTCTATTATTTGATGTTTTCAGATTATTTTTATAATGCACAAGGAATTAAATAAATAAATTTAAGATGACTGAAACTTGCTATAAAAAGAGAACTAAAACACCTCCATATCACTCCTAAACTTCTACTCTCCATCTTCTTCAATATTCTTCCTTCTCTTGTGTTCTTGCTCTTCTTTCTTTAAAGTTCAAATCCATGGCGTCCAATGCAAATCTTAATATAATTATAGAAAGGAATCCATCCACTTCGCGCTTGTCCGAATTGGGTATCAAATCATGGCCTAAGTAAGTGGTTTTATTTTCTCATCTTATTTCTCATCATCATCATCTATGCCTTATCTTAAATATTGGGTTGGCAACTTAAATTAATCCTATTTTGCCATTTTATTCAATCTAGAGCTATATATATCCTCTATTTATTTCTTTTCTTTCCGAGGTATGAAATCTTTATCATCAATCATACTCATCTATACCTTATCCCAAATGTAAAGTCCATAATATAAATACTATCCCTTCATTCCATTATATTTCGAATCAAATCTATAATTCAATTTTGTTTTCCAACATTCAAAATCTTCATTCATCATCTATACCTTAACCCCAACCCCAAGGGGATTGGCCCGGTGGCAAATCGAGCCTTGATAAGCTCCGAAGAGTAGGTCAAGTGCTATAAATTTCTTGGGGCTGCCCTCTAGGGTCATGTTGACCCTCGACTCAACTTGTTGCGCGTAGAACTTTCTGAGGGGGCGGTGCGTGTGACTGCGGGCTTAATCCCATCCGAAGGGTAGGGATACCCAAGATATCAAAAATAAAATAAAATAAAAATAAATCATCATCTATTCCTTATCCTAAACATTAGGTTGATTAATCAAATCCTATTTCGTCATTCCATTCTATCCTGAACCATTATCCATTAATTTCTTTGCTTATTAGTCATCAAAATCTTAATTATCTTATATCATCAACTTCATTATCACCCGTAACTTCATTATTCCAAAATGTTTATCATATTTTGTTATTCCATTCTATGATCTTGGGCCTTATCTCCAGTCCATTTTTTTTACAGTCCTTCGAAATCTTTGTTATATCATTTCAGGCATTGTGAATCAAATTTCGCTTGTTATGGTTCTAATATGTTATCTTTTCTTCATATACAGGTGGGGGTGCCCTCCAGGAAAGTTTCCATTGAAATATGATGCAGAGGAGACATGTTATTTGCTCAAAGGGAAGGTGAAGGTCTACACTAAAGGGTCATCGGAATATGTCGAATTCGGTGCTGGAGATCTTGTTACCATCCCTAAGGGACTTAGTTGCACTTGGGATGTATCGGTCTCGGTCGATAAGCACTACAAATTCGATTGCTCTTCTACATCATCATCTTCATCATAATTTCATTGTATTTTAGATCACAATTCATGTATGTGTACGTTCTTCATTTTGTTCTAGACTCCAATGGTTTTTACTTCTTTGTTTTGTTTAATATGTGTTATATTTTGTAACTTTAGATCAGATTTTTAAGTGTTATGATTCCAGTCAAAGAAAAGGAAAAACTGTATATCAGTCAATGTATGTCCCATTCAAAGTAATCTTATTTATGTTCTTTGAATGTGACTTTAATGTCTCTTTGACCAGTCAGACAGATAAGTTCTTATAATTGAACCCTCCTTTTATCACATATGTCATCCAAATGTTGGAATCTTTTTTTTTACTTGTTCTTATCTTACCCACCTTTTTAGGGTTCAGTAGAAAAAACAAATTATGGTGAACCAATCTGCATCATAAGATCAATATTGATGGTCTAGATTGATAATTGGGTCCTTTTCACACAACAGAATATGTTGGAGAAGAGGGAATCTACCATGTCCCAGGTACTAGGGTTTCCAGTTTTGGCAAAAGGGTTGGCATTGATTGTACTCTCTGTGATTTTTGAAGTGTTGGGTTTATCCTTTGGGTTTTGTTCAGCTTGATGTGTGTGTGTGTGTGTGTGTGTGTGTGCGTGCCTTGGCATGACCACATTCTCAGTTTTGTTTGCTTTAAGCATAAGTTTGACTGACTTCCTTTCTATTCTCTATTCTCCTTATCTTAAAGCCTAAAGGTGGAGTAACATGGGTTTATCCTCTTAAGTCACTAGTTATTATTTTAAGGGATTGATATGGTGTAGGAACTTTGTATATAAATTCTCTCTTTCTTCTTCTTTTTGAACAAATTAAAATAACTGAAATTTTACTATTTGGAATAATATTATGTTTAATTTCTTTTACTTTGGTGGATTATTCAGAACTGCATATTTACAAAATAGGCGCGAGGCGACGGTAGTGTAATGTTGGAACCCATGATCATGATTCGACATGTGAGAATCAAGGGCTTAATATTCTTTTTCCCTCCTTTCACAAATCATGAAACTTTGTTACTATTATTAAAATTTAATAAGAGATCGAACGGTTAAATGTGTGACCGCCCAACCATCCCGATAATTGCCTGACAAAACCATTTTGGTGGGGAGGATGTCAGCCATGTTGGCGCTCAAGATCAGATGGCTAGACACAGATGGCTGGTACTTTAAGATTAACCAAACTATCGTCAATATGAAGAGTAATTAAAATCCAGCAATGCTTTTGATGTCAAACACATGGCTTTATATGTTATGGAAGAGTGTAATTTAGGTGATTTTGATTCCACTCCTCTATCTGTATAAAAAACTTTGTTGGTTTCTAAGGATGCTTCTTGCATAGCTGAGTAGTTGTGCTTTTATGTTAGTATATAGATCAATTCCACCTCCTTTAGACCCTTTTCTTTCCTCTTTTCAATTAACGAAATTTACACTTAAAAAAAATGGAATTGAGATACTTCAGTGAGATTGAAAGGAGCTCATCATTGCCCATGGATGTAGAAAATCTCGTCGAACCACGTTAATTCAGTGTCGTACATGTAATTCTCTCTTTATTATTGATTTTGCATTTTTTTTTTTTGCTTTGATTGTTATAGTTGCTCCTCACCTATTTTTCTACACTTCATATTGAGACTATGAATCAATATCATGCTTTGGTGAAGAGAATTCAGAAACAAACTCTCACTTGTTGCATTTACATGAAATCATGATGTTAATAGGAACCCAATCGTAAATGCAATGAGGAGTATTATAACAATAGCTTAATTGGTTTCAATGGAAAAGAAAATTACAAGAGAGTCATTCTTAGCAAACTTATGCTGATGTTAGAAGATTTTTTCTAATCTTTTTGACAATATTCCTTGGCTTATAAACTTCCTTAGTGAGAGGTATTATTTGTTGATTTAGATGACTTTTTCTATCAAGCAATGTTTCTAAGGCTATGAGTTATCCTTAAGAAAACTTGTTAACAACTTCCCTTCTTGTAGGCCATGCTTAAATTGTGAGAACTCTTTCTATCCTTCATTTGAAATCTTATTTTCTAAAGTTCGAAGAAAAAAAAATCGTTGCGATGAGTCCACATTTGGGAACGCTTCCAGGGAGCTGGAATTGAGTCCACGTATTTTGAGGTCGTTTGGATGCACCTTCACCTTCAACTTTCCGCAAAAACGCATTTTGAAAGAGCCGCCCAGGGCCGCTCCTCTACTTCCAGATCCCGTAAGGACCAAATTAAACACAGTTGAACGTAAATTTTAGTTTTTCGTTTTCAACCTCAAATTTTAAATTCCTATTATTCCTGTACCACGATGAAATTTTTTATAATCTCCATAATCCTAATAAGAAGCACCAATCATGCGCTTTTAATTAACCTCATTTTTGTTTATGTTTTTAACCTCCTTTAGTTTCTTATTTTTTCTTTAAGCGAGCATTGATAATTAATTGTTGATTATTTATGGTGTTAAGTTTTTTTTAATAATCATTAGTTACTAATTGTTGGGCTGTATTACTAAACGATCATTGATAAGTGATTTATGATCACTGATCATTAACCAATCAAAAAAAAAAATTAATAAAAATATATAATCATTGATTGTTCACCAAATGATCAAATGATCATTGATTATTTGGATTTGTTATTTTTTACTTCAGTGATTAATTTTTTTTTTCATTATATATTTTCTTATTTTCAATGTTATTTTATTAGTAGATACCACAATATATATATGGAAGAATAAAAATATCAACTGCCATCGTAAACAGACTCTTAGTAAAAATGTTAGCTCAATGAAGAGAGGTAGGAATCAACCCAACATGTAAACAAAATGAAAAAGTATTTGGGTTTGTTTGATTGTAGAGAAAACATTTTCAGGAAAATAAATTACTCCGAAGAATAGTAATGGGGAAATGAATTCCAACATCTAGGAAAATAGAAGAGAATTGGTTTTTAGTTTTGAGGGTCAGGGGGTAATCATGATATAATAACTTCAGGAGATTAGAAAATCATTTTCCCCATTGGTTGGGAGGGGAAATACTGTAATATAATTTCTATAATACTATTTTTCAGGAAAAACTATTATCTAAATTTCAATCGTTTAATATGCTTTTTTGCAATACATTAAATAATACTCTAATATAATCAAGTTCAACCGAATGTTGGACTCGGTCGAATATGAGAGACCATAATAGTGTGCCTTATAAATACCCTAAAGAATGTGTTTTCGAGAATTTAAAATAAGATTTAGACTTTATTGCAAAAAATAATTATTTTTAATACATACTAATAAAGGCTTTCAATCAATTCCAATAAGAAAATGATGCATTTATGATCTTTAAAATTACATAGTTAGACATAATTTTGTTACAACTTTAATATTACAGATTCAAAACCTCTAGTGCAAGGTGTATGTAACGAAGTACTAAATTACTCAGGGGGTCCGAGGTTGATTCATAACGATTGGTGTTTAAAAAAATTCAAGGTTATGAATCTAGAGAGAGAATAAAAAAAAAATCCTAAATTTGTAAATTGAGAATTTCTTGATTGAAATCTAAATCTAATCGAATAAAAAAGTAAAATTCAAGATACGAAAAATGTGAAGAACTTGAAGATTCTCCAGTAAAATGCACTGATATTTTTTTTTATTGATTTTTTACGACTCAATTAAATCTAAATAAAATTTGATTTAATAAAAAAAATATAGAATTAATATTTGCACAGATTAAGTTTTTCATAAAAAAGCTGAATTTATCAAATATTGGTTTTAAACAATTTCACATCTTAATCTATTATAGAGAATTCAAGCATCTGATATAATCAGAATATTACACATCAGATAAAGAAATTTTATAAGTAAATTAATCTTATTAGTAATCTAATCAAGCAATAAATAAATAAATCCAGAATAATAATTCATTAAGTCATCAATAAAAGAAATCAAACTACAATCTTGTGACTTTTCTTCTCATTTTAACATTGATGTTAATCAATCATCATAAAATATATCACTATTTTTATCAACTAATTATATTTATAAAAAAATAATAGAACTTACTAAAAGATAAAGACTAAAAAAAATAATAAATAAAATGGAAAGAAAGAATTAAAGTATTCAACTAATTCTAATTCGATACAAGCTTCAAGGATTGTAGTAGAATTTTCAAGTATCCTACTAATTAACTTGGAGACTAAAATGTAAAATTGAGAATCAAATTATTCGTCACCTGGATGGTGTGTGTATTGTGTTGATCGAAAAGTCCCCAACAACTACCATACCGGTTCAATGGTTTAAATATTGTGTTCATATATTTGTGAATTATTTTTTACGCAAAAAGACAAAATATCTTAACAAAGTACCATGTTTTTTCTATGTTTCAAAAAATGTGCTTTAGAATTATGACGAAGGCCATAATGGACTAATGGAACACGATTTAGTGAGGAGTCGTGATTTTCTAACTCGAAAAGTTTCACTCAGTCTGTACTCGCCTGACATGACAAGGCATAGATCTTTTTCTTCAGGATATACAAGTAAAAGATCAACAATTTTATGCCATTACCATGTCAAAAGAGTACAGATTGAGTAAAAAATTTTGAGTCAGAAAATCATTGGTGTTTATTGATATCTTTACTAAAGCTTAAACCATTATAATCATATTCTTGTAAATAAAGTATTAGAAATAACTTCTTGATTTTGCTTTTGCTTATTTGGAATCAATGAATTATGTTTCTTGGATTATTGATATATGACTCTTTTGTCAGATATAGTAGGCAAAGGAAACGTGCTAGGCACAATAATGCTAAGTTGACAACTACCTTGTTGATGTACATTTTGATACTTATCTAAAGGTATGTTTGTGAACTTAAAATTTTTATTTAGTATGCATTTTGATTTATATAGATTGAAGGACTATACAAAGCTTGGACCAAGATTCACATTTGGACTACATGGACTTCCACAACAAGTAAAGAACATCATCATTGCCCATGGACATAGAAAATCTTGTTGAATCACGTAAATTCAGTGTCGTACGTGTAGTTCTCTCTTTATTATTGATTTTGCATATTGAGAGTATAAATCAATATCATGCTTTGGTGAAGAGAATTCAGAAACAAACTCTCACTTGTTGCATTTACATGAAATCATGATGTTAATAGGAACCCAATCATAAATGCAATGAGGAGTATTATAACAATAGCTTGATTGGTTTCAATGGAAAAGAAAATTACAAGAGAGTCATTCTTAGTAAACTTATGCTGATGTTAGAAGATTTTTTCTAATCTTTTTGACAATATTCCTTGGCTTATATACTTCCTTGGTGAGAGGCATTATTTGATGATTTAGATGACTTTTTCTATCAAGCAATGGTTCTAAGGCTATGAGTTATCCTTAAGAAAACATGTTAACTAGTTTTCTTAATTGTGAGAACTCTTGCTATCCTTGATTTGAAATCTTATTTTCTCAATTATTTTCTAAAGGTTGAAGCAAAAAAAAAAAAAAAAAATCGATGTGATGAGTCCGTGTTTGGGAACGCTTCCAGGGAGCTGGAAGTGATTCCATGTATTTTGAGGTCGTTTGGAAGCACCTTCACCTTCAACTTTCCGCTAAAATGCATTTTGAAGGAGCAGCCCCAGGCCGCTCCTCTGCTTCCTGCCCCCATGAGGACCAAATTAAACACCGTTGAATGTAAATTTTAGTTTTTCATTTTCAACCTCATTTTTTTAATTCCTATTAGTCCCGTACCTTTATGAAAATTTCCGTAATCTCCATAATCCTAATAAAAAGCATGCCAATCGCGCGCTTTTAATTAACCTCATTTTAGTTTATTGTTTATCATTTGGAAGACTAAAAATATCAACTGCCATCGTAAACACTCTTAGTAAAAATGTTAGCTCAATGAAGAGGGGAAGGAATCAACCCAACAAGTAAACAAAATGATAATGTATTTGGGTTTGTTTGATTGTAGAGAAAACATTTTCAAGGAAAATAAATTACTCCAAAGAATAGTAATGGGGAAATGAATTCCAACATCTAGGAAAATAGAAGAGAGTTGGCTTTTATTTTTGAGGGTAGGGGGTAATCGTGATATAATAACTTCAGGAGATTAGAAAATCATTTTCCTGATGGATTGGGAGGAGAAATACTGTAATATAATTTCTATAATACTATTTTTCAGGAAAAACTATTATATCAAGTTCAATCATTTAATACGCTTTATTGCAATACATTCTATAATACTCTAATATAATCAAGTTCAACCGAATGTTGGACTCGGTCGAATATGAGAGACCATAATAGTGTGTCTTATAAATACCCTAAAGAATGTGTTTACAAGAAATTGAAATACGATTTTGACTTTATTGCAAAAAATAATTATATTTAATATATACTAACAAAGGCTTTCAATCAATTCCAATAAGAAAATAACATATTTATGATCTTTAAAATTACAGAGTTAGACATAATTTTGTTATAACTTAAATATTGCAGATTCAAACACCGAGTGCAGGGTGTATGTAGCGAAGTAATAAATTACTCAGGGGGGTCCAAGGTTGATATATGGCAATTGGTGTTTAAAAAAATTCAAGGTTATGAATCTAGAGAGAGAATATTAAAAAAAAAAAATCCTAAATTTTTAAATTGAAAATTTCTTGATTGAAATCTAAATTTAATCAACTAAAAAATTAAAATTCAAGATACGAAAAATGTTAAGAACGCGAAGATCCACCACAAAAATGCACTGATATTTTTTTTTATTGATTTTTTAAGATTCAATTAAATCTAAATAAAATTCATTTAATAAAAAAATCTAGAATTAATATTTGCACAGATTAAGTTTTTCATAAAAAAGCCAAATTTATCAAATATTATTTTTAAACAATTTTCACATCTTAATCTACTATAGAGAATTCAAGCATCTGATATAATTAGAATATTACACATTAAATAAAGAAATTTTATAAGTAAATTAATCTCATTAATAATCTAATCAAGAAATAAATAAATAAATCCAAAATAATAATGCATTAATTTATCAATAAAAGAAATCAAACCACAATCTTGTTACTTTTCTTCTCAGTTTAACATTGATGTTAGCCAATCATCATAAAATATATCACTATTTTTATCAATTAATTATTATTTTTTATAAAATAGAGCTTACTAAAAGATAAAGACTTAAAATAAAATGGAAAGAAAGAATTTAAGTATTCATCTAATTCTAATTAGATACAAGCTTCAAGGATCGTAGTAGAATTTTCGAGTACCCTACTAATTAACTTGGAGACTAAAAACAAAATTGAGAATCAAACCATTCGTCACATGGATGGTGTGTGTACGGTGTTGATCGAAAAGTCCCCAACAACTACCTTACTGGTTCAATGTTTTAAATAATGTGTTCATATATTTGTGAATTGTTTTTTACATAAAAAGACAAAATATCTTAACAAAATACATGTTTTTTCTATGTTTTAAAAAATGTGCTTTAGAATTATGTGATGAAAACAATGGACTAATGGAAAGCAATTTAGTGATCAGTCGTGATTTTCTGACTCGAAAAGTTTCACTCGATCTGTACTTGTCTGATATGACAAGGGCACAAAACCATAGATCTTTTTCTTCAAGATACACAAGTAAAAGATCAATGTTTTTGTGCCCTTATCACATCAACGGAGTGTAGATCGAGTGAAAATTTACGAGTTAGAAAATCATTAGTATTTATTGATATCTTTACTAAAGCTCTTCTATTATATCATTATAATCATATTCTTGTAAATAAAGTATTAGAAATAACTTCTTGATTTTGTTTTTGTTTATTTGGAATCAATGAATTATGCTTCTTGGTTCATTGATTTATGACTCTTTTGTCAGATATAGTAGGCACAATGATGCTAAGTTGACAACTCTTTTGTTGATGCACATTTTGTTACGTATTTAAAAGAATTTAAAATCTATTTTTTTTTTTTAATTTATATTTATTATTGATAAGTTATTTTCACATATTATATAATTCATTCAAAGGTATGTTTGTGAACTTAAAATTTTTATTTAATATGCATTTTGATTTATATGGATTGAAAGACCATATAGAGCTTGGACCTAGATTCTCATTTTGACCCCCAATGGACTTCCACAACAAGTAAAGGAGATATGTGAGACTGTTAGATAATTGTATGAGTCCTGATAATATGACTCACTAGGTGGCATACTCAAATGACTCCATGACATGGATAAGTTTGGATACCGTAGTTTTGAATGCCTCGAGATACATGATTGCATTTCCCTAAAAAAAAGTGTCGTGTATCCCAAGGCATTCAGATCTAAGGTTTTCAAATTTGTCCACATCATGGAGTCATTTGAGTATGCCACCTGGTGAATCATATTATCGAGACTCAATTGTATTTGTAGGATAGGTAAGTTTTGAAGTGAACCGACTTAGATAAGATATAATTATAGGTTAGGTAAGTGCAATTGTCGGTCGATATTGAATTATGCCAAACCTTGGGGATGACAGTGTAATTTATCCTCTATAATTTAATTCATGTCAAATCAGTTTGGAGGGAGGGATAGGCTCAACCTCTACTCTCGGCCATTAGGCCAATGCCAAATAATGCAACCTTTATTTAGATAACTCCTTTTCTAATAAAATAACAATGAATGCACGCGGTCTCGACATGTGGTTGGGTACACGGCTGACATGGTAAAAGTATATAACCGCACATCTTCTTTTTGTATATCCCAATGTGAGAGACTACAACTTGAAAGAATGGCCTCGAGAGATCCTTCTCATATAGGGCATCAACAACCAAATGAGAAAAAAAATAAGGATTTGTCTCCTATCCAAAAGGAAAGTTGAATGCAATTGGGAATCTATCATCTATCATCTATCGCTTATCCAGACCGGCACTGTATCACGATGAAAATGGTCTCTAGTTCTGTCCCCTTGCCACATCAGCTGCATATCCAACTGCGTACCATGACTGGGTGCATTCATCACGACTCTTTTAATAGGAAGGAATACTACCAAGACAAAGAGATTGATGAGCTGAAAAATCTAAGGCAATCAGACAAGTTTCCAATTAAAAGTGGCCCACCAACACAACAATCCAAGTGACTAATACTACTGAAAACCACATACACCGTCTTCAATATCTTATAGGATCTTTTTACCAGATGGAACTTTCCAGCCCAAGTTTAAAGTGGCCAGCTCACTTCAAAATTTTGGAAGAATTCTCCCATGTACTTGACACGTGGTTGACATACATACACATGCGTACATATGTTTTGTGAATGAGTAATGATTTTCTGACTCAAACTATACATCTTTTTGCCTGCACATATTTATGGGGATGGGTAATGTGTATCCTAAGACAAAAAGATCTATGATTCTAGGACATGCCACATCATGAGAGTATTTTGAGTATGCCACATGGAAGAGTCAAATTATCACCATGCTGTGTGAATATTTGAGATTTCAGATTGATGACACATGATTTATTTTGTCTTCGAATTGAAGACAATCCCGACAGATTGGCTCAATGAAAATTTTGGACCAATAAGTTGTTAATGCCAATAAGTCATGAGTTCGACATTCAATACGAGCATTAATTCCTTAGGAGCCACCCGCAAGGACAAATCCTCACTTATCTGGTGTGTGTTGTATGGTTGGACTTGCCCAAGAACTAGTCATTGGATAAGATCATGATCTATATATATAGGCAAAGCCCAGATATAGGAATCGTATGTTTTTGTGAATATTTGAGATATTTATAAATGAATAATATATACAACAAAAATTTAATAGTGGATGGTGTTGGGTATTCTTGGACGCTAAGCCAACCCGAATTTAATGGGTTGAAAACTTTTGACTCGGAGCCGAACGTTTTGGGTTAATAGCAAAGCCCTTACCCATTCTTTCTTGGTTGTTGGGCCAGCCCACTTTACACCCCCAGGGTGTCTCAAGTTTTCATAAAGAGGGAGCACGTGTCATGTAAAAGGAGAGGATTCCTCACAACCGTAGCATGGAGACAACCATGTTACTTCACCGACCTTATCACTATTGGCCACGTGTCACGTGTCGAATATGCAACCTAAACTACTCTTAATCTCTAAGAATGTTAGGGCGGTTTCTAACCAACGAACGGCTAAGATGCGAAGAGATTCCTAAGTTCCCTTACAATGATTCGCATCGTTAAATTGTATATAGTCCAACGACGCTAGACACTAAACATCCAACGAACTATTCATGGGAAGAGAAGTAAAGATTCCTTCCTAGAGATTTGATTCTTTAGGAAATATCTTAGAATCACAACTGTCAACTGTACACCAAGTGTCCAACGACTTTAGACGCCAAACTTTCCTCCTTTTCTTTTCCACTAAAAAAGTTTCAAATCTTAGAAAAAACGACAAGGCTTTGACACCGAAAGCTTGGACGCGTGACATAGCATAATCAAAACTCACAAACATACATTTTGCACGTGTCATAACTCTATTGGATAATATCATCTATTTATCTTAAAATAAAAAAGCGCGTAAACTAGTACCTTCGCAAGAGCATCAATAAATGCTAACCGCAAGATGTAAAACCGCTATTCTTTCGCCACGTAGCAAGGATGACAGGTGTCGAACTGTGTAACAATTTAAAAAGAAATAATTCGTGATCCGATGTTAATAAATAGAAGAGATAATCTACCTCTCATTCCTCACCTTCAAAATCCACAACCAGAAGAAACAACCACAACACAACACAAGATCTTCTCTGCAACAACAATAACCCTAACCCTATTTTTAAATCTCTCAATCTGATCTCCTTTTGATCTTCTTCAAAAATGGCTTTGAACCTCTCTCACCAGATCGGTTCCCTGGCTGGGACACAAATCCCAACGACGGAATCCGAGACAACATCCAATGATCCGACGGCGGTCATAAACACATCAGCGATGTGGAAATCTCAACCGTCGAATCTTCGATGTAGAATTCAAAAACAAGGAACAGAGATGGAAGTGTTATCTCCACCGGTGAGTCCGTGTAGATCTCAATCTCCAGTATTTGGTGGGACAAGACCAGATCTAACGGTCGCGTGCCAGGCTTTCGCGACGGAAACAGAAGCAATAGTGGAGGAGGAGAAGGAGGTAAAGGAGTATTACAGAGAGGGGGGTGCGCAGGTTAAGGGGGAGGGGGTGCCGGTTTACGTGATGTTGCCATTAGATACTGTTACAATGGGGAATGGTTTGAACAGGAAGAAAGCAATGAATGCGAGTCTACAAGCGCTAAAAAGTGCCGGGGTTGAAGGGGTGATGATGGATGTGTGGTGGGGATTGGTGGAGAGAGATGGCCCGGGTTCGTACAATTGGGGTGGGTACAATGAGATTATGGAGATGGCGAGGAAACATGGATTGAAGGTTCAGGCTGTGATGTCGTTTCATCAGTGTGGAGGGAACGTTGGTGATTCTTGCACGTGCGTAAGCTAGCATCCTCTCCTTTATCGTACGCCTTATTTTTATTCTTATTTTCTATTTTGATTGAATAATCTAGAAACTGCTGAATCTGAATGACTTTTTAGGGGTTTTTTTTTTTAGAGCTGATATTAACACGCCAACTTTTACTTATAATACACCAATCTATATGGTTAATTTCAAAAGGAATACGCAGGATCTCTTGAATCTGAATTACTTCTTTTAGGGGTTTTTTAGAGCTGCTATTAACACACCAACTTTTTCTTATATAACGCATACATATGCGTGTAAGTATATAAATTGGTGTGTTATAAGTAAAAGTTGGCGTGAAAAAGGAATTCTCAAAGAATAATCAGATCTCCTGAATCTGAATTACTTCTTTTAGGGATTTTTAGAGCTGCTATTAACACACCAACTTTTACTTATAAAAGGCAAATATACTTAGAAAGTATATTGATTGGTGTGTTATAAGTAAAAGTAGGCGTGAAAATAGAATTTCAATTTTTTTTTTTTTTCTATTTCCTTTTTTGATATAATTTTTAATAAAACTATTGATTAGGGCATAAAGTATTTGATGGGATCGTCGTTCGCCCAAGGTCCAAACCGTAGGTATTCCTTGAGATTTTCGGTTCCAATCCCGAGGAATATCTTGTTGGACTTCTGCCGTTGGGAGGACGACTTTTACAGTCCTGCACGGATGGATGCTATCTTTTTTTTTTCTTTTTTTCTGAAATTGGTTTACTTCACGTGGCCATCCGTGAAGTTTGGTTTGTTTGAGGCTATCTTTTGTGAATGGTAACAGGTAACCAGTTCGGTCGGTTACAGGTTAGCCCGTGAGGCTTGAGTTAGAGTTTCAAACTTTGATGGCTTTATAACTTTAATAGCACACGTCTCTAGTTGGCGATTACCATGTGAAAAGACAAAAATAGTCTCTTTTTCTTTGGTGATGTAGGGATATACCCCTCCTTTTCTTTGGTGATGTAGGAATATACCCCTCCCGATTGGGGCTTAAAACAGGTCGGATATTGTTCGGATATAAGTATGTCCATATCCATATCCAAAAAAATTATCGGATTTATATCCGAATCGGGCCGGATAATGTCAAATCATTTAAGGTTATTTTAAATAAAATATATGAGTATGTCCATCTCTAATCTGAATTATTTTTTTCGAATTCATATCCGGATCTGATCAAATTAATTAATTCGGATCGGATAATGTTAAACCATTCAAGATTATTTCAAATGAAATTGCGAAAATGTAGTCAAATGATGATTTGAACTCAAGATCTCTCCATTTTCAAGAGAGATCTTAATCACTACACTTAACTATTGTTAGTTGATAGAAGATGATTTCAAAAATATAAAAATATAACTTGCAAAGTAATATATCATTTGGATTTTGGAGGATATAGGAATGAATCCGTATTCGACCTGGATCTAACCCGGATCAAGGGACATCAACCTATATCCGAATCATATTTTAATTCGGATATACTTGATTAAACCAAATCCACTAAATTCGAATTTGGTGCACTTGGATTTCGGATAAAAACTGTATTTTGAGACCTACTCTCTATTTTGATGGATATTTTAGAAGATATTTTTGATACCCTTTTAGATGGGTTGGTTTTGGTTTGGTTCAGTTCGGCTTGATTCGAATTCTGATTCTTTGTCTAAGACCCTTTGAACTAGAGCCAACCCTACAAATCCTTTGCCTTTGAAATGCGCAAAGGAACTAGATAATTAGAATTGATATTAAACACTTGTTATAACATAGGATATGACTTCAAACAAAATTAAATAGAAGAACACGATTCATTCAGCGAACTCCAAATTTTGATTGGCTTATTTAAGCTTGACTCATGAGTTATCTAGTTAGACTCAACTTGATGAACATCCGAGGCAAGTTGAATCAAGCTTTTGAGTTTTAAAACTTAGGAACCCTACTTCCCAAAATAATAATAATAATAAATAAAATAAATCTATGTACAGTAATGGTTTAATATCCTTTAATCAGACAGTTTGGATCCGTTGAGTTTGAGATAAATTTCATAAGAAAGTTCAAACATAGGAATGACTTGTAGATTCTTCTTACACTTCTTAATGGGAAAATTACTAAATATTTTAATACTTACAAAAAATAACTTATTTTAAAAAAAAATTACCAAAAACAAATTAAGTTGTTGGACAGTCCAGCTTGTTACCAAAACAATGGATTGTCCAGCAATTTAATTCATTTTTGGTAAATTTTAAAAAATAAATAAATTCTTTTTTGTAAATATTAAAGTATTTAACCTTTTTTTTAGTAATTTTCCCTTTCTTAACTGCTTTCCATAAAAATTAGGAAGTTAAGACTTTTAGATTTGTAAAATGGATTACAAAATTTTTAAAGCAAAACTAAACAATTTTATCTAGAAAAAAATTATATGTACATGCTAATACATGGGGGATACCAGATGGAAACCCGATTCTTAACGGGTTGCTAAAATGGCTACCCAAAATTGAATAGAAAATAATAATTGGATGGTAGATCCAAAGCCAATTAATTGATTCTTGATAGATTGGGTGGTCAGATACTCATTGACATCCTTATACTGCTTTGCCCAACTTTTCTTAGAAAGAATAAAATAGTAGACTTAAATGTTCTCATCTTCAACCTTTGGATTCAAAACCTTGATTTTTCTTCTTGTGTAGAAAGTTTTCACTCTCGTCTTCAACCTTAGGATTGTTTCTCCTTCAAACCTAAAGAACAGATTAGGGTTTTGGCATAAGTAGAAGATGATGGATGTCGGGGAGAAAAATCAAGGGTTATCTACGAGAGGTTGAAGATGATGGAATGAAGACAAGGTCCTATAGGTTAAAATTACTTTGCCCTAAAAGTCGTAAGTAGAGGATGATGGTTCTTTGGGGGAGAAAAATCAATGGTTTTTTACTAGAGGTTGAAGATGATGGATTAAAGACGGAGGTCCTATAGGCTAACAGTACTTTACCCTATAGGCTAACAGTACTTTACCGTAGACATTGAAGAGCTTGATGATGATGGTTTTTTTTCTTTTATTTCCTTTTTTTTTTTTTTTAAACAAGGATTTTTGGCTAGAGGGTTTGGATGAGGGCATTTTGGTCATTTCCATAACTTTTCCAAAGTAGATTGAAGTCGGGATCATGTGTTTTGTCATTTTTTATGAGTCATCTGATCCCGACCGGTATCCAAATCAGACTTTTTCCTTTTGTCTGTTATTAACCCATATTTAAATCAGACTTTTTTCCTTTCGTCTGTTACTAACCCATATTTAAATCAGACTTCTTTCTTTTGTCTATTACCCGGGTATTGTCATAGATTGGAGGATGTTTCTCGTAGGGTCCAGATTATTGGTATTCTCATGTGAAATTGAACCTGGGGACCATTTGAGCATATATTTTTGGGAAGATGTCCTCGTCAAGATGACAGCTACACCACAAAGTGCACTGCAATTTTTGTTGGTCTATTCCTAATGTCACATTGATGTTTCTAGGAAATCTGTACTGGTCCATAGGAAATCGTTTCTTCTCTTCTATTTTTTTATCTTGTCGTAGTCATCATCAACATTTACTCTTTGTTTCAAAGATTGGGGTGTCTTTTATGCAGTTATGTTATCTTTCGTTTTGAAAGCATTTAATTTTTAATCGGGTTAGACTGCACTAAATGGTATATTCTCTTTATTCTAATTTTACTTTCTTCCTCTTTCTAGTTTCATATGTCACTTGTAAATGTATTATTCTAACCTTCTAGTTTGGACTTTGAATCATCCAAGCTATCACTCTAATATTTTACTTTAAGATAAAGTTTGGGTCGGTGTTGAGTTAGTTTTATAGTAATTTAGTGATGCATAGTGCTGACTTTGGGACCACAATGACCAAAAAATTGATTGATGTTAGTCCTCCAACCCTTGTAAAGAGGTTGCATCAGTGCCATAATTGGATTGACCCTTAATGTATTTTCTTATTTGGAGCCTTATTTTACCATAATGATCCTTCAAACAGAAAACATTTGAATCTTATTTTGAATCAGGTGTTTTAGTGTATTGTACCCGTTGGAGTTGAGCTGATTAAGCGAGTCTGTTCTTTTTTCTTCTTTTTTTGTCAATTTCTTCTTGCAATTCCTTTACAATAACTAATGTCTTGTAAAGGAACACTCCTAGATAGAAAGAAACTCTTAAACCTAATCTAACTAGAATCTACCATAATATTTTTCTCATCTTAATCCTTAGGAGAACATGATTTGGTGTATCATAGTACACCTTATTACTCTGTACATTGTAATACAGAACCAATTTGCTGGCTTTGAGATTGAAGCTCTCACTTATTTTAGGTGCAGATCACATGTATTCTAACCCAACTTGGGTCAGTCCAGGAGAAACTGTGTTGGTTTCAGAACCAGCAGAACAGTTGGCTCTTAGGTCAGTGGCCTTGTGAACGACTGGAAGGTCAAGATGCTTGTGTTGCCAAATCCATGTTGGATCTTTACTTTATTTGATTTCCTATAAGATGGAATGAAATAAAATTCAGTGGATTCTAAAATTTACAATCTCTAGTAACTTACCAGAAAGAAAAGAAAAAAGATCTCTAATAATTTGTGTGTTCTCATGGTTCAGTATACCTCTACCCAAGTGGGCCACAGAGGAGATTGATAAAGACCCAGATCTTGCATACACTGATCAATGGGGCAGAAGAAATCATGAATACATCTCACTTGGCTGTGACACCCTTCCAGTTCTCAAAGGCAGAACTCCCATTCAATGCTATGCTGACTTCATGCGTTCCTTCAGAGACAACTTCAAACACCTTCTTGGTGACACCATTGTGGTAACTACTTAAACCTATACTCGTTATCTTTAAATGAATTCAGTTTTCTTCATGGGTCATCATTGGGTTCGACCATTGACCTGGTTCACAGACTCTACCTCAGTCTTGAAGGTCGGTCTAGCCACGTTCTGTGGATCATTGTATCTGAATCCATCCAACAATAGAAGATGTTCTTGGCCCCTATTGGATCATAATGAGTGGTGACTTACGATATCAACAGGTTCTTTTGTGACTCAGAAATGAAACATTTGCATGCTATGTCTTTTGAATTACCCCTGCGGGGGAGGAATTCTAACATTTAGTGTTTTAGCCAGATAACGTATCATATGTCCTTGAAAGTAGTTCATTTTACCGTTTACTGAAATTGATTCAATTTGGTTCATCCAGGAAATCCAAGTGGGAATGGGTCCAGCTGGAGAGCTCAGATACCCTTCCTACCCAGAGCAGAACGGAACATGGAGATTCCCTGGAATAGGAGCTTTCCAATGTTACGACAAGGTATTAATAAGAGCCGTTTTCATGTTGATCTTTCTATTTCTTAGATACACATTTTCGATATAACAGGTTAAAAAAAGGTGGCTGGACATATTAAGTTGCCTACACACTTGAGACGTATTAAAAAAAATCGGTTTAAAACTGCTAATGTTTCTTGTATGAATTGCTACAGTACATGAAAAGTAGCTTGAAAGCTGCAGCTGAAGCTATTGGGAAACCAAAATGGGGAAGCAGTGCTCCTACAGATGCTGGTGGCTATAACAACTGGCCAGAAGATACCCAATTTTTCCGCCGCGAAGGTGGTGGTTGGGATAGTCCTTATGGTGAATTCTTTCTCACTTGGTACTCTCAGATGCTCCTAGACCACGGTGAACGAATACTATCATCGGCCGAATCCATCTTCAAAGACTCACCGGTCAAAATCTCCGTGAAAGTTGCAGGCATCCATTGGCACTATGGGACCAGGTCCCATGCCCCTGAGCTCACAGCCGGGTACTACAACACCCGGTTCCGAGATGGATACTTACCCATTGCGCAGATGTTGGCACGCCACGGTGCCGTCTTCAACTTCACTTGCATAGAGATGCGTGATCATGAGCAACCCCAAGACGCACAATGTGCACCTGAGAAACTCGTTCGACAAGTGGCTTTGGCAACCCGTGAGGCCGGGGTACACCTTGCAGGTGAGAATGCATTGCCAAGGTACGATGACACTGCACTTGAGCAGATCCTGAACACGTCCTCGTTAAGTCTTGACGGTAGAACGGTAGATGAGAGGGAAATGTGTGCATTCACGTACTTGCGCATGAACCCGGATCTGTTCCAAGCTGATAATTGGAGACGGTTTGTTGGGTTTGTGAAGAAGATGAAGGAAGGTCACGGTGGAAACAGATGTTGGGAGCAAGTCGAACGAGAGGCTGAGCACTTTGTGCATGTTACTCGGCCTTTGGTGCAAGAGGCTGCTGTTGCTCTGACGCACTAGTTGTGATAGGCATATATGGGTAATGGGGTAATAAAGCAATAATGTTGTGGTTTTTTCTCCTCTCCTGCTTTTGTTGTTGTATGGTGTATGTGGTCTTGTATATGTGAAGGGCCAGGGTAAACGATTGGGATTTAAGGGGCTTGTTGATGCACCCTAAACTTATTTATTTTGCAATAATTCAAATGCTTTTCTTCTTTTCTTAAAAGAAAATCTAATTATTTACTTATTTTTTGTGATTTAGGTCTTTTGTTATAAAGATAAAGAGGACCATATAGAATGAGTTCTACTTATCTGTTTGGTTTAGAGATCTTACAATAATTTATTTGAAAAAAATTTATATAATTAATTTTAGAGATTGCTTTAAAATATAAAATGGACAGCATAGCTTTGTAACACCCGGTACACTATCTCTTCTTGTATCTCTCAGATTAGATGAATCATTTCACTCAAATCGAAATTATTTATTTATATTCAAATAATTTTTTTCTTATAAAATAAGGTGGATTTAATGATGCTCAAATCACAAGATTATTTTTTATATTAAAATAATATTCAAAATTCGAATCAATAAAAAAATCATTATTTTATCAAAAATACAAAAAATCTGATTGACTTGGCCAATATTTTCAAAATATCAAATGAATAATCCCGGATCTCAAACGAGTCATGTGAAGGACCGAAATAACTCGGTCAAAGAGTCATCTTTGCAATGTAAAAATTTGTCACCCTTCTCTCATTATAATCGTAAACATAAAAGGTACTAGAATAATATGTGATTATTGGTTAAAAACATCAAGGTAAACTTCAAGGGTACGCTTAGTGACAAGTCGAGGCTTGATAAGCTCCTCAGGAAGGATAGGTCAAGTATTCGAAACCCCACGAAACTATGAATTCTTTGGGGCCACCCTCCAAGGTCCAGTTGACCCTGTTGCACGTAGGACTTTCCAAGGGGGATGTGTGTGAGACTGTGGGATTAGTCTGCACCCAAAATATCAAAAAATATATATATATATATTGTCAGGGTATGGTATGATTTCTAGTAGCGGGCATGTACTAAAACATATTGTTTTAGGCTTACGTAAACTAGTTAGAACATGGCCAAGACGTAGTATGATGTCTATTGTAAAAATTTTAAAACATGATAATTGTTATGATGTTAATATGTTATAAGCCATCTGATAACAAATTTATTTTTTTGTGTCAGGCAAGTGATAAGTAATTAGTAGATGAAGGTAGGTTTTGTACTCAAGTGGTGCTATTGACATTCAAAGACTTTAACCAACTTAACAAGCTCCACCTCATATCTTATTGTATTTATGAGTTGTTTAAAGCATGCATCGACTAAAGGTTGTGCATATGTATCCTTATGATTGCCCTCACTACTTGCCTTGGATCCAAGTTGACTTAAAAGGCATTGATAGTCGATGATGTTTCTCTCTCCAAACAAGAGCTCTGATATCACTTGTTGTGGATTTGTCTTTTCTTTTATTTGATGTTGACCCTTATGCAATCATTCCGACGATATTTTAGTAATCCACCCCACAAAAGTAATTTTGGATAATATCAACGTTCATCAATATACTCGAATGATTTGAATTTATCTTGAGATATGCATTTTATCTAGAATGATTGTCGGGTTTTTGAGTTTTATCATGAGAAAATAGATCTTAATCCTTATTTAGAATTAATATTATCTTAGAATTATTTAGAAAATCCTTATTATAAAATATTCCTTTTTTTTTTTTTAATAACCAAGTTAATTGGTGGTTAGTGATGTTTACGTGAAGCCTTGAACCCAAAAATACAAAAAATCTCACATTACCACATCAAGACTTCAATCCTTTTATGAAAAACTGATCATCCTCTTTGTGTAAAACCTCCTTGATTTAGATCAAAAAAATTGTACGGATTTTTTGAAACCACGTGTTTTGACTTGAATTCTTCGTCAATCCTACTTCTAATAGGAGCATATGACAATTGAATCCAATTTTTTCCATTATTTTTTATATTTATAATAATGCGAAGAGAAGGTCTAACTCCAAGTTATTCAAGAATAATTGAATTTGGTCATTGACTTAGGATTAATCAGTTCTATTTCACGATGGGGACAAGAAAAGATATAACTCAACGGTAGTGTGTCACCTTGACATGATAAAAGTCATCAGTTCGAGCCTGATGAGGGACGGATTGATCGTGAGGGCATTCTGTCCCACAAGAATTTTTAAAGTATATAAGAATTTATAAATTATTACAACACATAACAACGGTGAATAAAATATATATATATCCACCCCTATTGCCCGAAAAAAAAAAAAAAAATTCCCTCTAAGTCTCTCCCATAAAAAAATTTCGTCTCTTATTTGCCACTCCGCCCCTGAACCTGATTATCCCTAAATCTAATGATTAACAAATATCATTTCGAGGCTTCAAAAGCAGTTTGTGGTTAGAAAAGTCCCTTACATTACCAGAAGACCAATTCTTCAAGTCCCACGTCAACGGCATTAATAATAGCTCACACCATTTGAAATTCAACACGTGCCACCTAAAAAAGCAGATCATTGATACACGTGTCACTCCCACGTGAGCTTTAAAAAAACTATAAATAACACCCCCACACACATACATAACCATCAACTCACAAGCCATTGTGTGACAGGAGAAAAAAAAAAGAGATTTAGAACAAATCCCTCTGTTGTAATTATTTGAGATAAGATGTCGAATTCTCAGCAATCATTCAAAGCTGGTGAAGCCCGCGGCCAAGCAGAGGTGAGCTTCACTTGTAAAATATTTTTTAATGCCTGATTTAGCCTTGAAATATGTTATATTTTACTTTTGCAGGCCAAGACCAATGAGTGGGTTCAATCGGCTAAGGATACAGCAAACAAGGCCCAAGATAAGACCTGCGATGCAGCCCAATGTGCAAAAGATTCGGCCCAACAAGGACAGGAACATGCCGCTAGTTTCCTTCAGCAGGTCTTCCCCCAATTTGTGGACCCCACTTGTTTGAAAAAAAAATTTGTGACTTTTGATGAGATTGACGGTGTGGATGCATAACTCTTGATGTGTATAGTGCATCCAGCACCACTATATCTTTCCTCCTTTTTGGTGTAAATATCCAGTAGTGCTGGCACCATATGGGTCTATCTATGGTCCCTTGTAGTATTGTGTATCAGACACACATGGCTTATGACTATCAATGGGCAGGATCAGATCAGATCCAAAACCGATCCATTTGATCTGATAAGCATGGCCCATATTGAGGGTTTGGGTTATGATAGGACATGATCTGATTAGGATCCTTTTTACAACTTATCGGATCCATTTTGGACCATGTTCTGATCGGATATGGGGCTGATCCAAAAATATGTGAAAAAAAATTATACTCGTTCCTATGCATCCAATCCAATTGTTATAGGATTGGATTTAGATCCAATTTTTAGATCCCTTACGGAATCCAATTGGATAAGGTCTTGATCCAATATCATATTGGATCGTATTGATTCTGAAACTGATCCATTGATAACCCTAAAGTTTACCATGGGTCACATTAAATTATCCTGATCATCCAAGATCTGATATGTTTATCTATTGAATTGATGGCTAAGATGACCCATGGCCCACCTTGGATTGAGTTGTTATGATCTGATGTTCTTATTAGTAAAATCTGTTTTATTGTAGACTGGAGAGCAAGTGATGAACATGGCCCAAGGTGCAGTGGACACTGTGAAGAACACACTTGGAGTAGGTGATCACAGCCACAAGAAATGAAAGGAAAGACCAATGAGATTGAATTTCAAGAAACCTCCCTCTTCTTCACCTCCCTATTTTTATTTTTATTTTTATTTTTAATTAGAATTTGAGAGAATTAAGGAAGGAAGTTATGTAACGAGGAGAGGTGTTGTTTTGTTTCTATGTTTTGTTAGGGTTTTGATTATCCTCATTGGGGATAAGTCTATCTGTGATGGAGTTTATCTTTTTAAGATAACTCATCTATGAGACTGTAATAAAGTTTAATTTTTTGCATAATAAAATGCTAGAATCAGCAAAGTTGTTTTGGCTATATCTTTTTGCAAGTTTACTATTAATAAATTCATAAATGATTTTATTTTATTTTATTTTTTTAAATTAAGGGGTTTTTGGTTTGAAGAATACAATGTCAAAGCCAAGGATAATGAATTCGAAAAATGGAATTTTTTATCTCATAAACCGTGGATAAGGAAATGTGGGTTCTTGAAATTTGGCCGTTGAAAGGTCTTATGCCCTTGTACCATTAAATTAAGAGAGTATGTGTTTGGCATTATGAGTTTATTTAAATAGTCTGATTAATCATTAAGAATAAACTAAAAAGTAGAGCTGCTATTGGCATCCCAGTTTTTACTTATTACATCGCAATTAAAAATAAAGAAAATAAATGAATGATTGAAGCTAAGTAAAAGTTGGGAGAGGGGGGGGGGGGCAAGTTTTTTTTTTTTTTCTTGTACTAGATTTCTGTTTCTTAGGTTTATGGAATTTTTTTGTTTAACCTAAGCATAATTGCAAACCCCTACTAATGAAAATGTTTGAATGAGTATTACAACGTTTTGTAATGTTGGGAATATAATTTGAGTCAAATGTTTGAAGATAGAGATTTAATCTTTACTTGGGGTGTGACAAATAATTTGAGAAATTGAGCTGCAGTAAGTAAAAGTTGAGGTGCCAATAACAATTTTATATAAATATCAGAGGAAATTATTAGAAAAAAGGTTAAATATTTTTATATTTATAAAAAAAAAAATCTATTTTTTTACAAAAATTATCAAAAAAACATTAAATCACTAGACACTCCAGCATTTTAGTAACGTATTGGACTGTCCTACCTTCTAATATGTTAAAATACATTACTTTATCAAAAATACCTTTAGAATTATTAAGATGTGTTTTAATAGTTTGGTTTAACATCCCAATAATTTAGTCTTTATTTAAAATGTTGAATAATCCAGAGATTTAATTCATTTTTGATAATTTTTAAATATACCCTCTTTTAATATTTTTCTCTAAATATTATAATATAAATTATCAAACCAGGCCCACTAAACTTAACGAGCCTAGTAACCTAATCATCGACAGCCAGGCCAATAACAGCCCTACCTGTCAAGCAGTCTCTCTGAACAGCTCGCCCATGTCATGCCCATCTGACACATGGCTGACACCTCTCATCATAAAATCATATATCAACTACCTCGGGATACATAAGAAAAAGATTTATAATTAATAATATCCCAAGGCAAAATGATCTATGTCTCTGTGATGGGTACGCAGGGGAGTGTCAGAGAGAGGTGTCAAAAAATTATTACTCATGTTTTATTTATATCAGTCTTGGCCGACACCAACGTGTATCTGCACATGCGTTATGATATTTTTTGAACCTTGTTCCAAATATTGGAAACTCATTCCTAAATGTTGAAATTCTCTTTATATTAATAAAGTCTAAGATTTTTTTTTTTTTTCTAAGCAGTGATGGTAAAGAAACATTAACGATCATTGCAATTCTCAAGGTTCAGAAAAGCAATGATGGAATAACTAACAATAATCAAATTGATTTTTGGGCAGGATTGGGAGGCTCATAAAAGGTCCAAGTATGATACTCCTATTGAACATATATACATTCATTAATCAATGATTAAATCGATATACATATAATCTATGCGATTAATCACCGACTAAAGTGGCAAACCTTCAAATTTCCAACAAAAATAATAATTAAATAAAAAATCAAATATATCTGAATATTGGGCAAATTTTGCAACCATGATTGTTACCAATGTAGTTAATAAAGGGCGAAAGGAGCAAAAGCCTCTTAGTACCTAAGGCATAATGCGAGGGGCAGACTTGAGTGAAGGAAGGCGTAATTAAATTAAAAAATCACATAAATCAAAAATGAAATAGTGAAAGTACATTACACTACTTTATAAATATTTTACAATTACAATAAATATAAAATTTATATTTATATACAAATATTTAGTATTTCAATCTCTATAAATAGGCTAGACTAAACCACAATAAACAAGTAAAAAAATAAATAATAAAATCAAGTATGAATAAAATATCACAAAAATAAGGACGCACGAATCATAAATTAAATTGAAATTTAAAACTTAAAAATTTAAGACAAAATCTCATACAACCTCTTTATGCCGAGAGTAAAATAAACAAAGGACAAGTTTTAAAATTCAAAAATATCAACTATGGACAAGCCTCAAAGCATCACTCATCATGTAACACATAACCCTCATCAATAATTAGTAAATTGTAAAATTTGTAAAAACAAAATTGTAGAATGGAAATATATGTGTAGATGGTTCAACATGACCTAACTTAATAGGTTAGGTCAACCAATTAAAAGAGATTTACAAAAAAAAAAAAGAAAAAAAAAATCACATTTTCGCCTCATGCGCCTCCCCCTCTTCCTTGAAAAACCTACCTGCCTTACTTACACTAAGGCGTTACTGCTGCGGCTCACCTTGAGGCGCGCCTCAAGCACACGACTTGATAACATTGGTTGTTATTGGGGGCTTAAGCCTTAACATGCTAGATTAAGGAATGTGGCACACTGACCACATGCACGCAAAAAACCAATCCATGTCTATAAAACTTTGTACAAGGGTCTTTTACTCACACTCACAACATGAATCACAAAATGCCAAAAATCCCGTTACCGACTCTTTCCCAAAATCTGATTCTAGAATTAGAAGTTACATTTGAATGAAGAATTATATAAGTGATTCTCCCAAAATCAGAAATTGAAATCAACTATAATCAAATAATGGAAATCAACTAAAATCAGAAATGATGCAGGCCTCCTTTCTTACAACTTTGAGCTGAAGCCACACTTAGTTTAGGTGCATAATTATTTCGTATCATAACTGTGGAAACATCATCGGCAAAACAAGCAAAGCCTCCAAAATTGGGTACTAACAATCCAAAATCATAATCTTGAATAAGAATCAAATAATTGAAACAAATGCCCCATGAACGTTCTCCTCCCTCAACCTAGCCTCCGATCCATTATTCTTACCTTATTCATGAACGACTATCATATAATTTACTAGGCATTGTCCCAACATTTTTTTATAAACAATGGTGATTGAGATAAATGCAAAAGTACATGGCTTAAATAACATCATACAGAAACCTCTGTTTTACTTTGATTAGTTGTAGTTGTTTTACTTCCATGCTTTTTTTTTTTCTTTTTTTTTTTATTTATTTATCAAAAAAAATAAGCATTGAAGTAAAACAACTACAACTAATCAAAGTAAAAATGTCAAATTCGCCAATTTATTATGCTTACACTGAAATTCAAGAATCTCCTATATGGACACTTTCTCATGGATGGCTGACATTGAAAAAAAAATAGTTAATTTTGACCATCTTATTCATAGGAGTATCAAATGCAAAGATAACAGGGAAAGTGTGAATCATAAACTGTGAAGTCACAAGGATTCTCTTTGGTATGTGTTGGGTCTTTCAAACTTACAGTCCTTTCATTCTCAGAGGAGAATTTTTCTTTTCTTTATCTACATAGGGCATATCTGAAATCTTAAAGAAAAGAGTAACAGTAATCTCATTGAAATAACCTATCTTTATTTCCCTGACTTCTCCAAAAAAAATAACCTTCCCTGATTTTCTCAACTTTTTTTTTGATACCTTATAGGTAATCGGGCCTCTTAGAGCATCCAACTAATCCCATGGGGCATGCATGTCACCCCTGATTTTCTCTACATTTTTTGTTTATGACTCCATTGTTTTGACAGAGGCAAAGGTGGCATTGAACCCACGTAGGTGTTATAAATGATATTACTTTTTTATAGATAAAAAGACATTTTCATTAAACCATCCAAAGACCTGCCTGATACAAGTAAATGAGATGAAAAGAAGGAAAAACATGAGTAGCAAGAGGAGGAATTTCCACAAGATTTTCTTCCTCCTGGAGAATACGGAATGGTCTCAACATTGACAGAATGCCAGCAAAGAGGAAGGGGTAGCACAAGAGATCTTGAAGATGGCCAAAAAATTGGCCCAAATGGAAGCCGAAAACTCGCAATGAATAAGAATATGGTCCGCTGATTCAGCACTTGATTTACAAAGAAAACAACAATTGGGGGGTATCATTCCACATGAAATAAGATCTAAAGTAGGGAGTCTACCAAGGGAGGCTAGCCAAATAAAAAAACGAACTTTGGAAGGAATCTTCAACCCCCAAAGAAAACAATATGAGCTCACTTTACAAACAAGATCCCATCTAAAAGGAAATTCTCAAAACTGAACCACTTGAAATCCTCAAAAGCTTCACACCGATATAAAATGAACCCTAAAATGTTGATGAGGACCTTGTAGAAAGAGTGCTCCTTCCAAAGAAAAACTCAGTTATTCCTTTCTTTTAAATCCCTCAACAAATCGGTAAAGAGAGAAACTCCATAAAATCCCTTCTTTATGTCTAAAAACTAAGAACTTTGAAATAGAGGTGACATGGACCTAAGGAAAATTCATGGATACAAAAAAGGGAGAAGAAGCAAGAACACTCTTATGCCCCGTGGAACTTTTTTTTTAGTAAGTAGAGATAATTTTATTAAAAAGGGAGGTTTTACATGAAGAAGATTTTGCTCAATATGATCTATTCAATGCGGGTAAGGAGAAGAACCTGACTCGGTATGGTATAAACAATATAATTATTATTCTTAATAGTCTCCTTTTAAAAAATGAAATTACTTCTATATCAAAATCAACGGTTTTAAAAATTCCTTTTTCTAACTTTGAATTTTCTTGATTTCCATCAATATAAGAAAGAGGAAGAAGTGAGAACACTCTTATGCCCCCATGGAATTTTTTATTTATTTTTTATAAGTAGAGATGATTTTATTAAAAAGAGAGGTTGAGGTGATCACCCAAGAAAACGGAACAAGAAACACAACAACGATCAAAAAACAACCCACAACCTCAAGCGCACTACTCCGCACTACCCCATCCCACCTTATAACGAAATCTTCTAGGAAAATACCCCTAAACTCTTTAAAGAGCTTACACTAGAAAAACAACAAAGCTAAGGAGGACAAGACAAATTCCTTCACAGACAACTCCTTTCCTTTGTAGATTTGTTTGTTTCTCTACTTCCAAACGCCCCAACAAATAGCAAAAGGGATCAAACCCCACAAAATATGCTTGGACTTTGAAAAGAGTAGCTCCAAGTCAACCAAAACTCAAAACAGATCGTCAAAGAAATAATTTCTACCATTAAGGAGCACATAACAAAACAAAGAAGATATGATGCCTTGCAGAAAGTGTAATCAAACTAGATGTACTCCCTCCCCACTCCCCTCTTTTTCAATTTTTTATTAGGCACACGGGTTAGTGGTTAGTAATCAACGGATGAAGGTGGATTTTGAACCCAGGTTGTGGCATCAACAATCATAAACCAAAACAACTTCGCAAGCTACCACTTTAGGTGCACCCTTTTCCAGAGTCATGAAGTTCTCATACTAATTAGAACACAAAAAATAAGTCCAAATCTCAGGTTGAGATTGGAAGAATTACGATATTATTCTTAGCAGTTAGCAACAATTAGCATTGCAATTGCAATATGTAGAGCATTCATACCAACAAATTACATAAAGAATAAGTTTCCACATATCTATTACATAATGATTATAAATTGTTTAATAGAAAAATTTTATTTTCTTCCCAAAGAAAATTGAGAAAGAAAAATCTAAACACGACATATACAAGAATGGCAGAAGAACAAATTTCACATTAAAACTAACCTTATGGAAGAAAATTCTTCAATGTATGCTGAGAATATAGCAAAAATCCATACATTTACATTGCATACTGTGATGCCCTAGCTGCCATGTTAGAAACTTGAGCTTGCATCTGTGCAGCCCTAACCTTAGCCAAAGTAGCACGATGAAAGAATTGCTCACGCGATAATGCCCTAATGTTCTTCAAATACTGATCGAACGGTATCAATCCTTCCTGGACCGCCTTATCCATAGAATAAACCACATCTTCGATAGCCAAATCCGCTGCTGTACAGTCAAGCATCTGTTTCGAAAGAGCATCACAAGGCTGAAACACGTCATCAACCTCCACAACATTCCCTTTGTTCATTGTCGTCTTCTCTTCGTTCTCCCTCAACCAAGCCTCCAAAACATCCGTATTCATCAATACCATCTGTAATTGCTGCTCTAATCCTTCTTTCTCCCCTAACATCTCCCTAAACCCTTTCGAAAGTTGCTCCTCTCTTTGCCGTAATATTGCTTGAGCATTAAACAATCCTTCCATCTCCGCCTCTCGATTCTTCCTCATAACCCCTATATCTCCATGTAAGCTATCCAAAAGCTTATTAATCGCGTTTTTTCTATAAACCTCATTCGGATCATCCGTCGATTGTTGTCTCTGTGGAGACGGTGGAAGCCGCCCACCATAAGGAGATGCCGAATAAACCCTAGGGGGAATCGCCGGCCGAACAATCCCAGACGATACAGACGGTGATGGAGAAAGATTAATCGATGAATTGTTCTCATTAGGGTTAGGGTTTTGACGGGTTTGACGAGTATAAAGAGGCGGATCACGAGCAAAACAATGACTCAAATTTCGAACGAGATCGACAAGATTCGAACTTGGGTAGATCCAATTATGCAAATAAGGGATCGAAACAAGTCCAGATGGACTCACATGAGGGTGAGGGCGTTTGATGATCATGTCACGAGTGGGCGTAACGTAGACGCATGGAGGGTGCCGAGGGTAGGTTTCCATAAGCCATATATTGATGGGGATGTTGTAGGTGACGTTGAGGTAGAACATGGGGATTGTTCCATCGGCTTGGAGGAGATTTACGGTTCGGCCATCGTTGTGTGTGAAGGTTGCGGTTTTGGGTTGGAGACTTGGGTAGGTTTCGATTAGGGTTAAGAGATGTTGGCGGGTTAGCCATTTTACATCTTCGGAGTATGGGAGAGATGAAGGGCCGCGTTGTGAGAGGACGTTTGAGAGGAATTGTTGGATGAATTGCGCGTTTTGCGCTGTGTGTGGTGAAGGAGAAACCATGGATGGAGATGGAGATGGAGATGGAGAACAAGAAGAAGAAAAAACCCTAGAAGGTTAAGTAAATCGAAAACTTGAAGAAGAAACCCTAGAAAACGATGGAGGTGGAGATCGAAAACCAGAAGAATAAACCAGAAAGCGAGATGAGAAAGAAAAAACAAGTTTTAAAAGCCGGCTTTTGGACCGGCTCAGTACCGCTCGAGTCTGGTTTGAACCGGTTTGCGTTGATCCGACTTGGACGAATCAACTACTCAAATTTTGGTGATGAGAGATTCTATTACCACCCCAAGTTTTACTTACAGCACTCCAATTCATATGTAATCACTAGAGAATTACGGATTTTTCCCGAAACATGCACAGCACAACTTATGTCAAAATTTCAGTTTAGTACACCGTTCATTTAAATTTCTAAAACATGTTTTCCTAATGAATTCGTCACTTTTATAATCAATGAATTCATTGATAAATTACCAGCGAGATCGCTGATATAACAAAATCATTAGTATTTTATCCAAAAGTGACGAATTCATGAATTCGTATATTATAAAAGTGACAAATTCATTGGAAAAGCACATTTTTTGAATTAAAATTATCAGTGTACAAAACTTAAATTTTTGTCATAGTCAATGCATGAAAGGTTGATTCACCCAATAATTAACCCACATTTGGGTGGTGTTAGTAAAAGTTGGTGTGACGATACACGTTTTCTTTATTTTTCATAAAATCCTTTATTTTTTATTTTCATAAAAAATTTAATCTTCATATTGGTAACTATTTTTAATCAATTGAAACTCTTCTCTCATCCATCATTTTAAATTTCTACTACACAATTGGTAGAAAATCTTTAATTTGAAAATTGCTATTGGCACCTCAACTTTTATTTATTACATTTCAATTATAATTAATAATAATAATAAGTCAATGGTGGAAAATAAATTAAAGTTGGGGTGCCAATAACAACTCTCTAATTTTTCTTCTCTGAATTCCACGTCTTCTATCTTTTGGAAAAATTTTAAATGCCCTCATCTATTTCTCTCTTTTTGTTTTTTATTAACCACAGACATTATGTTTATTCAACCAATTCATGCAACTTCTTTGGATTTTCTAGTGGATTTACATAAGAAGACCCATCTCATTTATAATTTCAAGTCATTGGATTTATGATATTTAAAAAAAAAAATCAAAATTAATAATAATTAGAATCCAATTGGTATAATCTACTAAAGAGATTGATTTGTGTGTGTGTGTGTGTGGATCAAGCGAGAGTTGGGTCAAACATTCAGAGATTAATGAGAATAGAAGAATTACATTCCACCTTAGTTTCACATTGGACTTACGGCACGTGAAGCACAAATCTTTTCAATCATGCATCAAGCTTATGAGACAACAAATGAATGTTCTTACTTGCAATCAGAGAAGGAAGGAGAGATCATGTCCTTTTTGAAATGGAGAAAAATGAAGATCTAATTTTGAAACACGTTAAAATTTTATAAAGTCATAAAAAAACCAATGTAAACTTGGTACAACGTTAGGAACGTATATGGGCCCTTGAAATAACATTAGATTTTAAAATCATCTTTCAGGGAACATTCAGCTTTTGACTTCCTACAAAAGTGAGAAGTCAATTATGAATGAGAGGAACACGAAAATGCTTTTGGTTTCCAACGTTCCTTTGAAATTAAGAAGTGCTTTTAAAATGATGGGAAGGTCCACCGTTGTTGATTTTCTTGAAAAATCCGTACGATTTATGTATTTGTCGTCCCATAAACAAAAGTGAGAAATGATGGTTTTAGAATCACTAGGTTAGTTCTAAATGTTACAAAAATATCTTTTTTACAATTTAATATAATATTAAAAAATCATTTAATAAATATTTTAAATACAAATAAGTCCTTTTGTTGCACGTGCGTTTGCGACACCTTATAGTATGTATAGAATATTGTGTCTATGTGTCATGATCGTATTCCACGTTGACTCCAAGCCCTCGTATCAGGTTACGTGGACTCCCACGTGTCATAAATCATCAGTTACTTGTAATACACCTATTTGATTTTATAACATGTTACATTGTATAATCAATATTAGGGGTGCAACTTGGTTCGGGTTGGTTTGGTTTAGAGTAAAATCAGAATCGAATCGACTAAGATCGGTTCCATTATATTAGAATCAGAATCGAACCGATTTGATCTAGAACCGAACCAACCCAAACCGATCTTAGTTCGGTTTGGTTCGGTTCGATTCCATGGGTTGTAAAAAATAACTTACACAAATTTATCAAAAATTATGTAAACACATGAATTAAATTGGGTGTGAACCGAATTTATAAATTATGTACACAAATTTATCAAAAATTATGTACACAAATTTGTCAAATTTATGTAAACACATGATGAATTAAGTTGGGTTGAACCGAATTAAAAAATTATGTACACAAATTTATCAAAAATTTGTCAAAAATTATGTACACAAATTTGTCAAAAATAATTTATCAAAATTATGTAAACACATGATAAATTTGTCTAAATTCGGTTAGATTAATTTTTTTTTTTAAAAAAAATTGGGTTTCTAAAATTTATTGAAAAATTTAATTATTTTTCAAAACTATAAAACCCAAAACAAAATGGGTTTCCATGAGAAATACCTGCAGCTGCACGCCGAGAAAGAGAGATCCGTCGGCCACCTGCAGCCAACCAGCCACACGCCCTCGGTCGCACGCCAGTAACCGCACGCCGAGAGAGAGAGAGATTCTTCCTTACTTTAAGACGAGAGAGAGAAAGAGAAAGAGTTGTAGCCCATAGCCGATCGCCGGAGTTGAGTTGTAAACACAGTTGCAATCGTACTGTCGCACAGTCGCACAAATGGCAAGAGACGAAAGAGAGAGAGAGAGAAAGAGGGGGGGAGGGAGGGAGGGGTGACCGTCGACAGTTGGAGTTGAACCCGCACGATTGCTGCAAGAGACGAGAATGAGAGAGAACAGAGAAAAGTGGGAACCGAAAGGTTTTGGGTAAAAAATGAAAAATCAATTATAAATTTAATATTTAATATTATATTAATAACGGTTCGATTTTCGGTTTGATTCAATTTTTTATATTATCTGAATTGAGAATCGAATTGAATTAATTAGTTCTTCATTTTTTAAACCCGAAACTGAACCGGTAATAATTTAAACTGAACCAAACCAATCCAAATTGCATGGTTTGGTTCGGTTTTCGGTTTGAATCGAATTGAGTTGCACCCCTAATCAATATTATATTAACAAAGTTATCTTTGGATTTTGTCTCGTGTTGTCCCATTCTCTTACTTGCTAGCTACGTATTGTATGTGCGGATATTATTTTTATAAGTTTACTTGTGAATTAACACCCCTTACATCGAACGACCTCGCTTCTAAAGAACATGACTGTGACACTATGGCAGGAGCATCCTCTTTAGAATTAAAGAAGTAAAAGAAATGTGATAGTAAAATTAGAATAGTGTTATTGAAAAAGGGGAGGACATGAAAGACAATAAAATTGAAGAGTTTTTATAAAAATGAACAGATGAAGAAAGTGAATAAAGTGGGTTTATACGGACCCACTCTATTGTCTCTCTTTTTATAACTGACAAAATTGTAGTAGAATGAGTCCATTGTTGTTTTTTATTATATAGATTATAGTTTGTTCCATACCAAGAGGGGTAAAAGAGAAAAAATAATAGAGTTACAAAGGATTTGGTTGAAAGAGAAGACAAAAGAGAGATAAAACAAGAAGGATATTATTGAAAAAGATGAAAGGAGGGGGGAGGGGGGAGGGGAGAAATATGATAAAAGTGGTGTGGACCCCACTTCACTGTATTCTAGGGGGATGTCTATCTTCCCACAAAATTATAACTGAAGTGGGACCCACCAAATTATAACTGAATAGGAAAGATAATAAAATTAGAAGAAATATAATAAAAGTGGTGTGGACCCCACTTCACTGTATTCTAGGGGATGTTTATCCTCTCACAAAATTATAACTGAAGTGAGGCCCACCAAATTATAACTAAATAGGAAAGATAATAAAATTAGAGGAATATTATAAAAAAGTGGAAGGGGGACAATAAAGTTAAAAAAGAAGAAAGAGAAAGATAATAAAGTAGAATTATGTAAACCCCACATATTATCTCAATCTTCATATTTGAAATAATTGTAACTAGGTAGGGTCCATAAATATGCTTTGTTATATAGCTATGGTTCTATGTCTTTGCCATATCAACTGCCTACCAACAGCTTACCAAAAATCGTGTGCATTCATCACGATTCAATTCAAAATCACGTAATCTACGAGGCTATCGATGATCAATTGAAAACAACACAATACATTTTCAGTGGGAGTACATCAAAAAATTTATATCAAGAAACGTAGCAAATTATTTTTTTCACATAAATGGAATTTCATCAATATTGGGACAATGACGTGTCCATCTATTAGCGATTGGTATACAATCTCCCTATACAAGAGGGAGCATCGAAACCGTTCTCACCTCATTTGTTTTGCTGTCAGAAAAATTTCAATCTTTCTCCCTCCTTTTCTCTCTGTCTCTTCCACCTGCAGACACACAAACACATAAAACCCGAACAGTAGGCCAATTCTCTCAAATTTCCAACGCCAAATTTCGGAGATTCGCACTCTCACCTACTACATTGCTCTCTAAGAGCTAGGGTTTATTATCTCATCATCTTTAATCGTTTTGCAGTCGCGTTTGATCATCTCCTTCTCAGTGGATTCAAGTTCTGAAGATGACTTTCATGAATTTGTTTTCGGGGAAACGAGTTGCAGACTTTAATGGAGTGATGAGTCTTGTAGTGCTTCTTATTCTGCTCAATTTGGTTGCTTTTGCTAATGGTACGTACGCGTATCTCTGATTTTATGAAACTTCAGAATTATAGATTAAAATCAGTTAATTTGTTGTGGAATTGATGTTTTTCATGGTTGTTTATATCGGTCGAGGCCGATTCGGATAAGTCGTATTGGTCTCGGTCTGGGAGGCATATGAGTGAGATTTTCCACTGTGAATCGGCCTCCCAACGATTCGAGCGTGACCATAATAATCATCTCTGTACGAGATTTTGAATCTCGGCCAATCTTTTGAAAACTCGACCGAGTCAACTGGTTGTGTGTGTGTGTGTGTCAATTGTCACGGTTTTAGATCTCTGTTTGACGCCTCGTCTCTTTCATGGACGAGACCGAGTGGTCTTGGGCGAGTCATCTCATCTCAGACGAGTAAACTATTTAACTCGGTTTTACAAGTATACATTAATATACAGAGAAGCGTTCGGAGGCTATAAAGAGAGCCAAATATTGTGCCAAACATTTTTCAAATTAGGGGTTAGAGGTTTCGGAATGGACTGATTTTTGGTGAGGATGATCCCCTCATCATAGAGATCACCCTCGCAAAAAACCCTCACAAAAAACCAGCCCATTCTGAAACTTCTGACCCATAAATTGAAAAAATGTTTGACACAATGTTTGGCTCTCTTTAGGGCCTCCGAACGCCACCCTAATGTATATTTGTAAATAGTTATATTTTTTATTATAAAATACGGTAGATCATAAGATGCTTGATTATAAGATCATATTTCTATTCAGATAATAAATGTGTCAATCATAGAAAATAATTATTTTATTAAAAAATACAAAATCCTGATCGACTGGACGAGTTTGTTGACTTGGCCGAGATTTCCAAAAAACCACCCAAGTCATCTCCTTTGTCAAATGAATTGTTGTGCAATTTTAGACACATGAGAATTCGTGTATCGTTAGTGCACGATACTGAGATGACTTGGTTGAGTTATTTCAATCTCGGATGAGATTTGAAACCATGGGTGTGTCTATATGCTCGTGTTAATTCAAATATAATTGATCTTTAATAATTTGAATGCATGTGATCTATGGAATGAGATTTTGTGATTGAGCTTCTATTAATTCACTTTATAACAGAAAAATAAAATTATTTAAATACCCTTTCAAAATTTCAAGATTCAGATTGGGAAGAGTTGTTTTGGAATTTTGGATTCGGAATGAACTTTACTGATTGGGAGGCTGTTGTCTCTTCCCTTATTAGTTGCATCTCTTATATTCCCATTTTTTAGCTGGGAGGAGGATTGTCAGTTACGGGTTAGCAGCCAAGAAGGACTCTCTTTTCAGTCTAGGCCTCTCTTTGGGTGCTAGTTATGGAACAAAGACTGACTGGGATCCGATAATGAAGCATTGTGAGAGGAGGTTGGTGTTGTGGAAGAAAAGTGTGAAAAATACGAAATAACAAAACTCACAAAACACAAGGATTTACGTGGTTCGGCAGTGTGCCTACGTCCACGGGACAGAACAAGAATAATCACTATTTTCTCATAGGTTTTACTGCCCTAGAGATCTCTATTTATATAACCGAGAGTTATCAAAACAACTAAAACTCCCCAAAATAGGACCCCCGGTGGGGGCGTTGCCCCCTGCACCCCCGCAACTCTGCATAGCACAACAAAATACAAGACATTTACACAACAAAAAGTACCTATCTTAAGTGGTTTACTTTGATTAAAAGAACTTTAATCTAGTTATTACCTATTTTCTTTTTATATTCCAATATTTTTGGTTAATTGTTGGGAGAAAATGATAAGAGTGTTTTGTTAAAAGAATTGAGATCATTCCCACCCATGGTTTTAAATCTCGTCCGAGACTGAGACGATTCGTCTAATACGTCTCGGTATCGTCCACCAACAAGATGGATAGACAAGTCAAATGTATCGGACAAGATTTTAAATCACAGTTCATTTTTTCTCATTTTTGAACGAGATGACTCAAATGCATTGGAAAACTCGTCCGAGATGACTCGGTCTTGTTCATGGACGAGACAAGGCGTCAAAACGAGTTTTAAAACCATGTTCCCACCAATATCCCCTTGTTGAGTGGAGTCGAGTATGTGTTGTCTTGGCTTGATAAATTTGAAGGATATGAATACAATTTTTGTTGGGCAGAGGTTATAGTGATATGTTGAGGAAATGATCAGCCTTTATAGGAGGATTACTGCCATCTTACACATATGGGACGAGGTACGGAAAGGTATCATGAAGCATTTCTATACTTTTAGGAATGATATCCTATTTACATAAGATGTGAACAATACTATGGGATTAAGGATGGTATTGAGGTTCTCCTTCAAGGCTTGAACCCACCTCCATGTTTCTTTCTCAAAGAGCAACGATGTTATTGCTAGCTATTGACATGGAAACTTGACTTTGGAAGAAACCTAAATGGTTGGTAAATTGATATCTTGGTTTATTTCCATGAGATGATTAATGGAGTTGTTTTTAATCCATACACCGATCAAATACTGGATATGATCCCCAAATGGCAAATTTTCTGTTAGATCTTTCTACTCGGCTATATCTTGCAAGGACCTTCTATTTTCCTGGTTAGGCTCATTAAGGAATACCCTCTTTCGACCAAGGTTTTCACTTGATGGCTACGCTAGACACAATTCTCACTATCGATCAATCAATTAATGGAAGCCACCATATCCCCAAACATGTGCATCATGTGTGAGTCTTCAAAGTAGTTGGTGGACAGTTTTCTCATCCATTGCCCGTTTTCTTTGGCTATTTGGCTGGAATTCTTCTTGAATCTTTGCATGTTTTGGAACTTGGATGTTGGGTTAGTTTATATTCTTTTAAAATGGATGGTAATAGAAAGTTTTTCCGAGAAAGGGGAGCACTTACGGAGGATTCTTCTCTTTGGTGTTCTATTGGTCTCTATGGAAGGAGAGAAATGTAAGAGATTTTGATAAGGAGACGCTTGAAGCTATTATCCTCAGCATGGTTTGAAGTTTCATACTTCTCTGAATGTTTTGGCCAAGACTGGTATGAAAATTTTACCTCGAAACATTGAATATTTCGGATTGTCTTGGAGTGCTTCGACATGTCTCGGCTGAGACTGACTTGGTTTTTTTACATTGCCTTGAGACATGATTTTAACCTTGATCCTCACGACCAGGGCCCTTTTATTTCACAACATCTGCGCTTCTGAAGGAACTAAGGGGTTGTCGTTTTGATGATTTCATCTTTATATAAGATAGTTTGGTTGGTTTGTTGCTTCTCCCATTTTGTTGTTGGTGTTCTTAATTATTTTCCCTACACTATAGTTTTCTTCACATTCAAGTCTCTTGTTCTTTTCTTCTTTAAAGTTTCTGTTAGTCATGAGAAAGCAGTACTATTTCACTCAACATTATTTTTTGTAGGCAATCCAAGCATTAAACATAATATATTGTAATCTATATTCGAATCGGAGCATATTATGTTTTTCCATTGCGTTGTACCATCTCATATGAGCTTAGAAATATGCTGAATGGTACCAATATCTGAACTTATGGTAGGGGTTAGGGAGAGATCAAATGACCTCTATTCAAAGTAGATGGATCTATTTGTTGAGGCCTACGAATGACATTGAATCAGAGAACCCATTTCACAGTTGTGGGAAGCATAAAGATTTTACCACTTTGATCCATCAAAGAGATTCTTAATTGTTCAATTTTTTGTTTTTGCACGTGGCCTGAGAATCTCCACTATTTTCTTTTCAGTTCCACACATTTATGGGAAAGAAGAGCTTTTATTTTGGTAGTGATTTGAATTGCCTGAGATAGATTGATAAAACGCCTTACTACTGGAAAATGAAAGTTGCCATTTGATTATATTTTGCATCATGTATGGAAACTGCATGGATTCTTTTCAAGGGTAGACTGGTGTATTATCATTCTTCTTGTCATTTATGACTTGTTTGCTTGATTATTTTATTACAGGAAGAGAATCTTCTTCTGTTAACTCGGGTTTGATCGCATTTGTCCGAGGACATCCTTCTGCAAATCCTAGAGTAACCGTACCAGCTATTCAAGGTGCTTTTCCAGATTTTTCTGACATTTCACTTTAATATGTGCACCTCCCATGTAACATCCCCAGTTTTAAACTTCTATTTGCAGAAAGTTTCATGCCAATGAGTCGGAGGTTTGCTCCATCTGAACTACCAGAACCATGGACAGCTAAATCTTCATTGGGACCAGCACCTTCTCCTGCACCTCCAACATTTCAAGGTAAACTTTATGTTATTAACCTCAACGCCTAACATCACGATTTTCTAACTTTTCTTAACTATATAATTCATCATTTTCAGGCTCTGCTGCCCGTCCTAGAAGCAGATCCTCTTTAAAACATCACCATCATAGGAAGGGAAGTCATGCTGCGTCACCAACCCCTTCCACCATATCTGGTAGTCAAGGTTTGAGCTCTGACGAGTTTAAATTTCAAAAAATTCTTTTGCTATTCCAGCTTCTCTCATTTCTATGATCAGCTTCTTTATGACATTATTTTAATATCATCCAATTCAATGGTTCTAATATTAGAATCTCTGGAAGGTTGTCATAATACTTGTCTAGAGCCACTTATTTCAGCTCCAATGGGTTCACCTTGTGGCTGTGTACTTCCTATGCAAGTTAAACTACACCTCGGAGTATCTCCGTATGTAGTATTGTTTCGGTCTCAAGAGCTAGCTATCGAGGTTGCATCAGGCACATTCTTGAAACAAAGTCAAGTGAGTATAAGGGGTGCAAGTGCTGCTGGTCGAGATCTGGAGAAAGCAGTAGTAGATATTGAGTTGGTCCCTCTGGTGGATAAATTTGATAACACCACTGCTTTACTGATTTCCGAGAGATTTTTGAAGAAGAAGGTGCTCATTAATATGACTCTTTTTGGTGATTATGAAGTGATATATGCACATTATCCAGGTAATAACTTCAACTGATGTTTCTTTTAAGCTTCTTACTGTTGTGATTTATACTATTGTAGTGTCTGAAAGTGTCATTATCAGGGCTTCAATCGTCTGCAACATGGAATGATCCGAGTGGAGGTCAAGAACATCCTGTCCCGGCAATTGTTCTCGGCAACTCCCAGAAGAATTATGTTAGAACCATTGTTATCGTTACTTTGTCTGCATTGGTAGTATTCTTGGTATGGTTTGCAACCATCTCCATCTTTATAATAAGCGAGGTGTGCAGAAGACCATCGACAGCCATTGGGCCGGTTACAACACCTATTGCTAGGGGACCTGGTAAGATCATGTATTACTTTATTGTTCTATTAGTGCTGTAGAGATCATTATGTTGTTACTCTTATTTAAGTTATCATCCAATAAGAAAACCTAGTTGTTCTATGATTATTATTAGGCATGAACTTCTGAGAATGCATACCTCTAGGAGTGGATAATTGGCAATCAGAGGTTTATTGTATTGAAATCTCTTACATGGTTTGTTAATCAGACAGCATTTTCAAGAACCTTCTATTTCAAACTGGCATGATTTCAGGGTACTAAACTTTGATTCGTAATTTTACATCATGACATAGCTTGGTGAACTATGACTGAATGGTTGCAACCTCATATTATAACTCTTTCCATTTGCATTCTAGGGTTTGGTCAGGGTACTAAACTTTGATTCGTAATTTTACATCATGACATAGCTTGGTGAACTATGACTGAATGGTTGCAACCTCATATTATAACTCTTTCCATTTGCATTCTAGGGTTTGGTTAGCTTTGTCTTATATGATGTTTTCAAACATATTGGAGGCATAGGAAAAATGATATTGGTTATAATTGTATCAATCATGATCTCATTGATTGAAAGGTTGATTTTATAAAAAAATGTCAATCATGTTGTCAGTGGTCATTGCCAGTATGTGAAGTTCATCTTTGTTGCATTTTGCTCATCTTGGAGTCGGTCAAAGCCAATGGACCGCTAGATTAAATCTGTCATGAACTCGTGATCTCTCCCAAAAGCATTTGATTGCATCGTGTGGCAATTTACCTCAATGGAGATTATAACTGATGGAAGTGAGGATCATATGGAATGCATTTATGATGCGTGGGAGATTGAAAATGCGGGGTAAATGAAGAGGATTATTGATCAAAAAAGGATTAAGAAACAGAGAAAGAAATGAGAAGGTAACGAAATATTAGTAGAAGTGAGGATCATGTCCGATCGAATCACATGATTGGAGCCATTCATGGCTCTGATACCATGTTAGACTTCCAATTAGACTGAAATAACTGAGTGAAACATATTTTTTTAGTGACATGGTGTCCTCACCTCCTCTAGGAGTGGGATTGATCCTTGCGGATACACCTTGCCACTGCAGATAGGCGTATCAGTTAAAGTTGCGGCCTGCAGGGGGGAGACTCAATCTCATGACCTTGGGGAGCACATCTAGGTCGTTGAACCATTGCTCCACCACTCAGGTGGTGATTAAGACGAGAGAAACGAGATCTCCCACAAGATCACACTAAATAGAGAAATTAGGTAGTTGCATAAATATCCCATTAAACACAACCCACGTTTCTTAAATTATCTATCCTTATCTTTAGATTTGATTTGGTGTGTCACCATTGTCATTATTAATAACATCAATCTCTATTGTTCCCTACTCGATAGCTTTTATGGAGTCTTCCCCATTTAATCGTGGACGATCAAAATCTTCTTTAAACTTTTAATGATTGCAGAATTGCCTTAGTTTCTACGTTGTTGGAATCTGCTTTACAAATTGGCCTTGGGAACATTTGAGGAACTCCGTTTGGCCATTTGAAGAACATTTAGGTAATCTTAGAGAACTAATGGCAATGTTCAGTTTTAACCTTCGGGAAATGCTTTTTTCACGGGGGTAGGTGTTTCTAGGGAAACATGTACAGGAAACGAGGGCGCAATTTGGTTTCGGCAAATCTGAGAAATACTTTAAGAAGCATTCATTCATGAAACACTACGTGAAACCTACCAAAAATGAGAAATGCATTTGAATTTATTAGTAACATGCATGTGAAATATTATACGATCATATTTTAGAACAAGATTTAAAAGATACCTAAATCAATATTCTTGGTACTTCATTGAATATTTAAAAAGCATTTAATCATAAATTAAATAAGCAATGTTATTTATTTGAATATTTATACCTTCTTTATACTTTGTTGAATACATGTTGAAAAATGGAAAACAACTTACTTTTTATTATTAAAAATTATTCTTTTAGTTAATCAAAGAATTATTTTGAAAATATCATAAATCTAAGAAACATAGATTGGACGACTTTCATGAAAAAAACAAACAATTTATATAAACTAAATTGTAAAGTACAATACAATTATAAACTAAATGTGTTCCACTGAATAGAGCAACTAAAAGATGTAGAAAATTT